>NC_081813.1:13802500-15220000 GCF_030704535.1 Vitis vinifera
TAAAATAGAATTTTAAGATAAATAAACAAATTATTAGTGATTAAATTAATGTGAATATGGGAATTTTCAGGATTAGGAATTTAATTTGTAAATCTGAAGTTTTAAAGAATTGATTTAAAATGGAGATAAAATACTAATGATTAAACAAATTAATGAGAATATGAGAATTTTCGGGATTAGGAATTTAATTAGGAAATCAGAAGTTTTGAAGAATTTGATTTAAAATGGAGTTTTGAAATAAATAAATAAATAAAATACTAATGATTAAATAAATTAATGGGAATATGAGAATTTTTTAGATTAGGAATTTAATTCGAAAATCAGAAGTTTTAGAGAATTCGATTTAAAATGGAGTTTTGAAATAAATAAATAAAATACTAATGATTAAATAAATTAATGGGAATATGGGAATTTTTGGGATTGGGAATTTAATTCGGAAATCAGAAGTTTTAAAGAATTTTGATTTAAAATGGAGTTTTGAAATAAATAAATAAAATACTAATGATTAAATAAATTAATGGGAATATGGGAATTTTTGAGATTAGGAATTTAATTCGGAAATCAGAAGTTTTAAAGAATTTGATTTAAAATGGAGTTTTGAAATAAATAATCAAAATAATAATAATTAAATAGATTAATGTGAATATTGGAATTTTGGAATTTTGGAATTAGAAATTAAATTTGAAAGTCGGAAATTTTAATGAATTGTTTGAAATTGAATTTTAGAATAAACAAATGAAATAATAATAATAATGAAAATAATAAGGATTAAATAAATAAATATGGAAATTGGAATTCCGGAAATTAGAAATTGAATTTAGAAATTGGGATTTTGAAGAATTACTTAATGATGGAATTTTAAATAAATAAATAAACAACAACAATAATAATAATAACAAAAATAATGATTGAATAAATACATATGGAAATTAGAATTCCGGAAATTAGGAAATTGAGTTTGGGAATCGGCATTTTGAGGAATTGCTTGATGATAGAATTTTAAATAAATAAATAAATAACAAGAATAATGATTGAATAAATAAATATGGAAATTAGAATTCCGGAAATTAGGAAATTGAGTTTGGAAATCGGGATTTTAAGGAATTGCTTGATGATAGAATTTCAAATAAATAAGTAAAATAATGATGATTTAAATAAATTGATGTGAGAATTTGAAATTTCGGAAAGTGGAATTTAAATTTAGAAATCGGGATTTTGAGGAATTGTTTGAAGATTGAATTTTAAAAATAAATAAATAAATAAAATAATGACGATTAAATAAATTGATGTGAGAATTAAAATTTCAGAAATTGGAGTTTAAATTTAGAAATCAGAATTTTGAGAGATTATTAAAGGTTGAATTTTAAAAACGAACAAATAAATAAAATAATGACGATTAAATAAATTGATGTAAGAATTAAAATTTCGGAAATTGGAATTTAATTTAGAAAACTGAATTTTGAGAGATTATTAAAGGTTGAATTTTAAAAAATGAATAAATAAATAAAATAATAAAGGAGAATTAAATTTTGATATTGAGAATTAAAATTTCGGAAATTGGAGTTTAAATTTAGAAATCGGAATTTCGAGGAGTAGTTTAGAGATTGAATTTTAAAGATAAGCAAGTGAATAAATAATGGTGATTAAATAAATGGATGTGAGAATTAAAATTTCGGAAATTGGGATCCAATTCGGAAGTCAGAAAATTAAGATTGTTTAAAGAAGGAAAACTTGAAATAAATAAATACAATAATAATAACGAATATAATGATTAAATGAATGAACGAGAATTTTGGAATTTCTTCAAATCGGAAATTGAATTTAAAGGTTGGAAAATTGGAATTGTAGAAGGAAGGATATTTTGAAGTAACTAAATGGAATAATATTAATAAGAATGATAGTTGAAGTTTTTGAAAACTAGGTTTTAAAGATTGGAGCTTTGGCAACTAGATTAAAATTTTGAATCTTGACAATTAACTTTGGAAATTAAAAAGAAATTATTCTAAAATAGAAACTTCAAAAATTAGATTTAAGAAGAGAACTTTGGACAATTAAACTATGAGAATATGGATTTTGAAAGTTAAACTGGAAAATTGAAATAATAATAATAATAGTAATAATAACAACTTAATATTGAGAACTTGATATTGAGAATATGGAATTTGGATAAATGAATAAGCATATAAGTGAATAATATAGTGTACGGGCCTGAAAAAGGACAAACAAAAGGAACCAAGGGGCTTTGAAAAGGGGTTTAGGATAAAGGCTATGCAGATTTGGGCCTTTAGGAATGGGCCAAGGGTGATGGCCACCCTGAAAAAAAAAACAAGGGATAACCGATTAAAAGGGACAAATATCCCTCAATATTGCAGAACTAACCCCTCACTTATTTAAGTCTCAAAAATGACCCAATTCGGACAAAAATACCCCCTCAGCTATCTTTTCAGCCCATTTTCCCTCCAATTCCAATTTTCCCTTGTGTTGTGTCTCTTCCTTACCCTGCAAACCCATTTGTTCCATCTGTTAACCTACAAGAAACAAATCACGAAGGATTTTTCCGTTTATTGCAAGAGAACAAAAAGGCAACACAACACAAAGTAAAAACAGAAAGTAAGTTTCACTATTTCATTCTTTGATTTTAGTTTTTCGAACTGTACATATGAATTTTCATCCATGAAATGAGAAAAAACCCTAAGTGTCTTATTTTGGTTCATTTTTATTTTTATTTTCAATCAAACCCTATTTTTCATCTTTCTAATATTGTGTGTTGATTCAGTTCATGAACATGGAGGAAGAAAAAAATTCGGTGATGAAAAATACGAAACAGAAGAGGTATAAAATTTTGGGAAAAAAGAGAAGTGAAAGAAAGCCAGGTTTTGAAACCTCGTCATCGTCATCAAAAAATGAGAAGAAATCAACTGATTTAGTAAGCATTAATTTTCTACTTGAAATTTTGATTTTTAATTTTATCATTTTTAATCGATTATCTTTTTTTTTTATGAATTTATTTTTCATGAATTGATAATGTAATTGTTGAAATTTTTCTCAGTGAAGTTATAGTCCAAGGTTTAAAGCAATATTTGAATGATTAGAAAAAACTAAACTTAACTACTATCAAGTTTACCATCAAAAGGTTTTGAAATTTTGTGTAATGAAGTTATTTGTTATGAATTTATAACGTATTTGAATATAATTTTTATGAAATTATTTTATCCAAATATTTAGAATTTTGATTTAAATATATATGTTAAGAAAAAATTGAACTTAACTACTATCAAGTTCATTGTCAACAGGTTGCAATTTCAAAATGAGTATTAGGAGTTGTCCACCTTCATCGAAGGATTATATATGTATATGACTTATTGATGGGCATCAATAATAATGCAAGATTGCAAGTTGCCATTAAACCATTAGCCAAATTGTTGCCGCATATATTGAATGCAATAGCATATTATGGGTTTCATGGTGACACAAAAGTTAACTACCAGGAATGGGAAATTGAACGGCTGTAAGATATTCCTCAACAGGAAAATGAGTAAGTGATCTTAAATTTACTTTCATAACTTATACACTTAATCCTTAATAATATCCCTAACATTGATTATCTGTGTACCATGCAGTGGTGATTGTGGCATGTTTGTTATCAAATATGTTGAATACTTAATGCACAACCATCCATTGAAGTCATTAACAAGTGCTCGAATGGACTGGTTTCGGGAAAAGATTGCAGCAGAGTTATTTTATATGAAATACTTGCCTATGTAATGAATTCATGTTGATATTTCACATTTTGATAATGTAGTTGGATGGTTTGTTATATGTAATTGGATAGCTTCATATATGTAGTTAGACATTTTGATAAATGTAGTTGGACAGGTTGATATATCTACTTGGATATTTTGATGAATGTTGTTCGATAGTTATGTATACAATTGGCCTTTTAAACTAAACTTGAATGTTGTCAAGTTGTTATGTGTAAATACTTGAAGGTAGTTAAGTCCACAGTCTTAATAGAACACCTGAACTTAACTACTATCAAGTTAACTGTGAACAAACTTGACAGATATTAAGTCGAAATCTATTCTAGAATAACATATTTAATCTGGACTTAACAGGTATCAAGTTGATCTTCTATAGACTCATAGGAAGTTGTGTCTACAGTTGCCATTTTAACTTGAACTTAACTATTGTCAAGTTATTTTATGAACAAACTTGAAGGTAGTTAAGTCCACAGTCTTCAGAGAAAACCTGAACTTAACTATTGTCAAGTTGTTTTATGAACAAACTTGAAAGTAGTTAAGTTCACAGTCTTTAGACAAAACCTGAACTTAACTATTGTCAAGTTGTTTTATGTATAAACTTGAAGGTAGTTAAGTCCACAATCTTTAGACAAAACCTGAACTTAACTATTGTCAAGTTGTTTTATGTACCAACTTGAAGGCAGTTAAGTCAACGATCTTTAGACAAAACCTGAACTTAACCATTGTCAAGTTGTTTTATGTACAAACTTGAAGGTAGTTAAGTCTATAGTCTTCAGACAAAACCTAAATTTAACTATTGTCAAGTTCCTTATCAATAAACGTGAGAACAGTTGAGTCCATAGTTTGAGAATAAAAATGTAATTTTCATTCATATTTTATACATAACTCATCATAACATATATGTATAAAAGTAACAAATATCTCCATTTCTATGGGTATGCAAAAAAAAGGGATCATTATTACAATATTCATCTATGTGCTTATCCTATCACCTTATACAAAAAAAGTAACTTACATTTCCGTTCACATGGGTACCAAAAAAACAAAAAAGCTCACTATTACAATTTTCATTCCATGTAAGTTCATAGAGTGCCAAAGCTATCATGATATCAAGGGATTGGTCGTTTGCATGTTTTCCGATTATGCCCATATTGACCACATCGACTACAACGAGATGTGTGCTTGCTCTCTCTACCAGAAGAAATTCTTACTTTCCTTGGTCTTCCTGTTGGACGTCTCGTTTTAGGTGGTAACACAACTTTGTCAAGAATATGATTAGGTACTACCCAATCTATTTCATTTCCAGTTGGATAAATACACTCTGAATATGAAGATAACAATGCTTTAGTAGTAAAATACTTGGAGCACAAAGTGTAACATGAAATGTTGTAAAAACTACAAGCAGCAATAGCATGTGCACATGGAATATGATCAAGATCAAATTGTCGACATGTGCATGAACGAGTGTCTAAATTCACTTGAGCACTAATGCCAACATAGTTAACATTACACTCCTTGGAGTTGATAGGTTCCACTAGATATGTTGCTGACATATTATACCTTGAATGAAGTTCTCCATCAGCCCACATGGTAAGTTCAGTTGACATTGACATTGCTTGTTGTTGACGAGTCACAAACCATTTTTGAAGTAAGTTTCTCAATTCTTCAACCAATTGCAAAACTGGAAGATCTCTAGCATTTTTCAACACAGCATTAAGGCTTTGAACGATCCCTGTCGTCATGATATTATATCTTTTTCCGGTAGAATATGAACGTGCCCATCGATCAACACCTATATCCATCAAATATCTTGCTGCTCTTGGGTCA
Source organism: Vitis vinifera (assembly GCF_030704535.1). Classification (NCBI taxonomy): domain Eukaryota; kingdom Viridiplantae; phylum Streptophyta; class Magnoliopsida; order Vitales; family Vitaceae; genus Vitis; species Vitis vinifera. The sequence goes on from NC_081813.1 coordinate 13,808,089, forward strand.
ATCATCTCTAGTTGCCCAAATATAAAATTAAACTCTGAAACATGATAAGCATGGGCAACATCATGGAACAACTTATGAATTGCAGGATTCTTGAACTTTGTCTTCAAATTTTGTCCAACGTGATAAGTGTAGACACCATGCCTCGCATGGGGAAATACTTTATGTACTGCTTTTTCAATGCTACCATGTCGATCTGATATCACAAACAAATCATCAATGTGTCTAAGTGCATCATGCAGTTTTTGTAAAAACCACTCCCATGAGGCATCATTTTCTGAATCACCAATCCCAAAGGCTAAAGGGTATATCTGATTGTTGCCATCTTTACACGCTGCAATAAATAAAGTCCCTAAGTACTTTGCTTTCAAAAATGTCCCATCAACTGCAATCACAGGCCTTATTGATGTGTGAAACCCAACAAGAGATGCACCAATCGACATAAAAAAGTATTTGAATTGATTATCACAATCAGTAACTATATCAGTAATGGTACCAAGATTTTTTTGCTCTAAAACATTGCAATAGGATGATAAAGTGTTATAAGACTCCTCAGGTGATCCCCTAATAGAACCGAAAGCAAGTTCTTTGGCTCTCCACGCCTTATCATAATTGATTTGAACACCATACTGCTTTCGAATGTCTGCTGCAATGTCTTTTGGTCAAAATTCACAACCAACCCCTTGATATGTTTCTTTTATACTCTCACCAATCAACCAACTACTTGCATGTCGATTGTCACGAGACATCATACCTAACCGATAAGTGTGTGTTGAATAGAATTTCATTATTTGAAACATATTGGAAATCCCCAACTTGGTAACACGAACTCGCCACTTGCATTCTTTATCAAAACATTCAACAAGCAATAACTTAGTAGTGGATTTAGTTGTTTTGAACTCAAACTTCCTTTTCAGAGCCATCATATACAACTTCCTTTATAATTCTTTCTTATTTGAGTATATTTGGTGCTCTTCTAGATGGTCATCACTAATTCCACTATCTATAGGTTGTTGCATCATGTTTTTTCTTTCATTTGCTACATCTTCGATTATAGTGGGATTGTCATGTATGAAACCATCATTTGTATCAATCATGGTCAAGATTTCTGCACTCTGAGCTGAACTAGTTCTGAATGAGCCAATTTGGGTCACTTGCTTATCACTAGTAGGGTTAGTATTCATCCTATAATCCTCCTCATTAATTGCAGTCTCATTTATGTTCCAATCATGAACTTTATACCCTTCAAGTGACTCATTTTGAAATCTTGGTCCATTTTCACCATCAACAGTAAGAGTTTCAACTGAATCACAATGAATGTGTCTACTTTTTTGCATCAAAATTGAGTCTCCATTCAATTCTTTATCAATCTCAGAAGGCATATGACATTCAAAATAAAAATTGCAAATTGATTTCTGATTGTGATTATCAATTCTCTTTTCAACTATGATGCACAATGGAACAGACAGCTTACCATTTGTACAATTTAAACCAATAAAGAATTTCACATCCCCATTGTCAGTTAGTTGTATAAGACTTGTGGGTATGTTGGCATTGAATACATACTTCATTGAAAGAAAACAATTTGTTGGATCTAGCTTCAGAATATGATGGACAACCCCTAATAACTCTTTATATGATATAGTTTTCGGGATCTCAATGCCTTTACCTTTACTTCCTTCGAAATAGAAAACATTTCCATCTTGTACCCATTCTCTTTCATATAAAAGCATTATTCCTACTTCATCAACCACTAAAATAACAAAATAATTCAATTAGTGGCATCAACAAATAATATTAGAATATTTTTTAGTTACATCATAGCATTAGCACCAATAAGTAGGTATTAATTTTAAAAAACTCATTCATTATTAAATACATATTATTTCATTACACATATTTTTTTTTTTAATAAACAACAAATAAATAACATTATTAATCATCTTTACTACCTCAAATAATACCAATAATGCTAAAGAAATACAATGTATATAGTTATTAAATAAATTCAAACATTGTAACTCTAAACTATTTTAAACAATAAAAATATATTTATTTACTAAAAGATTGGTTATGTTATAATTCATTTAATGTCAAGGGTAATTTGCAAATGATTCAACTCAAATTGAGTATAATTAAATAAAATAACAATAATATAATATTACTATAAAATAACTATATACAATCTTAACTTACGTCAAGTTTAACTTAACACACGTCAAGTTCAACTTAATATCCGTAAGGTTTTGATATATAACTAAAAAAGATAACTTTATATATTATATCAAAACCCTATTCACACATATTTACATCTATATAAAGAACAAATATGTAGACAATACCAAAACCATCATAAAATTCCACAAGTTTTATTACTTACCATTATTTGATTTTTTCATATAGACAATGTTTCTCCACACTACACTTTTTAAGCTGATGGTTTCCTTCTTTTAATCCCTTTTTTCATGGCTGTAAATGATATTAAAAAAATTATAACAATTTCAAACTTATTTAAATATTTACTACATCTCATTAAATGTTTGAAAATATTCAATAAATAAAACATGAAAGAAAAAAATATGGAAAAATAAAAATAAACGTACACTGTTTATCCAACCACAACTTAAAGCGCTTTAAGTTGAAGAAATCCGAAGAGAAACTGTGTGAGACTTGAAGAAATGCACTGAAAAGAGAGAAACGGAATAACAGGAGAAAATAAAAAAAAGGAGAAAGTGGAAGAAATAATAAAAAAGAGGTGAATGGAGGGAAATAAAATTAGAATGGGAGGGAAAAAGGAGTTGATGTAGCTGAGGGGTATTTTTGTCTAGATCGGGTCATTTTGGAGGCTATTAAAAGTGGGGGGTTAGTTTTACAATATTGAGGGTTTTTTGTCCCTTTTGATCCAGTTTCCCAAAAAACAACACAGGCCAATGACCCATTCCTCACATATCGGAAACGTGATTGAAAAAAACGGGTGGGTCACCACTAGCTCCAAGTTATGGCCCTCTTCATGATGCAGCTAAGAGAGATTTTGCAGGTGGAAGGAGTGATACCCCACTTCGCTGAGGCTGGGAATACCTTCTGTACACCACCTTAAACCTGTTCTCTGAGGCAGAGGAATGAAAACTCACAAAGAGCTTGGCGCAACCAAGCAAGCTGTGTCTCTGAGTAATCCGTGTGCACTTTCAGCGTTTCATCTCAAACAGGGCTCTTGCTCAGAGTGCACCCAGCAGCATAAACTGCTGAGGCAGCAAGCATGGATGGGCAGAAGTTGATGGAGGTGACGAAGAGGGAGGGGCTGCTGGAGTGGCATCACTTGGGGTCGTCAGCGCACTTGACCTCAGAGCAAACGCCGCAGCTGAGCCCGCTATTGAACAGCGTGGCGCTCAATGCTGCTGCGTTGATCTCGTAGCCCTGGCTGGAGATTCCTATGCCCACAAGCACCCCCTATAGTACCGGAGGCATCCTTGCCTCCATAGAATGTGTCATGAGCACCCTCCTACGGCTCATTGGTGTAAACATCGGAGATTCGAGCATGAACCAGGGTGAGAAAAGAAATGAGTGAAGCCACAGAAAGAAGAGTGAGAAAAGCCATTGAGAGAGAGAGAGAGAGAGAGACGGGGGTGGTTATGGCATGCATGGTTCTTAAGCATGCGTGAGACACGAGCAGGGGGTAGTTGGTGACGTCCATGGGCTAATACGGATGGAGTCATAAGGGAGCAGGAGAGTGGTCCTGATACAATAAGTGATGAGGAAAAACAGAGCATCTGTAATGCTTATTCCATGAGGTAAAAGAAAACGCCCAAAACAAATCCGAAAACGAAGCAAGCATACTCGAAGTCTCACAAAGCAAACGAGTGGCCTACGACATCCACTCCAATCAACAAATGAACTCAAGAAAAAGACAACGAGGACCAAGACAGAACCGTAACGAAACGAGAAAATACTAGAGGAATGCTAGAATCATACCTGAACCGCACAGACGAGCTCCCTTCCTGCTCCTTCCTATTTGTTTTTCTTTCTTTCTTTTTCTTTCTCCTTCCCCTGTTTTGTGTCTTCCTCAGCCAGCCACTCTGCCTGCTGCTACCCGTCCCATCTAGCCGCCCCGAGAGCAGCCCACCATCAGTCCCCTTCAGCCGCCTGAAAGCAGCCCACTTGAGAGGCCCTCTGAAAAGCAGCAAAAAAATGATAAACCAAAGAAAAAAACTCCAGCTCCTCGGGGGGTCTACACCTTGCTAAATGCATAAAATAATAATATTTTTAAAAATCCTTAAGGCCCAAGAAAATATAAATTAATAAATGATATATATATATTTATTGAATAACTTTATTTTCTTAATTCATTATTTGAAATCATCGTATATTTGAAACTTTATTTATTTTATAGGGTATTAAGTTTTAATATCATACCCCTTTTTTATAAGTTTTTTATTTTTTAATAATTATCTTTTTTTTTTTTAATCTCTTAAGCTTATGTGAATTAACTTTTGATCATATCTACTATTTTTAGATTTACAAGTTATATATGTAAAAATACACGGAAACGTAATACTTTTTAGAGTATTTATAAATACCGATAAATCAATAATGCTACTAAGATAAATTTATCTTTGTCCCCAGAGTATTATTTTATAGGAATTTTATTGTATACAAAACATATTATCAATTTATGAAAAGAATAATCAAGTATAAATGTATTAATGAATATGTATATTTTTATTCACATTTTCATAAAATAAAATAAATCAGTATGATAAAGATGAATAAGATTTATAAAAGTTCCTTAACTCATCATTCTCCTTGAGTGTCACACTCGGAAGGAGTTTAAATGAGTTTGGATTATATACATCACCCAAATATAAAAACTTCACAATTATTTTTTAAGTGGTTAATATTTACTTTTAAAATTTTTTTTGTAGGGTTAATTTTATTGACCTTTTGATGAGGTTTTGACTAAATACAATTAGTTTCCATAAGTTTGAAATTTTATCATATATCTTCCTTATCTTTTTCATTTCTTATTTTCACTTACCTCCTATCTCTCTATCAAAATAAGGGACATGCATGATGAAATTTCAAACTTATGGGAGTTAGATGTATTTAGCTAAAATCTCAGGAGAGGTGAATATAATTAACCCATTTTTTATATAATTAAAATTAAAATTAATAAAATATTTTTTATTTAAAATTTATCAAAATTTAATAGATTTTGGTAAACACATGTAAGGGAAAATTTTGCACTATCTAAGAGATACTATAGTGCAAAACATTTGCAATTAACTATTAGATTTGAAGATTGGATTTCCACCATTTATTTATTTTAAAAAAATACTAGTAAAGGGAAGAATAGTAAGTAAAACTCTATCAATACTAGGAAAAAGTAAAAACTCTATTAACACTAGGAAAAATAGTTTTATTGATTTTATAACGAATTATTGTAAAATTATTTTTGACTAAAATTTTTGTCAAACGTGTTTTTAAAGTTAAAAGATTGCTTTTTATTTTAAAGAATGGAAAGATATTTTTCAAAATTAGTTTAGAATGTGACCTAGTTGCTAAGTTAATAATAAAGTGATCTAGTTACGATAAATGTGACCTAAATATTAAGGTACAAAAATGGTGATCTAGGTATGAAGAATATGATCTACGCATGAAACTAAATACTAAAGTATAAAAAAAAAATGGTGAAGAATATGACTTAGTTACTAAGGTACAAAAAAAAAAAAGGCTTAGGTACAAAGGTACAAATAACATGCTTATGGCATTAAAGATATGGAAAAATGACCTAAATATATATATATATATATATATATATATATATATATATATATATATAAAGATAACCTATGTATGAAGAAGGGAAAATTGTGTTTGCAGGCTGCTATTAGGAAGATATATGGTTTTGGAAACCCACGTATCTGAAATATGAGATGTGCCTGTTAATGGGAAAAATATTATATATTTCATGCACTATATACTGTTTAGGTTTGCATTTCCAAAATTGCCCTTTAATGTTTCCTTATCAGCAGCCACTGGTGTCCATGTCAGCATGCAGGTGCACAATTTAATAAACACCAAAATTTGAAACTTGAAATTATCAAATTTGAAACCCACAAAACACCCGACCCGAGAAACATTTGAAAGTTGGGAAACTCTCTCTATCACTTTCTCTTGTTTTGCCTTAACTCGATCTAAAAAAATTCCCATTTTCAGAGCTTGTTTGATACACAAAGGTAAGTAGCTGATATGTTTATTATTGACGTCCTAACTAGGCAATGGATACCCATCTTCCCAAAGCCGTCTTCGTCTGATTTTGGCCTAACCCTAGTGTGTCTCTCTTCATAAGTTGACCACCCAAACCCGATAGGCATCTTCCAAAAACCTTCAACGAAGCCAAAGTCGAGGCATATCTTCATATTTCTTCATCAAAGGTTGAATTTTTTTAAGGTTTCTGGAAACTGAAGTGGGACTTCCTCTTGTTGTGGATTAATCAATCATAGGTGAGTTTTCCATTTAAGGATTTGTTTAGTTGTTGAGAAAATATTAGGGCCGAAGGTGTTATATTTTGGGGTTTGTTGTATTTTGATTAATTTTTGCATGAATGAAGATAAGGGAAAATTTGTTTTGGTTAAAGAAATTTTCAGATGGACCCACATCTTTTTGAATCGGTTTCTTTCTAAATTTAAAGCCACCTAGTTTTCCATTTTGTTTTTTTTGGATTTATTTTACAATTTCTTTTGCTTATTTTTTTGTTTTTGTTTCGGGGAATATGTTGATATGGATTCTCTTTCCGTTTCTGTTCATATCCATATGAGTTTAGTATGAAATCAAATCGTGAAGCAAGATTTTGATGTACAGAGAAGGGTCAGGGTAACAGGGTTTGATTTGGGTAATACGAGCCTGCAATGATTTGTCAGGACTTTATTTTCTATTTGCTTCTTTTGTTTCTTTGTATGATTCGAATCAATCCAAAATCCAAAAGATCTTCTTAGGTTTTAAATTTTGTTTTTGTTTGTTATTTGTTGCTTTTAAATTTTGATGATGATTCAAATTGAATTCCTATTTCATGATATACTTGTCCTTTTGAGCCTTCTATTTGGTGGATAAGAAGTGGAGAGGGGGGGTTGTACCCTCAGCTCACCATACTCTATTTCAGGTTTGTCTGCTAAGGACACGAATAAGTTTCTGAACATCCATCAGGACCTCAGAAGAGGCAAAAGATTGAGGCATCACAGGTTGGAAACCCAAAAAAGTATCTAGAAGAAAGAAGGGGTTTGATGGTAACCATCCAAAAAAAGCTTTTGTAGAAACTAGGTTTTGTTCAGAAACAACCTTAGGCAGAAATATTAATTCTAATAAAAGAAACACAACCTGAAAATATGTTGATGGCAAATGTTGAAAGAAGACTAAGAGACTGACCAAATTAAGTCCTAGACAAATCAAATCAACAAACACCATCATACTAAAGTCTAATGTCAACTAAAATTAGGCCTTTCAACAAGTTCCAAATTCAACACAATACACATCCCTCCAAATTTTTAGTAGTAGAGACTATAATGGAATTCTAGCACTAACCTAAATCATGCTTGACTCACTCAACAACAAGACAATAACGAGGTAAAATCTTAGGGAGATTAAAGTTCTGCTTGTGAACAAGATGAAGAAATTCACAAAATACAACTTAATATCCTTCATTCTTAGACATCAGTCACTTACAAATCTAAAGGTTTTAGGAAACAACTTCACCAATGTCCTGATCTATGAGACCCAAACTTTTCAACTTCACCCAACATAACCATGGCCACATGACATGACAAGGGTGTGGGTGTACGATCCTTGGTGGATACTCGTATTTTGCATCAAATATTGACTATTGCGATTTTTTTTTTTCAAAAATAGGCAATAAATGGAAAAAGAAAGAGTTTTTTTATTTTATTTATTTTTTATTTATCAAGGATATGTTACTTTTTTCTTTCTTACTGACTAATTGATTTTTATTTTATTTTTTATGCCACATCTAAATACCATTCAAGATCCTTTTCCAAACGAGTCACTATGTTGTAGAATTTGAAATATGAAGGATCAAACACTTACACACACCAGCACAATACCCATACCCAAAAAGTAACATAGGTGCTGACAATTATTAACTCAATTATGATTTTTTGCAACACACATGGGCCAATGGTAAAACCACAAGCCTGAGGTGAATTGTAAACTCAAACAACCTGGCTTGACTCCTATAGGCATTCAAACACCCAGATTTACTAGATACAAGTGTTCTATGAGTGATTGCATGCATTTTTCTTTTTTCCTGTTTCCCTAACTCAGGAGAAATTCTCAAACACATTTTTAGGTAGAAGAATATTTTATGAGGGTTTCTACTAAAAAATCTTATGCAGGTTTTAGGTTTTTTTTCCACCTAAAAATAAAATAGCCATTCTAATTACTTGTTAGTTACTAAATGTTAGATTTGGTACAAGGCAAGACATAGGCAGATGTCCACCAGTATATTAAATCAACATCATACCCTAAATATGCTACTGTTGTAAATTCTGAACTACTAAAATTTAGAAATAGTGGAAGCATTCCTTAAGTAGATTCAAGACATGAAAGTAAGAAGAGAATGTTAGGGCAAGTTAGTTTCGAGATTTAACATGGATCGTAAGTTCTCTATAAAATCATTTCATGGATCATCAGGGTTAGTTTCTCTAGTTCCTTTTTTAATCAAACACATAAAACTTTCGGATCCTCCCATCCTTCTTTTCAAGTGAAGGACTAACAATTTACAGGAAGAAATGATGATGTATCACCCATAAATTGAGTGCCTTTTTGGTGCTCAATTCATTCAACTAAACTTGTGAGAATGAGAGATTTTTTAGATTGTCTTTCCTTGCAACTGGCATACATTAATATTCTTAAGAATAGGGTGAATCTACACAATCAAGGCATGACAACAATACCATGGATATATGAATCATTCCATAAAATATGACTATGATGTTTTGCAAGATAATCTTCCAAAAGGGAAAAAACAAATTGTGACTATAACATGGCCAATTGCTAAGGGGTTTCTTGAACTTTGTTGCATGTTTATTTTTAGCTCATAGTTCAGTTCGCATACAAATTAAATTAATCTTTATTTATGTTGGTGTGTTTTGCATATGCATTTTGGGAGCAACTAAAGGTGGCTACATAGAGGAAGGTGTGGATTTTGTTATATTTTTTGCTCTTTGAACCACTTACAACATTCAATTCTTTGGTCATGATTAAGATAGCAAATACACATTATTGCTTAAGGGCTTTTAATTGATAGGCTATGTTTATGCTATGCTTGTTTTTTTTTTTTTTTTAGTTCTATAAAACTTTTATGACCTGCTTTGATGTCCTATTAAGCATAAATCACTAAAGTATGTTGTTCATTACCATATGAAATCAACTCACATTGTTATTCGAGTAGCCTTATTTTTAATTTCCATGTCATACTATCTTTCAATTTTTCTTTCCCTATTGAATTTCTTGATTAGTCCATTATCCATATTCAAACTTTGCCATGGTAAGGCTTTCTTACTCTCAGTTAATAAATCTTATACTCTGAAGAAACAATAGCTACTGGAAGTGGAAGTTTTTTATGCTCAAGCCCAAACCCAAATCTACTGTACAAAATAAAATTATTTATCATCTGATGGTGAAGTTTTGAGACTGGAGGATCTCAATAGATACGAAACTTATTCAACATGGTAAAAAGAAATTGCAGATTTGAGACTAGAGTTGATTATGGCCACTCATATTCATTGACTTATCTTAACAATTCAAGCCAGAATGAATGGGTCCTACCTATTAATTCTAAGAGACTCACAGCTATACCTCTTCAACTTGGCTAGTTACTCAGTGTTCTTACGACGAAGTGCTCTGTTTGGTTGTTGAGACAGTGGAGATAGATTGGAGTTTTTAGGGTTTCTTTTGCTAAAATTAGAGAAAGAAGATTGGGTGTTTGGGAAATTTTATGTTCCCAAGAATGATAATATTATCCCCTTTGGTGGTCAAATATGATATTCCACAATCTTGGGGTTTGAATACCATAACATTTTCAAATAAGTAGTTGAAAACACAACTTTCCCTATGAAGAATGTAACCTAGTTACTAAAGTACAAAACAAGTGCCTAGGTACTAAGGTAGAATAAATTGAATAATGTAATTTAGGTATAAAAAAAATGATATAGGAATTGAAGTATGAAGAATGTGATTTAGGGGAAAAAATGTGACTTAATTAATAAATACGAAAAAAGTGGCCTAGGTACTAAGGTACAAATAATATGACCTATGTATAAAAAATGTGAGTTAGGTATTAAGGTACACATATTATGACCTATAAATGTCAAAAATATAATTTGTATGTGAAGAATATAACCTAGGTATTAAGGTATGAAAAATGTAATCTAAATACGAAAAATAGAAACAAGATACAAAAAAGTTATTAAAGTATTTAAAAAGGAAAAATCTAATTTAGATATGAAGAATATGATTAGAGTACAAAAAACACTACTATGAAATATGTGAATAGAATACTAAAATACGAAATATACAATCTAAGTATAAAGGATGTAATTAAAGTATAAAAAAATATGACTAAGATATCAAGATACAAAGCACATAACCATCTTGGATACAAAAAATTATAACTTAGGTATAAAAATATAATTAAAATACAAAACAAGCACAACTAATGTGTGAAAATACGAGAATGGTATAGAGATATCAAATTTGTGATTTAAGCATGGAAAGTTTACTTAGGCATACAAAAAACATAATCAAAGTATATATTTATGAATGTGTGATGAATATGTGTGTATATATATATATATAAACAATTTACTAACATTTTAACATAAAAATTTTCTTAAGAAAATGAGACATTCAATTTATCACAAAAATAAAATCCATCTTCATAATAACAATTTACATTTTTTGTTCAACTGTTCATTCTTTTTCTTACTTTTTGTGTTGACAAAAAGCTATTAAAATTTTGATATATGTTAAATAAAATATATTCAACTAAAATTAATTGTTTTATTTACCAAGATATAAATTTATATAAAAAAATCTTCTCGAAAATAATAATTAATAAATTTAAAAAGAGTTGTGAAGTTTATATATATAATATCCCAAATCGATATTAAAGTTTGATGATTTTATTTATTTTCTATTTCTAAGATTACTTTTTTTAGTTGTACACTTTTAGTTTAAATTTTATTTTTATTTATTGTATTACTTGATTTTTTTGTTTTAAAGTTTGAAAAAAAAAAAAGGAAAATAGAAAGAAGGCAGTGAAGAAAAATATGAGAAAAAAGCAAAGAAAAAAAAGTGTATGGAGGTTTGAAATTTAAATAATCAAATCTAGTGATGGATTTGTGATAGGTTTGGATATTGCCTCGTCCTGTCCTACCCATCTCGATTATATATAAAATTAATTTAATTTAATTTTTATTTTTCTATTTTTATATATATATATATATATATATATATATATATATATATATATATATATATATATATATATATATATATATATATATATATATATAATAAAAATAATAATAGAATACTTTTCAATAAGTAATAAAAATATAATATTTTAATTATTTATAAAAAATTTAAAATAATTTAAAAGAAAAAGTTGAATAGGACAATAATAGGTGGGTGAATATGAGAAATTTACACATCCATCCTACCTTGATTAATTTTTTAAATGAGATGGGGATTAGAAATATTTTGAATGAACGGGGCAGGCCATCCTTTGAGAATTTAAAGTGCAATTATTGGCTTTTATTACATGTTACTGTTTCCAACTCTTTTGAATTGTTTTTATTATTTTAACCGTTATGAATTATTAGACATATTAATTGCAATTTCTACAATCCTATAATAGGTATTTTGATCACTTAGAGAAAATTCGCATTAATTACATTTTTCAATTTGAGTTCATTCCTAAACCAAAGACCTAATAAATACATTTTGTTACTTTTGTACATATTTCACATTAATAAATCATATTTTCAAATGTCATGTACTAATATTTTATAAATACAACGGAGAATTTGAAGTTGTGATAAATTATTTATAATTTATAGTTATATTTTATAAATACAACAAAATCTAACTCTTTTTCTAGAGTTAGATTTTGTGAGAGATGAGTTTAATAAAATTATCATATGGTGTTTTGAACTGAAAATAATTGGTTAAAGAGAATGTATTTTTTTTTTTAATGAAAATGCATTTATAGTTGATCCAATACAATAAATTGCCATTTTATTTTCTTAATTATTAAAATAGTTGCCTAATATACTTGATTTGAATTGAAGTATTTAAAATAGAAGAGATTTGATATTTTAGAATTATTATTAGTAAAATCAGAGATAAAGATGTTTTTGTAAAAGTATAAGTGTGGACCTCGCATTTCGGCTCAATGCATTTCTCACTCAAATGGCGAGCTCAATTTTGATTTTGAAAAACTATGATTTTTATTGATTAAGAAAATGACTTGGAGTCGCCACTTATTTTTGTTTTATTTTTAAAGGGTAAACAAAATAAGAAAGAAAACCCTAAGTGTGACTCCTTATTTTGGAAAGGTGATCTGCGAAAAACCGGATCGGGTTCGGGGGTCAGGTTACTTATCAGGAAGGTACGGTAAAAACCGTAGCACCCTTCTAAGCCCCTAAAACAGGTCTCTACTAATAAAATGAAGCAATCATGGCAATTGATAAGGAAAATAATGAATACTCGATTCGATCATGCACATATGAGTATCGGAATATGTATAGAAAATAACCAGAATATGAGCGAATGCGTACCTGGGTAGTAAACGGCAACGCACTATCATGAAACATGGTTAGTGAACAATGAACAGATATAATTAAGCGCGTATTATGGAATAGAGTAAACCAATCATGCATGGCAAATAAACCAATCGATCAGTCAATCAATCCTAAAGTCAAGTATATGGGGCCCCCACCAAAGCCCAGTTCATTTTTGCATGGACCAAATCTGTAAATTCCATTATTCAGAATTACAAAATTTGATTCTTTGTTTATTTCAAAACATTTTAAAAACAGAGGAAGTATGAAAAATTGCTTGCCAGAAATGAAAGTGGCAGCAAAGCTTTATTAAAAACATGATTTTGGAACTTAAAGAAAATGCTCTAGGGATGAAGGAAAATGTGGAACATCGGCGGAGAGGAATTCCGAGTGTGATACACCCGGATGGAATGGCGGCGGAGAAGGATTCCGGGAGTGAGACACCCGGGTGGAATGGCGACGTAGAAGGATTCTGAGAGTGAGACACCCGGGGGAATGGCGGTGGAGAGGAATTCCGGGTGTGAGACACCCGGATGAAATGTCGGCGGAGAGGAATTCCGGGAGTGAGACACCCGAATAAGGTAGAACGTTGTTATGAGTAGCATGAAGGATAGGTATGGGTTGTATAGATATGGAGGCTTGGGTGAGTGGTTTTAATGGGTATGCGAAAGAGTGAAGGATAGAATGCACCCGAGAGACTCCATGTAAGCGGGGGAGTGGGATGGAGAATGAATGAGAGGAAAATGGGTGCAGTGGAGGATACCTGACTCCTGCAAGCTTGAGCGAGGAAATGGGTATGACGACCTAGAGAGAGAGCTGCATAGATGAACGATGGGTGTGGGGATGCTGATGAGGTGAGCTTTGCTGCCACAACAACTACTCCAGATTTTCTAGGATCGCCTTCAAGCAGGGATTAGAGAAACAACCCATTCCATGAACAGGCGCCAGAAACAGAGGAAGATGGAAAAAACAGAGCACCAAAGAAAACGAACAAATAGATAGAACTGCAGAGACCTCACTTCATGAATCATCAGTGAGTCCTCCAAGCAGGTGGGAAAATCATATCAAAAGCTACCCTAGGCATAATTCCCGGACATTTCATAATCACAATGGAGGCAAACCAAATTTATATTCACAATAGCAAGCACAAACACATGGTTATATCCCGACAAACGAACAAACAAGTGGCCTTTAACATCCACCCCAAACAAATCACTGAGCATTCAAATGTCAATAAAAGATATAGAGGATTGATAAACGTACCTGGAAATCCCTTTCTCTGCTGAATATTTGAGGCTTCCAACTCACTGTTTCATATTTCGTGGGTGCTCTGCTCAAAAATCCTTCTCAAACGATCATGGAAACACCTCTCACTCTCTCCACAGCTTCTCCAACCCCCTCTCTCTGGGAATCCCCTTCCTTAGCCAGTCACCCTCTTGGATTTGCCTTCCCAACGATCTCTGCTGCAGCCACCTTTTCTGCCTCACTCCTTCTGTAGCCACCTTTTTTCTGCCACCTTTTCGGCTGCCCTCTTTTTTGTCCCACTCCTTCTACAGCTTCAAAAAGCGAGGTTGATTCCTTACGGCCACTAAGGATGCGACATGTGGCCCGCCGGGATAGCGACACCTAGCTAAAAATGCGATCTGCAAAAACAAATAGAGAAAAAGTGACCCATGCCTAAATGGGGGTCTACAATAAGTGTGAGACCTTAACTGGAAATTATCCTCAAGAAAATGTTTACTAAAAGTTTAACAACATCAAATGTAAAACAACATCAACTCACAAAGCATCTTTTGTTTTTATTATTTAATATAAGTTAAATTTGTGACCAAATTATTTATGACATGCTTCTTAGTTAATTATGTCTAATAAATCTACAATTCAATTTATTTATTTATTTTCATATTATTTTATTTCAATCAAAATTTGGAATTACGGATTAACGGGAGACGGGGGACAAAGTAAAAAATTTGTGTATTATAATAAATATAGATAAATTTTCATATTTTAAAAATGGTAGCATCGTTAAATGAAATAAGTAATTATTGATATTAGCTATAAAAATAATTATAGTATAATAAATTAAATAACTAAATTATTAAATTAAATAACTAAATTATTAAAAACACCGATAAGAGAATTTTAGATTTTATTAAAAGTTTATAAAAAAATATTCTAATATTTGCAAAAATTTTTTAAAAAGATACTAACAAATTTGGTTGAAACATTTCTAATAATTTTAAAATATTTTGTGAAAGAGCTTTTTGAAAAATTTAATAATCTCATTTATAATTTTTTTTAGATTTTAAAATTTTTTTAAATAATTAAATATAAATCACTTGATAATGATACAATTTTGATAGTCAACTCTAAATTAATAAATGCTTGATTAAATTTAAAAATTTAAACATTTATAAAAATCTTTAAATTAAACTAAAAATAACCTATTAATAATAAAATATTTAATAAAATATCAAATATTTAAAAAAATTAAATTCTATCAATGATTAAATAACATATATTTAAATAATTGTGTTCGTATTTGTGAATTAACAATTACTTGATTACACCTAAAAGTTCAAATATTTTAAAAATCTCAAAATTGAACAAATAAAAAAAAATTAATAAAATATCAAATGCAAAATTATAAAAAAAAAAATATTTTTTTTAGATTTATTAGGATTTACATAAATTTAATTTTATTAATACTAAATAAAATTAAAATACAAACAAACAAATATTTTATAAAATCTATTCCATATTTATGCTTATCTAATCTTTTTATTCAATCTATTTTTTTTACATACAAAAGTAATTTTTTAGAGGGTCAAACTTGTATTTTTATTTTTTTAACTTTCTAAAATTCCTAAATAAACACAAAAAAAAAAAAAAAAATTGCTTTTAAAATTTGAGTTCTAAACCCGGTAGTTTTGCTTTTAGGCGAGAGTTCGTTTATGGTGATTTGCAGGTAATATAAATTAGTTATAATTATATCATATAT
The DNA here is from genome assembly GCF_030704535.1 of Vitis vinifera. NCBI lineage: Eukaryota > Viridiplantae > Streptophyta > Magnoliopsida > Vitales > Vitaceae > Vitis > Vitis vinifera. Next base: position 13,823,941 of record NC_081813.1, read on the forward strand.
AAAACGCAAAATCAAAAAGTCGTTGTAGTATAGTGGTGAGTATACCCGCCTGTCACGCGGGTGACCCGGGTTCGATCCCCGGCAACGGCGAATTTCTGCCCTTAATTTCCCTTGAGTTTTGATGGGCTTGCTTTCTGCTATGAAATGCTTGATTTTTACTGAAATGACTCTTTGGGATGAGGAGACTTTGAAATATTTAATAATCGTGAGCATGAAAAAAATGAGTAGGAGATGATGAGAAAGGTATGATGTGAATCTATCTCTTTGAAATCAAGTCCATGCAATTAATCAATGACAAACTAGGCAAAAATTTAGAATAAATATGATCAATCATCTATGCAGTACAATGTCCAAGGAAGATTTCTCCATTACTAGAAGCAACTTAGTCGGAATCTGCAATCTGCAAAGAAATGTGTTTTAACATTGAGGTTGTCGTTGACCCTCCATGCACGGCTCTACTGGTCGGCTGCTTGGGAATGGGATCCCATATTTGCGTCTTGAGCTTACCCAATGCTTAGTCTCTTGGGGTAGGGATTGTGTACTTAAAGGTTTTCCCCAGACCTGTTAAGTAAAGATAAATCCAACTTTCCTAGACAAATATGGAGGTGGAGAGAAGGTTCATACCCCACGCTCATCATCAGTGATGCATACAGAATCATTAGCAAGCAAAACAACGTCTAACCTTGAGGCAAATCTAGCTTGAACCTCATCAGTAAAATTATCCAATAGTTCATAAACCTAAAAGAAAGCATAGTCGATCAATTCAACAAGAAGTTTTCAGCTGAGATGATTTCAAAATTAGTACAAATGTTAAAGGAAAGAATATACCCAATGGTGCAAACTGCGATGCCTTGTGCTTCTAATATACATTCATGATCTTTTCCTGATACGGTCTCAGCTTTTCAATACATAAAATTATATCAGACAATCATCAGAGAAACAATCTATGACTAAGTTACAAAAGACCTCGTGAACCAAAAAATCACTCCCACCCAGCTCAAAAGGGAAGATTGGTAGCCTTCTCAAAAAAAATAAAAGGGAGTGGGGTCCCAAAATTTCAAAGTTTGACCTGGCCCCAGATCGATCAAGTGACTAGCACAACACTTGATTTCTATGACTCCATCTGAATTTAGTTTTTGAACAAACACTGTTCTGCCTAAAACCTGGGATGTTCACATTTCTGAAATAGTTGCTCAACCTAGTCATGAAAAAAATATATATACAGTATCAGTTCCAAGAATACAACCTAGTCAATTTTCCTAATAATGATAACTGGACTTGCAAAGGCAGAACTTGGTGTGATAACTGTCGCAAACTAGGACACACCAAAGAAACCTGTTGGAAGATACATGAAAAGCCTGCAAATTGGAAGCCAAATAGACCACCATCAAACAAAGTTGTGGCCTAGCAGTGACCACTGATGAGCACACACCATCTGAATCAGCCCTCTTCAGCTAAGAGCAAATTGACCTTCTTTAGAAAATATTTAGTCAATTTCAACCAAGTCCTGCAACTTCAGTCATCAGAAACTAGTTTAGTAACTCGAAAATGTATTTTTTTTATAAGAACTCTAAGTGTCAATTGACTTTGGAGCATCAGATCAAATGGTCAAGGATGCATTCTTATTTTACGCGTATAACCCCTTGTTCTCTATCCACAGTTGCTAGTATTTGATCAATAGTTATCTCAAAGAACCTTGTCCTAAATTCTGTGCTTTTGGTTCCTAATCTGACTTGCAACAAGCAGTTCATGAGCAAAATTATTAGAGACCTAAATTGTGTTGATAAATTTTTTCTCACTCATTATGAATTTTAGACTTGAACTTGGAGCTGACGATTGGCAATGTTAAGGAGTGTGTGGGACTCTATCTCTTCAAAGTTGATGACTTTGTTGAAGGTCAAGCTTAAGGTGCTCATTTTGTTTCATTTCCTTCTATAGTGAGTCAATCTAATAGGTCTTATTTCAATTCCAAATTTTAATAACAAAAGTGCAATCATGTTATGACACTTTGGGTTAGGCCATCTTAGTTTCATGTATCTCAAAAAGTTGCTTCCCTTATTATTCATTAATAAAAATCCAATGTTATTTTAATGTGAAATCTATCAACTATCCAAACGTGCTCGAAATTCTTATGTTGTTTGACATTACAAAGCATCACATCCATTCTCTGTCATACATAGTGATATGGTTATCCTGTGCCAATAACGTCTTAGGTGCCAGATGGTTTTAATAGATCTGAAGAATAATTGCTGAATTTATCTTATTATTAAACACATTGAATGGGGTTTATATAGATCATAAACATCCCAATCAGTTATAGTAAATATCCCACAAAACGTGGTCAAGTCAAATATAATTTGTTACAACAAAAAACTAACAGCAAAAGAATAGCTCCTATGAGTGAGCTTCAATACGCCCCCGCAAGATGGCAGTTCCATCTGAAATGCCAATCTTGGATCGAAGAAAAAGGAACCGACTTTTGGAAAGAGGTTTGGTAAGAACATCAGCCAGCTGGGATTGAGTGTTAACGTGAGAAACTTTAAGAGAACCATCAGCAACTTTTTCCCTAACAAAATGGTAATCCAATGCAACATGCTTCATTCGACTGTGGAAGAGCGGATTAACACACAAATATGTGGCACTTAAATTATCACAATAAATGGTAGGAGATTGTTGAAGAGTGATACCAAGCTCAGAAAGGAGATGAGAAACCCAAGTGACTTCAGCAGCCGTAGAAGCGACAGCACGGTATTCTGCCTCCGTTGAAGAACGAGCTACCGTCTTTTGTTTCTTGGAACACCAAGAGATTGGATGGCCACCAAGAAAAAGAACAAAAGCAGTGGTAGACTTGTAAGAATCAGGGTCGCCAGCCCAATCGGCATCGGAATAAGCCCGAAGATCAAGAGGGGGAGTGACATCTGAATAAGCTTGAAGATGGAGAGGTTGTTGACGTCGAAAAGTGAGACCGAGATGTATTGTATGTTTGAGGTAACGGAGCAACCTCTTAGCTGCAGTCCAGTGAGTTTGAGTTGGGGCATGCATGAATTAGGCAAGTTTGTTGACAGCGAAAGCAATATCGAGACGAGTAAGTTGGAGATATTGAAGTCCACCAATCAAGCTTCGAAATTGAGTAGCATTAGCTAGAGGAGAACCATCATTGAGAGTGAGATGACCAGTTGAAGACATTGGGGTGGAAGAATCCTTTATGCCTTCCAAATTAAACTTTGCCAACAGGTCACGAACATACTGATGTTGAGATAAAAACATGTCATCAGAAGTGGAAATGGCCTCAACACCCAAGAAGTAGCTCAATGGACCAAGATCTTTTAGGGAAAAACGATGAGCAAGAGCATCAATGAACCTCCGAATGGACTGAGAACAATTCCCTGTTACAAGTAAATCATCCACATATACTAGAAAATAAATTGTGGCTGATCGGCATTGATAGATGAATAACGAAGTATCAGACTTAGAATTTATAAACCCAAAGTTGAGGAGAAATGTCCTTAACTCCATGTACCAAGCTCGAGGAGCTTGTTTCAAGCCGTAAAAAGCCTTTTGCAAGCGGCAAACATGAGTAGGATTAGCCTGATCAACATACCCAGGGGGTTGAGCCATGTAAACATCCTCAGTTAAGGTTCCATGAAGAAAAGCATTATTGACATCAAGTTGGGAAATAGGCCAACTATTACTCAAGGCAATGGATAGAACAACTCGAATGGTGGTTGGCTTAACAACGGGGTTAAAAGTGTCATGATAATCAACCCCAGGTCGTTGATGAAATCCTTTGGCATCCAAACGAGCTTTGTATCGGGAAATAGAACCATCCGGATTGCGTTTGATGCGAAACACCCACTTACACCCCACAATGTTATGGTTGGAAGGAGGAGGGACAAGAACCCATGTACAGTTGCGAGCAAGAGCAGCAAGCTCATCGTCCATGGCAGCACACCATTTGGGATCTTTAAGAGCTTGAGAGGCGGTAGTGGGCTCAAGGGATGCAGGAAGCGGATGTTTGGTGACATGAAAACTTGTCTTAAAATCAGGAAATTGTTTGGGACAATGGATATTATTTTGAGAACGGGTTACAATTCGATGAGATGGCTCAGGTAGAGGATTGGACCCTTGTGGTTGGGTAGGTGGTGACAAGGACAAAGATGAAAATGAAGTATTAGAGGAGTCAAAAGACAAAGGGAGAGAAGAAAGGGAAAGATCATACCTTGGAGTAGCATCACACGCAGAGAGAGGAGCGGAAGCCGTAGTAGGTGGACTTGAACTAGTAGGAGAAAGTGATGAGATCAGCTCCTGATTAGGCCCTGTGTTAGTGCAAGAAGGTGCTTGGTGCGAGAAAGATTTGGAGGAAGTGGGAATCACAAAAAAAGAAGGTTGGATAGCAGCAAGAGCTGGGGAACACGAAGACCAAGTGGAGATAGCTTGATCAAGATCAGTAGGCGTAGTATTTGAGGCAAAAGGAAATTTGTGTTCAATGAATTGGACATGACGAGAGATGTACACACGGTTGGAAGACAAGTCTAAGCACTTATAAGCATTGTGAGTGTTGGAATATCCAAGAAAGACACAAGGCTTGGAGCGTTTATCTAGTTTATGATCAGAATAAGGACGCATCCAAGGAAAACATAAGCACCCAAAAGCTCGTAACTTATCATAGTTTGGCATATGTTGAAAGAGAGACTCAAAAGGTGATTGATGTTTAAGAATTGGAGTGGGCAAACGATTGATTAAGTATGCAGCAGCAAGGAAAGCATAAGACCAATATTTTAAAGGCAGAGAAGCTTTGTGAAGCATGGCCAAACCTGTCTCAACAACATGACGATGTTTCCTTTCAGCAGAGCCTACATGTTCGGGTGTGTAAGGGGGAGACACTTGATGTTGAATACCTTGTGATATAAAGTAGGATTTAAGGCTTTTATATTCGGTGCCACCATCTGTGTAAAGAGTTACCAATGATGCGTTAAAGTATTTTTCGACCATAGACTTGTATTTGGGAAAAATTGTGTAAACATCAGACTTGTAAGCCATAGGAAACAACCAGACATATTTCGTAAAATAATCAATGAAAATAAGATAGTACCGAAAACCATCAATTGATTCAATTGGAGAAGGTCCCCATACATCAGAATAAACTAAATCAAGAGGACCACGACTTCGAAGTGAGGAAACTCCAAAAGGCAATTTGTGGCTCTTATTACATAAACATGACTCACAAAAGAAATTGTGGAATGACTCAGTGGGATAAATTTGAAGATTATGTTTGCGAATTAAAAACTGAAAAATACGAGATGATGGATGTCCTAAACGATGATGCCAATTGGCAAGTGATGTCTTGACACTAACACAGGCTTGTTTGGGAGAGGTACCCAATGTGTTTCCCTTGTTAGGCCAAGACCACTCATACACATCATCCTTGCTCCGCCCTTGAGTGAGACGCGCCCCCGTTTTGAGATCCTTGATAACAAAAGAAGAAGGAAAAAACTCAATAGAAGTATTGTTGGTTTTACAAAACTTAGAAACAAAAATTAAGTTTTGCTTTATTGAAGGAACACATAACACATTAGACAAACAAAAAGACTTAGAGGTAGTAGGGAGTTTAGAAGAACCAGTGTGAGTAATTTCGAGGCCTGAACCATCACCCAAGAGAATGTCATCTGGACTTTCATAAGCCTGTTGGTGGGAAAGATTAGTTAAATCGCCAGTAACATGATGGGAGGCGCCAGAGTCCAGAATCCAATTTGAAGACGACGAGTTCCCAAAAGAGGTGTGATGAACTTCTGGCTGTTGTTGCAGGAGCCTCCTGGCTGAATGGCATTGTCTAGCAGTATGCCCATTTTTTTGACAAAATTGGCATACAACATTGGATTGAAAATGATTGTTATGGTTACCATTGTTGTTGAACTTCATGCCTTGGGAATGTCGGTTATTAAAAACCCTTTTCCCATTATTACTTTGTCCATTTCCATTCTGTCCATTGCCATATCGGGATTGAAAGTTGCCAAAACTTGTGCGAGTACTATTCACAGTGACATTTGAACCTCCACGTGACTCTTCTCTTTTCAAGAAGGTTTCATGTTCTACCAGCTTGTCATGAAGTTCTTCAAACGAAACAGGAGTTTCTCGGGCTCTTATTGCAGCAGAAATCTCTTTGAAGCCGCTTCCAAGGCCATTAAGGGCAAAAATAGTCAGATCATCATCACTTAAATGAGTGTCAATGAGAGCTAGCTCATCAGCAATTCCTTTGATGGTTTGAAGATACTCTGCAACAGAACGAGTATTGCAAGTGATGTTGGTAAGTTTCTCCTTGAGATTCATTACTCGTGATCTGGACTTGTTAGCATAAAGCTTGTGAAGCTTTACCCAAGCATCACGAGAAGAAGTAGCAGCAGCAATCAAAGGCACAACTCCTTCTGAAAGAGATGCAAGGATTGCGTGAAGGAGCAATTTATCTTGCCTAGTCCAAATAACAAAATCTGGATTTGAAACAGTTGTTCCATCTTCGGCAATAATTTCCTTGGATGGGCATGTTTTATTCCCATCAAGAAATCCCATGAGATCATAACCATATAGTAGGGCGTCAAATTGTGCTTTCCAAGAGGGAAAGTTGTTGTTGTTCAATTTGATGGGTAGTTGGGCAGTAGCATTAATGGAGATAATTCCATCAAAGCAAGAAGTGGAAGAAATGAGTGATACATTGGTTCTGCTGGTTGTGTTTAGGGCCATGGTGTAGGATATTTTCAAAAAGAGGTTTGGATCAAGGGAAAAAAAACTCGTTGGAGTCTTTACAGCTCTGATACCATAATAGATCTGAAGAATAATTGCTGAATTTATCTTATTATTAAACACATTGAATGAGGTTTATATAGATCATAAACATCCCAATCAGTTACAGTAAATATCCCACAAAACGTGGTCAAGTCAAATATAATTTGTTACAACAAAAAACTAACAGCAAAAGAATAGCTCCTATGAGTGAGCTTCAATAGGTTTGTATCCTTTGCTAATGATCACACTGGAATCACTTGGATATTTATCATGAAAGAAAAATTAAAAGTAGGTCCTATTTTCAAAAACTTTCACTTCATGCTTCAAAAACAATTCCAAGCCAAAGTACAAATCTTTAGGACTGATAATGCTAGAGAGTACTTCCATTCCATACTCGAGGATTATCTTCTAGATAATGGCATAGTGCATCAAAGTTTTTTCATAGACACCCTATAAAAAAATGAGATTGTCGAAAGAAAAAATTGATACCTTCCAAAAGTAGCTCATTCACTTATGTTTACAACTCATGTACCAAAACACTTTTAGGGTTTAGCAATTCTTATCAGTGCCTATTTTATTAAATAGGATGCCTTTGTAAAGTTTTGAAATTTCAAACTCCATGTCAAACACTCACTAAAGTATATCCTCAAAATAGATCACTTATTTCCTCCTTTCCACCCAAAGTTTTTGGTTGCTCAGCTTTTGTTCACATTTCTCCACAAAAGCAAATTTCATCCCAAATATATAAGATGTCCATTTCTTGGCTATCTTGGCTAGTTATCATAATCCTTAATTATTTTTATATGTTATTAGAATAAAAAAGGAAGTTGTAGAATCTAATTCCATGCAATTCCGAATTCATTTGAACAAGGAAATGAGTAAGAAACCATTAATGGATTTCAACAAGATATGTTGAGACAATTTTTATGTTTGAGAATTTTGGTATTATTAGAGTTTGTTTTAGGTTTATAAAATATTTAAAATCTTCTAGACTTGTCATATGTTAGATCTAGAGAGTTTCATAATATTTGGAAATTGTTTGGTTGGTGAGAAAAATCGAGAAAGTGAAGAGCACTGCAGCATGTGATGTTTTAAGCAATCTAGAACTAATTTAGGTTGAGACTTAATTGATGATCTTTTGATGACCATTTGACTCAAAAATTAATTTGTAAGGTTTCTAAACTCATCAACAAACTATTTGACTCAAGTTTCACTTGTATTTGACTCCATTTCCCTTGCCTTTCATTTTTAGGAAAATTTCATATTTTAGTTTGAGTGTTGTCCAATTAAGAAAGAGTTAATAGAACTTGAAACCATAGTTTTCCTTTTCATGGAATTTTCAATTCTTTAAGTGAACTTACATTTTCTTTTGTTAGGAAAGGATTTGGACTTTGTGGAGCCATCATACTATGAGTTATGTTGTATTTTTTTATTATGAGAATTTTAATGATTAGTTAATGATATGCAAGTATATATATATATATGTTTAATTTCTCCAAAGGCATGAGATATATGTTGAATTCTTATTTGGTCAAAATGCATATGATTTATGTTTGAGTTACAAAAATGAATGTTACTTTACTTTAAAGAAATTATTTGTGACCATGCATATGTTTACAAACAATGACATTACATATCTTGTTATGATACGATACATTGTTTGATTTTTTTGGACATTAATATTTGATGGACATGATAACACGTACACTTGTGAGGTGTTTTGTGTAGTTTACTCCAAGACTCCACACCAATTATGTAGCAAGGGGAAGGCCTTAAGATGGGATTATGGGTTCTAATACTGAGCTAGAGGATAAAGTCCATAGCAATAGAGTACACTTTGTTGTGCCCCTAATGGGATGACGAAGAGATGAGTTGTTTGGTGTTGTGATTTGAGGTAATGAGACCCCAAAGATCGTATAGATATGGGGATTCACAAACAGTAGGCTTTTGTATAATTGATCAATTGACCAAAGATATGTTTAGACTTATGATTCCATGTTTTACATCTTATACATTCTTTAAATTTTATTATGATTATTCTACCCTAATTTCTAATTATCAAATCTATTATAGATATGTTTTAAAATTGTCTTTAATATGGATTAACCATCCTAACACTTGCATATCATGACTATTCATTGAACTATTTGTTCACTCCATTTAATCTTTTTTTTTTTTTTGTTTTTCAGGTGAGAGGCCAATAGGTTCAGTTGAGGTTTAGTCAGGACTAGAGTCAATCCTCGAGAGTGAGCTTCAAGGCCCATAGCCCTTCAACATTATTTACTTATCCTTAGTTTGTGGGTTCTAGTACCATTTCATTTTTTAGACAATTATTACTTTTGAGTTGTATTTAGCCTTAAGGCCTAAACTACTATTACTCCTATTATGCTTTTTCTTTTATCTTGATTAGAATTTAGTTTTGTTTTATCAAAATAATTTATTTTTTTCTACATTAAGTTTACTCTTGTTCCTAACCATTTAAGCTAATGGTTTCATTATTGGTTTTTGATTTGTAATGGGATAACTATCTCTTAGTGGGCCCTTTAGGTAAGCTCACCATATCTCTTTTTATGGAAAATTTAGAAAAGTTTCCCCATAAAACCCAAGAGAGAACTCCCTTAAAAATAAGCCTTAAGACCCTTTTTTTTATAGAGCAAGGAATGGAAGAAATTCAAATACTTGTCACCATCTCCACCAAGGCTCAAATTCACTTAAAACTTTGCTAAACTAAACTCAAACCTAAAGAGACAATAACTTAAGGTTAAAGATATCAAAAACCTCTTAAAGCACCCTTGGGAACTCTTAAAGAAGAACAAAAAAAAAAAAAAACAAAGTTCAAAAGGGGCAAAAATAGGGCAAAAATGGGCAAACCCCAATCAATCAATCGAGAAACCTTCAGCCGGTTGCCAACCAGTTGAGGACATTGAATCACCATAAAGCTAAAACAGGCCAAAATGGGTTCCAACACAAAAAAAAAAAAAAAAAAAAAAAAAAAAAAAAAAAAAAAACCTAAATTTTCTCTAATTGCACCAAAACATTGGGAACTCCTAGGATACATCTAAAGTCATCCAAAAACTCCATTCAAAAGGTTTCCAAAAATGACCCAAAAGTCAATGCCAAAGTTGAGTAATGGACATACCATTAAGGAATACAAGAACAACTAAGCAAAAAGGAGACCTTATGCATGTACTATGTAGAGGAGTGAAGCGAGAAGTAATAAGTATGATGAATAGCATATGCTATAAGGATAAAATGGAGGGTCTACAAAGAGGCAAAGATGTCTCACTAAGCATGCTAGACATTTCTACATGTAAATTTTGAAATGAACAAAATAAGCAAAATGATAATACATATATATATATATATATATATGTGTGTGTGTGTGTGTGTGTGTGTGTGTGTGTGTGAACAAAATTTTGTATTAAAATGACTATAGAGTACAATTCTATGTGATCATATCCTTTATAAAAGATTTTTTTTTTCTTATTTGATTGCTTTGATCAAAATTTAAGAGATGACGATACAAGTATTTTCTTGAAATTAAAGTTCAGTGGAGGGCCTAGTGTAGCTTCTTCACGAATGATTTAAATGATTTGTCGAAGTTTGAGAATGGTAAAGAGCACGTGTGTAATACTTTGTGTGCTTTCTCAAACTTGTAAGGATATGTCGTGAAGCATTTTTTTTTTTCCTTGAGAAGCCTTTTTCCCTTTGTGAAATCATTTATGAACCTCTTCATTAAAGGAAAACACCATTATTTATGGGTGAAGTTGGAGAATTAAATTTATAATCTTCAAATTTTGATTGTTTAATTCAAAAAATTTGACTCCTAGTTTAACAACATATTTCTTTCATTTAGAAAATTTGTCAACAAGATAATTTTTTTTTTAATTCCCTTTTGAGTTTAGTTGAAACATTTGTTTCCTCATGTAAGAAATTTTGTTAATAAGTGAATATTTCTTTCTAATTCTTTTTTATTTTGGTTATTTTATTTTATTTTATTTTGCATAGCTTAATTTTGCAATCTTTCAAATTTCGTTATGTATCATCTTTTAAATTCATGTCATATGTTTAATGTATGACATCACTTATGAAGCTTAAATTTTACTGAGTTAAGGAGTCAAAATTTTGATGATCAAATTGTTAATTACTTAATCCACTAAGGCTACATTTGGTTAGTATGATAGAATAGTATAAGATATGTATATCTTAGAATATCATATCCCATTTAATAAGAAATTTATATCTTAGGATTTGATTTTCAATGGATACGATATCTTTGGATATCTTTGAATATACATATTCTATTGTCATGATATTGTATGGTAACACATCCAATAAGATATTTTATATTATATCATGTTTATATTTAATTTATGAAATAAATAAGAAAATAAAAGGCAATATATATATTTGTTATAAAATATGAGATTTTATTGGATTATGGAAACTTGTGGACAATCATCCATATTGATATATATCTCTTTGTGACTTCCTATAAAAAAGGAGACCTCTAATGAAAATTGATTCGGTTTTCTTCCATTTTACTTTTCTTTGAGGATTTATGTTTATTCTCTTTTTTTTTTCTCTCATTTTTATTTTACAACACGTTATCAACACGACACTCTGAGTATATGAAGAAAAAAAATGCAATCTAGTTGTATATAATTTTCAAGATACATCAGTGCACTAATAACACTATAATATGGTACTTTTAGACCAAGTAGTTTTTCATTATCTTCTTTAGGATATTCATGATTAGCTTTAAGATGAATTCGAATTAAAATGGCAACATGAAGAATAACATGCCCCCAAGCAAACAAAAACAATTTTGTTCTCAAGAGTAATGGTATTACAATCAGTTGCGAACGCTTAATGAGAGATTCGACTAATCCATTTTGAGTGTGGGTATGAGCAACAAGATATTCAATATCATTACCAACCGACATACAATAAACAAAAAATGTTTGGGAGGAGAATTCACTTGTATTATCAAGACAAATTGTCTTAATAGAATGATCATGAAATTGCGCATTGAGTCGAATTATTTGAGCAAGTAACCTGGCGAAGGCAATATTTCTTGTTGAAAGAAGATAAACATGAGACCAATGAGTTGATGCATCAATTAAAACCATAAAATAACGAAAATGTCCACTAGGTGGATAAATAGGCCCAAAAATATCACCTTGAATATGTTCTAGAAAGGCTGGTGATTCATATTCAATTTTAGTAAATGATGGTCTAATAATTAATTTGCTTTTTGGGCTAGCAACACGATTGTAATCATTGGGCATCAAAATCTTTTGGTTTTTCAAGGGATGACCAAGACGTTCATGCCAAATTATAAAAGTTTTTAAGTCACAGAACTTTTGGTTCATGACAGCATATGACTTAATAGCTTTAATAATTGTTTGATATAACCCACAAGAATAAGAAGGAAACTTTTTCAAGATGTGTTTTTTTTTCTAGAAATAACTCAAGTAATGAGAAGGTATTCATTACTACCATTATTCATAGTTTCAATGTGATATCCATTTTGGTGAATATCCTTGAAACTAAGAAGATTTCGCTTGGATTTAGCTATTTAAAGAGCATCATTAATATGGATTTTAGTTCCACTAGGTAAAATAATAGTTGCCCTTCCGGAGCCTTGAATCAAGTCTATAGGACCTGATATTGTATTAACATTAGACTTAACTAACGATAAGTTAGAAAAATATTTTTTATCACGAAGGATTGTGTGTGTTGTGGCACAATTTGCAAGGCATGCATCTACATTGGATGTCGTATGATGTATCAAGGTATGAAATAGATCCATGTATCTTTAAGTATAAATAAAGGGAAGAATTTAAATAAGAAATAATAAAATGTGAAATAAACTATAAGGGATGAAGAATAAACAATGTGTTCAAAAGATGATAACAAAATAAACATATCTGCCAAGAACTAAATAAAAACATAACATTTAATCATAACAAACATTTCCATCACCAATTAGATGATCAATTTTCCCATTAGGATTCTCAAAGAAATCTGAAACATCTAAATGGGTTAGATCCATTGGGCCATCACTATCAATGAAGTTAATTTCAACTTCTTTTCCTTTTAATTTTATTGAAGCTTGATAAAGGTCAACCAAATGCTTTGAAGTACAATAGATACGTGACCAATGTCCTTTAATAACATATCTATGACACCTATTCTCACGAGCATGTTTACTTTGTGGTTCTATCCTCTTTTCAAGTTGTGCCTATGAATTATTCCACTTCTGGTGGTTTGAGTTGTTCTTTTTACTGTGAGAACTACTATGATGAGAAGAATTATGTCTACCACGACCTCGACTACGACCACATCCTTTACCCTAGCCTCACCTCGTCCATATCCACATCATTGTCCATGTCTAAGAGTTTGGACAAATGTGGCATTGACTTCAGGCAATGACACAGACCTAGTAGGATGAGATTGATGGTTTTTCAGTAAAAGCCCATTATTTTGTTCAACCACAAGAAGACATAAGATCAAGTCTAAGTATCTAGTGAAATAACGCTCTCAATATTGCTATTGTAGGAGCACATTCGAGGGATGAAAAGTCATAAATATTTTTTGAAGCATATCTTCTTTGGTGACTTTTTCTCCACACAATTTTAATTGTGAGCTAATTTTGAATAAAGCTGAGTTGTAGTCACTAACAGACTTGAAATCTTGTAATCTCAAGTGCATCCAATCATAGAGTGCCTTCGAAAGGATTACGGTCTTTTGGTGGTCATATCGTTCCTTTAGATTATTCCAAATGATGAAATGATCTTTGACTGTAAGGTATTTACCTTTTAATCCTTCATCAATGTGATGGTGAAGGAATGTCAAAGCTCTAGTGCGATCCTATAGGGATGCATCATTTCCTTCTTTAATGGTATTTCCAAGATTTATCACATCGATATGAATTTCAGCATCCATAACCCAAGATAAGTAGTTCTTGCCCGAAATATCTAAGACAACAAATTCAAGTTTTGTAAGGTTTGACATTATCTAAAAACTATGTATAGAATAATATTAATCTAAAAAATATTTCAATTTATTAGAATAAACTATTAATAAAATTATTTAACAATATTTCAAGTAAATAATATCTAAAAATATAATAACCTAAGATTTATCAATTATAAATATGGTAAAAATGTATAAATATGAAATAGGAATTAAAATCTAATATATATACATATATATTTTTCTTTTTCATTGCTTTGGGCTATGATTATTTTTTTATAACAAAAATGTGCAAATTAATACGTAATTTCAGGCTTATTTTTATGTAAATTTGAGCATAGCTTCAAGTTATGAATTTTCATTATGTAAATTTGTACATAGCTTCAGACCATGAACATTTATTTTTATAGCTTCTGGCTATATAATATTGTTTGGTATAACTGGAAGTTTTACCATATAATTAAAAATAAATAATTAGGAATCATATACATAACTTTTGGTCATGTATTTGTAATTTCGTAATTTATCCCATAACTTCTGGTTATAGGGATTGCACATATTTTTCATAACTTCTAGTTATGAATTTACCCCATAATTTTGTAATTTACCCCATAACTTTTGGTTATAGGGATTGCACATATTTTTTCATAATTTCTAGTTATGAATTTTTTTTCATGATTTTTTACTAGAAAGAGAGCATATTCTCTAAGTAATACTTGTACATGTTTATGTATTCAAATAAAATAAGTGAAAATGGAGAATCAAAGGGTAATTTTATCACATATATAAATAAAATAGAAAATCATGATATAAGTTTATGACATATCTTTTTGTGAGAAAGAAGATATAAAAGTCTTTTTATTTCTCTAAAGAGAGAAAAATCTTTCTATTTCTTTTGTAGAGACTATTCGTGCTAATAATGTGTTGTAAAATAAAAGAATAAGGAGAAGAAAAGATTATAATAAACAAAGATATTCAAAGAAAAATAGAACAGAATGTAGGAAGAGAACATAATGAATTTTCATTTGAGGTTTCACCTTTTTATAGAGAGTCACAAAGAGATAAACATCATTACAGATGATCATTAATAAGTTCCCACAATGCTACAAATTCTCATATTTTATAACACTCTCCCTTGGATGATCATAAGAATATGGTAACTGTCTCGTTAAAACCTTTATTAGTAAAACCCAATGGGATGAAACTTGGATGAAGGAAAAAAGAGTGCAGTATATCCATATTAGTATTTTTTTTCCCCTTCATGTAGACATGATTATGATTTCTTCAACATTTCAAATGGTAGATTTCTCAATCTTTGCATTCCAATGTCATACCTTAACTTTTTCAATGTGGTCAAAGGTAACGCCTTTGTGAATAAATTGCTAGATTATTGCATGATCGAATCTGTTGAACATCAATCTCACATTTCTTTTAGGGCTCATGAGTATAAAAGAATTTTGGGGAGATATGCTTAGTTCTATCATCTTTTATGAATCCTCCTTTAATTTATGTTATACAAGCAACATTATCTTCATGTAACTTGGTTGCATTGCCTCTGATGGAAGGTAGTCCACATGTTTCTTAAATATGTTGAATCCTTAACCTTAGCCATACACATTCACGACTTGTTTCATGAATTGTAAGAATTTTTTAATGATTTGAAGATGTGGTTATCATTGTTTGCTTGATTGATCTCCAAGATATTGTAGTTCCACCATAAGAAAAGGTATGTCCCTTTTGAGATTGAGCTTTATGAGGATTTGAAAACTATCTTGAATCTACATATCCAATTAATTGTGATTTTGATTCTTTTGAATAATATAAACCCATGTCACTTGTCCTACAAAGGTATCACAATATATGTTTAATCGCAATATATGTTTAATCTCATTCCAATGTCTTTTAGTTGGGGCGGAACTGTATCTTGCTAGCAAGTTGACAAAGAATGTTATGTCTAGTTTAATACAATTTGCAAGATACATTAGTGCATTGATTGCAATGAGATATGGTACTTCTGGACCAAACAATTCTTCATTTTCTTCTTTAAGACAAAATGGGTCTTTATTCACTTCGGGGAATTGAGTGGATGTGATTTGTCCATATAAAATCATTTTAATACTTTATATATGTTGATTGATATATTAATATGCCATTTGAACAATGCTCGATCTGTAGGTCAAGATAATATCTTGTTTTTCCTAAATCTTTCATTTCAAATTTCTTCTTTAAATAATTGACTGTTTTTGTGAGCTCTTTAAGAGTCCCTGTAAGGTTCAGATCATCCACATATACTGAAATTATTGTAAACCCAATTTTTTATTTCTTAATAAAAACAAATGGGCAAATTGGATTATTCACATATCCTTCTTTTAACAAATAGTCACTCAAACAATTATACCACATACATCCGAATTGCTTTAATCCATATAGAGATCTTTGTAGTTTGATGGGGTACATGTTTCTAGGCTTTGGATTAGTTGCTTCAGGAAATTTGAATCCTTTAGGTCAAGCAATTTGAATCCCTTAGGTCAAGCAATTTGAATCCTTTAGGGATTGAATCCTTCAAGGATTTTCATATATAGTTTAGTATCTATAGACTCATATAAATAGGTTGTAACAACATTCATGAGATGCATATCTAGTCTTTCAGAGATTGTTAAACTTATCAAGTATTGAAATGTGATTACGTCCATTATAGGGGAATAAGTTTCCTCATAATCTATACCATGTCTTTGAGAGAAACCTTGAGCAAAAAATTGTGCTTTATATCCTATGATTTCATCATTCTTATTTCGCTTTCTTACAAAGACCCATTTCTATCCAACAGGATTTATGTTCCAGGTGTTTGAACTATAAGTCCAAGTACTTCTCGTTTTGCTAACGAGTTTAGCTCTGTTTGGATTGCTTCTGTCCATTTTGGCCAATAATTCATTTTTCGACATTCATCCACATTTTGTGGTTCTTGATCTTCTTCATTTCTCATGATGTCCATCACCACTTGGAATGCAAATATATTGTCTATGATAACGTCATTATGGTTCATTGTTTCTACTGTGTAACTCATTGAGATCTCGTCAGTTCTAGATACTGGTATTTGATCAATTTGTGCCTCTTTAGGGGCTAACTGTTTATCAAGTTGGGTTTCATCATTTGACCATTTCATATTTGTGAACTCTTCAAGAGTACCAAGCTTTTCATATGTTATTCTTTTCTTTTTCTAGGAACTGAATCCTTTGAGCCAATAAGTCTACCATGCTTCAAGCATGTCTTAGATTCACTTGTTATAACATTCTTCAATTGTCCTTCAGGGACATCAATATGTGCCAAGGTATTCATATGTCGACATGTGTGTCTTTGTTACTATATATATATATTTGAAAACTTTAGGTAATTAATTTGAAAGTCCTTACAAATAAATAATCCTTTGAACTTCTAGTTCACACTGCCTTGTACGGGGATAAAGATGAGACAAGGAGGGTACATACCATGTAATGTCTCGTCATTCTTCTGGAATTGACTTGCCTCCCCCTTATGGTGGGAAAATTGTCTCTTTAAACTAAAAATTTGTATAGCATGTAATAATATCCTTTAAAGGTTCAAATATACTAGTCACTAGTTGAAAAAACTTTTGGTTCTTTAATGAATATCCATTTGACAGTTCAAGGAGTTGATGCATCATTTTTCACCCCGAGGAACCAAGTTGGTCATCCTAGATTTGATAGAATGTCAAGTATCATTCATATAGATTCATGCGCCACTAGTGAAATTGTATGAGCTCATCTAGAGCTTTCAATCAGGTTTTCATAAATTCATATATGTAGTAATGACATCAATCAACTAGTGACATAGTATGAGCTCTTCAAGAGCTTTCAATCAAGTTTCTATAAATTGATATGGTAATTACATCAATTATTACATATTGTACAACTAATGAGACAGACATCTTAGAATATGCTTATTAACCAATCAATATTATGTGTAAATAAAACATAAACACGTATTAGCAAATATGATATGTACTATATTAGATAAAATGACACAACATAAGAAAGTAAAAATCCTACATGAGAATAAACATTTTTTCATCACCAATTAATTAGTAAATTTTATCATTAGGATTTCTAAAGAAAGTTATAATAATAAAGGTTTGATATGTTAACCTTCTATTTACTAATCTTTTTCTTCTAATTTTGGTAGAAGTCAATGAAATGTTTGATCGTATGACTAGTATGCATCAATAATCATTTTCCATTCATACTAAAGAAGATAATGAAGAATTACTTAGTCCAGAAGTACCATATCACAGTGTTATTAGTACATTGATATCTTGCAAATTATATATGACTAGATATTAAATTTTTTGTTAACTTACTTGTGAGATATAGTTTTGGACCAACTCAGAGACATTAGAATAAAGTCAATCTTTAACTACGATAACATGGGTCTATGTTATTTGAAAATATCAGAATCTCAATTGTTTGAATATGTAGATGTTAGTTATCTTTTAGACTCCCGCAAAGCTCAATCTCAAATTAGATATGTATTTATCTATGGTGGTATGACAATATCGTGGAGATCAATCAAGCAAATAATGAAAACATGTGAACTACTCTCCATCAAAGCTCTGAAAGAGTGATCAAAATGCTATTCAATGAGTAAGATCAAATGATAATTTAACAAATCTATTCATAAAGGCATTATCAACTATAATACTCAAGAAGTTCATTGGAATACGTCGACTCAAAGATTTCTATGTTGTGATACTAGAGAGAATATAATCATGTCAATATAAGGAAGAGCTAATTGATAAGAATATCACTACGTTGTACTCTTTTTTCCTTCGTCCAAGTTTTGTCCCTTTAGGTTTTATTGACAAGGTTTTTAATGAGACTGTTATAGTAATCCAAAATAATATTGTACTCTTTTTCTTTCACTAAGGTTTTTCCCACAAGGTTTTTCCTAGTAAGGTTTTAATAAGGCATATTCTTATGATTATCCAAGGGGAAGTGTTATAAAATATGAGATTTTATTGAATTATGGGAACTTGTGGATGATCATCCATATTGATATATATCTCTTTGCGACTCTTATAAAAGGGGAGACCTCTAATGAAATTGATTCAGTTTTCTTCCATTCTACTTTTCTTTGAGGATTTCTGTTTATTCTCTTTTCTTTCTTTTTCTCATTCTTTTATTTTACAACAATATTATTTTTCAATGTTTAAAATAAATATTATATCACATTCCAATATTTTCTGTTTTTGAAAACAAGTGAAAATTTTCTTATATTTAACAACATTCATGATTAAAATATTGAAACTTTATAAAGAAAATTTTTTATATTATATTATTCAATATATAAAAATAATTTATATATCATATATTAATATTATTTTATAATATATTTATAAATATTTTTTTTACTTTTTTTTAACCATAAATTTAATTTATTAAAAAAATTATAATAAATGGGATATGCATATCTTATATCTTAATATGAAATTAACATATCTCATATATAAGAGATATAAAAAATAGGGTGGATAATATGCCTTATTACTTCTCATCGTATTCCCTATTTGATTTAAATATAAGATAAGATAAGTGATAGAATAAATATGAGATAAGATATAATATCATCTCTCTTATACTATCTCATATTATATTTGGTCAACCAAACATGACCTAAATTTTTTATGTTTACAATAATTAAATTATGCTTAAGGGAAACTACTTTTAAAAAGTTATATTTTAACTATGTCTTAAAATTGCCACAATAATGGATCAGATTCTTTGACAATCACTTATATTCATTTTATCTAATGAATTGGTTTAAAAAAAAAAAAATTGGAAAAATAATTGGTCTGAAATTAAATTCTTAATGGAGTCTTTGTTTGGTGAGGCACAGAGTACCGAATTGAATGGCTTTAGCATGCATTTAAATTGTAAAGCAACAACTTTTTGTCATTAAGTGTGGTTTTAGAATTGCAAGACAGCAAATAAAAATTATTATTGAGAGAATATTTACTAGAAGTCAAAACAATATGAAGTGTAAAACAACATCAACTCACAAACTATCTTTGTTTTTATTACTTAGTATAAGTTGATTCATGCCTAATAAATCATGAGAGATTTATAATTAAATAATCAAATAACTTATTTAATTTTCATTCTATTTTATTCTAATCAAAATTCGGAATCATGGGAGAGAAGTTCTGAACCCTTGGGATATAGATTTTGAAATAATAATTTACTAAGAACAAAGATCAAAAGGTCGTTGTAGTATAGTGGTGAGTATTCCCGCCTGTCACGCGGGTGACCCGGGTTCGATCCCCGGCAACGGCGATACTTTTGGTTTTTTTTTATTTTTTTTAACCTAAGCTTTGATGGGCATGCTTTTTGCTATATCCAGCTTGCAGAGCCCTTTAATGGGCTGGCCCATACGCAAACCCATCTCCTATCTTTTTGTAGATCAGGCCACATTCAAATACTTGAGTAGAGAGGCCTTGGCTTGTGAGAGAAGAGTGCTTCTCCATGACCTTTATAAACTTTTTAGCTTTATTTGATCTTTTGAGATTTTATATATATTTCAAATAGGTGGTCTTCTAATCTTGTATTGGATAATAAATTTTGAGTGTGTTTTGTAATATTTCTATTCAAATAGAAGTGTATATATATATATATATATATATTAGAGAATCATCTAAGTATTTTTTTTTTTTAGATAATATTATAAGTGATTTTTCAATTTTTTTAAAATGTTTCTAAATTTTATTAAACATCTAATTGTTTTTTAAAACGTTTTTCTACTAAAAGTGTTTTTTAAAAACATTGTCAAACGAACTCTAATAATGCACTTGAGAGTGTTTTTACTTGAATTACTTTTACACTAAAACTACGTTTGACAGCGATTTTAAGAAGTATTTTTACATTTTTTTAATACTTGAAAGATGATATATTTGAAGTGTTAAAAAACTTAAAAATGCTTACTAAAATAACTATCAAACGGACTCTTAGTTTGGTAGTGATTTTAGAAAGTGCTTCTAATATTTTCAACACTTGAAAAATTATATCTTTTAAGAATTAAAAAGACTAAAAACACTTCTTAAAATTTTTATCAAATATATTCTAATTATTTTTCAAAAATTTAAAAGTATTTTATAAATTTTGTGGGATATTTTATTTTTCTTTAAAAACATTATCAAACGGACTGTAAATCTCCATTTGAATTATGAATTCTCCAAAAAGTACTACAAGTGATTTTTCAAATTTTTAAAATTGTTTCCTAAATTTTGTCAAACATTTTATTTTTATGTTTGGATAATTTAAATGATAATTAGAATGAAAAAAAATTCCCATGAATGAAATCTCATTCATAATTAAATTGATCTTTAAAAAAAGGTATTTGATATTGAAAATGACACCATATATTAAAATTATTATTTTACTCTCATATTTTCATTCAAGACATGCCCAGGTCCACATTGTTGTACAATCAAAGATATTAATTTCGTAAAAGATTATATTAATAAATGGAAATTCATTGAAAATAGATATTTGCGAGATTCTGAATATTGTACCAAGAGTGTATACAGTCAAATAGAAAGTCCCACAAGCATAATAATGGAGCCCAAACTATAGGATAAATTAATTTTTAGTTATTAAGTAAATATTATTTTTTTAGTCTTATTGTTTTATAAAAAACAAACTCTTAAACAATGTTCTTTTTAAAAAAAATATATATTTTAAACTATGTATAAGCTTATTATTATTATTTTCATTCATATTCTAACATTGAAATGGAAACAAATAATATTTCCAATCTTATATTCTTAATGCATCCAATTACAATAATTGAAATCACCAAACATTAAAGTACTAAATAAAAAATTTGGAATAAATCTTCTAAGTAATTAGGAATAATTAATTTTCTAATTTTTAGGAATGATATTCCTAATAAATCTTTTAATTTTTAAGAATAATTTGGAATTCAAAAACTAATTAATTAATTATATATTAAATAAAATTTTTCAAAAGTACCGTAAATGTAATGAAAAACTTGCTCATTAATTCATACGTTAAAAAGTTAAACTTTATTTGTTTTTTAAATTCATTTAAAACAAAATAGAATTAGCAATTTTTCTTAAATTATTATTATTAAGTTAAAAAAATAAAATCAATTATGCTTTTATAAGGATGTTGGTATTCTTATTTTTATAATATTTATAAATAATATGATTTATAATTTTATTATTCATACTTTATTATATTTTTAAAATTATTTTTATTTTTAATAGGACTTGAATTAAATTTAGTTCATATTATATAAATTGAATTTATAATATAAAATCAAAATAAAAAAAAATTATTTTTAGAAACAACTTATCAAAACATATGATAAACATATTTTTAGTTTTTTATTTTTTTTTAAATTGTTTTTAAAAACAACTTGTAGGTGGAATCAAAATACCTTGTGTTAAAGATTAACTAAAATTCCATGAGATTTCATTTTCTATGAAATCAAATTTTTTATTCCATTCATCCAAACATGAGAATGAATATGGTAAAAAGGAGATGGAATTTGATTGTTAATTCTAAATAAGAAATCACCAATTAAAAACTAATAATGTAAATTTTTTAAAAATAAATTGCAAGTAGGATAACTAACAATCCGTAATAAATAAAAAATAATCAAGTAAAAATAATAATAAATTAGTATCATCAATTTAAGTAGTTGGTAAATAATAAGAATAACTCTTTGTAATTGTATTAAAGAAATTCTAACAAAAATTGAATTACTTAAAAAATATAAAATTATTAAGAAAATATAATTAGATTTGATGATATAGTTGATTAATTATTAGAACGTAATGAAATTATCTTAAAACAATGAAATAGAATCACGTCATATGTGTAGAAATTTTATTTTTTAATCATCCAAAGCATCTAAGAATGACTATTGAATTGTCACCTACATTATGTATGGGCAATAAATTATGGAAAAAATAGACTTTAAGGCTATATTTGGTTTTCAAAAAATTTTGAAGGAAAATGCGAAAGAAAAAAAATAAAGACGAAAAGTAGAAGGAAAAAATAAGTTTTTTTAAAAAAATATTTTAAAAAAATCGAAAGAATTAAAATCTCAATAAAAAAACTTTTCATCATTTTGGTAAATTTTATATCAAAATCTTAATTTTTTTAAAACAATTTTGTAATTTTCTTAATAAAATTTAAATTTATTTAAATAAATAATATAAATGAGTGATGAAATTTTTTATTCAATAAATATCTATAATGTATAATTAAGTGTTATTATTAATTTACTATTATTTAATTAAATATAAAAGTATAAAAGATTTAAATATCTCAAAATGAATGGAAATCATTGGTTATAAAAAGTAAAAAGTTTCAGATAATTTTTTTTAAAAAAAAAAAATTATTCATTGAGGAAATGAAAGATAGGTTAGTAATTAGAACCTTAAATTAAATCCTTATTGAAACAGTTGATGTAATATAAATTAGAGGCAAATAAAAATATTAAATTTCCAATTGTTGTAAAATGAGAATAAATGTGACTTAATTAAAAGTAGGGATGACTATGTATTACTTTAATAATATATATATAGAGGGGGGAAGAAATCAAAGAGAAGTGTTGAGAGAATGAAAGAAAGAGAGAGAGAGAATGATAGGAATAACTTTTCTTTCTTTTTCTCAGGATACTCTTACAGGGGGTGTAAGAAGCCTTTTATAGGCTTCATAATATGAACTCCCATTACTCATCTTAAAGATAAGTAAATGGAGTTCATAATGACCATCAATGTAGTCATTCACCACTCTTCATTTATAACACCAATTACCTTTTAGATATGTAATAGCAATTTTCGAGAATGACTTCCATTACATCAAATAATTAAAATTCTAAGAAAATATTAAATTCTCATTTAATTCTAACTAAATGAAAAGATTAAATTATCATTTAAGTTGATTATTAATATTGAAAAGATTAAATATTGAATTATTTTTTAGGTTTGTGATGACAATTTTAAGAATGGTTTCCGTTATGTCAAGCAATTGAAACCCTAATTAAATGAAAAGATTAAATTCTCATTTAAGTTGATTATTAGTATTGAAAAAAAATTCAATTTTGAATTACCTTTTAGGTTTGTGATAACAATTTCAAGAATGACTTCCATTAGCTCATTTAAGTTGATTATTAGTATTAATGAGAGTATTTTTAGAAATAAAAAAGTGACAAACATCTCATACTTTTCTACATAGTATAGATTATAAATCAGAAGTTCCATTAAATTAAATTTTATTATGATTCCATGTGAGATTTAAAAAGAATATAGATAAATGGAGAAAAGAAAAGTTTAGAGTTTCTTATTAGGATCACTTAAAAAAAAAAAAAAAGTATAGAACAAATAGTGTAAATAATTTTACAATAAAAAAAATAAAACAAAGAAAAAACTACTAATTTACTAAAAAGAAAAATGATAATTCTAAAATGGGAAATAAATATTCTAACTCTTGGATCTTTCTATGCCTCGCATTACTAGCATTACTAATAAAGATAATTTATTGATTTTAAATTATTTTTTATTTTAAATTATTTTCTTTTCCTTATTGTAGACCCCTCTCATATGGAAGGGGTTTTATTTTATTTTTTATTATTCTTCTTGCCGCCTTGAGATTGAGCTGCATTGGATGGCTAGATGGGATTGAAAAGGGAAGAAAAGCAGCTGATGGGTAAGTTTTTTTGAAAAGAAAGGAACATGGTTGAGCAAAAATGAGACACAGCAGAGCGAAAAGGTGGCTAGTTACAGAGGTGATGGAGATATATATATATATATATATATATATATATATATATATATATATATATATATATATATATATATATATATATATATTTCTTAGAGAATAGAGGCGAGTGAGGATCCAGAGATGATTTTTACGAGAAAAGAAGCTAGTAGGAAAGGAGGAGATTTGAAATTTTGGAGAGTTGGGAGAAATGAGAGTTTTCTGGGATTAAAAAAAAAAAAAGGCTTTTAGCAGCTATAGAAAAAAAAAACAAAAAGAAGCAGGAGGGAGAAATCCAGCTATCTGTGTTTTGGAGGAGCTCTCAGGTAAGTTCACTGGTGCATTTTTGTTTTCTTTTTCATACTCTATTTTCTTCGTTTTAATTCTTCTTTGTTTATTGCTTTGTTTCGTGTGGATGGTGAGGCTTATGCTGCTAATGTTCCTCTGTCAAATGAGGTTCAGTGCCACTCTCAAGTTGATCTTTGTTCTCTAGAGCCAAAAAGCTTGAACTTCCATGAAAACAATATGTCAGATCATAACTTCCAAGTCAAATAAAATAAAATAAAATAAAATTTCAGAGGATAGTATTTTGCTCGTCAAAATAGCAAAAATGGTATCTTTTCTCGCTTGACTTTTGCTGCTGAAGCGTATGCAGAAGAACTTGTCCGCATCCTTCTTCAGGCCACTCACTTCTTTCTATATCCTTCATACCCACCAAATTCGTAATCATACCCATTTCTCATATTCTATATATATCACTTTCAGCTCACCATTTCCTATCTTTCATTCCCACTAAACCCATTTTCTCCCACCACCATACCCCCATCTCCCACCTACCCCGCAGTTGACCCATATTTGGTTGCTAATGACATGAATTTGGCCACTCCTATGGTGCTCCAGCTCGGCTCCGGTGAAGGCTCTGGCTACATCGCCGGCGGGTACCAGGAAACCATGTTTTCGTCAGAGGTGAGGTTGGAGCATGGAAAGAGCATCTTTCTAAAGCCTGAAGACGCGTCTGGTAGTGGCAAGCGCTTCCATGAAAAGGTTATTGATGGTAGAGTTTCTACCGTGAAAAAGGCCTTCCATGTTAACCAATAAAGGCTATCGTCGCTACAACACCACAACCTCCTGCATTTCACCCAAGAGTCATGAGCATTGTGGGCCAGGGCATCATTCAGCTTACACGAATTCGTGGTGTTCACAACATTAATATAATAGGAGACAAGGTTGGGTTAGATGAAGCAAAAGAAAAAAAAAAAGTCAACAAAGTAGATTATACATAACCTATTATAAAATATATGAAACCTACAACATTAGCATTTTGTGGTGCCTTTTATTTATTTATTTATTCCTTAAAGGATATACCTGTACACATTGGGCCATACTAAGGCCATATGTCTTTTGTTTTATTGTTTTCTTATTTTTTTTTTCTTTAATTTTTTATGCCAAAAACATAATTTTCAAAATTTTAATCTTAAGATAATTTTTAAAAACTTTAATTTTTAAAACTCCAAATTCTCAAATAATTTTCTAAATTCCAATTTCTTTCAAATTTAATTTCCAAAATTCCAAATTTCATATTTATTTATTTAATCATTATTATTTTTGTTATTATTATTATTTTATTTATTTATTTATTTATTTATTTTTAAATTTTCATCTTTAAATAATTCTTCAATATTTCGATTTCCAAATTTAATTCTCAATTTTTGAAATTCCAATTTTCTAATTTCCGAATTTAATTTTCAATTCCCAAAATTCCAATTTTTAAATTTATTTATTTAATCATTATTATTTTCGTTATTATTATTATTTTATTTATTTATTTATTTATTTTTAAAATTCCATCTTTAAATAATTCTTCAAAATTCCGATTTTCAAATTTAATTTTCAATTTCCAAATTCCAATTTTCTCATTTATTATTATTATTATTATTTTATTTATTTTATTTATTTTTAAAAACTTCATCTTCAAATAATTTCCAAGATTCCAATTTTCATAATTTAATTTTCATAGTTCCAATTCTCAAATAATTTTCAAAATTCTAATTTCTTTCAAATTTAATTTCCAAAGTTCTAATTCCTTATTTTAATTTTCAAAACTCTAATTCTCAAAAAAATTTTAAAATTCCAATTTCTTTCAAATTTAATTTCCAAAGTTCCAATTCCTTAATTTAATTTTCAAAACTCTAATTCTCAAATAATTTTAAAATTTCCAATTTCTTTCAAATTTAATTTCCAAAGTTCCAATTCCTTAATTTAATTTTCAAAAACTCTAATTCTCAAATAGTTTCCAAAATTCCAATTTCTTTCAAATTTAATTTCAAAAATTCAAATCCTTAAATTTAATTCTCAAGACTCCAATTTTCAAATAATTTTCAAGACTCCAATTTTCAAATAAATTTCAAAAATCTAGTTTTCTCTCGAACAGTTTTAATTCCATTCCGGTTTTCAAATAATCTTCTTGTAAACCCCTTTTGAAGTGAGGGGGGCTCGGGAGAATGATTTGGGCTCATTTTCATTGCATTTGTGGAAGAAAGGGGGAGAGGGGGACCACCCCATGCATGAGCTGAGACATGGACAACCGGCCAAAGGTATGGCTGCCCATGAGGGTGGTTGGAGTTTCCCATGCTGGCTGATGGAGGAATAGGAAGGTGGGTGATAGCTGAGGGGGCGAAGGTGATTTCCAAGGAGCTTGGAGGGGATTTTTTTTTGGGGTCATGCTGGGTGGTGAGATACTAGGAGGGGTTAGGCTGAGAGAGTTTGGGTTGGAGGGAGAAAGGTTTTTCTAGAGAGAAACCAGAGTAGAGAGTGGCTTAAGAGAGGAAGAGAGAACTTGAAAAGCAAGTCTGCATAAGAGCTGCAGAAGGAAGGAATGAGGAAGGGGAGAGGAGTTTGGATTTTGGAGAGAAAAAAAAAAAAAAAAAAAAGATAGTTGAGGAGAGACAAGAAGGTTGCATCGTCGACTTCCCAGTAAGGTGCAGTATGTTTTCATTTCCCTCAACGTATTGCTTCACTTTCTACTAAACTATGAGCATGGTTTCATTATTTGCTGTGGACGTCAAGGGCCACGGGGTTGCTTTCAGTTGAGCATTCTCATTTGCTTAAAATATTTTATTTTCATGGTCTTTCACACCCTATATGCATGTAGTGCATGCATGCATGGTTGCATGAAGTACTTCTCCTCTTACCCTCTGGGATATCCATACACCCATGTACACCAAACCCATCCTTACACTCATTTTCTCACCATTTCTCTCGTTCATTTCTCATCACTGATTACTACCAAAAAGTGCTATTTTGTAGACCTAATTATAATGGTTTTAAGCACCTTTATGTAGTAATCATATTCATTTAACCCAATTAATTCATTAAGGTCCTTAGTAATTGGTTTTAACCATTTTGTGGCAAGTTTACATGTTTTATCAGCTTATGAATCAATTCAAGCATGCCAAATGATGGAGGAGCTACTTGGACAAGTTATGGCAAAGCTTTTGGAAGCTCAAATTCATGAAGAACCAAGCTTTGGAGCTCCATAGCCCTTTGCCAAAGTCGTTCAAAGTATGCAAGGAAATAACAATGGAGAAAAGGAAAACAGAGTGAAGAAAACAGAGGACAGTAGTTGCAGTCTTCTTTGACACTTTTGGAGCACTTCCCGAAGTCCACTTTCTACATGCTATATACCATTTCAAAGCTCAGGAAGTCAAGAATCCAACTCTTCAAACCGTGTACGATTTGGATCTGAAACGAGGAAGATATGGCCTTCGGAAGAAAACTGCTCCAGGCTTGTGCGAAAATTTCGCACAACACCTTCCAAATTCGCACAGCCCATGCGTGGTGCGAATTTTCCCCTGTTTCTGCCGACTCCACTTTAGATCTTTTCTTTTAGATATTTTTGTATAAATTTCCATTCTTCTCCTTGTAATCCACCAATCATAAGATTTATTAGCTAGGAAGGTTGGAAAAACTTCTCTATTTATATCCCCTTGCATCCGTTGTAACAAATATTGATATATTGATATATTGATATATAGATATAGAATATATATTACGTTTTACACTTAGAATTTTTACAAAGCTCTCCCGTTTCTATTTTCTTAGTAGCCAAACAGCCTCTGAGGGTTTTTCCTCAAAGGATGATTGGCTAAAACTTTTAGTTTCTCAAAGTATGGATGTTATGTGATGGCTTGGATGCAATCCCATGGAAATTTCTCGCACCCGGAAGGTAAGGTAGTCGTTTTTCATTAAAGGTTCATTAATGCAAAGTTTGGTTTTTATTTCCTTTGGACAACTTCCAACGGCCAATACTTGATAAGCTTTTGGATTTCTATCCATTAGTTATCTCCTACGAGCTATTGGAAGGTGAGGTTTTCAATTCCAAGTTTTGCATTAATCCGTTAGAACCAATTTCAATGGCCATTGAAAGGTGAGTTTATCACTTGGAATGACTTTGAGTTGCCAATATTTGGTAAGCTTTTGGCTTTAGACCATTAGTTATCTCTTACGAGCCATTCAAAGGAAGTCTAAGGTGAATAACCATTGATGAAATTCACTACCATCTGTTTTGCCATTTTAAAGGATTAAAACTTGATTTGCTAAATCCATACCGGTTCGGGAAGCAAGCATCACCATAGTTGCAACCCCAACGCGAGGAGCCTATCCTGAGATTTCCAATTTGCATAAGAGCCAGAGCATAACTATCCTATCTTTGAGAAACTTGTTTTTACACCCTTTCATTTTAGTCTTTAATGTTAGCTTAGATTATTTTAAATCTTTCTAAAACATTTACATCTTCTTTTAAAGCTAACATCCATAATCAGAAAATCACCTATTTTCCTAATTTGAATATCACTTGTGTTTACGAAAACCCTTCCCAGTGAACGATCCTAGAACCACTATGCTATAGTAGATTGGCTACTTTAGTAATAGTATTCAAGGTATAAATTTTGTTGATACGCCTTTAAAGCTAAGCTACCATGAGTCGAATCAATCACCTAACCATCTGTGCTCTCCTTGATACCCCCAGGCACCGCCTCTCTCTCTACACCGTTACCATACCCATGTCTTCGCCTTCTTCAATATTTTCCATATGTCACCATCGACTCTCCGCTGGTCGTCGGCGTCATTAAGTCAGCCAAGATGAGGATCCATGTGCCTCGTCTCCGAGAAACCCCTGTCCTCATCTTTAGTCGCCGCCCGCCCCCCCCCCCCATAGGCTTGCCCATGATGGAAATGGATTTGGGCTTGAGTTGGGGCACCAGGCCCAAGTTTGTGATGGAGATGGGTTTTGGGCTTGCCCATGATGACATTGGGTAAGGGTTTGAATTGGGGCACCAGGCCCAAGTTTGTGATGAAGATGGGTGCCTTGGGTTTGCCCATGGTAAGGATAATGGGCTTGAGTAAGAGCCCAGGCCCAAGCATGTTGGTAGAGGGCCTCATGCTCCCCATGCCAGTCACCCTCATGGCCCAAGTCCATGTTGAGTTAGCCCATTTGGCTATTTCATTTCTAAATAAGTTTTAAACCTCTAATCTTAGTAATTTATTAATTTATTCATCCATTTTTATTTTTTTATCTTATTTTATTTTTACCAATTTAGTTAGCTCAACTTAAAACAATTAAAAGACAAATCCTTAAGGTTGAATATCCTTTTCAAAACTTAAAATAATTTGTATCTTACCTTCCCTACTCTAGTTATGTCTAATCACCATATATGAAAATTTTTATATAATTAACTTATGTTGGTCTCAATGAATTTACTGCATTCTAAAACTTTAAATCCTATTTTCAAAAATCCCATGTCCTAATTTAATTTTTCAATCCTAAAAATTTTATAATTCGTTTAAATCTTATTTTCATCCATTAGAATT
Source organism: Vitis vinifera (assembly GCF_030704535.1). Lineage (NCBI taxonomy): Eukaryota > Viridiplantae > Streptophyta > Magnoliopsida > Vitales > Vitaceae > Vitis > Vitis vinifera. The sequence goes on from NC_081813.1 coordinate 13,854,369, forward strand.
ATTATCTCATACTTATCTATTTATTTAAAGTCTAATCCTTCAAAAATCCCATGTCCTAATTTAATTTTTCAATCCTAAAAATTTTATAATCCGTTTAAATCTTATTTTCATCAATTAGAATTATTATCCCATATTTATCTATTTATTTAAAGTCTAATCCTTCAAGAATCTCATGTCCTAATTTACCTTTTTTAATCCTAAAAATTCTACAATTCGTTTAAATCTTATTTTCGTCCATTAGAATTATTATCCCATACTTAGCTATTTATCTAAAGTCTAATACTTCAAAAATCCCATGTCCTAATTTAATTTTTCAATCCTAAAAATTCTACAATTCTTTTAAATCTTATTTCCATCAATTAGAATTATTATCCTATACTTATCTATTTATTTAAAGTCTAATCCTTCAAAAATCTCATATCCTAATTCAATTTTTCAATCCTAAAAATTTTATAATTCGTTTAAATCTTATTTTCATCAATTAGAATTATTATCTCATACTTATCTATTTATTTAAAGTCTAATCCTTCAAAAATCCCATGTCCTAATTTAATTTTTCAATCCTATAAATTTTATAATTCATTTAAATCTTATTTTCATCAATTAGAATTATTATCCCATATTTATCTATTTATTTAAAGTTTAATCCTTCAAGAATCTCATGTCCTAATTTACTTTTTTTAATCCTAAAAATTCTACAATTTGTTTAAATCTTATTTTTATCAATTAGAACTATTATCTCATACTTATCTATTTATTTAAAGTTTAATCCTTCAAAAATCCCATGTCCTAATTTAATTTTTCAATCCTAAAAATTTTATAATTCGTTTAAATCTTATTTTCATCAATTAGAATTATTATCCCATATTTATCTATTTATTTAAAGTCTAATCCTTCAAGAATCTCATGTCCTAATTTACTTTATTTAATCCTAAAAATTCTACAATTCGTTTAAATCTTATTTTCATCCATTAGAATTATTATCCCATACTTAGTTGTTTATCTAAAGTCTAATCCTTCAAAAATCCCATGTCCTAATTTAATTTTTCAATCCTAAAAATTCTACAATTCGATTAAATCTTATTTCCATCAATTAGAATTATTATCCCATACTTATCTATTTATTTAAAGTCTAATCCTTCAAAAATCCCATGTCCTAATTCAATTTTTCAATCCTAAAATTTTTATAATTCCTTTAAATCTTATTTTCATCAATTAGAATTATTATCTCATACTTATCTATTTATTTAAAGTCTAATCCTTCAAAAATCTCATGTCCTAATTTAATTTTTCAATCCTATAAATTTTATAATTCATTTAAATCTTATTTTCATCAATTAGAATTATTATCCCATATTTATCTATTTATTTAAAGTTTAATCCTTCAAGAATCTCATGTCCTAATTTACTTTTTTTAATCCTAAAAATTCTACAATTTGTTTAAATCTTATTTTTATCAATTAGAATTATTATCTCATACTTATCTATTTATTTAAAGTCTAATCCTTCAAAAATCCCGTGTCCTAATTTAATGTTCAATCCCAAAAATTCCATTATTCTTCTAAATGTTATTTTCGTTAATTAGAATTATTATCCCCTATTTATTCATTTATTTAAAGGTCCAATTCTTCAAAAATCCAACATCCTAAGTTAATTTTCAATTTCAAAAATTCCACTACTCATTTTCTATTCGTTTAAAATGTTATTTTCATTAATTAGCATTATTATTCCATATTTATTTATTTATTCTAATCGTTAAAGTTTAAGTCTTCAGAACCCGACTTCCAAATCTAATTTCCAATCTCAAAAGTTCCACCGTTCATATACCGTTGTCTAATGATTATTCTCGTTATTAATGTTATCCCATCCATTTATTTATTCAACTATTCATATACCAAAGATCTCATCTCTAAATAAATTTTTAAGTTTTTCAATCTCTAAATTCAAATCTCCAATCTCTAAAATTCCATCTTTTGCAATTATTTACCTAATCTTTATTATTTCACTATCGTTATTATTCCATTCATTTACTTATTCACTCATCCACTTATCCACTCATTCAAAATCCCAAACTCTCAAATCATTTTCAAAATTCCAATCTCGTTCAAATTTAATTTCTAAAATTCTCATTCTCACATTTAATCTCTAAAAGTCTGATATTCAAATGAACTCTAAAACTCCAATTTTCATGTAATCTTCGAGATTCCAAATTTTCAAATAAATTTCAAAAATCCAATTTTCTTTCAAATAGTTTTAATTCCGCTCTGGTTTTCAAACGATCTTCTACTCCTCTTGATTTCAATAAGCATGAATAATTTTTTCATAATTCCAGAATAATGGAATCTGTGACATTAAGTCATGCAAGATAAACGGGCTTTGGTGGGGGCCCCAACATGGGTGACTTTATGATTGATTGTTTGATTGCATTATCATACATGATTGATTTATCCTACTCTCTAACATGCATGAGATTATTCCTAAATTGTGCACTAACCCTCTCCATTGATAGTGCATGGTGGCTCGTCGCCTAGGTATGTACCCATTTTCCCTCTAATCGTTGTCTATGCATGTCCCGATTCTCACATGTGCATGATTTATTCTGGGTATTCATTGATTTACTCATCCATTAACCTGATTGCTTCAATTTTATTAGTAGGGACCCGACTTAGGGACTTAAAGGGGTGCTACGGTTTTTGTCGTACCTTCCCGATGAGTAACTGAACCCCTGAACCTGATCCGATTTTTTGTAAATCACCTTTTCCAAAATAAGGAGTCACACTTAGGGTTTTTCTTTCTTATTTTGTTTACCCTTTTAAAATAAAACAAAAATAAGTGACGACTCCAAGTCATTTTTCTTAATCAATAAAATCATTTTTCAAAATAAAAATCGAACTCGCCATCGAGTGGGAAACACATGAGCCGAAATACGGGGTCCACACTTCTGTTTCTTTTGATTTTTCATAAGTAAGAATGAATTTTTCATAATTCCAAAATAATGAAATTTGTGAGACCAATTCATGCAAGATAAATTGAGTTTTGGTGAGGGCCCTACATATGAGATTTCTCTTCTGATTGTTAATTGCTATGCCTAATGAATATTGTTTGGTTTTTGTTCTGATATTTGACATGCATGCGATATATTTTGCATTTGTTATTGCACACTAACTCTGTTTCATGATAGCACTTTATTACCTACTGTCAAGGTATGCTCTCGCTCTCACTTTGTTCATTTATTCACTATCATGACTTGCTTTTGATTTGTGATCACTTTGGTACTCATTGATTTCTTTACCAATTGTCATGTTTGCTTCATCTTATTAGTAGAAACCCATTTTTAGGGACTTAGAGGGGTGCTATGGTCTTTACCATACCTTCTCGATAAGTAACCTAACCTCTGAACCCCAACTCGATTTTTCACAAACCTACTTTTCCAAACAAGGAGTCACACTTAAGGTTTTTTTTTCTTGTTTTGTTTTCTCTTTAAAAAAATAAAACAAAAATAAGTGGCGACTCAAAGTCTTTTTCTAAAAATCAAATTTTCACCAAATAAATGAAAAAAACGAGTTTCGCCATCGAGTGGGAATGCATCAAGTCGAAACGTAGGGTCCATAAAATGGCGATTCCACTAGGGATTTCTAGAGGGTCAAGCTTGAACTTAAGATGGGCAAATGTGGCATTTGATTAGGCGATTGATGGATACCTTCCCTTTGTGTTTCTCTATGCTTGAGTGATCATAGCACATTGAGGATTTTGATGTGACAATTTTCTATGCTTGATTGTTATATCCATTTGAAACATTGACATACTGATGATATTGATTGATTCTCTTGATTATCTTAGCATATTGATTTTTCTCTTACCATGATTGTCCTGCTCATTTTGACATGTATGTTCACACTGTTGTATATCTTGTCGTATTAGTGATTGACTCATTTGCTTGTATAGTATCTTGATCATATTTGAGTATGCTGTTTTTATCACTATTCATCTTGATTGTCATAGCCTGTATGTGGACATGAGTGATATATCTGTACTTTGCTTGGCTGTGTGTTGCATGACTGCCCTCCTTTGTGTGATTGCATGTCGCCTATCCATGTGGGCCGCACACTTATCCATTTATCTCCAATCCTCTAGTTTTCGGTCATTTCTTTCATTCTGGCTCTCACTTTTGCAAGTGTGAGGCCTTGTGTGTGCTTGTTTCTCCGACCTAGCTAGAGGATAGGAGTAGGGTCTAGCGACGGGTTATATCGATGTTCCGGAGCATTATGGAGGGGTTCGACACTCTGATGCTGACTGGGGTCCGATCATTGAAGACCTGTATAGCCCGGAGCTAGGTTTCATGGATATTTGTGCAACTAGTATGTTTCATATTCTGCTTTAGCTTCATAGGGTTTTCGGATGCACCCACACCACTCATTATGCACTCTAGTTGACTGCTGAGTGTTGAGAGTTCTGAGATATTTCACCGTAGGAAATCCCTTGGGATGTCGAGGTAGTGCATGTGTGGAGGTGATGACAACCTTGCATGGAAGTGCCCCGTCTCTTCGGAGACGTGCAGAGGGTTGCGTACTGCCGGATGGTACGATCACTTTTGCTACTTTAAAGTCCACCCCTCTTATTTTTAGAGCCACATTGACCTTGTAGGTTGAGCCTTAAATCTTTCAATCAGGATTTCCTTTCCCAACACGTGGGTGCATCTCAGGGTCTTCAGAGTCGGTTCAGTAGTGATAGGTTTAGTTACCTTTGTAGTGGTCTCTTATATATCTGCTCAGGATTGGATATCAGTTTGATTACTTTCAAATTACCTTTCGGCATATTTGATAGACTTTCCTTGTGAAGCTTCCTTTACCCCGTATCTTATCTAGTATTTCCACTATTGTAGGAGGATTGAAATGTTCGGTCTGGGTTCGACTTCTTGGATTAGAGTTAGGGGTAGATTGATTAGGGTATCAGACCAATCAGACCAGAGATCATATCAGAGATATATGGAGTCACAGATAGTTACCGTCGATCAGTTTGTTGAGGCCATGGTTTCGATTCAAGAGGCTATAACTAGCCTCAATTGGAGGATAGATGGGCAGTAGGTCCAGCAAGTCCCGCTTCAAGATGGCGCCCAGTATGACCCTACAATGCCACCACCCCCTCCACCCAGTCATTCAGCACCACAGACCATACCTTTCACCCTACATAGTTAGACCGAGGTTGCCCTGCCTCTTGTCACCGTGCCCACCCCGACCTTAGAGGACCCACATGCCCGCATGGATAGGCTTGAGCAGAGGTTGAAGCAGTTGAGGACTTCAGACAAAGCTATTACTTGGGAGGATTTCGATGGAGCACCAGTGGCCAGTTTACCGGCCAAGTTTAGGATGCCCGAGATTGAGAAATACACGGGCATTGGCTGTCTTCGCATCCATTTGAGGCTTTATAGTACGATCATGAGGGCTCATGGACTGGATGAGGCCTAGATGATTATGTTTTTACCTATGTCCTTGAGTGGTACGACACAACGATGGTTTGCTTCATTGGATGTATCACGTCGTCGAACTTGGGATGATTTGGCCCAGGAGTTTTTGAGACAGTTCACATTTAATACTGTCATTGACGTCTCGAGAAGAGAGTTAGAAGCATTGAGACAAAGGCCAGAGGAGTCGGTCACCTCATTTATCTCCCGTTAGAGGGACAAGATTTCACAGGTTATTGATAGACCATCGATGAGGGATCAGATCAGCATGATTATGAGAAGCTTACAGCCTCGATTTGCTCGACACTTGATGGGATTTCCTCATACAAATTTTGGGTCTTTGGTACAAGCCTTGTATGTTATAGAGGAGGGTATAGCCAAATGATTATGGTTTGAGTCTTCTCTTTCTGATTCAAAGAGGAAGAAGCCCTTAGAGGGATAGAGATCAGGAGATGTGAGTGTTATTGGTTCAACAGAGTTGAGACCTCTTAGACGCTATCAAACAGTTAGGCAAACTTTTAGACTCTACTACCCACCATCACCTTGTGTGCAGTATAGACCACGAGCACCTTCACGGTCGTATGATCAAACCTACGTGCCTTCTGCATTGGCACTGCCTCGCCATACCACACACAGCACGGAGAAGCCTCCTGTCTCATATTCTGCCACAGTGTAGCCATGCTATGCAACATAGTTTGTTGCGAGACTTGCGACATCTTATCCCAGGCCCAAAGCTCAGCAGACTTCTGCTCCTTTTACTTTGAGGACACAGAGGCAGTTTTCACAGTTAGGCATGTCGTTGAGTCAGGCTCTTCAAAAACTTACAAACGCCGGACTGTTGACGACTCTCACTCCCAGACCACCACCTCAGCATGTTCCGCCTCAGTTTTTGATGGATCTACACTGTGCGTATCATCAGGGACCAGGACATAAGACAGATCGTTGCACTGCTCTGAGACACGCCATCCAAGATCTGATTGATCAGGGTGTGGTCCACTTGGGTCAGCCAAGTGTAACCACGAACCCATTACCGACTCACACTACACACGCAGTTCCCCCTCTAACCGATAGCATGCACTCCATCGACTTCGTTGAGCTTGACGATCACATCCACATGCTGAGTTGGGATGAGTCAAAGCCAGAGCCCATAGTATCAGACAAGATTTAGGAGATAGGCAGAGTCATTTTGGGCAATCGGATGTCCACACCATTCAGACTAGTCCTTAAAGTGGCATCAGTACAGATGGCCACTGTTGAGTCATCAATCTTCCCACATTACGGTGTTCAGACTCCATTTGTTTTTATTCCAAATGTTGATGAGGTTTAGACTTCGTATGTTGATGTTTCTCAGACTCCATATGTTGACGATGTTCACACTTCAGATGTACAGTATGTTATCCGTGGGGGTAGGGTGGTACGACAACAGCCTCCCGCAGTCGCTAGACCCTTGGAGAGGACATCCTCCCATGAGGAGGCCAGGAGAGAGGATGATGAGATCCTGAGATAGTTATAAAGCACCTAGGATCGTATTTCTTTTTGGAGATTGCTAGCGTCGTCCAGCACTCACAAAGACGCATTGATTCGAGCCTTGAGACAGATCAAAGTCGAGACTACCACCACTTCGGAGGGGTTGATTCACATGGTGACGGCTGGCAGAGCCACTTGCATAGTATTCTCTGATGACGACTTGCCACCGAAGGGTTCAGACCACACATGTTCACTGTATATCTCTATCGGATGTTCAGGTCGCCGAGTCCCATCTGTCATTTTGGACAATGGCTCGGCCCTGAACGTCTGTCATCTGGCCACTGCCATTGCCCTTGGCTACACACCCTCTAATTTCGGTCCCCCCACTCAAACAGTTCGAGCTTATGATAGCACTCAGAAGGAGGTCATGGGCACTTTGGAGATTGAGCTGCTGATAAGTCCGACCACTTTTGTCACTTTGTTCCAAGTTTTGAGGATTCCTACATCCTTTAACCTACTTTTGGGCCGACCTTAGATCCATAGAGTTGGGGTCATTCCTTCTTCCCTTCATCAGAAAGTGAAGTTTATTCACGATGACCAGATTGTCACAATGCAGTCTGTGGGAGATATGTTCATTTCTGCTGAGCCAAAGCTTCAAATTAGTCATAGTGATGATTACTTACTTTTGACTGGATTCATATTTGACGAGGTGTAGACCTTGGAGATGGAGGATTTTTGTCGAGACTTTGTGGCTATGTCGTTTGACCGAAACGGTAGCACGATGGTGCTCGATATTATGAGGAGCATGTCTTATCTTCCCGGCATAGGGTTAGGCTGGCATCAACATAGGCCCAGTGAGTTCATGACTATCCCAGATCACGATGTACCGTTTGGACTCGGTTTCATCTCCACTGAAGCCAATTATAGATATATGGCGTGATTGCACAAGGAGAGGATGAGAGCTCGACTGACTCATACACCGTTTGATTATCTTGTTCGTCCATACACCATGAGTTTGGAGGATTACTTCGTGAGGGCGTCAGAGCCATAGACCCATTCGAATGGGATCATTGGGGGGACTCAGCACTACTCAGGAGGTCAAGCTACAACGCCTCGTCCATCAGCTTCAGTTGAGTGATGGAGCCCCTAGCACTTCGACATGTGCATTGACCGCCCCTTTATCTTCAGATCGTATGAGCCTTATGACACTTTATTTCCCAAATGAGATCGACGAGCACGAGACATTTGCCAAGATTGGAGACATAGTGGATGGAGTTGTCTCGCATGACGAGTACGTTGATGAGATGCTCGCGATAAGCATGAGGCAGATTGATGGGATGATTTAGCATGAGCCCGCTTCACCATTTTATCTCTTTGAGGTGTCCGCTATCGATGATGTTAAGGAGATCCAAACTACCCTTGATCCGGAGTTTACAGAGGACTATATAGTTGTTGATGGTTTATTTGATGGCCTTGTTGGCTTAGTTAAGGGAGCGTCTGACTTTGTGGACCCACCTCTTTCCTTTGATTTTTTTTCAGGATTTGTCTCTCGCTCTGACGATGTTCATGACTCTTCATTTATGGATTTGAGCATTTTCGAGTATTTGCATGTCTCTTGTGATATCACTTTATCTGTACCCTCTTCACCCACATCACAGATATTTGATATAGATGATGAGATTGTACAGCACGATTCAGATGATGACTCATCTTCTGCTTGTGATTCGGACCCCATTGATAAGAGAGTTTCACCTGCCATAGGAGACACGAAGATTGTTGATTTTGGCACAGCAGATCAGCCTAGGGAGTTGAGGATCGGATCAGATTTATGTACAGACAAGAGGGATGGTCTCGCTCGGTTGCTCAAATTGTATTTGGATGTTTTTGCATGGTCCTATGAGGACATGTTGGGCCTTGATCCATCCATAGTCCAACATCACTTACCACTTCTGCCCCATGCCAGACAGGTTAAGCAGAAGTTAAGATGATTGCACCCTCACTGGAGCTTGCAGGTGAAAGAGGAGATTCAGAAGCAGCTCAGTGTAGGATTTTTATTAGTGGTCATGAGTTCATCTTGGTCGCCATCGATTACTTCACCAAGAGGGTAGAGGCTGTCTCATATGCAAAATTGACATCATCTAGAGTTTCTAGTTTCATCAGATCACACATTATCTGTCGCTATAGAGTCTCTCACGAGCTAATTTCGGATAGAGGGATACATTTTAGAGCAGAGGTTGACACCTTAGTGCAGCGATATGGCATCCGACATCATAGGTCGTCTGCGTACAGGTCGTAGACGAATGGGGCAGTAGAGGCCGTGAATAAGAATATTAAGAGGATATTGCGAAGGATGGTTGAGACTTCTCGGGATTGGTCAAAGAAGCTCCCATTTGCATTGTGAGCTTATTGAACTTCTTTTCGCACCTCTATAGGAGCCACACCCTACTCCTTGGTGTATGGTATGGAGGGGATGCTACCAGTTGAGATTAAGATGGGTTCATTGAGAGTAGCATTGAAGCAGCAAATTCCAGATGCAGATTGGGCTTAGGCCCGATTAGATCAGCTTAATCTCCTAAATGAGAGGAGATTGAGGGCAGCAGATCATGTTCGTGCATATCAGAGGAAAATGTCCCACGCTTTCAAAAAACGGGTCAAGCCTAGACCATTACAGATAGGTGACTTGGTCCTAAAGGTCATCAAGGGATTGATCAGAGATCCCAAAGGGAAGTTCAGACCTAATTGGAGCTGATCTTACTTCATTAGAGAGCTGACCCTAGAGGGCGTTGCATGGTTGAAGGATCTAGATGGAAACCGATTCTCAGAGCCAACCAACGTGGACCAGCTAAAGAGGTACTATGTTTGAGACCATGGTCGCAGGATGGGTGACCATCATTTCTGTTAGCCATATACCTTGTTATTACCTTTTTGATATATAGACCGTTGCTAGCCCATTGAGCTTCGCATGTGCATTATAGTCTTTCTTTCTTATTGTTTTGCTCACTTTTTACACTAGGATAGGGGCCCTTTAGTGTATGTATGCATTGTTTGGGAGTCTCATGAGTCTTGGACCTACAGGTGCATTTTTCTCTCTTTATTTTTCCTACCATCACATTACTGCATTCCATCGTATCTCATTGGTTGTGTTCATCATCTCTTCTTCTTAAGTCTATCTACTGCTTGTTTTGCTTCATATTCTCTCCACCTTGAGTGATGACCCTTCTTAGTTCATTACATGGGGGATAGTCACATCATTTCCATTATCTATCCCATGGACATTGGTTCAGAGATCCTTAGTTTGAGAAGGTCATCTTGTCAGAGATAGTTTTGTTACCTTAGCACTTGAGAGCTTGTCTATTCATTATTGATATCATCTTTTGGGTTTTTTTTTTTTTCATGTTCAGGGTGTGTTCATTTGTATATATGTAAAAAAAAAAAATTGAAAAGAAAAGAAAAATAAGCACATGTGTGTATGTGCTTAGTATTTTCCATCATTGAGTGTGTATGTTGATGTTTGAGGGTCACTTGATCGAGTATGTTTGTTGATGAGAGTTCGTATGTGAGCTTTCCGAGGCCCTCCATTTTTTGTATTCATTTTGTCGTGTATTTTGAAAGTGAAACGAATGACTTTCTCTTAGGAGCTCTATGTCATTGTCATTTCCATCAATACATTCATTGACAATGTGACTTCACTTCATGTTGGATTTGAGCGGATCATCACTCATCTTCTTGTTCTTTGCTTCACCATCATTCTCGTTTTTGCTTTTGATTCATCCATTTCATTTCACCCATTGTCATTTTCTTACAGTGACCCAATTCTAGGTTTGTTACCTTCTTTTACACATCTCATTATCAGTTTGTTTTTCTTCATTGCCTCGTTATTGTTACCATATTCACATTGGGCACCCTCGGGTCCATGGCTTACAAGATTTTCTATACATGTTGCAATTTAATCCCTAGGGCATGGGTTTTTTATCATTAGGTATTTGAGCCTAGTTTCCCTTCATTTCTGTTACCCTATCACCCTAGCCTACATTACGTCCCGTGTCTTAAGACCACCCTGAGGCCATGGAATCAGATGTCGTCTTTGACAACCCCTACTTAGACAGGTGTTTGAGATTTGGTTGATAATTTGGATATGATCATGCTTTTTCTTCTAGGAAACACCTCTTTGACGTTCAGACCCAATCCAGTTGTGAATTTGGATTACTGAGATCACACACTTGATAATGGTTGATTTGGTGTTATCTGATTTCATGATCTATCACACATGTGATGCCATACTAGGGCATATTCCGTTTCGGTTGAGATTTATGGATCTTCATGGAGTCGCACGATCATCTCCACTTACGAGATACGCGCCGAGACGAGGACCTGTTCGTTATTTTATTATGATCCTCCGGTGGAGCCTCTCTTGAGCCATCTAGTTAGGCCCATATTTTTTCAACATTTGTATGTCATCATGTTCTTATTTTGAGAGACGTTTCCTTGACGTTTAAGTTCGTTTTGGGTTACGGAGATCACACATTTGATGATGGATGATTTCATGTCACCCAATTTCCGATCTACCATACATCTATGCCATATTGGGGCATATTTCCGTTTCAGTTGAGAGTTATAGATCTTCATGGAGCTACATGATCACTCCCACTTACGAGATGCACACCGAGACGAGGACGTGTTCGTTATTTTATCATGATCCCTCAGTGGAGCCTCTCTTGAGCCACCAAGTCATCATGTTTGACATTTGTATGTCATCATGCTTCATGTTCCGGGAGACGCTTCCTTAACGTTTGGGTTCGATTTGGATTACGAGGATTACACATCTCATGTTATCCGATTTTCGACCTACCATATATCTAATGCCATATTGGGGCATATTCCATTTCAGATGAGATTTACGGATCTTCATGGAGTCTCACAATCATCTCCGCTTACGGGATACACATCGAGACGAGGACCTGTTCATTATTTTATCGTGATCCTCTAATGGAGCCCTTCTTAAGTCGTTCATCCTGACCCGCACCTTTCGGCACTTAGATGTCATCATACTTCCCCTTCTGAGGTGCGTCTTTTTGATCCATGGGTCTGATTCAGTTATGGATTCGGGTGATGAGGATCGCACTCCTGATGATAGATGACTTAAGGCCATTTTATTTTTCTAACCTATCACACATCTGATGCCATACTGGGGCATATTTCATTTTCGGTTGAGATTTGTAGATCTCCATTGATTTTCATGATCATCCCCAGTTACGAGATACACGTTGGGCTAGTGATTTGCTTCCATTTCGCCTTGATTCTCCGGTGGAGCCTTTCTTAAGACATTCGGTCGAGTTTGTATCTTCTAATGTTGTCATGATTCTTGGATGTAGTTATCTCAGATGCATAGACTCCCGCATCATCATTTCAGTGGAGTATAGGTCGGATCTCCTATACATCCCCATTGAGTCATCTAGAGTTATTAGGACAGACCGGATGCCTTAGTTGCTATACTGGGGCATATTCCCCCCTTTCAACTGTAGAGATAATTGTTTTCTCAAAGACTTGTTACAATCCACATTACTCAGTCGATGAATGTTTATTCACATTGATGGTCACAATCTCGATGATGTTTGCCGAGATGAGCCCTCAATAGAGCACGACCTTAGAGGTTTGACTACCCTACCATCCGTGGTTCTTCAGTAGATTGAGATCGTAGTAGTTACCTTGGTGGACTATTCTCTTGTGACTCCCTAATGGATCATTCCTTTGATACGACGATGGATTCACCTAGTAGAGCATCTTGAGTCAAAGGCATCCAGATTGTTATGACGCTTCACTAGGCCTCATGTTTTAGTCAGATCGGTTGTGAGACTATGTTCATAGTTGATTTGAACATTCCGACTTGCTAGCAGAGCATCCTTTGAAACTCATGGAGTCTCTTTTAGACCATTTCTATGGATTGAGAGTTGTAGCAGCACACTACAATGGGGCATATCTCCCCCTCATTATCTCCTCGCATTTGAGTTTGACGTTCAGAGTCGCATTTTCAGTTTCAGCATTTAGAGTCATCATCGCTTTTCAGTTTCGGCGTTCAGAGTCATCATCGCTTCTCAGTTTCGACGTTTAGAGCCATCATCGCATTTTTAGTTTGATGTTCAGAATCGCATTTTCAGTTTCGGCGTTCAGAGCTATCATTGCTTCTCAGTTTCGGCGTTTAAAGTCATCATCGCTTCTCAATTTCGGCGTTTAGAGCCATCATCGCATTTCAGTTTGACGTTCAGAGTCGCATTTTCAGTTTTAATATCCAGAACCATCATCATCGCTTCTCAGTTTCGGCGTTCAGAGTCATCATCACTTCTTAGTTTCGGCGTTCTAAGCCATCATCGCTTCTTAGTTTCGGCGTTTAGAGCCATCATCGCTTCTCAGTTTTAATGTTCAGAGTCATCCTTTTCAGTTTGATACTCAGAGATGTCAGTTCTCAGTTTTGGCGTTCAGAACCACCATCTCTTTTTCAGTTTGACATTCGAAGCCACTATATCTTCTCAGTTTCAAGCGTTCACAGTTTGGCGTTAGGAGTTGTCATTCTCACATTCAAGTGTTCAGAGCCATCATCTCTCCACAGTTTGACATTCAGAGCCACCGTCTCTTCTCGATTTAGGAGTTCAGAGCCACCATTCCTTCCCAGCTTGACGTCCAGAGCCATCATCCTATCATGATCAGGCGTTTGTCACCACCTTTTCGGCATTCAGAGCTATATTCAGACGTTCAGAGTCGTCGTCCACACTCAGGCGTTCAAAGTCATCGTTCACATTCAGGCGTTCAGAGCCATTGTTCACATTCAGGCGTTCAAAGTCATCGTTCACATTCAGGCGTTCAGAGCCATCGTTCATATTCAGGCGTTCAGAGTCATCGTCTACATTCAGGCGTTCAGAGCCACATTACTAGCATTTAGGATTTTCATTTTCTTTTTTATTAACATTCAGAGACATTCTTACCGTTCAGAGCCACTTTCATCAGTTTTAGGCGTTCAGAACCGTGTATTCATTTTGACATTTAGAGCCATTGTCCAGTTGGCATTTGGTGTTGCCATCTTCATTTAGTTTTGGCATTCAGAGTTGTCGTGCATACTCATTCAGGCATTTAGAGTCACCATTTTTCCTCATTTTGGTGTTCAGAGTTACTTTTCGCAAGCCTTGTCATTCAAAGTCACAGCTCCTGACATTCATATTTACTGGCATTGCACATCTTACCTTCACGATTTTGCATTCGTCCTCGATTTTCCTTACCTCGTCACCTTGTGCTTATCGCTTATTTATCATGCTTTTCTAAACTCTTTCATTCCACTACACATGACATGGTCCACTGAGTTCACGACACATATCTCGGTCATGTTGTTGGGCGCCCTACGCTTAGTGTTCTCGTGTAGTTCACATAGGGCAATCCTCTTCATACTCATTCCTATGCTCTAAGGTGGTTCGATAGTTACTCATCTTCAACGTTGGTTTTTTGAGTCACTTGTGGAGACATCTTAGAGGGAGTTTGGGTCCTTGGTGCAACTTTAGAGGTACATCGCGATATGTTTTCTTTTTAGGATTAGAGCCCTTCTATTTGGTTTAAGCGGGTTTGTGTTCTATTGGTATACTTTTGGGGGTCTTTCTTTGTTCTTCGATAGAGTTCACTTCATTTCACTCACTTTTCACACTTTCTTTTCACTCCAATGTTCACATTCCTTGCACTCGTGAACTCTATCGAAGAAGGGCATATTTGTAGACCCCCCCTCAAATGGAAGGGGTTTTATTTTATTTTTTTATTATTCTTCTTGCCGTCCTAAGATTGAGCTGCATTGGATGGCTAGATGGGATTGAAAATGCAATAAAGGCAGCTATGGGTAAGTTTTTTTGAAAAGAAGGGAACACAGCTGAGTAGAAAGGAGGCACAGTAGAGCAAAAAGGTGGCTAGTTACAGAGGTGATGGAGAGATTTTTTTTTTTTCGTTTTTCTTAGAGAATAGAGGCGAGTGAGGAGCCAAAGAGGATTTCTACGAGAGAAGAAGCTAGCAGGGAAGGAGGAGATTTGAATTTTTGGAAAGAGCTAGGATAAATGGGAGTTTTCCGGGATTAAAAAAAAAAGGCTTTTAGCAGCTATAGAAAAAAAACAAAAAGAAGTATGGGGGAGAAGTCCAGTTATCTGTGTTTTGGAGGAGCGCTCTGGTAAGTTCACTAGTGCATTTTTGTTTTCTTTTTCATACTATGTTTTCTTCGTTTTTATTCTTATCTGTTTATTGCTTTGTTTCGTGTGGATAGTGAGGATTATGCTACCAATGTTCCTTTGTCAAATGAGGTTCAATGCCACTCTCAAGGTGATCTTTGTTCTCTAAAGCTAAAAAGCTTGAACTTCCATGAAAACAATATGTCAGATCATAACTTCCAAGTAAAATAAAATAAAATAAAATAAAATTTCAGATGATAGTATTTTGCTCGTCAATAGAGCAAAAATGGTATCTTTTCTCGCTTCACTTTTGCTGCTGAAGCGTATGTAGAAGAGCTTGTCCGCGTCCTTCTTCAGGCCACTCTCTTCTTTCTATATCCTCCATACCCACCAAATTCATAACCATACTCATTTCTCATCTTCCATATATACCACTTTCAACTCACCATTTCCTATATTTCATTCTCACTAAACCCATTTTCTCTCACTACCATACCCCCATCTCCCACTTACCCCACGGTTGACCCATATTTGGTTGCTAATGACGTGAATTTGGTCGTTCCTATGGTGCTCCAACTCGGCTCCGTTGAAGGCTTTGGCTACATCGACCAGGGAACCATGTTTCCGTCAGAGGTGAGGTTGGAGCATGGAAAGAGCATCTTTCTAAAGCCTGAAGACGCGTATGGCAGTGGCAAGCGCTTCCATGAAGAGGTTATTGTAGAGCTTCTACCGTGAAAAAGGCTTTCCATGTTAACCAATAAAGGCTATCGTCGCTGCAGCACCACACCCTCTTGCATTTCACCCAAGGGTCATGAGCATTGTGGGCCAGGGCATCATTCAGCTTACACGAATTCGTGGTGTTCACAACATTAATATAATAGGAGACAAGGTTGGGTCAAATGAAGCAAAATAAAAAAAAAATAAAAAATAAAAAGTCAACAAAGTAAATTGTACATAACCTATTATAAAATATATGAAACCTACAACATTAGCATTTTGTGATGCCTTTTTTTTTTTTTATTCCTTGGGCCATACTAGGGCCAAATGTCTTTTGTTTTATTGTTTTCTTTTTTTTTTCTTTTTTTTTCTTTAATTTTTTATGCCAAAAATTTAATTTTCAAAATTTTAATCTTAAGATAATTTTTCAAAACTTTAATTTTTAAAACTCCAAATTCTCAAATAATTTTCTAAATTCCAATTTCTTTCAAATTTAATTTCCAAAATTCCAATTTTCACATTTATTTATTTAATCATTATTATTTTTGTTATTATTATTATTATATTTATTTATTTATTTATTTTTAAAATTCCATCTTTAAATAATTCTTCAAAATTTCGATTTCCAAATTTAATTCTCAATTTCTGAAATTCCAATTTTTCAATTTCCAAATTTAATTTTCAATTACCAAAATTCCAATTTTCACATTTATTTATTTAATCATTATTACTTTCGTTATTATTATTTTATTTATTTATTTATTTATTTATTTTTAAAATTTCATCTTTAAATAATTCTTCAAAATTCCGATTTTCAAATTTAATTTCCAATTTTCACATTTATTTATTATTATTATCATTATTATTATTATCATTATCATTATTATTATTATTATCATTATTATTATTATTATTATTATTATTATTATTATTATTATTATTATTATTATTATTATCATTATTATCATTATCATTATTATTATTATTATTATAATTATTATTATTATTATTATTATTATTATTATCATTATTATTATTATCATTATTATTATTATCATTATCATTATTATCATTATTATCATTATTATCATTATTATTATTATAATTATCATTATCATTATTATTATTATTATTATTATTATCATTATTATTATTATTATCATTATTATTATCATTATTATTATTATTATTATCATTATTATCATTATTATCATTATCATTATCATTATTATTATTATCATTATTATCATTATTATTATTATTATTATTATTATGTTTTCTTCGTTTTTATTCTTATCTGTTTATTGCTTTGTTTCGTGTGGATGGTGAGGATTATGCTACCAATGTTCCTTTGTCAAATGAGGTTAGTGCCACTCTCAAGGTGATCTTTGTTCTCTAGAGCCAAAAAACTTGAACTTCCATGAAAACAATATGTCAGATCATAACTTCCAAGTAAAAATAAATAAAATAAAATAAAATTTCAGAGGATAATATTTTGCTCATCAAAAGAGCAAAAATGGTATCTTTTCTCGCTTGACTTTTGCTGTTGAAGCGTATGCAAAAGAGCTTGTCTGCGTCCTTCTTCAAGCCACCCTCTTCTTTCTATATCCTCCATACCCACCAAATTCGTAACCGTACCCATTTCTCATCTTCCATATATACCACTTTCAGCTCACCATTTCCTATATTTCATTCTCACTAAACCCATTTTCTCTCACTACCATAACCCCATCTCCCACCTACCCCACGGTTGACCCATATTTGGTTGCTAATGACGTGAATTTGGCCGTTCCTATAGTGCTCCAGCTCGGCTCCGGTGAAGGCTTTGGCTACATCGACCAGGGAACCATGTTTCCGTCAAAGGTGAGGTTGGAGCATGGAAAGAGCATCTTTCTAAAGCCTGAAGACGCATATGGCAGTGGCAAGCGCTTCCATGAAGAGGTTATTGATGGTAGAGCTTTTACCGTGAAAAAGGTTTTCCATGTTAACTAATAAAGGCTATCGTCGCTGCAACACCACACCCTCTTGCATTTCACCCAAGGGTCATGAGCATTGTGGCCAAGGCATCATTCAGCTTACACGAATTTGTGGTGTTCATAGCATTAATATAATAGGAGACAAGGTTGGGTCAAATGAAGCAAAATAAAAAATAAAAAAAGTCAACAAAGTAGATTGTACATAACCTATTATAAAATATATGAAACCTACAACATTAGCATTTTGTGGTGCCTTTTTTTTTTTTTTTTATTCCTTGGGCCATACTAAGGCCAAATGTCTTTTGTTTTACTGTTTTCTTTTTTTTTTCTTTAATTTTTTATGCCAAAAATTTAATTTTCAAAATTTTAATCTTAAGATAATTTTTCAAAACTTTAATTTTTAAAACTCCAAATTCTCAAATAATTTTCTAAATTCCAATTTCTTTCAAATTTAATTTCCAAAATTCCAATTTTCACATTTATTTATTTAATCATTATTATTTTCGTTATTATTATTATTTTATTTATTTATTTATTTTTAAAATTCCATCTTTAAATAATTCTTCAAAATTTCGATTTCCAAATTTAATTCTCAATTTCTGAAATTCCAATTTTTCAATTTCCGAATTTAATTTTTAATTCCCAAAATTCCAATTTTCACATTTATTTATTTAATCATTATTACTTTCGTTATTATTATTTTATTTATTTATTTATTTTATTTATTTATTTATTTTTAAAATTCCATCTTTAAATAATTCTTCAAAATTTCGATTTCCAAATTTAATTCTCAATTTCTGAAATTCCAATTTTTCAATTTCCGAATTTAATTTTTAATTCCCAAAATTCCAATTTTCACATTTATTTATTTAATCATTATTACTTTCGTTATTATTTTTTTTATTTATTTATTTATTTTTAAAATTTCATCTTTAAATAATTCTTCAAAATTCCGATTTTCAAATTTAATTTCCAATTTCCAATTTCCAATTTTCACATTTATTTATTTTTTATTATTATTATTATCATTATTATTAGTATTATTATTATTATCATTATTATTATTATTATCATTATTATTATTATCATTATTATTATTATTATTATTATTATTATTAATTATTATTATTATTATTATCATTATTATCATTATTATCATTATCATTATCATTATTATTATTATCATTATCATTATCATCATTATCATTATCATTATCATTATTATTATTATTATTATTAATTTTTAAGATTCCAATTTTCATAATTTAATTTTCATAGTTCCAATTCTCAAATAATTTTAAAATTTTCAATTTCTTTCAAATTTAATTTCCAAATTATTATTATTATTATTATTTTATTTTATTTATTTATTTTTAAAAACTTCATCTTCAAATAATTTTTAAGATTCCAATTTTCATAATTTAATTTTCATAGTTCCAATTCTCAAATAATTTTCAAAATTCTAATTTCTTTCAAAATTCTAATTTCTTTCAAATTTAATTTCCAAAGTTCCAATTCCTTATTTTAATTTTCAAAACTTTAATTCTCAAACAATTTTAAAAATTCCAATTTCTTTCAAATTTAATTTCTAAAGTTCCAATTCTTTAATTTAATTTTCAAAACTCTAATTCTCAAATAATTTTAAAAATTCAAATTTCTTTCAAATTTAATTTCCAAAGTTCCAATTCCTTAATTTAATTTTCAAAAACTCAAATTCTCAAATAGTTTCCAAAATTCCAATTTCTTTCAAATTTAATTTCAAAAATTCAAATCCTTAAATTTAATTCCCAAGACTCCAATTTTTAAATAATTTTCGAGACTCCAATTTCCAAATAAATTTCAAAAATCCAGTTTTCTCTCGAACAGTTTTAATTACACTTCGGTTTTCAAATAATCTTCTGCTTTTTTTGATTTTTCATAATTTCAAAATAATGAAATTTATGAAACCAATTCATGCAAGATAAATTGAGTTTTGGTGGGGGCCCTATATATGAGATTTCTCTTCTGATTGTTAATTGTTACGCCTAATGAATATTGTTTGGTTTTTGTTCTGATCTTTGACATGCATGCAATATATTTTGCATTTGTTATTGCGCACTAACTCTATTTCATGATAGCGTTTTATTACATGCTGCCAAGGTACGCTTTCGCTCTCACTTTGTTCATTTATTCACTGTCATGACTTGCTTCTGATTTGTGATCACTTTGGTACCCATTGATTTCCTTACCAATCGTCATGCTTGCTTCATCTTATTAGTAGAGACCCGTTTTTAGGGACTTAGAGGGGTGCTACGGTTTCTACCGTGCCTTCCCAATAAGTAACCTGACCCCCAAACCTCGACTCGGTTTTTCACATACCTGATTTTCCAAATAAGGAGTCACACTTAGGATTTTTCTTTCTTATTTTGTTTTCCCTTTAAAAAAAAAAAACAAAAATAAGTGGCGACTCCAAGTCTTTTTCTAAAAATCAAATTTTCACCAAATAAATGAAAAAAGCGAATTTCGCCATCAAGTGGGAACACATCGAGCCGAAATACGGGGTCCACACTTATCTTTTCTCTTATCTATATCTATACTATATATAAAAGTCAGAATGCTGTTTTTTAGCCCTATTTCCGTCATATATTTGTTCGCTTGCCATTCATTCACACACAACCTAATTTCTTCTTCTTTCTTGTTAGAAGGCTCGATTTAGGTTTTTTCTTATTTTGTTCAACACCACCGCTAAACCAAAAACCCAAAAAAAACACTCCACCTAAATCAACCATTGGTCAACTCTCGCAAAACACAAGGAATGTTGAACATTTATCGGCATCAAGAACCAAAAGCACCACTACTTCCAAGCATCAACAAAATATGAAAAAAAAAATAGATAACATACACACCGCTTTATCACCATTTCTAAAATGCTTTCTAGGTCTCCCAAAAAAAAAAAAAACACCAAAAGCAAACCAATTTTATTCCCGCCAATCTAGAGTCCTGAATGCGACAAGAGAATGACAAAGTCGGAAACCTGGAAGAAAGAAAGTGCTTAGTATGTGCTTCTAAAAAATCTATTGCCTCCTCTCTCCCTATCTATCAAAAATTTGCTACCTTCTCTATCTCTATCTATCATCCCCACGTTTAGTTGATAAAAGATTTACGATAGTTTCTTTATTTATATCATTAATGATTATAAATGATTATAAAATTTATATTAAAAATTCAAATTTTTTTTCTTCTCAAAATTAGAATTTTCTCACATTGGAAAATAATATATTTTTACAAAATTAGAAATTATATAGTATAAAATAATTACATTTATTTGAATAAAATAATATATTTTTACAAAAAGAAAATCCAAATCACATCATCTTTTTCATTTTTATTTTTAATTAAAATAAAAAAATTTAAATATTCATCACACACAAATAATAATGATGGTAAAATTGATACTTACCAAATTTAATTTTTAATTTAAAACATACTAGTTTTCTAATTATAATAGGTGTTACATCATTAAGACCTTTTTTTTTTCAATATTTATAAATATTCCCATTTTCATACAAATATCAAACCATAAACAAAAATTGCATGAGAGAACATCATATATATTTTTTTGTTTTTAGTTTGATAAGAGTTTATATACTTTAGTTGAATAAGATTATTGTTTTAGTTTTTTAATTTCAATAAAAAATAATACATATAATTTTTATTAAATAATAAAAATAAATTAAATTAACTATAGTTTATTCATTATAATTAATTAATTTAATAAAAATAATTAATTATTTTTATTTCATATTGAAATTTTCTATTCAAAAATAATAAAAAAATATGAAAAATAAATAAAGGTTTATTAATTTATTATAAAACTTATTTGCAATTTTAATATAGATGAATTATAATTTAAAATATATTTTTTTAAATCAATAAATAAAATTTAATCTTATCTACTCTCCAAAAAAAAAAAAGATATAATTTGGCCAATTAATATAATCATTTAAGGAGTGGAGGAAATGATGCCAACTGCCAAGTGAGCATTGGGTCCAAGGCCCACTGCAACATTTTCAAATGCTTCACATGGTTTTGCTTTTTGTTTAGATCGCTGAAGATATCTTTAGATGATGAGTGTATGAAAATTTTCCAGACCTCGCTTTCTTCGTTAGGTAAGTGTTTTTCTTGCTTATTGGTTGAAAAAAGTTAGAGAAATTAAAGAGCATAGCGAAGCTTAAGAGAGTTTCCCAACCCCCCTGATGTTTGGTCCGGGAAAATATTAAGAAAACATAAAAATAAAAAATAAAAAATAATTATTTTTTTATATTTGATTTAATTATGAAAAATATATATGAAAGAATATTAAATATAATTAAATTAATTAAAAATTTTAAATTTTAAAATTTTAAAATTTATTTACTTTTTATATAATAAAAAATAAATAAAATAAATTTTAAAAATATATAAAAATTATCTTATTGATTTTAAATTTATTTTTTTTCTAAAATTTTCGGGGAATATTCAAGGAAAGACTTCACCATAAGTCTATTAACCTAGGCCCAAAGGTGGGGCCACCTGTAAGTCGATCTTAATGAACAACTCTCCTTCTCTCTTGACTACTTCTAGAAAGTTAGGTATGTATGTAAGCATTTCCTCGTAGCTATCCTTTCTGCACCATCTCGTTGCAATTTACATGGCCCCCCCATTTGGTTAATTAATTATGACGGAATATATTCAATCTTGTCTTATTCTCAACCACCACTTTATTCTCATAGGAGTACTGGCAAATGTTCTTTTTAAAAAATATTATGAAAATACAAGTGTTAAAAAATAATTAAGTTATTAATTTTTAATCTTTATATTATAATTTTTAAATACACCCATTCAAAAATGGAATTTTTATCACCATGCTTAACTGCCCTATGTCTTACTTGATTGGTATTTACAGAGGATGAAAATAAATTAATAAAGTAGGCAACATGCTTAAGTCTAATCAAAGTTGGTGGTGAAGGAGTTAGAGACTTAGAGTTGAACCTACCCCAAACACCACCCATCCATGATTCCAACTTTCCTTGGGAAAATTAACGTCCGCATTCTGTAAAGATGATCCTTGCTTTCGAGGTGCAGCCCTTTCGAAGCTATTCATTCTATTGTGACATGTGGATTTGGCCAATTTCCTTTTGTTTTCTAATGCCCCGGGAATCTATTCAGCTGACATACCACTTTGTTTTTATTCACCGGCTTGCCCCATCGTATATGTGTATATATATATAAATATACACACAAATTTTCTTTAATTTTCTTTCCACTTGCGCCAAGAAAATGGCACCCTAGAGATGCTAGAATTCAAACTTCAATCACCTTCTTGGAAGTTGGAACCGATGAGTATGCATAGGTAATGATTGTTTTTTTCCTAAACACAAAAAGTTAAAAATAACTGATCGATATCAATCGATATAATTGAATTGAATCCATTAATAATAAATTTATTTTAATTATATTAATATAATAAATTACTTATATGAAAAAAGTTAAATATTTGGATTTTTTATATTCATTCAAAAATTAAACACCACTTATTTTAGTTAATCTTGAAGTTGTTTTATTTCGAGTTGAAAATTTTCAATCGTAATTAAATTTGTTTAGCGTATGTATTAGATTAAACTAACAATTTTATTTTAAAAATTAGGATTAATTAATTAAAATGGATGAAAAGATCCAAAATTTGTAAAATTAACTTTTTTCATTTTTGAACTTGAAGAGTAATTCATTTTTTATATAAATATCATTCATTATTTTCGTTATTTACACGTGTGTTTTTAAAAAAAAAATTATTTTTTTAAGAAAAAAGTGAGGATGTGTTTGTCCAAAATGATTTTTTTAAGTGAAAAAAAAAATAAGAAGTTAAATTTGTAATTTCATATTTCTTTTGTCACTGTTAATTAATTTCTAAAAATTATATATTCACATTGATGACAAAGTTTGGCAATTTAGATAAATATGTTTTAAATTTAAAATAATAATAATAATAATTAAAATATATGATTTAGTCGTATTTAGTCTTTGATCATGCAGGCTATGAATACTTTAAGACTTGAGAGTAAGTGAAAGCAATCAAAAGTTCTAAGGCACGTGAAATATGAAAAACAAGTGTATATGTTCAAACATTTACGCCGCTTAGTCAAAGCAATCTATCATAAGACTTACAAAAAGAAGCATTCGTCCAATATACTATGTGTAGTTCCTTTTATTGTAGTTGATAGATAGATTGTGGTTTTTGTATATATGAAAATTCTATTGGGAAATTTTCATGTACGTGGATTCAATATCAATGGATTATCAATATTGATATGGATTCTCAAAAGGGTACTAGGTCTAAAAATTATTAATTTAAGTGATTTTGAAAATAAAACATGGGATTAGTTACTACAATTTTGATTGATATGTGAACGTTATTGGATTGTAAAGTGTGAATCAATTTTGTTATGTTTTACTTAAGATATCGAAAATTAATTAAACTACTGAATCGGTTTTATTACATTTTACTCGGGATATCAGGGATTGGTTGAGCTGCTCGAACAACTTATGGGAGTTGAAGGGATAGTACCCCTTGAAATTATCTTTTTATATGATGATTAACAAATTTTTTTTTAGCAGTAAGTTGAGAAGTATTTTTTCAAGAACTTTACCATTGTAACTTTTTTTATTCTTTTTTTCTTAACGAATTATTTAACATTGGTACACTTCATGATATAGGAATTACATTTATCATCCCACTACGTTAAAATTTTTATGTTAAAATTTTTATATTTCATTATAACATTTTTTATTCTTTTTTTTTATTAATAAATTATTGAATATTGGTACATTTGGTGTTAGGGTCATTCAACCATATTAAAAATCTTATCTTTTATTATAAATCTTCTTATTTTTTTTATTAATAAATTATTAAGTGTTGATACACGTGGAATCAAATTAAAATTTTTTTTTTCCACGTGATAATAATTTTATCAATCCGTATTATAATATTTTTATCCATGTGAGAGGGAAGAAGTGAGTCATATCACCTAATTTATAACATTTTTTTCTAGACTTGACATGAAGGCATCGGATGGCATGTCAATAACAATATTTCCTCTTCTATATTTACTCTACATCTCAATCTTTGAAAAAGTTATAGTGAAAAATGAAAATATTTATAATAATGTCATGTTTTGTGAAAATGATAATAATAATTCCAACATGTCATGAATTATAATAAGTGACAAGGGGTGGATTGATATGAGTGCTTAGTCCACTACTACAACCCTCTCTCTCTCTAATGATAATAATAATAATATGAAGATGTGTGGTCGGTGACCACCACCACTAGCAGAAGAGTGAGAGAGAGACTGAGAAATTCAGTAGTTTAAGACTGAATACGAAGAGAGTCGTCATGCTGTGGGGGGACAGGCACGTGTCCTTTCTCTTGAAGGGTCTTAACAGTCTCGTAGAGGCACTGCTTCACTGGTATGAACTCCAGCCCCAGCTCCCTCAGCTTTTGGTTAGAGAACTTGTACGGCTTGGCCCTTGGCTTCACTTCATCTGAGCACCTGTCTCATTCAAACAAACACACAACTCTTAACTCGCCAGATGAAATTGTGGACTTTGGGTGGTGCCTACAGTTACATTTTTGTGGACGTGACAGGCACTAGAAGGCAACAAATTGGGAACCCAGAAGTCTGACTAAGCAATGAGGAGAAACACGTCATAGTAGAGATTGGAGTAGGTGAAAGTACGAGGGGCCCACCACTCTCCCACAAACATCAGTGGTGGGCCACAACTGACAACTCTCCCTGAACCACCAAAACTAGACTATTCTCCTTCACTCTTTCTTTCTCTCCTGCCGCTTTCTCAATTCTCCGCATGATTGATTGAGGTTCAATAAAAATTATAAAATATAAGAAAAGTCGAGGGGGTGGGTAAGCCCACTGCCCCAACACCACAAATTTACTCTACAACTACATGCAATCTCTATCCATTTTACACGTACTGCTTCCATCACCACCCTCTCATCATACCCTCTCTTCTCCCTCCTTTCCAGAATTCTCCATTTTTGGTTTTTTTTTTTTAATACAACATATGGGAAGGAAAAAATAATCGGTAATTATATATATATATATATATATATATATATAGATAATATCGGATTATATAGGATAAAATCGAAGAAAATATGCCATATTTTGACATAAAATATTAATAAGGTATAAATGAATTAAAATTATGAAAAAAATTAAAAAAACCTATAAAAATAAAAATTTTAAAAGTATTTTTATTTAAAAAATTAATATATAATTTGTATAATACTATCAAATAAATAATAATATATATAAAAATAAAATAATTAGAATTGATTTATTTAATAATAAAAAAAATAGAAAAATGAGTAAAATATGGAAAAATATCAGTTGACGGATATTGATGGAAATATTTTTCCAAATTTTGGAAACCACGTATATTGGAATATCCGGATATTTTAAACCTCGAAGAAACTTCAAATGCACCTTCTCGTTGTCCATTCAAAGAGGGCACAGTGTTTTTTGTCTTGTACTAAAATGTACATTGTCCGATACAAGCTAATAAATTAAACTTGGGAAGAAAAAAAAAAATTGGGGGAATGGGAAAATGAAAAATAAATGTGAAATTAAAAAAAATAAAGAGCGACTTGAGAGACGACTTACTTTGTAGGAATGGGATACTCCGGGAAAAACTTGGCCAAAATTTCAACGACATCGCCGCGGTGAAGCACGCTCTCGGCACAGAGGTAGCGGCCGGAGGCAGAGGGAGCTTCGAAAACGAGGATGTGGGCGAGGGCTACGTCCTTAACGTGGACATAGGCTTGAACGGAGTTTGCATATGTTTTGGCGGAGCCGGTGAGGTACTTGAGGATGTGAATAATGCTGGCATTAACAGTGGATTGAAGCAATGGTCCTAGCACCAGCACTGGGTTCACCACCACAAGGTCCACCTCTTTCTCCTTCGCAACCTCCCATGCCGCCTGCTCCGCCACCGCCTTTCCGTAACAATACCAATTCTGCATTTTCCTCTCAGTTAATCAAAAATCTTGTTTTTGGGTGAGTCAAATTTTATTTTAGTGCCGTTCCGTTACCTTTGGGACATGAAAGACAAGTCTGATGATTATAGGTTGAAGAAGAAGCGAAAATGTTGAAAAAAAATGATGAAAATTAGGGGTAAATAGTGTTGAAGAAAAAAAGATAGGTGGGAAGACCTTGGTGTTCTTGCAGAATTCAAGATCACTCCAACAGCTCTCGTCCACAACTTGATCTGGGCTCCTGTTGGGGTCCATGTACACTGCTCCAATCGATGATGTGAACACCACTCTCCGGACTTTGGCCTCAGCCGCTGCTATTATCACATTCTTTGTTCCATTCACGGCTGGTTCCACCATCTCTTCCTTCAAAAATCAACAAACATAATCATCTCTTTGTTTGGTCACTAAGACAATCCTGAATACCATTGACTGGTACAAAGGGACCACTTTCAACTTTGTTGGTGGGAATGATTGTCATTGCTTACACCAACTACCAACGCACCAAATATAAAATTCCTTATTTTTTCTTTCTTTTTTCCTCGGGGAAAACAGAGATAAGAACTCACTGGATCATCGGTGACAGGAGAAGCAGTGTGGAAAACTCCATGGCACCCATTGATGGCCTCTTTCAGACTCTCATAATCCATAAGATCAGCTTTGCATAAAATCAATCTCTCCTTTGCTCCTTCAAGCTCTCTCAAATGAGAATTCTTTGGATCATCTGTAATCCCATAAAAATAAAATTAAAAAAAAAGAGTATTGTTACAGAAATGGCGCAAGCCTCAGAGGTATGCCTCTTCAATGCCACAAATGAGACCTTAGCTCACTAGAAATCACATCACATGTGTCTACCCACCTGGATTTCTAACAGTTCCTTTAACAGTATAGCCCCTTTCAAGAAGCAGCTTGACGATCCATGAGGCGATGAAGCCGCCGGCGCCGGTGACGCAAACGATTTGGCCGGAGCTGGAAGGGGAAGAGGCGTCAATGGGCATGATTGGGAAGAGTGGTTGGTGGGAGGGCGCTTTATTTCAAAAAATGACAGAAGACAGGAAAGTGAGAGCAGAATGAAGAAAAGTTGGCCAGAAGAGTCCTGTATTTATAGGGGAAAAAGTTTCACCGACTCACCTAACACCGTAAAATGTGAGAGGGGATGTACGTTAACAAACGACGTGAGGTGGTGGTGGTGCACTGGCGGTGGTGCCGGGGGTAGGTGAAGACCGGCCCCCACAAAGTGGGGTTGGGTCACGTACGTTTGATAAAAGTACGGTAGTTTAAAAAAATAATTCATAAACTAACGTCCTAACAAATATAATTCCAAATCTATCTAAATTTTTATCAAGTAAAAAAAAAAAGTTACTTCCTCCTAAAATAGTCTTTTTAAAAGATAATTTATATACTAAAGATCTTTTGAAGATGCGATTTCTAAAATTCATTTTTAAAAAATTTTACACACTAAAATCATCTTTTAAAGAGAACTTTTTTTAAAAAAAGAAAAAAGAAAAAAAAGGAGAGAGAAAAATCGTCTCTCCAATTTTTATTCAACTTAAATTGGAATCACAATAAAACTAGAAATCGCTAGAAACAAGGAGAGTGATTTTGATATTTTTTTTTGGGTATAATTTTTAGTAAAGTTGGTCTTCATCAAATGACCAAGGAGGGTTTTCTTGGCTTTCATGTCAACTAGAGACCTACGATGTTTGATTAAAATCAATAGTCAATTGGCACAAAAATGGAGCCATAAATTATTCCGAAAGAACCATAAAAACAAAAGGTTACAAAACTTCAAGGAAAAGGAAAGTGTCTTTAAATCATCACTTTTAAAGACAATTTATATAACAAAGATCCTTTGAATATGTAATTTCTAAAATTCATTTTTTAAAAAAGTTACACACTAAAATCATATCTTGAAGAGACAATTTCTTAAAGAGAGAGAGAGAGAGAGAGAGAGAGAGAGAGAGAAATCGTCTCTTCATGAGAGGATTTTCTCCAATTTTTATTCAACTTAAATTTGACTCACAATAAAACTAGAAAACGCTAGAAACAAGGAGAGTGATTTTGATATTTTTTTTGGGTATAATTTTTAGTAAAGTTGGTCTTCATCAAATGACTAAGGAGGGTTTTCTTGGCTTTCATGTCAACTAGAGACCTACAATGTTTGATTAAAATCAATAGTCAATTGGCACAAAAATGGAGCCATAAATTATTCCGAAAGAACCATAAAAACAAAAGGTTACAAAACTTCAAGGAAAAGAAAAGATCCAACTATAAGAAATCCATTCATGAAATAGATTCAAGTTTTCAACAAAAGATTTTCTATACATGTATATCTAATCATTCAAACTTGAGTTATCCCATTAGCAATCCCAATTATGCTATAAATCTCAACTTCTCCCTTCACCATCTCTACAAAATACATTGAATCTTTTATTATCATCCTTCATATATTCATTTCAACTACATCTTAGCTCTATCATTGTTGATTTTGCAATCTTTTTTCTTGATACTTCAAAACATTTCGATTATAATTACTAGCTTCTCAATTTTTTTGTTTCTAAGTGGGTAATACTTAACATTCAATCATAGTTCATGTAATGAGTTTGGGCTTGTGACTCCTAGACCAATTGGTCTTCAAGCACTAGGTGATAAAGCGCCCCTCAATGCCTTTTGTTTCACCATAGATAGATATTGAAAGGTAGGCCAAGTCAGTAATGTGTAGACCTTTAGGAGTATTGTTTGTACGTGTAAACCTTTGGCCACTTGACGTCCAATGATATCTTTCTCAGATTATACCCCCTCGGCACCTTTCTCAGGTAGTTGGAAAACCTTGGCGAGCAGAGTTCCTCAAAGATCTCATTGTCTTTCATCAATCTCACCAACCTTTAGCTTGACTTCCATTCATCGTTTGTCCATCTTGGTTGACATAAGATAATTTGATTCTCAAATGAATTTCTTTTTTCTTTTTTAACATTTCTACGTATTTATTCCACTAGATTGACCTCATTTTGCTTTTCTTCAAAAACCTTCTATTCTTTAGCTTCTTTGAAATTTGTACTAATATTGCTTTCCAAGATATTGAATAAGAAGTTCTATCAAACTTTGATGGGATCATAGGTTTTTTAATATAATGCATGTTTTCAAACACATTTCCTTAATCCAAAACTCCAAAAATGCTAAGGTTAATATGATTTATTATCAAATAATAAATTAAAATTACTCATAAAAATGACATAATAAAGCTTTCATTTTAAAAATAAAATTTAAAATTAAAAGCAATATGTTTGTAGTCTTGCTATGTGATTTTTTTAATATGAATTATAGCCCATGTTTTTTTTTCTTAAATTTTATATTGTTGGATTATAAATCTAAATTAATTTTATTGTGTTTTATTTGAAATGTCGGGGTCAAGCTCCCTATTGAGAATGATGAGTTTGTCTCTATTATATATTTAACTATTTTATGTTTTAAGATTTTTATTTTTAAAGAGTAAAACCGCAATTGAAAATAGTTTTTAAGAGTTTCAACATTGTATTCTTTTTCGTTCTTTTAGATTAATGGATTCTTTGAGCGTTGATACACTTTGTGAATGTGGAGATCACATTGATGGTCAAACCATGTTAAAAATCTTGTATTTTTCATTATTTTCTACTTGTGTGTGTAGTTTGATTAACACATATATCTGAATTTTTATATAGAGTCGTTTAATAGATCAATTAAGAGGGTATTCAACAAATTAATTTAATTACTTCATATAATTTATTAATTTAGTTTAAATTATTAAACATATTTGATAAATAACTTGATATTATAACCGAAAAATTTTTAAAAAAATTATGATAAATCAATTTAATAATTTAATATAACTTAACAATTTAAGATACAATTCAACTTACAATCATCTTAAGTCATGAAACATTAACCTAAAAGTTAAAATTGTAAACTATAAAATTGATGTCACATTTCCATGACTCATTTTTTCCTTACCAGCAAATCGACCACTAGACAAGAAACAGACCCCTTAAACATGACACATTAAAAATTAGTAGACGTGTAGGCAAATGAGCAAGTCGGGTGCCTCTTATTTTGACCCACAAACTACTCCTATTTCCTTGGTCTGTGGGGATCGATGCCTCCCCGCCATGGATTCTGTGCTGTTGTACCTAACATATATGTGCCTTCAACTTCTCCATGCTTATTCCTTCTATTTTGACATGGTGATGCTTTGTCTTTTACCTACTCCCTATTCTGATTTTAGTGTATTGACTTATCACAATACCAACTCCAGTGTTTGGCAGAGCCCATTGACAAAGTGGTCTTGTATCAATGGCAGATATAATCCCAAATTTAGTTTACTTGAAATTAAATAAAAATAAATTTGAATTTCACCTTCTTTTTTTTTGTGTGTGTGTGTCTTGTTTGAGAAATACATTATGCTGTGAAAAAAGGTGAGTAAAAATGTTTGTTTCTAAATTTTATGACTTTTGAATGGATTCTTTTAATTTATGAGGTTGTAGGAAAAATTTAGGTCTTGTTTAATATCCATTTTTGAAAATAGTTTTTACAAATAATTTACGAGAATAATTTTTTAAAATAATTTTTTAATGTTTTATAAAACAAATGTTTGTTTGATAACATTTTATATTTTTAAATATATTTTAAAATAATGTTTATATAGTGCTTTATTTTTCATTATTTTCTATATTTATATAATTATTTTTTAAAATAGTTTTGAAAACAACTAAAAATTGATTTATGAAAATGTTATATTTTTTGTTTTTAAAAATAAAAAATTAATTTTCATTTTCTAATGGTAAGATATGTTTTTCTATTTCTTTATTTTGAAGAAAAAAAAACTATTTTCAAAAGCAGATATCAAACAAAGCCTTATTAATTTTAATTCAATCAGTTTTACTTCTCTCTTACACGCTATGCATAGATGAATTGAACTTTAAAAATTAATAAGTTACTAGCAATCTCCTCTCACCTCATGTATTTTCCGGTAGATAAAAAATAAATGACTTGGAGAACTCTTGAAACAAAACTTATATCAACCATGCTAAATTATAATTTAACTCAAAAACTTTAAAATATTAACAGTTGGATTGTGAAGTTTGAATCAATTTTGTTGCACTTTACTCGGGATGCCAGGAATCGCATTATCCGATTAGCTCATTGAGGTCAAGCTCATTGCTAAGCTCACAGGGATAAATTTAATCAGTCAATTTGCAGGGGTTGAAGGGGGCAGTGTACCTTGGAGATTTTTTTATTTTTTATTTGTGATGATTGACAAGTTTGCGTTTATTATATATTTAACCCTTTTATATTTAGGGTTTTGTTTTTTAAAATAGTACAATCGCAATTGAAAGTGTTTTCTTAGAAGTTTTATTATTGTAATTCTTCTAATTCGTTTTCATTAATGAATTGTTAAATGTTAGTGCACTTTGTGAACGTAAGGATCACATTGATCGTCAAGTCATGCTAAAATTTTTGTCTTTTTCTTTATTTTCTACTCATATATGTGCGTGATTTGATTAACATTAACAATTAACACCCTTAACACAATCACATTTTTTCTACTATTAAATGTCAAATGCTCCACACACTATTGTGATAATGGATACCACTTGGTCGAGGCAACAAGGTGAAGTTGATAATTAATTTACATAATAATAAGAGTTATTTGATTAAAAGAGTCATTGAAAACCTAATTTTTTGAAATTTAACTCTTCATTTTTTTTAACCTTATTTGGACAAAAAAAGTCTTCATTCTTTTCTTGTAAAAATAATTTTTCTTTTTAAAACCTAATGTAAATACTTGAAATAGTAAGAGACATTTATATAAAAAATGAGTTATTTTTAAAATACAAACATCAGAAGGGTTGGTTTCACAATTTTGAGAATTATTTCATTCATTTTAACCGATTAATTCTAATAATAAGCTATTTGGTTTTCACATATATATTTAAAACATACTAGCATTTAAAGAATTAGAATTAAAAGAAAAAAGAACATATTTTTAGAAGTTTTATTTTGGTTGAAAATTAATACAAAGTCAAAATGAAACACCACTCATCCATTGGTAAGTGGATTTAATTAATGATGTTGTTGTATCATATATGTGAAAAGAACATCACCTACCCAATGGTGGTCCTATTCTCCATCTTATGAATTTCAATACAATCTTCAAGTGGCATTAACTAATCAGTAGCTTTCAAGCCCCACCAATGTAGAACAAACTTTGAAAATTAAGGGAGAAAAAAAAAATGATTGAGAGGCCAAAGGAAGGGGAGAGAGAGAGAGAGAGCAATTTTCTCATTAAAAAAAGGGTCCCATGACAGTGGAAGAGCTAGGGAGGCCGGGTCATTAGACGAAAATGGAGAGAGAGAGAGAGAGAGAGAGAGAAGGGTGGTTTTCCCCTATTAGAGAAGGCCCTATGTAGTAAAAGGAAGCAAGAATGTTGGATGAATGATTCCATTAAAGTATTTGTTTCACTTCTCTTATATGATATAGATCATTCATGAAAATATTGTTAATCACATATATATATATATATATATATATATATATATATATATATATATATATATATATATATATATCATTATTTTGATTTTATCGATATATTGATGGATATTTTAGAAAAAAATATCAATAAACTTAAAATTGATTAAAACTTATGAAAATATAAGAAAAATCTTATAAAAATATAATTAGAAATATAATAGACATTTTAAATTTATTTTGTTTAAAAATTTAATATATATTTGATAATAATATTATATACGTCAATAAAAATATATGAATTTTATATGTGTACATTTATTATTAAATTACGTCAAATATTATTCCACAATAATATTATGATATTTAATTATAATATGTTTAATTTTAAAATATATATTTAATATTAAAATTATGATTCATTTAATTCAATTGTATTAAATGATATAAAATAAATGATGATATACATATAAATTTTTTTCATATTTATATTTAATTAATATATAAATGATATAAAAAAAGTTAAGAAAATTATCACTATAATTTTTATATTTTTAATGGTCCATTAAATTAAATTTAAGAATAAAATAATGAGAATAAATTTATTTATTAAAATATTTTGTTTTTATCACTATCTTATTATATATTCTTCTAGTGCACATCATACATTAAAAGACAAGGTAGCCCAGTGGTGACAGGTGAGCAAGCTATGCGTACCGTATTTTCTCGTCGTTGATTTCACCTAAATATCGACGATATTTTGCCATCTCAGACGATTTTCTTAAAAAATTGCCTAAATATCGGTTGATTTTTGCCTATTTTTTCCGATATTTCTTTTCGTTTTTTGTATCGCCTCTCACTGAAACACGAAATTTCAACAAAATTTTGTTAATTTTTTCCAAAATTTTCATCCATGATATAGATAATGTTGTTTGGCGTTAAATTAAGGTGTAAGACAATAAGAGCTTCAATACCAACTACTTTAATTTTGCATGTTACATCCTCTCCTCAGATAATATCATATATAATATATAGTTTTATAATTATAATAATATAATTCAATTGAAAGTGCTTCGACGGCCCACCCTACATCTCAACTCAATCTACTTACATAATCATATATTAATAGAATGTTTATGACTAGCCTATGCAATTAGGCTAGCAATGTTGTACATAAGGGTCTCCAACGGGCCGGGGCGGGCTGCCAGGCCCGGAGGAGTAAGGCCCATGGCCCAGCCCGGGGCGGGCCACTGAGCCCGTTGACTGGTCAATGGGCCGGGCCGAGCCGGGTCCTTGGTATATCTAAGGCCCGTGGCCCGGCCTGTGGGCCCTCAAACTGGACGGGCTACCCGGCGGGCCGGTTGGGGTGGGTTGCCCGGCGAGCCGGCTGGGGCGGGCTGCCCGGCGGGCCGACTGGGGCGGATGGGAGGGCTGCCCGGGCGGGCTTGGGTAAAAATTAAAATAGTTTTCAGTTTTGAAGAGAAGGGGCCCTTATGAATCCATAAGGGAGCTAGCCACCAACTGAGCTAGCCCTCTTTTGTGTAACTATTTTGCATTAGTTAAATATATATTAGAAATGTTGTATGATTTTTGAAAAAAAATAAAAGTAAGCTGGCTGTTCAACGGTCACATGACCGTTGAACATGCCTGCCACTCATAATTCAATATTATGACTATTGAACGGTCTTGAAATTTAAAAAAAAAAAAAAAATTAAATCCTAATATTTAAATCCCTATAAATATTAAATACCCTCAATTTTTTTTCTATTCTCTCAACTCTTAAGCTCTCTTCCATTCCACAATATTTCCGATTATTGCATTTTGTCTCAAATTATTCAATATTATTGGTGGTGAAAAACAAACATTGGTGGTTCAAAGAGTTCAAATTTGAAGGAATTTCTGCTTCGGTTCTCCAATTCAGTAACATACTTCACTTTTTCTTTTATTTATTTGTTACATTTTAATTTTACATTTATTATTTTTAGCATAATATTTTATCAATAATTATAATTATGGCAAGTGGTTCTTGTTTTTCATCTAATGCATATGATAGCAAAAAATTTACTTCAAATATATGAAATTTTTTTGATAGAATAGAAATAAATTTAGAAAATAATAAAAAAGAAATAAAAGCAAAATGTAAAATTTATAACAAACTTCTTAGTGGTGGCTCAAATGCAGGTACAAGTCATTTAAAAAGGCATCATGAAAATTGTAAAACTAAAAATAATGTAGATATTATAAATTATATGCAATTAGGTAAAGATGAAAGTGGAAATTTTAAAACATTTTCTTATGTTGAATCTTATTGTCGTGAAGAAATGATTGGTTATATAATAAGAGTATAACAACATTTCAATTTCACTAGTTCGCCATCACCGCCAAGAGATAATGATTAAAATATTTTACTAAATGTATGTCATATTTTTATTTTTATTTTTATGGTTGAAAAGTACAAATGATTGACAAACAAGTAGGTACCAACCTAGTTGGGATGTATTTATTTTGTAGTAATGTAAACTTTTCCCATATTTTCAAATGTAATGTATACATTCAATGAATAAAATAGTTAACAATGAATATTTTTATTAATGTAACATTTTCTATTTCTTGAATATTTTATATATATATATTTTAAAGTGGCGAGCCTATGCCTACGGGCCGGCCCGTCGAGCAGGGCTAGGCCTAATTTGGGGCCCATGGCCCGACCCATCCAGAAATGGGCTCGGGCCGGGCTTTAGCCCGCTGGGCTAGGCCGCAGGCCGCGGGCTTTTTGGAGACCCTTGGTTGTACATCAAAACCAAGTCTCCCACTACATACGTGTCTGGTTTAGTTCTTTAAATCCACATGACTTACAGAAAAAATAAATTGTTAAATTGCTGTGAAGATTTTTTTTTTTTTTTTTTGTGTCAGTATTCAAAAATCCCTAAAATACCGTCTATTATGAGATCCAAAATATGATGCATTTGATATAAGTAAAAATATTGAATATTTTAATATCTTAATTAAAATATTTTAATTAAATTTTAAGACAAAATTTGAGAACAAAAAATAATAATAATAACTTTCATACAAAATACAAAAACTTTTAGAGGGTTACATTAAAAAGGTAATGATTTTAGAAATATTTTATTTTAAATTTTGAGTTATTAAAAAAGTTTTATGATCTTAAATTTAAAAATTTTTGTGATAGTAAAATTTTATCTTAAGATTCAACTAAATTTTTTTAATTTTCCTATTTATTTTTAAAATGTTTACAAATCAACTAAAAAATAAAAATAAATAAATTTTAATTCAAAGTATAATTTTTTTCTTCCGTTTTTAATTTATCTCAAAATAAAAATCTATTTTATATTTATTGGATATTTTAAATTTTGAAAATAAAATTTAGCACTACTTTTGCCATTAATTAAAATGTTTTGAGTGATTTGGTGAGGAAAATAAGTTAGTAAATCATAGAGAAACACTCAAATTCATTCACCATGAGTTACCTTATACACCCATAGGGATTCAAAGCTCTAACATGGGGGTGCATAAATATGAATGGGATGAATATCTGGTATGTCTTTCTTGGAAGTCTACAACCCTAGGGTGATCGAAAGAAGAAGGGCAAAAGTAGTAAAGTAGATGCGAAAGCCTTTAATTCCTTCGTTGCCTTGTACACCCATAGGGATTCAAAGCGCTAACATGCGGGTGCATAAATATGCATGGGATGAGTATCTGATATGTCTTTCTTGGAAGTCTACAACCCTAGGTTGATGGAAAGAAGCAAGGTAAAAGTAGTAAAGTAGATGCAAAAGACTTTAATTCTTCCATTGTCTTGTACATTCTTAGAGTGTGTTTGACAATGATTATGAGAAGTGTTTTTAACCTTGTTAACACTTGAAAATTTTTATTTTTGAAGTGTTAAAAATATTAGAAACATTTCTCAAAATCATTATCATACAGACTTTTAAAATACGTTTAAGAGTGATTTTACAAAGTGTTTATAATACTTCTAACACTCAAATGATAAAAATTTTCACTTATTAGAAATATTAAAAGTGTTTCTTAAAATCATTATCAAATAGACTTTTAGAGTGCGTTTGGTAGTGATTCTAGGAAGTGTTTCTAACATCTGTAACTTGAAAATTTTCATTCTTCAAATATTAAAAATATTATAAACACTTCCTATAATCACTGGCAATCGTACTCTTAGTATTATTAGTTTGTTAGTTTTCTCTTAGAAGTAATTTGAGGAGAATCACCTTATAAGTATTTCTCCAAAAAATGATATAAGTGATGTTTTTTTTAATACTACAAGTGATTTTTCAAAGTTTTAAAAATGTTTTCAAAATTTTATCAAAAACACTTTTAAGGGTAAAAGTGTTTTTTAAAAATACCATCGAACGATATGATTCAATGGCCTGGTGGGAGGAATTCATAGAGTGTTGAATAAGATTTAAACTTGTAAGTATTATTTAAATGTTTGATGATTAAATATATTTTGTCTCTTACATTTTATGTCCTTAGCATCAATCATATTCATCTATCCCTAAATCACAATTCTCTTGTACAATTTCAACTAATTAAGATTATGCTATTTGGATTAAGGGATTGTAAACTGAATGTTGGCAGCTAGAGGCTGGACACCCCCTTTCCCCTACACTTTCTTTCATTTTCTTGCCACTTCAGTATGTTTGTATGTATCTTATACCTCCAAAATCAAACTCCTCTTCCCTCATCTCCCTGCTCTTATAGCTAAATATGTCATTGTGTTAGTAGTATATAGAAAATCTAGAAAGTTTGGCTACAAGAGTAAAATACATAGAAATTTTTTGGATTATAATCAACTTCGTGATTTAAAAACAATGTTTTATGTATCATTCATTAAATAAGCAATTATTGATATTCATAATATATTGAATCAAACAATAAAAACACTGACAAAAATATACTTATGTTTTGCTAAAAATAATTAAAAAAGAAGAAGAAGAAGCCTTACCACAATTTTTTTTTAAATATTTTGCTATAGAATTATTTGAAATTTTTAATAATATGTACTAGTATTAATTTCATGGTAAGTCCACAAATCAAACAACATGCCTTATCAACTTGTCTTTTTCTCATATGGTATCATGTTTGTTTGGTAACTCCGATATCATGGCTATGGAAGGTAACATTCTAGATTGAAGCCCAATACTATTTTGAATCCTCCTAATTTGTGATTTATCATCATCTGTTTGGTTTAGGTCTTTTTCTAATTCAAGACTTTAGGCTTAATTTATGTGGCTTGTCAAAGTTCTTATATTCATTCACTAGTATAATAGGAATACAAAAGTTGTCCAAGTCATTAAATGCAAATTAACTTAGCTTTAAGATCAACCTCTTAGATAGCTTTACTTCTCCTATTAGATCAAAACTATATTAAGGGGATGTTTGGTAAAACTTAATACTTATCACTTAATAACTCAAGTTGACTTTAAGTTAAATTATACTTAAGTTGTTAACTTAAAACTTATTACTTATTACTTAATAACTCAAGTTAACTTTAAGTTAAATTATACTTAAGTTGTTAACTTAAAACTTATTACTTAATTTTTACTTTAAGTATTAAGGTTGTTTAATAAAATTAACTTAAAATTTCTTTTAAATCATCAAATTGACACATTCATCCTCATGAATTATAACTTAGGCAAAAGAGGTTAAATAACAATGGAGGTCATGGAGTAGTAAAAGAGATCGTGAAGAAAATTATGACAAATAATGATAAAAAAGTAAAATAAAGATGTAAATTTAAGAATAAGTTAATTGTTTTTACTTATTACTTAAAATTATTTTTTACTTTAAATTATATTATTAAGTTATTTTATCAAACATATTTAATTTACTTGATAACTTAAATTAAATTATTAAATCACTTTAAATTATTAAGTTGGTTTACCAAATATCCACTAAGATTAGGTACAAACATTAACTCAGAGCATGTGATCAATTTTTAGAGTAAATTTCCACTATTATATGTATGTATGCATATGCAAAATCCGAAAGCAATTGGGAGGCAAAGATGGATCATGGACCATGCATGAATCAAAATCTTGCCAAGACAACTTTCATATACCTAAATTTTCTTTCAATTCATGGAGATTTTTTTTTTTTTTTTTTTTTTTGTGATGATTGACAAGTTTGCGTTTATTATATATTTAACCCTTTTATATTTAAGGTTTTGTTTTTTAAAATAGTGCAACCGCAATTAAAAGTGTTTTCTCAAGAGTTTCATTATTGTAATTCTTCTAAGGATAAAAGTGTTTTTAAAAAATACTATCAAACAACTATGATTCAATGGCTTGGTGGAAGGAATTCATAGAGTCGCAGATAAGATTTTTACTTGTAAGTATTATTTAAATGTTTGATGATTAAAGATATTTTGTCTCTTACATTTTATATCCTTAGCATCAATTGTGCAAAATATGTGATCTTTAGATCCATTATGATATTCATCTATCCCTAAATCACAATTCTCTTGTCTAATTGAGATTATGCTATTTGGATTAGGGGATTGTAAACTAAATGTTGGCAGCTAGAGGCTGGACACCCCCTTTCCCCTACACATTCTTTCATTTTCTTGCCACTCTAATATGTTTGTATGTCTCTTATACCTCCAAAATCAAACTCCTCTTCCCTCATCTCCCTGCTCTTGTAGCTAAATATGTCATTGTGTTGGTAGTATATAGAAATTCTAGAAAGTTTGGTTACAAGAGTAAAATATATAGAAATTTTTTGGATTATAATAAACTTCATGATTTAAAAACAATGCTTTTTGTATCATCCATTAAATAAGCAATTATTGATATTCATAATATATCGAATCAAACAATAAAAACACTAACAAAAATATACTTATGTTTTGCTCAAAATAATTTAAAAAAAAAAAAACCTTACCACAAATTTTTTTAAAATATTTTGCTATAGAATTATTTGAAATTTTTAATAATATGTACTAGTATTAATTTCACGGTAAGTCCACAAATCAAACAACATGCCCTATCAACTTGTCTTTTTTTCATATGGTATCATGTTTGTTTGGTAACTCTAATATCATGGCTATGGAAGGTAACATTCTAGATTGAAGCCTAATACTATTTTGAATCCTCCTAATTTGTGATTTATCATCATCTGTTTGGTTTAGGTCTTTTTCTAATTCAAGACTTTAGGCTTAATTTATGTGGCTTGTCAAAGTTCTTATATTCATTCACTAGTATAATAGGAATACAAAATTTGTCCAAGTCATTAAATGCAAATTAACTTAGCTTTAAGATCAACCTCTTAGATAGCTTTACTTCTCCTATTAGATCAATACTATACTAAGGGGGTGTTTGGTAAAACTTAATACTTATCACTTAATAACTCAAGTTGACTTTAAGTTAAATTATACTTAAGTTGTTAACTTAAAACTTATTACTTAATTTTTACTTTAAGTATTAAGGTTGTTTGATAAAATTAACTTAAAATTTCTTTCAAATCATCAAATTGACACATTCATCCTCATAAATTATAACTTAGGCAAAATAGGTTAAATAACAATGGAGGTCATGGAGTAGTAAAAGAGATCGTGAAAAAAATTATGACAAATAATGATAAAAAAGTAAAATAAAGATGTAGATTTAAGAATAAGTTAATTGTTTTTACTTATTACTTAAAATTATTTTTTACTTTAAATTATATTATTAAATTATTTTATCAAACATATTTAATTTACTTGATAACTTAAATTAAATTATTAAATCACTTTAAATTATTAAGTTGGTTTACCAAATATCCACTAAGATTAGACACAAACATTAACTCAGAGCATGTGATCAATTTTTAGAGTAAATTTCCACTATTATATGTATGTATGCATATGCAAAATCCGAAAGCAATTGGGAGGCAAAGATGGATCATGGACCATGCATTAATCAAAACCTTGCCAAGACAACTTTCATATACCTAAATTTTCTTTCAATTCATGGACTACCAATTCCTAGCCATCAAACTCAATATCATGAGAGAGTAGAGTGAATTAATAGTACTAACAATTAAAGGACGACTAATAAGGCGAGACATATGACATGGAGACCAACAAATTAAGCCAAATAAGCAACATGGGAGTACAATTCGGCCTCTACTTAATTTTCAATCAATTGGCATCCACCACCATTGCCCTTTGCTTTTTCGTGTTATCTTCAATGCCAAAAAGGATGGAAACTAGTAAAAGCGCCAACACAAGTTCCCATTTTCAACATTTCTCTTAATAGGCTATGGTGCTAAGCAAGAGAGAATTTGGCTTTGGGTAGGGCAGTTAAGGGCGCTTAGGGCTTAAAAATTTAGACCCTCCTTTCCTTCCTTGTTTTAAGTTTTTAACTTCTACTAGGTTGGTTCCATGTGCAAGGCACGTGGGCAAGTTAGGTAATAAAATTAATGTTACATAAATATGATTTATTTGATAAGTTTTTTTTAATTATTAATTTTGTTTGAATAGGTTTTTTTTCAACACAACATTTCATAAATTTGTAGAAAACTAAAATAGTAATTTTATTTATATGAGAAATCTAATTGTTATTAAATTAAAATATAAAGGCTATATTTTAATCTGTATTTATAAACGTTGCAAAACGATAAATCCCACTTTTATGACATTGTCATAATTATAAAATAACTAAATCTTGAATTTATAATTAATTTATCTTTATTTATAATTCTATATAAATAAATAAATAAATTGTTTATATAAAACAAAGGAAAATATAATTGGATAAATTTTTTAAAATTTTATTACATTTGCATAGGAATAGAAGATAAAACATGAGAATTAATTCTTTATTCTAAAGCTATATTTTAATCTGTATTTATAAACGTTGCAAAACGATAAATCCTACTTTTATGACATTGTCATAATTATAAAATAACTAAATCTTGAATTTATAATTAATTTATCTTTATTTATAATTCTATATAAATAAATAAA
Source organism: Vitis vinifera (assembly GCF_030704535.1). NCBI lineage: Eukaryota > Viridiplantae > Streptophyta > Magnoliopsida > Vitales > Vitaceae > Vitis > Vitis vinifera. The sequence continues at coordinate 13,896,736 of NC_081813.1, forward strand.
TAAATTGTTTATATAAAACAAAGGAAAATATAATTGGATAAAATTTTTAAAATTTTATTACATTTGCATAGGAATAGAAGATAAAACATGAGAATTAATTCTTTATTCTAAAGCATGTATTAAAAAGTCATACCTTTGAGAGAGAGAGAGAGAGAGAGAGACGTTTGTAGGACACTAAATAAACTTTTTGCCTTCAACGTTTGACCTCTGTAGTGAAAACTTCTAAATTTTATTTATAGAACTTGTCCCATAGTAGTAAAAAAAATGGTAAACACATGAGAGAACAAATGTATAGTTTTGAGGTCAAGGGTATTTCTGTCTGTTTTTTTTTCTTTTCTGCTTTAGTTATTTAGAAATTAACCTTATTTTAGGAATTTGAAAATTTGGATAAGATTAATAATATTTATTTATTTGAAAGATATTAATAAAATATAATTTTTTTATGATGCAAGATGACGGGATGTAAGTCGGGTATGATTATAATTGACTCATTTTTATGCATCTATTTAGTAATGTAGTTGACCCAAATGGGAAAACAATTTTCTCGGTAACCAAACAAATTGGAGAAAGCTGATGTCAATGGCTTAACAAAACAAACAGAGGTGTGTAGAACCAGAATAGAATTATTATTATTTTTTATTAGTCTTTCACAAATCAGCTATTGACCTATGTAGGAGAGATTGTTATTTCATGGTACTTGATGCTCCTATTGATCTTCATATTCAATACTTGTTATTTAAATTTATATTTTTTAATTTAAAAATAAGTTTTTTTTTTGAAGTATGGTGTCATAAAATTGGATTTACCTTTTTATTATTATTATTATTATTATTATTATTATTATTATTATAAATAGTACTACTTGCCTAGCTTTAATATTTTTTTAAAGAAAATTATGATTAAAATATAATTTCTTTTTATTCTAATTTGACAAGAGTTGAAAATCTCATCTAAATATGATTATTATTTTACTTTTTTTAAAAGTTTAGAAAATTGTGGACCCCGCATTTCGTGCTCATGCGTTCCCCACTCGATGACGAGCTCGATTTTTTATTTTGAAAAATGATATGACTTGGAGTCGCCACTTATTTTTGTTTTATTTTTAAAGGATAAACAAAATAAGAAAGAAAAACCCTAAGTGTGACTCCTTGTTTTGGAAAAGGTTGGTCTACGAAAAATCAGATCGGGTTCGGGGGTCAGGTTACTTATCGGGAAGGTACGGTAAAGACCGTAGCACCCCTCTAAGCCCCTAAAGTCGGGTCTCTACTAATAAAATGAAGCAATCATGACAATTGATGAGGGAATCAGTGAATACTCAGAGTGATCATGCACATGTGAGAATCTAAACATGCATACAGAAAATGACCTGAGTGGATGTGAATGCGTACCTGGGCAGTGAGCCACCATGCGCTATCAAGAAGGAAGGTTAGTGCTCAATTAAGAAACAATAGCATACATATCAAAGAATAGGATAAATCAATTATGTATGATAATCAAGTCAATCAATCGACCAGTCACATATGTGGGGCCCCCACCAAAGCCCGTTTACTATTGGGTGAATCAGCTTAGCAAATTCTATCACTAAGAATTATGAAAATAAATTCACACTTATTTTAAAACATTTTAAAATCACGGAAGTTGTTAAAGTTACATGCCGAGAAGAAAATGGCGGCAAAATTTATTGAAAATGAGATCTTGGGAACCTCAAGAAAATGCTCTAAGGATGAAGAAAAAGGTGGAGCGTCGGCCGGACAGAATTCCGGATGCGAGACATCCGAAGAAGGTGGAATGTCGGCCGAACAGAATTCCGGATGTGAGATATCCGGAGAAGGTTGAACGTCGGACGGACAGAATTCCGGATGTGAGATATCCAGGTGGAATGTCGGCGGGGGAAGAATTCCGAATGTGAGATGTCCGGGTGGAATGTCGGCTGAGAAGAATTCCGGATGTGATATATCCGGGTGGAATGTCGGCGGAGAAGAATTCCGAATGTGAGATACCCGGATGGAATGTTGGCGGAGAAGAATTCCGGATGTGAGATACTCGGATGAAATGTCGGCGGGGAAGAATTCCAGATGTGAGATACTTGGATGGAATGTCGGCGGGGAAGAATTCCAGATGTGAGATGTCCGGGTGGAATGAGCGATGCCACGTGTCGCAAGGGGCCGTCTGCGTGTCCAAGGGAGAGGGAGCCACGTGACAATTTTTAGGGAGGATCCCACAGGTAGGTGAAGGTTTAGAGAGAGAAACGGGTTTGGTGGTATGGTTAAATGGGTGTACACATGGGTATGGTAGAACATGGTTATGAGTAGCATGAAGGATAGGTATGGGTTGTATGGATATGGGGGCTTGGGTGAGTGGTTTTAATGGGTATGTGAAGGAGTGAAGGATGGCATGCACTCGTGAGACTCCATGTAAGCGAGGGAGTGGGATGGAGAATGAATGAGGGGAAGATGGGTGTGGTGGAGGATGCTTGATTCCTGCAAGCTTGAGTGAGGAAATGGGTATGACGACCTAGAGAGAGAGGTGGATAGATGAACGATGGGTATGGAGGATAAAAGAAGAAAACATGGGGATGAGATGACGATACACTTGCGTGGGAATAGAGATAGGGGTCATGCAGAGTGAAGACATGTGCATGGACATAAACACAATGAGCAGGCCACTAGCAGATGTGCCTCCACGTCTAGCCGACGAATATGCCTGGTAGTATGCAACCTTGGGCATTTGCTGGTTGTGAAAGCCTTGAGTATGCACTCAGGGAGGAAAAGAAAACAAGGAGATAACAGGATAGCAACAAGAAGAAAAACATGAAGACTTTAACCAACATATCGGACCCATTTCATCATTTCATCCATGGGTCCAACATCCAGTGAGTTAAGATGGAAAATACTCATCAGAATAGGGCATAAAACACAGCAAGCTCTTCCAATATTTAATCAATAATCACCAAAACGGAACAACCCAACAGGCAAAAATGAAAAATCACTGAGAATCAGCCCTGGACAGTATGAAAAAAAATGGAAAATATCCAAAAAAAAACAAATGGTCATACTTGGAAATCTCCCTTCTTAGCTTTGTGTCCTGGACTCTTCCCAGCAACTCTACGCTCCTCTGTTCTTAGCTTCCTCCTCAAGTTCCTCATACTCTTTCCCTCAAAACTCTCAGAAAAACTCCTCTCTTCTCCCCCTTCCTTCTCTCTTGTTTCTCTCCTTTTTTTTTTTTTCTTCTTTTGTTCATGCATCAGCCAGTATGGCCTGCCCAACTACCCTCATTGTTGCTGCACGCTTCATGCAGACGGCATCAAGCTCTCAGCTGGGGGTCCCCTACCCTCTCTAAAAAATGTAATCCCTGAATCCCCCAAATATCTCTCAACAAACCAGTCCAAAAAGCAACCTCTCTCTCCTGCAGCTGCCAGACGCTCCTCCATAACGACCTGAGGATTTTAGTATATCCTCTTGACAGGTGTCCTATTCTGATTGCTTCATCAATGCCACTATTTTGATCTCATATTGACTAATCCGGGAGTGACACGTGGCCATGCGAGATGGTGACACTTGTCAAGCATCAGCTGCAAGAATGACTCCCAAAATGGGGGTCTACAAAAATACTGTGTGATTAATATTTTATTATTTTTTGAAGTTTGAGAAAAAAATCTTACCAAGCAAATTTTATTTAATTAGATCATATTCATAAACAAACACTTCGAAAAATAATAAGATATACTTGTTTATTAAATAATAAACAATTAATTATATATATATTTATATTAGTTAAATTAATTAAAAATAATTAATTACTTCTTATTTGATATGTAAATTTTTATTAGAAAATAAATATGCGCATATAGCTATCATTATACAATATATTTTTAAACTTGAATATTTTAGAGTTTACAAGTTTGATTTCATTTTTTACTAGAATATTTTTTTTAAATTTTATTAGATGGTCATATTTGAGCTTATGCTAGCTTTAATACTTGTTTTAGAGAAAATTATGATTAAAGTAGAATTTATTTTTATTCTAATTTGACAAGAGTTAAAAATTTCACGTAAATATGATTATTATTTACTTTTATAATATATATATATATATATATATATATATATATATATATATTTTATATTGCATGAAGTAATATTTCATTCTTCTCAAATATGCGTGTGATTGGCTTACCTTATTTTAATTGTATAATTCTGTTTTTGAATTTTCAATTATATCATTCTTACTTTAATTTTAATTATATGTTTTTGTATGAGATCATGGATCGTGCACGAACTGAATTTGAGCACTCCTATGGGTCGATTTCTAATAAAGAAATATCGCGATTGTATGAGAGATTCTTTGGGAGGATAGAATCAAAGACGTCATACACAGTTAGCCATGCATTCCATATTGGCAGCCATACTTTCCATTCTAGAAAGGCCATCACACGCATAATTAAAAAGGTAAGGCATCGAAGAAAAATAGAAAAAATGCAGAGGGGGTGCAAGAGATGGGGGTGGAGAGAGGTTTTGGGCAAAAAAAGGAAGGAAAAGGGAAAAAGAAAAGAAAGGGGATTTTCCTTCAGCAGAAAGGGTTTTTTTTTTAAAGGATTTGGGAAGAAAGGAGAGAAAAAAAGGAACAGGGTATTTGATGGATTTTGGGGGAAGTGCACAAGAGGGGGGAAAGAGCGATTGCAACCAAGATTGTCCAGGTATGCTTCTTGTTACTCTCAGTGTTCCTACCCATATTCGATTCCTTCATTTGGTCGTTTCTGAATGTTCAGTCTTTTATGTTTGGTGTGGACACAAGTTGTTCTGTTGAGATTGGTTGTTTATTTGTTTGCCCTATTTTGATTTCAATTCTTTTATTTGTCATTGATGTCTTCTGATAAATATGACTCTATGCCTGAATTTGATCATACTTTTTTTTCGTTTAAATCCTATTCTGCATTGTTCCCTCTGTCCAACCCATGGATTAATATTTGAAGTGGGGCTATTTATGTTTATTGATCGACATCTTCTACTCTTTTCTTCTCTGAGTTTTACTTCGTTTTTATTTGTTCTCTATTCATTTTCCTGCACGGTGTTCGAATCCCTGTCTTTGTATTTGTGTGTACATTGGGGAATGATAGAAGTGTTGATATGAGGGATGAAGCGTGCAACAATCTCAATATGCTCGCTCAAACATTGGATAGTTGATTCTGTAAAACCTTAACAACTCAACAGAAAGATGAACACACAATATATCTTTGACTTGGCTCTCGCACACAAGCTGTGTAGTTTTTCATTATATTTATAGTTGTACAATTGAACTGACAAGCGTATAATAAGGAACACAAGTATGAGCAAAGATAAGGAAACAATCAAATACACATTTGTAGGAGAAAATAATGCTAACAGTTGGATCATTTTGAATCAGTAACAGAATGGATAGAGTGAGGAATGGGTGCAGATGCTTTTGGAATTTCTGTTAAAGATTTTGATAGTCTAACACCCCCTCTCGAATTAATGGGGTTTTGAAAAACCCTTAATTTGCCCTTGAGATATTGAAAATGCTTTGCAGTTTGGCCTTTGGTGAAGACATCCGCTATTTGATCCATGGTTGAGACATGTTGGACTTTAATATCATGGTTGCATACTTTCTCCCGAATAAAATGTTAATCAATCTCTACGTGCTTCGTTCTTGCATGGAACACCGGATTGGAAGCGAGTGCAATTGCCCCAATGTTATCGCACCATATAGTTGGGATGTGGATGAGACCAATAGCCAATTCTTTGAAAAGCATTCGGAGCCAGTATACTTCAGCTGTAGCGAGTGCCATTAAACGGTACTCAGCTTTGGTACTCGAACGAGAGACCACGTGTTGTTTCTTGGAGCTCCAAGAAACCAGGTTTCGACCTAGAAAAACACCATAGCCGCTAGTAGATCTTCTGTCATCTAGATTGCCTGCCCAATCCGAGTCACAGTAGGTATGTAGTTGGAGAAGAGATGGTGTGTAGAACAATCCATGGTTGACAGAGCCCTTTAAGTAGCGAAGAACTCGCTTCATAGCTTGCCAGTGTGGAATTCGTGGCTGGTGCATATATTGACAGAGCTGGTTAACAGCATAAGAAATATCAGGATGGGTGATTGTGCAGTATTAAAGGGCCCCAATGATGTGGCGATAAGTAGAAGGATTAGATAGGAGTTCTCCATTAGTACTAGACAGTTTGGTACTTGCCACCGTAGGCGATGCAAGTGGCTTGGCACCAGCCATATGAGTCCGGTCTAAGAGATCACAAATGTATTTGGTTTAACGTAAGTGCAGTCCTTGAGAGCTCCTATCAACCTCCACACCTAAAAAATAAGATAGAGAACCAAGATCCTTGACATGAAAAATACTCTGCAGATGGCGAATGAGTTTAGCAATTGCGAAGGTGTCAAATCCTGTCACCAAAATATCATCGACATATATTAAGACAAAATTCTGGCATGATCAGTATGTAGAGTGAACAGAGAGTAGTCATTGACAGATTCGTGAAATCCAAGCGCAATAAGTTGTTGTGATAATCGTCGAAACCAAGCTCTTGGAGCTTGTTTAAGACCATAAAGAGACTTGTGTAATTTGCAAACATAGTGTGGTTTGGTTTCATCAACAAAACCTCTTGGTTGTTCCATAAACACCTCTTCATCTAGAAACCCATGGAGAAATGCATTTGACACATCCAATTGTTGAATGGGCCAATGAAAATGAACTGCAATAGCCAAAATTAGTCGAATAGTCATTGGCTTAATCACAGGTGAAAAGGCTTCATGGTAGTCCACACCACTCTTTTGATCATACCCTTTGGCCACGAGTCTGGCCTTAAAACGTTCAATACTGCCATCTGGTCTCCTCTTAATTTTGTATACCCATTTGTTCCGGACAATGTGTTTATCAAGTGGGCGAGGACATAGAGACCAAGTCCCATTTTCCATCAATGCATCAAATTCTCTTCCCATTGCAGCACGCCATTGTGGATCAGAAACTGCTTGAGTGTAGGATGTTGGTTCAGGAGTATCCAAGACTGTAGAAAAAGCTTGCAAAGGATGTCGGGTATGATAGTATAATGTGTAATCAGGAAATGATTTTGGTTGAGAGTGACCTGTTTTGGAACGGGTTTGAATTTGAGTGAAGGTAGGCTGGACAATTGGATTGTTGGAGGTGTTATCGGCTTCTGGCAGCACTTGTGGAGAATGAGATATTGGTGGAATGACAATATCTGGTTCAATGGGATTCTCAAAAGTTGAAGTGGGATGAGGAGGAGAATAGTCATTGGATGCAGGAGTTGGAGATTGTTGGGTAGAGGTGGATGCCGCAAGAATTGACATTTGAATTGAAGGGAAAGAAGGATCAGTTGGAGATGGCACAACTGCAGAAATGTTAGATAATAAGTTACTAGATAGATCTGAACTAGGAATGATCAGTGGTTTACCTGCAGGAGGATTTGTTCTTTGAGATGTGGTGTACTCGGCTAGTTCCTTAGCTAGGAAAAAGTGTTCATCAAAGATGACATGTCTTGAGATGTATACCCGTTTAGTGGCTAAGTCAAGACACCTATATCTTTTTTGGCAGTTGGAATAACCTAGGAAAATACACTTCTTACTTCGGAAAGCCAGCTTATGGTTGTTATATGGTCGAAGGAGTGGATAGCAAGCGCATCCAAAAACACGTAAGTCCATATAGGTTGGCTCAGTTTTGTGAAGTAAAAAATAAGGTGTCAGATTATCTAAGACTTTGTTGAGCAATCTGTTTATTAAAAACACTGAAGTAAGGAATGCATCAACCTAATATTGGGGGGACAAACTTGATTGAGCTAGAAGTGTTAGTCCCATTTCTTGGATGTGTCTATGTTTCCGCTCAACAATTCCATTTTATTGAGAAGTGTGTGGGCAAGTCAGTCTATGGAATATCCTTTGTGCAATCAAAAACTTTTTAAATTGGTTGGAAGTAAACTCTCCACCATTATCTGTTTGTATTTGCTTTATTGATGTTGAGAATAATTTTTCTACAATGGTTTTAAATTTAACAAAAGTTGCAAATACATCAGATTTTATGTGCAAAGGATATAGCCAAGAATACCTCGAATAATCATTAATAAATAAAACATAATAGGAACAACCACCAGTTGATTGTACAGGGGAAACCCATACATCAGAGTGGATTAAAGCAAGAGGAACAGAAGACTGACGACTAGACTCTAGGAAAGGTAGTTGCTTTGCTTTGCCAAGTTGACAAGTTGAGCAAAACTCTAATTTAGTTGAAGAACCTTTGACAGAGAGTTTATTTGAATGAAATAAGCTATTGAAAATGACACTAGAGGGATGTCCTAGTCTTGAGTGCCAAGTGTCTGCATTAGCTCTCACCTCTATTGTTGTTGAAAGACATGTGAGGCTCTTATGAAAAGTCTTGCACCCAGCTAGTGGATAGAGGCCGTTTTCAACCACACCTTGAAGTAGAATTTTGCCTGTCATGTTCTCCTTCACAACAAAATCATTAGCAGTTAAGATAAAGTAACAATTATTATCTAAACAAAATTGATTGATAGAGATAAGATTGGTGGCTGCTTGTGGGCAGTGGAGAATTTTGTTTAGATGAAAATTGGATTGGCCGAAGTTAAAGGTGGTAGAACCAGTATTTAGAACTTGCAAACCTGAACCATTTCCGACAGTTACAGTTTCTGATTCACGAAAGGGCTGCTGATGAGTGAGATTAGTTGCATCTGATGTAATATGGGCATTAGCACCGCTATCCATGTACCATACTTGATGATCAAATATGGCATTAGTCTCAGCCACCATTGCTGCAAGATCTTAAGGCGGAAATCGACCCTGATATGAATAATCAAAACGGTGAAAACAATCAATAGCAGTATGGCCAGATTTACCACAAATTTGACAAATTGGGCGATTGTTGGGGAGTTGTGGAAGAGTAGATCTGGTCTGTTGTGATCAATAATTAGAGGAAGCTGCATTCTGCATTTTAGTAGGAGGGAGTGGAGGTCCTTTCTTTTGCACATAAGTAGGTGCCTTGGATTTGTTTGCAGCAAATGCAAAGTGAGGACCATCTGTGTTATGAACAGAGTGATTGACATCGAGAAGATTTTCATAACCCAGCAATTCAGCTTGAAAGTCTTCAAATGTGAAGTCAATTTCACGGGATGCAAAATTAAAAGAGGTGACAAACGGTGTGTAGGATGATTGCAGGCCACCAAGAAGAAAGGAGATCAGGTTTTGATCGTCAATAGGCTTGCCAGCTGCTGCAAATTGATCTGCAAGGGTTTTGGCACTTTCAAGATACTCAGAACAGGATTTGGTACCTTGAGTCAATGTTTGAAGTTGACATTTAAGATGAGAGATTCGAGAACGCGATTGAGAAGAAAAGCGAGTCTGCAGGGCAGTCCAAACTTGCTTAGATGTTTCTAATCCATATATAGTAGAAACAAGTTTTTCTGAAAGAGATGCAAGGATCCATCCAAGGAGACAAACATCTTTCTTCTGCCAAACAACATAGGCAGGATTTAATGAACCAGAGGCAATATGTTTTGGAAGACAAGCTTTAGTGCCATCAATGAAGCCCATTAAGTCAAGTCCTCGGAGGATATTAAGGAACTGCATTTTCCATGCCAAATAATTGTGGGAGCCGTCTAGCATAACAGAAATAATGGTGGTAGATGGTGGTAGGATAGATACAGGGGTGGAGGTGTCATCGGTGTTGGCCATTTGGATGATGCGGAAGCTGGAGAAAGGATCATTTGAAAAGCGTGAGCTTATAGAATTATGCTCTGATACCATGTAAAACCTTAACAACTCAACAGAAAGATGAACACACAATATATCTTTGACTTGGCTCTCGCACACAAGTTGTGTAGTTTTTCATTATATTTATAGTTGTACAATTGAACTGACAAGCGTATAATAAGGAACACAAGTATGAGCAAAGATAAGGAAACAATCAAATACACATTTGTAGGAGAAAATAATGCTAACAGCTGGATCATTTTGAATCAGTAACAGAATGGATAGAGTGAGGAATGGGTGCAGATGCTTCTGGAATTTCTGTTGAAGATTCTAATAGTCTAACAGATTCCAAGGTATTGTAGTGAACTGGAGGAACTGAAGGTAGCATTCCATTGGCAACAAATTTACCATTGGCCAGAAAACAAAGGAAGATAGTGTTTGATTAAGCCCCATCAAGCTGACTTTAAGTTTTTCCCAGCAATTCATGGTTGCTCTTTTGCAACCCGATTCCACCTGTATACATTTCTGATCACCCTACTGAGGGATCTCATATCTTATAGACTATTATTTTCTTGGTGCAAGTCGACTGAATAGCAATGGGAGGAAGTGGATCAGGAAGATTTAGTAAGTTTGGAGCATTCTTCAAGTCCTAATTTCACTCCAGAAATGATTCCTGATATGAAGATGGTGGTTTGGAATGGGAATCACTACTTTCTGATACTAGCGAACCATTAAGAAGAAAAACATCGATAGACAGAGATATATCGATAGATTCAACATTTGAATTTTAAGAATAATAAATATGAATTTTGGAAGTGTATAAAGTTAGAATTGAGTTAAGAAATATTTGATTTTATTAAATAAAAATAATTTATATATAAATATAATACATATGATATTGCAATAGTTTTAGTATTAAATGAAGATTGACATGGTTCCATCATATTGTTAGATGAAGGGAGCCCATCTTGTTGAAGATAATATTTATTTTAAAATTTTTAAAATACTTTTATAAAATCCTGTTTTATTACATTTTAAATGAAAAATTAAATTAATTTATATAAAATATTTTATTTGAGATTTAATTTCTAAAATTTTATTAAAAATATGTGGTAATAATTTTTTCTATTAATATTAATTTATTTAAATAATTAAAATTATTAATGATTTATCTTATCAAATTAATTTTAATTCATAAAATATCGTTGATAAAAACCGACATTTCAATCCTTGTTTATCCTTACTATTTAATTTGATAACATCAAAATATAAAGAATGAATTATTATTATTATTTTAATCTTAATTCTTTATAAATAATTTTAATTTTATATAATATATAAATTATATATTTATTTTGTTATCGATTCAACCACGGTAATTTTTTTAGTTCAATGATCGATATGATTTTGAAAATATTGATAAATATCAAAATGAACCTTGATTTATTTATTTATTTTTATTGTCAATTTTCTATTTACATAGTTTTATAAATTATTTAATCCCAATGTAAATTTTATTCACAATACAATTTTATTTTCAATTAAAAAAATATAATGTTGCAATGGGTTGGATCAAAGTTGAAGATGGCAAAACATCCAAGTTGAGGGTAGCAATGGCTGGGAGAGAAGATCCAAAACCAGTTATGGTGGTGTTTGTTTTTTTACTTAATTTTAAATAGAACCTTAATAATTAATAGTGTTAAATATTAGGTTATTTGTTTTTGTAGTATTTTATTTCTATTAAGTATTAAAAGGTAGAAGAAAAAAAACCAATATGTTATTTTTTCTATTTAGAAAAAATTATATATTTTGGTTTTTTCTCTTTAATAAAAAGTTTATAATATGTCATGAAAAAAGTAGAAAAACAAACAATCTAAATTTTGAAAACAAATTGCTTTCAATAAAAAACCAAAAACACAAGAGACTACTTTTTTTTTTTTCTTTTTTTAACTCCAAATATATTTGGATGGCCAGGATCAAAACTTTTAAATCTAATGGCCCATATGTATTTTTGGTATAACATCGCTTAGGTATCGGAAAATTTTCCTAAAAACAATTCCGTTGAACACTTTCCCCTTGGAGGCATGATAATCAAATACAAGACTAAACAAGTGATATAATAAGGGGCAGTTTGGGAAAAGAAGTTTACAAGCTCTTCGTAATTTTATTTGTAATATATATATATAAATAGATTATGACTCACAATAAATTTAGAAATGTATATTTTGATATGCATTTTTAATAAAGAAATACAAAAGAAATCCAATCCAAACCTCATAAATTTAATTATTATAAGTAATTTGTATACATTTTTTAATCAAAAGTAGTACTTTTGATTGTTCGAATACTACTTTGACTTAAATTACTAGTAGTTTTAACATGAGAGTACATAAAATTTAAATTACTTTTAGTAATCACTTTTGTCATTAGCAACTTTATTTATTTTTCATTCTCAAAATGTCAAATAATGTATACATGAGGAAGTAATTTAAAATTAAGGCTATGTTTAGTTACGAGAAAGTTTGAACGAAAATTTGGTTCTCGGAAAATGATAAGGAAAGAAAAAAATTATTAAGAAAAATGATTTTCTTATATTTGGTTTCAACATCAAAAGTTGGAAAGAAAATTAAATATAATTAAAATTAAATAATTTTTTTTTATATTTTTAAATTATTTAGCGTGCGTTTGATAGTGATTTTATGAAGTGTTTCTAACTTCTATATCACTTCAAAATTTTAATTCTTCAAGTGTTAAAAATACTATAAATACTTCATATAATCATTGTCAAATGCACTCTTCATCTTTATATAGAAGAAGAAAAATAAGTGAAATGAGTTTGAAATACTATATAAGTTTTTTTATTGATTCTTCTACTTTTTTTTTTTTTTTTTTTTTTTTTTTTACTTTCCCTCTCCAATTTTTCCCTTATATTTTCCTTCATATATTTCGGGACCCAACATAACAAAAAAAAATTAAGGTTATGTTTAGTTCTTAAAAAGTTTGAAAAGAAATACTAGGAAAATAAAATAGATTGGAAAAGTATATAAAAATAAATAAATAAATATATAAATTTAAAGTGAAATGACATCATTGACATCAATCTCTATCAGGATATTTAATTTTGGTGAGTAGGATTGTCTTTGGTTAATGAAGGGAAAACTTGTTATGGGCTTTTGATCCCAAAAAATTAGGATTTTCATCAGGGAAAATCAAGAAATCCACGTTGATGCCGAAAATATTTGCGATTCCATACACTCTGCACTGAGGGAGTTTAAGTTCAAAATAATCCATTGGTAGAAAAAACCGGCAAGAATAGTACCCATCCCAAAATATTTATCAAATTAATCTTTTTGCATCCACGTAAGCATCTACATAGATTTTTTTTTAAGTGTATAAAACCATCGTTGGTGACTGTGGTTTTATAATTTTCCTTAGAACCACAGTTAGTAACTGTGGTTTCAAAATTATTTTTAGTTCATTCATGTTTTAATAGTATTATGATTTTAATATTATTTTTAAAATATTTTTTTTATCATAATAACCATAAACCACCGTTATTAATGAGTAACCTAAAATCATAATTATTAATATTAATTTTTATATGAAAATATAAAATTTTAAAATAATATAAATAATTTATTTAATTATTTTAAAATTTTAAAATAATATGAAAAAATAATTTTCTTTAATTCATATGTGATAAAATTCATAAAACAAATAAATATTTTATTTACCATAAATATATAAATTTTTATGGGAATGCAGACAAAATTATTTTCTCAAAATTTCAAGGAAAATATGAAAAAATAAAGATAATATATATATAATTTTTAAAAAATCACTGTTAGCTTAAAATTATTTTTATTTACAAATTATCTTTAATAAATTTTTTCTTTATTGACTGTTTTAAAATTATATATATATTATCTTTATTTTTTCATATTTTCCTTAAAATTTTGAGAAAATAATTTTGCCTGCATTCCCATAAAAATTTATATATTTATGGTAAATAAAATATTTATTTGTTTTATGAATTTTATCACATATGAATTAAAGAAAATTATTCTTTCATATTATTTTTAAATTTTAAAATAACTAAATAAATTATTTATATTATTTTAAAATTTTATATTTTTATATAAAAATTAATGCCAATAATTATGATTTTAGGTTATTCCTTAATAAAAGTGGTTTTATGGTTATTATGGTAAAAAATATTTTAAAAATAATATTAAAATCATAATATCATTAAAATATAGATGGATTAAAAATAATTTCTGAAACTTGTAAAACCACAGTCACCAACGATGGTTCTAAGAAAAATTGTAAAATCACAGTCACAAACTGTGGTTTTAAGGATATTTTTGAAACTTTTAAAACCATAGTCACCAACGATGGTTTTACACACTTACAAAAAAATCCATGTAGATACTTACGTGGATGCAAAAAGATTAATTTGACAAATATTTTGAGATGGGTACTATTCTTACCATTTTTTTTCTACCAATGCACTATATTGGACTTAAACTCGCACTGAGGTGTGCTTTCATTCCCAAAATGCCCTCCTCTTTCGTCCAGCTCAGCCTCCACATCTGAATACCAAAAAACCTTAAAAGCCCAAAAAAAAAAAAAAAAAATGTCTCACGTTTTTCACCTGGACACTAACTCAACGGAAACCCAAAACTCCATTTGCCCTTGTCCCTCCCGGAACCCTAATCTCTGCCTCGTCTTTCTCTTCATCTTGGAAACCCAAATCCTTGAAAGCCTAACCTCATTTGCGTAAATTTCATTTCGTGGAGTTCCATTCTTTTCGTTGGGTTAATCAATGGCTTGGTACAGTATGTAATCTGTTACAATTTTCAAGAATTTCAGAGGTAGCTTTCAGGTTCGTGAGCCTTTTGTTCTTTGATTTCTTGCAATTGAACTGGTCTCCCTTGTTTATATATATATATTGCTTTGAAATTATAGTTTCCTGAACCGGTGTCTCCCTTGTTTATTTCATTTTTTTTAATTATAGTTTTTTGAGGAGACATTTTGTGGGTAGGATTTAGTTCTTATGTAGGCATTGCCTGCATTGTAGCAGAGAGCGATTCTACCTAAACGTGTGGCCTTCTCATTTTTCAAAAAGAAAGAAATGGGGGATTGACAAAAAATCAAACTAATGGATGGTTGATGTTGCTTCAAGCATTCAGTTCGTTTTATGTTTCTATAGAAGAAATTTGATATATTTTTGACATTTTGATTTTGAGGTGTTTCAATTTATTGAGTTGGATGTTGGGATAATTGGTGATTTTCAATTTATGCTCTCCTGGTAAGAATCAAGTTTTCTACTTTGTTCTCCTACTCGGATAGGTCTTTGTTTTTGCCTTTAGCTCAAGGAAGAAGCCATAATTCTCAAAGGGCAATATTGATCTTATAACATAAAATAGTTTCCCATATAAGCTAAAATAAAGCTTCTACGAGAAATTAACATTTTCCCGGATTTCATATTATGTAGCTTTTAACTCTTTTTAAAAAAATTAGTTAAGCTCTTATTCAGTTTAAAAATAGTTTTTGGCTTCTTAAAGGCCTTTTCAAAGAAGGAATTAATTTGGTTGTTTCACCTATGGACTTATTTACTAATACAATGATCTAAACATTTATTAGGTCAAATGATTTACCCAATTGTTAGAAAGGTAATTACATATCAAAACAAACTGCAAAGCATTTTGTTTCCTTCGTTTAGGGAGGGAAAGCAAGATATGGATAATTAATATATTATATTTTCTTTTTCCATCTCTGTGATAATATGGATTTATCATCCTTTGGTATCTACTAATTTTGTTCCCATTATGCATTATATTTCATCCATAAAATTAGCAAGTTTTTACTAAGTGCTATGTTCATCGAACCCAATCTAAGAGCAGTTGTTTTTCATACTGAAACTACAGTTTTAAATCATTGAGCTGTGTAATAATCATGGTTTTAAGGATTGTTTTTATTCAGAGTGTGAGGCCTCCTCAGTTCAACTCAATATTGGTGATATGACTGTATCAATTAATATCCTTCCAATCCAGTCGGTTAATCCATCTTTTTTGATCCCTTATCATATGCGAAATGAATTTGCATGAGCAATTATTATTGCATTGCAGGCATACCTGATTTAGTAGTTTAGTTTTGTCATAGAATGCAGAGACCAGGTTGAACTGGAAGGATCAAATATGTGGTTGCTTCATGTGTGCCTGCCAGCAATGGTTGTCTGATGCATTTTAATTATAAATGGTGCTTTACATCCCCATATTCTATTTTTTCTTTTTTCAGATGAACCACCTTTTGTTGGAATCATTTATTACCCGATATCTCAATTTAAATGTCCATGGAGTTGGACATGCTTATTATTATTTGGTTGATGTATGCATTGCTCTGTTTTATTCTGCTGAATTTTTTTACTGTCTTAACCAAGTAGGCATTGGGAAATGTCTTTGGGAAAATAGGTTTAATTTAAGATAGTTTTCATTCATTGTGTTTCTTCATCTTTTGTTGATCATCTCTTTTCCGATGTTTCAAGTATCTTAGTTGATTTGGACAAGATTTGTATTATGAAACATCAAATAGTGGTTTACAGCTTATGTTCTATTTGAAGTGCTTGGCTTGAAGTTTGATGGAGTTTTTTTGTCTTTTGAAGAGTTCATATCTAGTTATTTTAGTGATGTGCAGACCCCCCACCCTACAAAAGTAGGAACCAGATAACCTCATAAGTCCTAATAGTGAAACTTAAACTAATAATATTTTCATCTTGAGGTTAAATTTAGAGATTTTTTCAAGTTCATTACTTTCTTCTTGAAGATTGACTTTCTGGGGGTTGTCTAGGATTTAACAAGACACAGCCTGGAAGTTTCTGGAGTTACTAGTGATTTTTGCTTGCCTCTCAACCTTCCATTGATAAAACAGAACAAAGAGGTATTTTTTCCATTTTATTTTGTCATACTTCCACTTAGATGATCATCGTGGATTCTTTTGGCTAATAAACTGTCATTCTGGACGTCTTTAATCATAGAAGAATGATGAGATTTGGTTCTTTATTTATTTTTATTGCTTTGGCTAAGAAATAAAATTTTCATATAGAGCACTTGTTTAATTTTATCTGCATAATCTTGTTTAACAAGTGTCTTAGTTTTGAGGAGATTTTGATTCAATATTCAGGGTCTTTTTCTGGCCTGGGTTTTCTATCATTGTACTTATCTGGAAAATACGAGCATTTGACAATAGAGGCCATGTTGCAAAACTGTGCATTGTGTTTCTTCCCCTACTCATTGCATCTCTTGTTGGCATTTCTCGAGTAAAGCCTACGAGCAGAGACTATCATTAAATGCAAAATAATCCACCAACATTATGAATAACCAACTCTTCAAATTTAAAATTTCAAAATGAGAAGCACAGTCAAGAATATCAATTACTTGAAATGGGATCAAATCAACAAAACTTTGTCTAGTCTCTCCATGCAACATCGAATTGTACTCCTCCACCAATTCAAGCAATCTTGGCTGTGCGAACTCCATTTACATCCTACAAAAAGGATTGACTTGAAGATGACTGACATCCATTAAAAAAATACAGAAGGATGAAAAAAAAAAAAGAAGAAAAAACTTGAGAGAAAAGCATTGATCCAAAGAGCTGAATGAGAAAGAAAAGAGACCATGAGAGGAAGAGATGCGGCAACCCTAACTTGGCCAAACACCTTTTCCCTTGCCTTTCATCCACGGTTTCTTCAAATTTTCTCGCACTTTCTCCCTGTTTATCATTGTTTCTGGTCTCTATAGATTGAAAAAATGGCAATAGTGGGAGTTCTTCTATTCAATAATGTTGCATTGACTTTTGAAAATGTCGGAAAGATGTTTGACGCTTCCATTTTAGGTCATCTTTCCTTCTGGGTCTGTTTGGTTGCCCAGAAAATAATATCACAATCCTCTAAATCTTCATAAACATTGGGGTAAAAGCCAAAATATTAATTAAAAAAAAGAAAGAGATATTGGTATTTGGAGATTTTTTCTCTTTTCTATTTTCAGATGCGCAAGGCTTGGCTGGCAAGGTGGAGGGCATTTTTGGTTTTAAAATACACATCAGCTCAAAGAGCATAATTCTCCAAATATTTTCCAATTGAATTATAAACTTTAAAATATGGAAAGTAGGGTTTCTATTTTGCTGATATTTTTATATCAGCATATCAAAACATAAGTTTCCCTTATATATCATCAGTATAGAAGGTTAGGGTTTCGGTAGCGAGATGAAGCCAGTGGTGGGGATGGTGGTGTCGAACAAGATGCAGAAATCAGTAGTGGTGGCAGTGGACCGTCTCTTCCACAACAAGCTCTTCAACCGCTATGTCAAACGAACCAGCAAGTTCATGGCTCATGACGAACACAACCTCTGCAACATTGGTGACCGAGTCAGTTGTTAAAGCAATCGGTTCCTTCCTTTCTCCACTTCTGCTTTTTCATAATGGATAAAATAACTTGTGAAACAACATTATCATTCCAGGTTAGGTTGGATCCTTCTAGGCCCTTGAGCAAGCACAAGCATTGGGTTGTTGCTGAAATTCTGAAGAAAGCTCGAATCTATGTGCCACCTGAACCTATTGCCAAGACTCAAGGTCCAGCACCACCTTCATCATCTTAAGGTTTGACTTCTGTTAATGTGACTCCTTTTTCTGGAATATAATGTTATATGTGTAAAGTGTGTCCTAGCATGACTTAAATCATTCCTTTCACCCTGCTAATGATTTGGGTTTTCTAACTTTACATGACAAAAATAGGTGACAGCAATTTAAAGCATGCATGATTTAAGACAAATCTAAACCTTTCAGTTGCTTGCATAATTGTAACATTAATTGGGGATGCATACCGAGAAACTTATTAACAGTAAGCTGATACAGTGTTGATTTCTGTTATGCCAATTCACATTTCTTGTTGTTTTCTTTTTTTTTATTTTTGGTGGATGAAATACATAATAATTCAAATACTACCATACTTGTTAGTATTAGACCACATGGGAATAGGAAGGGGGAAGGAAAAGAGAAAGCCTTCGACAGGGAGGGAGGACCAACAGACCAACAAGTTTGTTTTTTGGACCTATATCCTATATGAGCTTTAAAACCTAGATTAGGAAGAAGACGAAAAATGGAAGACATACCTGATTTATGATCTATGAAATGATGCTTAAGTTCAGGGGAGTGAATCAGATACATCAGATAAGGTGGACCTTATGGGGAATGGATAGAATGCTTGAGTTTAGTTAGGTTTGTCCATCATGAATATCGGGCTTGTTAAGTATAGTGAGAATTTTATTTCCATGAGTCGTGGTAGTGTAAAGCCTTTGGATAAGGCATGCTTCAAGAGAAAGCTTAGACCAAGATTCAAAGTTCTTAGTGACATGTAGAATCTAGTTTATAGGTTGATGAGGCTAAAGAGTTCGTATAAAGATCATTAGTTGGAATATTTGAGGGTTGGACTCTAGAAAGAAAAGAAGGGTTGTTCAGGATTTCCTTTGTCATGAATCTCTAGACATTGTAATGCTTCAAGAAACAAAAAGAGAGATGTGTGATAGGAGGTTCGTGAGAAGTGTGTGATCATCTAGGACAAGGAGTGGGCTTATCTTACGACACGTGGGACATCGGGAGGGAGTTTGATTATTTGAGACTCAAATAAGTATAGTTGCACAAAGGTGGAAGTAGGATCCTTTTTAGTTATGGTCAAATTGTTTTTGGATGAAGTTGGGATTTTCTAGCCCACCTTAGTGTATGGACCCAATTTTTCCTCCCTTATAAAGGATTTTTGGATGGAGCTTCTAGATCTTTTTGGTTTAACCTTTATGAAATGGTGTGTGAGAGTGGATTTTAACTTTATAGGAGGAATTTCAAAGAAGTTAGGTGTTTCTAGATTAACCCTTAGTATGAGGGAATGCTTCGTTTACTTGGCCAAATATGCAAGGATCCCCCCCTATATGCAAAAAATTTGGTAGATTTTTGTTTTCAAACGAGTGGTAGCAAAGCTTCCCACAAAGTCTCCATGAAGTTCTACCTTGGTTGACCTTTGATTGTTGCCTAATTGTTCTGGACGCCAACCCTTTCAAGTGGGTTCTAACCCTTTTTGAAAATATGTGGTTGCTCCACCTAAACTTGAAGGAAAAATTTAGCTTTTGGCGGAGAGAGTTTCAAAGTGAAGGGTAGGAAGGACATAAATTCATGAAGAGGCTTCAATTTGTTAAATCAAATCTGAAAGAATGGAATAAGGTGTCTTTTGGAGATATAAAAGGGAGAAAGAAGAATATTCTTGAAGATATTGTTCGAATTGATGTTTCTAAGCAGCAGGGGAGTTTGACTTCTGAACTTGCAGCATTGAGGGCTTTAAGGAAAAGGTAATTGGAGGAGCTATTGCTACAGGAAGAGGTGCATTAGAGTCAAAAGAGCTAGGTTGAGATGGGTAAAAGAATGAGATTGTAACTCTTTAAGTATTTTCATAAGGTGGCCAATGGAAGGAGGAATAGGAAGTTCATCAAGACCTTGGTGAATGAAGAAGAGACAACTCTAGATAATTTTGAAAGCATTTTAGAGGAGATTGTGCATTTTTTTTAGAAGTTATACTCTAGACCCTTTGCAAATTCGTGGAGGTTAGAAGACTTGGATTGACCCCTAATCTTGGCAGAGAGTGCTAATTGGCTAGACGATCTCCTCTTTATATAAGAGGAGAATTACAAAGCTGGTTTTCAATTAGACAAGGAAAAAGCTCTCGAGTTTAATGGCTTCACTTTTGCAGTGTTTTAGGAATGTTGGGATGTTCAAGGATGACTTAGTAAAGTTGTTCTTGGAGTGTTATAGTAATGGGTAATAAAAAAAAGCACCAACACTACCTTAATTGACCTTGTGCCAAAAAAGAGTCAGGCTAACAAAATCTTGGATTTTAGACTCATTAGCTTAGTCACTAGTTTGTATAAGATCATAGCTAAAGTGTTAGCAAGGTGGTTTCGAGTAGTCCTTCATGAAACCATCCACTCCACCCAAGGAGGCAAATTATGAAATGGTAGATGAGAAAAATTGCTAAGGAGAGGAAGGAGTAGTTTTCAAAATTGATTTTGAAAAGACTTATGATCATGTGGAATGAGGTTTTTTTGGATCATGTACAAAGGAAGGGATTTAGTATGAGATAGAGGTCTTAGATGAGGGGTCTACTACAAATTTTATGGGCTTAGTGCATGGAAGTGCTAAAGGTTGTTTTAAAGTAACTAGGGGATTAGGACAAGGAAATTCTCTTTCCCTTTTCCTTTTCACTATAGCAGCAAATGTTTTAAGCGAGTTGATGTTGGGAGCAGAGGAGACTAGTTTGTTGGAAGGCTTCGTAGTGTGTAGAAGTAGTTTTAGAATTTCTCATTTGCAATTTGTAGGTGACACCATCTTTTTTTCTAGAGCCTATATGGAAGAGTTGCATAATCTTAATATAATCTTGTTGGTTTTTGGGCAGATTTCTAGTCTTAATATTAATTTAAACAAAACACTCTATTGGGTATCAACATGAATGAGGATCAAAATATCTAGGTTGGTATTGGCCTTTATTGTACTTAGGCCTTCTATTAGGTGGTAATCCGAAGGCAATCACTTTTTAGGATATAGTGATTGGTGGAATCTCATGGAGACTAGATGGGTGGAAACAAGCTTTTTTGTCATTAAGCAGAAGAATAACTCTAATTTAGTCCTATTTGTCTTACATTCCTATCTATTTTCTCTCTTTTCAAGATTCCATTTTTAGATGAGTCTAAGATTGAGAAATTACAAAGGAACTTTCTTTGGTCAGGGGTGGGAGAATGTAGGAGAGATCACCTCATTAACTAGGAGCTAGTATGCAAGCCAAAGATGGAAAGGGGTTTGGGCTTTGGGATGACTTTCTTTGAGGAATCGAGCTCTTTTAGGGAAACGACTTTGGAAGTTTTGAAACGGAAGTTCTACTCGTTGGCACCAGGTTATTTCAACGGATGGGATACTGATATTCTAATCAGGTAGTCACACCAATCTTCCTGGAAAGCTATTGTATTGGTTTTTCAAGATTTTTCCATATTTACTCATTTTATTATGGTTGATATGGCAAGAATTTGTCTTTGGGAAAATTTGTGGTGGGGGACCAACCATCATGCTCCTAGTTTAGTTGACTTTTCAAAGTTGCTGCAATTAGAAATCTTCCTATCTTAGCTATCCTTGGTTCCTCTTCCCTTTTTCCTTAGAATCTAATTTTTTGCTGCAACCTTAATGACTTGGAGATTAAGGATCTTGAAAGTCTCATGTCTTGTCTCACTCGTATACACTTATCATTTGTTCTAGACGTGATAGCTTGGTCATGGTCTTTCACTGGTTTATTTTCGATAGTCTTTTTAATTAGCTTTTGTCCAATCCTTTAGACACAAGTCCTTTATTTGCAATTAATTTTATATGAAAATCTAAAGTCTCTTCTAAGGTCAAAGCCTTTGCATGGTTAATGACACATAAGAAGGTGAATGCTAATGACATGCTGCAATTAGGAAGACCTTACAACACCCTTAAGCTCTGAATGGTGCATTTTGTGCTCTAGGAGTGGAGAAACAGACGACCATTTTTTATGTTGCTTGATGACTCTCAGCCTATGGCAAAGGCTATTCAGATTAGCTAGTTTGGATTGCATTCCTCCTTGGAGCATTTATGATATGATGATCATCTCATGTAGCGTTTTGAGGAGCTCCATTAGAGGCAAAGCCTTGTGGCAAATAACTTGTCTTTTGTTGATATTACTTGTGTGGAGGGAAAGAAATTCTAGGATTTTCAAAGACAAGTGGAGGAATGCAAAGAGAATTTGAGATCTAATTCATTTCTATTCATCTTTTTAGGCCTCCTGTATCATGGCATTCAAGGGCATTCCTCTCAATATTATTCAGCTCAACTGGCATTCATTGTGTAGGCCATGAGGGTTTGAATAATAAGAAGAGGAGATTTGTAATGATCCTATCCAATTGAGATGTTGTTGTGCCTCATGGTGGTTAAGATGTTTAAAATCTCATTTGATTGAAAGGTTTTATACTGTGTTCTCTCTTTTGGTTCTACCTTGATGTATAGGTTATCTTAGTATACCAGATTAGGTCCTTTCTTTTTTGTTTCCCTTTTGTAAATCTTGGGAGGATACCTCATCCTTCTCATGCATTCACTTTGATCATTCTAATACATTCTTGTTTCTGATTTTTTATTAGAAAAAAAAAAAAAAAAAAAACCAAAGGAATACTTCAGATAAGGGGCTAAGAAGAGACTTTGCAGAGCACAATCCCCTGTTAAAGCTGTTAAATCGTGGTCTTGGACTGTCCTAGAGACCCAAGACAGGTTCTCAATATATCTTTTTAAGATGGCATAAAATGGTTTGATCAAAACAGCCTGAATGAACTGAACTCTATAATTTTGTTCAATAGTTCTCATAAATAATATTGCATGTAACATAGTCATACTCAACCTTTGACACAAGCTGGTTGCTTGGCTCAGTGGAATTTAGCATCCTCCTTTTTAGGGAATGATGGGTATCAATTCATTTAGTCCCTCTAGAATCTTTTTGGGTAGGTTGAGAGGATAGTCTATGAGTTAAGCTCTTATACACAAGTTTTGAAAAGGAAGTAATGAGGGAATCTGAACTTTGGGATCTAAAGTTGGCAGAAGAGATCTGGTGCAACAAGCCATCTCTCAAACAATCAAGTGGAAAGCACAAATATCCATTACTCTGTCCTCAAGATACTTTTGTAGACTTGAGTTATACTGCAAGACACAATAGTCCAATAAAGCTAATGGATGATAGATATACCAACTTGTTTCTAAACAAGCCAGCTATTCATATGAACACTGCATACTCTGCTTCTTTTTTCTTCTTACAACACCCCACTACCCCCACCCCACTTGTTAGTTATGAAAATTAATTCCTGGGTGGCAAGATTGCATGTTTAGTAAAGGGTCTTGTGCTGATAGTCAAGAAATATAGGGCCTTTTGAAAGTTTCCTTATGATAAAAGGTTTAACATCTTGGATGAGTAGCAACTGGTCTATGATGTCTTGGTTTGGTGTTCTATAATAAAAGTGCCATAGTTGAGTAATTTGGCTAATTTTTTGGCAATACGTAAAAAAACTTGATAACAATCAGCTGACAATAGTCAGTTAGTAAATTGACTAAGGAAGGCTTCTTAATCAAATCTTATTAACCATTATGCCAAAGTTCCTTCAAACTTTATCTACAGCAGTGTATTTTTTTAAAAGAAATTTAAATGTAAATTTTATTTTTTCAAATCAATATATCTGAAAATGTGTGAATGATGAGCTAGAAGTTTAACAATCCTCTGCTCTTTGCTGTGGTGATTTTTTAAAATGTTTTTATTCATGAAATTCTATTTGGTAATGTCTTTTCATTTGTAAGTTCGGTTTGTTCTTAAGAAGAAAACAATCTGATCAAAAGATGCTTGGGTGCATGTTTCAATTGAAACCAAGCCTTTTTTGTTCATGGAAAATCTCTTATCAAACTATGGGCTCTGCTGACATAAATAGGCATCATTAGTGGTAAAAAAGGAGAGGAAGCTTGTTCTGTTCATCATTCATTTGGTTGCATCAACTCATCATTGTTGATTGGACGGCCACTATTTAATTTGTAGCACAAAGTGGTTGAACAATGTAAAAAAGAAGAAGAAGAAGAAATTATTCAAATATTTTAATTGGATGATGAGTTTTGCCTTGAATTTCTGTTGGCAAAATGTTTTTTATAATTGTACCGGAAATGAAACAGAAAGTAGGGTCTTACATTGCATATTGCATTTGGAATTCATTATTGTAGATCTGCAACTGTTGCAATATTTTTTTTCTTGTATTTTCTCGTGCAATGCTTGTAATTTGCAATCATAGAATGACATGGATCCTTGGGGATTTTTTTAGAGATATGGTTTATTGTGGTACAGCACAAAGGTGGTAAGTTGGTAACTGCTGAAATTACTGCAAAATTTATGCAAGGTGGTTTAACCCTAAGCAGGTGGTCACTTGCTTTTATCATCTGAGACTAAATTGTAAATATGCTGCTTTTCTTCTTTTGGCCAGTTGAAGCATAACTTGGAGCACATTCAAAAGGCTGTGAAGATGGGCCTAGGCAGCAGTTTCAGAGAACTGATGACAACATTGCCAAACCACAAGAGCCCTTTTGGTGTTTTGTTTGAATTGTTGTTTGCCTCCAGACAAGTGAATATTTTATAGATTTTACCTATTTGAAATAAGGGATTTATTTATATCCACCTCATTGACCAGATTTTAGGAAAATTCTTTCAAAGGCTTTGTCATTATTAGTAGGATTTACATATTTGATGGTCTGTGGATATTGTCTCCATCTTCAAAGGTCTAAGTAGGAGTGAAGGTGCAACTAGAGAACATATTATAAAATTTAAAAGAGAGAATACTTCCTGAAATAGAGTCCCAAGAGTCTGCTTTGGTTTGGACAGGTTGAATATAGTGACCTAGCAAGAGAACCTGCTGCGGTCATTCATGTACATGAAAATCTTGCCTTCATCTTTAGATCATGAACTCCACAGCATGCATTCAACTACTCAAAACCAAGTTGAAAATGGGCTAGGTTTTTTCTGGACTTGTGCGAAAGAGGGAGATGATAATAAAAGGGACTTCCTCCAGGCTGTGAATGCTGCCCAATTCTTTTGAGTTTGTTTGTTGCCTACTCTAGGGCATTTTCACTTATCACAAAATGATTTAAGTAAAATCTATCCAAAACAAATTAAACCCTGGAAGCCTTAGAAGCTCTCTGTTCCCATTTGATGTCTTGAAGATCTTCTTGGAAAAGAAGAAAGAAGTCGTTTTTAGAAATAAAAAATAAAAAGAAAAAGTTGTCAAATTTATCCTTTTGTTCTTTATATCTATGGGGTGTGGTTTCCATCTATTTCTTATCTTTGTTTTGAACTTCCTTCTGGTTCAGTGTTTCATCCTGGTGTTCTTTTCAATGAGAAATGAATGCAGAGAAAATGAAGTAAAATGAAAATTCTGAATTGGATGTAAGATATCAAGATGCAGAGCAGCGGAAGCAAAGTTTTAGGCTGTTGTGGGATGATGTTATTAAAGCTTTCCTCCACTGGAAAGAACAACCTATCATTTAGTTTGTATGCCATGGGGTCAGCCAAAGAGATTAACCTCCTTCTTTCTTTCTTTCTTTTTTCTCTTTTGAAGGTTTGGAAAGATGGAAGGATGCTTGATGAGACCCACTTGAATATGGCAATCTTCCAACAACCATTCTGTCACAATTTATTCTTTCTATTACAAGTTGTTTACTTCCTTTTCTTTTATAGGTCTTGCCCTTCCAGCACTCAGCTTTACCTACAAATGCACCTTTAATCTCATCATATTTCCTTACTCAACTACATTTTGCCTGAATTTTACTTGATGGACATGTGTGTTTTAGATTTTTTTCTAAATGGATAATTCTTCCTCAAAGTTACAAGACACTAGTTGATCCTAAGAATTAGACCACGCAGCAAACTTGGAGTTCCTCGGTGGAAGGACCTGCAGCTCACACTACTAGTCTTATGATCTCACATCTTATATGTTGTAGTCCCCTCCCCAGACAGCAAGTTGTGTATGATGAAAATAATTGGCACCCTGAATTCTTCCAAAAAAAAGAAAACCTCATCATATCAGCCTGAGGTATCAATGTGGAAGCAAATCAAGCATGAAGCACTTGCAAAATCTATCTGATTTGTGGCCATATGCAAATCACATTACTTTCTGCGGCAAACAACTGCTAGTTTGCTTTCAAGTGGAGGTGGTGGCTACCATATAGATATGTAATAGCTCCTCAGTAGAATTCTGCCCCGCTATCAACTTTTATTCTCCAGTTCAATTTGGCTGAAGCCGTAGTTTTTCCTTAATCCTCTGTCTCTCATCACTTTCCTCACTTCTTCCACACCCATCCAGTTACTGGATTCAGCATAAACCATGCTTAAACAATGTATAGTTGGCAGCATTCCCAGGTTCTAGCTTAACAAGCTGATGTGCCAACATTTCTGCAAACTGCAATCTTCCATGGACCTTACAAGCTGATACGAAAGAGCTCCAAATTCTGGTGCTCGGTTTCATTGGCATTGTGTTTATCATATCACAAGCATCTTGGAGCTTTCCTGATCTTCCAAGAAGATCAATATAGCAAGCATAATGCTCCATAGTTAATGATATCTTATTATCCTTCATTGCATCATTGAAGAGCTCCTGTCCCTCTTTGACAAGTCCTGAATGGTTGCAAGCCGATAAAACAGCTAGAAATGTGATTGCGTCTGCATCAACCCCTCTCTCTTGCATCTCACGAAAGAGTTGTAAAGCCTTTTCACCCTGCCCATGAAGGCCATGTGCGCTGATAAGTGTGCTCCATGAAACAGAGTCCCTTCTGGGCATTTCTTGGAAAATTTGATGAGAAGACATGAGGCAGCCACACTTGGAATACATATTTATAAGGGAATTTCCAATGACAACTTGTGAACTTAATCCTGACTTGAAGGCAAAGCCATGGACTCCACGCCCGTGGTTATGTGAAGATAGATTGGTGCAGGCAGAGATTATTGGCAAGAGAGTTACAGAGTTGGGGGCAATGCCCTCCAGTTGCATCTCCCGGAAAAGCCTTATTGCTTCACTGTAGTTCCCACCTGCAGAATAGCTTCTGATGATTGTACTCCACATCACAACATCTTTACGTGTCATTCTCTCAAAAATTAGCTTGGCAGAACGCAGTGCCTCCCCGGATTCACCGTAAAAGTGTACAAGAGCTGCTGAAAAATGAAAATCCGATTCAAACCCATGACGGAAGGCATAGCCGTGAAGCTGTTTAGTATGTTTAGCCCCACCGAAATTGGCACAGGCTGGTAAAAGGGCAAGCAGCGTTACTCGGTTGGGTCTAATCCCTTCAACCAGCATTGCTCGAAAACAATGGAGTGCCACATCATAATTCCCATTAGCACAGCACCCCGAAACCATGGCGGTCCAGGACACATGATTTTTCAACTTTATTCTATCAAATACACGAAACGCCATGAGACAGTCCCCACATCTCAAGTACATGTCCAGCAGAGCTGTCGATAAAAAAACTGACCCCTGCTCCGATTCCAACTCCAACTCCTCCTTGATCCTTTGATCGGCAGTGACAAGAGCATGAATTTGTCTTCCTAATCTCAACTCTCCGGACCTACCACAAATGGATATAATGCTAGCAATAAGTTGGGGCTTTGGTAAAAAACCAGCCGTATACATCTCCTTGAGCATTTCCGAAGCTTCCTTGCAATACCCATTTTGTGCATAACAATTTACCAATGAACTCCATGTGATGGTGTCTCTGTGAGTCATTGTGTTGAACACTAGAAGTGCAGCTTCAACTTGTGAGAACTTGGCGTACATGGAGAGGAGAGAATTGGATATAATTGAGTGAGAGTGAGAACCCATTTTGAGGACCAGGCAGTGAAGTTGGAGGCCGAAGTCCAAGGACGGGGCAAGAGAAGTGGCTTTGATGAGGGAAGGAAAAATGGGGATGATGCCATGGAGGGCTGAGGGTGTGGAAGGGTGGAGGTGCTGCTTGTAGAATACTAGTGTTTGATCATATGCTCCTCTCACTACCATTTCTTTCACTTTTGATAACGTGGGGTCGGCATTGGATGTGAGCCCTTTTCTCATCACAATATGCATTGTCAACTCTTTAGTTGCGGTATCTAATACCGGAATTTGGCTAAATTTCTCTTGTTCATGCTTCCCACCAACATATTTATTATAACGTAAAATAGGAAAAAACTTGAGCTAATTGCTTAACATGGAGAGAAATATGTGTCTGAATTCCTGTACTTTGTTGCGATGAAAGAAACTGATGAGGGAAAGGCTACATATTAGTAGTAGGACAAGTTTAGAAGCCCCGTTTAGGAATGATACAAGGAAAACTTGGAAGGGAGGAGTCCTGATGAGGACCAGAGCTCTGCTCTTGTACCAGTTTTGCGAATCACTTTTAGGATGCGCTTGGAGTCCACATAGCCCATAACCGAAATCTTGTTCAATGTCACATCTATTTCCACGCACGTTACTCCTGCATACCAACTTCATAGTTAAGTTTCCCAGCTCTATTGCTATGTAAGGATTTCTGTATGCGTATCAGGCAAGTACCACAAAGCAATTTAGAAAATCAAGCATTTTCTGCGACTTTAGAACTAAATTTTGGAAAACCCAAAATGCATTTATCCCTACATTTCATTAGATACTGACTGGAAATGCTAACCATGTGGCTAGAACAGACTCTGAATTGATTCAGATGTACAAAATGAATACCTTTGGTCTTGCACAAGGCTTTGCGAACAGCCTTCTCACAGGCCTTGCAGTGTAGACGGACTCTTAACTCAATAACCTCTAACATGGCAATATGCATATATTGCGTCCAAATTCCCTAGCGATCACTTTGAGAGCCCTGTAGTGAATTTGAATGGAATAATTAAGCAGAGATTAAACCTCCTTGTGTGGAGAGAATGTGAACATGCATGATAGAGAAGGGAGTTCTATATATAGAGTAGCACTGAAATAAGAAATTAACGTGTAGGTGATAAGAGTTGGCACAAGGTGGGTGTGGGCGACATGATTGTTAGTTTCATGATAGCTGATGATGATGAATAGTATAGCATGCGGGGATGTGGCCCATCGTCCCCTGCACATTCTAACACAAACCGAGTGTAGCCTTCTTGTTTCTCCACTGACACTGCTGTACCCACTCCACGCTCATTACATATTCTGTTTAGACTATATATAATACCATTTTACATGATTAAAGCTTGAAGTTGAGTCATCCATCAAAGGTTACCCAACCGAGCAATCATCAAACCTTCCAAGTTTCAACTAGGCTTAGGGTGTGTCTGAATCGAAGAAGTTAATGTTTCCAAATACCAAAATGCAAGAGGATTTTTCAGGGGTCTTTTGATGGAGAATCAATTCAAGATCATGCACACATGGTTGCAGAAAATGGAGTTGCCTGCCTTTAACTACCTACAATACTACTAGTCATGGTTTTCTGATAGCTGGGCGGAGTGACTAGCCCAATTTTTCTATTCTTTGATTCGGAATGCCACACCCTAGTGCTACTGAAATTAATTAGACTTAAGTACATATATGGTGGTTGGGATTAATTTGAAATATAATTGCTGTTCCCATCAAATGAAGCTCATTGAGAATGCAGAGATACAATGAGCATGGGAGTCACATGAATCCCCATCACACACATATTTGCTTGCAGCTGAAAAAGCATTTCCACACGCACAGGTTGTCTAGTGCTACAAACCAGCTGCTCCTAGGATTTCATGCACATAAAGCCTCCATTCTGTTACCACCCCCATTATTTTTATTATTTTCTTTTCTAGTAATATATAGCTTCACTTGCATCCATACTCATTCAGAACTCCTCTTGTCCTTTGCATCATCATCATCATCATCATCCCATGGTTGTGCTTCTGAAATTTTTGGTCCTATTCTTGACCAAGTAATTAGGATCATTTCAATTTCATGGCAAGTCATAACCAGGAGCATCTTTCCACTGAGATTGTGAACCGGGGCATCGCTGATTCTGGTCCATATGCAGGGTCCCTGAGCTTCTCTGTGAGAGTCAGGCGTGGCTTGCCAGATTTCCTTAATTCAGTTAACCTGAAATATGTGAAGCTTGGTTATGGTTACCTTATCAGCCATGGCTTTTACTTTCTAACTGCACCTGTTGTCCTTGTGATTTTTGGTGCCCAAATAGGAAAGCTCACATGGGATGATTTTTGCTTGAAATGTGACCTTATGAATGCCCTCTTCATGATGGGGTTACTGAGCTTAATACTCTACATTCATCTAGATTTAAAGCCTCGCTCTACTTATTTGGTTGATTTTGCTTGTTATCGCCCACCTGATGAGCTTAAGGTAACCTGCCTTTTTTCTTTATTTAACGTCAAATAGAATATTCTTGTGCCAGCAGTTTCCAAGTCATGATCATTTTGTGTAAATGCAGAGTTGCAACTGCCATACATGTAATCAATTTTCTTGTGATTTAATGCACACAGACCTCAAAAGAGAAATTCATCGAATTGGCCAGAAAATCTGGCAACTTTGATGATGTTGCCATTGAATTTCAGCAGCGAGTGCTCAAGAATTCTGGCATTGGAGATGAAACCTACTTGCCGACAGGAATATTTCATGCCGGTCACAGGAGAACCCTCAAGGATGGCAGGGAAGAAGCCGCAATGGTCATGTTTGGAGCTGTAAATGAGCTCCTTGCTGCCACTAAAATCAAGATCAAGGACATTAGAATCCTCATTGTAAACTGCGGAATGCTGAATACGACTCCATCGCTCTCTGCCATGTTGGTGAACCACTTTAAGCTGGGGCATTATGTTCAAAGCTTCAATCTTGGAGGCATGGGCTGTGCTGCAGGAGTAATAGCCATAGATCTAGCAAGAGACCTTTTGAATGCCTACCGGGGCTCATATGCACTAGTTGTGAGCACGGAAGCTGTGAGCTACTCTTGGTACAGCGGGAAAGACATCCACATGCTTCTTCCTAATTGCTTCTTCCGAATGGGGGCTGCCGCCATGTTGCTCTCCAATTGCCACCTAGACCGATGGCGCTCCAAGTACGAACTCAAACAGGTATAGAGGAGGAACACAGTTAGTTTTTCCTCCATGCATGGGCTATGCCGCATGAATATATGTAATCCATCTATTTTTGAGTGTTGTTGAATTGAATGCATGTATGCATGCAGTTGGTCAGAACTCACAAAGGCATGGATAACAGAAGCTTCAAAAGCATACTTCTCAAGGAAGATGGTGAAGGGAAACAAGGGCTGTCAGTGAGCAAAGATGTGGTTGAAGTGGGAAGCCATGCACTTAAGGACAACATCACAACCTTGGGACCTCTAGTTCTTCCCTTTTCTGAACAACTCCATTTCTTCACCACTCTGCTCTTCCACAACTCCAAGCCTTATATTCCTAACTACAAGCTCGCCTTCGAGCATGTTTGCATACTGGCCACCAGCAAGCAGGTCCTAGATGAGATACAGAAGAACTTAAAGCTCACTGAGGAGTACATGGAGGCATCAAGAAGAACTTTGGAGCGTTTTGGGAACACTTCTAGTAGTAGCATTTGGTACGAATTATCCTACTTGGAGGCAAACCGAAGGGTGAAGAGAGGAGATAGGATTTGGCAAATCGCATTTGGGTCGGGTTTTAAGTGCAATAGTGTTGTTTGGAAGGCTCTTAGGAATGTTGGGATGCCCAAGCACAGCCCATGGTTTGAGAATTGAGAATCCTGTCAAGACAGGGTAGAGAAAACCAAAAAACTGTGGAATTGTTTGATAGATAATACAAATGTCTGGCTAATAAATGTGCACCTCAATCTATATCCATGTTTGGCACTTTCGGAAAGTGCATTGCTTAAAATAATGTTAGTAATGCCTTTTTCCCCCAAAAGAACAGTGCAACAAAGAGCTTTATTTGAAGCCACAGCTGGGCCCAAATGTTATTATCACCATTGGAATCTTGGATTCACTTATAACAATTGAGGAAGCATATTCAACACCAGACAAAATGGTCACTTGGCTGTAACAAATTGATTCTCCAAAGCGTTGCCAGCTACAATCGCCCATAAATAAAAGGACCATCCTTAAAATGCTATTCAAAGTGACATCCACAGGAAAACCATAACCATCCCCATCTGCTGATTTAATACACATTAATTTGCAGTCTCAGGTTTCTCTTGTGTGCTCTCCAGGTACGACTACTTACTTACAGTGGGCCACGATGGTTTTCACACCAACGTGTAAGCCACGTTGAGGGTGGCGTGGGGTGGGAAGAATCAGTTGATGGCTAGAAATAAGCTCTCAGAAACATGTGGGAAGACAAACCCATCCAAAAATTACGGAAGCCTGCCAGTCACCAGGGCATTTGAAGCCTTTACATGCTTAGTATACACTAGTCATTGGAGTCCAGTAATGCATACTTGAGCTGTCGTATGGCATTCAGATATGAAACATTTTGAGATTTCTATGCAACACTAAAAATTATTCTTTGGATACACAAATTGAAACAATGTGTTCTCTCTTCAACTCATGAGTTCAATCAAGAAGTATCCAAATGAGAGACAGGTGGTTTATACAACCAGATAGGGTTATGGGCAAGTGACGCTACAGTGATGGGCTTTAGCATCTACAACTTACCAGCAGAAAAATACAATAAAGGAAATCTACCTGGACACAAACATGGAGTGGGCGCCACCTGCTAGCAAAACAAAAAGTGAGAGAGGAACCACTAATCATATTTGGGACCTACAGAGCCATGTGGGCTGATCCATTATCGACTCCGTAGTCCACATTTCAACCCTGTTCCATTATAGCCTCCCAAATCACAAAATTTCATGCACTTCATAACATAAAAAACATCCAAGCAATTAAATTTTACATGTTTGCCTTCTAGATTGCAAAATTTGAACTAAGCTTATGCTATTCGTCGAATTGCTCTAAGCTTCTAACAAACTAGTCTAGAAAGCATTGAAAATGATGGAGACAAAATGATACCTGACAAACTAAAATTCCTCCAAGTTCACAGAACGGTCAACAAAAAGAGAATGAGATGCCCAACCAAAATCAATGGGCTTTGAAGACCCCCCTTTTTTCTATCAGCACTTCCATAATACTGCTGTATCCCAATCCTAAATATGCAAGTTCCAGTTGATGGGTCGGTTTTGACAATCTTTGAAACATTTGGAAACTGGCAGGCGGTGTCGAGCTGATTGTGTGTCTGGTAGTAACTATTAAATGCATAAGAAATGTTCCCCCGAGCATCTAAACCTCCACAAGATGTCTGATACCCAAGACTAGTGCAGTCAGCTTTTTCACAAGCATATTGCACACTTGGTGCCACTTGCGGATCATCAAGGCCAGCTGATGGCTTCATCACACACCATTTTTGCTCCAGATGTTTCACATTTCTTGCGGGAATCAAAGACCCTGAGTTTGTGGTACCAAGGTTGAATTGGTACTTCGGTGACCCATCAAAATAAAATACCCCCCAATGGCGCTCAAAACTCCCTGGCTGAATGCTCTTGGCATCCTCATCAATCAAACTAAATAAATAAGCATCTACAGGTCCAGCTCTCTTTGGGGTTCCTTTCCCACCAGAAATATGGGTCATGAACCCTTGGTTGAACCGCTGAGCATAATCTAAGTTTGCATTTTGATCCCCATCAGTGGGCCATCCAATTTCTCCTACTATGATGGGTAGGTTCCCAAACCCATTTTTTTCAAGGGCCCAAACAAGAGTATCGTAATTTGCATCAAACATGTTGTAATAGTATGTCCCACCATCATTTATCGGGGATGCATTGCCATCAAAGAATGCATACTCAACAGGGAAGTTGGAATCAATATAGAGGCTTATGAAGGGGTAGATGTTGACAGTAAAGGGCGCATTATTGTCCATCAAGAACTTGACAATAGGAATCATATAATCATGGATGTCAGTCCGAAAGTCACCTCCAGATGGAAGGCCACTTGAGCTCGCATAGACATCAGCATTAAGGGGGACAGTGACCTTCACTTGGTTGCCAAGGCCAGCTTTTATCAGGGCAGATTGAATATTCTGGAGGGCAGGGAAGGTTGTCCTGAGAAAACTCCCATTATATGTTTCCAAGAAAGGTTCATTTCCAACTGCAACATACCTGTGAAATCATGAGGATGACTAATTACATGAACAACTCAATAAAGTTTGGATTCACACACAGACATGCCCCCCATGTGCAAGCGCACACATTTTATCAATCAAAACCAAATGAATTTATAGTAACATTATGCAATTAATAGAAAATCTATTAATAGGAAAATGGCAGAGCATCTTACCTAAGCAGTTTGGTACCACCTTAACCCTATATGAGTTATCACTAACCCATGAACTTCAGAGAAAACAATTTCACTCACAAGAATACATGGAATAAATATTGAAAGAAAGAAGTAACAAACGCATTCAGGTAGCATTCCAATTTAGATACAAAAAAAGCCCCAGTGAATTATTAAGAGTAAGGCAGGGCAAGAGTCCCATGGAGACAGTCAGACAAAATTGAAGAGAGGGCACAGATGCAAATTGGAATTTGTTAGGAAATTGACCAAAATATCTCTATATAAAAAATTTAAATATAAAAGATAAATAGAAATATGAACACTCTTCATATGAAATATAAACTTAGAACTAAGAACAAATCATTATGATACATAGTTACTCTTTATAGAAAATGCATCTTTCAGTAAAAAAAAAAATGATTAATAACAATCCGGTTGAATAGAAGCATGTGGAAGAGAAGAAATTAGAAGAGAAGAATCAGTTATTCTTCAAACAAACCAAATATGATATGGAAACTGGCAATGCAGCCATCCAGCTCCCAAAAGCCCAATAACACCAAATAAAAACCCCCCTATGGTGAAGGAATTCAGGGGGAATAGGATCCTTAACAAACATCTCTAAGAAATTAGTTCAGCACCTATGGTTGTACAATGTTTTTGTCCAATCTAGACTTCCAACCAGAGGAGCATCTGAACCTCTAAAAAGCAAACTATTCTGCAAATCCATGAATTGTATCCCCAGTGGCCTCCAGCTAAAACCCAATTAGCTTAGAGGAGGCTAGAAATCTCCACTTCAATAGCCAAACCAAGCCCACCTAGATTAGGGGAGGCTTTAAAACACAGGTCCAACTTGTAAATGTAAAAGTTCAGTGTAAATGTGAAGACGCAATTTGATACCTTGGATTTTGGAGGATCTTTTTGAATTTTGAAGATAGTAAACGGGAACACCTTAACATGTTCCTAGATATAAAGCATTGAAAAAGTCAGTGCTTTGTGATATCACTCATCCTCTCCCATTTCCTGTTTGTTGATTATTATTTGCCAACTACATTTAAATGCATAAACAGGTTTTGCACACTAATAATATACGTACCCACCAAAGAGTGCTAAGATCCATCCAATGGATAAAAGAATAAAGATAATATACAGTTCCTTACGGCTGTGCACACCATGGAAACCCCATCAAGCCTTTTCAGGCTTCATGGAATATAAGAAACGGTTGCTAGCAACAGCAGGGCTTAAATTTTGCCAGGATCCAAAAAATACGTAACTCCATGGAAATGGAATTCAAGAAATTAACTATTCAAAAGTGATAATAAAAACAAAACAAACCAAAACCTTGACCAACTGATTACCGTGTGCACTAAGATCAGCTAAACTTAGTGGAATATGAAGTAAAAGAAAAGGTAGGGGTGGGAGTGTATACACCCATTTATCTATTATATGAAGTAATGAAGCTATTTGGTTGTTCAAGCAGAGTAATCACGGTTTCAGAATCCCAATAGCAATTATTCATGATTCAAGATTCAAGAATCCCATATTTCCTTGCATAAGAAACTCCACCATACATACATTGGAGAGGAGTTAGAAAGTAAACATGAGAAAAAGAAATAATCTAGATGCTGTTTTCAACAATTAATCCTAGCATCAATTTATCACAACCAATTCAAAGGGATCAAGTTCAAAGATGAGAAAGGTTGGTAAAGAGAAGTGACCTGATGTTAACATTATTGGTGGTCATATGTTCAGAGACATTTTTAGCAACCCATTTCTCAGCAGACTTGACACTGCCAGCCAGAGATGCAAGCATCTCGTTGGGGATGCCCACCATAACCTCAATCCGAGTCTTACCTAGAGCTTTCAAGTTTCCGTAATCAGCATCGAAAAGCTTAACCTTGTCAATCCCATTGTCCCTCAGCAGATCCACTACAGTTTCAGGAGGCAAAGGGTGGGTTGCCTGTGTCCCCCAGTTGGCACCAATGCCACTCACTGAATGCACCACCAATGAAAACACTGAAACCAACCCATATGCCACTGACAACCACCCCATGTTCTTGATCAAATCTGCTTTTCCAGCTTTATATGCCTCAAAAGCACCAAATCAAAGACCCAATTAAATGGTTCTGAAACTATAACCCTAAAAGAAACTTGGCAACAACCAGATTTTTTTCTTCTTCTTTTAAAAGGCGGCTTGGTATGATTAAAAAAAGGGGGTCTGAGGCCAGACTCTCTATCTGCTGTTAGATCATTACCTAATAAACACAGAAAAAGAAAAAGAAAAAGAAAAAAGAAAAAAGAATAAATGAGAGCTGATTGCAAAAATAACAATAACAGTAAGAACCCAACAAGAAAAAGGAAAGAGCTGATCTGAAATCACTAACAACTACAAATAAACAGCTTTTTCAGATGAACCCCCACATCAAATCCAGAACAGGGTGAGAAACATGTTTAAGGTTGGGGCTGTAAAATTCAAACACAGACAGAAACCAAGAAGATAAAACTGAAGCTAAAGGAAGAAAAAGAAAGAAAATAAAGAAGAAGAAAAAAAGAAAGAAATAAAAAAGAGAGAAAATAAGGGGTGGGTTAATGAGCAGTGATGGTGCAGATAAAGAAGAATCCAGCAACACTAGGATTCAGATGTAGAGCACAAAAGAAAAGGAATGGAATAAATGGAGTAGCAGTGAGGGAAAGTAGAGTGAGAGAGAGAGAGATAAAGGCGGTGGGCAGGCAGATAGATTGATGGATGTTGAAAGGAAATCCAAAAAAGGAAAGAAAATGAAAATAGGCTCAAAGAGATTTAGATTGAAGGGGCAGGTGTATGAACAAGTTAAGCATCCTGTTCTTGAGCAAGAAATGTGTTCAAGAATCCACTTATCTCATGCCACCAACATCAAAACAAAATACAGAAGAAAGCAAAAGGCAGCAGAACAAGGAAGGTGTGCGTTGTCGCATAAACAAGAGAATAAATAATGAATAAATTAATGAAAAGATGGTTGTCTTGATAGCTCTTCTGGCATCTTTTTACAGGACACTGTCCCGAAGCGGCAGTGTTGTTTACGACGTTAGAATCGTGACGTCCGTTAGTGTCACCGTACCGGTTTAGCCGTTTATAACCTGCTTTACTGACACGTGGGTGATACTCACTTAACACTTAACCTTTTTCACTTGATTTTTCTTTTTTGATATTAGGATGGACGGAAAAATGTTGACTTTTATTGAGCATTTAATGACGGTTTATTGTTTTGAAGTTGATCTTAAAAATCTGGTTTTATTTAAAATTTTAAAACATAGAAGAAAAGCGGATGTTCGGGTTCTTCAATGTTTCGTTGTTTAAGGCTAAGCCCACTAGCCCACTACTATCCACATTAAAAGATTCTTTAATTTTTTAATTAACAAAAATTAAAGAATTATTACTAGGAGAACTTGTTTCGCCAAACAATAATATTCTTGCTTTAAAAATTAAAAGACTTAACTTTATTGATCTTCCCGATATTTTGGTTAAATACACACAACCTCTGTTGGTTTGAAATTTTATTAAATATTTCTCCTCTCTTTCTCATTTATTATTTTCACTCATATCTCCTCTAATTTAAAATAAGAAAGATATTTGACGAATTTTCAAACAAGTGGGGACTTCTTATATTTAACTAAAACATATACTAAGTGCATTGTTTCATCCATGTTAATGAGCACTTGTATTATTATTTTGAGTTCAATTATCCTCTCTGCAATTCTATTTTTTTAATCAATTTTATTTTGGAAATTTGAGTTTCATTTCACTAGGTATTTTTATCCTATAGATATAATGCCAAAATGGTTTTGTTCTTTTGATAGAAATATTGGAAATATCGTATTAGCCTTCGCATCCAAAACTCTCAAGAAGTTTTTCTTCATGTTCCTTAGGTTGAGAGAGAGATAATGCATCTCATGAGGTGTTAAGGTAGAGTCCATGGGCATCATGTAGTGTTGTTATTTGTTGCATTAGGTACATAAAGTTCAATACAGGTATTGGATAATAAGACTTAGGATAACATTTGTTGGGTAAAACTGTGTATTGTTATTTTAATAGTGGATTAATGACTAGAGATCTTTGACCTCATGGTTCTTATAGCCACACAGTCTTTAAGGGACTGTGTGGGTGGTTTTTTAGGTAAAGATTGTTGTTTTATGTATTGTTTATTTTTTCCATTTCTCTATATCAAAGGAGGAGGTTAAAAACAATGAATTTTGGGCTAAAAAGAATTATACACCTATTCACCCCCTATATGTGTTTTCTAATCCAAATCTAAAAACTTTTAATTGGCAATAGAGTAGGAAGAAAAAAAAATTTTAAATAAAAAATTTTTCAATCATGCTACATCTAAGTTATGGAATCATAGAGAATTGGATCTTCTATTAACATCTTTCCCTATTTTGATAACAACAATTATCCACATTAGAAGGCTTGATTGGAGTTTTTCTAGAAAATACAAGGAGAATAGGTATGGAACTTAGTGGGATTTAGATGGGGCTGCCATTGAAATTGGATGGTATTGAGAAATCTACCGGAGAACTCAAGGCTAAATAGGAATGAGATAAATTGGATAACGAGGGCAATGATGTGATTGCTTAAGCTCTCTATAATATCTTTAATGGGGTTAGTCTTGATGAATTTCCTAAGATAGCCACATATAAGTGTGCCAAAGAAGCTAGGAATATTCTCTCAGTCACTCAAAGGGGTACTTCAACTATGAAGTTTTCCAAAATTCAAATGTTCACTATCAAGTTTGAGAGCATATGGATGCAAGAGGATGGGACCTTCTCTGCATTCTATTATGAGCTAAGAGACATAGTCAACTCAAGCTTTAACCATGGGGAGAACATTCCATAGTCTAAGGTAGTGAGAAAAATTCTAAGATCTTTTAATGGGGTTAGTCTTGATGAATTTCTTAAGATAACCACATGTAAGTGTGCCAAAGAAGTTAGGGATATTCTCTCAGTCACTTATATGGGCGCTTTAGCTATGAAGTTTTCCAAAATTCAAATGGTCACTATCAAGTTTGAGAGCATACAAATGCAAGAGAATAAGACTTTCCCTACATTCTATTTTGAGCTAAGAGACATAGCAACTCAAGCTTTAACCTTAGGGAGAAAATTCCATAGTCTAAGGTATTAAGAAAAATTCTAAGATGTCTACTAAAGAGATTTAGACCTAAGGTTACTAGTATAGAGGAAAGCAATGACATGACTCTCTGAAAATTGATGAACTTGTGAGATCCCTTCAAACTTATGAGATAGCCATTCTTGATATTCAAAAGCCATGACAAAGCTTTCAAGGATTCTAAGAATAAAGGAAAAAGGTCTGAAAGCTTTTACTAAGTAGGTAGAGAAGAGTTTGCTTTATTGTCAAAATGAATTAAAGATACCATGAGATTTCAAAAAAAAACTTTTCCAAAAACACAACTCAAAGAGAGAAAGAGAGTTGACAATTCCTTTAAGAAAATGGATAAAGTCACCTCTATGGGAAAAAAAATATTGAATCTTTTAATTGTGCAGGGATAGGACATGTGTCACTAACCATCCTTATCCCAAAGATATTAAAAAGGTCACGCAAGTTACTTAGATCGACACGAAATCAAGTTAGAGCGAGCCTTTGAGCCTTAAAGATTACAAGTATGAACAAAAAAACCTTTCTTAATTTCATTACATCTGTTGTGTCTAATAAAGATGTTACTAGTGATAGTGACAACAATATCAATTGTTATTAAACAAATGCATCAAGATAACTATTGCTTAAGAATTTCTAAAAATTGAGCATGATGTGTTAAAAGAAGAGAAAGTAAATTATGTTGAAAAAAAATATTTTTTAGAGAATGAACACAAATCTTTACTTGAGAGAAATAATGTTCTACCTCAGGAAATTGAACAACAAAGAAAAAAAGTCTTATCTATGTAAGGAACCTTAGATCACTCCGTTCTCGATCCTAGGATCAAGTTAGGCGCATGATTTTCTTCCTAGGTTTTTCTAAATCCTACGCATAGTGGAAAATATGCAATTGAAAACCTTTAACAAGATTTAGATATCAAAAGAGAAAACTTTACCTAGATTTGGACATTCCTAAATCAAATTTGTGCGGTGAAGAATCTGAATGAAGTCGTAGAATGCCTAGTAGACCCACGATATTCCATTGTGATGACTCATCCTTGCATTTGGCACAAAACCGATGGGAGGTATGGAGGGTGAAGACTATGACTCTATTCTCTTTGGATGGTGGAAGATGTCTAACATAAAACCTTAACCCCTAAAGGGGTATTTATTGGGTTCTTTAACTAGGCTTAAGTGACTTGAGCCCACTAAGGGCTTAGGTCACTTAATCTAACCCAAAATGAGTTCTAATTGATTAATTAACTACATAAGGTCATCTAATGAATCAATTAGCCCAATCCAAAGACTTTGTTCACTAACCCTTGTGCAACCTTTCTTAATTGCCAAAATGCCCTTATGCGCAAAAGTAAACCAAGAACCAATCTAATCCTCATAGACCGTGCCAACAAGGTATATGAGCTTAATTAGGGATCATTAGGATCCATAACACAATATTGGCTTCCTCATAATCCACTTTTAAAGTTAATTCAACATCCCATTACATAGAATTAATTGCATTCCAATATCTTATGTAAATAACAAT
Organism: Vitis vinifera; assembly: GCF_030704535.1. Taxonomy (NCBI): domain Eukaryota; kingdom Viridiplantae; phylum Streptophyta; class Magnoliopsida; order Vitales; family Vitaceae; genus Vitis; species Vitis vinifera. The sequence continues at coordinate 13,938,082 of NC_081813.1, forward strand.
GAGACACTAAGTGTTTAGGTCCATGACCTATTATCCATTGTGCTCAACCTCCTCATGAACTAATATTCGAAGTTTAACAAAGTGAAAGTTATTGACCTTTCAAGATTACCTCTACTATCCTTGAGTTATAGATCCTCCTATTGTGTGTTTAATTTATAAATCTTATTTCTTTAAGAGCTTATGTTAAGTTGTACTTAAACAACTACTATGACCATAATTTACATGAGTACACCTCCTTAGGATCACCTAAAGGAACACTGTTAAGAACCTTGGATTACTTCATTTCCATATCTTGGATCTTGTAAGGCACATGCATCTTTCCCTAGGCATTTCTTAATTTATCATAGCATAATAAAATGGAAATAAAAACCATTATTAACTATAGATCTAGAGATATAGTACTCATACCTAGATCTGGATGTGCCCAGATCAGTTACTCGCGGTGAAGAACATGTTTGAATAGTATGGAGGTCTCATACACCCAAGATTTTTCACCTGATGACTTGAATCATGATCTTAGCACTCCAAAGTGTGGGGTTTGGAAGGGTGAAAACATTGAAGCTCTCTCTTTCTCTGGAGGTGGAAGATGATTAACTAAAGTCATTAGGAAACCCTAACCCTAAGAGGGTATTTATAAGGTTGTCCACTAGGCTTAAGTGACTTATGTCCATAAGCCTTGGGTCATTTAATCTAGCCTAAAATGAGTCATAATTGATTAATTAATCATATAGGAACATCTAATTAATCAATTAACTCAATTTAGAGACCTTGTTTATTATCCCCTAAGCAATCTTGCATAATGACCAAAATACCCTTATGCACAAGAGTGAACCTAGAGTCAATCCAACCTTCATAAACTGTATCATCATGGGATATGAGCTTAGAGCGGAGACCATTGAGACTCATAGGAGTACTAGCTCTCTCAAAATTCAATTTTGAACTTGATTCAACATTCCACTAAAGAGAATCAATTGCACTCCAATACCCTATGTAAATAACAATGAGAAGAAGTTTGGGTCTGTGACCTACTATCCATTGCATACAAACTCCTCTTGAACTGATACTCATAATCTAACAAGGTCGTGCTATCACCTATCAAGAATACATCTCAAATCCTTAAGTTATAGATTTCACTTCTTATGTAATTAATTGACAAACTTTAGCTCCAATGAGTATATGTTAAATTCCACTAAAGGAATTACTACGACTATAAATTTCATGATCATATGTCTTTTGGATCACCCAATGGGACATATTATCTCAATCCATGAGATATCATAATGCTTCTATTGAGAATACTTGTTGTCACCAACCTTTATCAATAGTGACTCAATCCATAAGGATATATGACCATTTTAAGATATTACTCATAAGTTAAATCATTTTATTGATTTTGATACATGCTCAATATCTTCTCAAGGTTGAGAGTCCATGTAATATAGTAGTTTAGTGAATCATGACAATTGATAGCCTTGTGTCATAATTCACTATAGGTCATGTCCAATGTACATTACATACACTAGTACACTCACCATAGGAAACTCATCTTGACGACCAAGACAAGTCATCCCTCTAATTAGGAGGTGATGTACTACAGTCTTTACCATGTACTACCATCCTTAAAGACACACTTGTTTTATATCCCTTCCTATATTTGTTACATCCCACCAATCACACTTAAATAAAAAGAGTGTGTTTTCACCAAGATAATGTAGTTCAACTATATAAGTTATCACACAATAATAAGTAACACTACCATAAATTAGATATACATCTCTTGTACTTGCATAACTTGATATCTCTACGATTACAACTCCATTATTCTAAGTCTTTGTTCCTGACTTTTATAGCATGTAATTGATTGATGTGGTCCATGGGATGGTTTTTGTGTTCACTAGAATCCATTAAACTTTGATGAGTGTTAGATATAATTTATTTAATATATATTTTTAATAAATTATCAATTGTACTTTTAATTTGGGATTTGTATGTAAATTAAGCTAATTCATTAATGACTAAGGGTATGTTTAGGAACATTTTTTATAATAGTTCCAAAAAAATGATTTTTGGGAATAATTTTCAACAAAACAATTCTTTATGTTTTTTAAAATAAAAATCTGTTTAAGAGCATGAAATATTGTCAATCTATTTTCTATTTTTCACATGTTTCTTAAAAATAACTTTTATTGATCGTGTTTTATTTTCAAATATCCTTCATATTTGTATAATTAATGTTTAAAATAGCATCATAAAATAAGTGAAAATAACTTAAAATAATTTAAATATATTTTTTAAAAATAATTTATTAAAAAAAAAGAATCTTAAAAACTTGTTTTGAGAATAATTGAAAACCACGCATGCTTTTATTTATTTTATCTCAAAAGCAAAAAAAAAACCGTTTAAATATAGCCTAAGTTTTTCAATTGCAACTTTTAAGCATTACATGTTTGAATTAATAAAAATAGTTAATGGAAAAAATATAATAGATATTCAAAAAGATGAAGGTTATGTTTGGTTTCAAAAAATTTAAGGGAAAATATGAGGGAAAAAGAAAAGTGAAAGAAAATAAAAAATAGATTCAAAATTAATAAATTATTTTTATATGTTTATTCAAACTCATTTCACTTAGTTTCCTCTATTATATAAAGATTAAATAATTTTAAAATATATAAATTTCTAATTAATTTTAATTATATTTATTTCTTAAAAAAAAAAATTATGATGAAACCAAATATGAGAAAACCAGTTTTCTTAACATTATTTTTTTTCTTAGTTAATACTTTTTGGAAACTAAACATAGGCGAAAGGAAAAATCAAAGGAGCAAAAGATGTGAAAAGAAAAGGGATACTGTTGAAAAATAAAAAAGTGTTTAAAAAATTTTAAATTGTTTTTATTTCTTATTATTTCAAATGTAGTTTTACCTTTACTTGGGCTGATAGTGAAGGGTGTATGACGATGGTGGTTGGAATGATAAAGATATTATTGTCAAATCATTGTATAAATCACTTGATAAAGATATGTTTTCCACTTTAGGTGATATATAACCATTTGAAAATTCACTTTCAACTTCCCCATGAACGATTAGTCAAAGATTAAATTCTTCAAGGAATGAGAGTAGTAGCTTTCACATGAAATTCAGCATTACAAGGGACCTTGTATAGGTTCAGATAAGCTTACTGTTAGTGACAAGGCTGAATTACTTACTGGGAAAACTAGTTTTCACATGAAACTTAACATTAACATTAACATTCCTAGAAAATAATAAGAAAAAAAAACATGTTAAGGAAAATGACTCTCATGTTTGGTTTAACAAAGAAAAATATAATTAATTTTTTTTCAAAAATTTATATATTTTAAAATTATTTAATTTTTATATAATAAAGGGAAATAAGTAAAATGAGTTTGAAAAAATGTATGAAAAAAAAATTTATTGAGGTTAAACTTATTTTTCATTTTCATTCATTTTTTTTTCCTTTTACTTTTTCTCTTTATTCTTTTTTTTTTTTTTTATAAAAATTTTCCAAGAGCCAAACATAGTGTAAAAGAAGAAAAAAATATTAAGGAAAATGATTTTTTCGTGTTTAATTATAGTGTAAAAAATATGAAAAGAAAATCAAATATAATTATAATTAGTTAGAAACTGATATATTTTTAAAATATTTAATCTTAATATTGAAGAGTTAGAATTAGTGAAATGATTTTGAAGTAATATTTAAAAATTTTAAATCTAATTTTTATTTATTTTTCATTATTTCTTCTATTTTTTCGGTCTATTTTCTATCTTCTATTTTTTCGGTCTATTTTCTATCTTATATTTTTTCTGTCTACTTTCTTTCTTCTATTTTTTATTTATTTATTTTCTTTCTTCTACATTTTTTCTCCGATTTTTTAAGAACCAAACATATTCTAAGTGATATATATTTTGTGTTGATTTTCAAACACTTGATATATATGAAGCTAATTTTTCACTTTTCATTAATAAGCTCTCTAATGTCCCCACATTTTGGATATATATATATTTTTAAAATAAAAACATTAATATGTTGTGGAATTTTATTTTTCAATGAATACCTACAATTTGTTTTACCAAAATTTGCTCAAATGTTAATACATCACATTATAAGTAAAAGAAAAAAAAAATCATTTGACACTATTAATATAATATTCATTTTAATAAAAATTATAAAATGAAAAAAATTATTTTAAAAAAATAATATTTCCTTGGAACAAATAAACACAGACTTAATAAAAAAACACAATTATATAAAGTAATTTGTTTTTTTAATTTCTATTAATAAGATTTGATTTGATTTTTTTTGAAATTCCATTAAATATAATTTTTAAGTGGATAATTCTCAAACCAATTGGGCCAATTTTTAAGTCGACAGCAAGCCCCTCTCAAAGCCGGCACACTCAGAGTCAACAAACAACCTTAAGACGAATTGTTGAGGCATCTTACCCTAGGGGCATAAAGTTTTCATTTGGTAGCTGCTTGAGACAATCCAAGGAGGAATCCTCGCCAGCTCACCAAGCCCAATCGAATGAGGACACTAGCTTTACTTGGGCGTCAAGGAAGAGGAGGGGCGATAGAAGGTCATATTTATCTGACGCGATGTGAGCTCAATTGGGACCTTCAACACCAGGTATGGAGGTATAACCACGTATGTCAGAAACTTTAAGGGCCCATCTAAGTCCCCTAGTCGTAGCAAATGTGTCAGAACAACCCTCTCAGCTACCAAGGCTGTAGATAGAAGTACTGTTGACGTGAGCTCCGCCCGACTCTATCAATCAATAGTTGGATGACATGCTTTCCACGTCGTTCAACCCCCATATTATTAACAATGAGTCGCCCAAAGGGTTTGCAGTGCCTAAATTCACGATGTACGATGGAATGAGTGACCCATTTGATCACATCATGCACTCTAGACAACTCATAACCCTTGACATAGGGAACGATGCACTGATGTGCAAGGTTTTTTCGGCGAGCCTGCACAACCAAGCTCTCTCTTGGTTCCACCGTTTCCCATAGAATTCCGTGAGCACTTTCCAGGATATCTCAAAATCCTTTGTGGGCCACTACCTATGTTCTACTCACCAAAGTAGAATATAAGCATCTTGTAGAATATCAAGATGTAGGAGAATGAGTCGCTTAAAGACTTCATGAAGCAGTTCGGGCAAGCAGTGCTCCAAGTGGAATCTTATAGTATGGATATCATCCTGTAGATTTTCAAGCGAAGCATTAGCATGGGCAGACCATTCTTTGAGTCCCTCGCAAAGAAGCCGCCTGCAATGAAGGATGACCTATTTAGACGAGTGGAAAAATATTCTATACTCAAAACGATGTCCGATCAACTTCTCAACAAGTCTTGGTCACCAATCGTCCAACTAAGAATAACGAGATGGGGAGTTCTAGGCCATCGAATCAATCGAGGCAAGCTAGCAAAAGGAGAAATAGCCAGTAATAGTAGCAAATGAGACTCACCCTCATCAATATCTCCTATGAAAGACTTCTCCCACTGATCCGCAGTCTGTCAGACTTCAGATGATAAGAGCCAATCAAGATAGATCCGAATAGAAGGTGCTCCTATCATAAGGATCACCGCCACACCACCAAGCAATGCAAGAGTCTACATTACTTGGTGGAGAAACTTATTAAGACCGAGCACCTAAAACAGTATGTCCACATAACCAGCGGGCAAAGAGAGACGACGCAAAAGGCGGTCATCCAAACCCCTGCATCACTAACAACTCTAGAGCTGTCATTAACTACATACATGGAGGCCCCATAGATGATAGACACAACTCTAAGTGGAAAAGGCAAAGGTTGCTCCATGCGGCCTTTGTAAGAAAACAGATTAACTCCGTTCAACGCACTTTTTTAGAAGGAACTTTGTGCCCCATCGACGACACAATCACTTTCCCTCCAATAGATGTTAATCGAGTGTTGTAACCGCACAAAGACGCCCTGATCTTAACATTGGGAGTAGCCAAATTTGACATAAAGAAAATCCTAGTTGACCGAAGTAGATTAGTTGACCTCTTGCAAATGTCAGCCTACAAGCAAATGAGCTACTCACTACCTGTCTTAGAAAACCTAGGACATTTGTTGTCTGGTTTCAATGGAGCTATAATGACTTCACTAGGCGATGTTGTGCTGCCCGTCTAAGCTGGCCCAGTCACCTTGAATGTACGGTTCTTGATGGTCGACGATTTGTCCCCACACAATGCCATTATGGGGTGTGTATAGCTTCATAGAATGAAAGTCATTCCTTACATACCATTAGATGGTGAGCTACCTCATAGAAGAAAGATAAGTTGATCTCCTTGGTAGCCAGTTAGCCGCGTGCTAATGCTATCAAGTGACATTAGAGTCCGGACATCCGACCGATGAGGAAACATGTCCAGAATAATCAAACACAAGGGAGCAATAGCAATTACTGAGCATGAAGAAGAAAGATCCATCCACAGTTGATCCACTCCAACCACTGTGCCTCTCACACGACATAGATCAAATCACCTATACCGGCTCTCTACTTACCCATGGGGAATTAGAATCGCTAAAGAGTATGCTTAAGCGCAACAAAGACATCTTTGCTTTGACTCACTCGGATATGCCGGGAATTCATCCATCAGTGGTTTCCCACAAACTTAACGTCTCACTCACCTCGCGGCCTATCTGGCAAAAGGTCCAACATTTTCATTCGGACAGACAAAAATAGACAAATTATTGGTAGCCAGATTTATCAGAGAAGTTAAATATCCAGACTGGTTCGCAAACGTGGTGGTAGTTCCGAAGAAGGATGGAAAGTGATGAGTCTGTGTTCATTACACCAACTTGAATGACGTTTGCCTAAAGGATTGCTTTCTCTTACCCTAGATAGATCAGATAGTTGATGTCACCGCCAGGCATGGGATGTTCTCCTTTCTAGACGCCTTCTATGGATACCACCAAATCCCTATGTTCCAGCTAGATGAGGAGAAGACAGTCTTTGTTTCACCACAAGAGCTATACTATTACAGAGACATGCCACTCGGGCTTAAGAACGTTGACGTTACCTACTAGAGACTAATGAGGAAAATCTTCAAGCCCTTGATCGGTTGAACTATGAAAGTCTATATTGACGACATTATTGTAAAGAGCGAAACCGAGTTGAGCACTTCCAGCACTTGGAAGAAGCATTCTGTCTGATGTAGGCATACAACATGAAGCTTAATCTAGTTAAGTGTGTCTTTGGCGACAATGCAGGGAAGTTTTTAGGGTTTATGGCAACTCAAAGAGGAATTGAAGTTAATTCGGCTCAAATGAAATACGTCCTCGAAACACCCACTCCAAACAACAAGAAAGAGTTACAATGTCTCACAAACGATCTCACAACTTTGGGTCATTTCATAGCCTGTTTCACAAATAAGTTGGGGTCTTTCTTCCTCATACTTAGGGGAGCAAGCACGTTTGGCTAGATAAATGAATGTAAGCAGGCATTTGGAGTAATCAAGCGCTACCTTACTGAACCGTCCCTTCTAAGCAACTCCAAGTCCGATGAAGAACTCTATATGTATTTAGCTGTATCTGACTATGTTGTTAGTGCCGTTTTGTTTCGGCAGATACGAGACAATTTATAAATGCTTGTCTATTATGTGAGCAAGACAATGGTAGGCGTTGAGACTTAGAATTCCCAGATAGAGCAGACTACTCTAACACTAAAGGATGTCGCTTAAAAGCTTCTCCTATATTTCCAGGCTCATCAAGTGACCGTATTTACAAACCAGCCATTCCGAGTTACCTTCCATAAATCGGACCTATCCAGACGAATGTTGAAATGGGCAATTGAGTTGAGTGAGTACAAGATCAAGTATCTATCACGGTTATCCATGAAGTCACAAGTTATGACCGACTTTGTAGCTGAACTCCATAAAAAAACAAACACATCCGATTGATCACCCTAGAGAGCAATGGTGGACACTTCATGTAAACAAAGCGTGTGGAGTGTCCGGATTCGAAGTAGGTCTGATCCTATAATCACCAACTGGAAAACTAATGGAGCAAGCTATTCGTCTCAGCTTCTTTGCCTCCAACAACGAGGCAGAATATGAAGCTGTCCTAGCTGGGCTAGATCTTGCCCTAATATTAGCTGCAACCAAGTTGGAAATCAGGAGCGACTCTCAACTAATTTTTGGACAAATTCAATGGAAGTATGAAACAAAGACGAACACATGGCTCGTTATTTCACTATGGTGGAAGATCACCTGAAAAAGCTAGACGAGTGAATCATTAGATGAGTGCCACAAAAGGAGAACGGGAAGGCAAACACACTAGTTAGAATAATTACCACTCTCCTTATAAAAGATGCAGTGATGTTGCCCATCTACCTCAAAGTCGCGCACTCAATCACACCCAAGCCAGTGTGCAATACCAGTCAAGCGGACTCAGGTTGGATGCATGTCATCGTGAAATACCTCTAGATTGGGGAAGTACCAGAAGATGGGAAGAAAGCACACAAACTCCGCATATAGGTAGCATGCTTCACTTTAATTAATGATATGTTATATAGACGATCATTTGGAGGTCCATACCTAAAGTGTTTGAGTGATCCAAAAGCCAAATATGTCATGGCCAAACTCCATAAAGGCATATGCAGTAATCGCCCAGGCGGATGAACTTTGGCACACCACGCCTACATGTAAGGATACAATTGGCCCACCATGAAGTGGGACGCTGAAAGCTATGTTAAAAGATGTGATCAGTGTCAATGATACTCCCATCTCCCGTGTACCTTTAGAAGCTCTCAACTCGGCCACAAGTCTTTGGCCATTTGCACAATGGAAATGGACATAGTCAACCCCTTGTCCCTTACAGCAACATAAAAGAAAATTTTGCTCGTTGCAACCGACTATTTCAGTAAGTGGGTATAGGCAGAAGCCTATGCTAGCATCAAAGATAAAGATGTCTCCAAGTTCGCTTGAAAAAACATCGTATGTTGATTCCGGATTCCATGAGCGATTGTTACAGATAATGGACCATAGTTTGACAATATTGTCTTCCGAACGCTCAACTTGGAGTTAAACATAAAAAATTTATACTCAACATCATGTTATCCACAAAGCAACGGACAAGCAAATGTGACAAACAAAGCCCTGTTGAATGCACTAAAGAGAAGATTGGAAAAAACATTAGGAAAATAGGTGGATGAGCTGCTCAAAGTCTTATGGGCTTACCGAACAACATCCAAACAACCAACATGAGCCACTCCTTTCGCCCTTACTTATAGGGTGGAAGCCATTATTCCAATTGAAATTGGCATGCCTACTGCCAAAATAGTCGTGCAAGATTAAAAAGACAATGATGAAGAGCTCATAAGACAATTGGATTGGGAAGACGAAATATGAGAAGACGTAGCTATCAAGATAGCTTCTTACCATCAGAGGACAATCGCTCAGTACAACAAAAGGGCACGACCATGGTTGTTTCGATTAGGGTCTCTAATCCTTAGAAGAATCTTCGAGAACAAAACCGAAGTAGGAGTCGAAAAGCTACAAGAAAATTGAGAAGGGTCATATATTGTAACTAAGGTAAGAGACTCAGGGACATACCATCTTCAAATTCTAGATGACGTATTCCTGTTCTGCCCATAGAATGTAACCAACTTAAAACAATACTATCAATAAAGATTGCTTATGAAAATAATGCAACAAAGACAAATGACTAAAACAAGTATACTTAAATTAATAAGTGCATCCATTTTATTTACAAATTTGGAAGTTGAGGCCATAGCCGACCAAAGTAAAGAAATACAAAGTATCAAGCTCGCTCATAAGAGGAACCGCCTCCTAAAGCATGTCTGCTTCTCTAGGCAAGGTCGCTTAAAAACTCGTCTTCATCATCGGAGAGGAAGCTGGGAGTATCCTGAGCAATGCCATGCTTTTTCATACAACATCGATAACCATAGAAGAACATATCATCTACCTGTTTTTGGTAATTTACCTTCAAGTCTTCCTTTTGAGTGGCAAACCCTGCCCGAAGATCCTACAACTTTTGCCTCAGTCGAGCAACTTCTTCTTCAGCCTTCTCCTTATCAGCCGCCATAGCCACTTTCTCATCAGTTAGTTGACACGCTTCAGCTTGAGACCTCCTCCTCGGCCTTCTTCAACAAACCAACACCTTCTTCAGCCAATTTCTGGGTAGCAGCAGCCTCACTCTTCGCTGTCTCCAAGTTGGCAAGGAGATCCTCATTCTCGTCCATGTTATGGGCAACGTATGCCCTCATGGTGTTGGCTGCTTCTAGCCATTAGAAAAGGTGAACACATTGCCGCATAAGGTTATGGACTTTGGCTATCACCTAGGGGCAACAAATAAATCGTTATAAGACGAGAGACTAAGGCAAAAATGAAAAAAATCACAAGAGAAAAAAAAGAAGATGACCTACCACTTTGATTGTCTCAAAAGTTGTGTAGTCCCATATATGGAGAATACGGGCAATAATGGTGTTTGCAGTACTGTACGAAAACCATGCCGTGAATGATTGACTAGGATTTTTATCTATCTCGATTGGAATCTATTGAGTAGCCGGAAAGAACACCCTCCATGTTTTGAACTAGAGGTTTTCTTTCGATGAAAGAAGGAATACGACTCAAAAGCTCATACATCTTCTCCCAGCTGGGAATATAGGCTGGCTTTGGATAGGGAAGAGGAGAATTCATGCACTCGAATGATTCCTCGTTGAAGTTTCCTGGGACGATAAAGGGTTTTCTCATCTCATGATAATAAATCTCATCAACAAATGAGGGTTTCTCATCTGGCTCCGAAGTGACGGCCACAACAGTAGTCAATGGTGTTGGCATGGACGGAGGATCTGGGGCAGGTTTTGAGCAACCTTTCTTCGAAGGGGAAAGGTTGATAATAATGGATTTAGACAGGCAATTATGCTACCTCTCGCGGAATCCAGCCCTCAAGTTGGAAGCCACTTCTTCATCATTTTCCTATTTCTCACAAACAATAAAGGACACTAGTCGACCAACCCTTGTTTTGGTTCGTTGTTAGAGGACGAAGGAGATGAAGATGATGAAACTAACAATGAAGATGGGGAGATGGAGAGACAAAATGTGGATTTCTCGCTCTTTGGACAAAACGAGCAGCAAACTTCTTTTTCTTTTGAGTAGGAGGGTAAATAGTGGAATCGGAAGACGGACGGTCAGTAGCCAAAACTTGCCTAAATGTCCCCTCTTGGAGTTTTCTCTCCCATTTCTCTAGGCGAGCCTAGAGTGCCTCAAAATTTTCCAAACGAGCAACCTAGTAGAAAGGCAAATCCTTCAGCACAAAGTGTTCTCCAGGCACCAGAGACAGAGGAGCTAGCCAGGGAAATGTAGGGATGATAAACGGCTTGAGATTGTTGATCAACGCTAGTAGGTTCTTGTTTGATAAGAAAACCTTTTGAGCTCGTTCGACAACGTCTATTTCGAACAACTTGTTGAGTTTGGCGAATGAAGCCTTTTTCACCCACTCTACAAGATGTCTCCGTCTCTCCTTGCTTGCATTACACAAACAAAAAGATCATGAGTAGATTCACAACAAGGAAGAAATAACAACAAGATATAAAGAAAGTGACAGAAGCATGGCCTAATCGGAATCTCCAATGAACGTTGTGGAGAAAAAACTCCATCTAGACCCTCAAATGAATCATTCAAAAGGTTGGACACTAAAACATGCCCCTTGGCCTAACCTTTGCATGAATCCAAAACACCGATCACCAATTGGAGAGAAGGAATATGGGCAGACAAACTGAACCTTTCCTTTTGGCTCATCTTAACAATATAAATGAATAAGACTTCTAGCAGGGAAAGATCTAGCTAGAATAGCATGTCTAACATGCTACACCCCATCAATACCTAAACAACATTCGGACGAAGAAAAGTTGGAGGAATTTGTGTGAAATGAAGGAATTGTTTGAAGAGAGAAGGAATAGGAAGACAGAGCCCAACAACATATTGCTTCTTAGTAAAATACATCATGTTATTCAGAAGGTCAACAGAGGATAGAGTCTTGCCATCTGTTAGTTGAATCAGGATATTATCTGGAATATGAAAACGAGCTTGGAATTCCCGCTTGGATAGGACACCAATCAGGCGCTCCAGTCTGAGGTGCCTGGCTCTAGCATTTTTCCATCCACTTTTCTGAGGCCTTCCGCTTGTAGAAATGACTATTTCCCTTGCCATTAGACTAAGTGGATCTGGGTCGTGTAGAAACCTACGTGGGTCAACGCAGTTATTGGAATCAATCACCTGACTTATTCGCCATTCAACATTGCCTCAACAATACAAAAAGAGCCTAGATGGACCATAGTTTGAAGCTAGATGGATTTGGCTATCGAAACTTACAAAGCAAGTCTTTTAGCCAATGATAGAGGAAGAATCATGCTTATCACCCCAACGCGATGGTAGCGAAAAACATGAATCAATGACAAAAACATAAATATATTGACAACGCACCAATAGAGGATACAGAAAAGCCCCAAATCTAGCCATCGACACGTCCATCATCTCTCAAACAAGGCATAAAAAACGAGCAAAGAAACTAAGAAACCCTAAATCTAGACATCGATGTGTCCATTTCTCTCTAAATAAACAATAATCAATGCAATCAAAAGAAGAATAACAAGCATTGAAAAAGAAAGAGTGAGCGATGGAAAACTTACTAGAGTCAGGATTGAACACTCTTTAGCGGAGAAGAAATCCACCAGAAGCAAGTCCAAAGTCAATGACAAAGAAAAGGAAAGGCAGCAATCGGTGGCAAGTGCAACAACGACAAAAGAACAACGCGGGTAGGAGAATTCCAAAGCGGGAGAAAGCCAAAAGGTGACCCAACAGTATGGAGCCCACTATTCACAGGGATAAAAAAACCTTGGTAATCCAAGGGACAAGCCGCTTCGCAATGCTTTCCAAAGCCAAATGAAGAGATACATTGTTTGACAACTAACCTCGATTGATGTGACCCATCATTATAGCCCTAAATGACACTCATCCCTAGGCTCCCAAAGAACTTGAAACATATAATTCGTCCTACCTCAACTTGCTAGCTACCAGATTGGATAGAAGAAGACGAATTAAGAGGACATTGTGAGGGGTTTCCCTCCATGTGTCCTTCCCCAAATTCAAAACCCCTTAGTCCGTCCAAGGTAAGCATATGATCCGTCCGTCTGGCGCAAGAGAGAGATTTCTTTCTTTCTTAATTCCAGACGGAATTGACAGATCAAGCTGACTGGGGCTTCCAGATGAACCAACCAACACAGCCGGAGATTCCAAACATTGAATAAATGGTTAGTCACACCTAGTGATTGAGTGACGGCCTAGACGACATTTACGCCTAAAAATCAATGTCTCCCAATTGCTACATGCAATCAACAACATTGACATACATAAATGCATAGTCAACTACATGGTTTGAGACTCTTACTCGATAGCCAGAAAATGACACCAGTTAGCGACTCTTGCTTGGTATGATTGCCCAATCTGCATAGAGATTATGGTGTTGACTGTCTTGCTAAGGCTTGATTTTCGCTCTGATGGCAAGCATCATCGTAAGAAAGGCATGAATGCACAATCAACGCTATGATGATGGTGTCATCTGCTCTATAAAAACCCCTTGAGAAGCATGAAAAAGATACGCATGCACAAAACCATTCAAAATGTTTGGACTCATCCTCATTGATTTCTAACTTAAGCTTCAGAGAGGCATGCTTGGACCACCTGTCCAGACATCCTTTTGTGTAGGGAAAAAGTCTGTCTAACTCCAGTGAAACTAGATGGACCCAATTCTGGTTGGCACTACAACAACACCTAAACTATTTTTGGTTCCCAAAAAATAAAATGGAAAAAAAAAGTATTAAGGAAAATGGTTTTCTTGTATTTGCTTTCATCATGAAAAATACAAAAGAAAATCAAATAGAATTAAAATTTGTCAAAAAATTATATATTTTTAAATTATTTAATCTTTATATAATAGAGATAAATAAATAAAATAGGCTTAAAGAAACATACAAAAGTAATTTATTGAGTTTAAACTATTTTTCATTTTCTTTCACTTTTTCTTTCCTTATACTTTTCCTCTATTTTCTTTCTCTCACATTTTCCCTCAATTTTTTTTTTTGGAAACCAAACATAGCCCTAAAAAAGTTGAAAACAAAATTTAAATGCAATTAAAACAAATTCAATTTCATTATTATTTCAGATTATATTTTTATTAATTTATATATCACCTTAATAGAATTTAAATTTGAAATAGGTATTTTAATTTATTCAAAGTTGAATAAATATTTTAAATAAAATTTGAAAGGTATTAGGTGGTTAAAAAATGAAAAGTAAAATTGCACTATACTTGACAAACCATCCTTCTATTTTAAAATATCATACTATCTTTCATTGTCAAATTTCTTCTAGTTGGAACATAAAATAATTAAAATATTTCCAATTGTGATAAAGCAAAATAATGTGGTTTTGGGTTTTTTGTTTTTTCCTTTCTTCTCATTTTTTATATTCATTGTAACATGATTTTTTGCTTCTTTCATAGCTTAGTGGGTGTTAAGTAAACCAATTTAATATCTTAAAGAGACTTAATAAATTAATTTAAGTATATTTGGTAAAATAACTTAATGATATAATTTAAAGTAAAAAACAACTTTAAGTAATAAGTGAAAATAATTAACTTATTCTTAAGTTTACATTTTTTATTTTTTATTTTTACCCTTATTTACCTTAGTTACCTTCACGGTCCCTTTTGCTACTTCACAAACTCCATTGTTACTTGACCACTTTTGTCCTAATTATAATTTATGATGATAAATATGTCAATGTAATGATTTAAAATAAATTTTAAGTTAATTTATCAAATAACCTTAATAGTTAAAGTAAAAATGAAGTAATAAGTTTTAAGTCAATAATATAAGTATAATTTAACTTGAAGTCAACTTAAGTCATTAAGTAATAAAAATTAAGTTTTACCAAATACCCCCTTAGTTTTGATATATATATTTTTTTCCCATTTCTATCCTACTTCTTTCTTTTGGTGTTTCCTTTAAGGTATGTTTGGTTCTAGGGAAATTTGAAGAAAAATAGGAAGGAAAGAAAATAGAGAGGAAAAGTAGAAAGAAAAAAGAAGTGAAGAAAAATAAAAAATAGATTTAAAGTCAATTAATTATTTTTATATATAAATTTAATTTTTTTTCATTTATTTAACTCTCTTATATAAATATTACATAATTTTAAAATATAAAAATTTCTTAATAAATTTAATTATATTTAAATTTCTTTCATATTTTTCATAATAGAACTAAATACGAGAAAATCATTTTCCTTATTATTATTATTTTTCCCCATTTCTATCCTACTTCTTTCTTTTGGTGTTTCCTTTAAGGTGTGTTTGGTTCTAGGGAAATTTGAAGAAAAATAGGAAGGAAAGAAAATAGAGAGGAAAAGTAGAAAGAAAAAAGAAGTGAAGAAAAATAAAAAATAAATTTAAAGTCAATTAATTATTTTTATATATAAATTTAATTTTTTTTAATTTATTTAACTCTCTTATATAAATATTACATAATTTTAAAATATAAAATTTTCTTAATAAATTTAATTATATTTAAATTTCTTTCATATTTTTCATAATAAAACTAAATACGAGAGAATCATTTTCCTTTTTTTTTTTTTTCTTTTCCTAATACTTCTACCAATAATAGCTTTAATTTTCTTTTTCATTTTCAAAATGTCAATTTGGTTTTCTTTCTTTTGTGCTCAATTTTATTCTGCGTCCTGATTCTTCTTGATCTTCTTTTTCAAAGTCACACTCTAAGGAGCTCGATCCTTCCACAAATCATAATGCTGAGGCTTAATCCTTCTCTTTTGAAAAGAAGGGAAAAAAAATAAGTCATCCCAAAAATAGACAAAAACAAAGTCCCAACTATTTTTGAAGACGGTTTTGAAAAATAACTTTTGAGAATATTTTTTGAAAACTATTCTTCGATGTTGTGTACAACAAAAGCCGATTTGAAACCTAAAATGTTTTTAACATATTTTTAATATTTTTAAATATGTTTTAAAAGAAATTTTTATATCTATTGTTTTATTTTTAATCATTGCACATGTTTGTATACTTATTTTTTAAAATAGCACTTAGAAAATAAGTGAAAATAGCAAAAAATAACTAAATGCTATTTTTTGAAAACATCATGGCTCGGTTTGGTAATTGTTTTAAAAAATAGCTCTGAAAAACAATTTTTTAGAACAATTTTTGAAAATTATTCTTAATATTTTGTAGAACAAAATTCTGTTAGGAACTTGAAAATTTTTTAATCTATTTTTAATATTTTTAAATATGTTTTAAAAATAATTTTTTTTATATATAATTTTTTATTTTTTATTATTTTGCATGCTTGTATAGTATTTTTTAAAACAACCTTTAGAAAACAAGTGAAAACACCTCAAAGATGTTTTATGAAAATACCCTATTTTCCATTTTTAAAAATAAAAAAAATTAGAAAATAGCTTTCTAATTGTCAAACGTGGTTTCCTCTCTCTCTCTCTCTCTCTCTCTCTCTCTCTCTCTCTCTCTCTCTCTCTCTCTCTCTCTCTCTCTCTCTCTCTCTCTCTCTCTCTCTCTCTCTCTCTCTCTCTCTCTTTGTTCTACACAACAAAAAACTGTTATTGGAAACAGTTACCAAATATACCCCATGTTTTCTTTTAAGTATAAAATAGAAAATAATTTTTTATAGTCAAACTTGTTTTTCTGATTTTTTTTTTTTGTTTTGAAGAACAGTTTTTTGTTTTTCAAAACAATTGTCAAATATACCCAAACTTTAGTTTTGTATTTAACAAAAAATTTCTTTATGAACAAACAAAATGCAACATTAAATTCTCCAAAACTCTCAAATTTCTTCTTTGCAACTTCTCCTTCCAGAGCAAACCCTTACTTGTTTTCCTTTTTCTTTTTCTTAAATCTAATTCATCTTCAAACAAAATTAAAATGAATTTAGAAAAAAGAAAGAAAAACTAACATGAGGCTGTTTTGTCGTGGTTAAACTTATAAAATTAAGATTTCAGCAAATTTTGTATGCAATCATGTTAATCTCCTTTCCAATGAGTATTCAACACGTGTTAAAGCAAGAAACCTAAAAAAAAAAAAAAACCCTTCAATATTCAAATCTAATTATTTTTGTTTTACTTGAATGATTGTTTCACATGATGTAATCTGATATATTTTTTCAAAATAATCAAAAGGGTCACCAAAAGGAAGACTATAGTATAATAACAAATACACTTATGTAACATTATTGAAAGGCTTACAAGCATACAAACCCATAGAGAAGACTGCAAATCAAAATTTTATTAGATATAGCCATTATTCAGTTGGGGTGCTGCATGGATGATAATCGAGGCAGATCCCAAGTTTTACCCTTTTGCTTCATGGCATGTCCTCATCATTTAGATAT
Source organism: Vitis vinifera (assembly GCF_030704535.1). Lineage (NCBI taxonomy): Eukaryota > Viridiplantae > Streptophyta > Magnoliopsida > Vitales > Vitaceae > Vitis > Vitis vinifera. The sequence continues at coordinate 13,955,548 of NC_081813.1, forward strand.
TTGGCATATTTGACCCCTTGTTCGTACGCTGCCTTGATTTTGGGATCCTTAATATCCACAATGCCATGAACATTATCCTCTGCATTCTCATTCTTTACCGATTTTGCTTGATTAATCCATTGATTATAGGCCTTCACCCATTGTTGGTAGGTCTCCTTCTCGCTGTTGTTAATATCATTGACATCCACATCATTATTCTTTATCGATTTGGCAATTTCAACCCCTCGCGCATAAGCCGTCAAGGCATTATTAAGCGAGTTATCAGCAGCAGCAGCAGCAGCATCCTTGATATCCTTACTCATTACCCATTTAGCAATTTTGCCCCCTCGTGCATAAGCCGTCCAGGCATTATTAAGCGAGTTATCACCATCATCATTATTGTCATAATTATTGACGGCCTTGACGCCATAACTATTCATCTTATTCTTTACAAGTTCGGCATATTTGATGCCTTGTCCATAGGCCCTCAAGGATTTTGTTAACTTCTCATCATCAGCAGCTGCAGCAGCATCCTCGTCATCCTTGATATCCTTACTCGTTGCCGATTTAGCAATTTTGACCCCTCGTGCATAAGCCGTCAAGGCATCATTAAGGGAGTAATCACCATCATCATTAAAGCCATTGTTGTTGATGGCCTTAACGCCATAACTATTCATCTTATTCTTTACAAGTTCGGCATATTTGATGCCTTGTTCATAGGCCCTCAAGGATATTGTAAGCTTCTCGTCATCACCATTTGAATGATCTTCTTGCTTGGAAAGTTGTGAAAATGCTGGCTCGTCGTGGTCGAAGAGATCAGCCACATCATTCTCTTTATCAACACTGTTGGGAGCGACTTTGCTGAAGTAGAAGCTGTCCCTTCCATAACTCCTCCCTACAGAATCAGACAAGAGGACAGTAAGCAAGAGCAAGGAAAGGTGTTTAGCAAAGGAAGCCATGTTTCTTACAATCTGATTGGATAAGGTGTTGTGATGGCCTAACCTTTATACACACCACACTCCCATTTATTTATCCTACTCATTCACGGCAAATGATGCGCAGTATAAATTGTGGCAATCCATTTTAAGAGAAGATATGCCACACCTTCTTCTCTATTCCATTTTGGTCTGCCCTCCTTTACTATGACCCACCCTGGCTTTACTACTTCGCATGTTCTTACCAAATTTGCTAAGAATGTCAAATTCGCATGGTGATGTGAATTCATATTTTAGTTTCCCTTCCTTTTATTCCTCTCTTCTTGATTTTTTTTTTTCAAATCTTTTATGAATTTAATGATCAATGTATTTTCAAAATTTTAATGCCATACCTACAACCTAAAATAAAATTTGGAATTACTGATTTGCAGTTTTTAGATACACTCCATGAATATCATGTCTTTCATGGCTCGTAAGTTAATACATAATCATTTTTTTTTTGTTTCCTTTTTATTCCATATTCTCACCGGCTAGTATACCATATATTATTTATACTTATTAATTAAACCAATTTTTCTTTCCTCGTATTGGCAAGTTATGGTCATTTTCTATATATGTAATAGTAATTCCATTAATAATTCTAGTCTTCATCTTTAGGTGGGCTTGGTAAAACTTAATATTTAAACTAACTTTAAGTTAAATTATACTTAAATTATTAACTAAAAACTTATTACTTAATTCTTACTTTAAATATTAAGGTTGTTTGATAAAATTAACTTAAAACTTATTCTAAATCATCAAATTAATATATTTATCCTCATAAATTATAATTAGAACAAAAAAGATCGAGTAACAGTAGGGGTCGTGGAGTAGCAAAGGAGATTATAGAGATAACTAATGAAAATTTAGACTTAAGAATAAATCAATTGTTTTTACTTATTACTTAAAATTATTTTTGAATTTAAGTAATAACATTAAATTATTTTACCAAACATACTTAATTTACTTAATGACTTATATTATGTTATTAAGTCACTATAAATTATTAAGTTGGTTTACCAAATACCACTAAAAGTTGCTAACTTAAAACCTATTTCTTATTTTTTTACTTTAAGTATTAAGGTTGCTTGATAAATTAGCTTAAAATTTATTTTAAGTTATCAAATTGACATATTTATTCCCATTAATTTTAATTAATATTTATCATAATTAATTTTAACTAATATTTATTTTATTAATCTTAATGGGTGTTTGACAGAACTTAATACCTATTACTTAATGATTTAAGTTGACATTAAGTTAAATTGTTCTTAAGAAGGTGTTTGGTAAAACTTAATATTCATTACTTAATGACTTAAGTTGACTTTAAATTAACTTTACCTAAATTGTTGACTTAAAACTTATTACTTAATTCTTACTTTAAGTATTAAGGTTGTTTAATAAAATTAACTTAAAATTTATTCTAAATTATTAAATTGACATATTTATCCTTATAAATTATAATTAAGGTAAAAGAGGTAAAGTAACAATGGAGGTCATGAAGTAGCAAAAGGCATTATGGAGGTAATTAGGACAAATGAGGATAAAAAGATAAAATGAAGACGTGGACTTAAAAATAAGTTAATTGTTTTTATTTATTACTTAAAGTCATTTTTTACTTTTAAGTCACACCATGAAGTTATTTTACTAAACATACTTAATTTACTTAATAATTTAAATTAAGTTATTAAGTCACCTTAAGTTATTAAGTTGGTTTACTAAACACTCACTTAGTTTATTTTTCTTTAGATTTTACATTAATATCATTTCTATTTTTCCATTTTTAGTGGTAAGGCTCATTATCTTCTATCTATCTTATATTCTATTTATTCTAGTAAATAAGTTAAACACCTTATGTTTTTCCTTTAAATGTCATGTTTTGATATAATTTGTTTTCCTTCTTCAATGGTCATGCCTTGTTACACTAAAACTATGCACTTGTTTATAATATTACAACTAATCCATATAGCAAAATTTTCTTCTTTGTTAGCCATTTTTTGGGATTGGTTTTATGGCCCTTTTAAATAATTTCATTTTACATATTTTTTTGTTTACATATGTTATTTTCTCTTATTCTCTTCTATTTCTTAACTTTTGTCGGTTGGTATTTATATTTTATGCTCCTTATTGTAAAATGTTAAAGAAAAAAAAGGATTTATAAATATATTTACAATAAAAACCCTATAAAATAATACTCTTGGAATAAGAGTGATTATTATCTTAGTTGAATTATTAATCTATCGATAACTGCATATTTACTAATTTAGAGAGAGTATTATGTTCCTATTATATTTTTCTCGAATATGTGTGACTTATAAATAAAACAAACAATAGATGTGGTCAAAAGCTAATACATAGAAGTTTAAAGGACTCTAAAAAAGAAGAGATATTTATTAGTTGTAGAAGATAAAAAGACTCTCAAAAGGAAGATATGTGAGGTCTAATCTTAATAGTCTAAAAGATAAAAATATTTCAAGGATGTGATGACTTTGAAAAAAAGTTGAATTAAGATTTTAATATAGGGGGAAATGCGCTTTGTTTATTATTCAATACTATCTTATGAATTTTTGTTTATTATTATTTTTATATATTTCTTCAATTATTTATTTATATTACCATAGGCCCTTAAATATTTTTAAATAAATTCTTATGTTATGCATTTAATGAGGTTATTAATTTAGTACAGTGAAACTAGTTGGAACTACAAAATTTTATTATTTAAATGAAGATATTAACTTATTAGGATTTTAATATAGGGAAAAGTGTGTTTTTAGCTTATGATATGAAAATATCATGAAATTGAGAACCTAACTTTCCCATTTTCAAGTTTGTCGTGCTAATCTTAAAAATATTTTGGATTTTCATGCACTTTGGGTTGATGTGGTTTTTAATACGAAATTTATCCTCCCATTTTTCCCAGGTAAGTGTCCACATGTGAGGAAAAAAAAAAAAAAACAAACAAGCAAAAAACAAAAAACAAAACTCTCTCTCTTCACTTTCTCCACCAAACATCCAAAGAAACCTAAGATTTCATTTGTTTTTCTCTTTCTCCCTCTCAAAACACAAAGAAACCCTAAGATAAAAACTTTAGCTCCATCTCCATTTCCATCAATTTATCAACTCAGAAATATTAGGAATTCAGAAATCTCTCGCCTAATTAATTTACTTTCTTCCCATTCATTTTCATCATCATCGTGGTCCTCCAAGATTGGATTTCTAGGTTGGTATTTGGGCATGCTCGAAACCCATCCTCTCATCACCAAAAACATTACATTCTCCCTTATCTTCGCAGTTGCTGACTTGACATCCTAGGTCAACCATAAAATCTTGTTCTTTTTTTTTTTTTAGATATAATATTTTTGGGGATTTCATTATTATGTTTTCATTTTTTATTAGAAACTATCGCATAATTACAATGCAATTTTTTTTCAAAGATTTACAACATTTTAATTGAGGTGAAGAATGATGAATTGATTGAGGCAATAAGTAAAAAAGATAAAAAAATTATTTCACAAGATAATAATTTAATATACTACCATGAAACCAAGGTTTAGTTAATCTCGGTTTTGATGATAACAAAATAAGGTTTAGAACTAATAATTATATTTCAAGTGTGATTAGGCAAGACAATTTCCAAAGTGACAATCACAAAGACAAATCAAGTTAAGGAGAAATCATGAAGAAGAAGATCACCTCAAAGAGAAGTGTTTTTCAAGATCCAAGCTTCAAAAAATCTCTTTGTAAGGTTGTTGGTGCACTGGGATTTTCATACATTACATTATTTACTTATGCACCAAAATCATCCAAGAGTTATTTTGTTTTAAATATTTTAAAATTTGGATGATTTCATGTTTTCAACTAAAACCTTGTGTCAAATGTCTTTCCAACTTGTTTAAAAGGTTTTAAGTTGAAAAAGATGGTTTTTTGAGCCAAAAACGGCTCAACCAATTGAATTCGATGAGGAGCCGGTCGACCACCAACTCAACTGGTCAAGGGTATGAACAATAACTAGTCGACCCCCAGCTCAACCAGTCAATGGTATGAATAGTAATCGGTTAGCCCCCAACTCAACCGATCGATAGTGCAAAAAAACTTTCTCTTTCTTCTAGAACGGTTGTTCAACAGGTTGAGGTCCGGTTGAGGTCCGATCGAGGTCCAATGATCACCTGCCAAGCATTAAATGCTAACTGCTAGTCAACCGGTCAACCCCCAGCTCGACCGGTTGAACCCCCAACAGTTAGTTTGGATTTTTTCTTCTATAAAAAGACTCTAATCTTTATTGTCTCATAAGCTTAACCTTCCCAAACCTTTCTTGAATATATTTGAGCCTTGGAAGAGTGTTTTTTAGTGCACCATTGTTCTAAAACTTGCATATCTTTTGTGCACCATTCAATCCTAGTTTTCTTGTATCATTTGAGTTTAAAGTTTTTGTACTAGGATTTTGTGAGATCATTTATTTGTAAATCTTTATGATGAAGTTTCTCAAGTGTGGGGTATCACTTGAGGGGTTGTTCAAGAGTGGGATATCTCTTGAGAAGTGTAAAGGGTGCTTGGAGCCAAAAGTCCAAGAGGGTGAATTGGAACCATAATCCAATTGTATTGCTTGAAGGCTTGGTTTGGAAGCCTTGAATTAGTGGAACCTCAAGCTTGGGATTGAAGCTAGAAGAGAGTAGATGTAGGCCGGGTTACGCCGAACCATTATAAAATCTTGTATTTGCATTCTCTCTTCCTTAATCTTTTAATTTATATACAATTGTCTTTATATTGTTTATTATATACTTGCATATAATTGTCTCTTACATTTACATAGTTTAAATTTGAAAAAAGGGACCATCACCCTATTTAACCCCCTCCCCCCTCTTCCCCTCTTTAGGGTGATTACCATAGGTTGGATTAACCTAATTTTTCTAACAACTACTATAATTTTTGCTCTTAATTTATTTTTCTCAACTATACATTCTTGTTGACTAATAATTTTATGTTTTCTATTCAGAAAATGATGTTGCTACCTTCAAGTTCTTTTGACCCAATTAGAACATTATAGATGATTGGATATGAGTTGTTCATTAACTTTGTGGCAAAATTCCTACCAAAGTGAGATGTGATCACTACCATCAAGAAGATAATCATGGGATAGGCTATCTATCTATATATGGACCTTTTGTCAAATCTTTTTTCTTCTTTGTTAATGTAGCTCTGCAAGTTACACAAAAAAATATGTATTTCATCTCTCAATTAAACAACATTGGTCTATTATTATTATTATTATTATTATTATTTCTTATGTCAATATGGGTAATTGTTTGGTTGCAAATTTATACATTTGTTGTTATTGTTGTCAACTTGTGTTTTAGCATCATATAAATTTAGAAGGCAATACGAAATGACCACCCTAAAAAGTGCATTCACATGAAAACATGTAAATTTTATGTTTTTGTAATACATATGAAAGTAAAGAACATTGAGGCCAAATAAAACATACATAGTAGAATGGTGGAGAAGAACTTGAGGAGCCAACCTTTACCTATCCAAAAAAAAAAAGTTAGGATAGAGCCCTTAAAAGCATGACATGATGTAACAAATTTGAAATTCATTATTTATTTAATGATATTCCAATTTCACTTTTATCTATCATATCCATGCATTATACCTTGTAAGCATTTTGACCGACATCTTTTGCATTGTACATGACTTAGGTGCATTAGGAGTCACACAAAAGATCCAAGTCACGGGTTCCTTGTAGTTAGATGACTTGTTCACAATTGGTTTATGAACCCATTAGAGGTTGTCGTGTACCACCTCCTAATTGGAGGAATGGTTAGTCTTGGCTATCGGGATGGGTTTCCCATGGTGTGTGTACTAGTGTATATGTTTAGACATTAGACAGGATCTACGGTGAGTCATGACTTAAGGCTATCAAATAGTTATAACCTTACCAAGTTGTTTCATTATGTTATTTCTCAACCTTGAGAGAATATTGAGCTTATGCTAAAATTAGCAATGACTTTGACTTATGAGTGAGATTGTAAGTTGATCATATATTCCCTATGAATTGGGTCACTATTGATGAAAGCTAGTAGCAATAAATATTCTCAATAGGCACCATGATATCTCATGGGATTGAGACAAAGTGTCCTATTGGGTGATCCTAAGGAGGTGTGTTCATGGAAACTATGGTCATAGTAGTTCCTTAAGTGAAACTTAATATAGGTTCTTTGAGATCTAAAACATGTTAGTTGAACACATAATAAGAGAATCCATAACTCAAGGATGGTAAAGGTAGTCTTGAAAGGCTAATAGCTTTCACGTTATTAGACTACAGATATCAGTTCATGGAGAGACTAAATGTAATGGATAGCAAGTCATAGACATGAGCACATAGTGTCTCATTGTTATTTACCTAGGATATTGGAGTTTAGTTGATTCTTTGTAGTGGGGATATTGAATCAACTTCATAATTGGATTTTGAGGGAGTCAGTACTCTTATGGGTCCTAGTGGATGATTGGAGCCAAAATCTATGCTCTAATGGCACATATTCAATATAATTCATGCACCATAAGACACTCAAATCATCTTAATTGTCCCAAATTGATGGTAAGGCCCTAGCCATGAGTTTAAATTACAGTTTGGAGAGTTATCTCAGGTTTAAGGAAAGAAAATGGTGAAAATTCAATCACTTTAGATTTTGAAAGATCAAGAAAGGGTAAAATAAGGAAACAAGCGAGTCAAAACTCATGAACTACGAGGAAAGGCAAGAAGAGCATATCATGAGTTTTGGAAATGAGGAATGAACATTACAAAGTAAGAAAGAAGGCACACAAACATGGGAAATGAAGTATGAGACAAAATTCATCAAGTAGCATGGAAATTTAAAACTTAAAATCTAGTGGCAACATGTACTTTGATTTTGTTGAAAAATGTAGATGTAGACCCTCCATTTTGTCCTCTTAGCAGAAGTGACACTAGATGTCTTCCCATACTTCTATCTTGACTCGTTGTCATCCCCTTGTGGCCCATTAACACTTATATAGTTTCATTTTCTAAGCCACCTTCAGGGACCCTTTGTTGAGGGACTCATTCGAACCCACATTGTGACCTTGGCCACCTTTCATCCTTAGGTTAGATCCCACTTAGGTTCACCTAGACTCACTTTGGTTCACATAGGCCCCTTTAAGCTCACTTAGACACACTTGACCCATTTAGGCCTAGTTAGCTTTACTTGACCCTCCTAGGTCACCTTTTGGGCATGTCTTGTCCGGTTTCCATGACTTGTGTTTGTAAGGTTGCATCACTTTTATTTTTTATTATTTTATTTTATTTATTTATTTATTTTATTTATTTTTAATTATTATTATTATTAGTTTCTATAATAATTTTTTGAAATGTTTCAATATAATTTTTTTAATGAATAATTTTTTGGTAATTATTATTACTATCATTATTATTATTATTATTATTATTATTATTATTTAATCACGTTATGTTTTCTTTTTCTTTTTTTTCTTTTTTTTAAATGTTTATTTTATTTACTTAGGCAAAAAATAAAATAAAATTGGAAAAGTGAAAACTTGGGGATGTGTTAAGGGTTTTTGGGAAGGAGTCCTGGTGGAGTTTTCAAGGTGTTTTGCATGGGAAAAGCAAAGAAGGGAGGTGAACGAGAGGCTGGGAAAGATGGTTAGTTTGGGGGGTTTCCGAAGGGACAAGAGGAAGAACTGAGAAAGGAAACTGAAGTTTTTGGAAGAAAAGCGGGGTCGTTGGCTGAAGAAAAAACAGAGGTTTGGATGAGGAGTTTTCAAGGGTAGCTATGACGTAGTCTGGGGGGTGGTATCAGCTATGAGGGTGAAAAACAGAGAAAAAGAAAAAAAAAAAAGGAGACCGAGATGGAGAGATGGATACAGTTTCCTTTTTCTGTCCGATTTTGGGAAGTGAAGGGAATGAACTTGACCGATTTTGGGAATCAAAATACTCTTGTGAAAAATTGAAGTTTGGATATCGATTCAAGGTGTGGTTGAAGGGCCTCTCGATGGGATATCTACCTTCTGATGGCCGATGATCAAATTCACTGGTTTTCAATTGTCAATTCTTTGATGATTGTTCTTTTCCTTTCTGGTATTGCGGGACTTAGATCTTGAGGACTTAATTTCCTTTCTTAAAACATGGAGCAAGCGTGCTTCTGGTCAACTTGCCACCAGTTTCGAGTTTTTTTCCATTCCAGGAAGTGCTCGACTGGCGGTTTCTCACCCTTGGAGGTTTCCTTCTTATTTCTTTTGTCAATTGCACTTAGCGCCCAACTTTACTTAGATGATCAGCACGACAGGCCTAATGCGATTTTTTTCTGAGATAGATGTTGGATCTTTAGTGCAGTTCTCCAATGCATTGTTGATACAACATCCATTCAGAATTTCTTGAGTTTCTGAGGGCCGAATTCCGCAAGTAAACAAATGAGAATTTGCTTACTCAGTTGATAATTAGATAATGTGTTGCATCGGATCTGTAAAGACTTGGTAGTTCTTAGTTATTCCTTCACCATTGCTGCTGAAGGCTTACTTTTAGAAGGCGAGAGACGAATTGAACGGAAGATTCTGCAACAAGTTTGAAGTAGCTAGTATAAATGTGATAATTCTTCTTAGTTCTTTGGTAGCCTTGGGCAACTGTATCTTGAATCGGAGATTCCTTCTTTGACCTAGAAGAATCTTTCTGCGCTGATCCGTCTCTGAGTTGCTCACAGGATGTTCTGCACTCGATCTTTATTGCAATCTCTGCATTGTTATTGTCGTCCAACAGTGGGTTTAATATATTTTCTGAATAAGGCTCTGAAGCTTGTCCATCAAAAAAGTATCGGTGTCACTCTCTTGCACATTGTCCTCGAAAATTAATGGTGGATTCAGCCGGACCAGCCAGGAAATTTGTTTATTTTCTGTAGTGTTTTTTTCTGCGAGTTATCAACTGAAGGCATATGACGTAAATTCATCTATGTGTTCTTCATTCTTTTCTTAAATAAGACAAAGAGCCGCAATCCGTTGAAATCTGTGCCTTGTGCTACAAGAAGAATGGATAAGTATACGATAATCAAGGAAGTTGGTGATGGGACATTTGGAAGTGTTTGGCAAGCGATAAATAAGCAGATTGGTGAAGTTGTTGCTATAAAAAAGATGAAGAGAAAATATTATTCCCGGGAAGAATGTTTAAATCTGAGAGAAGTCAAGCCATTGAGAAAGATGAACCACCCAAACATTATGAAGCTCAAGGAAGTTTTTAGGGAAAATGATATTTTGTACTTTGTGTTTGAATACATGGAATGCAACCTTTACCAACTTATGAAAGATCAGTTGAAGCTTTTTTTTCGGAAACTGAAGTTCGAAATGGGTGCTTTCAAGTGTTGCAAGGTCCTGCTTACATGCACAGGCGTGGATATTTTCATCGCGACCTCAAGCCAGAGAACTTGTTGGTTACAAAAGATGTAATAAAAATTGCTGATTTTGGTCTTGCTCGGAAGATCAATTCTCAACCACCATACAAAGAATATGTCTCTACACGCTGGTATCGAGCTCCAGAGGTTCTGCGTCAATCATCCACATATGGTTCTGCAGTCGATATGTGGGCAATGGGTACTATCATGGCTGAATTGTTTACTCTCCTTCCTCTCTTTCCAGGATCGAGTGAAGCAGATGAAATTTACAAAATATGCAATGTTATATATGGGCAGTCCAACTTAAAATTCATGGGCCGAGGGACTTAAACTTGCTAATGCTATCAACTACCAATTCCCACAGTTTTCTAGTATTCATCTCTCTGTATTGATACCATCTACAAGTGAGGATGCAATCAACCTTATTACTTCACTTTGTTCATGGGATCCCTACAAGAGGCCAACAGCCTTGGAGGCTCTTCAGCATCCTTTCTTCCAGAGTTTCTTTTATGTCCCACCATCCCTTCGTCCTCGAACTGTTGTGACTAGGACACCTCCAGCTGGTGAAACAAAGAGAGCTTTGGAGCATAAATCTGCTAGGAGGTGTTCAACGCAAGCTGGAAATGAATAATCATGATGTTTATAAGAATGATAAATCCTTGAAGAGCTCTCCTAAGCAGCCAAGATATCAACCATACCATGCAAAGAAGATGACAACAAGCTGCCACTTTGAGGACGTCTCGGGATTTTCATTTAGAACATACAGCATATAAAGCATCCGATTGGAAGGATTAAGAGCGTTCTAACAGCAGCCCCTCTTACACGGTGGAAGGTAAGTTCTCTTTTTTAAATTCTTGTTTTAGTTTAGTTTATATTTGTTCTATTAGTTTAGGTCCATTTATGATTTTTCATCCTTAATTTAATCGATCCTTGGTGTTATAGTTCATGCTTTGATTTGGTTTGATCCCATTCTTTTAGTTTGAGTATTTCTTATATTTTTGGTAAATTGGCTTCTAGGTGATGCAGTTTTTATTTTGAATTTGTCTTGATTTATCCTAATTCGTTTTAGTTAGTTTATAATTTTTCATTATAGTGTACTGTATATCTACATCTGTAAATTGGAATCTGACAACTTAGAAACCCTTTAAATTTTCTAGCTATTCTATGACATTCTAGACTCCTTGAACTTGATTTTAGAATCTTTCTTGGGTCAAATATGGTTTTCCAAGTAGGAGATATAAATCAATTTTTCAGAAGGTTCGGTTTTCACTTTGTTTTTTACATTTAGTCTTGTTTTACAAAATTAAATTACTAAATGATCTCTTTAATTTATTTGAACATTTTTATTTTAATCTAGACTTAAATTTAATTTTTGATATGTAAAATATTAATAAATAATTTCTGAAATAAAAGATATAATTTTATTTATTCTTGCACCCATTGCATGAGTGCTCTTCTAGAGCTGAGATATGTTTATTTATTTTTTAAATATGTTATGAATGTGTTATATCCTTAGATTATTTTTAATATAAAATAAACACATTAAAATAGTTGTGTGAATTTTCGTATGATTTTAGGACATCTATAAGTTAATTGTAAAAATCAATTGTTGAATACCTTTAAAAGATACTCTATTCTGGACCTATTATCATCATCATGAAATATGGTACTAAATGAGGACCGGTTAATTAATTTGGTCACTTACATGATAAACTAGACATATAGGATATGTTCTCTAAAAATTTTCTTGATAAAACTTAACTTCTAGGTATTTGTTTTAGATTTATTTTTTATAGTCTTCTATTCTAATCGTCTGCTAACTTTTTTTTTTTTTTTTTTCTGTGAAATAACCCCTTTATGAATAAATTTGTTATTGATTGGAATATAATCGATTAATTTGGCCTATTGGATGTTTATCTAGACATGTTAAAGATGTTACCTAATTTTTATTTTGGTGAGATAACCTTTCTTGATATTTATTTGGAGTTTATTTTGTGAATCGATATTCTACCCTTTTAATAATATTTCCTTGGCTTTTGGTAATTTAGTCACTTTTGATCATACTTGTGAACTTTCCTTGACTTGAGACATGCTAAGTGTATATATATAGTTTTAGTTATTTTTTTATTTACTATTTTTTAATCTTATCATTATTATCAGTGAATTAACCTCATTTTTATAGAATCACTGACGCTTGCTACACAAGTACGCTCTCTATCTTCCCATTTTAAAGTTCCATGAATATGTATGTCATTAAGAACTATATCCTCGTTTGATATTGACTTTGGGTGCCCTGATGTTCATTTGATTTCCTTTGATAAAATGCATGTTGAGTAATATAATACTTGAACTAACTTTGGTGTTTTATGATAGCATTTAAGTTATAGATCTAGGTATGCATATTATCCTTTCTTTATGATAGTGGTTTGAATCCTTGTTTAGCATGTTAGAATTAGTAGAGTTTTTTAGATCACCTTAACTTATCTAGGTATTCATAATCAACTGATTAATTGTCATATTTCCCTCAACTAAGCTAGTAGAGACCTTGTTAGGGCTTAGAGGGGTACTACCTCTTTAGAGGTACCTTCCTGATAGGTAACCTGATCCCCAAACCCAAACTCGGTTTTTTTCACAAACAACTTTTCCAAAAAAATCAGGAGTCCTTTTAGGGGTTTTATTCTTATTTTTCCCCCCTTAAAAATAAATAAAAGTAATTGGCGACTCCAACTTTTTATAAAAATCAGTTTTTCACTTTAATCAAAAGCGAGTCTCGCCAATTGAGTGGGAATGCATTATGAAATAATGTGGGTCCACAGTAGAGTACTTCCTAAATTCAATTTTAATCATGCTATATATTGTTTTGAATCTTGGGAAGTCAAGAGTTCGATGCTTCAAACGGTGTGCTAATTGGAGTTGAAATGAAGAAGTTATGGCCATCTAAAGACAACTACAGAAAGTTGAAAAACCATTTCGAAATAATTTTGAAATTCAACTTATGAATTCGAAATGACCCCAATTTTGAATTCACCCACTTCCACTTTGTTTTTTTTGCCTCCTCCACCCTAAGAATTGCATCTAGGGCACTCCGTCTGCCCTAAGTGAGCTCCACACAACTAGAAATCATAATTTTATTATTTTTTAGTCATTTTTAGTTTTTTTTTTTTTTTTTTTTTGTAATAAGTGGCCAATGAGAGTATGTCACATGTTAAGTAATTGATGATATTATATAAACTCTCTTAATTCTAGGGTTTAGGCATCTTGGATATTTTCCAGGAGTTTTGACGTTGGAGGTGAAAGAAGACGAGAACTTTGGTTTATTTCTTTTCTTCTTTATTAAGTATATTGTTTTTAGTTTTTCTTGATTCACATTATGGAATTTTACTCTTTTATGGATTGTGATTGTGGCATCACCCACATGGGAGGCTAAAAGTCAACTTCGAGTATAAGGCATGAAAACCTAAGGGCTAGGAAACCTATAGGGACAATGGGTAAATCACTATAACAATGAGATTATTTATTGGTTGAGTTACAATTTATCAATTTTGTGTTTGCCCTATCCTTTTATCAATTTATTAATTTATTAATTATTGGTTGATAGGTTATTACCTGATACTATTGATTCTTGGTAACTTTTGAGCATTAGTTATCCTAGTCTTCTCTATCATTATCTGTCCCACAACAAAGCTACAGGGAGTAGGAAGAGTTGAAAAGTCAAATCTTAAACTAGTAATTCATTTCATTTATTTGATGGGTTTAGGAGTTTGTTTTAAAAACAAAAATTAGGTTTCGGATGCAATCTTGAGTTTCGAGTTGATGTAAGTGACCAACGATCCTAAAGCCCTAAGACATATCACTTTTCACTTTAGGATCTTAAAAAAAGTGATTAATTTATTCCATAAGCTATTCTCTAAGGACGATACTCGGAATACTACAAAAGTCATAGTAGTTTTTTCTCTAAATTTTCTTGGCCAAAACTACTATGTATTAGGCTTAAGTATTTTGGTACAACAGAGAAAATCAGTCACGAAATTGGCATCGTTGTCGAGGATTGACAACTGTCATAACTAGGATACAATGCATTACTTTATTTTAGTTCTTTTAATTTTGTTTTTCTTTATATATATATATATTTTTCCTCTATTTTATGATTGGTTAGGAAAAAGATTTTTCAGGTAAACTTCAAAGAACAACTCAGGAATCTTAGCAAAATATGAAGGACACTAAAGAGTCCAACAACAACAACAAGCCACAACCACCTATCCAGGACTAAAGAACTATGAGAGAATTTCTAAATCCTCCAAGGTTGGGCACACCATCGTGTTTTATACTACCTCCAAATTAGGATCATGTTACCATTCAACCTCAAGTGGTTTCTTAATTACCCATTTTTAAGAAGGAAAATGAAAACCCATACTTTTACATCAAGGAATTTGAGAAAATTGTTTCAATTATTTTAGAAGCCAACACTTCTTTGAAGATCTTTTACATGAAGTTATTCCCTTTGTTATTGAAGAATAGAGCTTAGACCTGGTTAAATAATCTTAGACCCTATAGTATCATAAATTGGGGTAATCTATAGTCAATGTTTTTGAAAAAGTTATTTCCAACCCACAAAATTAGTGCAATGAAAAATGAGATCTTGAATTTCAAGGCTATGGAAGATGAGAATTTTTTTGCATGCTGAGAAAGATTCAGAGAGATGGTAGAAGCATGTCCCCATCACGGATTTGACAATTAGATGCTAGTATCGTATTTCTATGAAGGCATGACACCACCAATGAAACAACTTCTCGAGACTATGTGTGAAGGAGAATTCATGAATAAAAACCTCAATGAAGCATTTCAATTCCTTGATTTGTTGGTGAGGAATCTAGAAGTTGAAAAGAACCACTTAGAGATAGAACAATGAACATGGAAAGAGCTAGTGGAGTAAAACCTTACCAAAGGTTTTAGATGTCCAAGCAAAGTTTGCAACCATTATAAGGAGGTTGGAAGATTTGAAGCTAAGGGAGTTCAAGAGGTACAAATAGTCAATGAGAGAATAGCTCAACTGTGCTTGATATGTAAGTCCATGGAAAATGTTGTGCAATCTTGTCCCACTCTACCTATAGTGCAAGACATGATTTTGAAGCAAGCCAATGAGTTAGGGACAATTCTAGCAATTCCCCATATTCCAACACTTATAATCCGATTTGGAGGAATCATCTAAATCTATTATGTAGAAAATGTAACAATGGCCAATTTCAGTAGTAAAGAAATTGACTTATAGGTATTCAGACTAATGGGCAGCAAAGTTTTCAACCACAAGGTATGCCATCTCAAAATTTTTAGCAGCAACCTCATATCTCATCGTCTAACTCAAGCCTGGAAGATATGATGAGATAGTTCATAAAAAAACAAGATAAACGTTATGAGGATCAAAATAGGATAAATGCTTAAACATCTTAAGAACTATCAGATATCTGGAACACTTTGAGCCAACTTGTTGCAAGCTTATCTCAAGAGAAAGGAAAGTGTCCAACTCAACCGCAAAAAAATCCAAAAAAAGTGAATGAAGTTTTTGAAGTGCAAAAGGAAGATTGCAATGTAATTATCACACTCAAAAATGGAAAAGAATATGAAGGGCCTAAGATACTAGTAAGTGAAGATATTCCTACTAGAGATGAACCAACCGTGGAGAAAAATGTTAGGAATGAGAAAGAATCTAAAAAATATGAGGAAGTCTTTATGAGCAAAGATGAAGGGAGTGTTTCCAACCATTTTCCTTTCCTTTCCTTTTAGCTATGCAGAGACAAAGTGGGGGATAAGACTTTGGAGATTTTGGAAGATTTGAAGCAAGCAATGTTATAGCTACAAGGAATATGAGCATATTGCATAAAATTGCAGCAAGAAATTCTGCAACTATTGTAGGAAAGATGGCCATATCATTAAGGAATGCCCACTATGACTTGAAAACAAATAGGCATAGACATTTCATGTTGATGTTCAAATCCCACCAGTGGATTCATATCTTTCACAAAATGTTGCATCCACTTCAACTGGACCAACTAGCATTAATCAGCTTGGACTCACACCCGAGATGGTGCAACAAATGATTATGTCAGCTTTCTCTGCTTTCGGACTTTAAGGTAAGAGTTTCCAACTCACACCTTCTTGGTTTGTGGATCCAGGAGCCTCAAATCATATGAATGGCAATGCTAATATGTTACATGATATTCACAAGTATGAAGGTGCCCAACACATTCAGATTGTCAATGGCAGTATGCTTCCTATTACTGTTGTTGGCACTCTTAGCCATGGTTTCAGTGATGTTTTTGTGTCACTGGGGTTGTCTACAAACTTGATTTATGTCGATTAATTGGTAGATATTAACTATGATGTGCATTTTTCTCATGGTGGTTGTATTGTGCAAGATCAGGTGTCCAGGACGGTGATCGCGAATGGGCCTAACGTGGGATGTTTATTTCCTCTACATTTTTCTATTCCTAGTTTAATATCTTTGGCATATGCTATAGTAGCAAATAAAAGTGAGGTATGACATAAAAGATTGGGTTATCTAAATTTTGTAGTATTGACGTATCTAATGAAACATGGTCATTTCGGGAATATAGAGCAATTTTCATCTCTTAGTTTGTGTCTCGATTGTGCTACCTATAAACTTGGAAAAAACAAGAGCTTACATTTTTCTATGCATGGCAGTCATGCTATAAAATGCTTTGAGATCATTCATTATGATGTTTGGGGTGTTATATGGTTATTTCACATGCTTAGTACAAGTATTTTGTAAATTTCATCAACGATTATAGTTGTTTCACCTGGGTCTACTTTCTTCGATCGAAGACATATGTGTTCTCTGTGTTTCAAACCTTTGTTGTTTTAATTGAAACACACAATTTTTAGCTTGTAGTAAGGTCTAGCATTCTAATTCATGGGGAAAGTATATGTCTCACAATTTTCAAAACTATTTCCAGTAGAAGGAGATCATTTCTCAACGCTCTTACTCCTACACCCCACAACAAATTAGGGTGGCTAAGCACAAGAATCAGCATCTCTTGGATGTTGTTCGTACTTTGTTAATTGAATCCTCCATTCCATCTAAATTTTGGGTTGAAGCCTTGTCCATTACTGTCTACTTGATTAATCACTTGCCAATGTAGACCTTGCAATATGACTCTCCTTATCTCTGCTTGTTTGGTAATCATCCTAAGTATTAGTCCCTTCATACTTTTGGGTGTGTTTGTTTTATGGGGTATAGTAATGCTCAAAAAGGTTTTGTTTGTTATGATGCTACTACTAACAAACTTCATGTATCCCGAAAAGTGATTTTCTTTGAGAATCAATATTTCTTTTAGTCTCACTTTCTTTTGTAATCTTATCTTATCATGCTTCCCAATTTTGATAATGTGCCCCATGTTGTTGAATGCTTTAAGCCAAGCTTTGTGTAACAACAATGTTGTCCACGCCTAACAACGCCCCTTCCCACCATTGATTCCCCACCTGAGCTAGTGGACATTGAACCTCGACAATCTAGTAGTCACTCGACCTCCGGATAGGTATGGTTTTCCTCATACATCACTCACTACGACTTTGGATACTATTGTCGTGCCTCATTCTTATTCTCAGACATTTCTACAAACTTGTTTGCAAAGAGCTATGCAAAAAGAGCTTCAGGCACTACAAGACAATCACACTTGGGATATTGTGTCTTGTCCTCCTAGTGTGAAACCTATTGGGTGTAAATGGGTCTATTCGGTTAAGTTCCGATCTGATTGCTCTTTAGAGAGGTATTAGGCTCACCTAGTGGCCCTTGGAAATTGACAGGAGTATGGTGTTGATTATGAGGAAACTTTTGCACCTGTTGCTAAGATGACTACGGTGTAGACTGTCCTAGCCATTCCTGCCTTTGAAGGTTGGGCTTTCTTGCAAATAGATGTCAAGAATGCTTTTCTACATGGGGATGTTAATAAGATGTGCAACAACCTATTAGTTAGGTTTGTCATAACTTGAGCCCAAGCCCATTGAGGCTTGCGGCAGGTCTTTAAGCCCTATTTTTCTCTATATGCGATAGGTCTTTATTATTTTTATTTTGTACAGCTAGGTTTTTCATATAAGAGTAGCGTGTACAACTAGGGGATTAGGAGAAAATCTCTATTGTAATTAGAAAAAACACTGTGAAATTTTGTATAGTTCCTATATATATGAAAAGTATAAAGTCATGAAGATCATTTAGACAAATTGACATACACAACCATCGAAAAGAAACTCCTTGCAATGGTGTTCGTACTTGATAAATTCAGGAACTATCTTTTAGGAACATCAATAGTAATTTTTACTAATCAGTTGGCCTTGAAATAGCTACTCAACAAGAAGGATGCCAAAACAAGACTTATCAGATGGATCCTTCTTCTTCAAGAATTTAACATTCAAATCAAGGATAAGTAAGGGCTAAAGTATGTGGTTGTTGATCATCTCTCCCGAGTTAGAGTAAAGTCGCATTTCAATGATGCACAAATTAATGATGAGTTTCCTAATGATGCACTTTGTGTAGTTGAGAAGTTGCTTTGGTTTGCAAATATAGTCAACTACTTAGAAACTAGAGAGTTTCCCTCATAATGGAACATAGGGATGAAAAAGTTTTTTTTTTTTTTTTTCACAAGCAAAATACTATGCTTGAGATGATCCACATTTGTGTAAGTTTTGCCTAGATCAAATTATCTGGAGATGTGTTCTAGAGAATGAACAATAAGACGTATTATGAACGTGCCATGAGGAAGCTTGTTGAGATCATTTTGCTTCAAGGAAGACTTCGAAAAAAATTCCACAGAGTGGATTCCATTGGCCAACTATGTTCAAGAATTGTAACGCTCACTACAAAAGTTGTCCACAATGTTAGCAACTAGGAAAAATCAATACAAAGTATCAAATGCCACAAAATCATATTTGTGTTGTTGAGGTCTTTGATTGTTGGGGTCTTGACTTTATGGGACCATTCCCTCATTCTTTTGGTAATCTCTATATTTTGATGGGGTGGATTATGTCTCTAAGTAGGAAGCAGTGGCATGTAAGAGCAATGATCACAAAGTGGTGCTCAATTTTTTAAAGGAGAATATTTTGTTTAGGTTTGGCATTCTAAGAGCAATCATTTGTAATGAAGGTTCACACTTTTGTAACAAGCCCCTTTCCACTCTTTTTCAGAAACATGGAGTGAGACATAAAGTGTCCACCCCATATCACCCTTAAACGAATGAGTAAGCTGAGCTAGCAAATTGAGATATTAAGAGAATCTTTACCAAAGTGGTGAATACTACAAGAAAATATTGGTCTACGAAATTAAGTGATGCACTTTGGGCATATAGAATAGCTTGTAAGACTATCCTTGACATGTCACCATATCGGATTGTTTATGGTAGAGCATGTCATTTGCCTATAAAGCTTGAACACCGTGCATGTTGGGCTATAAAGAATATGAACTTTGATTCGGATCAAGCTAGAGTTAAAAGGAAATATGATCTGAATGAGTTTGAGGCATATCAAAATGAGAGTTATGAATGCTTATGTAATGCAAATGAAAAACACAAATTCTACCATGACAAGCTTATTTTATGGAGGGAGTTCAAGCAAAGTGAAAATGTGTTGTTGTACGACTCTAAGCTTCACATTTTTCTAGGAAAACTTAGGTAAAGGAGGAATGGCCCTTATATGGTCAAAGAAGTCATCCCTTATGGCACAGTGACCATTCAAAATCCAAGGACTGGTAATGAATTCAAAGTCAATGGTCAACGCTTAAAGCATTTCATCAAAAGATTTGAGACACAAGAGAAAAATCTTCATTTTCTAGGTGAAGATGTTCAAATGGGTTGAAGTATTTTCTTAAAATCCAGTAGGTAAAATTAGATTTAGGTAACTATATTTTCTTCTTTGATTTTATTTTTTCCTTTGTTTAGTTTTGCATCGTTTATTAGTTATTAGCAATACGGTTAGCTTTTTTTTTCAATTTTTTTTTTTAACTTACTAATGAGTTTATGAGTTATAGCTTTAGCTTGCAAACATCCGGGTGATATAGGTAAATGCAAACTTCAATGGAGTGAAAAAGTAAGCCTCTCATGTGTTCAAGGTGACAAAGCTCCTATAGGTACACTGATCCATATTTAAGACAGTAGATCTCCCAAAATTTACTTGTGAGGATTATTGGTGAACTTTGAATACAAGGATAAAGTACAAAACTAAGTAGCCCTTAGGAGAGAAATCCTAAATTTTTACATTGAATAGTTAAATATATGGTGGATGAATTCAAAATTCCTTTGTTTTTTAATTTGAAATTTCCAATGGAGATTGAGAAAATAAAGGCTAATCTTAAAAAAGAAAACACCCAAGAGGGAGGGGGGTGAATTGGGATTAAAAAAAAACTTTTTAAACACAAAAAAATTAAGCACAATAGAAACAAATAAAAAGAGATAAAGTAAGAGAAATCAAACTCAGGTTTTATAATGGTTCGACATTTCTTTACCTACGTCCACTCTCCTCAAGCTCCTAACCGAGTGAGAGTTCCACTAACTTGAAGCTTCAACCAAGCTTCTAATCACCTTTACATTTGGATTCCGGCTCCAATGGGCTCTTACATAATCTCTTCAAGTCTCAATTCACTTGAAGGCTTTATCACTCAAATAACAAGTTTAAGTCTCTCAACCTAGCTCAACAATGACTCAAATACAACTTAAGGCTATGATGAAACACAAAGGTGCACTAAGGATTATGCAAATGGAGATTTAATGCACCAAGAAAAGAATGAGAGCTTTTAAGGCAAGAACAAGTGGGTAGACAAATAAATGTAGGTTTTCTCTTGCTCATAAATGAAGTAAAGCTCTCTATTTATAGGTTTCTAACCTCGGGAGCCAAAGAAACCAAAAAGCAGCCTTAACCGATTGAGCTAGGGGTCGACCGGTTCACTAGTCGTTGGAGCATTTAATGTTTAGCAAGTGACCATTACCCTCAACTGGACCACGACCGGACCTCGACTACAAAGGTAAATCCATCGACCAGGAAGGAAAGACTATTGGAAGAAAGAGTGTTTTTTGCACCTCTCAATTGGACCTCAACTGGGAAGAGGGAACCGATCAACCGGTACCCTAGCCGCTTGAGTTGGTTTGGATAGAGCCTTGACCGGTTCACCATTTTTGGCCTGAAAACCTATCTTTTTTTTATATTTTTGCTTCTAACACTTAGGCAAGGTCTTTGGGTAAAATTATATGCCAATTTTGAAGTGTTTTTCCTAAGGTTCATTTGATAGATCTTGGATTTTGATGGAAATGTAACTTTAAAGCATAAACTGAGTTTTTCAAAGATGCATGAATTGATATGTAAATCCTAAGTGCACCCATGCATTCATATTACATAAGTTTCCTATGATTAAAGGTCTTGCAAAACTCTTGATCTTGCATCTATTAGGTCCTTTGATGAAATTCCAAATTAATACCTGAAATTCTTTATAATTGAAACCAATTACTAACTAAACCGTGGTTTGTTATCATCAAGACATGATTAGGAGAACCCTTGGGCTAACAGAAATGACACTTTTGGAGACCACTAATGGGTGATTTTGATATTATAATCCTTTTAAATTCAATTTTTTTTGTCTTGGAATTGCAATTCTAAACCCATAGAGAGTGAATTCAAATTGAGATTGATTTTGAATTTCAAAATGAGCAATTTTTATGTTTTAAAATGGACTTCACACACTCACAGTGGATTATTTTGAAATAAAGGCAAATTTGAAGTCAAAATTGTAATTTCAAAATGAAAGTTGGAATCAATAGAACTATGTTCGAAATCATTAGTGAAATTTTGCAATGGGTTTTTTCATTGCATTAAGGCTACAGTTAGCAATTTCAAAATGGTGGGCTTTTCAAAATCTATATTTTTTGCTTTAGAACTGAGATTTTTGAACTTCAAAAGGTGAATTCAAAATTTACCCTATTTAGAAATTAGTTTTTTCATTTTGAAATAATATGTTTAAAATGTTCTTATTTACAGTGAACCATTTCGAAATAAGGAAGTTTTCGACATCAATGGTTACATTTCAAAATGGGCATTTTTAACCATCAGTTAACAAATTCGAAATATGGTTACTTTCGAATTCAATAGTTAAATTCTGAAATGACTCTTTTTTAGCCAAAATCCAATTCAAAATACCTATTTTCCATTTCAAACTCATTTCAAAATCACCCAAACTTCTTTATAAACTGTCGTTTCCACTTCTAGACCACTTCATCTCCTTTTTTTCCACTTCCATTGAAGGAAATTTTTAGGGTTTTGTTGCAGGTTTGTCACATTCCCGGTACACACTACACTCATGCTTGTTTTTTGTTTATTTTTCATGGATTTTTCTTGATCTTCATGGTTTCATTGTGCGGTGTTACACAACTCTCTTTAGCATTGTTTAGGGTTTCCATTGTTCCAACTAGATAGATAAATAAAAAACAATAAATAAAACGAAAAGAAAAAAAAAAGTCCAAGGGACGTTGCCTCCTAACCCCACGAGCTGACTGAGTAGCTTGACCCCCAAAACCCCAAGCATAGCACAACAAGATTGATTTTGGTTTCACACAAATGCTTTGCTTTGAAAATTTAGGTTTCCTTGGAAATTCAGTGTGTTAGAATTTTTGGTTTATACTTGGAGAAAATTCTTTAAAAAATTTCTACATGATCCTTAGGGCTTGTTGAACATCTTAGAATACTTTGAAAGTAGAGTTCTTATTTTCTCATGATTTTTGTATAATTGTTGTCTAATCTATGTTTTATATGCTCTAAAACATTTTAAACTCTCTAGTTGATTTTTCTATTTCTTCTACACATTTTCCTAAGCTAACCAATCACTTGGATTTACTTGTCACGTGATATTTGAACTTAGGAATTGTTTAGATTATATCTAAGGCTTTAAAGACTCATGTTTTCATCATTGTTGGACACCTTGAATGTTCTTCTACATTTAGGAATGGTCTACCACAGTTTCACTTGAATCCATAAATTTCATCAGCACCCAATTTTTCTCCACATAGGATTTCGTTGTTTATTTTATTTTATTTTTCTTACTTTTATTTTAGATTGTTTTCTTTACCCTTTATGAATTTATTTTTTTCTTTCTTTTTTTTCTTTCCTTCTTTAGGTTTAGTTTGTTTTTTTACATTTATTTTAGATGGCTATAAATAAAAAGAAAGTCGTTTTTCAAAATGATAATGCGACGAGGCATTCCCTGAGACAAAAGCGTGTCTGACCTCTTGTTTAGAGTTGAAATGGTGTATTGATTAGTGAGCCTACCGAGAGGTGTGCCACTCGTCAATCCAAACACATAAAGGCTAGGACGAAGGCCCGTTTTAATCGCCTAACTACTCGAAGGACTGAAGCCTTGCATATAGATTCAAGACAAATGCCCATTTTGATCACCCAACCACTCCTAAGACCACCAAGCCTACTACTACTCCTCCACGTCCATAGGCAACTCCCCTTACTCGGAGCCCAAAGCATCCTCTATCTCTAGGAGTTTGTGATGATAACCCTAGGCTATCTCATCGAGTGTTTGGTCAGGATTTCTCTTATGACATAGAGGCATTTATTACTTATGAGCCTACAACAAAGTCCATGCACCTCATTGATCGATATTATTTTCTAGCACTGATGGATCATCCCCTATATTTTTGTGCCGCTAGTGTATGAGAGTTATTCTACACTTTCGAGGATTGGAAATGAGCGTATTAAGAGCTACACTTTTCTATCAAAGGTTGAGTTGATATTATTTCCACTGAGATCATTGTTGTGGCCTTTGGTTTAACATCATTTGCTCCTCTTGAAGCCTAATTTGCACCTCAATCACGACTAGCTTTTCTAAGGATTGCACATATACTAGCACATCAGGGTATCCATTGTTATTTGGCCATTACTCGCCTTGAGATGCCACTTATCATATGGTTTGTGGATCAGGTCATTGAGACCAAATTTTTTCCATTTAGACACTTTATAGAGCACTCTAGCATAGTCTTATGGGAGTTGTATCACATGTACACAAGTGAGTGGTGGAGTCCAACTCAACTCATCATGGATATCATCATATACTTTTTCCAGAAAGTGAAAGAGAATTAGTTGGCTTAAGCTCAAACCTATACCTCATTTCTTTGCCTAGGTTGCTCTCACACTACTTGCTTCGCCATGGACACTAGTTACCTAAGTTTGGTCGTCGCATGGCTTCTCACACTTATGTTATTAATCAGTGGGCTCGAGTGATTCATTCACGATTACAATTGACCACCCATGACACTAAGTGAAAGAGAGTTATGCATGTTATTTCACCTCCATCTACTAGAGAGAGCCCATTTTCGCCTACCCCTACTTTTGACACGAGCTTACCAGTGCTTCCTGTTTCTCTTCCACCACTTCTTTCAAGTGCCCTAGAGCCTATTGTTCCAATTTCTACACCAACAATACCAATCTTTGATATCCCTAGACCTTTGCAATCTCAAGTCATCGATGCTAACCTGAGTACCTTATTGATCATGGCCTATCTAGACACACCTCAGGAGTTATTTGTGTCAATGGACTCCCTCATTGATCCTCACCTATGTAGAACGGAGACTCAGATGGATGACCTCACATTTTCTATACAACAGCTCACTTCCTTAGTTGTTCCACCTAGATAGAGGGAAGATTTTGTTACAACAATTGATACTAGCTTGGAGGTTGATGGTGGCGCAAAGGTGATTGGTTCCGGCTCTAACACTAGACCATCGACATTATCCCATGAGACCATGCCTATTCTACAGACACCAGGTGATGTTGTAGGTGAGATTTTTACCCCTACTATTGATATTCCAGATTCAACAGGACAGGTCGATGGTGAGATTTCATTCGAGCTACTAACACTAGTGTGGATATCATCATCAACGATGACCTCCCTATGGTGCAAGATGGTGGCAAGCCCATTACACCTATCTTGAATATCCTTGATCAAGTTACTACACCTATGTTGGAGGGCATTGACCAGGTATCCGCCCCTGTGTTAGAGAAGATAGATAGAGTTGTTGATCCTATCATTGGCGCTTGATTTTCGTTCTTATATATACCTTCTTTGATATTGTTGTATACACTATAGTATTTTTGTGGCATACTTATACTCTTATACTCTCTTTTTTATTTTCACCATTTATATTTTTCTTTATGCATGCTTTTGCTATTGATCTTGTTACTTTTGTGGTTTATATGAAGTCATCACAACAAACTTCTCACTTGAGGATCTTGAGGTAACATTTTCCTTTTTTCCTTTCTTTTGACTCATTATCATACACATTGGGGACAATGTGTAATAAAGGTTGAGGAGGGAAGGGATATTAGCCTTAATTTTTTTCAAAATTTTGCATATTATCTTTGGTTAGTTAATGTGATTCTTGATTTTCCTTAGTGACTCATGAGTTATTTTGCATGAGAATGCTTCAAGTAACATTAATGTTTCTTTAGAATTTTAGAAGAGATATGGTTAGAGCAAGAATATTAGTTTGCTCACCTTTTCTTTTTATACGTGCAAAAACAGTTAGGTTGAATCCTTAGGATACCTTCAATTTTTCTTTGATGGTTATTTTCTATTTAAGACTCAAAGCACACACAAGGCACATGTACCCTTATGGTATCTTGATTAAGATAATTTCTTTAGCTTAAAAGAAGTTGTTCTTAAGCAACAAAACGAGGAAATAAAAAAAAGAAAAAAATAGTAAAAAATAAATAAAATGAAAATGACTTATTTAAGCTTGAGCAACTATCCGAAAGGGTAATGGCCTTGTGTCTTCAAGCCTTGGTGCCCAAAACCAATTAGTTAGGAATCATCAATATCTTGCTCATTACTCAAGCTAAACTTAATTTTGAAAAAAAAAAATGGGAATAAATGTTTGGGAAATTCAATCTTGTTCTAAATTGAGTTAAGGTGATACTTGAGGGGTAAGTGGCTTATAAAGGTCCTCAATACCTGGTACCTTGGGTGAAAACTCGGAAGTTGTTGGTGGATCCCTATTGATACAAATAGAAGGAGATCTCCTAAACTAAGAAAGAAAAATCAAAATAAATTTTCTTCCCTCTTTAACTTAAAGAATGATGAAATTTGAGTTTAAGAAAAAGTCTTAAGAAGAATATGATGAGGAGACACCAAAATTAAGCACATGAGGTTTAGGTGGAAAGAACCAATCAAGGGAAAATCAAGAGACACTAGGAGGAATGCTAAACATGGATACACGTTTATGTATACGAAGATAAAGTAAGAAAACTAAGAGATTGCATATCTTGTGTCATCTTGCTCAATTCTAGAAAATTTGACTACTTGAGTATCTTATGTGTGAAACATGCTATGTTGAGTCATTATAGTTTCATGAATTCCATTACATATTTTTCATTCTTTTTACAGTTTCTGTTTGCTAGGGACTGGCAAAGTTTAGGTTTAGGGGGATGATTGGAGCCAAAATATGTATTCTAATGGCACATATTCGAAATGATTTATGTACCATAAGACACTCAAATCATCCGACTTGACCCAAAAGAGTTGACTCAAATGATTTTTGTGTAAGCTCAAATCCTTATTTAAAAAGTCCATAATACAAGAAAAAAATAAAAAAATAATCAAAAACCCACAAGCTATGTGTGGGCCCATATTTTTCACATGCGTCCCCACTTATCGACGAGAACGAAACATGACAACAAACTTATTAAAAATGGATTTTGATAACCCAAGATTTCCAATGATGAATCAAAAGAGTTGAGGAGTTAAAACTATTTAAAAATTGAATTTTTTTGAAAATCTATTTTTGATAGCATGCAAGAGGAATTGAGGGATGATATGTGTGCCTTAAACTAATGCACGGGATGGTGGTCATGCAAGCCATGCAAAAGTGGGTCTGGGTCCAACTACTTTAGTGATTGCAGCTATTATTTCTCTTTGAATTTCTTCTAACATGTATTTCAGCTCTCTCCATATTCACACAACTGGAATTGTCTTCCGAAAATGGCTATATTGATGTACCAGGAAAATATCTCCCATAAAGCATCAACTCCGGATATATAAAGTTAGCACCAAAGTCACGATGAATAGTTGGGACCAAACGAGCAACTTCAGAAATTATTTGAGTTAGCGGATAAGTGAATGACCTAAAATCAACCTCTGAACCATAGGCACAGACAGCTCCAGTCCAAAACTCATGGTTGTTTATAGATTTTCATTCATAAACCTTTTAGAATGCTTCCTTAGTTCTCATATTAAGAGTTTCCCATAAAATGATTCCCAATCATTATAAAAAAACAATTCCATCTTTATTTTCAATACCAAGGGTAGAAAATGCCAACAGCAACAGCTTCTTCCGATGGCAACGTGTGGTTTCACCTTGTCATGCAGAAATGCAATCCCTTGGGCAAGAGTTGTGGCAGTTTTCATTCTTTTGGCCCAATCTAAACTTCTAGCCTTTCCACTGTTCAGACCTGTTATGCCCATCAAATAGCCCAAAAATCGAGTATGCAGGAACCCGTCTCCAAATTGAAGGAACCTTTCTTTTCACATCCAGTTGAGCCCTTGGTTTTGGTGCGTCAAAGGTGGCCATTCAGAAGTGTGGTCCTTTGGCACAAGGAGATGGAGGGGTGACCTGTAGAGGGTAGGCCTGTGGAAGAGGACTAGCAGCTGGATAATCTTGAATTGGACCAAAAGAGTGATTGTCGTAGGGTTGCCCACGTGAAGGCTCAGAAGGATGACCAATTAAACAACACAACCCCATGCACTCCTGTTGCTCAAACTCCAAAACCCAATGTCTATCTTATGAATTTCTTGAACTAAAACTGAGAACTCAGTTATTATCCAGCTGAGATATTAAAACAGGTGATTGAGGAAAATCGAAAAATAATTCATCATCTTCAATGCAAGCCTCCTACAGCATCTTCTTCTGAGTAAGAGCAGCCACCACCAGAGATACTTCATTGATAGCCGGAGTTGTAACATTGCACTATGGTACCAAGTTTCCTAATTATGTAGCCTGTATGGCATTCTTAGCATACTCGTTTATTTTCAAACTTCCAAAATCTATATTCCTATTGACTAAAGAGCTTTATGTAGCGCATGCACATCATTTTTGGTGTTGCTCTTATATCCATTGGGTGATCGCTCAACTTGTTGGATGAGATAGTCATAACCATCATAAGCATATGTAATACCCAGGTTTTTAAAGACACGTCAAATTCTAGGAGCACAAAATCTTTCATAATATTGTGGTTTAAATGGTCAAAAAGAGTGGTAAAGATCTACATGTTAGTACTTAATTGGAAGAGAATTTGGAAAAGTTGGTCAAAAATCAATAGTTTGAAAATTTTGTCACGTCAGACGCAAGGAGTGGGAATTTCAGAAATTACATTTAGATTTGGAGAAAAATTTAACCATCAAATAATTGAGATTAGGTTTTGAAATTTTGAATATTAAGTACATGATGGGAATTAATTTAATTATTATCAGGTAATTATAAAAAAAAAATCTTAGTAAGAAAAACTTGGTAAAAATTTATATTATATCAAATTGTTATAATGGATAATTAAAAAAATAAATTGAATTTAATTTTATAATGAATCAATTTAATTTTTATAATTGGAATTAAACTTTATAGAATTACAAAACATTAAACGAAGTTGAATTGAAATTAAATTAAGAGTAAATTATGATATGTGAATTTAGATATATATATATATATATATATATATATATATATATATATATATATATATATATATATATATATATGCAAAAGGGGTAAATTAATTAAATGTGAATTTTATGAATTTAACTTTTGAAATTTTGATGCAATTGAATATTTTGTCAAATGAAGTAAATTAAATAAAAGTTATACCTAAGAGTTGAGAAATAGATTTTTATAAATTGAATGACTGATTAATTTATAGAATTAAGTTTTAGAATATTACTTAAATTTTTGTTGGTAAATAAATATTAGTAAAATTAATGGGTTAAGGGTTATTACAAATTTCAACTTCTTGCTTGTTGAAAAATTATTTTATTTATTTAATATTTTTATAAAATTGAATTTTTTTTAATAATTAATTATATCATGTTTTAAGTGAATTTCAGAGTGAAAATGCTTCAGGTAATTATACTGAAATTATACTTTTTGAAGAGCAGGCTTGTAGTAAATTAAATTACAAATACAGTAGTATTTTTCGTGAGATGGAAAATCATAAGTTAGGTATAATTGATAATTACGAAATGTGAATTTAAGAATAATGGTTTTAATTTATTAAGAGAAAAAAATGTGTGTGACATTTTCAAAATTGTTTAATATATATATATATACTATAAGTGGTTTGCTGGCATGTAAGATAGAAGGAAAATGAAAGAAAGAAATGAAGGGGAAAGGAGATGCAGGGGAGATGCACGGAGATTCTTCATCGTGTGCCTCCGTCGATTCGACGGTGAAACGTCTTCTGATCGTGATGAAATTTCAGTCGGTGATAGTCTTCAACGTGGTGAACACTTTTACGAAGTTGGATTGTCGATCCCACAGTTGGATTTTTTTGTACAGGTAGGGGTGTGTTTTTCCTAAATTTCTCTCTCAACTTTTTTTGGGCTTTTCGTTTTGCTTTTATTTACTTTCAAAAAAACTCCATGGAAATGGGTGAGTTGTTGGGTCGTAGTAGATCGTCATATAGTTTTCATTTAGATTGTTTTTGGAAACCCTAAACGTGTAAAATGATTTGGTTTTGCTTTAAAAATGTTAAATGGGAAGTGAATGAAAGTTTAATGCAAAATAAAAATATTAGAATTGTTGTTATTTAATTGTTGTTCCTATGATAGGATTTACCGGATTGTTGTGGTTGTAAAAATCCTTTTTATTGGAATATTGGTTAATATATTTTAATGATTGTTGTTGTGTTGGAAATTATATAAATTTATTGGTGATATATTAGTGTTGAAAATAATGGAAATTATTTGTTGAAAATTTTGAATATTGAAATATGTTTAAAATGATTGTTTTAAAATTATTAATATTATTAGAAATAAATAAATTGATGATAAAAATTGGGATTTTGTTAATATTTGAATTATTGGAAAAATATTTCCCAAATGTTGTGGTGGCTTAATTGTGGAAAATGGTTGTATTGGGTGTTAATATTATTGAGATTACCGAAGATAAATAAATTATGACATAAATTGCATTTTTTTGATATTTGTATTAGTGGGAATTTTCTTGAATATATGTGGTTATTTAATTGAAGAAAAAAAATGGTTATATTGGTGGTTGGAAATTATTAAGCATGTAATTAGAATTTATGTGGTTACAGTTTAAAATTATGTTTTAATGATATAAAACTAATTGTGAATTTCTTTTTTATATCTGCGGTGATTAAAGTGAAGAAAAATTGTTGTGTGGATTATTGAAAATTATGAGACATAATAGGAGTAAATAGAATTGTATCTTGGAAAATTATGGATGTTGAAATATAATGTGATTGCACTTCATATGCATCATAGTTGTGTGAAGAAAAAGAAGGATTAAAGAAATGGTTGCGTGAAATGGAAATGAAAATGAAAATACCCCAAATAGGGCAAAAATGAAAAGAAAAAAATAAATGAAATAACCCCAAAGATGATGAATTAAGAAGGGAGTGAGATCCCTAGGGTGAAAGACGTTGACCCAAAAGTTTACCCCGGGAAGACTCCAAATGGGGAGTGTATTTGGGTATGGGCGCGTATTCTTCAATGAAAGCCCGAGAACAACAGTGCATTGTGTAATTGCATGTAAGCATTTACATCATTATTGCATTTGGAAGAAGAATTTGTATTTTTTATCAAGTGTATGTTTGAATATATTATTCATGACTAAAATGACTTGTTTATTTTGTAAATTTAGAATTGTTGATATATTAAACGAATGATTGAATAAGGAAAATGATAATTTTGATTGTTTTAAATTTGTATGGTTGGGGTTTTTTTTAGTGTGTATATTGTAAATGTAATATTATATTTTGGCATATGGTTGTGTTATTAACTTAGAATTTCTAACCTATTTAGGTGTAACACACCCTACTGAGCAACATGGAAATGCTCATCCTTTATTTTCTAAAATTTTTAGATACAGATATAGTTTCAGAGGGACCACAGGAAATTCAAGAAGTATTCCAAAAAGCAAAAGAACCATAATAATAGTTGTTTTTAAATTTATATCACCTTTTTTACATGTACCAATTTGAGTTATATGGGCTTTTGTAAGTTAAATTATATTTTGTTAGTTTGTAAAATATTTTTTGAAATATTCTTTTTAACTTAGAGATTATTGTAAGTATTTGAACTTTTGTGCAGGAAGATGACTGGTGAATCTCTTATACTTATGAAGAGGAGATAGTGTCATGGTTGGTTTTGGAAAAGTAAAATAATATGTTATAATAAATTTATTTAGGATTAGACGTTTTACTGAAGGAAAAATAAATCAGGGTGTTTTGATTTATTGCCAGCATGGATAGGAGTAGCCCTTATAGTCAAACCCTTGACCTAGGGCCATGAGTCAAGTTCTAAGTTGCCCAGAATTTGGGGCGTGACAGCATCAATAAAGGTCATATCATAGAGATTAGAGGCATTCTGGATGGAATCCTCCACGTCTGACTCGAAGAGAAAAAGCCTCTTGTGGATGCCCGCCCAAAGTACCTCACTGATGGGTTCAGGCTTTGAGAGAACATACTCGCCTGAGAAGCCCTTGATTGAGAATTGCGGGAACCCTATTACTTGGGTTGATTCACCATGTACTGGTTCAGAACTTGAATAACAAACCAACAGTGTAAACATTTATCCAACAGAGCATATTAGAGCCCCTGAAGCCACATCTGCGTAAAACTATTTCTACAAACTTGTTATGCGTTCCCGAGACTAGACTCTAAGTGAATCGAGCATGACGTCAGAAAGAGTACGGATGGAGTCTAAGGCAGCGTGGAGTTTGGTAAATATTTTCTAGTGGTGAGTAAAGGTCAGTTCCCAATCCATGCATCATCTTCTCCTCCATATTATTCTAGGCACTTGAGGGTCTTCTCCAAAGATGATCCAGAGTTGTAAAAAAATGCTTTGTCATCTGAGGCATGGAAAGTGCTTAAAAGACCCACCTTTCTCTGCTCTGTAAACAACATAGGATGACGTAATAGTCATGTAATCACCATTATTAAAGGGTTTTTCATAGATAATCGGGTCATGGGATTGTTCATTGGGTACTACTTCCACCAGTACTCACTCACCATGCAGTATGTGTTCAGAAGTGTACCATCCAAATCACGAATAACTCAAGAGACTGACTTCTTTAGACGCTTTACTGTAGACATTTTGAATACCAAAATGAAGGCATTCAAACAAAGATTATGTTGCCACTGATGTCAAGCACTGTGACTAGGTCAACTGGAGCTTGAGGTCTGTGAGAGTTTGGTGGCGAGTTGGACACCATCACTATATTATTTGAATTTAGAGTGGAGAACATCCCACTTGAATTGTCTATTGCAGTTGATTCTTCTCTGTCATCCAACAATGAGCATGAGCCCACCGGTTCTTTCATGTCTCCTCTTCATTATGAGATGTATGCATGTTGACTGTACTACCTTTATTTTGCACAAAGCACAAGGTGCACTTCTAGGTTTGTTAGGTCAACTTCTTGTAATAAGATCTTTCATTCTGGAAATAAGTGAGTTTTTAAATCAGTTTTCATGCATGGATAGGTTTGACTACACACAACGCTTTTGTCCACTACATGCATTTATATCTCGATCACAAACCCATATAACGTAGCCCACCTCTTGATCATCCAGTCTCAGAATTTTCCAGTCAAATCTTGTGTCTTTCGATTTAATCCAATCCTTTAGATCAATAGCTAATTGTTTTGCCTCCATGGAACTGCTAGTGTAGAGTCTCATTCGTGTGTTTGCCTCCAAACCTGCTTTTATGGTAGCCGTGATCTCACCTGGAGATATCTTGAACTCGGTCTCACCATATCCTTGACATGCATTTTTGGTGGAACACATGAGTCAACAGCAGCTGAAAGGGTGCAGTAGGTTTTCCAAAATCAAAGATGAATTCTAGCACCTTAGCGCCAGTAGGATTTACTTCAAGGGTAATTGTTCTAGTAGCAACTACCAAACTTTGATGTCCGTATTCCTGATCTATCACCATGTTGCCTAGTACACCACTCTCCACAACGAAAGCCAAATTATTCCTTGATGCCACATTATAAATCATGGACACTAACCATTCACTATGAGGACCATTAGTCCATGCTCTAAAGTTCTAAGAAATTTTGTGATGGATCATACTTTAATACTGCATTCCAAATCTTGAATTCCCATTAGCAAAATCACCAAATTGTGTTTCCCATATTACTTAAGCAACTGAAAACCTCCAATGACATATGGTCCGAATCAGAACTATCGTGCTCCTGGGCATTAAATATTTGTCTTTCCTCTATTTCAATGAATAACCATAACAGCATGCCCATAGTTTTCATTGATTGTTGCTTGGAATGTCCCCTGTTGGAGACTTCATTGATGAAGGAACCTCTTATGCCCACACGTCATGCTTTCTTATAACATCAACAACAGCTGAAGTAAACAAGCAGGCCACCCAAAACTACTAGGCAAGCAATAGACATAATCTAACACTATCTCCAGGAATGAGGAACAAAGAAGGGAGGACTAGGTGCAGAATGCTAAATAATCCGAAGCAGATCATCGAACAAAGTAAAGAATCATTAAATTAAGTCACATCCCATGCTGCAATCAGCGGGCTTAAGTGCAAATGGGGGACTTAGATAGATTTCGAACAAACATTAAAGCATAATTTCCAAACGCTAAAGTGGCAAATAACACTCAGTATTCAATGGGAAAGGAGAAGAGAACAGTGGAGGATATCAACAGAAATAAAACATGCATTCGAATTGATGATCAGCAATACTCAACGATGCAACCATGGTTATTCTTAACCAAACAAACAAGCGATATACAAGTAATAAAAAGAGAAGATGAAGAACAAAGATCATGAAAACAAACAGAAACCCACAGCAAACATACCTGCAGTTGCCCCCCTTCTCTGTCGTGTTCCTTCTCTTTTTTCTTGTTTCCCTTCTCAGCCCAATCCTCACGAATTCCCCTCCTTCCTTTCTTGCAGCCTGGAATCTCCTCTCCTTCCTAGCAGTGTGTATGGACTGTATATCTCTTTTCCAGTGGTGCGGTTTCAGCCTTCTCTTTATCATTCTTTTCTCTATTTTGTTTCCTTACTTTTTTTTCTTTTTTTTTTTTCTGTTCTCCCCTCTCTCTCTTTTGTTCAAGATGCCTTCGTAGAGATCCTCCCAGAAATCCCCAGGCTGCTATTTTGGAAAGTCCTCCTACCCAATCATGCTTGTGGACTCTCCTTTATATCATGGTTGTGGAGGATATCGAAGGAAATTGGGAAGTCTGATCAAAATCAAAGAATGGGTATGGGAATCTGGGGATGTGGTTGCGCATGGAGATTCTCTATGCATCACTCTTCCCTTTTTCAATAGTGCGCCTCCTAGCTGTCTTCCATTTTTATGGCAGCCCATGACTATTGTTGAATTAAAATCCTTCCATACATATGTGCTTATTGAAGATCTTTTCCAAAAACAAAAGGCAAAGGAATCTCTTCATCCAAAAATCCCTTGAGTGTCGTGATCTCCTTCCCATTATTGTGAAAGTTGTGTATACTAAGGGATCCTCTCCAATTTGCAGCACTCCAATTCCATGTAAAACAAAATAAAGATTAAAGTAAGAAGCATGCAATTGAAAATTAAAATCAAAGTGATGCAATTAAAAAATTAGTATGTCAATCACATATATATTTAAAATCAATTATTAATCACACATGAAAAAAATCGAAATACCAAATCTCATGCAAAAATAAAATAAAATAAAATAAATCATGTAATTTGAAATGAAAGTAAATAAAATCACATGCGCACATAAGAGAATCAAAATATTACTTCATGCAATTGAAAAAGAATAGAATTTTCAATCTCACATAATTTTCTAAAGCAAGTCATAGCTCCCTTAATCTCAAAATCAAGCAATCAAACTCAAAAACTAACTTAAGTGAAATGGGCCTATAGAAGCATCCAAGTGAAACCTGAGTGAATCTAAGTGGACCAATTATGCTTAGGTGAACCTAGCTAAACAAGCCTATGTGAACTAGAGTCGGCCTAGGTAAACCTAAGTGAGCTTAGATGTGCCTAAGTAGGCCTAAATGTGCCAAAATGGGCCCAAGTGTGTCTAACTAGGTCAAGGTGTGTGCCTAGCTATTCTAAAAGTGTACCCAAATAAACTATCCTTAAAAAAATAAAAAATAAAAATAAATAAAAAATCCCTAGATCTTACTTGAGGTTGTCAAAGTCACAGTAAGAGTTCAAATAAACCCCTAAACAAAGGGTCTTAGAAAGAGTAAGTTGTATGAGTGTCGATAAGGCACCAAGGGTTGACTACGAGTCAAGAGAGAAATACAAGAAGACACCTAGTGTCACATGTGCTAAAAGAACAAAATGGAGGGTCTACACTATGACTAATTTGTAAAACCATTTTGGATGTCAAAAACATGGTGTAATCAGGACACTTGGGAAAACTAATTTATTCAATAAGCTTAAAAAAGGTTTTTTCAAAAAAATAAAAATTCCTTGATACATTTAAGAAGTTTAAAACATCATCCAAGAATAAAAAGTATTTTAAGACAAGCCAAAAAATTCAAATTTAGAAAAACATTTTAGGGGACAAAAATAGGGTAGCAAGTGAGTGAATTTTGAAAATCAATGAATGTGACCTTTACCATAAACCTAAATTATTTTCCATGGATTAACTCTCAAATGATCATTGAAAGAAGCTCATGAGGGTTTGAGATTATCTCATTCAATTAAGATTTGCATGATTACTCTATGTTTGAAAATAAAAATCAAGAAAATATGAAAATCATAAATTAGAAAAATGAGTGATAAAGGTCAAAGAAATGAGTTGTTGATTCACCACAAGGGTTGATATGTACAAAGAACACCGCATCTACATGTAGAATCTTAATACATGAATTGCATTTAACACTGACCAAATCCTAATGCACTCATTTTGATTTGATCACACAGTTGCATACATAGAATGAGGATATTCTCATGTGAAATAATGTATTATGTACTAGTGACATTGGTAGTCATTATTTAACACAAAATGACCATAATCTATAATCTCAATTGACCTTAAAAATGGATTTAAAAGGGTTAAGAATGGTCCATTAAAAATTAGTTTAAAAAAACTCTTCAAAAATGACAAAAACTATAAGAGCAATTATCAATCTTATCAAGCATAAAAATAAGATCAAAGATTATGATAAGAGACTTGATCTTTAACCACGAAAAAAACAATTAAAAGATACTTGAAAATCAAGGAAAAAGGGTTTGCAAATAGGTTTTACAACCAGATTTAAAAATAAAATAAAATAAAAAGGCTAAAAAAGGCTTCAAAATGCATTTTCTATGGAAAATCTTTTTAGAAAATAAACAAACACTTTTGTGGCTCTCAAATTTATTTCAAAATCAATCATGAAGGGTTTCAAAAATCATTAAAATGAAGGGGAAAACCAAGATCCCTAAAAGATAAAATAAAAAGAAAACAATGATTTCAAATCCTAACAAAACCTTATTTCATGAGTGATTAACGAACTTAGAAAAAAGGTAAAATACCCACAAAAAAAAAATCAAAATCAAAACAATCAAAGCCCTACAAACCACTGTGCAATAACTTATTTAAGAGATTAAGCAACTTCTTACACAATCAAGATTATCAAAGTGAATAAAAGAAGAAAACCCCCATAGATGAAGAACAATATAATCAACAATCAAGTGAGGCCTTTAATATCCACACCTAACATACAAATTAACTCAATAAGAAAATGAAAATGAAGATCAACTAACAATGAGAAGAAAAAAAAGAAATCCAACTAAGCTTACCAAGGATTCTTCACAAAGTGAGCACTCGCCTTCTAGCTATCCAAATCTTTCTTCAATCCAAGTCATCAATCAAACTCTCTCTTTCTCTCTTTCTTTCTTTCTTTCTTAAAATTGACAGAGTTTCTTTTCCCAAAACACTATAAGAATCCCCCTTAAAATGAGCTCTAAGAACCTTTTATTAGGGTAAGGGATGGTGGAGATTTGGACACTTGTCTTCATCTCCTCCAAAACTCAACTCTCCCAAAAAAAAATGAAAACTAAACCAAAGGTCTCCTAACCCCTAGCTAAGTGTCAAAAGCTTATTCAAATGAGCCTCCCCATGGCCTTATATAGAGCCAAGAAGCTTCTGGAGACTCCTAGAGTGGGAAGAGTGTGGAAGGTTCTAGAGAAGCCTGGAGGAATCCACACAATTCTACACTATGGTGGAAGGCATGAGAGGAGTCTAGGTCTTTCTAGAGAATTCCAGAAGTCACTTGTATATACTTGTATATAGGCTTGTACCTAGAATGATGTAGGACGTTCTAGAATGGTCTTGAGTTGTAAGGAACCCTCCAAGGTTCCAGAGAGTTCCATTAGTGCCTATAAATAGGTGAGGGCCTCATTTGGCCAAGGCACCAAGCAAGTGAGCATCCAAGCACTTGTAAAGGTTTCCTTGAGTTAGTGAAAGCTTCCATTCTTTCAAGAGTTGCCTACCAAGCTTCTTAAGCTTTTGAGTCGCGAGTGTCTTAGCCGAGCAAGCTAAGCATTGGGGAGCAAGGCTGACTTAGCAAGATCAAGCGTCTTGGCTTGTCTAAGTGTCGCACGAGCTTAGTGAACGACTAAGTCCATGACATAAGGCTCACAAAAACTAGCCTTGGGAAACCTTTAAAACTAATATATATATATATATATATATATATGTGTGTGTGTGTGTGTGTGTGTGTGTGTGTGTGTGTGTGTGTGTGTGTGTGTGTGTGTGTGTGTGTGTGTGTGTGTGTGTGTGTGTGTGTGTGTGTGTGTGTGTGTGTGTGTGTGTGTGTGTGTGTGTGTGTGTGTGTAAAATAGGGCTCGAAAAAGAACTAAAACAAGCCTAAAATTAGCAAAACTCAATTAATCGAACAAAGAAACAAGTTGTAATAAATTGATCAGCTTTCTCAACTAGTTGAACTGATTTACCTCGATTGGTTTGACTTTGAAAGGGTCTTAGGTCATGTGAAAGGTTTCTTAACAGGCTCTAATTATGCTCAAGCTTAAGAGAAACCTAAGGTGTCACTAAAGTCATGTGAATGATCCAGAAAAATCCTCCAAAAGGTTTCCAAAAGTGGCCCAAGAGCCAATGCCAAAGTTGAATAACATGCAGACCACCAAGGAGCACAATGAACGGCTAAGTAAAAAGGGATTCCATGTGTATACCACACAAAAGCATAAGGCAAGGGATAACAAGTATGAATACATGTGTTATAAGGATAAAATAGCAAGTCTACAGGTTGTGGGTTTCAACTCCATCAATCCTAACTACTCATACACAAATATAAAAGTAAGTTAATACTTGCTCCCATATTTAGTAATGCCCTATCAATCTTAAAGTTCCCGATCATACATGAAATAGTAAGGCATCCAGGGTTATTATATTTAACCAGCCTCTTGTTTTACAAGATTGCACTCACTTACTCCATTAAAAATGTTTTCTTTTACATATTTATCTTTCTTTTAACAATGCACAAATCTTTCAAAAATTTTGCATAAGAAGGAACTTCACAAATGACATCTAATAGTGGAATGTTTATCTTAACTTATATATTTCCAAAATTTTTAGGTTTGGGTCCTTCTTACCTTTGGGTTGTAAGGCTTAAGGGTAAGGTATACGCTTACTATAGTCATAGTGTTCCCTATCTTCTTTTAGCTTCTCATCACCCAACTTTTTATTTATCTCTTCATTTTACTTTTTTTTTCTTCTACTCTCACTTCCTTACTAATGACTCCTTCCTCACTTTTCCCATCCAACTCATTAATCACCTTCCCACTCCTCAAGATGGTGATAGCCTTAACCTCATCAGTCCTTAGCTCACTAGGTGTCCTCCCATCTAAGCCAACTTGACCATTAGGGTTGGGTTGAGGTTAAGAAATGATCTTGCCTTTCTATTTTCTTGGATTGTCAAAGAATTAGTGAGCTTTGTCATTACTACTTTAAACTCACTCAAGATTTGATTGGTTTGGGAATTGATGTATATTTAGTTTTGTAAAGAAGCATTCATATTATCTTCCCATATTTTTCTTAAAGGTGGGACATAAGGTTGTTTATTGTTAAAGAGGAGGTGAAGGAAATTGTTGCTAGAATTGGGGTTGATTATGTTGAAATTGTTTAGGTTGAGATGATATTTAATTGTTCTTCTAACACTAATTTAGGTGATTATGTCATCTTAGATTGTAAGTTTCTAAGAATGGTGAATTTTGATAGACCTTTTTAAATGAACTCACTACATTGAGGGGTTCATTCAAGGCCTCTTTCAATCTAGGAATGGTAGAACAATGACGAATGATGTGTATGTTGTTGTCACAAATTGCATAAGGAAATTCCTCATAGTTAGACACACTTTTTACCTCCTCTATTTTTTTTCAATTATATTACCTCAACCCTCTTAGCTAGTGTAATCAACTCAACACTTATATCATGCTCTCATTTATACTTCTCCCCACCCATGGCACTTGATCTTTCTTTTCCTTTAGTTGAATTTTCCTTAGGCTCATAAGAGTCTTAAGATTGAGAACTTTTAGTTAGTTGTTTAAATAAATCATAGGCTTCCTTGGGCTCTTTACTCATGAATTTCCTATTGCACATGATCTCAAAAAAATTGACAAGATCAAGTAGTTAACCCATCATAAAATAGGCTAACTACTCATCATGGCTCATAATCATGATGGGGGCATAAGTTGATCAAATCTTGATACCTCTCCCAACAATCATAAAATGACTCACTTTCATTTTGTTTGAAAATGGTGATTTTTCTCATCAAAGTTATTGTATGTTGAAAAGGGAAATATTGTTTTAAAAATTCTATTTGCATTTCAAGCCAAGTACCAATAGAACTTGGCCTTAAACCATAGAGTCACAATTGTAGACTCTCCATTTTGTCTCATTAGCACATGTCCTGTTAGATGCTCTTTCAGTACTCTACGGTAGTCGCCTGGTAGCCCATGTTACCCATACAACTTACCTTTTGAGCCATCTTGGAGACCCTAGTCGAGGAATTTATCTAGCCCCTCATTGTGACCCTAAGCAGCCCCGAGTTAGACCTAGGATTTTTCTTTCTTTTTTAGGATAGTTTGTTTAGGTACACTTTTAGGATAGCACACTTAGGTATGTTTAGGTCATTTAGACACTATCTTGATCACCCTAGGTCACTTAGGCATTGTCCTAATCACTCTAGATCACTTAAACGCCTTTTAGGTCTACATAGGTCCACTTAAGCTCATTTAGGCCCATTTAGGCACACTTGGCCCATTAGGTACCACCTTAGGCCCATTTAGGTTCACCTAGGCCCATTTAGGTTACTTAAGCCTATTTAGTACCTCTTGGCCCATTTAGGCATACCATGCCCACCTAGGCCCATTTGGATACCCCTAGGCCGATTAAAACTCATTAGGCCTACCTAGGTCACTTAGGCCCACTTTGGCACATTTTGCCCATTTAGGATCACTTTAACCCTTTTAGGTCACCCAAGCCCCTTTAGGCCACTTAGGTTCACTTAGGCACATTCGGCTCATCTAGGCTCACTTTGCCCATCTAGGCCCACCTAGGCCCATTTAGGCCCACCTAAATTCATCTAGATCCACCTATGTTCATCTAGGCATACTTAGGTTCACCTAGACCCACCTTAAGTACACTTAGGTCACCTTTTAGGCATTCTTTGTATGACTTGTATGACTTGCATGATTACATGGCTTGCGTGACTCATTATTTATTTATTTATTTATTTGATTATTTTTATTTTTATTATTATCAATCACTTGTTTATTTTTATTTTTATCTATTTTTTTAATTAACTTATTTATTAATTATTGTTTTATCATTCTCTAATTTATTTATTTATCCATTCAATTATTTAATTTAATAAATTTAATGTTTTTGCGAGGAAACTTACCCATGGAAAAGAAAGGGTTAACATCAAAAAAAAAAATTCAAAAAGGGAGATTTAGTTTTTTAATTGGGAAATTGATTTTTTTTTAAAGGTGAGAGATTAAGTTTTAAATTGGAAAATAAGATGATTTATCTAAAAGGAGAGCATAAGTTTTAAATTGACTTCAGAATTATTTATTTATTTTTAAAAAAAATATTTAGTTTTTTTTATTTATTGGAAAATCATATATATATATTTTTAATGGAGAGATTAAATTTTAAATCAGAAAATTAGGATATTTCTTAAACGGAAGGGTTGACACTTGAATATTTTGAAAAATGAGAGATTAAGTTTTAGTTCCAATTAGATGTTTTTTTTTTTTTTTTTTTTTTGAAAATAGAAACGATAAGTTTTAGATTTTGAAAAGGAAGTTTGAGAAAGAGGAGATTATGGTTTGGGAGAGTTAAAAGAAAGGTGGACACTAGGAGATAAGAGGGGCAATGGAAGACTAAACAGTGGGGGATATCAAAGGGGATCACGAGATTTTGGTTTTTTTAAAAGAACACCACCCAGATTTTTATTTTTATTTTTTGGAGGAAAAAAATGGATGCATCTCAGCATTGGAAAGCACGCACAACCCACTCTTGCAGTACCACGCATAGGCCTGCACTTCGAAAAATCCCTTTGCAACCCATACTCGTCTTCAGAAAAGGTAAGTTAATTTTCTTTTAGTTTCATTTTTAATTCATATTTAATTAAAAAAAACTTAATTTTTTTGTTTACCCCTGATTTTGATTCATATTAAATTGAGGAAGCTTAAATCTTAGTTTGGTTGTTTTTTTAATTCATGTGAGCTATTGAAAGCTTAAATTTTGGTTTAGTTTTTTAAATTCATGTAGTGATATTGAAAGTTTAAATTTTAGTTTAGTTCTATTTTTAATTCATGTGATCAAGTTCATAACTTTAATTTTGCTTAAATTTAGTTTTAATCTATATGCTTAGTTTAGGGTTTTTATTATTATTTTAGTTTGTTAATCTAATGGTTTTCGAGTGTTAAAGTTCATTTTTTAATTTTTTTTTTTTGGCCTGGTTTGATAATTTTTATTTTTATTTTTATCTTCTTGTTTTTAGTTTCATGTCATTAGATTATTTTCCATGCTATTCAAAATCTTTTTTTTTTTTTTTTTTTTTTTTGAAAGTTTATAATATTCTTATAATTTTAGTTTTCTGGTTATTAGATATTGTTCATGGTGTTGCCTTATATTTCACACTATTAATTCTTAGGATTTAGTTTCTTTGTTAAAGTAAAAAGTTTGATTATTTGATTTGGAAAGCATTGTTAATTTGTCTAATATTTAATCTCCTTGTCAATACATGAAGTTTGATTATTTTATTTTAAAAGCATTGTTAATTTGTCTAATATTTAATGTCTTTTTTACTGCATGAAGTTTGATTGTTTATTTTTGAAAGCATGTTTATCATTTGTGATTTAGTTAAAATTCATGATGTTGGTTATTTATCTTTGAAAGACTGGTATTTTTTTTAGATAAAAAAAAAAACCTTTTTCGAAATTGACGTTTTGAGTTAAATCAAAATTGTTGCTTTCTTTTCAAAAAATAAATTTTTCCATCATAAGTTTAACTCCTAGATCCCACATGAAAGATTGCCAAAAAAGAGATCTAAGTTCACTTTTTCTTATTTTTTTCAAATCCCTTAAAGTTAGAAAATAAAAAATCCTCACTTTGTGTATATGGATTGGGATTTAACAAATTTCTTGGTCCCTTTTTTTTCCTTAAAATCATTTTCAAAAGCCTTTTAAATCACCAAAAGGCTTTTCAAAAAATATTCATCCCAGGTTTAAACAAAGAACACATTTTCTTTTAAAATTATGCAACTCATTTCATCTAAGTTGCATTCTCCTTTGTTGGTTTTTCAAAATTTTGTATTTTTCACATAGGTTTAATTTGGACTTGTGCTCACAAATTAATTAGAATCACAAGTAAAACTTATGGATATTGAATGGGGACTTGATGGAGTGTTAAAATTCTCTAAGCTACTGCCCCTTTAGTTTCAAAATTCATGTTGATAATTTTAGATTGTCTTAAAAAAGTTTCCAAAAATTG
Source organism: Vitis vinifera (assembly GCF_030704535.1). Taxonomy (NCBI): domain Eukaryota; kingdom Viridiplantae; phylum Streptophyta; class Magnoliopsida; order Vitales; family Vitaceae; genus Vitis; species Vitis vinifera. Next base: position 13,999,166 of record NC_081813.1, read on the forward strand.
CATGATGTTCCTTTCTTCTTATAGTTGATTTTGAAATGTTATTTGAGTCAAAAATCTTTTCTCAAAGTCGAGTTATGATCATCTCTTTCAATGCATTCTATTTAGGCTTATTTCTGTATAGTCGAGAACATTTTGAGAAATTAAATTAACTTTTGATCTTTTTAGTTTAAATGAATATTTTTCCTAGATTCTTGGCTTTTTGAAATTGAATTTTGACACATAAAATATTGAAATACATGTTTTCTAGAGGGAGATATGATTTTTCAAAGTCTAACCTACTTCAGATGACCAAATCTGGATAACTGGTCAAGTATAGTGTTCTAAACTTGTGAATGCTTTATAACCCTGGCTTTATTTTTTGTGTAATTTAAACACTTTAAATGTGTATGATTTTTTTTAGGAGACCTCAACATGTTTTTTAAAAATCCAATATATGCATGTCATTTTTTGTGGAACTTTTGGGCGTTTTTGTTTAAATTTGTTATTTAAATGATTGTTTGGCCACGTGGATGATAGACTAGACATGTAAAAGATGTTATCTAGAATTTTTTTGCAATTTAATTCATATTCTAGATATTTTGTAGCATTTGTTTTGTGAAAGCTTTTATTCTGAATTTTATTTTTGCCTATAGAAATTGACGAGTATAAAAATGATACCTATAGAACTAAAGAATTTGACAAAACTGAGGTGTTTGATATTGGACTGTGTAGAGGGGCTTTTGGAATGAGGATCTGATAAACCTTTGGATTGGGGAGGGGTTTTTAGACAAATTTGTTGATATATATGAAGCACACAACCAAGGAGAGGAGATTGTTAGAAGCTTAAAACTTGCATCTCTCTTGGAAGGCGATGTATCAGAATACACTTGTAAGATGCATGATGTGATATGTGATATGGCTATATGGTTATCATGTGAATCTGGGGAAGAAAAACACAAAAGTTTTGTTCTAGAACATGTTGAGTTGATTGAAGCATATGAAATTGTGAAATGGAAAGAAGCTCAACGAATTTCACTATGGCATTCTAATATCAATGAAGGACTCTCTCTATCACCCTGTTTCCCCAATCTCCGAACTTTGATTTTGAGAAATAGTGGCATGAATTCACTTCCAATTGGATTCTTCAAATCCATGTCTGCCATAAGAGTTTTGGATTTGAGGGAGAATGAAAACTTGGTGGAGTTACCTTTGGAGATTTGTAAATTAGAGAGTTTGGAATATCTGAATCTAGCATGGACTAGTATAAAAATGATGCCTAAAGAGCTGAAGAATTTGAAAAAACTGAGGTGTTTGAACTTAACTGTCTCAGAAAGCTTGAAGTAATTCCACTAAATGTGATATCTTGCCTTCCAAATTTGCAGATGTTTAGTATGGAGCACCGCCTTTCCCTAGGTTTTATGGAATATGATGATGTTGAAGTGTTGCAGGAATTAGAGTGCTTGCAATGCCTGAGTTGGATAAGTATCACCTTACTTACAGTCCCAGCTGTTAAAAAATATCTCACCTCCTTGATGCTGTAGAAGTGCGTATGATATCTTGTGATGAGGACATGCCCAGATTTGAAGGTGGTGGAGCTGCCACTTTCGACTTTTCAAGACTCACTCTGCTTGGATTTATTCATTGTGATGATTTGGAACGTGTTAAAATAAATATGGGACTGTCTTGAGGTCATATCTCAAACTCAAACTTCCATAACTTTGTTCGTGTGTATATTTCTATGTGTCGATTCTTGGACCTGACCTGGCTTTTTTATGCTCCAAGCCTTGAGTTCCTATTGGTTCGCCATAGTCCTAAAATGGAAGAAATTATAGGGAGTGATGAGTGTGGAGACTCAGAAATTGAACAATAAAATCTCAGCATATTCTCAAGACTTGTAAACCTGCGGTTATATAATCTCCCAAATCTAAAGAGTATTTATAGGCAGGCCTTGCCATTTCCTTCCCTTAAAGAGATCATTGTGCATCGTTGTCCAAATCTAAGGAAATTGCCATTGAATTCCAATAGTGCCAGCAACACTCCAAAAATAATTGAGAGGACATCATGCTGGTGGAAGGAGTTGGAGTGGGAGGATGACAACCTCAAGCGCACTTTCACTCCGTATTTGAAAACATAAACATGGTGATTAAAAGGAGGAGATGGTTGTAGAGTTGTATGTCATGGAGGTTTGCAAGAATTGTTGGGTTTCCTTCATTTCCTTTAATTTCCTCCCTGTTTTGTGAGAAACCCATTAGTCTTCCTCTCCCAGATACATTTTTCGTTTTTGCTTCCATTTGTTTTATGTTATAAGAGATGTTTTAATGCAACGAAGAATTGTCAAAGAGGTGAGATTCTCATGATAGGCAAATGAATGATTATTTTTGTAGGATAAGTTTTTGAAGAACGTTTGGTGGTGAGTGATTGGATGCTAGGAATGCATAGCAAGAATAACATAAATGATCGTTGAAAAGAAAGAACCTTTTGTATGGTGATCAATTTTATATACTTCTATTGCCTTAATGTGCTTTATCTGTAAAATTTGACCATTCTTTGCTTGAGTTTCTGCATTGAAATATTTCAAATGTTGTCTTAGGGATCAAATGCACAATACCAAATATATACAATAACTTCTTCAAAAAATCAACTGTTTTTTTTTTAATAGAACTACAAGTTTGTTAAATTTGATATGCAAACTCTGCCTAAGAGATCACTTATTCTTGATTATATTTCCACTCTCTTTTGCATCCTCAACAAGGAGAACTCTGATCAATCCTTAGTGATATTCAGACTCCTATCAAATCATGGAATTCGAATGATAACTTTATCTTTCTTTAAAAATGCAAATAAAAAATGTGAACTCTGTTTGAGAAATCTTTTTTAAAACGATTATAAAAAATAATTTTTTAAAATTGTTCTTTGACCTTGCAAAACAAAAATCTATTTAAAAACTTGAAATATTCTTAACTTATTTGTTTTCTATGGTTTTAAAATTTTTTTAAAAGTGTTTTTTTTATACATAGTGCTTTATTTTTAATCATTTTTTTATTTATATAATTATTGTTTAAAACAACCCTAGGAAAAAAAACCGAAAACAACTAAAAAAATGTTATAAACAATCTCCATAGTTTTTATTTATATATATATATAAAAACTATGTCTTCTAACAATATTTCGTTTATCAACCTACGCTGATACGATATCAGTATCAAAATTTCGTTCGTTTCCGATATTTTCTGCCAATCCATGTGATCAAAGCACTCCCACGGGCCAGTTGACACGGTCAAAGCCAAAATTATTTTTAACTTTGTCAAATCTACGTTTGGTGTTCCATATCTACATGTAAATCAACTGCCCTGAAAGGTAGGAAGGTTGCAAAGATGTTTTTATATCCAAACATTTGGTCTTGGACTTGGAAAAAAAATAAAGCTTCCATGTATTTTGTTTTAATTGTAGCATTAGATTGCCTTCTGAATTCCAGGACTAAAAGATTCATGATTTTTTTTTGTGCCCCAAAAACTTTGAATCAGAGGACAGAAGAACAGTAAGGAGCAATGCACCTTATTCTTCAAAGTTCAATGGCAAGAAGAACAGAATTTTGATTACATATTCCACTTATTCATCAAGGTGGTTTTCTTCTGGGGTGCATCATCCATGGTTTCTTCAGCTTATTGTGATCAAACCAATAATGAGAAAGTGCCTCCTCCGGTTAAAGCTATCAGTACCAAAATGGAATTCAATCGAGTGAATTGTCTTGTGTGGGTATTGCATGAGTCTGCTAGGAGCTTTTCCCACACGGTTGAATCTTTTGAATTGGCTAGAAGCGGTCCAGAGCTAGCAATGGCTTGGGTGGGAGTTGATGTGCATGCCTAGCATAAGCGCATTGCCCATCAGGTATGCACTTACACAAAAACCATTAGCACTAAGTGATTAGGGTTCTTCCTCCATAAACTGATACAGAGTATTATGCTTGTACTTTTATGACTTTCTTGTTGGCAAGATAAATTTAAATACGAATTATACCATTGTGGTAGGACAGGTAGCAGTTTATGCTTTGTTAAGAACTGCAATTGAACTGGAATTCTTCCTTTCTCATGGACGCTACAACAATCCTTCTCTAGTTCGTGAGATGTAAGTTCTAAAATCGTCTTTTAGAAGTCTAATGTTAATGGATTTGCTTTAGTCCTGGAAGTTGTAGTTTGTTAACTAGTGAAACTTGCACATGCTATGCCTGAAAACATCTTTTTGAAGTTTTGTTTGAACTTCCATACATGTTGATATTCCATCACTTGTGGCTCAGTTTTGACGTCTCTTCCTCACTTCAAAGGCGAACGGTGATTGCAACCTTGTATGCTAGGACTAACATTTTGTTCCTTCATTTCATTCAGCTTGTCCCCAATAATAAACTCGGTCGAGCAGAACATAGAAAGCCAGCTGAAGACAAGGCACCCAAAATTGGTTGAATGGTTTAGAATGGTGGAACTGCCACGTATAGCGGGATTTTTCATTCCATTGTTGAAGAAGTGGTCTATGGAATATGCTGGAAGGTTAGCTCACAGAATTCTCAGCTTTTAGTATAACAGTGTTGAATCTTGGACAAATTCCCACTGCTTTTACAGGTTTATTTTTTCATCTAGTACCTTGAATTGGAAAAATAGTATAAAACACAATAATTTTCAGTGGTGTTGCAGGGATTATTCTGGCTATAAGCTGCTGTGTGGCAGTAGGAAAATTGGGTTCTGGCCATATTTCCTGCCCCTTGTTTATATCGTCTATTGAGGACGCATTAATAGAGCTCATGAATTTGTCACACAGTCTTGTTTCAATGGATAAATTGCACCAGTTAGCCACTGAGGCAGGTTTTGAACGAGAGTTCCTGTAGAATTTTGGATTGGTCTGGCTCAGAAAAAACTCGCTAAGGCAATTCGCAGAGAAAGTGTATTTTCAGGCCTTCAGACTTTTCAAGACAAGGTCAGTTCAGTGATTCATGTAATAACCTCCTGGCCTTTGTCATGGACACTCTTGGACAATCCCTAGATAATTTCATTTTCAATTTACTGAACCATAAGAGTTTGTTCCAAAGGAATCCATCAAAGCTAAGTGTGCAAGTTCTACAGAAGCAAACATATAGTTATCATCCCAAATGTCGATCCCTCATTCGGAATTGTGAATATTTGAATGCAAAGGGAAGTATTTCTCTTGTTCTAAGCCCTGGTCTTACCTTTCTCTATTAATCGTTGACAGGTTCAAGAGAGTAATTGTCTGGCTACTCTAGGAATTCTTGCATTTCTGGGAAGAAAAACAAGATTATTCTTGTCAGGAATGGGAATAAAGGATCTTGATGAGCAAGTTAAGGACTTCCTCAGGTACATCACTCTGCATTTTTTTCTATAACCCTTTTAAACTTCTCAACTTTATCCTTATACTCCAGTAGGTTCAATGCTTTGATTTCAGTTACTTGGAGTGTGGTAGCCTTTTCATTTACCCCAAGTTTTCTTCACTCTCTATGAATCAACTTTTCATGGAGGTCAGTTAGTTTTGACACACTTACAATAGGGATCTGAAAATATTCAAACTCCCTTTACAGGTAGTAGCCGATGAAATTGGATGGATTGATTTTTATGCTGCATTTTCTTTCGAATTCAAGCAAGAGAGAAGAAGATCCAAACCGCGTGCCATCCAAGCAGAGAAAGAGATTATTTTACATACTGTTTTTACGGTTTGCTATAATGTTTTCTCTGGGTTTGTGCATTTCAGCAGTTCAACTCAGCAGCCCTTAAATGCAGACTTGTTGGCATTCTTGCTCCGAAGGTAGTAAGCATAATCTCAATTTTAAATTTTCTTTCCTGAAGTTGCCATGATTGTTGATTTATTTTACATTTTTTTTTTCAGTGAGAGCCTGCTTACTAGTTGTCTGGAAGACTACTGGGCTGCCTATAATAGATCAGGGTATGATAATGCCGATTTCTCAAGCAGTCAGCTGCAGAAGATTGCAGAAAGAAATGCCTTTGACCCAACACAATCCATTGGAACTAAAAGCACTACAAGTTCATCTCTAACCTTGGAAGCACAACAGAAGGTGACTGACTTAATGGCAAGGGGAAATCCAAAAAAAATACCTCAGTCTGGGAATAAACTGAGCAAGGTATGAGTCCTCAGTGGATAGATGGACCAAACAACAACTGTGAAACAGCATTCTGAAATTATTCTTTGTAAATAAATGATTGCAATACACAATTTTTGGCAACAATTACCATAATTTGCTGCTGGCAGGCTAGCTGCAAAGTGGGGACAGAGACAAGAACCCTGGTGGAGGCAGGAAGGACAGTTGAATCAGAGGCTCTACATCAAAATTTACTCAGGAAATCCAGCATGAAGTTGATATCTACAAGCTCTGTAAGTCCAGTGATCATCTGACTCGATGATTGGTAAAAAAAAACCATGTCAAAGTTCAGATGCTAATGCTTCAAATTGAACTGTGTTTAAGGATATATGGATGGGCACTCAGCTGCTCTTCATAGACATCATGGCTTCTCTGGAGCTCCTGCTAAAGCAAATGCGTGGCCGCAGGATTACAGAAAGGGAAAGAAATAAACTAAAACAAACACTAGTTGATATTGCTTCACTTATCCCAGTTACAATTCTAATGCTGCTCCCTGTAATCACCTACTCATCAACTCTTTATTCTCCAATTTTTTATCTTTCATCATTGGCTAAAGTAGCAGTTCGCTTTCTCTTTTCATATCCATGTTTGTGACTGTTGATCAGACAAAATGAATTATAATTGCCATAGAAGACAATTTTTCTGGGCTTGCATTATCTGTCAAAATAATCATAAGAGAGGTGCTTTAAAATCCTTTCATCTTTTTCTGTGATCCAGGTATCTGTTGTAGGGCATGCGGCCATCTTAGCAGCTATAAAGAAGTACGTGCCATCCTTGGTAATTCTTGCCACCCTTTCCCTCACATTTATGATCTTATCCTTTCTTTCTGCTAATCCTGTTTCGTTGATGATACTGGATATTAGATCCCATCCCCTTATTCCTCCGAGCGACTGGATGTTGTAAAACAATTGAAAAGAAGCAAGAAGATGGAAGTTCAGACACTGAGCAACCAAGAGGATGCATCCTCTGCTATCTCAAAAATAAATGGTTGATGCTAACGTGTTGTCCATTGATCACTTGAACATGACATGCAAACATTTCTATGAACATGTGGATGCTTACATATATTCATTGGTGATGATCAAATTCGTATTGTCTAGACAAATAATTCTACCATTCTGATTTTGCTTAAACAAATAGCTTTAACCCAGAAAGAATATGGTGTGAATTGAGATGGTGATGATCAAAAGGTGGGATGGTGCCAAATCATATATAAGAGTTGAAAAATATCGGTTTTAAATGAAGAAATGATATTGATCAAAATTAGAACAAAATATATTAATGAAACAAATACTCAGATTTCGAATTCACTAGAAATCAATTTCGACATTAAAAAGTCAATATGATCTATAATTTATCAAGTTAGGTTGAAGACCTTAAAATTTCATCTAAATTAATATTTAATTTAGCTTTAAATTTAAATCCATTAAAATCTCAAATTATGAATCTTAATTGCTTTGATCAATTATTCACAATTAAGTGTAATTCATCTTTAACTACCTTCTAATAGATCTTATAATGAAACTATCTCATCTTATTAATATTAAATATTTGGCGAATTGATTAAGATTTTGTTATATTTTTTATTAAAGGAAATTAGAGGATAATATTTTTCTCAAGTTCATCAATTCATTCAAAACTGCCTTTTAATCTTAACTTCAAGCTATTAATTCACCATGAATTTGGACTCTAAATCCTCCTTCCTTTTATAAAAATAAAATCTAGTCACTCATGTTTGTGTAAGATTATACTCCATACAATATGTTTAGTTAATAAAAAAATGAACGAAAATCAAAAGAAAATGTCAAAAACTTTTACTATAAAATTTTATTTTAAAAATATATAAAAATGGTCAAAAGATGCAAAAAAAAAAAATGAAAAACTAAAAGATGAAAAAGTTAAAAAGAAAGTTTCTTATAAGCGTTTTGGTCTGTTAGCAAGTACATGAGAAATTTCTATGGTTATGAGCAATGATGAAAATATTAATTTTTACCAAAATATACAAAATAAATATCACTGAGATGATATTAAATTGATAATAATACGTATTATATATATATTATATTATATAATATAATTTGTGAAAGTTCTATTGTTATGAGCAATGATAAAAATATTAGTTTTTACTAAAGTATACAAAATAAATATTAGATGATATTAAATTGATAATAATACATATTATATATATATATATATATAATATTATATAATATAATTTGTGACTTTCAGTAATAAATTGACCACTAACATGGAAAAGAAGTAAAGAAAAAGGGGTGGAACCCAACATAAAGTAAACATCTCCTTTACAGGCTGTTGGCCACAATTTACTGGTCAGAATTACCAAAATTAATCATAATTACCAAAAGGAGCAGAGCATGAATGGCCAGAATCTTTTCAGGCTAAGAATGAGAAAACAAGAAGAAAGCAGCAAATGTGGGACAGGAGAACCAACACTCCCATCTATCTCTTTGGATTCCCATTACAGATTGTCTACCACAATGACCCACCAACGCGTCTTGCATAATCTACCCACCAAAAAGTTTTGATGCGGGAATATTTTTTCTTTCTTTTTTTCTTTTCTTTTTTGGTGGGCTGTTAAGCAACTGTTATTCACCAGATCCACTAAGGCAACTCACCCATCTCTTCTCTTTCGAGTTCTTCAGTCGTCTTTCAAACTCATCTTTTCCCTGTCATCCCCTGAAGCAATGGATTGTGTGAGCCCAATCCTGGACGTCGCCACCCGCTTGTGGTATTGCACCGCCAAGCGTGTAGTTTATATTCGTGAGCTTGAAGAAAATCTCAACTCTCTGAAGAGCTTAACGGAGGAGCTGAGCAACTTAAGTAAGGATGTGATGGTAAGTGTTGAGTGTGAGGAGGAACTACAACAGAGTAGGCGTACGCATGAAGTGGATGGTTGGCTCCGCGCTGTGCAGGTCATGGAAGCTGAAGTGGAAGAAATATTGCAAAATGGGCGTCAAGAAATCCAACAGAAATGCCTCGGAACCTGTCCTAAGAATTGCAGGTCAAACTACAAGCTGGGGAAGATTGTGAGTAGAAAGATCGATGCTGTGACTGAATTAAAGGGCAAAGGGCATTTTGATTTTGTGGCTCATAGGTTGCCCTGTGCTCCAGTGGATGAGAGACCGATCGGGAAGACTGTGGGCTTAGACTTGATGTTCCAGAAGGTTCGGAGATGCCTGGAAGATGAGCAAGTAAGAAGTATTGGGTTGTATGGAATTGGGGGTGTTGGAAAAACGACCCTCTTGCGGAAAATCAATAATGAGTATTTTGGTAAAAGAAACGATTTTGATGTGGTGATATGGATAGTGGTGTCGAAACCAATCAGTGTAGAAAAAATTCAAGAAGTGATTCTGAAGAAATTATCGACCCTAGATCACAAATGGAAGAGTAGTAGCAAGGAGGAGAAGACTGCAGAAATATTCAAGTTGTTGAAAGCCAAAAACTTTGTGATATTGCTTGATGATATGTGGGACCGACTCGATCTCTTGGAGGTGGGGATCCCTCATTTGAGTGATCAAACGAAGTCCAAAGTAGTACTCACTACGCGATCTGAACGAGTATGCGATGAAATGGAAGTTCATGAGAGGATGAGGGTAGGGTGTTTGACACCGGGTGAAGCATTTTCTCTGTTCTGTGATAAGGTTGGTCAGAATATCCTGAATTCACATCCGGATATAAAAAGGCTTGCTAAGATTGTTGTTGAAGAATGTAAAGGACTGCCACTTGCCCTCATCGTCATTGGGCGATCAATGGCTAGCAGGAAAACTCCTCGGGAGTGGGAGCAAGCATTACAAGTTCTGAAGAGTTACCCAGCAGAGTTTTCAGGTATGGGAGATCAAGTCTTTCCAATTTTGAAATTCAGTTACGATCACTTGGACAATGATACCATCAAATCATGTTTCCTATATTGCTCTATATTCCCAGAAGACCATATAATTAGGAATGAAGGCCTCATAGATCTTTGGATCGGGGAGGGGTTTTAGAACAAATTTACTGATATACACAAAGCACGCAATCAAGGAGATGAGATTATTAGAAGTTTAAAACTTGCATGTCTCTTGGAAAGTGATGTATCAGAAGACACTTGTAAGATGCATGATGTGATCCGTGACATGGCTCTTTGGTTATCATGTGAATATGGGGAAGAAAAGCACAAAAGTTTTGTACTAGAAGATGTTGAGTTGATTGAAGCATATGAAATTGTGAAATGGAAAGAAGCTCAACGGATTTCACTATGGGATTCTAATATCAATGAAGAACTCTCTCTATCACCCTGTTTCCTCAATCTCCAAACTTTGATTTTGAGAAAGAGTAACATGAAGTCACTTCCAATTGGATTCTTCCAATTCATGCCTGTCATAAGAGTTTTGGATTTTTCAAGTAATAAAGAATTAGTGGAGTTACCTTTGGAGATTTGTAGATTAGAGAGTTTGGAATATCTTAATCTAACATGGACGAGTATAAAAAGGATGCCTATAGAACTGAAGAATTTGACAAAACTGAGGTGTTTGGTATTAAACTACTTAGAAAGGCTTGAAGTAATTCCATCAAATGTGATATCTTGCCTTCCAAATTTGCAGATGTTTAGTATATATGCACCACGACGATAACCGGGATATTGTGGAATATGATGAAGTTGGAGTGTTGCAAGAGTTAGAGTGCTTGCAATACATGAGTTGGATAAGTATCACCTTACTTACAGTCCTAGCTGTTCAAAAATATCTCACCTCCTTGATGCTGCAGAAGTGCATACGACATCTAGAGATGAGGACATGCCCAGGTTTGAAGGTGGTGGAGCTGCCACTTTCGGTTTTGCAAAGACTCACTATGCTTAAATTTTATAGTTGTAATGATTTGGAACATGTTAAAATAAATATGGGACTGTCTTTTGGTCATATCTCAAACTCAAACTTCCACAACCTTGTTGAGGTGTTTATTTTGGGGTGTCGATTCTTGAACCTGACCTGGCTTATTTATGCTCCAAGCCTTGAGTTGTTGTCGGTTGGCGATAGTCAAGAAATGGAAGAAATTATAGGGAGTGATGAGTGTGGAGACTCAGAAATTGAACAACAAAATCTCAGCGTATTCTCAAGACTTGTGAAGTTGACGTTGGTAACTGTCCCAAATCTAAAGAGTATCTACAGGTGGGCCTTGCCATTTCCTTCCTTTAAAGAGATCGGTGTGATTGGTTGTCCAAATCTAAGGAAATTGCCATTGAATTCCAATAGTGCCACCAACACTTTAAAAAAAATTGAGGGGCATCTAACCTGGTGGGAGGAGTTGGAGTGGGAGAATGACAACCTCAAGCGCACTTTCACTCCGTATTTCAAAATATGGTAATTGAAAGGAGGAGATGGTTGTCGAGTTCTATGTTATGGAGGTTTGTAGGAATTGTTGGGTTTCCTTCATTTTCTTTCCTCCCTGTTTTCTGAGAAACCCATTGGTCTTTCTCTCCCAGGTACATTTTTCATTTTTGCTTCCATTTGTTTTATGTTATGAGAGATGTTTTAATGCAGTCTACATATAAATTTTGTTCAAGCAATGAAGAATTGTCAAAGAGGTGAGATTCTCATGAAAGACAAATGAATGATTGTTTTTGTAGGACAAGTTTTTTAAGAACGTTTGGTGGTGAGTGATTGGGTGCTCAGAATGCATAGCAAGAATAGCATAAATAATTGTTGAAAAGAAAGAGTCTTTTGTATGTATGTGTTATATCATTTCGTATGGTGATCAGTTTTATATATTTCTATTGCCTCAATGTGCTTTATTTGTAAAATTTGATCATTCTTTGCTTGAGTTTCTGCATTGAAATATTCCAAATGTTGTCTTAGGGCAAAAATCTCCATAAAATGCCAAATATGATCAAATGCACAATACCAAATATATACAATAACTTTTTCAAATATACACAATACCAAATATTTATCCATAGGTTCTCTCCTTGTGGAGACATATGAGATTATATATGTTTTTTTTCCAATATATAAATGTTTAGTGGGTATTTTTTGTGATTTTGATGAAACCACTAAAAATTATATCTTGTAGTAGACTTTTTCTAATTAATTACTTAATAGTATACTATTATTTTGATAAAGATAAATTTTTCGTAATACAAATAAATTAATATCTTAAAAAATAAAAAATTAAATATCTTAAATTAATAAATTATAAAATTTTATATTTATTTGTATGTCATATAATTTTATTATTTTAAGATGATTAATTTATTGATAAATAAAATATTCATTTATTGTATTATATTTATCATTTTATGTTTATTGAAGTAATACTAATATATATTTTTAATTTTAATAATAAGTTGTAATTTAATAGTTTTTAATTAAATCTAAAAGTAAAAAAAAAAACATATTAACTGCCCCAGTTGACAATTACAACTTAGGACTATACTATTATTTTGATAAAGATAAATTTGTCATAATACAAATAAATTAATATCTTAAAAAAAATTAAATATCTTAAATTAATAAATTATATAATTTTATATCTTATTTATATGTTATATAAATTTATTATTTTAAAATTATTAATTTATTAATAAATAAAATATTCATTTACAATATATTCTATTTATCAATTTATGTTTGTTGAAGTAATTCTAGATTCTTAAGTTTGAATATAAATAATTTATTATTAAAAAAAAATTAATTTCAATAATAAATTATAATTTAATAGTTTTTAATTAAATTTTAAAGTAAAATAAATAAATAAATAATCGAAGCCTCAATTGACAATTGAGGCTTTAGTTCAAAATGAAATCTCAGTTATCAATTGAGGTTTCAGTTAAAAAATGAAGCATCAATTGACAACTGCAGCTTCGGTTCAAAAACTAAAGCCTCAATTGGCAATTGCAGTTTCAATTAAAAAATGAAGTCTCAGTTGCCAATTGAGGCTTTAACTAAAATTTTATATATATATATGTATGACATGGCTCTTACCTGGCACCAAAGAGGTCAATTTCAACATAAGTTTTATAAAGTGGTTAGACCTAATATTTTTATTTATTTATTTATTTGTATATATGGGTCATTTTGACCCAAAACTCCAAAAGATAGAAGTTTATTATGCTATTGGATGATGGATGTGATAAGTCAACAACTTGATTAGTATATTAAGATTTCAAGAAAATTTTTAAAAATAATAAATAAAATATTTCTCAAATAGTTTTTATTTTGTTTTTATTTTCTTTTTCAAGTTGTCACTATTATCTTAATTTATTTTTCATTAATTGTTCAATAATAATAATAATAATTGGCATTCATGCATATGTAATCAATGTTTTTAATTATTTAATATTCAAAAGTAAACTGAAAAAAAAAATTATCACATTCATGTACCTTTCAAATACAATTGTCCTATTATTATTTATAGCATGTTTCGATTAATTTATTTAGTAGAATTTGACCCACCAACACAAATTATCATCCCTGTACCTAAGATATCATATTCGCATATGGATATATTAAGATATTATTTTAATTGGGATATAATATCTTTAAATATTAATACCGATATGATTTACTAAGTTATTTATAAAATAAATAAAAATAAAATAAAATATATTATTTTTTAATGTTGGATATTTGCTTAAAATAAAAATTATATTACATTATAATATTTATTATTAAAAAATTATGAAATCTTTTCATGTCTAATGTTATTTGAAAATTGTTTAAAATTTTAAAACTTCATCAAATAAATTTTATTTATTTATTTATTTATTATTAATATTCATTATTAAAATATTTAAACTCTATAAAAAAATTATATTATATTATTTAATATATAAAAATAACTTTTATATATTAAACATAAGAATGAGAATATTAGTTTTAATGGATATATCGGTAACCTAATTTTATGGATAAAATCTCAACATGATGTTACATGGCCTAAATGATTTGGTGATTTCAGGGATTTGTCAAACAATAAAACATGGGAATGGGCGGTGAGTTGCTGGGGTCCTGTAAGTTATTTTAGGCTAGGGACCAAGAATGTGACATTTATGGTGACGGTAGTAGAATCTTATTTCTTCTTCCTTTGCAGAAACTTACAGGCAACAAACTCCAAAAGAAGGAGAAAGTAGATGTGACACAAGATTCAAAGTGCTGCTTGGGAAAAAGCGAGAAGTGAATTTTTGCTGAGTTCATACTCGATCTGGGCTTATCTCGCTTAAAGTTTAAGCAACTCATATGGCCATGCACAAGTAGATTCTAGATTCCCACATATTTTTAGTGGGAATATTTTTTTGGAAAACATTACAAGTAATTTTTTAATCTTATAAATAATTTTTAAAATTTTTAAAAATATTTTTAAAATTTTATCAAAACTCTAAAATCTATTTGATCAAGTGATTTAAAAATAATTTTTAATTTTTAAAAACAAAAAATTATTTTTAAAATTTTCAAATATTAAATGAAATAGAGAATAATATTTAGAAAACAAGTAAAAATTATTTTTATCGATTTTTAAAAATAGAAAAAAAAAAAAAAAAAAAAAAAAAGGCATGAACCTGTTTGTCGATTGTAGACCCCCATTTTGGGGCTCGTTTTTTTTTTTTATATTCCTGTAGCTCACTTTTGCCAGGTGGAGGGCTCTCAAAAAGCCATGTGTTGCCTCCTGATTGGCTGCTAGGGAATTGTTGGTGCTTTTTGAGGAGCTATGGGGTTGAGACACCTGTGAAGGAATATTCAAGGGAGCGTATTTTCCGTTATGGAGGGAGTGTATCGAGCTGTAGAGGGGTGGTGCTTTTGTTGCTAGTTTTTTTGGAGATATTTTTTAAAGGAGGCGAGTACCTTGAGAGGCAAGGCAGAGAGGGGAATGGGGAGCATTCTGTAGTTTGGAGAGAAACCAGAGAGAGTTGCAGTGAGATTACTAAAGAGAGTGAAGCTTCCTTGGAAAGAGATTACTAAGAGAGTTGCGGGCTGTTTGGGAGAGGGGTAGCTTGAGAGATTTTGTGGAGGATTTTAGTTTGAGCGACATTTGTTCTAAAGAGAGTAAGAGGGAAAGGAAAGTTGGTTTTGGCTGAAGAGAGCTTGAAACAGAGAAAGAGTCATTTCAAGCTTAACAGAGGAGGAGACTATCATTTTGGGTCTAGGTATGACTTCCACATGCTTCACGTATCTCATTTCGGATTATTCTATTCCATTTTCCTACCTATTTTTTGGATTCAACTTGGTGCTTGAAGGTGTATATTTGGTGTTATGCATATTTATGAAATTCCAAAACTGATTTTTCATGCATCTTCATTGATTCTTTCTGGCTCCATTCATGAACAACTTGAGCGTTCCTCTATTTTATGAATGCTTTGAATTTGGACTTTCCTTCTCTAAACTTAATGTACCAAAATCATGTTCTCAATCCCCTTTGATCCCACCTATGTTCAGCTCCTTGATCTTTATAAAACGGAGTTAGATTTAACAGTTTTTTTTCTTCATTTTATACGTGTTCTATTTTTTTCTTCATCATCTTCTCTGTTTCTAGAATTTTTTTAGAGTGTGTGGCATCATGTTTGGGTTGGCCATCTTGATCGAAGTGTCTCCGAGGTAGAGCTCAGAGTGGGTTTAACTATGTCTCTTCCCACTCCTGCTTAGTCATCGGTTTTTCTAGTAGCTGGGATTTCCACCCTCGCTTCTAAGGTTAAAGCAGTTGGCTCGAATCCTCACTAGTTTTTATTCCAAAAGACTTATCTTGAATATCACACTATTTGGAAAGGCTATATTTCTTGAGCGGGTGACTAAGCAGAAGTCTCTAGAGGTTAATAATGAGGATAACAGTTTTGAAGAAGGGTATCAGGTGGATTTGGGTCGTTCAGTTGTTGATATTTGCCAGAGAAACCAGAATTCCCAGCAAAGTCAACATCGCGCGCTGTTGTGGTCAGTGAAGTCCCATGTTGGCTTGCTTGATACATATACCGCGAAGACTGGGTCGGTGGACCCAATTGGGAAGACCTAACTTGTACAAAAGGATATAAGCTAAGGAGAACTTCACTAGACTTACCATCATTGCCTCTCCGTGGGAGGATAATTTGCATTGGCACTCCATTGAGGCTCACTGTCATAGACCTCATCATTGCAGAATTAATGTACCTATAGGAGGGTCATCCCATCTGTCTAGGAGATATTTTATTGCAGAGTACTCCAAGCTATTCGCCATGATAGAGAATCTTCTTGAAGGAATTTTCATGACACAAAAGTCAAGGAGGTTCTATCAGTCATCAGTTCAGAAAGAAAATATCAAGTGATTACTGTCATTGAAATCTTCCAGACACCTTTCTTGGCCCTTTGTTTGGGTCTCCCATCAGATATAGTCAATGTTGTATTCCCCGTGATCAGAAGTGGAAATGTTCCTTCCAAAGGACATATTGCAAGAATTATATCACGTATTCAAGAAGAGGTTGAAGCAATCCAGTTAGATGGTAATTTGATTCTTCGCGTCTTACGTGAAATGGGCGAAGCTTTGTTGTTACTCGCACGAAAGAAGTTGAATACCAGGCATCCACTAGCTCTGAAGCACGCCAAGTAACCGGTCCTGCAACTTATTCCACCATCATACCTATATGTCACGGACTTAGTCTCTTCCTAAGTTCATGCTGCACTTAGACAAGTCAAGACACTTGATCTTGCTAAGTCAGCCTTACTCCTAATGCTTAGCTTGCTAGGCTAAGACGCTAGCGACTCGGAAGTTGTAGAAGGCGTAGTAGGCAACTCTTAAAGAATGGAAGCTTTATTGCTTTCAAAGGAAGCTATACAATGCTTAGAAGCTCACTTGCTTGGTTAGGAAGTGATTTGGGGGTGGTGCCTTGGCCAAATGAGGGTCTCACCTATTTATAAGCACCAATGGAACTCTCTAGAACCTTTGAGGGTTCCTTACAAATCAAGAAGATTCTATAACACCTTACACAATTCTATATACAATCCTATGTACAAGAATATACAAGAGATTCTTAGAAGTCTCTAGAAAGCCTTAAACTCCTCTCATGCCTTCCACCATAGTGTAGAGATGTGTGGACATCTCTAGGCATTTCTAGAACCTTCCACACTCTTCCCACTAATGGCTTAGTGTAGATAGCTCCAGGAGTCTCCAGAAGCTTCCCTCCTCCTATATAAGCCCATGGGGAGGGTCATTTGAAGCATCTTGTGACACTCTCCCCCACCTATGCCATCAACGTCCTCGTCGTTGCCTTTTTCTGAAACCTCTCGATGTGTTTCCAAAACTTTCTCAAGGCATCCGCATGTTCCCAGCTTACCTGCCTCTTAGGTAGTCATTTCCATCGGACTAGATACTCTATCACATGAGGGACCCCTTGTCTCCTGGTGACTCGTTCAGCCAGGATATTCTTCACCTCCTTCTCCCGTGAGGCTTTAGATGGATGCAGGCTCGTGCACTTTCGATGCTTAGAGTGCTGCTTCTTCTTACCCATCGAGTTGACCTTTCCTTTGGTGACCTCTTCCATGTGTGTGCAGGTTACCTCAGCTCACTCCCCTTTTGCCTCATTTACTTGCATCCCTAATAATAAGGAGGTCTTAGGCATACTAGGCTTCGGGTTAAATTGGAGGGCACCTAGTAGCTGCATCGAGCCCATATGTGCTTCATCCTCCTACTCTCTCTTCTCGATCATGGCATTGAGCGCCTTCCTCTTTGGATAATCTTGTGCCAAATGTGGACCGTCACACAAGAAACATTTGATTTTAGGCGTAAACTCCTTCCTTTCTGCCTTACCCCTTTCTTCTCGGACATTAGGCGTCTTGCCTGATCCCATTCTAGGAGCATTGTGGTCCCTTGAGACCTCATCTCCCCCACCCGTGGTGTGGCTATCCTCCAAAGACTCAACCTTGGATGAATCTCCCCTCTTGTAATCCGTTAAAGACTCTGCTACTACCATAGCAGTGGCTAAGTCTTGAACGCCTCGGAGCCTTAATTCCTGTTCGGCCCACCCTTGCAGGTTATCCATGAAGTTGAATAGCAACTCCTCCTCAGTCATGTTAGGAATCTCAAGCATGAGTGAAGAGAATTCCTTGACATAGTCGCGTATCGAGCCTGTGTGCTTGAGACGCCTCATGTTTTTACTAGCCAGGTAAGCCACATCATTGGGGTAGAACTACCTCTTAATCTCCCTCTTGAAGTCCTCCCACATCTCTATGGTGCAAATGTCTTTCTCCATATCGGCAAACCTTCGATGCCACCATAGAGTAGTTGTGTCAGTAAGGTATAGGGTTGCAGTTCTTACCTTAGTCGCCTCATCAGTCAATGTGATAGCCTCGAAGTGTCGCTCCATATGCCATAAGAAGTTTTCCAACTCCTTGGCATCCCGTTTGCCACTAAACCCTTGTGGCTTTGACAGCTCCACCCTAGATGCCTCCTATGTGGCCATGAACCGTGCCGACACAGTAGCCTTGTAGATGGCCAACTTCTGCCTAACCTCTTGGTCTCAAGACTCCATTCGAGTGGCCAAGGCCTCTATCCTTGACTTCATGCTAGCAAGCATGCTCAAGAGCTTTCCTTGGAAGGACATAAACTCCTCGTGTGACACTGGTTGATCCTGTGAGACTAGCACCCTCTCACGAAGGTCTTGGATATGCTATCCTCTAAGCCCTTCTCCATGCCTTGCTCGATCAAGTCCAACCCCTCCTGAGTGTCTGCCATGGCTAGCTCCACCTTGGCTAACCTTGCCTTCATGTTGGCAACGACATCACGAGATTTATCCTTCTTGCCCATGTCCCGTGTAGTAGGCTTAGTCTCCTTCCCACGGGTTTGCTGGCTAGTCTCCTCCACGTTAGAGCCCGACATGCTTCATTTACTATGCCCGCTTCGTAGCCACGCTCTGATACCACTTGTCATACATTTAGTCTCTTCCTAAGCTCGTGCAGCACTTAGACAAGTCAAGACACTTGATCTTGCTAAGTCAGCCTTACTCTCAATGCTTAGCTTACTAGGCTAAGACGCTAGCGACTCGGAAGTTGTAGAAGGCGTAGTAGGCAACTCTTAAAGAATGGAAGTTTTATTGCTTTCAAATGAAGCTATACAATGCTTGGAAGATCACTTGCTTGGTTAGGAAGTGATTTGGGTGGTTTTGGGTGGTGCTTGGCCAAATGAGGGCCTCACCTATTTATAGGCACCAATGGAACTCTCTGGAACCTTTGAGGGTTCCTTACAAATCAAGAAGATTCTATAACACCCTACACAATTCTATATACAATCCTATGTACAAGAATATACAAGAGATTCCTAGAAGTCTCTAGAAAGCCCTGGACTCCTCTCATGCCTTCCACCATAGTGTAGAGATGTGTGGACATCTCTAGGCATTTCTAGAACCTTCCACACTCTTTCCACCAATGGCTTAGCGTAGATGGCTCCAGAGTCTCCAAAAGCTTCCCTCCTCCTATATAAGCCCATGGAGAGGGTCATTTGAAGCATCTTATGACATATAGCCCTATCTCTCCAAACCCATTAAACACACTTATCTCACTACTCTTCAATCCCCTATAATACCCTTCGTACCCATTTTCTTATACCTATTTCTCTCATAGTACCATCCATTCCACCAACAAACCCATTACCAACCCCATTTGCTGCTCCATAGCCCATTCCCTACACCATGCAGGGCCCTACAAGACCTTTTGCAAAACATACTCATCACAACCAAGATGCCCCACCAACTGTCCCACTGAACATTTCCCATCTGCATAAATCTCCATGCGTGTGGCCATCCTTCATTCCTCTCATGCCCATCACATGTTCATGTCTCCACCGTCTATCATAACCCATACCTTCCATACCCACCTTTAACGACCGGTTTCACATCAATCTTATTCCTCCGTCTTAGAGCTCTCTTCACTCTTCTATAGTATGAGAATCTGCTTTTGAAGACCTGAAATTCGATGAAACCCATGTAGAATGGCAATTTCGCGGGTCAATCGAGTCACCCGCCCCACCCCTATTGGGACGGGTATGGGATAAATTAATCGGGTATGAGACGGGTATGGGAAAGCTTTGTGAAACCTGTATCGGGTTCGGGGCTGGTATGGGTTTGTAGTTACCCGCCCCGCCCCGTCCCGAAATTAAAATTACGAATTTACCCTTAAATATTATAAAATACCTAGAATCTCCTCCGTATATATAATTTATTCTTCCTAGATTTTTAGGGTTTTTTTCTCTCGAAAGAAAGACTTCGTCTTCTCAGTTCAAACTGCCCTAAAACCAAAATCTTTGCTTTAAAAACCAGATTTGCAATCTCGTAAACAAGTGATTATTGGAGTTCTTGTGGATCCCTTCCTTCCAGGTAAGAAAACCCTAACTTTTGAAGCTTTGTTAAAAATTTGGCTTGTTTTTCAAATTTTTTTGGTTTTAGTTTATGGGTTTAAGGTTTTTTCAATTGTTTATCAGTAGATTTGTAATTTATATGCATTCTTGGTCTTCGTCTTATATGTATTTTTCAGTTGAATCAATTTTCGTCTTTGGCTCTTATTGGTCATATTTCTGACATTAATTTTCACCCTGTCCAAATCAATTTCATCCACATATAAACTGATTTTTGGGGTTTATACGAATAAGAATGATGATTTATAGGTTTTTCATTATTTTAGGGTTCAATTTTGGTATTCACGTTTTTGCATAAACAAGTTGTTATAATTTCATTATTTTAGGGTTCAATTTTGGTATTCATGTTTTTGTATAAACAAGTTGTTATAACAGAACGAGCTAATTTCATGTTGTTTTTTCATAGATGAAAACCCTAAATTTTTTTTTTCTAAACAGCTTCTAGAAACATATTATTCATGCTTCTAGAAACATACAAATAGAATTTTATTGTGGTTAAATTGGTTTCAAACTATTTCAGAATATCCTAAGGATTCAGCAAAATGACATCAGAAGGAGAGAAATTTTTTTTCATGCCAAGTACTGGTTCTAATCCAGCTACAGGTAGTACTTCAACTACTGATGGATCATTGACATGTAAAAAAAAAGAAAGTTGACTTCGATTGTTTGGAATGAGTTTGAGAAAGTCATAATAGATGGACAAGATTATGTTATTTATAAGCATTGTAAATCAAAACTCAAGGTCGATAATAAGAATGGGACTAAACATTTGCATGTACATTTAGATAGGTGCATCAAACGGAGAAATGTTGATATTAAGCAAAACAAATTTAGCAATAGAGAGAAAAGGCTATGGAAAAGTGCAAATTGGTGGTTTCACATTTGATCAAGATATCTCAAGAGAGAAGCTTGCACATGCAATTATATTGCATGAGTACCCTCTTTCAATTGTTGACCATGCAGGCTTTAGGGATTTTGCTAGTAGCCTTCAACCTTTGTTTAAGATGGTTTCCCGCAATACAATTAAGGATGACATAATGAAGATTTATGAGTTTGAGAAAGGGAAAATGAGTAGCTACTTGTAAAAGCTTGAAACTAGAATGGCTATCACAACTAATATATGGACATCTAATCAAAAGAAAGGTTACATGGCTATCACTGTGCATTACATTGATGAGTTTTGGTTACTACATCATCATATTGTAAGGTTAGATATGTTGTTTGTTCAGGTTTTCAATTTTTATTTTATTTTATTATCGTTTAATGATGTCACTTATATTAATAATATGTTTTTATATATTGTTTAATGTAGGTTTGTTTATGTGCCTCCTCCACATAAAAAAGTTCTTTCTGATGTGTTATTGGATTTTTTATTGGATTGGAATATGGATAGGAAACTATCTACAATCACCGTGGATAATTGTTCAAGTAATGATGGCATGATTGATATCCTCTCAGAGAAATTATCTTCAAGTGGTTCACTTTTATTAAATGGAAAAATCTTTCATATGCGATGTGTAGCATATGTCTTGAACTTGATTGTGAAGGAAGGTCTAGATTTCATTAGAGTAGAAATTGAAAAAAGTCGTGAGAGTGTTGCATATTGGTCAGCAACACCATCAAGAATGGAAAAGTTTGAAGATGCAGCTCGCCAATTGCGTCTTCCATGCAACAAGAAGCTATGCCTTGATTGTAAAACACGATGGAATTCTACATACTTGATGCTATCAATAGCTAGAACTTATAAAGATGTGTTCTCGCGTTTGAAGCAATGTGAAAAGCTCTACACCACAATGCCATCAGAGGAAGAATGAAATTTAGCAAGAGAAATA
Source organism: Vitis vinifera (assembly GCF_030704535.1). Classification (NCBI taxonomy): domain Eukaryota; kingdom Viridiplantae; phylum Streptophyta; class Magnoliopsida; order Vitales; family Vitaceae; genus Vitis; species Vitis vinifera. The sequence continues at coordinate 14,021,492 of NC_081813.1, forward strand.
TGTGAAAGGCTAAAATTGTTTTATAATATAACAAAGTTGTTCTCAGGGCGAAATTATCCCACTGCGAATACTTTTTCATCAAAGTGTGTGAGATTAAAGAAGCATTGTATGATTGGTTGATTTGCTCAAATGAAGTTGTAAGCATAATGGCATCAAGTATGTTAGAAAATTTTGACAAGTATTGGAGTGGATGTCATATTGCAATGGCAATAGCAGGTGTATTGGACCCAAGATACAAGATGAATGTTAGCCCAAGCGTTCTCCTAATCGGGTTTTGATGATAACAAATCATGGTTAAGTGACTAATTAGTTTATGATTAAGAATCTCAGGTATAAACTCGAAAATTCATCAAATGACCAAATGGATACAAGATCGAGACGTTTAGAAGACTTGTAATCATAGGAAATTAATGTAAGATGAATGCATGAATGCACTTAGGATTTTCACATGTTTCATGCATCTTAGAAAACTCGGTTTATTCTTTAAAACTTCGATTTCATTAAAACCCAAGTTTTTAACTAATGTACCTTAGGCAAAAAATTTTATAATTGGCTTAATAATTTACCTAAAGACCTTGCCTAAGTGTTAGAAAAGAAAGGAATAAAAAAAAAAGGTTTTTGGGGCCAAAAAGGCTCAACCGGTCGAGACTATGGCCAACCAGCTCAACCGGTCGAGGATGCACCAAAACCTTCTCTCTCTCCCAGTGGCCTTCTCTTCCCGGTCGAGGTGATTCTCTTACCGGTCGAGGTCCGGTTGAGGCAACGGTAACCTGTCATGCATTAAATGCTCCAACGACTAGTGAACCGATCGACCCCTAACTCAACTGGACGAGGTTACCTTTTGTTGTTTTTGACTCGCAAGCTTAGAAACCTATAAATTGAGAGTTCCACTTCATTTATTGATAAGAGAACACTTGCATTCAATAACCTACCTACCTGTTCTTGATCAAAAAGCTCTCATTTCTTTCATAGTGCATTAAATCACCACTTGCATATCCTTTAGTGCACTCTTGTGTGTCATCCTAGCTTTGTCTTGTATTTTAGCTATCCTTAAGCTAGGTTGAGGGATTATATCTTGTAAAAATCTGAGTGTTAAAGCCTTTAAGAGGTTTGAATCTTGAAGAAGTTGTGTAAGAGCCCATTGGAGCCGGAATCCAAGTGTAAGAAGATTGGAAGCTTGGTTGAAGCTTTAAGTTAGTGGAACCCTCACTCGGTTAGGAGGTTAAGGAGAGTGGACGTAGGCAAGGAAGTGTCGAACCACTATAAAACCGAGTTTGAATTCTCTAAACTCTATCTTTTTAATTTGCTTATGTTGTGTTTGAATTTTTTGTGATTGAAAAGATTTTAAAAACTCAATTCAATCCCCCCCCCCCCCCCCCCCCTCCCCCTCTTTTTGGGTGTTTTTCTTAACTAAGCATAGTCTTTGTTTTCTCAATTGGTATCAGAGCTAGACCTCTTGTTTTTTTAAGACTTAATCGTCTAAGAGAAAATGGTTATTCCATCAAGCTCATCCCAAGCTGAAAATTTTTCAAAACATAGAGTTCCATTCTTTACGGGAACCGACTATCCCTATTGGAAAACTAGAACGACTTGGTATTTTCAATCTACTGATTTAGATGTATGGGATGTCATTGAATATGGCCTAACTTTTCCCACTAAACTAGTTGATGGAGTTTTGGTTCTAAAACCCAAGCAAGAATGGAATGAGCTTGATAGAAGAAACTTTCAATTAAATGCTAAAGTCGTTTTTACTTTGCAATGTGCTATGGATAGAAATGAATATAATAAAAAAATATGTCAATGCAAATCGGCTAAAGAAATTTGAAGGTTGCTTGAAATAACTCATGAAGGAACTAATCAAGTAAAAGAGTCAAAAATCAATTTACTTGTTCATAACTATGAATTGCTTTCAATGAAAGAAACTGAGACTATTGTTGAGATGATTACTAGGTTCACCGACATTGTCAATGGTCTTGAAGCTTTGGGAAAAACCTTTAAGGAATCCGAGAAGGTGATGAAGATATTGAGGTCTCTCCCATCAAAGTGGCATACCAAGGTCACCGCAATTCAAGAAGCAAAAGATTTTACTAAGCTACCTATGGAAAAGCTCATAGGGTCATTAATGACATATGAGATCAATTTGACAAAGAAGCTATAAGAGGGTGAAGACAAAAAGAAGAAGAGCATAGCCCTCAAAGCTACAACCAAGGAAGAAGAAGATGTTGAAGAAGAAAAGCCAAGTGATGAAGATGATGATTTAGCCCTCATCACAAGAAAGCTCAACAAATACATGAGAGGTGAAAGGTTTAGAGGAAGGAAATTCACCTTTAGAAGGGATCCTTCTAAAAAGGAATCTTCATCCCATGGTGACAAGGAGAAATGGGAAGAGAAAAGAGACTTGACATGCTTCAAGTGCAAAAAATCAGGACACATTAAATATGATTGTTCTCTCTACAAGAGTGAAGCCAAGAGAAGAATGAAGAAGGCAATGATGGCCACTTGGAGTGAAAGTGAAGAATCCTCCGAAGAAGAAAATAAGAAGGAAGTGGCAAACATGTGCTTCATGGCAATAGATGATCTTGATGAGGTAAACTCTAACTTTAGTGATGAAGATATGCATGATGTTTTTGAAGAATTATATGAGGATTTTGAAAAACTTAGTTTGAAAAATAATTCTCTTAAAAAGAAAACTCAAGAACTTGAAAAGGAACTTGAAGAAGTGAAAGAAAAATTTTCAATTGATGAAATATCTAAAACTCATCTTGAAAAAGAAAATGAGATTTTGAGGAATGAAAATGAGATTTTGAAAAAGAAAAATGAATGGTTAACCTCCTCTCTTTCAATTTTCTCTTGTGGACAAAAATCTTTTGAAATGATCTTAGCTAGCCAAAAATGTGTTTTTGACAAACAAGGGCTAGGATTCAAATCATCAAAAAAATCAAAAGTATTTTAAAAACTACTTTGTAAAAGAATCCGCAAGTGCAAGTCCTTCCACCACTTGCAACTTTTGTGGAAGAGGAAGGCACATTAGTAGTACATGTCCCTTAAGAAATGGTTCTCAAAAGAATTCAAATGATAAAGCTAAAAAGGTTTAGGTTGAGAAATCCAAGGTCACTAACCCTCAAGGACCCAAAAATATATGGGTACCTAAATCAACTTAAATTTTATTTTGTAGGGATCAAAGAAGGATAAGTGGTTCTTGGATAGTGGATGCTCAAGACACATGACCGGGGATGAATCTAAGTTTGCTTTCCTTACAAAGAGAAAGGGAGGATACGTTACCTTTGGAGACAATTCAAAAGGAAGGATCATTGGTTAAGGCAACATTGGTAATGGCACATCCTCTCTTATTGAAAATGTTTTATTAGTAGATGGTTTAAAACATAATCTTTTGAGCATAAGTCAACTTTTTGATAGGTTTTAAAGTGATTTTTAAAGCATCTCATTGCATCATCAAAGATATTCAAAATGATAAAACCATCTTCATGGGCCATAGATGTGACAATGTTTATGCAATAAATATTTCAAAATATGATGGCCATGATAGATGTTTTTCAAGCATGCATGATCAAAGTTGGTTGTGGCATAGGAGGTTGGGACATGCTAACATGGACCTCATTTCCCAACTCAACAAAGATGAACTTGTTACAGGCCTTCCCAAAATAAATTTTCAAAAAGATAAAGTTTGTGAAGCTTGTCAAATGGGAAAGCAAATCAAAAACTCTTTTAAAAACAAAAATTTCATTTCAACAACTAGGCCTCTTGAATTGTTGCATATGGATTTATTTGGTCCCTCTAAGACACCAAGCGTTGGAGGAAAATCTTATGCTTTTGTTATTGTGGATGACTTCTCTAGATACACTTAGGTCTTACTTTTAAGTCAAAAGAATGAAGCCTTTTATGAGTTTTCAAATTTTTGCAACAAGGTTCAAAATGAAAAAGGTTTTACAATTACTTGTATAAGAAGTGATCATGGGAGAGAATTTGAAAATATTGATTTTGAAGACTATTGCAATGATCATGGTATTAACCACAACTTTTTCGGTTCTTAGAACTCCTCAACAAAATGAGGTAGTTGAAAGGAAAAATAGAACTCTTCAAGAAATGGCTAGAACCATGCTAAATGAAAACAATTTACCAAAATATTTTTGGGCCAAAGCGGTTAACACTTCTTGTTATGTTTTAAATAGAATTTTATTAAGGCCTATTCTTAAGAAAACTCCCTATGAGCTTTGGAAAAACAAGAGACCCAACATTAGTTATTTCAAAGTCTTTAGGTGCAAATACTTTATATTAAACACCAAAGACAATCTTGGAAAATTTGATGCAAAATCAGATGTTGGAATTTTTCTTGGTTACTCAACTTCAAGTAAAGCCTTTAGAGTTTTTAACAAAAGAACCATGGTTGTTGAGGAGTTCATCCATGTTATCTTTGATGAATCTAATAATTCTCTCCAAGAAAGAGAGAGCTTTGATGATGATTTAGGCTTGGAGACCTCCATGGGAAAATTACAAATTGAAGATAGAAGGCAACAAGAAGAAGTTGTAGAGGATCCCAAGAAAGAAGAATCACCTTTGGCACTACCTCCTCCTCAACAAGTGCAAAGTGAATCAAGCCAAGACCTCCCTAAAGATTGGAAGTTTGTCATCAACCACCCACAAGATCAAATTTTAGGTAATCCATCTAGTGGGGTAAGAACTAAATCATCTCTTAGAAATATTTGCAATAATCTTGCTTTTATCTCTCAAATTGAACCTAAAAATATAAAAGATGCTCTAGTTGATGAAAATTGGATGATTGTCATGCAAGAAAAGTTAAACCAATTTGAAAGAAGTGAAGTATGGGAATTAGTGCCAAGACCTCAAAATCAAAGTGTTATTGGAACTAGATGGGTCTTTAGAAACAAAATGGATGAAAATGACATATAAGGAATGAAGCAAGATTGGTAACCCAAGGTTTTAATCAAGAAGAAGGGATAGATTATGAAGAAACCTTTGCTCCCGTAGCTAGATTGGAAGCCATTTGGATGCTACTTGCCTTTGCATGTTTTAAAGACTTTGTTTTATATCAAATGGATGTGAAAAGTGATTTCTTAAATGACTTTATAAATGAAGAGGTATATGTTGAACAACCACCCGGTTTTCAAAGTTTTAACTTTCCTAATCATTTTTTAAAACTTAAAAAGGCACTTTATGGTTTGAAACAAGCCTCTAGAGCATGGTATGAAAGATTGAGTAAATTTCTTTTGAAAAAGGGTTTTAAAATGGGAAAAATTGACATAACTCTTTTCATAAAAACCAAATAAAATGACATGCTCTCAGTACAAATATATGTTGATGATATCATTTGTGGAGCTATTAATGTCTCTCTTTGTGAAGAATTCTCTAAATGCATGCATAGTGAGTTCGAAATGAGCATGATGGGAGAACTTAACTTCTTCCTTGGACTTCAAATCAAGCAACTAAAGGAAGAGACCTTCATCAATCAAGCAAAGTATATAAGAGATCTCCTCAAAAGGTTCAATATGGAGGAAGCCAAAACAATGAAGACTCCAATGAGTTCATCCATCAAGCTTGACATGGATGAGAAAGTAAGCCCGTCAACTCAACTATGTATAGAGGCATGATAGGTTCTTTGCTATATTTGACCGCTAGTAGACCCGACATCATGTATAGTGTATGCTTGTGTGCTAGATTTCAATCTTGTCCTAAAGAATCTCATTTAAGTGTTGTAAAACAAATTCTTAGATATTTAGGCCTATAGTATCCTAAGGGTGATAACTTTGAATTAATTGGATACTCGGATGCCGACATTGCCGGTTGTAAAGTTGAGAGGAAAAGCACTAGTGGCACGTGTCATTTCTTAGGACACTCACTTGTTTCATGGCATAGTAAGAAGCAAAATTCGGTAGCTTTGTCTATGGCGGAAGCCGAATACATAGCAGCCGGTTTATGTTGTTCACAAATCCTTTGGATGAAACAAACACTTAGTGATTTCAACTTGATTTTTGAGCATGTTCCTATAAAATATGATAACACTAGTGCCATAAATATTTCAAAAAATCCGGTACAACACTCTAGGACTAAGCATATAGAGATAAGACACCATTTTCTTAGAGACCATGCACAAAAGGGTGACATTACACTTGAATTTGTAAGCACAAAAGATCAACTTGCCGATATTTTTACAAAACCCCTAAGTGAAGAGCAATTTGTTGATATTAGAAGACAACTAGGGGTGATTTCTTTATGATCAAATGATTGCTTGATGAATTCTTGATTGAATATACCTTAAGATTGCGTGAAATTCATATCATATGCATCATATAGAAATAATACTAGGAAAGAGGTCAAATTTTAACCAAAAATAAAAATTCTCGTGGCATTGGACATCAAAAATTGGGGATTTCAACTAAAAAGGGGGGGATCACGAGACAAGAAAATGCAAAAATTTGAAAAAATTGACCGTTGACCATTGACCAAGTGATTGACCGATTGAGGAACCGGTCGACCGGTTCGTCGGGGTTGGGAATTTAAAAAGCGCACCCCCCCCCCCCCCCCCCCCCTTCATTTCTCACTTGTTCTCCTCCATGGCTTGAAGCCTCTTCACATCCCTGCTTCCAAAAGTCCATTTTGGCTAGATTTCGGACTGATTGCAGGCTGTGGACTTGATTTTAGGCCGCCTTGAGGTTAGGGTTTTGATTTGAAACCCAAGCTTTCAACTTTTGGGAGTGCTTTCTCTCTGCACCGCGCGCCTCAGGGTTGGTTCAGCTTCATCTCCGTGCGCCTAAGGCTTCAGGTTGGTGGTTGCTCCTTCTTGTTTGATTTCATTCTTCTTTTGGACTTCTCCTTCTCCTTTCCGTTCATTGGATTGCTCCAAGGCGAGAGACGGGCATCTCCAGGGCTCAAGGCAAGCGCCCTGCTGAGCCATCTTAGCCTGAGCAAACGGAGGCTCGCCAAAAGGCGAGGTATGACACGACCCTCTTCAGTTCGGTCGAAGACTATCAACGCTACAAGCAAAAGTTCGCCCAGAAGAAAGTCGTCCTAGGGAGAAGTGTCAATTTCTCCCAACTTCAGCACTTTGGGTTTGAGGGACTATTCAGTCGGATGGGATAGCTGTCAGTTGTGACGATTTTTGAGCCGATCTTCCCCACTCTGGTGTGGGCTTTTTATTCACGGGCGACCTATGGGCTTGGAGGACCGGTATTGTCCGCTGTGAAGGGAGTTGAGATCAGATTGAGTCCCGAGAGTATCTGCTGCATTCTCAACATCCCTTTAGTTGGACTTCGAGTGTATAAGGCCAAGGCGTGGCCCACTATGCCAGGATTCAAGCCTAGAGAGGTTGTTCAGAGGTTGTACAAACTCACAGATGTCTAAGGGATGGGCAAACCATCGGCACACAGCCTGACCATGCCCAGCCGAGTCCTTCACCACATGATATGCTCCATTTTATTGCCATGAGGAGGACATCAAGGTCTCTTACCTTGAGGCATTTATTGTGGACTCGATCCTCACCGGGAGACGGATTCACATGGGATATCTGATGATGATGCATATGATCTCCTGCGTTGAGAGCACGACACGAGTATTCCCCTACGGCCGCTTCCTTACCCGAGTATTTAAGGATGTCAGGGTCGACTTGAGTAGAGAGACAGACTTTGAGGCCCCCACTATCTATGACACGCATGATGAGCAGTCCTTGGGGTGCATAAAGTTCGAGAAGGCACCCGATGACTCCTGGATTAGGAGAGCTGAGCGATAGGCCCGGGGACAGGGACAGATGCATCGCGAGACAGAGGAGGAGGCCGAGATAAAAGAAATGGAGGATGGGTTAGACCCTCAGAGGGACTTTGAGCAGAGAGGGCCCGAGCTTGACATTCTGCCTCCACCTTAATCAGAGGGCATTCATGTTGAGGCCACTTTCTCAGAGCCTATGATGACTGAGCCATCTTACACGGCAAAACCATCATCTCAGCCATCATTTACCAAGCTACCATCTCTGGCACCTCACGCTCTTGATCATTCGTCTTAGATGGATGTCTCAGCTCGGATCAGCTCCCTTGGGACTCGTATGAAGGAACTTGCTTTAGTCCATGACTCTCACTTCTACTCTATGGAGAAACACATGGATTAGTATCAGACTGGAGCCACTTCTTGGTTTGATCCCTTCCAGCAGAGATTTGAGCGCATAGAGGAGCATATGGATCAACAGCAGGCTACATTCGAGCATCTCCAGCAGAGCATTAATCGCATTGAGAGTCGTTAGGCGAGTCAGCATGAGGACATGATGGCTTACCTCCATTCTGTGTTTCCTCCTCCACCCCCTCAACCTTGATATTGTCTCGAGTTCTCCCTCCGTTTCTTTTTTATGTTGCCAAAGGAGGAGAAATATATAGGATCTAGGAGACCCTCATGCATGTCATTGTCATCATTGTCATATCTATCTTGTTTTTACATGTGAGGTTTCCATATATATATGATATGATATTTTTATGATCCATTGTTTCCTATTCAAATTTTTGTGTTTTACATTGCTTCCTATTAAAAATCGTTTGATTGATCCATGATTGGTTTGAGGGGGAGATTTTTTTTCTCTCCTAGATAACCAAGGTTTGTCATCATAAAAAAGGGGAGATTGTTAACCCAAGGGTTCTCCTAATCGGGTTTTGATTATAACAAACCATGGTTAAGTGACTAATTGGTTTAATGATTAAGAATCTCAGGTATAAACTCGAAAATTCATCAAATGACCAAATGGATACAAGATTGAGACGCTTGGAAGACTTGTTATCATAGGAAATTAATGTAAGATGAATGCATGAGTGCACTTAGGATTTTCACATGTTTCATGCATCTTAGAAAACTCGGTTTATTCTTTAAAACTTCGATTTCATTAAAACCCAGTTTTTAACTAATGTACCTTAGGCAAAATGTTTTATAATTGGCTTAATAATTTACCTAAAGACCTTGCTTAAGTGTTAGAAAAGAAATGAATAAGAAAAAAAAGGTTTTCGGGGCCAAAAAGGCTTAACCGGTCGAGGCTATGGCCAACCGGCTCAACCGGTTGAGGAACCGGTCGATCGGTTGTGCTCGTCCGGTTGAGGATCGGTCGAGGATGCACCAAAACCTTCTCTCTCTCCCAGTGGCCTTCTCTTCCCTGTCGAGGTGATTCTCTTACCGGTCGAGGTCCGGTTGAGGCAACGGTAACCTGTCATGCATTAAATGCTCCAACGACTAGTGAACCGATCGACCCCTAGCTCAACTGGACGAGGTTACCTTTTGTTGTTTTTGACTCGCAAGCTTAGAAACCTATAAATTGAGAGCTCCACTTCATTTATTAATAAGAGAACACTTGCATTCAATAGCCTCCCTACCTGTTCTTGATCAAAAAGCTCTCATTTCTTTCATAGTGCATTAAATCATCACTTGCATATCCTTTAGTGCACTCTTGTGTGTCATCCTAGCTTTGTCTTGTATTTGAGCTATCCTTAAGCTAAGTTGAGGGATTATATCTTGTAAAAATCTTTGTGTTAAAGCCTTCAAGAGGTTTGAATCTTGAAGAGGTTGTGTAAGAGCCCATTGGAGCCGGAATCTAAGTGTAAGAAAATTGGAAGCTTGGTTGAAGCTTCAAGTTAGTGGAACCCTCACTCGATTAGGAGGTTGAGGAGAGTGGACGTAGGCAAGGAAGTGTCGAACCACTATAAACCCAAGTTTGAATTCTCTAAACTCTATCTCTTTACTTTGCTTATATTGTATTTGAATTTGTTGTGATTGAAAAGATTTTAAAAACCCAATTCACCCCTCATTTTGGGTGTTTTTCTTAACTAAGCATAGCCTTTGTTTTCTCAAAGATTTTAGAATTTTATTTTCTAATAATGTATGGGTCTGAAGCTTTAAGTGAGATTGGAAAAATGCATCAACTATGTTATGATTTGCTTTATGAGTACCAATCAAAGTCTAAGATGGGTCAACAAACTTCATCTCATGGTGCTTCATTAGTTTCAAATCTCTTTGAGTTGACCTATGACGAACAAGATCTTCTTTTGAAGTTCAACTTATTTGTTCATAGTACCAGTGAAGAAGGTCATGCGAAGCCGGAGTTAGACTACTATTTAGAAGAACTTGTTTTGCCAAGGATTTCAGATTTTGATGTTTTGAGTTGGTGGAAAACAAATGGTATTAAGTATCTGACTTTACAGATGATTGTTCAAGATATCTATGTCATTCTAGTATCTACAGTTGCATCTGAGTTAGCCTTCAGTACGGGTGGTAGGATGGTATCAAAACATCGTAGTAGACTCCATCCAAATACTTTGGAGGCCTTAATGTGTGCTCAAAGTTGGTTGGGAAATGAAATGGAAGGTAGTTAATCTAAAATATTTTCAATCTTAAGAAACAACTATGTTGAATTTTTTAATAAAGTTGTTTCTTGTTATTCTTACTTTTATTGGGTGATTCTTTGCTTGTTAACCCAGGGGGCAAACTCACAATCATGGATGAAGATGATGAATCACTCTTGCTGTAGGTTCTTTTCTTGAGATGAAGTTGGTATTGGAGATATATTTTGGGACCCAAGATACACTTTTTTTTTAATGCTCTTTTTTAATCTTAATGTGGTTATATGTATGAATATGTTGGGAAGACTTTATGTTTAATTTTTTTTTTTTTTAATGTTGCCATATCCATGAAGATTTTCTATTTTTATATGTTGTAGTTGTGATGTTTATTTATTTATTTTTTTCATTTTTATCTTAATGTTATATTTTATATTGTTATATCCATGGTATTAAGCATCAAAGTTGTATTTTTTGGCAAAGAAGGCATTAGTGCTGGCCTAATTGCAGTAAATGAAGACGTTGGGGCTGCTTGTTAGGGCTACAGATTAATATAACTTGTTGGGGCTGCTTGTTTATATTTCTTCAATGCCTCTCGGAATTGTTGTTGCTAGTGCTAGATTATTAAAGAACAAAGGTATACTGCCTAAATAACTTGGATGATTTGGGTTGATAAATCTATCTTTTCTTCTAGGGTCAATCACATTTAATTTGTTCCCGGGAGATGGAAAGCAAAAGAGAAAGGACCCTTGTGTTGGAACCAAGGGCTTCCGGGCACCTGAGGTAAGAACTTGTAATCATTTTCGCTTCAGTGACTGCATTATTGTTATTGTTTTCTATGTCATGTTCATTCGAATCCTAACCCACACTATTGGTCAAAAAGGGGTAATGATTGGTGCTATCATGAGTGGGCAGATTGCTGATTTTATTGGTCGAAAAGGGGTAATATGGAGAATACTCTGTCGAGATTGTTCATATTTGAGCATTTTTCCTGCACAAACCTTCCCTCACAACTTGCTTTCTTTGTGGGTGGAATCAAGCCATGGGGATGTCATCCATGATCTGTATAGCAGGATGGTTCACAATTCTCTCTCTTCTTGAGGTTGACTTGGGTTCCTCTCTTTGCAATTTTAGAAAACCGAACTAAAAGAATAAAGTCTTAACCCCTAAGGGGTTTATATAGACTTTTTTGTGGTTTTAAGTGACTTGAACCCAAATTAGGCTTCAGTCTTAATTAATTAATTACCCATAACATGTTCCAATTAATTAATTAGCCCATCTAAGAAAGTCAATTCATAAGATCTAGTGAAATATTATATTCTTACTAAAACACCCTTATACACACTTATGAAGTACATAGCCAAAATACCCTCAAAACATGCCACTATGAACTAAGAGCTTGATGGGGGACCATTGGGACCTATAAGAAAATATTGGCTCCTTTATATTCCAATTATGAAGTTGACTCAATACTCTACTAAAAAGAGTTAACTACACACCAGTATCTTATGAAATTGCAATGAGACAAAGTTCAGGTATGTGATCTACTATCTATTGCATACAGACACCCCATGAATTGGTGTCCATAAAATAATAGGGTAATGTTATCAACTCATCAAGATTACTTCTCTAATACTTGAGTTGTAAATTTTTCTATTGTATGTTTAACCAACATATTCTAACTCCAAGAAGGATATGATTTTTTTTTTTTTAAATGATAGATAAAGAATAAAATTAAATTAAAATGAGTCACCAAAAGAGCGACCTAAGGTATACAAGAAACAAACCTCCCTCCACCACCAAGGCTCAAATAGGAGAAAAAACCAAAAGAATTGGACCCTCACCAAGGCCCAACCAATCAAAGTAACTCACTAAAGTCAAAAGACAATCATATATAAACAACTTAGTCTCTAACCAAAGAAACCAAATAAAAATCATTTTTTAGCTTTTTGAAAGAAAACACCTCATCATCAAACGCATTTTTGTTCCTTGTCTTCTAAATCTCCTAAACAAATATAAAGGGCTTGCACTCTAAACCTTCCCACACTTTTTTCCACAAAAGAACCATGTCACCCCAATGATATCTGTTTAACTAATAAAGGAAGCACCCAAAAATACCAAAAAAAAAAAGGCAAAAAACAACTCTTATAAAACCCTTGTTTTTTCACAATGGAGAAGCAAGTGATCTATGGATTCTTCAAACAAATGAAAAAAATAACACCTATTTGCTAAACACCATGCTCATCTTTGAACTTGATCCAAGGTTAAAACTTTACCCATGTTGCCTTCAACAAAAAATAAAAAATAAAAAAATAAAAAAAAATAGGAACTCACTCTAGGTTATACCCATGAGAGCCAAATTCCTCTTATTGGAAAAGACTCGAAGTTGTCTAGCTCCAAAGCATTGTAAAGAGAATTAACTATAAACTTGCCACTCTTTGTCATTGTCCAAAGCATTGTATTTTCTGCATCCCTATACACTCTCTTCTCATGCAAATTAACATGCCATAAATCTCCCCACACAATCCATTTCTCAATCATTAAAAGGTCTAGAAAAATAAGGATTTCACCTTCCCTCCTCTCTCCCCACCCCCCCCCCCCCCCCCTTTCAGTTGAGTAATTCTAAACTTCCTCCACACACCCAGACATCCTTACAATTACTTAAAGCAAATAGAGAAGAGAAATACACACTCAACAAATTGCCCTCATACCACTTATCGTTTTAAAATTTCACTCTCCACCCATTAACTACCAAGAAGGAATACCTAGTTCTCATAAGTTCCCAATCCTAATTCCTTACCATTTTCTACAACCCAACACAACCCCTCACCCCTCTCTCACCTTCTAAGAAGACAAACCCTCTTTTTCTTGTCTATACTTCCCACAAATAACTTGATTCTAGAAAACCCAATTCTCATTTGAAAAACACCAACTCCACTTGCAAATAAAAGTCTTATTAAGAATTGAGAGACTCTTAACACCCAAACCATCTTTCCTTTTGTCTAAGCAAACAATCATCCATTGAACAAGATGTGGTTTGTGAAAAATCAAAAAAACTTGAAGAACATTACAATGCCAAACAAGAATTGTTTACTTAATAAAACGGGTATGGTCCGTTGTGGTATTTTCTTGTATTTCTAGTAAACAAATATTAATATGACCAGAACATTACAAGCATGAGTCTCATGCACACTTGTATTCATCTCCACAGTCACCAATTACTCTTAGCAGGTCTTTCCCTTTCTTTAAAACTTCTTGGATGTTGTTCACATCATCTTCATCAAGGACAAGGGAGAACACGACATTGGAGTCATTGATATGCTCTGATAGACCAAGTCTAACGCCTACCATTGATCCTGCCACTGCTGGCTGCAATTTAGCAAAACATTATAGAAATTCAAATTGGAGTTCAAACAATAAATCAACAGAAAATTATGGTTTAAAACAAGTAGGTGAGATGACTACGTAATCTAGTATGTATTTCACAGCAACAGTTGGGATTGAGACCCCATGTTTAGTAGCTACAGTTTTAAGTGTTCGAAGCAAAGTTTGGGAGTGGCTCCATCCACCCCAAGCATCAACCATCTACCATATTTATTGCAGAAATCATAAATATAATTTCAGGGACTCATAATATGATTTAATTCAAATATGCAAAATTATCTATATCTGGAAAGCATCATCACATTGTGCTTGAATATTTTATGAACATCCTTAATTATGAAGAACTCCCATAGTAATTGTGAAATATTTAATTATTATGTATTCATCCTGGATGGCAACTTATACTTCTATTTTCCTAATATGCATTCCTTGTCCACAGACAAAGTCCATTCTTGATATTTTACACATTTTGTCAAAGTTCTTCCTAGGTTTGTTCTTAGAACTAACTTTGTAACCTTCTTGGGACATTCTTATTGTTCTATGAATTATTCATGGTGTTGAACAATTTCCAGATAATGAATAAAGCAATATAATTGTGTTGAATAAGAATATACCCTTTTGTACTTCTGGAGGGACTGAGTGTTTAATGGAGGGGCAGAAAAAGGAATGGCTATGTTGGTGTCCAGGAACTTCTCAAATAACAGGCCACCCATTACTGTTCCATACCTGCAATTGCAACTCAGTTAGATTTATGAAAGAAAGTAGGAAAGGGCAGCATTTGGGAAGCAAGAATAAGAAGTTGTTGGGAAAGAGACGTTATAAGTTTAACTCCCGTAAGCTAACAAAGCTCTGCCATTTTCTGTTGGGGGCGCATGTCAACGATTGAATGTTGTACCTGATGAATCATAATTCTGATCCATCAACAGCAGAATAGACAGCATATTGGCTGTGTAGAAGGAATTATAAGAAATAATAACATAATTTAAATTTACTTGATTGCTAGCTACTGGAATCTCATTTTCCAGGATTATTTGTAATCTTTTTGTATCAAAATTTGTCAAAGCAACAGTCTTGATTTTACCTGCACACCTCTCGTTGAAGTAATCCGATCAAATCAAAGAATGGGGGGATATATGAGATCATCATAGAAAACTAATAAAAACATAACTAACCTTCTTCTTTCAGATCTGTAAGATGTTTCAGTGCATCAATGTAGCCAGGATTAACAATGACCTTGTATGTATGTCCTAAATGATGGATGATATTCTTTTGGATTCTGACCATTTTTTATGTGTATATATATATGTTTTGCATCATAGTTATTTGTTATCATAAACCCTATTTCATTACATGCAAGCACGTTGTAAGTTGTGCATGTTATCCAGGTATGTCTCTCAATCCTTTAATCTCTTTAATTATGCAAATATGTAAACTTTGAGGGTGGAAATTTGGATATATGTCATTGCTTTGAGTGCTTTGTTTATTCTTGATTATTTGAATGAGATGAAATGCATGTTGAGTGTTGTATTATTCAATGTTTTCAAAATCGGACCGATCATTGAATCAGAAAAGTTACTGATTCATAGTTCACTAGTCAGACCGACGATCGAACTGCGGTCGAACCGATGATGTCATAAATATATATTTTATATATTATTAAAATTTTAAAAATAAATAAATAAAAATAATAAATTTTATCTAAATTTTGACAACATCTACTCTGATTTGTTGAGTTTTTTCACAAAATTTTTTACTTGTAAAAGTCATCAATCATCATATGTCATATCTCTAACACAATATAACATGTTATACAATCATAATGTCAATCAACCCAATATTTATTAAATAATCAAACCATTGTCACCTTACATCCAAAGTCTAAAACTCTAAACTAAATAAAATATGGAAATGATTCAAATTTCAATTGAAATAAATAAATCAACAAAATTTTCAATAAATTAAATTTCAATGTGCAATAAATAAACAAAAAATTTTAAAAATTAAATATTAAACATAACATTAAAATTATAATCAACAAAAAATTAAAAGATTAAATATAAAACATAAAAATTAAATTTTTAAAAAATAAAAATGGAAGGCGTGGGTGCACGTAAGCGCATAGAGGGAAAGGAGGGGTGCCACTCAGGCATTGCAGTAGCAAGGCTGGTATGGCATGGCCAACACGATAGGCGTGGTAGCAGCAAGGCTGGCCAAGGGGTGCAGTTGGGGCGGCCATGATAGGGGAGTTCGCTAGGAAAGGAGGGGGTGAAGGAAATATGATTTTATAATTATCAAAACGGAGTCATTTTGATGTTGTAAAAAAATAAAAATACAAAATAAAAAATAAAAATACAAATTTGGTTGGACCATCCAGTTCAATTCCAATTCAACCACCTTCCAACCCAATTCACCTTATTGAACCAAAACCGTGATCGGTTGACGATCAAACTAGCCAATCCAGTCTAGTTTTTAAAACCATGGTATTATTTGTTAATCTAACATTTGATGGTCTCATGATAGTGCTTAAGAAGCAATCTAGGTACACACCCTAACTCATCTTTATGATTGTGATTTGACTTTCTTATTTGACATAATAGAGTTTTGGTTCAATTCACACATCATTCTCACATTCGCGATGTTTGGGGGGATCTCAAGAAGATCATTATTGATGAAATATAGTTATAATATGACAAACTTAAAGAAAATATGAGAAAGTCAAATAAATACAAATTGACATACAATTTCCTAATTGAAAAGCATTTTTTTAATATTAAAATCAAGCTTAAGATATAATCATTACCCTAATTTCTATGCAAAATATGTCATTAATCATGAAATCATGCATATTTGATAACTAATTTCACAATTCACCGGAGGTCCTATTTTGTGTGTAACCATACATACTATTACACTTATCATAGGAAACTCATCTTGTTGACGAAGACAAGTCATCCCTCTAATTAGAAGGTAATGTACTACTATCTCAAATGGATTGCCTAAGTTTATGAACCAGTTGTAAACAACTCATAAACTTGTAAGGAACCCTAATGACTTGGATTTCAATACAACTCCTAATGCACTTAAGTCATGTACAATGCAAGTGATGCAATGTTGAATGCTTAGATAAATATTAATGCAAACATGGATAAAATAAAGGAAACTAAAAGTATAGCATATATATATATATATATATATAAGGAAATCTTATTTTGGTACATCATGTTTTGCTTTTAAGGACTTTATCTTAAAACTCCATGACATTTGTAATTATATTATTTTAGTTTTGATATTTTGGATTTTTTTTTTTTTAAAGGAAACTCTACCTATTTTTCCAAAGGATGAGAAATTCTTGAAGATTGGAAGACAATTTGGATTGGAGGAAAAGTTATGCATACTAGAAGTTAAGTGATTCCACTTGTGAGGAGATTTTTTGGATAAGGTCCCTATAAATCCGATTTTTGTATTTATTTTTAGTTTATTTTCTTCCATCTTTTGATTTTTGAGATGATATGAATATTGGATGTGGATATTAATGGCTACACATTTGATTGTTGGATATTTGTTGCTCATCTATAGAGTATTTTTTTCACTTTATTTATCTTAATTACTTAATGAGATGCTTGATCTGTTGATTATATTGTTGTTCAATAGTTTTTCAAGCTTTATTTGATTTAATTTTGATCTCTTTTGGGTATCTTATCCTTTTTGAAGCTCATTAACTAAATCATGATATACGACTTATTTGAATTTGAAATCCCTATTTTTCTTTTGAGGATTATGCTTTTCCCTCCATTTTAATGATTTTTAAAATCTTTTTTGACTGATTTTAAAATAATATTTGATAAACACAAAGTGTTTGTTTATCTATCAAAGAGATTTTCTGTACAAAAGACCCTTTAAACCCTTTTGTTTTTGCCCTTTTTGGGTTTGTTTGCAAATCTGGTTGTCAAATCCTCTTTCAAACCCTCTTTGATTGAATTTCAAGCATCTTTCAATGGTTAATTTCATGGCCCAAGGTCAAGCTTCCTTCCATGAGCTTTGGGCTTACCATCATACTTGAGAAAATGATAGTTGCTCTATTAGTTTTTGTAATTTTGAAAAGCTTTTTTAAACTGACTTTTAGAGGATCATTTTTCAGCCCATTTGAACCACTTCTCATGGTCATTTGGAGCTTAAAGTTATGATCATTTTATGGTTAATAATGATTGTTACTAGTTCTTAACTTACATGACTTAATTTCACATTGGAACATACCTCTCCATAGATGTTTTCATGTGCATTCAACACTTTTCTCTAAACTCGAATGTTAATTTGGCCCTTAATGCCTCTTATAAGCTTGAATTCATATTCATTTGAGGGGTGTGAAGAAATGAATGCCCTGTAGTTAATTTACGACTCACTTTCTTGGCCTTCTTCACTCATTTTTCAAACTTGATTTTAACATTTTCTTGATTTCGAAAATATGAATTAATCTTGCAAATCTTAATTTCATGAGATTATCCCCAACCCCTATGAGCCTTTCCTTGTGGGGTTAGGATGTGGATTAGTTTATGGAAAACAATTTGGGTTATAGCAAAGCTCACATTCTTTTATTCCCAAAATTTGCTTGCTTGTTGTCTTATTTTTTATTTTCAAAATGTTTTTATAAATTTAGACTTTTTGGCTTATTCTAAAATATTTTTAAGGTTTGGATAGTGTTTTAAACTTCTTAAATGTATCAAATAATTTTTATTTTGTTAAAAGAACTCTCTCCAAGCTTGTTGAATAAATCGATTTTTCTAAGTGTCTAGATTCTATCATATTTTTTACCTCGGAAATATTCTTGCAAATCAGTCATAACTATAGGTTTTAAATTACTTTTGATATTTTTTTTTTCTATATTTTAGACTTCTTAAAAAAGTTTTTGAGATTTGGGTTTGCTCAAAAATGATTTGTTAAGCTTGTGAACTAATTCTATCTTTTCACACTTATTGTGTTGACATGATCTGGAGTTATGGAATGCTCTTTGAAATCTAGACTAGTTGGTGAATTTTTTAGCACTTTAGGCTTTTGGAATATGTTCTAGACACTTTGAACATGCCGTTTGCTTTAATTTTTATCTCACTTCCATACTTGTTAAATAATTTAATCTTTGTATGACCTAATATTTTGTCCTATTTTTTTAGCAATAAGATGTTTAATTAAATTTGAATCAATTGATGCATGTTTGGATTTTTATTTTTTTTTTGCTTTTGGATTGTGTTTTAGACACCTTGAATATGTTATAGGTTATTTATTTATTTATTTTGTTTTTAAAAATTTTATTCAAATTTATATTGTAAATGCTTATTTTCTGTCCTATTTATGTATCATTTGAATCACTAGTTAATTCGTTCCTTTTTCACATGTTTTAAACCCTTTTTAACTCTTAATTTGTATTATAGACATCTTCTACATGTTAGATAAGTCTTCCCCAATAGCATGATCTCCCTTTAGCTATTTTATTAGGATTTATTTTGTAATTACATGTTTGTTGTCTTGTTTTGATTTCTCTATATGATTAACGTATATTAGTTCACTTTGATGCTAGTTTAGCCATCTTTGACCATTGATTTTTTACCATGTGCATCTGGTATATATTAGGTGACTCTTGTTTTGATGTTATATATCTTATTTTGTTTGAAAACTAACTATTTTTTTCCTTATGTAAGTGCATTGCCATGTTTTGGGCATTATTGAGATGTACTCTTTTTTTCCCCTCATTTGTTTGATTTCTTTGATATATGCGTTATGTTACTATTATTCTTTATCTCTTGCTCTTAATCATTATTGTCTTGTTGTATATTATTTGTTTTTGTCTCTTAGTATCCATAGTATATTCGTTAATTGCCTTAGTTCTTTCCACTTATTTTGTAAAGACCTCATTAAGGCTTAAAGAGGTGCAACCCTATGATATATTCCTAATAGTAACTTAATCCCCGAATTTAGACTCGATTTTTTCAGACTTTGCTTTTCCTTTAAAAAGGAGTCACTTTAGAATTTTATTTCTTATTTTGTTTTTCCTTTAAAAATAAACAAAAATAAGAGGTTACTTTAAGTTTTTCAAAAATCAAAATTTCAAACTAAAAAGCAAGTCTTGCTATCAAGTAAGAATGCATGTAAAAAATTCCTACATGACTTTTAAGTTCTCTACTCTCATCTTAGGCTTTGCCACTGGGCTTAATAGTTCTTCACTCTTTAGACCATCCTCCATCTCTCTCTTTATAGCTCTTCCTTTCTCCTTTCGTAATAACCTATCTCATATCTTTTTCTTTTTTTTCTTTTTCTTTGTATGTGTGTGTGGGTCTGTGGAGAAATAGGAAAAAGTTAATAAAAGGGTAAAGATAGTCTTCACAAAAGTTTGATCCTTTATAGGACCTTTTTAAAGTTAATGACCCTCTAAGGTCCTTATCACCTTTGGCCCACCTTATTTGATAATTTTCCAAAATCAAAGTAACTTGTCATCGATTAAATTTTAGATTCTTCTAACATTGTAGATAAAAATACACAAAATGCTCATAGATCAACCACCAAAGGAAGAAGTAAAACCCACAAGACCAAGAAAAGAAAAACCTAAAAAACTAGAAGAAATCTTCATAAAGGAAACAAAAGAAAGGGTTAAAAATGATGAATGAAAAGAAGAAAATCCTAACATGGGAGGCAATCTCTTCTTAACTCCCCTATGCTCTTTTGAGAACAATTTTATCATATTTTGTAAAACAAAAGTCTATTTGTGAACCTGAAATGTTTTTAACTTATTTTTAATGTTTTTAAATATGTTTTAAAAATAAATTTTGTATTTAGTGCTTTATTTTTAATTATTTTTCATATTTGTAGACTTATTTTTTAAAACAACCATTATAAAACAATGAAAACAACTTAAAGATGTTGTTTAAAAACAACTTGTTTTCTGTTTTTAGCAATAGAAAACTATTTTCTATTTTTTGGTTGTTAAATATGTTTTTTTTAAAACAATTTTTAAAAACTATTTTATGATATTTTTCAAAACAAATATATATTTTGGGAATATGAAATGTTTTTAACCTGTTTTTTATATTTTAAAAATAACTTTTATATGCAATGAATTATTTTTAATCATTCTCTATATTTGTATAATTATTTTTTAAAATAAGTGAAAGGAAGTAAAAAATGTTATTTAAAAACACTTTATTTTTTGTTTTAAGAATAAAAAAATGTTTTCTATTTTCAAGTTGTCAAATGTAATTTTTTTTTGTTTTGTGAAAAATATAAGGGTTTGTTTGAGAATTGTTTTTTAGAACAATTTTTTATTCTCCAGAATAAAAAACACAAAAAATACTTTGACAACTAAAATTTATTTTTTATTTTTAGAAAATATCTTTTAGTTGTTTTTTATTATTTTCATTTGATTTTTTATTGTTGTTTTAAAAAATAATAATATAAATATATACCATGATTAGAAATAAAATATTAGACATAAAAATTATTTTTAAAACATATTTTAAAATATTAAAAATATGTTAAAAATATTTTAGGTTTAGTAATAAGCTTTTGTTATATAAAACTCAAAGCGTACAGTTACCAAATAACCCTACATTTTTCATTGTTCTGTCAGATCCCACCTAAATAAATTTGTTAGAGAGGGGCTAGGCCACAGGGTTACACGGGTGAGCTGAAGGTGCGCAGTCCCAATAGCAGCCCAAGTCCAAAACCCTGCGGGTGGGGCTCAACCGAAATTGGCTCGAGAGTTAAGAAAGGGTTCATGAGGTGGAGAAAATTGAAATTAGTAGGCTCCCAGTCTGCGCTGAGTCTTGCGGACAACAAAAGCAAAGCAGCATTTTCTGTGCTGATTTGAAAACCCTACAACTTCTCTTGCGCTGGGTGTGGCAGGCGAGGCGATGAGATGATGGATCGCAGTTTGTACCGCCTCATCTGCGTTTTTCTTCTACTGGTCTGTGCTTTTCCCCCTTCTGTTTGTATACTTTCTATTTCCGAAAATTGCTGCTGCTTCTTCTTTTGGGTAATAAATCGCACATGATCCATCGTCATACAATACAGGAATACCTAATTCTGGTGATGTCAAGGAGATTATCAATATGGTTTCTAGGTTTAGGTATCAGTTCCTAATGGAACCAATTCAACACTACTGCTATCAACTGGTCTGCTTACAACTCTGTAAATACCGAAGATTATCAACCCCATAATACTTCTTGAATTCAACTGGATTATCTGTTTTTTTTTTTCTTCTCATACTAATTTTTTACTATATTTATTCTTTTACAAGGGGAAATGAGAGAAAAAGGGGAAGGAATTTAACAAGTATTCTTGATTGGATCACCATCGAAAATGTGAATGAAAATGAAATGTAATGGAAATTGTTCAAAAACTAATGCATTTTCAGATACTTCATCTCTGTTTACTATGGAGATAAAATTGGAGGAATTAAAGAAAAAGAAAAAAAAAAAACTATGTTTGTTTCACAAAAAATTTGAGGGAAAGTAAATAGCAAGGAAAAAATTGAAGGAAAACAAAAGTAAGGAAGAATTGAAATTTTTTTCTCTTGTTTGGTTTTTCATGGAAAAGTTGAACGAAAGAGAAGGAAAGTTAAATTGTTGAGGAATTCGCTTTCGGTAAACTCCTCATCTTTTAGGAAAATCTTTTAGCATCCCTACCCCTCTCCCTTTGTTTTCTTTTATATATTTTTTTTCTGGCCCCATTTTTCATGGTATCCGTACATAAGAGAATCATTTCCTTTGCATTTTTTCCTTATTACTTTCTATGAACGAAACATAGCCTTGTGGATCTTGAACCTTTTCCCCCCTCGAAAATTTTCTTCCTTTCTATTTTATCTCTCTTTTTCTCTTTTCCTCACACTTATCCAGATGGAGTCTACCATTTCATTGAATTTCTTTCCCTCATCTATCATCTAAGCTCCAAAAGGAGCTCATTATTGTGCCCAATTTCTTTTAACTCATCTATCCTCATTTTTTGTTTTGATAGTATCAATTATGTGTAGTATAATGTTACCCAGGTATATGGTCCCAGGTTTGAATCCTACCATGATGATACCTTGATTTACTCGGTACTAGTTGTTGTGGGTGCAGTTAGCACCCTGAGGTTTGGGTCCCTATGGAGAGTTTTAAGGGTTTGGCCATGGAAGGTTTTGCCATGGAAGGTTCCTCGGTTATAAAAAAAAAAAAAAATAAAATAAAAATAAAATTTACCAGCATAATTGCTTGCTTGCACTATACTTAAATTTACAACCAAAATAAGCTCTACGATAGCGAAGTTTCTGCCTCATAACCTCCAAACCAATTGATTGTTTCTAGTTTCTTCCTTTTGATTTCTTCTTGTGTGGTTGGAATCAATTCAATAAAATTGATAGAAAAATATGCATGGCATATCATCCCTATGTATGATTATGATGTGTAACTGAGCATTCTTGGATCCTTTTGAATGGCACTGTCTATGAGGAACATGCTCTCATCTCAATCCTCTGTTCATATAGATTTTGAGTATCAACTCATTTTTTATAGGCTCACTGCCCCCACTTTGGTTGCTTCAATTGATTTCTTTGTGCCAGCTTTTAGCTTTGATGATTAATATATATATATATATATATATTATACACACACACACATACACACATACATGTATTTATTTATTTATTTTTCAGATACAACTTTGTTTTACTGATTTCTGCAGTGATGTATGTCAGTTCCTAGCAGGTAGGTCATATGGATCTCCCATTGGAACTCGTAAGACTGGGAGGTCATCAGTGTTTTCTTTATTTAATCTTAAAGAGAAGAGTAGATTTTGGAGTGAGAATGTTATGCATAGTGGTATGTGCATCTTTATTCAGTTATGATTTCCATCTTCTTGATTTATTAGGGTATATAATTTTTATTTTATTTTAATTTCTTTATTGTAATGGTATCTACTATTGTTCAGATTTTAATGATTTGGAATCAGCCAACAATGGGAAAATGGGTGTTCTCAATTACACCGAAGCAGGTAATGCATGTTTACTGCAAATGTTTCTCCAAACTTTCCCTCGAGACTTGGTTACATTAACTGATTTTGGGCATGTTTTTGAAGCTTTTCTTTTACCTTGGACTATAACTTTGTTTTTTAATTAAGCCTCTGCTTGTGGGCTCAATTCGTTTATTCCTTTATGGAAGATAGTTCTTGAGTTTGGTGAAAGGAAATTGTTGGAGAGGTTTTGTGTAATGGGTTTTGATGGATATTGAATTTTTTTTTAATTATAATTATTGTTATTATTGTTATTGTTATTATTTTATAAACATCAGAATTCTACTGGGTTTAACCTGCAGGAGGAAAGTTATTATAGAGCCATATCTTCTGAAAGATCAATTAGCTATATCTAGGTTGTATGCTTTCACTCCTTTAAAAAAACGGTGGTGCTTAATGATTCTCCATTGGTGATCCTTATGGGGTAAATAACTGCATGGTTAAAAGAACTGGATGTGGAATTTTATGTTAGATTCTATGACAGCTTTGTTGTAGAGATCTGTATACTAAAAAACATTAGATAATCTCTTGAATAAGGCTTTTTTTGAGTTGAACTGATCACCATAAATTTCTTGGGACTCAAAGTGCTTAACTCTTGAAGTGGAAACTAGATTGTTTTTTCATCTTGGTTCTTAGATTTTGTCAAACAAAAGACAACTATGTAATTTAGGGGACTAGATCAATTTAATTTGGATTGTTGGTTAAATTTGTAGTGCTTGTTACAATATTTTCTTTATTTTTTTCAGCACATCAATTTGAATGAGCTCCTAGTTAACTTTGTTTAAAATTTCAAACCTATTTCTCCAAACTGAAAGTTAAGTTATAGCTGCCATCAATTTGATATGAGCACTGCCAAGGTCTTCTAATCTACTTTCATAAATTATATCCCAGGAAATATCGCAAATTATCTAAAGCTTTTGGAAGTTGATTCTATTCATCTTCCAGTCCCTGTGAATTTTATTTTTATAGGATTTGAAGGAAAAGGGAACCATGGTATGTAATGTTACTCTCAATTTTTTTTTTCTTTTTCTTTTTTAAAATTTTAAGTTTTTCATTTTACTCTTTGCTTAACTTTTAATTTCAATTTATAAGAGTGATGGTCTCTGCTTGTCATATTTCTTTAGAATTTAAGCTACATCCTGAGGAACTTGAGCGCTGGTTCACAAAAATTGATCACATCTTTGGACATACACGAGTTCCACATATTGGAGAAGTTCTTACTCCGTTTTATAAGATTAGCATAGATAAGGTGCAGCGCCATCATCTTCCTATTGTCAGTCACATAAATTACAAGTAATGATTCTCTGTACCTTTTCATCTACTTGTTCATTTGGGACATGAGCTTGCTGTTATCTGTACCTGTTTTCACTAATATGAATGTGCTTGTTCAGTGTTTCTGTTCATGCCATACAAATGAGTGAAAAGGTTACCTCGGTTTTTGACAATGCCATAAATGTTTTAGCTCGTAGGGATGATGTGTCTGGTAACAGGTAAATTATTTATCCTTTCCTGAATTTGATTTACTTTGTTTTTTCTTTACTATCATTAAGAGGATCATGTTCATGCTTCATTGACATGTAGACTGAAATCTGTTGTATCTGTCCTTAAATCTTATTACTACTCAGAAAGATTTATTTTACAGCTACATGTAAATTATATGTGCCACACCCACACTTTGTTTTATGCTGTAATTGTAATAAACTCTGGGAATTCTTAATGTTGATGGGAATGATGAAATTGAATGGTTATTGATGAATTTGATGGCCAAGATGTATTGTTTCAGGTTTTTCGTCAGTGAATAAACATTAGCCATGTAAGACCAGAAGAAACCTTTGCATCTTCAAGGAATGCTATTTGAGTTTTTTGAATATATAGGAGAGATTTGCTTGGATGACGAACTCTACATTGTATTATTGCAGCTTATTTGGTGATATTGAAAAGTTTGTTGATACACCTATTTGGAGCTTGCTTTTGCTTGTTTGTTCATTTTATCCCACCACCACCAATTTCTAGGATCTGGACTGGTGTCCATGGTCTATGATGCTTCTCCAGAACATCCAATGAGTGTTGCCCTCCATTCCTAGCAATCAGTACCTCATTCTTTTCATGAATGGTCTTTGAGAGACTAATAACACTCTCTTATTGCCTTGGCTTTTAAATTGAACCACACCATCCCCCCACCCCCATCCACCCCCATGGCCAACTCAACTTAGTCAAGCAACCAAAAGAAAAAAAAAAAAAAAAAAAGAAAAGAAAAGAAAAGAAAAGAAAAAAAAAAAAAAGAATGATAAAAAATTAGTAGTGCCCCCCTTTAGGGTTTGCAAAATGGGCTTTTGGGGAAGATTGGTAGTTTGTATTTGCACTGAACAGTGTTGCATTCTAAAATTTCTGATCAGATTGGAAAAATGTGCTTTGCTCCTGAGTCATACTAACTACTGTGTGAAGGCTTCAATTTTGTAATTGAAAGGGATATTTGTGTATGAAGGGTATCTTCTTCCCTTTTCATATTTTGTTCTATTGTTAATTAAAATCAAAATGCTGAACTTACCTAATTCAAAAAGATATTGATTTTTGTCTCTTACTGGTTTGAGTAATCATCATCATTCTGTGTTTCCAGGGAGGATGAAGATACTTTTTGGCAAGTAGATGTGGACATGATGGACGTTCTCTTCTCTAGCCTTGTAGACTATCTACAACTAGAAAATGCATACAACATTTTTGTTTTGAATCCCAAGCATGATGGAAAAAAAGCTAAATACGGCTATCGGTGTGTATTTCAGTAATGAACTTCGTCTGTTTCTATATTTCCTTCCATTTTTCCCCGTTTTTTATTTATTTATTTATTTTTTATTTTTCTTTAAGACTGGTTGCAAATAAGAATGTTGAACATTACATGGTTAAACACATCCAATCCTCTCTTACAAAAAGTAACACACCCAATCCTTGCATCCCCCTTACCAGCCAATATCTTGAATGCTCAATAGCTCTTCAGAACTCTGGGATGTCCCCCAGATGGTAATTAAGTAGCCTACAGCTAATAGTTGCTTAAAACTGTTTTTCTCTTATAAGCTAGTGATGGCTTATTGGGCTATTATTTGATGCTCACAAGGTAATGATAATAGGCAAATTATTATTGTATAATTATTTGCAAGGCTTGAGGATTCTAACTTGGAACTAGTGATTATGCCATGGTGCCATACAGCCCTGCCTTTTCTTCCAAACATGAACCTCGACTCCCTGTTCTTATAACATGTGACATGTGACTGCACCCTGATTCTTGAAACACGTGTATTGGAGTCCATTTACTAAAAGTGAGATCATTCCGGTAGGGGAGGTGGAGGAGATCCTTGAGATGGCTGTGGAGTTGGGTTGCAAGGTAGGTCAGCTGCCATCAACTTACCTGGGGCTGCCTCTGGGTGCGCCCAATAAGGCTGTGTGCGTGTGGGATGGGGTGGAAGAAAGGATGAGGTGGAAACTGGCTCTCTGGAAGCGGCAATACATATCAAAGGGCGGAAGAATTGCACTAATAAAGAGTACCTTGGCTAGCATGCCACTATATCGGATGTCTCTTTTCCGTATGCCTAGGGTAGTGGCAAGAAGACTAGAAAAGTTGCAAAGAGACTTTTTGTGGGGAGGGGGAAGTACGGAAAGAAAAGCTCACCTTGTCAATTGGGAGAGGGTGTGCGTGGGTAAGGAGAAGGGGGGACTGGGGTTGAGGAAGTTAGTCCCTTTGAACAAAGCCCTTCTTGGAAAATGGGTGTGGAGATTTGCTCATGCTAAGGAGGAGATGTGGAAACGTGTCCTTGTGGCAAAATATGGGCAAGAGGAATTTGGGTGGAGGACTAAAAAGGTAAATGGGGCTTTTGGTGTTGGGGTTTGGAAGGAGATTATGAGAGAAGCTGATTGGTGTTGGGACAATATGAATTTTAAGGTCAGAAAAGGCACCAAAATCAGGTTTTGGAAGGACCCTTGGTGTGGGGAGGTGGAGTTGGCTCGTAGGTTCCCTCAACTTTTCAATGTGGCTGCCCAAAGGAGTGCCACTATGGGGGAGTTATGGGACCACAATTCTGACCTAGGAAGTTGGAATCTAAGGTTTTCTAGGGGCTTCAATGATTGGGAGCTGAACATGGTTGATGAATTGCTTCAAATCCTAAGGAGTCAAAGAATCACCCTGGAGGAGGACTTGGCATTATGGAAGGGGGGGAAAAATGGGAAGTTTGAAGTTAAGGAAGCGTATGAGCTGCTGATCAGCCATAGTACCCTGCTTTTTCCCAAAAAGGGCATTTGGGTGGAGAACGTCCCCTCCAAGCTAGCGTTTTTTGCGTGGGAAGCTACTTGGGGGAGGGTTCTTACGCTTGATAGGCTCCAAAAGAGAGGGTGGCAGCTTCCTAATCGCTGCTACTTATGTGGTATTGATGAGGAAAACGTCAACCATCTTCTTATCCATTGTACAGTGGCTAGTGTGTTATAGGGGATTGTTCTTGGCCTATTTGGAGCCCAATGGGTCTTTCCAGAAACTGTAAAGGAGGCGATTGTCAGCTGGAAGGGTTCTTTTGTGGGAAATAAGAGGGAGAAAATTTGGAGATCCATACCGTTATTTATTTTTTGGACGGTTTGGAAGGAGAGGAATAGATTAGCATTCAGGGGGGGGAGTTAGCTATACAAAAAGTTAAGAATTCTTTTGTTTGTAATTTGTGGGGGTGGGCAAAATTGTATAGTGGTGCGGAGTCTCGCTCCCTTATAGGTTTCCTGGAGTGGATAGCCTCCAGTTAAGGGTTGGTAGGTTTCTTTGTTGTTTTTTTGGTAGCTTGTGAGGCCTCCGTCGCCTCGTATACATCCTGTATGCTTTGCGGCGTTTTGCCTTTTGCTAATATATGTGTTTACTTATCAAAAAAAAAAAACTAGGCTTAAAATTGACCATTAGGCACTGTGAGTATGTTTTAGAGAACGGTAAACAGTATTGAAGTTTATTTAGCTCATTGGAATTTTAAGTCTATCTAGAATTTCCAATGAGATATTTATTTCCTTTAAATGTTCTTGTTACAAATTAGGTTTTCCGTGGCTAGATGGACATGACGCAATCTCATATCATGGTTTATAATTTAAATCTATCTATGTGGGTAATAAAAGGTAGTGCCTGAAATCTTTACTCAAACTAGTTGCATCTTTTGTTTTGATTACAAACCCAGTCATGCAGCCAACATCCTGTTTTTGTGGAGTCAGCAGCCAAAATAACATTTTTCCATTGCTAGTCCATGTTTCCAAGAGTCCATTGGTATTCTTTTATGACACAACAGCTTCTATATGTGAAAAAAAAAATTGAGGCATAAGGTATATGAGCAAAACAAACCATGCTGCAAGGAAGAGGTTGTTAGCATTGATACCTAGCAGCAGGAAGGGAATTTGGCTCCTGAATTTTCAGCAATGAGGGCCTTAAAGAAAGGGGAATTGGAGGAGTTGTTGTTAAAGGAAAAGGTGTTTTGGAGGGACAAAGCTAGGGTCAAATGGATAAGAAAAGGGGATTGAAACTCTTTAGTATTTCCATAGGGTGGCCAATAGTAGGCTAAATAAGAAATTTATAAAGTTATTGGTTTCAAAAGAAGGGGTAATTCTAGATAACATCGAAAACATTATGGAGGAGATGATGCATTTATTTGGAAAATTATACTCAAAACCTTTGGGTGGTTTTTGGAGGTTAGAAGGATTGGATTTGTCTCCCTTTTCAACCGAGAGTGTTGCATGGCTCAATTGCCCTTTTTTAGAAGAAGAGATTCATAAGGTTGTATTTCAATTAAACAAGGAAAAGGCTCCTAGGCCTAATGGATTCACCATTACAGTGTATTAAAAGTGCTGGGATGTGATTAGGGACAATCTTCTAAGAGTGTTCTTAGAGTTTCACAATAATGGGGTAATAAATCAAAGCACCAATGTTATCTTCATTGCTCTTGTGCCAAAAGAGTCAAACCGGAAAAATCTCATATTTTAGACCTATTAGCCTAGTGATGAGTTTGTACATATCATAGCTAAGGTTTTATCAAGGTGTACAAGGTGCTTTTGTTGGGGGGAGACAAATTTTGAATGCTATTTTGATTGCTAATGAGTTGGGTGGATGAGAAAAGGAGATCAGGAGAGGAAGGGGTAATCTTCAAAATTGATTTTGAAAAGACCTATGACATGTAGATTGGGGTTTTTTGGACCATGTGCTTGAGAGAAAAGGATTTAGTTCAATGGAGGTCTTGGATGAGGGGATGCTTGTCCTTAGTTAGTTTTGCGGTCTTAGTGAATGCGAACACTAAAGGTTGGGTTAAGACAACTATATGCTTTAAGACAAGGAGAAATAAGACTAGAGTGTCTCATTTACAATTTGTAGATGACACCATTTTTTTCTTTAGAGTTTCTTTGGTTGATTTGCAAAATCTCAAGCTAATATTATTGGTTTTTAGGTTTGATAAAAAAATATTATTGGTTTTTAGGCACTTATCGGATCTTATGATCAATTTAAACAAGAACACTCTTTTTGGTATCAATATAAGTCAAGAACAGATCTCCAGGTTGGCTTCGATGCTTGAATGTGTAGTCTCTGGTTGACCTTTAACGCATGTGGGCTTCCATTAGGGGAGAATCCAAAAACAAATACATTTTGAGATCCAGTAATTGATAGAATCTCAAGGAGATTGGATGGGTGGAAAAAAGCTTTTTTGCTTTAGGGGGTAGAATAACTTAAACTCTAATTCAATTTCACTTGTCTCATATCCTGAGCTATTTATAAGAGTTAGAATAACCCTAATTTTGCAATAGCATCAAACATTGAAAAATTTCAAAGAGATTTTTTATTGTCGAGGTTTGGGGGTGCCAAAAAGGATTATATGATCAATTAGGATCTAGTGTGTAGGCGTTAGGAGATTGGAGGTTTGGGGTTTGGGAAGATATTTTTGAGGAATTATGCTCTATTATGGAAGTGACTTTGGAGGTTCCGTAGAGAAAGTTACGCCCTTTGGTTTTAGGTTATTTTAAGTATTTATAGGTCACATCCTACCAATAATAGTCCAATTCAAAAAAAAGAAATGACTGCTTCCTCGGAGGTGAGAGGAGGTTTGAAAGGTGGAAAGTGTTGGTTTGCAGTAGAATCTAAGACCTTTGAAATCTCCATTGAAGTGGTCCGACGTAAGCCAAGAGGGATTATTTTGGAAAGGAGCAAAGACTTTTCCTCTTGGATAAGATTTGGAGAAAAGAGTTTGAGCTATCTGTTGGAAGGTGTGGAAGCTTGGTGTAGAGGAGAGTCGAGTTAGAGGTGTCTAAAAGTTTGGGAAGATGGATGAAGAAAGTTTAGGCTAGAGTGTCGTTCAAATGAAGCTGGTAGGTTTTTACTCTGTTCGGTGCGAGATGTGGAAGCTAAGAAGTATTGTCTTGTATTTCCAGAGGGAAAAGGTTTAGTAGGGGGGTGGTTCTTGTTGGCTAAGAAGTTAAGGGCCCTAGGAGTCTCCACTCCAGCTTTGAGCAAAGCTTGTCCGGGTGTTTCCACCTCTGTAAAGGTGGGTGTAGTTTCAAAGGGAAAGAGAAAGGAAAAGGAACGTATGCAGAAGTCACGAGAGTGAAGATAGGGGAACCAGGGGAGTCTTTACAGAAGTGTTTCCACCTCTGTAAAGGGTGGGTGTAGTTTCAAAGGGAAAGAGAAAGGAAAAGGAACGTATGCAGAAGTCACGAGAGTGAAGATAGGGGAACTAGGGGAGTCTTTATGGGTGCATTTAGGGGATCGAGAACTTCTTTGCAGGGAAGAGCAGCTAAGTCGTTGCTTGGTTGGCTGTTTTGGTGACAGTTTTGAATCGGTTCCTCCTTTGTCATCCTTGACGGGGTGAGCACTTGCAAGTTGGTTTCTAAGGGGAGGTTTAAAAATCTCCAAGTTGGGTGGGGCCCTTGTGCTGTTTGAGCTTGAAAATAAATTTGAAGCTGATTTGGTGCTTTTAAGGGGCAGTGGATGTTTTAAGGAGAGAGAGTTTCTCTTGCAAAGATGGGGACTTGAAGTGGGGTGTTTTTGGAATGGGAGCCATGCCAAGGAAGTATGGGTGAGGGTTGCAGGACTTCCTCTTCACCTTTGGAGTAGAGAGGTGTTCACGAGAATTAGAGAGCTGTGGGGGTTTTATAGTTGTTAATGAGGAAACAACTTTTTTTTCTCGGTTGCAATGGGCTTGTATCTTGGTGAGAGCCTCTGGGAAGAATATGCCAGGGGCATTGCAGGTGGTGGCCAGGCATACTTGCTAGGTGGTTCGCCTGTGGTGGGAAACACCTCCTTGGGTTTCTCAGGTAGTGCCGAGGTCTGCTTTTCACAAAAGAGCAAGGTGTGAGGTTGGGGATGAAGGTGTGGGTGGTGCATGCGCTGGTGATAGCGTGCGGGAGACTCAAATTGGTGATCAGAATTGGGGGTCAGAAGAGTAGGTTGAGTGTGGTAGAAGGATTAGGGATGCAGTTGGTGTAGTAGGTAGGCCGGCTAAAGGCTTTGAATTGGACTCAACTTTAAGTGGGCATGGGCCTGGGCCTGGGATAGCAGGCTGGGAGCAATTTAAAGGAAGAGAAATGTTGGACTCAAGAGGTGGAGCGGGCTGGGCCGTGGGCTCAAAACCCTTCAGCCCCGTGGGAGCAGGCGTGGTTGAGAACTCTAAGGGGCCTTTTGGGCCCATTTTAAAAGAGGCCCATCCATGCCTTTTTGGGTGGCTCTTCTCCTCTAGGGCTCCTCTTGAGTCCATCGTGGGAGCTTTGGGGTTGGAACAAGTGGAGCTAGCCGACGAAGATTTCAACGTTGGGGGGTCGCTTCCAGGTCGTTCAACGTTCACCGACAAAGCACTGATGGATGAAGCATCCAGGTATCCCGTTTATCACAACCGCTTCTTTTTCTTTGGGGCTTCGGGGTGCTTCTTCTTCTACTCCTTTCTTAGGGACCAACAAAGCTTTGTTGGTATCGGAGGGGGCTTCCAGTGGGTTGGAAGGCTCAACGGCAGGGGCGATGGACTGGGATCCTCTGCGAGTAGTGCCGATTGAAGATTTATTGGTCCTCGATGGTCGGAAAGAGCCTCCTCGGGGTTCGACTGGCAGTGTTAGTGCGACTGAGCTAGCGATTGTCCCGGTTGGATCGGGTTATGCGAGTCCAATCGTGGAGAGGATTGACTTTCAATTGGAAGAGGGAGGGGGGTGGGATGAAGGGTGGAACTCTAGCTGTCTTGCGAAGTTCAGTCGATGCCTTGGTATGCTGACGAAAGAGTTAGTAGAGGAAATTTTGTATCTCTTGAGGAGGATGAAGGGGAGAATTGACCAAAAGGGGCAGGATGGGGCGTCTAGAAAGACAAAATTAATGTCTTCAAAATCTAGTAGGGAACTCAAGAAGTTGGAGTGGACAGTAAGCTATTAAAAAGCTAGGTTTGATACCAGTTTGGGTATTTTTGGAGGGGCTTTTGTGTCGGGGTGCAAATGAAAATAAGAATTTTATCTTGGAATGTGAGAGGGGCAAATGACAGAGATAAAAGAAAGATTATTAAGTCAGTGATAAAATCTCAAAGAGTGGACGTGGTTTGTTTGTAAGAAACCAAAATTAAAGAAATGACTACAGGGATTGTTCGTAGTCTTGGGGTGGGAAGACATCTAGATTTAAGTGCAGTCAATTCAAGGGGTGCAACTGGAGGCATTCTGATATTTTGGGATAACAGAGTATTTGAGTTGGTTGATTTGGAAGAAGGAGAATACTCAATTTCGTTTCGTTTTAAGAACTGTGTGGATGGGGTTGTGTGGGTGTTTACTAGTGTGTATGGTCCGGTGTATAGTACTGATAGAGAGGACTTTTGGGACGAGTTTGGGTCAATAAGAGGTTTATGGAGTGACCCTTGGTGTGTGGGAGGGGATTTCAATATGATCAGATTTCCAGAGGAATATGGTAGGGGAGGTGGGCTTTCTGCATCAATGAGGAGATTTTCAGAAGTGGTAGAGGATTTGGAGTTGAGGGACTTTCCTTTGCAGGGGGGTCCTTTTACTTGGAGGGGCGGGTTGAATATCCAATCCCATTCTAGGCTTGATCGGTTTTTAGTGATAGATAATTGGGACAACTTGTTTAATGGGGCTGTGCAGGGTGTTCTACCCAGACCAATTTTTGATCACTTTCCCATTTTACTAGAAGGAGGCATGAATAGGGGACCTTTTCCTTTCAGATTTGAGAACACGTGGTTGGAGGAGGAGGGGTTCAAAGATCAGATGAAGACGTGGTGGGGGAGCTTAAGTTTTACTAGGACCTCCAACTTTGTTTTAGACGCAAAATTAAGAGAAGATATTTTGAAAACTTGGAATAAAGAAGTGTTTGGTCTCATTGAGACTAAAAAGGGAGAAGCTCTCGAACGGGTTGTGTATTAGGATGAAAAGGAGAAATGTTCAGCTTTGAATCTGGAAGATTGTGAAGCCAGAAAGGAGGCTAGGGAGTCTTATAAGACTTAGGTGTTGAGGGAAGAAATCTCTTGGAGACAAAAGTCTAGGGAAGTGTGGTTGAAGGAGGGGGATAATAACACCATATTCTTTCATAGGATGGCGAATGCTCATTGTAGAATAAACTGGTTGTTCAAGCTAAAAGTGAATGGCTGCCGGCATACTGAGGAGAATGATTTAAAAGATAGTGTGGTGGGGGCATTTCATAACCTGTATTCAGAGGAAGGGGGGTGGCGTCCTTGTATTGATGGGTTGTCTTTTATGGGGCTAGCTAGCAGTGAGGCTGAGGGGCTGGAGATTCATTTTTTGGAAGAAGAGGTGTTTGCAACTCACTCAGATCTAGGCAAGGACACATCCCTTAGTCTGGATGGCTTCACCATGATTTTTTGGCTTTTTTGTTGGGATGTTGTGAAGGTAGAGATTATGGGTTTTTTTAGACTTTCATGAGTGGGGTAGATTTGTAAAGTCTTTGAATGCTACTTTCTTGGTTTTAGTCCCAAAGAAGGGAAGTGCAGAAGATTTGAAAGATTTTAGGTTGATTAGCCTTGTGGGCAGCCTCTATAAGTTGTTGGCTAATAAAATTAAAAAGGTAATGGGGAAAGTGATTTCGGAGTCCCAAAATGCCTTTGTGTAGGGTAGACAAATTTTAGACACAGTTTTGATTGCAAATGAGGTTGTGGACTCAAGGTTGAAAGGCAATGAAGGGGGTGTGTTGTGTAAGTTGGATATAGAGAAGGGATATGATCATGTCAATTGGAAGTTCTTGATGGTAGTGCTTAGAAAGATGGGCTTTGGGGAGAAATGGATAAAGTGGATAGATTGGTGCATCTCTATTGTGAAATTTTCTGTTTTAATAAATGGTTCTCCTTCCCTTTTTTTCCAAAGTTCAAGGGAATTGAGACAAGGAGACCGACCCCCTCTCCCCTTATTTGTTTGTGATAGCCATGGAGGTGTTTAGTTGTTTATTGAGGAGGGCTACTAGTGGGGGCTACTTATCTAGTTGGAGGGTGAGAGGTAGGAGTGGCGAGGGGATTCTAATCTCGGACTTGTTATTTGCAGATGATACATTGGTCTTTTGTGAGGCGTCTCAAGACCAGATGACTTATCTAAGCTGACTTCTCATGTGGTTTGAGGCTTGTTTAAGGTTGATAATCAATCTGGAGAAGAGCGAGTTAATCCTGGTGGGCAGGGTGCATGTTATAGAGGACTTGGCATTGGAGTTGGGGTGTAAAGTGGGTGGTCTTCCTTCCTGCTATTTAGGTTTGCCTTTGGGGGCACCCTTCAAATCAGCGGCCGTGTGGGATGGAGTTGAAGAGCGTTTTCAAAAAAGGCTAGCAATGTGGAAGAGACAATATATTTCAAAAGGAGGGAGACTCACTCTAATTCGAAGCACTTTATCTAGCATGCCTATCTATTTTATGTCACTTTTTTGCTTGCTAAGAAAAGTGAGGTTGAGATTGGAGAAGATTCAGAGGAATTGTCTGTGGGGTGGTGGAGCTCTTGCGTAGAAACCACATCTTGTTAGGTGGAACATGGTTTGCTTGGAAAAAAGGAAAGGTGGTTTGGGTGTGAGAAATCTAGCTTTGATGAATATAGCTCTCTTAAGTAGAATTGGTGATTTGCTAATGAAAGAGAGGCTTTTTGGAAGCAAGTCATCAATCACATGTATGGTGAAGAGGAGGGGGGATGGCGCTCCCGTACAATAAGTGAGAGGTATGGTGTGGGGTTGTGGAAAACAATTAGGAAGGAGTGGATGTATTTGAGTGGTAGGTTGGCCTACCAGGTGGGTAATGGGTAGAGAGTGAGATTTTGGATGGACAAGTGGTGTGGAAATGAGCAACTTTGTGAGTCCTTTTTTTTTTTTTTTTTTTGATAGATAAAAGGATGTACATTAAAAAAAAAAGAGGAAGCACAAAAAAAAATGTTCACAAAGTATACAAGGAGTATTCAAAAATAGCCCAAAGACACACTCCGAGGGGGAAAGGATAGAAACACACCACCTTTCCTTACTTAGAGCCTAACCAATCTAAAAAACTTACAAGAGAAGAAGGGCTCAAAACTATAGACATCCTAACCTAAGACCAAATATTACATACAAAATAATATTTCAGTCTTTGAAGCGAAAGCTCCTCATTCCTAAAAGTTAATAAATTTCTTTCCTTCCAGACTGACCAAAATATACATAAGGGGGCCATTTGCCAAGCCTTTTTTCGAGCTTTCCCCACAAACGCTCCATGCCACCCAATAAGAGTTTCCTTCACTGTACACGAGAGAGTTCAATCCACACCAAAAAGGGAGAAAAGAAGATTCCACAGAACCCACGTCTTTACACAATGAAGTAAAAGGTGATCCATCGTCCCTACTTTAGAGAGGCATAGAAAACACCTGTTTGCCAATGAGTACTCCCTCCTTTGAAGTTGCTCCAAAGTTAAGACTTTACCCCAAGAGGTCTCCCAAGCGAAGAAGGCCACCTTAGGAGGCACACTCACCCTCCAAATACTATCACTAGGGAACAAAGAAGAACCTCTGGGCTCCAAAATAGAATAAAGAGACTTGATTGAGAAAGTGCCATACTTTGGTGTTGTCCAAACCACTTTATCTTCCTCCTCCCTTTGCACCCGGAAGACTTGGATCTTATGCAAAAAATGCTCCACCAACTCAATCTCCCAATCATTAAATGCCCTTACAAACAGAGGGGTCCAACCATTCCCATCACCAACGGGATTCCAAACATCCGATACCCAAGCATTCTTAGACAAAGAGATGGAAAATAGAGAAGGGAAGGACTCACAAAGTGGTGCATCTCCACACCGTTTGTCCGTCCAGAATCTCACTCTTTGCCCACTATCCACTTGGTAGGCTAACCTACCATTTAAAAACAACCACTCCTTCCTAATTGCTTTCCAAAGCCCAACGCCGTATCTCCCACTCACTGCCTGAGTGCGCCATCCTCCCTCCTCTTCACCATACTTATGACTGATGACTTACTTCCAAAAAGCCTCTCTTTCATTGGCAAACCTCCAATTCCACTTACTTAGGAGAGCGATATTCATGAGAGCTAGATCTCACACCTAACCCACCTTTCCTTTTATCTAAGCAAACCAAGTTCCACCTAACAAGATGCGGCTTTTGGACAAGAGCTCCCCCGCCCCACAGAAAATCCCTTTGAATCTTCTCCAATCTCAACCTCACTTTTCTTGGCAAGTAAAAGAGAGACATAAAGTATATAGGCATGTTAGATAGAGTGCTTCGGATTAGAGTGAGTCCCTCCTTTTGAAATATACTGCCTTTTCCACATTGCAAGCTTTTTTCGAAATCGCTCTTCAACACCATCCCACACAACCATTGATTTGAAGGGGGCCCCCAAAGGCAAACCCAAATGGCAGGAAGGGAGCCCACCCACTTTACAACCCAACTCCAAGGCCAAGTCCTCGATAACTTGCACCCTACCCATCGGGATTAACTCACTCTTCTTCAAATTGATCTTCAACCCTGAACACGCCTCAAACCACATAAGAAGCCAACTTAGATAAGTCATTTGGTCTAGAGACTCCTCACAAAATACCAACTTATCATCCGCAAATAATGAGTCCTTCCCTTCATTATTTTCCATTTCTTTGTCTAAGGAAGCTTAGGTGTCGGATGTTTGGAACCTTGATGGTGATGGGGGTGGTTGGACCCCTCTTTTCTCAAGGGTGTTTAATGATTGGGAGATTGAGTTGGTGGAGCGTTTTTTGCAAAAGATCCAAACCTTTAAGGTGCAAAGGGAGGAGGAAGATAGAGTGATTTGGACAACTTTGAAGTGTGACACCTTTACAGTCAAGTCTCTTTATTCTATTTTGAAGCCCAGAGATTCTCCCTTGTTCCCTAGTGGTAGTATTTGGAAGGCAAGTGTGCCTCGTAAGGTGACTTTCTTTGCTTGGGAGGCTTTTTAGGGTAAAGTCTTAACTTTGGATCAACTTCAAAGGAGGGGGCACTCATTGGCAAATAGGTGTTTTCTAGGCCTCTCTAAAGTAGAGATGGTGGATCACCTTTTACTTCATCATGCAAAAGACTCGGGTTCTGTGAAATTTTCTTTTCTCCCTTTTTGGTTTGGCTTAGATACTCTTTTGTTCAGTGAAGGAAACTCTTCTTGGGTGGCACGGGGTGTTTGTGGGGAAAGCTCGTAAAAAGGCTTGGCAAATGGTCCCCTTATGTATATTTTGGTTAGTCTGAAAGAAAAGGAATATGTTAGCTTTTGGTAATGAGGAGCTTTCGCTCCAAAGATTGAAAAATTCTTTTGTATGTAATCTTTGGTCTTGGGTTAGGATGTCTATAGTTTTAAGCCCTTCTTCTCTTGTAAGTTTCTTTGATTGGTTAGGCTCTAAGTAAGGGCAAGTGATGTTTTTTGTTTCTATCCCTTCCCCTTTGGTTTGAGCCTTTGGGCTTCTTTTGTATACTTTGAGGGCACGACTTTTGGTGCTTCCTCATTTCGTTATATATACATCTTTTTATCTATATATATAAAAAAATCCTACCAATAATACATTTAGATGGTCACATCATTACCCTTGGAAGGCCATTGCATAGGTTCTCCTGTTTTTTTTTTTTTTTTTGCACACACTCGTTTTGTGGTGGGTGATGGGATAAGAATTTTTTTTTTTTTTTTTTTTGGGGGGGGGATTAATCCTTATGTTCACAATTTTCAAGTCTTTATAAAGTTGGCACAATTAGAAGTATCTCCATTTCAGCTATTCTTGGCAATTCTTCCACTTTTTTTTCTGGGAACCTTTATTTTTGTGACAACCTCATCGATTTGGAAATTAAGGACCTCAAAAGACTCATGGCCTCTCTTATTCACATACACTTGTCTCTATCCGTCCCAAATGCAAGAACCTGGGCACTATCTTCTTCAAACTTACTCTTCGTAAAATATTTCTTCTTCACTTTGTCCAATATTTCAAATTCAATCTCATTTAATCCAACCAAATTTGTATGGAAATCTAAAGTCCCATTTAAGGTTAAGGCCTTTGCTTAGTTAGGGGCACACAAGGAGGTAAATACCAATGACATGCTACAATTGAGAAGACCTTTCAAAGCCCTTAGTCTTAATTGGTGTGTCCTTTATGGTGGGTGGGGGGGGGGTTGGAGAGATGATTAACCATCTCTTTCTACATTATTCGATTACTTTTGGGGCTATGACACAGACTATTTGGACAAGTTGAGGTGGATTAGGTTGAGCCTAGGAGTTTATCTGATATGTTGATTATTTTATATATGGGTTTAGAGAACTCCATCAGAGGCAAAACCTTGTGGAAGATTGCTTGTCTCATTTTGATATGGATCATATGGTGAGAGAGAAATCTTAGGATCTTTGAGGATAAATGGAGGATGTTAGGGATGTTATGGGATTGACTTCACTTCTTTTCTTCTTTTTTGGCCTATGTATTGACGAATTTAAAGAAATTCCCTCTAAATGTCATTCAACTCAATTGGCATTTGATGTGTACACCAATAGAGTTGGACCACCATTGAAAGGAGCTTAGCCTGGTTTGAGGAGTTGTAATCTGTGTATATCCTTTTGTGATCTATCTTTTTACATATATCTCATTGTATAGTGGATTATGGACTATTTGGAAGGAAAGGAATAGAAGAGCTTTCAATGACATTGAGCGGTTTGACCAAACTATTAAATCCATTTTCATGTATACTTTTGTGATTTGAACTAGAGTGTTTATAGAGGATCACATGTTGTCTTTGATAAATTTTGTAGATTGGTTCTTTGTTAGGTAAGGAGATGGTTATTTTATTTTTATATATTATTATTTTTTTTTTGTCTCCTTATATCCTTGCTATTGTTGGACTTTGTGTGTACTTGTGTTGCTGTCTTTTAGGTACTTTTAATACAAGCCCCTTTCTTTTGCCTATCAAAAAAGGAAAAAAAAAATCTCCTTGTATAGTGGAGTTCTTTGTTTTGATTAGGCTTGTGTATTTGTGGGGAGGATTCCTCATCCTTCTCATGAAGTTTTTCTTTATTATTAATACATCTCTTGTTTTTGATTAAAAAAAAAAAACATTCTGTATGTGATCTCAGAAGTTGGCAGCAGCCTAGGAAAACCTCAAAAAAGTGCTCAATTTTTATAAAATATTCTGTCTTTAAAATGGGAACACCCATCCTCCCGGACTGTTTTGAGGCACAGAGTATTGTAGTGGCTCTTTAATTTTTTTTTTCCTCTTGTTGCTATATTTTGGTTTTGCTTTTGCTTTTGTCTCATCTCTCTCTCTCTCTCTCTCTCTCTCTCTCTCTATATATATATATATATATATATATATATATATATATATATATATATATATATGAAATTGATCCTCACTTCTTCTAAAACAACAGAATTCTGCTCAACATCTTCCTAAAAATAGAGTGCCAAACAAACCCTTGAGACTTGGGTTAAGTGGTGAAGGGTTGGGGTAGGTTATGGGAGGTTCTGGGTGTTGGAAAATAAAATCTTCTTATTATTTCTTTGAAAAATTAGTATAAAAATATATATACATTCAAACTTGTACAATAAATAGAAATAAAATAAGACAATTGACCTATTCCTAATATTCTTCCTACAAATCTTCTAAATTACAACTTCCCTAATTTACATAGTCAACTAATTTAAATATACAAAAAATATGCACAAAATCATAAATAAATCAAATCAACTCCATGAAGTTAGGAATAATTATTAGATTCCAACACTCCCTCTCAAGCTGGTTCAAAGATATCTTCCATTCCCAGCTTGTTAACCATAGAGTTGAATGTAAGATTCTGAACTCCTTTTGTAAAGACATCAACTAGTTGTAGTTTGGATGTAACAAGCAGAGTGGAAATCAGTCCACTATCAATCTTTTCTTTAATGAAATGTCTATCAATCTCAACAGGTTGTACTGAGTTGTAAGCAATACTGATTGCAGCCTTGTTATCACAATACAGTCTCATGGGATTCTCAAGATTGACTTGTAGTTCCCTCAATAAACCCTTTAGCCAAATGAGTTCACAAATGCCAAGGGCCATAACTCGAAACTTTGCTTTAGCACTAGACCGAACAACTAGATATTGCTTTTTGCTTCTCCAAGTAATCAAGTTGTTGCCCACAAATGTACAATACCCTGAAGTAGATCTTCTATCAGTAATAGAACCTACCCAATCTGCATTTGTGTAAGCTTCAACTCTAAGGTGATTGTTCTTTGAGAACAATAAGCCTTTTCCTGGAGTTGACTTTAGGTACCTTAAGATTCTAAAAAATGCATTCATATGACATTCTAAGGGGGAGTGCATAGACTGACTTACCATTCTAACAGCATATGCTATATCTCGTCTCGTGTGGGATAAATAAATTAAGCTCCCAACAAGTCTTTGATATCTCCCTTTGTCAACTGGTATTCCTTTAATAGACTCCTAATTGATGATTTTGATCAATAGGTGTGCTTGTAGGTTTGCATCCTAGCATCTCGGTTTCATTTATCAAATCAAGGATATATTTCCTTTGAGTAACATAAATTCCCCTTTTTGATCTTGCCACCTCAAAGCCAAGAAAATATCTGAGATTTCCAAGATCTGATTTCAAATTCTTTTGCCAACTTCCCCTTAAAATCTGCATCTCTTCAACGTTATCTCCAGTGAACAATTATGTCATCTATATAAATAATAAGTCCAACAATCTTCTTTTCAAGTGATTGCTTGATGAAAAGGGTATGATCTCTTTGGCTTTGGTGATAGCTAAATTTGAGTAGAGACTTAGCAAATCTCTCAAACCATGCTGAAGGAGACTGCTTCAAACCATATGATGATTTCTTCAATTTACAAACCTTTCCATTGCTGAATTTTCCTTCAAAACTAGGAGGCAAATCCATAAATACTTCTTCCAAGTTTCCATGCAAAAAAGCATTTTTTACATCAAATTGTTATAGAGGCCAATCAAGATTTGCTGCTAAGGATAAAATAACTCTAATGGAATTCATCTTTGCCACAGGTGCAAAAGTTTCTTGCTAGTCAATTCCATAGGTTTGTGTGTATCCCTTTGTCACTAACCTAGCTTTATACCTTTCAATCGAACCATCAGCTTTGTATTTAATAGTGAACATCCACTTGCATCCCATTAATTTTTTTTTTTTTTTGGGAAATCAACAATATCCCATGTTTCATTTTTATACAAGGCTTTCATCTTCCACCTAGGATCGCCTAGAGCCTCTTGTACGTTTTTAAGAACTGAATCTGAGGACAAATGAGTGGTAAAGGCCTTATATTGGTGGCAAAGTCTATGATAGGATAGAAAGTTTGACAAAGGATGTTTAGTACAACTTCTAACACCTTTGCAAATAGCTCTATGAATATCAAGATCAGTGTCAAAATTATGATTAAGAAGAGAGGGATTAGAAGGATTAGATGTACCTAATTTTGGAGTTGATGATTGGCTGTGTGCAAGAGAGATTGGGTCTTGCTCTTGCATTAGCCTTAGCCTCCTAGAGTAAACCATCAAGCCTGAATCAACAATTTCTACTACTGCTGGTTTTATGATGTCAGTTTCTTTTCCTGCTGCTGGTTGTATGTTGTCTATCTCCTCAACATCACCATATTCAGTAACATGATTCCAAATTGGTAAAGGAAGTATCGAAAACTGATCTTCTTGCAATATTTTCTCCTCCCTGAAGATCAGATTTCTGGTAATAGTGCTGGTCTTTATCTTCTTCAGGATTGCTTTCAGTCAAGTCTTTCTTTATAGCCTTGTCCCAAGTGCCCGATTTATCTCCTTGTTTTCCTACTAAGTTTGTATGGAATTCTCAAGTCCCTTTCAAAGTCAAGTCCTTTGTCTGGTTAGTGGCACACAAGAAGGTAAACACTAATGACTTGCTACAATTGAGAAGACCCTACAAAGCTCTTAGTCCTGACATTTGTAAGTTGTGCATGAAGCAAGGAGATTCGGTAGATCATCTTTTCCTACATTGTTTCTTGTCCATGGGGTTGTGGCATAGATTATTTCAGCTAGCCAAGATGGATTAGGTTCCTCTAAGAAGCATTTCAGACATGATGTTTATCAATTATAAAGGTTTTGGCACTTCCAAAAGAGGGATAGTTTTGTGGCAAAATGCATGCATTGCTTTAATTTGGGTTGTGTGGCGGGAAAGAAATGTTAGGATATTTGAGGACAAAGGTAGGAATTCCGAGAATCTATGGGATTCCATTCACTTCCTAGCTTCTCTTTGGGCTTATTGTTCCATGGTTTTTAAGGGCATTCCCCTTAACGTGTTACAATTATATTGGTTAGCAGTGTGTAGTTCCAACGAGATGGTCTAGCCAAGAGAGCTGGTTCGTAGTTTTCATAGTGTAGTTTCTTGTTCTTTTATTGTGTTGTTTAGTTTTATCTTTGGTGGGAGGATTCCTCATCCTTCTTTTGTATTTCTTATTCTTTCAATATATTTGTTGTTTCCTATCAAAAAAAAAAAAAAAAAAATAGTGCTGGTTTTCATAAAAAACTTACATCTATGGAGACAAATTTCCTTTGTGTAGGTGGGTGATAGCACTTGCATCCTTTTTGTGTGGGGGAATAGCCCAAACAAAAAAAAATACACTTAGTGGCTTTGAGATCAAGTTTGGATCTATTTTTGTTTGGAATATGGACAAATATAGCACAACCAAAGACTTTGGGTGGAAGGGAGCCAAGGCAATTTATGTGAGGTAGGTGTTGTTTTAGGATGTCTATTGGAGTCTTGGAGTTTAAGCTTTTTGTAGGCATTCGATCGATAAGGTAGACAGCTGTAAGTAGTGTATCTCCTAAAAAAACTTAGAAAAATTTCTAGCAAACCTTAGGGCTCTAGCTACCTCCAACAAATGTCTATTCTTCCTTTCGGTTATCCCATTTTGTTGAGGAGTACCTATACAAGAGGTTTGATGAATAATCCTATTCTCTAAGAAATAATTTCCAAGGGTTTGGTTTAAATATTCCCCTCCACACAACTTGCAATTTTGCATTAAATTGGGTTAAGATCATTTGGTGGAATTGTTTAAGGGTGAGGATGGTATCAAAGTTTTCTTTTAGGAGATAGATCCATGTGGTTCGAGTACAATCATCAATAAAACTTATGAATCATTTTGCTTTTGAATGACAAGGACTTGTGAAGGACCCTAAACATTAGTGTGGATGAGAGAAAAGAATTTCACTTCTTTTACTGCTCA
Organism: Vitis vinifera; assembly: GCF_030704535.1. Classification (NCBI taxonomy): domain Eukaryota; kingdom Viridiplantae; phylum Streptophyta; class Magnoliopsida; order Vitales; family Vitaceae; genus Vitis; species Vitis vinifera. The sequence continues at coordinate 14,065,895 of NC_081813.1, forward strand.
AAGGATAAGAAATTCAGTGGTTTTTTGATAACTCACAAACTTCGCATTGGAATATAGAAGGATCTAGGTTGACACACAATTTAGGGTACAAAGTTTTCAAAGAGAAAAAACTTGGATGCCCTAATCTTTCATGTATTAACCTAAGTTCTTTTTTTGTATTTCCTTTTATTTGATGAGCTTGAATTTTTCCTTTCTCCTTAGTAACCAAGTAATAGAGACCCTCTCTCTTTAGCACTACCAATTATCTTCCTCGTAGTTAGGTCCTGAAACACATAATGAGTGGGAAAGAAAGTTACAAAACAATTTTGAGGTTTTGTTAATTTACTGATGAACAATAAGTTACAAGACATATTTAGGACATGCAAATAAGATGAAAGAGTGATATAGGGAGTGACTGAAACATTGCCTATACCACTAATAGGAGTCAAAGATCTATTAGCAACCTATACTTTTTGGTTGCTAAAACATGAAATGTAGGATAGAAAAACATTAGACTCTTTAGTCATGTGATCAATTACCCGTAAATCAATAATCCAAGTGTTAGAATGAAGAATGCTAGAAGCACTAAGTACCTGACTGTGCAAAAGCACAAGAAGTGGGGGAAGAGGAAACCTTGGATTTTCCCATGATCTTATACAAGAGATCTAGTTGTTCTTTTGTGAAAGGGAGTTTGATTGAGGTTGATGTTGAACCTAGTGTCTTTGCTGTTTCTAAATTGCATGTTACCCTTGTGGCTGTCCTTAGCCCTTGATTGTGGCTTTCCATGCAATTTCCAGCATGTCTCTCTAGTGTATCTTGGCTTATTGCAATGATGGCAATAAATAAGGGTTGATGGCAATAGAAGGTTGTGAATATGATAGGTAAGGCTTGACAATGAAGGCCAAGAAGAAGGAAAAAAAAAAACTACTAGAAACCTTTTTCCAACTCTAATACCATGTTGGAAAATAAAATCTTATTATTATTTTTTTGAAAAATTAATGCAAAAACATATATACAACTTTCAAACTTGTATAATAAATGGAAATAGAATAAGACAATTGACCTATTCCTAAAATTCTTCCGACAAATCCTCTAAATTACAACTTCCTTAATTTACATAGTCAACTAATTTAAATATGTAGAAAATATGCACAAAATCAGGAATAAATCAAATAAACTCTATAAAATTAGGAATAATTATTGGATTTCAACACTAGGTTTGTGTTTTAGGAGAGAGAAAAAAGAAGTGCCAAATAATTAGAAGGCTGATGAACAGCTGGACCATCAAGAAAGAACTGGGCCACTAAGATACTCATGTTGGTGATAGCAGCACAAGTTGGGTTCAGGCCCATCTTATTTGATATATTGGTATAAAAATGTTACTTTACGTTAGTCATGGGTATACTGCAGGTTGTCATGCACAAAAAGATGATTTATATCTTAACTGCACTTGTTTTTTCCCCCCAATGGGAAACTGAAGTATCATTAGTAGGAAAGTATGAAGAAGGATGTGAGGTCCTTTAGAGGTGATACGAATGTAGGAAGAAGGGAAAATAAAAACCACAACACTGGAAAACTTCTCCAGCCAATAGAAAACCCCTCCAACTAAACCGAAGAAAAACTCAAATGGGGAGAAATTTCCTACAAACTCAATGGGAGAGGAAGCTCCTTCTTGGCTAGAAAGTTGGTATCTTGGTTAGCCAACCTAGACTTCCATGCGAAGAAGCAACCTATATAGATCTTAAAAGATCCAGAATACAGTGAACCCAAGGAGCATATTTCTAAGGTCCTTTCTTGTTCGATGATGCTCTAGATGGAACTTCTGTGAAATCCTGCTACATTTAAAAGGTAAAAGTCCATTATGAGCTCTTCTTTCAGGTCTTCCAATAGGGCATAAATCTTTGCCTGAATATCCAAGGCAAAACTAGCAGGCCTTGAGAATGCTCTGACAAACCCACTTTTATGATCCTTGATAAGGCCACCAGTACCCATTTAAAGTTACACTGCATGCATTCATCACTATTAAGCTTAATGCACCTGAAAGTTGGGTTGGATTCTAAGCGACTCCCCTCCACTGAGAGAAGCAAATCTATTCGAATCCTAAAAAAGAATGCCAACAGTTTGGTGAGTCGGTGACAACCACCTATTATTTGTGCATGAGTTGGTGACTCATTATAGGTCTAATGTCAAATGCTGCACCACCATTTCGTTTGTTAGCTGTTAGTGGTTAATTTTGCCCTAGCTGTCTGGTTCAAGTGGCAAAGGGTTGGGAGGGTTTGTGGGAGGTTTCTGGTTCAAGTTCCAATGGGCACAAAAATTGACCTACCAATTCTTTTTTTTATTTTTGTTTTTTATTAATTAGCATCATATTACAGCTCAATGAAACTGCAATGCCCTGGCTTTCTTTTCATCTTCATGTGAATGATATTTTCATATCTAACCTGATTATTTTCCTTTTTGACAGTCTTTCCTATGTTAAATCGTTTGGATACTGCTCTTATTTATTCTCAATGTTTTGTTTACTTGTTTTCAATTTGACTTTACCATTTATTAAAGTTTATTGACATCTTGCAGGAGAGGTTTATCTGAATCAGAAATAAACTTTCTTAAGGAGGTATTTTCCAGATTCTTTCTGGCCTTTTATGTTCAAATATCTGTTATGGTCTTTCAGTTCTTTGAATGTTCATGTCTTGTAATCCTTCTCTCCATTTAGTAATCTTGGTAATTCTACCAGTTTTGATGTGCTTTGACCAAATTATCAGTTTGTTTACCTTTGAAGTATTAATAGTTGCTTCTTAGATTTTTCTGGGTGCTTTATAAGCTTTTGTAGAATCAGCATTAAAGGGCTTCTTTTTCTGAACAGAATAAGGACTTGCAAACAAAAATTCTTCAGTCAGGAACTATTCCAGAAAGTGTTCTTGGTGAGGAAGACATCCACTCTTAGTTTCTTATATTATTTTGAATCAGATGTTGGACAATTATGCCAAGTATATTAAAAATTAGAACTACTCTAAAAACAAAATATTTTGCCAGCTCTTGAAAAGATTAAGAGACCCCTGTACGAAAAGCATCCAATGGAGAAGTTTGCTTGGACAATAACTGAAGACACTGATACGGTCAGTATACTTTTTGTTTGCATTATTGAAAATAGAAAAAATGATGATCTTATTATCATTGCTTCTTATTTGAGTTGTTGTTACCTTTTAATTTATTGTTATTTTTCAAATTTAAAAGAGAAACAAAGACCTTTGTAGAAGGGCTGAGAATTACAGAAAGAGGAAGGGAATTCCTTCAAAGAGAAGTATAATTTGTTATTGATATTTGAGATAGTTTGTGTTTGAAGAAGCAAAGTTATTTTGGGCCTCTTTGCTTATCCAAAAAAGAAGCAAGGATATTACTTCTTCATCTCTATGCAGCAAGATTTGTGGAGGCTTATTGAACACAAAGATGAATTGAGAATGAATTTCTGATTCATTCATCTACCATGTACATACAGTCATATTTATAGATACAATGGTCTAAATCCATTTAAGGGAGTGGCCTATTTACAGGAAATAATTCAAAGAATAAAATATTCTGAAATATTCTAAAGAATAAAATATTTTAAAATATTCTCAAGATGGATGATACTTCCAAAATTTCAGTAGTGAATCTCCAATCTTTCCATACTCATTATGTGATCTATTTGGCAATGTATCAAAAGTTCTGGTGTCAAAGAGGAAGTCCCATAAATAGAAAAAAAAAAAAAAAAAAAAAAAGAAGAGAAAATAGAGGCAATGCCTATAATTTGCGTCGGTAGAGAGTATATCTTATTGAAAAGATTGCTAGGGGAGGATATTTCTCCTATATTATCACCTGTTCTTTAATTTTCAGAACCAATCATATCTGAGCAACTCAGCATCAGGAAAGGCGCAATGTTCCATTTCTGATGAGTTCCTCAGTTAATGTAGAAGAGAAAAAATCATACAGAATAGAAACCTGAAAATGCAGAAAAAAATTCAAGTTGTTTTGATTTATCTCAGCCATCTAATTTCACTCTAATTCAGTGTGTGCTAGACATGTGTATACTACTGATAAAGAGAAAATTTTAAAGCTTAATGAATGATACTAGATTCTTGTTGCAAACCTACTCAATGGAACTGATTAGATGGTGGATCATATGCTACTGAATGGTTGCAACAAATTAACTGTTTATCAATCATGGAGAGTATGTCCATTAGAAACAAATTCCTATAGAAGTGATTTAACTGTCTAATTCCTTAGGCGGAAGAATAACTCTAATTTAGTCCTACTTGTCTCGCATTCCTAACTATTTTTTCTCTCTTTTTAAGATTCCATCTTTAGTCCCATCTAAGATTGAGAAATTTAATAGGGATTTTCTTTGATCAAAGGGATGAGAGAGGATAAGAGAGACCGCCTCATCAACTTAGACCTAGTATGCAAGCCAAAGATGGAAGGGGGTTTGGGCCTTGGGAGGATTTCTTTGAGGAATTATGTCCTTTTAGGGAAGTAACTTTAGAGGCTCCCAAGAGAAAGTTCTACCCTTTGACCAAGTTATTTTGACCATCTATGGAACACAACCCTACGGTTGGGACACCAACATTCTAGTCAGGTGGTCACATCAATCTCCTTGAAAAGTTATTGCATAGGTTTTTTAGGATTTTTCTAGATTCACCCATTTTGTGGTAGGTGATGGTGTAAGAATTTGTTTTTGGGAAGATTTGTGATGGAGGGATCACAGTTAGAAATCTTTCTATCCTATCTATCCTTGGAGCTAAATTTTGGCCACAACCTAAATGACTTGGAGATAGAGGATCTTGAAAGACTCATATTTTGTCTCACCCATGCACCTTGTCACCATCCATTCTAGATGCCAGAAATCTTTCTATACTTTAGACACAATTCCGTTCTTTGTAGCTAAATTTCTATGGAAATTTAAAGTCTCATCTAAGGTCAAAACCTTTGCTTGGCTAGTGGGGGGTACATAAAAAGATAAACACCATTGACATGTTACAATTACAAACATCTTACAAAGCCCTTAGACTTGAATGGTGCATTTTGTGCTAAAGGGGTGGAGAAACAATTGATCATTTTTTTTTTTTTTACATTGAATGGTGACTTTATGCCTATGCCTATGGCAAAGGCTATTCAAATTAGCCAAGATTGAATTCCACCAAGGAGCATATGTGATATGATAACTATTTCATATAGGGGTTTGGAGAGCTCCATTAGAGGTAAAGCCCTATGGCAAATCACTTGTCTTTTGTTGATATGGTTTGTGTAGAGGGAAATAAATGTTAGAATTTTTGAGAAGTGAAGGGTTTCAGAGACAATTTGGAATCTAATTCATTTCTATTCATCTCTTTGGGCCTCTTATATCATGACATTCAAGGGCGTCCCTCTCGATGTTGTTCAGCTCAACTGATAGTCGATGTGTAGATCATAAGGGATTGAAAAATGAAGATACGAGAGTTGCTTTGATCCTATTTGATCGAGATGATGTTATTTCTCATGGATGCTAAGATGTATAAATTTTTTATGGTTCTACATGGATATATAGGTCTTATTAGTATATGAAATAGTCAAATCTTTTTTTTTTTTGTTTAACTTTTATAAGTTTGGGGAGGATTTCTCATTCTTCTCATGTTTTTACTTTATCCATTTCTATTACATTCTTGTTTATGATTGAAAAAAAGAAAAAAGAAAAAAGATTGTTTCTCTCTTTTAATGTCTAGTAACCAGTCATAACTTGTTGTAGCATCACAAGAGGATCAGGACCACTAACCCATGGAAAATCTTTTTGGTTGATCAATCTTTCAGGATTGTTTTATTTGTTTCTCCTTCCCTTTTAGTCTCTATCAAATTCCTTAATCGTGGAAGCAAATGATATTTGAAAAAAGGGGAATGAAATTCTGATAGTTGATGGCTAGATTTCATCAAATGATGGCAATTTATTTGTTCACAATTTAACTACTAGGGTCCATCAGATGATTTATCTATATGCATCTTTACTGATGATCCTCACTATGCGATTGATTCAACTTCTGTGATTCAATTTCTATAACTCTGTTGGATATTCAAAAATACCTCTGATGTATGTAAATGTAAATGATAATGAAGTGGAGAGTATTGAAGTCCTAGAAAACTTAAAAAATGCTAAACCCCCTATGCGAACTCCATCTTCCATTCTGTTAGAATACAGAATTTTCCTGTGGTGGCAGTTATGATGAGAGGTATATTTCATTAATTTTTTTGAAAATCCACCAAGCACAAAGTCTGCTTTTTCTATTGTAAAAATCAGAGTATTGAGTGTTTTAGTCTGCCATTATAAAAATTTTCAGGTAGAATGGTCCAATATTTGCCTAGATGCATTGAATAATGTAGATCGGTTTTATCAAGGAAAGGACACTGCTGATATCATTCATGGCAAAGTTATACAAGTATGTTTTTCTGTCTCTCTTTTTTTGGATATGAGATGGGTCTTTGGAAGTTTAACTTATTTTATAGATGTTCTTATTTTTCCTTTATATTCCAAGATATTGAAAGGAAAGAATGAAGATATGAAACAGCTATTTGGAAAAGAATTAAAATCTGGGGACTTAAGTGGTATCCATGCAGAGTGTCTTACGGATACATGGATTGGAAAGGACAGGTTCTCTCTGTCTCTCTCTCTCTCTCTCTCTCTCTCTCTCTCTCACACACACACACACACACACACACACAAACTTACACCATATGCTTGGCAGGGCTTAATCTCACTACAATCTGTAACAGATGGGCATTTATTGATTTAAGTGCAGGCCCTTTCTCTTGGGGCCCTGCTGTTGGTGGAGAAGGTGTGCGCACGGAACTTAGTTTACCAAATGTGAAAAAAACCATTGGTGCTGTTGCAGGTACTACTCATGGTTTCATTTCCCATCAATGATTGCATTTCCTTGCTGTGCAAATGAATGTCTGTTATATCGGTGATGATTGCAGTGTGCCAGTTAATAGTATGAATTTGATGTTAGAATGTTGTTAAGAAGACTTGATGTGTTATTTATTACCAAAGAACATTGTACTATATGTCAGTACAAGTGGTGTGGCTGTCAAGGTATTTAATTCTTTGCTTGTTTGCATTTTCTATAAAACATGATCTCATTTCACGTTGCTGCAGAAAATGTGGGGAATCTTTCCTTGATTTAATTTTTTCAATATCTACTTAACATTTGCATGTTCTGTTAGAAAAATGATTATAGTTTTTGTTTCCCCTCAACCCACTAAATACTTATTTTCATCTACCAGGATTTGGTCCAGTTGAGACACTCTTTTGATGGTTTACTAGTATTGACTTTACATGTTTTTGAATCATGCAGTACTGTGTTCTCTATTCAAGCTATTTTATTGTTTCTACCCACATTAAGTTTTATTTTCTTCATGGCATCCAGAGATTTCAGAAGATGAAGCTGAAGATCGCTTGCAAGATGCAATTCAGGAAAAATTTGCCGCTTTTGGTGATGTATGTGCTTTATGATGAAATAATAATTAATTATGCATTTTGATATTGTTTATTGGAACTTATAAATGACAAAATCATGGGTTGTGTTTGAAATCATGTGCTTCTTCATATTGCAGTCGCTTCTTGATTTTCTTCTTTATGATTTTGTAAAATGTCTCTGGTGAAAGACAACTCTAGAATGATTGACTAAAATCAAATAGGTGGGCTAGGACTTTAATCTTTTAGGATTTAAGGAGAGGAATGATAAACTAAGATTATAAAAATGGGAAAAAAAATATATAGAACAAGAAAAAAATAAAGAACTAAGCCCCAACGAGTTAGATGCTTTATAAAATTCATAAAGATCAAAGATTGGGCTTCTAAAAAGTAGTGGCTATAACCCAAGTATTCTCGAAGGTGGTTTCTTTCACCATTTTGTAAAAAAATTTTGGTTTCCGCCTCCTTGATGAGTTTATATAATTTGATCTTCAAGGCGATAATCTTATAACTTGGCTTATAATGAGGTGGTGGTTGAATATCTATGTCCAAACTTACATTGTCTTGATACCATGATAAGCAGACAAATCTTCCACATTAGATATATTTTTTTGATAGGTAAACAAGAAATGCATTAAAAGCGCCAAAAAGAGTGCACCATAGTACACAAGATGCATACAACGACCGCTAAAAGATGGCCAAACAATAGGGAAGGGAAAAACAAAAAACTACTCCCTCCCTCAGTGAGAACCCAACCCAATCAATGAAATCACATGAGGACATTGAGCCTACAACCAAGTACAACTTGGTCCAAGAAAACAAGTTATAGAGGAACAAGTTCCACATTAAATATCAAATTGGAACACAATTATGAGGTAAGTTCTATCAAATTAGCATTTTCACACAAGGGCTTTATTACTCAGAATGGTTCGTCTTTCTTCAAATGAAGCTTTGAACAAGGCTCTCCTTAGTAAGTGGAGAATTTTGGGAAAGAAGAGGGGGGTGGTTGTTCTATGGAGGTGAGGAAGTGGTATGGTTTAGTGTTGTGGAAGGCAATAAGGAGACAATGGGGAATTTTCAAAAGTAAAATTTATGATGTAGTTAGTTGATGGAGGGTAAACATTTGGAACAACATATGGTGTGAGGATTTGTTTTTGAGGGTTTCTTTCACAATTGTTGTATGCTATATCTAGCTTAAGGTTGCTTGGGTAGTTGATGCATGGGAATGGGCTGGCTGGTGAGGGGAGGGGGGTTGGGGGTTGCCGCATTGGGCTCCATGTTTCTCAAGATAGCTCCATGACTAGGAGTTGGATGGTGTTGAAGCATTCTTTCTGAGTTTCTGTAAGAAGGGAGGTTGAGGATTGGGTGACATGGATGGTCCTAAAGAGTGATAACTTTGCAATTAAATCCTATTATTCTTGGTTGGAGCATGGGAGATCGGTCTTTTTCTAGTGGATGTTGAAATCCTTGGGTTTCAACAAAAGTGAGCTTTATGCTTGGGAAGCAGGTTGGAAAGGAAGCTTGACTTGAGAAAAATTAAAGATGGAGGGGATGGACATTGATGAATAAGTGTGTTATGTGAAAAGGCGAGGAAGAATTTGTTGAGCATGCACTCCTTTACTATTTCAAGGCAAGACTTCTATGATAGCTAGCCTTTCCCTTGTTTGGGATAATATGGGTGCTAAATTCATCGCTTAAAACAACTCTACTAAGTTAGCATGGACTTTTTGTTAGGAAGATGTAAAAGAAAGCATGGAAACCTGCATATTTGTATTTTTTTTTTTTGGGACTATTTGGAAAGAGAGAAATAGGAGGGGTTTTGACGATGCAAATCTATTAGATCAAGAGATTAAATCCTTTTTTTTTTATGAAAAATCTTTTGGAGTAGGTCAAAGGGGGTTTAGAGGATGTGTGCATGTTTATGGGAGATTTTGTCAATTGGTTATGATGCAAGTAAGGGGAAGGAGTGTTTTTTATTTTATTTTTCATCTTGTTTTTTGCCTTGCTTTCCTTGCCTTAAAAAAAAAAAGAAACTTATGAAAGATGAAATTTTACTTGAAACTCAAGACAGTGACTTTTTGTCTATTATATATGGGGAATGGTGAATCTATGTATATATATAATTACTTCTGGGGGCAGAGCCAGATGGCTGTTGACACACCAATACATCACCAAAATTTAATTATTAAAAGATTAAGTATTTTGGAGCTTCTGCTCCTATATTGGTTGAATCTTGTCTGTAGAACTTCTTCCCTTTTCTTTTTCATCTTGTCTTTAATAATTTTATATCTGTATCAGTCTATGTAAAAGATTTTCAAAATTGGAAAAAAAAGGAACAAAATTAGGTTATCCCTGTTATACAAACAGGACTTGTGACATGCTATTGAGGATTCTTTAGGAGTTTGGATTAACTTAGGACAACAAAATGGGCACATTCTTCTTATCATGAGCATTAGAGCTTAAAAAAGTGAGAAAGTAGTTTCATTTTATTGTTTAGAAAGTTTTTGCTAACCATTAAAATTTGTGTTATTTTCTCTAAATCTTTGAAGAATTCTATAGTTTTCTGGTGAGAATTAATGTGCACAGAGGCATCAACTTTGGTAAGAATTGGTTTCCCTATCAAAGTCGATGTAAACAATAGTGAGGATTGGACAGTTAATATAACTTTTTTTGGCTTGTTCTTTTAACTTTGTTTGAACTGTGATGTTTTTATTATTGTGACTATAATATGACATTTAAATGTTGCAGAAAGATCACCAGGCTATTGATATCCTTCTAGCAGAGATTGATATATATGAGCTTTTTGCTTTCAAACATTGCAAGGGAAGGAAAGTTAAGCTTGCTCTTTGTGAGGGTAATTTCTTCTTCAAGCTAAGAAAATTCTTTGGAAAAATTATACTTAGAGTCGGGGGGCGGGGGCAACTGGTTTGGTGCAGCATAAGATTGAGAACCAAACTGATCATCATACTTTTTTTCAGTTCAATTCCTTAAGCAGTTTGGTCAGAGTACTGGATTCCTAAACTAGGAACCAAGTTTTGGTTGATTTTGTTCTAGAATTGTGTTAATTGGTTTGAACCAAAAATGCCCCAGAACCTAAATTTACTGAAGTAAATAGGGTTTATAGCCTTTTTCCATTGCCGCTTACTTTGAATTCATAGATTGAGTGGTTCTTTATGTATATCTGTGTATTAGGTTTGGCCCCTTTTGGCCCTTTTATTTAATAGGCAAGTAAAAATTGTATTAAACCGAAATACAGGAAGTTATACACAATGAATACAAAGCGTCCAAAAGACCAAAAAAAGGTGCGAAGACACAAAAACCAACAACCATGCCCTACATAGAGCCTAACGATTCATAAAGTCTATCAACGACAAAGGATCATTCCCAATATACACTCTAACGCAATCCCAAAAAAGATACAAGAAAGAATTTTTAATTGTTTGGTCCATAAAACATACATCTTTTATTATTTGGCACTTTAAATATGCATCTTTTATTGTCCATAAAACAAATTGCTTATTTTGAAAATTTGAAACTTAGAACCTTGCTCTAAAAATGTGACATATTTTGGTTTGCTGATACTAACTCAAATTTCTTTTAATTGTTGAATCCAGTGATGGCAAGTGCTGTCATCATTTATTTCAGTTGAATTTTTTAGCCTTGGTTGAGTTAGTTAATCAAAAAATCATTATAAGCCTAATTTTATCTTTTCTAAAATTGAAAAAAGTAGGACTATAATAGTTATTTTTGTTTCTCAACAAGTCAAATAAAGGTAAGAGTGTTTTCTCATAGCAAACTTTCGGGATCTTTAATAATTTTTCTAACTGAATGTGATGGTAAGGGAGGTGCATAATCATGTAGCAAACAGAAGAGAGGATACTGTTTAAAATGTCAGAGGAGATATGTGAAACCCAAACCCATAAGGTTTTATTACAAGTTGAAGCTTTTTTTTTCCTTGTGAAGGTGAAGTCTGATCATATTTTTCTTGTGGAATTAGTTTGTATAAGAAGCTTATCAGAAAATTTAGTTCTATGAGAAATATAGCTAAAAGCATAAAAGTATGCATGCTCTTAAAATCCTTCAATTTTACAGTTGTGTGTATATGTGTATGGCTTTTAGTTTACTTACAACAGAGGGGCTTTCTTTTTTTTTTTTTTCTGTGTTTTTTTTTTTTTTAAGTTGGATGCCTTTATTGATGATTTCAGAGCTTGATGAGAGAATGCGGGATTTAAAAAATGAGCTCCAGTCTTTTGAAGGTGGAGAATATGATGAAAGCCATAGAAGAAAGGCTGTAGATGCATTAAATCGAATGGAGAGCTGGAATTTGTTTAGTGATACTCATGAGGTATGCCACTTGATTCATATAGATTTTAATTTTTCTTGCCCTTTATTACTCTTAATGCATATCCATTTTATCCATATAACAATTTCCAGAAAAGGTATATAACAATTTCAAGAAAAGGACATGCCTCTGGATTAGAAAGGAAAAAGGTTTCTCTCAACATGATAACAATTTTCCTCTACAGGAGTTCCAGAACTACACAGTTGCACGTGATACTTTTCTTGCCCATTTAGGTGCAACATTGTGGGGCTCTATGAGACACATTATATCACCTTCCATTGCTGATGGGGCTTTCCATTTTTATGACAAGATATCTTTTCAGTTGTTTTTTATCACTCAGGAGGTATGATGTTTAACTTATGAGTTTGAGGGGATTCCATAAGCTTGATGGTGTAAAGTGAAAAGGGATATTCAGTCTAAATTTATTGATGCAGAAAGTTAGACACATCAAACAATTGCCAGTGGATCTCAAGGCGCTCACAGAAGGGCTTTCCTCTTTGTTGTTACCTTCTCAGAAAGCTATGTTTAGTCAGCACATGTATGAGTTCTGCATTGTTGCTTTATTTCTTTTATTTTTCTAGTATACTGATAGGTCCTTACATTATTTGGCTACTATATTTTTCTTTCCTGATGCCTGTGATCTTCTGTGGGATTTTATTTTTATTTTGGTCTTATGCTGCCATCTGTCAGCATTAAAATTTCATTTTGTGATCTTGTTATTCTATTGATTTTTTTAAATGATTATATGCTGACATATAAGGGTGTTCATTCTTCTTAATTTATAAATTGCTTCAAGCCTTATTGATGTTGCTAAGTTTTGTAGGTTACCACTTTCAGAGGATCCTGCTTTGGCTATGGCCTTTTCAGTGGCACGGCGAGCTGCAGCTGTCCCACTTTTGCTTGTTAATGGAACATATAGGAAAACAATTCGGACCTATCTTGATTCCTCCATCCTCCAGCACCAGTTGCAGAGGCTCAATGATCATGGTTCTCTTAAAGGTTGCCTGCAGCTTTATGTTCCTTTTTTTAATTTATCTATCTTTTAATTTTCCTCTTCCCCCAAATTGTCAAAATGATTTTCGTTTTCTTTCATATTTCATCTTCTAAGAGGTGTTAGAGCTTTAGCTCAATCCATGTTAATATAATTGTTAGCTCATTATCCAAAAATTTAAGTTTCTTGATTAATTTATGTCTTAATATGGTATTAGAGCCCTTCTTTACGAGAGACCTATCAAAAAAAAAGAGCCCTTCTTTATGGGAGATCATTAGTTCAAAGTTCACTGATGTTTTTTTCCCCTATTGTTGAGGCCATGTCAACACCCAATGAAAGCTGCTTGTGAAGCCAGGTGTTACAGTTTTAGCCCTAGTCAGCTTGATATACATTGTTTGCCCATTAGCATTGGAGTTAATTGGTAACTTAACAGGGGTATGCGGTGACTCTTATTGATGGATTATATCTCATGAACCAGATGTTGACTAGTTTGCATCATGAATATAGAATTTTCCCTCTACTCCAGTTAATAAAATCACAGTTCAATTTTTGGTACTGAAAGTTAAACTTGTGTTTGTGCCAACAGGTATAAAACCTTTGAATTATGGACATAATAAGAGGACAAGAATGGAATGCCACGTGAAATTACTTTATTCTTTTTATCACCATAGTTTACAAACTGTATTTTATCTCATTCATTTGTGCAACTTGGGCTGATACTCAATAAAATCCGTCTAATGGGTAGGGAATGTGAGGTGCACACACATTTTGGCTATGAAAACGGATTACATTTTAGTGGATGACCATAAAATATACATTGTTGGATGATTCATTTGTAAATTAAGTGTGCTATTTCTGTTGAAGGCATTATACTTATCCAAATTATGCATCATTGTCTTTACACCATTCACTGCACCAGGTAAATAGGGTTTATAAGCCCAGATGCTTTGTATATTCTGGAAGAAATAACAAAATGTTTTTAATAATGCAGGGATGCACGCCCATAGCAGGTCCACGCTGGAAGTTCCAATTTTTTGGTTTCTTCATAGTGAACCGTTATTAGTTGACAAGCATTATCAGGCAAAGGCACTTTCTGACATGGTTATTGTTGTCCAGTCAGAGACATCATCCTGGGAAAGCCATCTGCAGTGTAATGGGAAATCACTTCTTTGGGATTTGAGGTTGCAATTTCTGGCAATTTAGTGTTGAGTTTTTAATAAGTTATTCTTTGTTCTTTAGCTTTCTTGGTCTGGTGTAATTTTAGCCTAGGAATTTCCAGCAGATGCAGCTTTGTAATGTTTAGTCAAGGATGACATGTTATAGATTTGTTAGATATTTGTGCAAAACCACTATTTCTCAAATCATCTAGCAAGTTTGATCCAATCATGCTTTAAACCTGACAAATAAAATGGCAGCACCTATATGGACTGCCTTCTGGCTTAGGAAGTAATGATAATCTTGCTAAATTCAGGCAAGATCCATTTATATGCCTCTTTCTCTACTATGTTAAGTAATCTTGCTTATATCCGTGTTTTTTGGAACTACCAATCCCCTATGTATTAGGTTTGAGTTGTGATCTATGGCATCTGAATTTTGGAATCAGGTGATAGAACTTTCAAGTTGTACCATGTTATTTTTTTTCTTTTATCAGAACAGAATATATCTATACAGTATGCCTTTTTTACTTGATTGCAAATAAATAGGCAACTCCATATAAAATGCTTGTCTAGATACAAACATGTGGGGTATCCACCTGCATGTTCTGATTTTTGTGCTTATCATTAATTATGTTTTCTGGATAAACTTGCAATTGCTATCCAGTTAAAATAATCAAGGTGGATATCATGGAAATCACTGTTGCTCTCTAAGATTTAATGGCATTTTGTTAATGAGGATATTTCTATATCTATTTTTTACTTGAAAAATGATATTTGAATTAAACACCGGCATTTTCTTTCTACTTTACCCAAAACATGGCAGGTGGTTTACAAATACTTTACCATGTCTAGTCTGATGGAGCAAAATCATATAGATTACTGTTCTATTTTTCTCTGTTTTTTCTGATTAAGTTACCTTTTCTATTGGGTGTTACATGGAATCTTATCTGGAACCTCCCCATCTCCACCCTAACCCCTTCCCAATTTAAAATGCTGTTTTAATTAAACTCATTGTGAAGAAAGTTCCTGTTTTATCCACGTATGAAAAGTGTCACCAATCATAAGACTTAATAGTGGTGTTTTTTTTTCTTCACCAGGAGGCCCATTAAAGCTGCACTGGCTGCTGCTTCTGAACATCTTGCTGGTCTGCTTCCCCTGCATCTTGTTTACAGTCAAGCTCATGAAACTGCAATTGAGGTATGTCATTTCATTTGCCTTCCAAAATGGTATCTCAGTAAGTGTTTTCTAAAGCTATGTTTCTCATGAAATATTTTCTAATTTTTTTGGGGTTCAAACATGATAAGAGAGGCAATTGGGGTGGAATATTTCAATAATTTCCTCCCCAACTGTGTTCCAGGATTATTCTTGGATCCCTTTTGTTCAAGCCAGGTAAGAATTTATGGGATTTGAAAACCATGTAAAAACCTGTAGTAATGTGAGTGCTGTTAGGCTTGATATTTTAAAACTATATGATGTTCCCTGACCTGTGGAAGTGGTCCCTTCAAAGATTGAACTATTCAACTCTACCCATAATTGTCTGCTACATAAAACATAAGTAATGAAATGAAAATTTTGTCCATGATGAGTCCTCACTCATATTTATTGCTTTATCTCAAATTTTATACCTTTTTTTTGTCACAATTTTACAACATCTACTTGTCATCATATTTCTCAAACTCTAGGTTCCATCCTGTAAATTCAGCAAAAGATAAAGTAATGGACCATCAAAGTAGAGGGAGAATGTCAGTGAAGTTTAGCTGATCTAGACAGAGCACCAAAATTTTGATAGCTGAATCATTAAGCCATGAGGTATTCAGTGAAAAATAAAGTAATGGACCATCAAAGTAGAGGGATCAGTCAAATTTAGTTCATCCAGAGAGAGCACCAAATTTTTTATAGCTGAGTCATTAAGCCATGAGGTATCATATAAAGAAATTTTTATATGAAGCTATTATAGGACCCTCCATTTAAGAACAAGGCACATTTCTTGGGATCAAGATTTCATGAATTCACTGAAGAGAGCAGCCTCTGTCAATGAAAAACATGATTACGTGCTAAAACTTTAAAAATTATGGTAATGTAGTTCAGTAGGACATATCCTTTGAAAGCTCTAATCTATGTGACATGGACACTTCAAATATATGAGAATTATTGTGCTGGACGTGCCAGGCGATGGGTGTGCAATGTGTTTCTGGTACAATTTCCTGGTGAACATGTCTCTGATGAATTTATGTGTGTGTCTGGGTTTGTTTTTGTTTTGTGTTTTGTGTGTGTACTTTTAAGTTGATTTATTTGTTTTTTCTGTGATATAAAGGAGAACATATTTCCACTGTATGACTCCCTCATCATCATGGCTCTTTCTTTTCTGTATAGTTCTATATGCATGGAGTTACCTATGTCATACATCTTATGTTACATTTACGATTCATTTTTCTGTAGAATTGGAGGTTAGACAAATCCAACTCCTACACATACCAAACCTGATACCTGTATCTCAGTCACTGTGATATAGACTGTAACATTATGTTTGTGTGTCTACATGTAAAAAAAATGGTTGCCTGTTCCGGTGGTTAAACTTTCTCTAGTCTACGCCGACTCAAATTGGAATTGTCAAGTCATCCATAACTGATTTAACCAATTCGATGAATTACGCCTAAAGGATTTATTTGTTACTAATATAGTCTAGCCTCTGTTCTTCTTTAGATCCCTTGTTTCACTTCGATAGTTTCATAAATTGGGTAGGTGCAAAGAACCAACCAGACTGACCTAGTGGATAAATTAGGAATACAAAAACAAAAACAGCAATTGAAACAGAGAATGCGATTGAGCCATTGCGACACCCATTAAAGGAGTAGTTCCCCGTTGAATGCCCTAGTGTGACCTTAGGTCTGGTCAAGGGTCCATTAGACCATTGAATCTGGTTATTGCTGCTTCAGTTTATTTTTGTGTATGTCGCATATGTTTATTTGTGTTTGCTTTATCTAGAAAAATACTCTTCTCCAAGTCAATTATCTCATGGTTGGTTTCTAAACAATGTTCGCTTAATTTAAAATTTGCTTAGAATGAAATTTGTGGCAAGGTATTTTGAGAATTTAAATCTTATATTCTTTTATTTATCCATATCTTCTGAAGCTGGTAGAGGACTTTATGATATCTGTTGGTGCCAATCTTTCTTTTTTCTGTCTAGGTTGACACCCGTTTATATGTATCAAATTATGATTATCATTTCTTTTATTTTTCTCTTTTCATTCACACACACATGCACGAACATGAACATGTGATGCACACATGTGAATTGCATGTTATAATATTGCTTAGCCGCCAAGTATTGAGTGAAGTGCTTTCTGTTGCTAAGACATGTACATGCATCGTGACAGGACTGGGCATGGTCAGTGGGATGCAACCCTCTGTCTATCACATCTCAAGGCTGGCATATTTCACAGTTTCAGTCTGATACAGTTGCTCGGAGCTATATCATCACAACCCTTGAGGAGTCGATACAACTTGTCAATTCAGCCATTCATCGTCTTGTCATGGAGCATACAAGTATCCTCACATATTAATGTTAAGCACATGGACTAATTTAAGAGATTTATCAAACATTACTTAAACTAGGAATATCAAGACGGGAAATAATATATGGTAGTATGGGCTCCAGTGAATGATGTCATGCTCAGTGAATGGTGGCATGCGCAATATGTAGGCTTTACCAGCCTTGCGGGCCATACTACAGGACAAAAATGTACCTATCCGGAAAAAAAATTGTAGGCTTTAGCTTGGACATTAAGTGCTTGTTACTAAATGCCTTGGATTTTTGGCCTCACTATTCAAACAGCACTATTTCCACTTATCCTCTGTAAAAAGCATACACAGAAACCTATGAAATTGACATTCTGACACAACCTTTCTCACATAAATTGTGCTGTCTTAAGTAACTGCTTCAAGGATTGATTGTGTCTAGCATTTGTTATGGCTACTGGAATTGAAATTTCTCTTGATGGGGCCTTAACAAAACGCAGCTGAACAAACTTTTAAGCTCTTCCAATCCCAGGAGCGTGATCTAGTTAACAAGTATAACCATGTTGTTGGACTGTGGAGAAGAGTGAGTAGATGTGTTCAATACCTCTTTTCAATAATTACTGTTTTCCCTTTTCAGATCCGTTTGTTCTTAGAAACTATGTTGTTTATACTGAGTGCTAGTAACAAACTTTGGTCTCTTTTTCAGATTGCAACCGTAACTGGAGAACTTCGTTATGTGGATGCCATGAGACTGCTATATACCCTGGAGGATGCATCCAAAGGGTTAGGCATTCATGAATTCTCTTCATTGCTTACATGACTTATGCAGTATTTATATTTATCAAAATCTCCATACACCAGATATTAAGTTCAGTGCAATCTGTACCTCATTTTTATTCACATTCGTGACAAACATAAAAAGTACAAACAATCTGCTAATTTTGCACAAGAGAGAACTGGTTCATGTGATGCAAATATTTCTGCTATTTTCACTGTGTTCATGTGTAACCATAACTCCAAGTATGGAATGATTGAAATCCCTCAAATTCTCTTTGAATTAAATTTTAGCTGCCCATATTACCTTTTTTCCATGGACTCTTAATCAGTAAATTACTGACATTGTGGCAGATAAAACATACTTGTAACTTTGGTGCTTGCTGGCTGTCTCCACAAAAGCTAGCCACATTTACAGCTCTTTCCTCATTAGATCTTAATGCAATTGTCTTGGAGAAAACCAGTTTATCAATATGTTCATGTAGATTGGGGTGTTAGGGCAGGGAGGAGAGATCATCTCATTGATTGGATCAAAGTATGAGCCTATGAGAGAAGGAGGTTTCAGTTTAGGGAACATTTCTTCGAGGAACAGAAAACTTTTAGGGAAGTGGCTGTGGAAATTTCTAGGGAGGATTTCAGTTTAGTGGATAGAGACATCTTGTGTATGTACAACGACTCTAATGGTTAGGATGCCAATGTGGTTGTTAGACAGTGACACCGGTGCCCTTAGATGACTATTCTCGAGGTTTTATCTGTTTTGTCTTGTTATACTCATTTTTTTTGTTGGTGGTGGCATGAAGATTTGTTTTTGGGATGATATGGGGTGCATCAATTGAGAGAGAAGGGGGAGGTTCTTTGGAGCGGGGAGTGGGTGCGTTGGAAGTAGGGGCTGATGTTGTGAAGGGGCCTCTTTCTATGGTGTTTAAAGATGGTTCAGCTGTTGTCTTTCCTGACAATTTTAATCCCTTTCAAGAAAAAGGGGCTGTGTCCGGGGGTAGTGGGGTTTCAGCCTCTTCGCTTGAGGGGAGTGACAGTGGCCTGGTTGGTGAAGACCATTTTTTAGAAAAGGATTTCTCAAAGCTTACCGAATTTAGTAGATTTTTGGGAATGCCGGTTGAGTGGTTCAAAGAAGAAATCTGGCCGATGTTGAGAAAGCTAAGGAAGAAGGCTGGAGGTGGGACCCCTAGTAAAGGGAATAAAGAAGAAATCTGTGTTTTCTTCTCGTTTCGAAAGGAAACGTAGGAGATTGGACTGTTCAGTAAGTTATGGAGGTTCTTCTTTGGCGTCCAGAAGGAGAGGTAAGAACAATTGAGAACTGATTCTTGTTGATTGATGAAGATTAAAATACTTTCATGGAATGTTAGAGGACTCGATGACGGGGAGAAGTGGAAGTTAATTAAATAAGTGATTAGGTCCTAGAAGGCAAATTTGGTTGTTTTCTTGAGACTAAGATGCAAGAGATGTCAAAAAAGGTAGTGAAAATCTTGGGTGTTGGAAGGTTTTTGAATTGGGGAATAGTTGATGCTACAGGAGCATTAGGAGGCATTATTCCTTTTTAGGACAATAGAGTTTTAGGTCTTTTGGAGTTGGAGCGAGGAGGTTTCTCCATTTTTGGTCATTTTAAAAATATTGAGGATGGCTTTGTTTGGGTGTTCACAAGTGTCTATGGTCCTATCTTGGGGAGAGAAAAAGGATTTTTGGGATTTTTGGGTGCAATTAGGGGTCTGCAGGATGATCCTTGGTGTGTAAGTGGGGATTTCAACTCTGTTAGATTCCTAAGGGAAAGAAGGAATGATTTCAAATTCACAGCAGAAATGAAGAGGTTTACAGAAGTCATTGAGTAGTTGAGATTGAAGGACCTTCCTCTATCCAAAAGTCAGTTCGTGTGGTGTGGAGGCATTAATTCTTAGGTAGCTTCAAGGTTGGATTGCTTCTTAGTCTCTGATGAGTGAAAGGACCATTTCTCGGGATCTTTCAACTTGCCCTCCCTAGTATAGTTTTTGATCATTGTCCTATTGTTCTTGAGGGTGGAGGGGTTAAAAGGGCATGACCCCTTTTAGATTCGAGAATATGTAGCTCTTGACAGACGGTTTCAAAGAGTTAGTGGGAAAATGGTGGACTAAGTATATGGTTACATGCACCATTAGTCATTGCCTTGCTGAAAAGGTGAAGGCTCTTAAAAAGGATCTAAGAGAGTGGAATAAAGAACTTTTTGGCAATGTCTCTGTTAGCAAATCAGAAGCCTTTGCTCACGTTTAGTTTTGGGATTCAAAGGAGAGTGTCAACCCTCTTTCTCTTAAGGAGGCAAAGGCCAAAAAAAGGGCTTTGGAGGATTACAAGAAATGGGTATTGTTGGAAGAAACTTAGTAAAGACATAAGTCTAGGGAAATCTGGTTAAAGGAGGGAGACAAGAACACCGGGTTTTTTCATAAGATAGCCAATGCCCTGTGTGAGGAGGAAATTATTAACCAAGGTGAAAATCAGTGGGGTTACACTAACCAATGAGGATGAGATTAAGGCTGGGGTGTTGTTGGAATCAAGGGATTGGAAACCAAGTGTAAGGGGGTTATAGTTCGAAGTGTTAGGGGAAGAAAGGTCCAAAAGGTTAGAGCCGCCTTTTTTGGAAGAGGAAGTTTTTTAAGCCCTTGGCCCAGACGGTTTCACCTTGGCCTTTTGGCATTTTTGTTGGGAGTTCACCAAATCTAAGATTTTGGCTTTTTTCAAAGAGTTCTTTAGTCGTGGCACTTCCAAAGGAGCCTAAATTCCACTTTCCTAGTTCCGATTCCAAAAAGAGGGGGAGCTGTGGATTTGAAAGATTTCAGATTGATCAGTTTGGTTGGGGGTTTGTACAAGTTGTTAGCCAAGGTGTTGACAAATAGGCTAAAGATGGTCGTGGGGGAGATGGTTTCGGAGAATCAACATCCTTTTATTCAGTGTAGACAGATCTTAGATGCAGTTCTCATTGTCAGTGAGGCTGTTGACTCGAGATTAAAGAGCAATATCCCGGGTTTCCTCTTAAAAATGGACATTGAGAAGGCGTACGACCATGTCAACTAGGACTTTCTTCTTTCTGTTATGTCTAAAATGGACTTTGGGGAAAAGTGGATTAGTTGGATCAAGTAGTGCATTTCCACGGCTAGTTTATCAGTTCTAATCAATGGGACTCCTTTGGGGGCTTGAGACAAGGTGACCTGTTGTCTCCCTACCTTTTCATTCTAGTCATGGAGGCACTCAGTCAGTTGCTGTTCAGATCCAAAAGTGGGGGCTTTATTTTGGCGTTAGGTAGGGAGAAGAAATGGAAAGGAGCGGGATGTCTCCCATTTGTTCTTTGTTGACAACACCCTAATTTTTTGTGAGGCCAATAGTGACCAATTGAGATATTTAAGTTGGGTGTTATGTGGTTTGAGGTGCTTTTTGGTTTAAAAGTGAAAATAGATAAAAAGTGAGGTTATTCTTGTTGGAAGGATAGAGAATTTGGAGGAGGTAGCTTTGGGGATGGGGTGTAGAGTAGGGAAGCTTCCCACTTCTTATTTGGGTCTTCCTTTGAGTGCCTCTTTCAAATCCCTAAGGGTGTGGGATGTAGTGGAAGAGAGAGTTAGAAAAAGATTGTCTATGTGGAAGAGACTTTATATCTCTAAGGGTGGGAGGCTTACCTTGATCAAAAGCACCCTATCTAGCCTTCTGATTTATTTCATGTCTATCTTTGTCATTTCCTAGAAGGTGAGTGCAAGACTTGAAAAGATCCAAAGGGACTTTCTTTGGAACGGTGGAGCTTTAGAGAAAAGGCCTTATTTGGTGAAGTGGAAAGTTGTTTGTGTTGATAAGGAGGACTAGGAATTCGTAGTCTTGTAGTTGTTAACAAAGCTTTGCTTGGGAAGTGGAGTTGGAGATTTGCAGAAGAAAGGGAGTCCCTTTGGAAACAAGTTATCATCGACAAGTTTGGTTTGGAAGAAGGGGGGTGGTGTTAGAGAGTAGGGAGAGGAAGCTTTGGCGTGGGGGTGTGGAAAGCCATTAGAAGAGAATAAGAGGGCATATGAAGTAGATCCCGCCTTTTAGTAGGGAATGGGAAAAGGGTTCATTTTTGGAAGGACTTGTGGTGTGAGGATCAAACATTGAAAGAAGTTTTGCCTAATTTATTCCTTTTGGCTGTTGATAAAGATGGTTGGGTTTCAAAAGCTTGGGAGGAGGGCGGGAAGATGGGTTGTTGGAGTCCTCGCTTCTCAAGATACCTTAATGATTGGGAGATGGGAGAGGTGGAGTCTTTGTTTCGAAAGCTTCAACCTTGGTTGTTAGAAGAAATGTGGAGGACACTTTGAGCTGGAGAGAAAGTAGGAATGACTGTTTTTCCGTTAGTTCCCTCTACCGTTCCTACATAAGGGCTTCTAGTGATCCTTTCCCTTGGTGCATAATTTAGAGGTCTTGGGCTCCAGTGAGATTGAGTTTTTTTGCTTGAGAAGCATCTTGGAATAGAATTTTGACCACCAACCAGCTGAAAAGGAGACGGACTTTGCCGAATAGATGTTTTTTGTGTAAAGAAGAAGAGGAACCAATGACCACCTTTTTCTGTTTTGTAACAAGGCTAGCATGTTGTGGAATCTGATCTTCTCCCTTTTCGGTGTGCATTGGGTTTTGCATTCCACCGTGAGGGGAAACTTGCTTGGGTGGAATGGAGCTTTTGTGGGTAAAAGAAGGGAGAAGGCATGGAGGGTTGTCCCTTTATGCCTAATGTGGACTTTATGGAAGGAACAATGTCGAACGGCCAACCAAGCTATCAAATATTCTTTTTTGTATAATTTTGTGAATTGGGCTAGGGTGTATATAGAGGATCTCACTTTGTCTTTGGTTAACTTTATAGATTGGCTGTTTGTTAAGGGATTGGCTCTTTTGTTTTTGTGCTGCCTAGTTTTTTGGGCATTTAGTGTATACTTAATGTGTGCTGTTTTCACTATTTCTAAGTGTTTCTAATACATGCTCTTATTTACCTATCAAAAAAAAAAAAAAAAACTCAATCCATTTGTGCTTAAATTCCAAACTGTTTAGAATAGCGAGATCTAAAATTCTCCTACTTCATGCATTTTGGTTTTCTTCTCTTCCTTTATGTCTTGTGACTTTAATTTTCTCTACAACCTTTCTGGTTTGAAAATGTAGGAACTTGAAGTTCTCTTATCCACCTTTATCTGTATCTACTTGTTGCCTTCATCCCAGATGTAAGGGTTTGGTCTTGGACTTTCTCAAAGACCTTTGCATGCCTCATGGTCAATAAGAATGTCAAAGACTAATGATTTACTAGAAGTTAGGATGCCTTTTTTGGTTTGGAATTGAATGTTTGATGTTGGGGGTTGGTCCACCACTTCCCATATCGAACATTCAGTTCCAAACTGAAAAAGGCATCCTTACTTCTAGTAAATAGACCAACCCCCAGGAGGGTCCTTCCCTTTGGGGAAGTCAAACAAAACCTCTTTGCCTCTGCACCAGTAAGAGAACAGAAGATGAACCTCCCTGCCCATTTGAACAATGCTCCAGCCTAATTGTACTAGGCTTATAGCTACTGGGAGAATCTATACTAACAAGTTCTTACAGTTGACCAGGCCATTTAAAGCCCAGTGTTTGGATAATGAGGGAGCAATATATCTTGTTTTCCTTTATTATCCTGCAATAATTGAATTATAATGGAGATATTTCAAACTTGTTGTCTTGGCATGGTTCCCTCATGGGGAGATGGCTGATATGATGGTGATAGCATTTTGCTGATTTGGTGCCAATGCCAAGAGCAGGGTCCCATGAATGTCGCCACATGTTCCTTATTTGGATGATCTAGTTGGACAGGAATGTTGAAATCTTTGAAAAGGAATGGAATTTGTTGGATTCAATTTATGATATAGTGTGTTTATTGGGCTCCTTATGGGTGTGAGTCTCTCCAGAACTATTTATGTACTCTACTTTGTGTGATTTTGCTGGATTGACAAACTGCTTTGTTATCAGTGTGCACTTTGCCGAAGTGCTATCTGGGTGGTTTCTTCTCCTTCACTGGTACATCTGAAGCTTTATTTTAATTGTTGTTCTGTGGGGTATGTAGGCTAGATTGGTACTGGTGATGTTTTATATGACCATAGGGAAGTTCTGATTAGAGCTTATCCCATCCTAGTTCAAGTTATTTTACCATAGAGGTAAGGTTGCTTGCACTTTGGGAACCAGTAACAAGTAAAATTCCTGGGCTTAAACAACTTCTTGGTGTAGGTTGACTTAGCCCCAGTTAATTGCTTGAGTTTTGCAGCATAGAAGAGGTCGTTGGAAATTGGAAGGTTAACATGGAAGATATATGATCTTTCCACAAGTTGGGATGCTCCTCCTAGTGGAGGCTATACTGTCCAACCAATTAGCAAACATACATGCAAATCATGGTTCTTCTAAATTTAGAAATTTTTTTTTTCCTGCCCTATTGTTTGGTTGAAGCTGGACTCATTCTGCCTCTCCTGCATAACATGTATTTCATAAAATTTTCAGGTGGTTTGGCCGCCCTACTTTTCAAAATATAACCAAAATCTGTTTCTCTCATCAGATTTTCTTAAATAAATATAAAGAGATTGATTTGTTGAAAAAATGCTATAGGTGCAAAATTAGGAGATATGTCAGGTGTTTAATGTTTCCAGTATTACAGTATCTTAAAGAAAATGTTAAGACCTTTATCGACTTGGGGAGGTCTCCATGTTGCTCTTTTTGTTTGCTGAACTGCACCATCATATCTTTGGTTTTCTTAATGGAACTGTGTTCTTTCTGACTGTTCTGCTAAATTTGCTGAAGAGGCTGAGCCTGGATTTTGGTTTGGGTGGTGGGTTTGGGTTTTGTAGGGCTGGCACAATTAAGTGTAGGCAAATTTAACCTTTTTTCATGTTGACCACCAACAGGACTCCTGTTTGTGCACTTACAGACTATATTCTTTTAGGGCAACCACTTTTAATGTGGTATTGTGTTTGCAGTTATTCAAAGAACATATATGTTTTATTGTATTTTATATTCTTACTTATTTCTTGTGGGTGGGGGGCTGATTTGTGTGTGGATGGGGGAGAGAAAAATGTAAGCAGGTAAAGATAGAATCAAGCTTAGTATGGGGATCTCTAATCTTTAGTATGTTGAGACATTCTGAGATTTTGTGGTGATTATTTGCCCCCCCCGTAGCTGATCTGTGAAATTGTTTTGTGGTGCAGGTTTGTTGGTCAGGTGAATGCCAGTATAACCCTTCTCCACCCGATCCACTGCACCAGACAGAGGAAAGTTGACGTGGAGTTTGATATGACAACTATTCCTGCATTCCTGATTGTCCTGGGTGTTCTCTGGTTGGTGTTGCGGCCAAGACGTCCCAAGCCTAAGATTAATTGACAATATCACTAGGACACCATGGTTGGTACTTCAGTTAGAAGAGTAGCAGCCTTCTGGAGATTATGTGTGAGGGAGGTGCGGCATGGCATTTTTTGTATTCTATCTCCATGTTCAGGGCAGCAAAGTGCCTTAAAATGAAAGTTGATCAAAGAACAGGTAGGACAGGAAAAAAAGAAAAAGAAAAAGGGTGGTGGGACGACCCACTTAGCCAAATACGATGAGATGAGGATGAATGTGAATGCAGATGTTGTAGATTTACCAGAGTTATTTTTTGTTGAGTACATCGGAAGGTCATTTTCCTATTAATTAGGCATTCTTGAAACTTCTTTTACGCCGTTAAAATGTTTCAGCTAACGTTCCTCAGAAGCATTACATGGAGAGAAAAGAAGAAAAAGAAGGAAAATAAAATACCCAGGTAACTAATTGTCATATGAAGGACTGGCGTCAGCTCATAAACTGCAAATATCTACTGAAATGAGATATCAATTAAGATTTAGGAACCTGTAGAAAATGATTCAATAAATGAATAGTTTTATACACAGGGATTCAAGTAACATGCATATATGAGCTATTAGTTGACCAAAACTAGCATCTATGCTGAACAATTTATCCAGAACAATCAGTCAAATTTTGATTAGAGCTAATTCCTTTCTAATTTCAATGAACCTATCTTTACTTGGGGATTTAGCAAATATATCATCTAATTGTACTAACAAATTCTATTGCCATCTTTTTGTGCATGATATCTAAGAAATCATGTCTAATTTCAATATACTTAGCAAGATTCTTTAAGATACTAATGATACTTGTATTATCACACTTAAGGGTCACATGAGTGTAAGACATAGAAGTTCTTTGAAGTTTGTTTCATTCACTAAATTTGTGTACAACAAAGGCCGATTGCATTATATTCCACTTCCACTATTGAGAATGCAACTAAGTTTTGTTTGTCATTATGGCTAGAAACTAAGGAATGTCTAGGAAGTGACATGTTCCTCTAGTGCTTTTCTATATACCTTACAACCTGCAAAGTTTGCATCAAATTAGCTAATTAGGAGTTAATTAGTGCTCTTAGGATACCAAAGTTCTAGGTCAATTGAGCCTTTTAAGATACCTAAAAATTCTTGTAGCCATACTTAAATGAGATTCATAATGACATGATTGAAATTTGGTACACAAACAAAGAACTTATCATACCTTTATAAGAGTAGGGTTAATAGGTTTACTCATCCTAAGCTTGATGGATGAGATCATTGGAGTTCCTATAGTCTTGGCAGCCTCCATCTTGAATTTCTTGAAAAGGTCTCTTATGTACTTAATTACTGAAGATGTCTTTCTTTGTTTGCTTAATTTGAAGCCGAACAAAGAAATTAAGCTTCCTCATCTTGCTTCACATAGTAAAATAGTAATAGCCCAAATATAATATCAACATGTATATAGACCTAGAGCATGTCATCATTTTTTATTTTAATGAAATAAGTTGTGTCAATATTGCATTTTAAAACCATTATCTAGCCTTAATCTGTCATACCATGTTGTAAGTTTGAAAACATGGTTTGGAAAATCAACATTTATAAAACTGAGAGGTTGTTCAAGATAAACTCACTCCATAATGTAACTATTTACAAATGCACTCTTGACATCTATTTATTCCTTCTTTTTGAATGAAATTTTAGGTTGCTAGTCTAACTTTATTTCTAACGATTATTTCTAAATACCCATTTAGTATTAATTAAAGATTGATTAGATGACCTAGATACTAATTCTCACACTTCATTCATTTCAAATTAATATAGTTCCTCTTACATGATTTTATCCAATTTTCATCATTTTCAACTTCTTGACATTTTTAAGAGAGGATTTAGTTTTTGCTATTTCTGGCCTAAAAACATTTCAAATATTTCAGAAAATCATCTTCATTGAACATGGTTCTTGCTATTTCTTGTAGAATATAGTTTTTCCTTTCTACAATCCTATCTAGTTGAGGTGTTCTAGGAATTAAAAAAAATTATGTTCAATCCTATGCTCATTGCAAAATGATTCAAATAATAGTTTTTAAATTTTCTTCCATGATAATTTCTAATGCAAGTAATTGTAAAATTTTAAAAAGTAAGAAAACTTCATTCCCGTAACTAAACAAATCTATAAAAAAAAAAATCCATAATCACATATGCATAGTATTTTTCTCCAAGACTAAAAGTCCTAGAGGGATTAAACAAATTCATATGAAACAATTTCAAATGTGTAGAAATAGTGTATTGTTTATAAAATAGTTTTTTTTTTCTTCACATGCTCACAAACTCTTATCTTTTTAAAAAATAATTTTGGAAAGGCCCTTTACAAGTTCATGTCATTTGAGTTATATAATGAGGTTCATGTTTACAAGTCCTAACCTCCCATGCCACAACAAATCATGCATGAAAAAAAAACACATTTATTATGACTATTATATCCTTCAATATCAATTATATAAACAATTTCATTTGTGTGACCCATGAAAATGGTTTAGTCATTTTGAATATCTTCAATGATGTAACAAGATAGTTCAAAAATGACTTTAAAACTTTTATCATACAATTGACTAATGTTTTAAAAAACCATGCTTTGAACCATCAACAAGAATGACGTATATTTTCAATAAAAGAAAATGCACCATTACCAACATGTCTTTGCCTATTAATTCTCTCCTTTGCATTGTCTCCAAAAATTCACTTTTGACTTGCTAGAATCATGTCAAGAGAGGAATCAAACATTCATTCTTTTCTTTCTTTCCTTTTTTTTTTCCAAAATTTTCAAAAGATGCTTTTCCCTTTTTAGTGCTTTGAATTTTTTTGAGTTTATTTTCAAGAGGAAAAAAATCTTTTCTTTTATTTTTATTTTTTTTAGAGAAATCTATTTTTCAAACGAAGTTTTTCAAAATCAAAATACAATTCCTCAAAATCATATTGTAATTCATCATAATTTGGAAAAGAATTTATCTCATCTTCATGATCCTCTAAGGCCATCAAGCATTGCCTACTCCATTCTTACAATTTTCTTTGGTGAAGTCTTCAACAATATCGCTCCATGTTGTTAACATTGCTTTTTTTTCCTTTTCTTTGCCTCATTTATGTGAAGGATACATTCATGCTTGATGTGGCCCAACTTTTTACACTTGTAGCATATTAGTTCATTTTTCTATTTCTCCATGCTTGAAGCTTCATTCTTATCATGAAGCCATCTTCCTATGTGTTTTTCAAATTTGATGAACTTTTTAAATTTTCTTGCAATGAGAGCAAGTTCTTCATTCTTGTTATTTTATTTGTCTTCTTCATTGTAAATGGTTGAAGCTTGAAGTAAATTGTTTTTCTTCTTTGTTTTCAACTTCTTGATCACTTTTCATAAATAATCTCATAAGTTTTATATAAGTGACCCAATGAGTTCTTCAAGAGGATGTTTGTGTGATTCTTAGTTTCTTGTATAGCGGTGACTTTGGCTTCCCCTTACTTTGATAAAGATCTTGGTATATTCATCACCTGTTTCAATTTTGTCTAGACTTTTCCTAATACTTAAGGCCATTGATGATATCCATGAACCTAGTAAGCATCTTAACAATAATCTCATTATTCTTTATATTGAACAAGTTACAACTATTCACAAGCATGCTTATCTTGGATTCTTTTCCTTGATTGGTTCCTTCACAAGTTATTTTTAAGTCTCCATATATCCTTAACTAGTTTATATTATATCCTATTGTATTTATTTTTATCTATGATCTTAATTGAGCTTTTCTTTTATTTAGCTCATGTCACTTTTAGCTTAGCTTAGGAATAGCCATCCCATTATCTATATTGATATGCACATGAGAGTCATTTTAAATGGCATTCCAATGATCATAATCAATAGATTTTAGAAACCATGTAATTCTAGTAGTCCAATATGAATAATTACTACCCATAAAGAGTGAGGGTCTATTAATTAAGAAAAACTTTCCATGTGTGATAAACTTGATGGATTAGATTATCCTTTTAGAGAATTGAATCCTAAATAGGAGGCCTTGCTTTGATATCAACTATGAAGTTTTTGCTAATCCAGCTTAAGAAGACACTCAAAAGGGAGGGTGAATTAGGAGTTGTCCATTTTTATTTTTTTATTTTTTTTATTTTTAACAAAGATGAATTCAAATGAGAAAAAGTATATAAAATATATAGAATAAGAGAGATGGTAAACTATTTATATTGATTCAATACAATTTGATCTATATCCATATTAAGATAAAACCCATGGTTTTGAAAACCAAACTAGACTGGTTGGTTTCACTAGTTCAATTTTCGATCAATGGCATTTCTTGTCGGGTTCACTATATTGAACCACCTAATCATTAGACCGATTACAAACCACTTAAACCGGCGGTTTGACTGGTAAACTAAACAAACCAAGTAGGTCTTGATGAACCAAACGATTTAATGATGAGCCCCCTTTTTATCCTTCAAGCCCACCACTGGGCCTTTTTTTATCATTCAAGCCCACCACTTTCCACATTTATTTTTGGCAAAAAACCCAGCCCTACAAGCCCATAGACCACCTTACCTTAAGCCAATTGTTAGCTTGCATCTTGGGCCCACAAGAAGGACATGCCTTTATGTGTTGTTTTTATAGACTTTTTAATCTTATCAAGATCCATGTGAGATTGATGATATTAATTAATGAAAAACAATCACAAACTACCAAACCCACCTAAAAGGACTTGAACCCTTGACTTCAAGTTAAGGAAAAGGCATACGGCACTACTCAACTACACACTATTGGGTTAGTCTAAGATGTCATGTACCTATCTTAAAGAAGAGAGGACTTGGTTGCAAAATTGGTGCACTTAAAAAAATCACTTAAGTTGTGGACTCTCCTTCATCAACTAAGTTTATGCACCCAAGAACCCAAAGAAAGTGGAGCACCTAAAAAAATCACAAAAGTTGCAAATCCTCTTTCATTAACTAAGTTTGTGCATCCTATAATCCAAAGGAAAGTGGCACATCAATAAACCCAAAGAGAAGATAAAATTTGCTCACCTCTGAATGTTGTTTATGTTGTACAACTAAATTAGGATAAAATGTAATGTACCATAAAGTTGCACACCTCCCTTCCAATTGAACATTTAAGTGATGCACCTCTAAAGAAAAGTAAGTTGGCAAATCTTATCCGTCACTCCTAAGCATGTAAGTAGCATACCCATCCTCTAGGACCCATGTTGTACACCTGTTCTTTCTATGCAAAAGTGGTACACTTGTAGACATTTTTCCATGATTAACGTACTTGCTTTAATAATCTATATGTGCGCCAAAACCTAAAATCCATCAAATCCATCATTTAATTGACCAATACCATACCTTTGCCTATAGTTTCTACTCCATAGATATATAGCCATCATGAGAAAAAGGGAGCATAAATTTAGAAGAAAAAAGGTTACCTTCATGCTAATTGGTAAGAAGAAAGGTGCAACTACAACTTTATTCACCTAATTGAGTTGACAATGATAAGAAAAAAAAGGTTGTATTGAGAAGCAGGTGGCCACAAAAAAGCTCAAGCATGGGGATTAGAAAATGCAATTAAAAGGGAATGATTGGAAAGGTCCAACAACAAAGCAAGGGAAGAAAAAGTGATTTTTTATCCCTATACACAAGGGAATGTGTAAAGTTTAAGGAGATCCTTTTTTTTTCTTTTCTTTTTGTACTCTTCTTCTAAATTTTTCTTAGACGGTTCTCTAAGGATAACTTCAAGCTTTCTAGAATAGTGTTATAAGTCTCTCTAAGAAGTTAACTATGAAAAACAATTGACTAAAAACTTATATTCAATTTCCATAAATCAACACAATCAACCCAACTAAAATATTTATTTTATTTTGTTTTGTCTTTCTTTTTTCCTTTTATTGTGTTGAAACTTTGAAACAACTATGTATCAAAGTATTGTGGAGAGGTTAAGGAGGAAGTATTTACAACTCACACTCTAGTTATAAGTATTCAAAGTGTAATGGGAAGGATAATTGAAGCCTTTGGTTATAGCAAATGAAGGTTGCAAGACTATGAAGGTCACAAGCTAAACAATCTTGGGAGTATGTTTAAATCTAAATGTGTGGCTTGCCCTCCCTTATCACAAGACCTAGAAAGGCTAAGTTGATTAATATTGTAACAAATGTTTGTTGTAAGAGTGTGAAGACTATAAGTGAAGCAACCTTAGGAGTAAGTTTGAGAAATATTGAAATATCTTAGTTGTACCTAGTATTTTAGTTCCCCTAAGATTAAATGGCTACCAAGATGATCTATTTTGAGGGAAGAAAACTATAGTAGATGATTAAATACCTTCTCATTCATATCTCCCATAAAATTGCTTTTCAATTAGTTAAACTTAACCTACCTTCAAACTAACACCTTTAATGTCTTTGGCAATAGGATTTTCTTGGTTTGTCTGATACTTCTCTATGAAAAACATTAATTCCCTGTGGAGACAACCTAACCACTATACTAGTTGTTAGTTCTTTATAAGTTTCTAGTTAGAAACTAGTAATTTCAATGACAACTCTAGTTTAACCTCTTAAGTGAATTTTGAATTATTGATAGAGATCACAAATCAAAGAGCAACAAAAAAATAGGCACCATTGTCAAGAAATTAATTTGTTTCTCAATTTCAGGTCGACCTATACAAATGACCCATGCATATACCATCTTTTTATCTTCTTTGTTTTTTTTTTTATTTGTTTATGATTGGTTGGACTAGAAATACTATAGGCAAACTTATGAATTTAAAATCATACTCATTTGAGGGTTATAAAAGGAGTCAAAGCCCTGTAGTTGAACTATAATTCACTTCCTTAGCTTACATCACTCATTTTTCCCAACTTGTGATTTTCAAATTTTCTTAATTTTGAAAACATGGACTATTCTTGCAAATTCTAAATTAATGGGATTAATTCTAGCCCTTATGGGCCTTTTCCCATGCTCATTAGAGGGCTAAAACGTTGATTTGTCCTTGGAAATTAATTTAAGCTTATCTCAAAGCCCATATATCTTGCTTATTAAGATTTGACTCTTTAATGCTTTATTTTTAACCCCCAAAGTGTTTTAAAAAATCTAGATTATTTGTCTTGTTCTAAAATCTTTGAGGTTTGGGTTGTGTTTTGAACTTCTTAAATGGGTCGGAGATTTTTTATTTATTTTTTGTTAAACAAACCTTTCCAAGTTGGTTGAATAATCCAGTTTTTTCAAGTGACTCTCTATTGCGTTGTTCTGCATGTTAAAATGTTTTTTCAAATCAATCCCAATTATTTGGTTTTTAATTAATTTTGAGATTTTTTTCTATATTCTAGACATCTTAAATAAACCTAGGAGCTTTGGCCTTGTTACAAAATCCTTTCTTATACTTGTTAATTAAATCAACCTTTGCATGCTTGTTGTGTTGTCTTGATTTTGAGTTGTGAGATGTTCTTTAAAATATACATATATATCATATGATGCATGTTTGCGCTTCTTGGGCTAATTAATCAATTAGAACCCATTTTGGGCTAAATTGAGTGACTCAATCTCTTAGTGGAGTCAAATCACTTAAACTCATTAGGGAACCCTATAAATACCCCCTTTAGGGATTAAGGTTTCCATAAC
Organism: Vitis vinifera; assembly: GCF_030704535.1. NCBI lineage: Eukaryota > Viridiplantae > Streptophyta > Magnoliopsida > Vitales > Vitaceae > Vitis > Vitis vinifera. The sequence continues at coordinate 14,099,136 of NC_081813.1, forward strand.
TTTTCAATAGACTTGTCATCTTCCACCTCTAATGTGGAAAAGAGCCAAAGTCTTTACCATATTTTCCTTTCCATTGAAAGTATGCCAAAATCAAGGAAGAGTCACCGGACAGAAGATTGTGAGTCTACGAGACTTCCTACGACAATGATCTTCATCTTCATCGTGTGGAATAGATTTGGGAATATCCAAATCTCAGGTATGATTTTTTCTTGCACATTCTAAATTCGTTTTGTATAAAATTGTGTTTGTTTCCGTTGTGCATAGGATTTAGAAAGCCTAGGAAAGTTTTCACATGCACATAACCTAATCTGGGTATAAGGAACAGAGAGATCCGAGATTCCCTACAGCAATAAATCCATATTTGTTACATTATGTCATGTTTTTAAGTGCTCTATTCTAACACCAAATGATAAAGGGATATACCAAAGACTTGTAAGGAGATTGATGTCTTTGCACACACAAGGTCGAAGCTTTCTTATGCATCAAGTGTTGTAGTTATGCACATTTTGAGAGCAACATATGAATATGGTTATGCACCTTTTGAGGTCTTTGAAGTTTGGTCTTAGAAAGGGAATCTTATTCGCTAAAAATGCGGATTGTTAAAGTGTGGATGCATATGTTGATGTTGATTGGACTAGAGCAATAGATGACATGCAATCTACTTCAAGTTACTTCACCTTTGTAAGTGGTAATCTCGTCACATGAAGATGCAAAAAATAGAATGTTGTTGCATTATCAAGTGTAGAAGCTAAATTTAGGAATACATCACTTGGGCTTTGTGAAGCATTATGGTTAAGACTTCTCTTGCAAAATTTAGGCTATTCATTTAAACAACTAATTTGACTATATTATGACAATAAGCAACATGTGACATTGTTGATAATCTTGTTTAACATGATCGTACAAAGCATGTCAAGGTAGATGAATTCTTCATTAAGGAAAAGTTGGATGTAAAAAGAGTAGAGTTGCCTAAGATTTGATTAGAGGATTAGTTGGCCAATATCCTCACCAAAGCAATCTCAAATTGAGTGTTCTCAAAGTTCTTACGCAAATTGGCATGTGTAACATCTATGCACCAACTCAAGAGCGAGTGTTAAAATTGTCAACGATTCTTATAATCTCCTTTGTAATTCTTTCTTAATTTAAAGACAATATAGATGTACAATAGGTGTGAATAGATTAATTAGGCTTGATTATAATGATTGATTTTAGGTTTCTTGATTGTAATTCCTCTTCATATAATATTATACATATTCGTCAAAAAATATAAATGAAAAATATTCTTCCTTATCTATTTCGATACTCTATCCTACTTTTCGTTTTAAGTTGGGAAGGAGTTGCAAGATATTTTCTTTCAGCAAGAGTAGGGTAGCATTCCTTACCCTTAATCAACTCCATTGGCATCCATACTCTTCCTTGTTCCTTCTTCCCTAGCAGAAGGAACAACAAAAATGGCATTCAAAACTGTCTCTATTCATCCAAACAATTTTCATTTTCAATTAAAGAAAAAAAAATAAGGATGTGTAAGAAAATTGAGTATGAGATGGTAGTTGTCACACCCTCGAAAATCACCCTAAAATTTTCACCTGGTGCGCGGTGCTAAGGACCCTTCCTCAGCCAACCTTCCTTCCCAGCCTTCTCAAAACGCACACAAACAATAGCAAACCAAAGGAAATAGGGACACAACGAGGTTACAGGAAATCCTTCCCAACTTGTATTAATCTCAACTACAAGATACAAAATTGTTTCCCTGAGTCAGAGAGCAATACTTACATCCCAAGCATTCAAAGACTACTTTCCCTCTTCTCTCTTCCTCCGAGTCAGAGAGTAATGCTTACATCCCAAGCATTCAGAGACTACATCCCTTTTCTCCCTCTCTCCCTCTCAAGGCTGCAGGAGCCCTTTTAAAAGACTCACCCTGCAGTTTTTCCCTTGGTGGTTATGCAACCGCCCATAACTGCCCTGAATCGCTTGCACAACCACCCACTACCCAGATGGTGGTTTGCTGAGAAACCACCCACTTGTGGGATCCTCCCTAAAACCTACCACGTGGCTTCCTCTTTCTTGGACACGCAGACGTCCCCCTTTCGACGCGTGACATCACTCATTCCACCCGGACGGGAATCATAGCTCATTCCACCCGGGGTAGGAATTCTGTCTGGCCGACGTTCCACCTTCTCCTGATATTTCACATCCGGAATTCTGTCCGGCCGACGTTCCACCTTATCCGGATATCTCACATCCGGAATCTTGTCCGCCGACGTTCCATCCACCCGGATATATCACATTCGGAATCCTGTCTGCCGACGTTCCATCCACCCGGATATCTCACATCCGATGCCTATCGTCGGATGGAAGAGGAGGACGATTCAACTTCCCCAGGCAGACATGTCTGGATCCTTCGGTAACGCTTATCCGGAGAACATCCGTGGTCAACGATTCAGATTCCCCGGATAGCTTGGCTTGCTCGCGGTGCGCGCGCGGTGCACGCTTGACTTGTCCGCGATCCCCACACTTAGCTCCTAGGGTTTGAATCGCCAAACCTTCAGGCTTTCCTTGCTTTCCGTCTAGGCTCTCATGGGTGCAAGGCTTACCTATGAGGCTTATTTCTCCGGATCTAAATCAAGTTGCTAAGAGGCTGACAGTAGCCAAATATACTTCATGAGCAACCCATAGGCCGGCATACTTGGCAGTACAAAGTATCAAACACCTTATCTTTGACCAATTGAATTGATTTATTTTTATCCTAATCCTAAAAAAAAAAGAAATCAATAAAATGAGATTCATGAACCGAATAAATGGCTTTTTATTTTTATTTTTTTATTGATCACGTGTTGAGGAAAAAGAAGGGTGTGGGGATGGGGAAAGTGTGGGTAATGGGCCCCACTGGTCTCCCTTCCAAGAAACCAAAGGCAAAGGGAAAAGGAGGGAGGACCGAGGCGAGGGGGAGGCGGAAGCGCATTCAATAATAATAATAATGTAAATTTAGAGAAGTTATATATGGTTATTAGAAAAATTAGGTCAAAGCGACCGGAAACTTCCGGAAGAACACGGTGAATAAAAAGGAACCATCTCTCTAGTTTCTTCTCCACATTGTGGTCACAAATTCCTCCTCCTCTTGGTTGGACTTGGGGGGTTTCTGACGACTGCCTTGCCTTTTGCCTTGAGATCTGCTGGAGGAATCATGGAGGGAGCGGTTTCAGAGAAACAGGCGTCCTCTTCCTACACCTATTGGGTTAGAGAAGCGAGGGAAGATGCAGCTCCTCTCCCAGTTCCTCGGAAGCTCACCCAGGATGATCTTCTTTCCCAACAATCTCACACGTCTGCCCTCGGTTCCGTCTGGAATAAAGTAAGACTCTTGGGATTCCGATCCCTTTATCCTCAATTTCCACCAACTCTTTCTCGCATCTCGTCTTGATTTATTCATGCGTTCTTGCTTGCTAACGCCGTGCCTCTGCCTTCAATGCATGTTCATCTTGTCCTTCATTCTGTAATTCACTTGATGATTTAATGGAATTCCGTCCCTGTTTTGTTCCCAAATCTGCGACTCATATTAGGTTATGGTTTCTCTTGGATTTATAGCAGACATGGACATCCCTGGCATTCCCTCCTGTACCTTAAGAAAATCACCCCAGTGCATGGCTGATAGTTTCAATCTTTAATGACACAACTAGGCATCTTTTGGAAAGAGAAATGATGAATGAGCTGATAAAATACATCTTTAGCTTCACCGTATAAGCATCCGCTTGTCGGTTTCAAATTCTTGCACCTTACAATTGTTGGCACTTTATTCCTCCGCATTCTTTTGAGTGGCTTCTATTTAGTTCTATGTTATTATTTACTCCTTGGTTGGAACATTAACAACTTATTTGTCTAACATAAATATGTACATACATACATGCATGCTTCTTAATGTCTTTCAATCCACTTGTCCTTTTCTTTTTTTTTTTGTTGTGTTTGATGTAGCAATGCCATGAGTTTATTTTGATTAAGTGGTGTTTATACCTGCATATGCCAATGAGAGGAGGTTGACCACGTCGATGGTGAGATGGTGAAGTGGTGAGGTGTTCTGAATTGAAGGGAGAGTGGAGTGGCTTGAGAGTTGAGAGGGGTTGGAGAAAGAATGACAATACATTCTTGAGAGCAAATCCCTTCAAGAGCAAAATTTTCATCTCTTTACAATGGTGATCCTTCAGGCCTAATCTTAGGGAATTTTAGATAAAAACTAATTTTATGTCATCGCATGTGCCTATAAAATGTTTCCATATGTATATGAATCAACAAGATGATGTCATGTGAATATGGACAAACAATATGCCAGCACTTATCTGTTCAAGTGAGTGATTGTAGAACCATGTGGTAGTAGCAGCAACACGTGTTCTGCAAAGTTATCCCCCCTTCCTGTCAATTTGACCAAAATGGGCTTAGTAGTATTTGGGCCAATTTCACCTTGATAGACTTCTAGTTCTAGCCATCAAACCAAGAATCTCAAACCATTCCATATACTTAATGGTAGGGCAAGCCAAGACCACCACCAAGGGGCATTGGGCTCCATTAGCCTTGCTTTTGACTTAGGTAGGCAAAAAGCATATGAGTGAAGTATTAACTTAGGCAACTACCCTCATGAATGAGGGTGATGGCAATTATTTGAAATGCTCCTTTAATTATCTGAGAAGGGTTAATGAAACTAATAAATGAAGATGGGGATGCGACCTCTCATCACCCACCTAAGCATGTTAGGGATAACTCATTCTTTCATCCATGGTACCAAGTGGATGCTTCCACCTTGAGGTGAGAAAGAGACATGGATTGACATCTACCCAAGGGTAGGTATGGCAAAATAAGGTAATTAAGATCAAAGTTTTAAGAAATCCATGTGAAAGCAAAGCAATAGATCACCCTCAAAGACTTCGTGTAGAGAGAACCCTTTAGTATCACGACCTTAAGAGAAATATATACATATTTACCCTTGTGCATCATTATAGATATATGCATATTCTTATATATCCAATTGGTAATACAAAGCTCAGATATTGGGTTCATATTTAGTCTTCAAATGCTTTGACCAACTTATCATTTGTCTTTACATCAACCTTGGTGTCTTGGTGGATGTCTAATACCCATGTCATATATGACACTTCAAGTTAACTGTGTCATATTATTGTTAAACCATGCACTACTCTTAAGTTGGTCAGGCTCCTTTGTAGGGAAGAAAAGTAAAAAGGTGTGGAACGTTGTTCCTCTTTGTATTTTTTAGAAAATTTGGAGGGAATGGAATCAAAGAGCCTTTGAAGATAAGGAACAAAATGACCAATTGTTAAAACTCTCGTTCCTTTGTAATCTCTCGTCTTGGGTTAGTATATACTTAAGGCAAGACTCAATGCCCTTGTTTGATTTTGTAGAGTGGGTGGGGTCTTGTTGAGTGCCAAGATGTTTTTTGGTGCTCTTTTTTGAGGGCTTGCTTTAGGTGTTCCTTGTATACATTTTGTGTTCATTGGTATGCTTTGTTCTTTTACTAAAGTAGTTTTTGTACGAGTTATGAGCTACAAAGCCAATCTTATGACCATATTGCTTTAAGCCAAAGGCACCTCTAAATGGGGCCCCATAGAGGGGTAGCTTATAATGTTATAACTATTTGTACCTAAGAAAGGATAACAATATCTAAGGTCACTATGTCTCAAGGGCAGTTTGACCTGGTATTTAGGCCCTTCACTTTTTGTCCATACTTCCTATTACTAGGGATTGCCTCCCTTTATAGCACTCTCTATCATACAATATTTTCTTATCAAGGCCAAAATACACCCCAATACCATCCTTTCAAGTCCTGCTGGCTGATCTGCTCAAGGCCCCTCTAACTTTGTGAATTGCAACATCATCAAACACCTCTTTACTCTGCTTTTTAAAGTCTCTCTTAAGAGCCATCAACTTCTGAGCAAGAATGAAGCCAAGTTCCCTGGCCCCCCCTCCCCTTTTTCCCCTCTCAATCTTTACTAGACAATAACTATCAATACACTATAAAATTACTCCAAATTCTAATGCTTCCTAAATATGCAGGGTAAGTTGGATATTTGGAGATGTAAAGCTTTTAGCTTATTTCACTTTCCCCCTTGGTTTAGAGGTTATTTTGGATCTTGGTACATCCTCCTTTGTTTTGATAGGTAAATTTTTTTCCCCATCCGGAGTTATGAGCTTAGAATCAACTTCCCATAAACACCACCCCACCACCCCCCCCCCCCCCCCCCCCCCCCCCCCCCCCCCCCAAAAAAAAAAAAAAAACCCTTTGCCAGTTAAGCTAGGCCTTAAGAGATTCAATCTCCTCTGCCCTTACACCTTATGAATAGATTTTACTTCTTGTGAATAGATTTTACTTGTCATTGTTCTCTTTTCTCTCTCTCTCTCTCCCTCCCTCCCTCTTTACTCTGTTTTGGGTGTTTATGCCTTTTTATGTGTCTGTGCGTTGATACATGTATTTGTGAGGTTTTTAACTTGTGAGAGCTCAGAAGCTATGATATTACAATAACATTCCAGTTTCTCATTAATTATGAGCACAGCTTGAAACATCAGTTTTAGATGCTCCTTTGAGCTGATTTTAAAATGGCTGGCTGAATAGACACCCAGCTTCACTCAAATATATATTTTATTTTATTTTATTTTCTCTCTTTTTATAATCGAGGAACCTTCCATGACAGATTCTTTAGGACTCTCCACGGGGACCCAAACTAACCAGCTGTAGGATTTGACCATGCACCTCTACCACACATCCCAACATTTTTGCCTACCCAACTAGGCCACCTTGGTGGGCTAGCTTCACTCGAATGGATTGTTTCCACTTTCCATTTAAGCTGATTGATGTGAGATGCAAATGAGTCTATCATAATAATTTTCTGTTCACAGCAGAACCTCTTCCTTTAGTAATACACTGATGTTGTCCCAATATATTGAGTTTTGGATATGTTTGAGGGAAAACAATATAATACCTATAGTTTCAAAGCAGACCAGAACCATTGGCCTTCATATTTTGTTCTGGGTTCCATGTTCTACGCTTCTACTAGTCCAATGATAATACAGTCATCACATCTAGAGTCTTGCACACTCATAGCTGCTTATTGTTATGTGTTTGGGAAAGAAACAATGGGGATCATCACCCTAAAGGCCTGGTTACATTTCTATGTTTTTTTTTATCAGATTTGGTAAATTTTCTATTGGTTGCTTATTTCTGACTGTATGATATTTATTTTAAATAGGCTGGGACATGGGAGGAGAAGAACCTTAATAAATGGGCAAGCAACAGAATCAAGGTCTGTTTCTGTACAAACTTCTGAATATTTGGCTTATCTTGTAGAATATGCTGGATATTTTGGACATCTCATTATCTATATAGTATTCTCCTGGGCCCACTTATTAAGTGGTTCAATTGGATTCAATACCATGTGAATTATAATTAAAATGTTTGTTTTGTACCATGTTAGTTGTCACTGGAGCATTGCTAATGCTCCTTTACGCCCTAAAATATTTTCCCTTGTGGGTGGGAGTCATGTTGCTGGACTGCTAGTGGCCTAGTAAATATCCCTGCACACATGCTTGCAGCACACACACGCAGATGTTTGTGCATTTGTGCATATATACATGAAAGTGCACACACATACACACAAATGTTCTTTTGTTCTTTCAAAATTTCCTTCTGAATTTGGTCTTGAATTGTAGGAGTTGCTGATTTCAGTCGGCTCCTTGGTGCTCTCTGGTGGTAAAGCAGAAATTACTGAAGTATCAAAATGTTCAGGCGATGTGAGTTCTTATAACAATCATGTGACATTTCTTATAACAATCATTTGACATATAAGGCCTCATGCATGTATAGATTTTTTGAGTTTCCTGGACTCTTGTTGCATAGTGCATATGAATAGGCACATGTTTTGCGTCAGAGTAACCATTTACCAGTATGGCATTTCTGTGGTTATTTTGTATCTTTGACATCACCCACTGGAGTACTTTTTTCAACCCTTAAGTTCACAAAAGATTTTAGGAAAATAAAGAAGATAAAAGTGGTGCATGCATATTTAATCCTTCTGAGAAAACCTGGAAATTATTCTTCCATGCTGTTAACATATCATTTTAAGGTTTGTTTGATCGTGAGTTGAAGAAATTAGAGTGGTCCATCAATTACAAAGGGGCGAGGAAGGAGAAATCTCTGGTTAGAGATGGTGGGGACAGAATCTCGAACCTTAGATGAAGATAAAGATCATATCTTGGAATATAAGAAGGGCCAATGATAGGGATAAAAGGAAAGTTATTAAGGCTTTGATCAGGTCGCAAAGAGCGGATTTGGTGTGTCTACAGGAGACCAAAATTCAAGATATATCCAGAGGGATTGTTCACAGTCTTGGAGTGGGAAGATTCTTAGGTTGGGGTGCTATGAGTGCAAGGGGGGCAGCCGGTGGGGTAGTAGTGTTTTGGGATAACAAGGTTTTGGAGTTAATGGGCATGGAGGTGGGCCTTTTCTCAGTTTCCTATCGCTTTAAAAATTGTGAAGATGGCTTCTTGTGGACCTTCACGGGTATATATGGACCCACTATGAAACGGCATAGAGAGTTGCTTTGGGAAGAGCTAGGAGCCATTCGAGGGTTGTGGTCTGACCCTTGGTGTATTGGCGGGGATTTTAACGTGGTCAGATTTCCTAGCGAGCGCAGTAGAGAAGGAAGACTGACTGGTTCTATGAGAAGATTTTCGGAGGTAATTGAGGAGTTGGCTTTAAAATATTTGCCTCTCCATGGGGGGTTATTCACGTGGAGTGGAGGGCTGAATGGTCTTTCAAGGTCCAGACTGGACCGTTTTCTGATTTCGGAGGATTGGGAGAATCATTTCAGTGGGGCGTCTCAGTGTTCTCTCCCAAGACCGGTATCCGATCACTTCCCAATCCTATTAGATGGGGGTGGGACGAGGAGAGGTCCAATTCCATTTCGGTTCGAGAATATGTGGTTGAAGGAGGAGGGGTTTAAGGAGTTGTTGAAGGGCTGGTGGCAAGGATTTAATTATAGTGGGTCCTATGGTTTCATCTTGACAGAAAAATTGAAGGCCCTGAAAATTAAGCTGAAGGAATGGAACTCGGAAGTCTTTGGCAAAGTGGGGGTGAACAAAGGGCTGGCTCTGGATAAAGTATCCTACTGGGATAATCAAGAGCAACTTAGAGCTTTAAATGAGCAGGAGCTAGAGGCGAGAAAGGAGGCTAGGGAGGAATTTAAGAAATGGGTTCTAATGGAGGAGACTTCATGGAGACAAAAATCGAGAGAAATTTGGCTGAAGGAAGGCGATAAGAACACGGGATTCTTCCACAAGATGGCAAATTCGAACAGAAGGAGGAACTGTTTGAAAAAAATCAAAATCAATGGAACCTGGCTTTCAGAAGAGCATGACATTCAAAGGGGAGTGGTGAGGGCCTTTAAGGACCTTTTATCAGATCCTGGAGGATGGCGTCCTTGCTGCAACAATATTGAGTTTGACAGCATTGGGGATGAAGAGGCAGCCAGGCTGGAGGTGAGTTTTTCTGGGGATGAGGTGTTCTTGGCCCTTTCAGATCTGAATGGGGACAAGGCCCCTGGTCCGGACGGGTTTTCCCTTGCATTTTGGCAATTCTGTTGGGATTTTGTCAAAGATGAGGTCTTGGGTTTCTTCAAGGAGTTTTATGAGAGGGGAAAATTCGTTAGAAGCCTGAACACCACCTTCTTAGTTTTAATTCCAAAGAAGTGTGGGGCCGAAGACTTGAGTGATTTCAGACCCATCAGTTTGGTGGGGGGTCTCTATAAGCTGCTTGCTAAGGTCTTATCCAATAGATTGAAAAAGGTGGTGGGAAAAGTGGTGTCCTCTTCCCAAAATGCCTTTGTTGAAGGTAGGCAAATTCTTGATGCTGCATTAGTTGCTAATGAGGTCATAGACTCCGTGCTGAAAAGAAAGGAAAGTGGGGTCTTGTGTAAATTGGACTTAGAGAAGGCCTATGATCGGATTAATTGGGATTTTCTGCTATCAGTGATGCAAAGAATGGGTTTTGGGGAGAAATGGATTGGGTGGATTAGATGGTGCATATCCACTGCCTCGTTTTCGGTTTTGGTCAATGGTTCTCCTACCGGTTTTTTCCGGAGCTCCAAGGGGTTAAGGCAAGGAGATCCACTCTCTCCTTACCTTTTCGTCTTAGGAATGGAGGCCTTAAGTAGTCTCATCAACAGAGCAGTGAGAGGGGGCTTTCTTTCAGGCTGCAGGATAGGGGGGAGGGAAGGTGTCGGGATCCAAGTTACGCACCTGCTGTTTGCCGATGATACTTTGGTCTTCTGTGATGACTCTCAAGAGCAATTGGCTTTTCTAAGTTGGTTATTAATGTGGTTTGAAGCCACTTCCGGACTGCGCATTAATTTGAACAAAAATGAGATTTTGCCGGTGGGTTGTGTGGTGAATGCTGAGTTACTGGCAGCTGAGCTGGGCTGCAAGGTGGGATCTCTCCCTTCCACCTATTTGGGGCTCCCTTTGGGAGCTTCGCATAAGTCTGTGAAGGTTTGGGACGGAGTGGAAGAGCGGATGAGGAAGAAACTTGCCTTGTGGAAGAGGCAATTCATTTCTAAGGGAGGAAGACTCACTCTCATCCGGAGTACTTTGGCGAGTATGCCAACTTACCTTATGTCATTATTGCGCATGCCAAGAGTGGTTAAATTAAGACTTGAGAAAATACAAAGGGTCTTTCTTTGGGGAGGGGGAGCATTGGAGAAGAGGCCCCATCTTGTTAAGTGGGTTGTTGTTTGTACTCACAAAAAGATGGGTGGATTGGGGATTAGAAATCTCTCCATTCTTAATAGAGCCCTCTTGTGCAAATGGAGTTGGCATTATGCGGTTGAAAGAGACTCATATTGGAAGCTTATTATTAGTACGAAGTATGGGGTTGAAAGAGGAGGGTGGAGCACGTGTGGGGCTAGGGAGGGCCATGGGGTTGGGCTTTGGAAGGAAATCAGCAAGGAAGGTTTGCTACTGCTCAATAATGTATCTTTCTCGGTGGGGGATGGTAAAAGGGTGAGGTTTTGGAAAGACATTTGGTGCGGGAACACCCCCCTTTGTGAGGTTTTTCCCTCTTTGTTTGATTTAGCGGGTTCTAAAGATGCGTGGGTTGGACTATTGGGATCCAATGGGGGAAGTGGGAGGGTGGACTCCACTTTTCCTTAGACCTTTCAACGATTGGGAGGTGGAGGAGGTGGAGAGACTCCTATCGTCCATTCAAGGGAAGAGGTTGGATGCTGATGGGGAGGATAGGATGCTGTGGAGAGGGACGAAAAATGAGATTTTCACTGTAAAATCTCTTTACAAGTCTCTTGATCATAGCTGTGCAGTCTCGTTTCCGGGTAATATTATTTGGAGTCCGTATGTTCCTTCAAAGGTGAGTCTTTTTGCTTGGGAAGCTTCTTGGGAGAAGGTCCTTACTCAAGATCAACTTAAGAGGAGGGGCTGGATTCTAGCCAATAGATGTTGCTTGTATTGCGTTGAAGAGGAAACGATAAATCATATCCTTGTTCATTGTTCTAAGACGAAGATTTTGTGGGATCTTTTGCTTTCTCTTTTTGGGGTCAATTGGGTGTTGCCGTTTTCAGTGAGAGACACTCTATCAAGTTGGCATGTCTCTTTTAAGGACAAGAATCATAGAAAGGTTTGGCGGGCAGCTCCTCTCTGTTTATTTTGGACAATTTGGAAGGAAAGGAATAGGATAGTCTTCGATAACGAGGCTTTGTCGACTCAAAGATTGAAAAACTCATTTGTTTGTAATCTCTTATCCTGGGCTAATTCTTCTATAATTGTAGGCCCTTTATCTTTGTTTAACTTTGTGGATTGGTTGGGTTTTTGTTGAGGGCCGGTGAGTGCTTGTGTTTTTGTTGCTTGTTTTAGGTGTCTCTTGTATACTCCCTGTATGCTCTGGGTTGCCTTTCAAGCTCCCTTTCTCTAATATATTTTTGTGCTTTTGCCTATCAAAAAAAAAAACATATCATTTTAAGGTTTGTTTAGGTTGTGTTGCATCATTGAACTTGGTGGTAGTTTCTTTGAAGGCTCCATGCAGGAGTGGACACCACCTATTAATCATGTCACTATTCTATCATGTCTTGGAACATCTTATGTTCTGTTCTGGTTATTATCCACTTTTGAGGGTTCTGGTATCTTTATCTGGTGAGTTTTTCTGAGTTCTGAACAGGCATACTTGGTAACTGTGCGAAACAAGAAACGTGTTGGCTACACTTATGAGTTAACATTGAAATTCCAAGGCAAGTTGTTTTGGTCTAAAATGGGAAGCCCTTTTATTTTTTACCTTTTCTAGTCCTGTTCATCTGAATTGATTGAAGTGGGATGCTACTGTAATTAGGGGAGTGGATCATCAGAGAGGAGAAAAAAATGATCAAGGGTCATGTGGATATCCCTGAATTCTCGTTTGGTGAGCTGGATGATTTGCAGGTATGTCTTATATTCCCATTTGAATGCCTTTGAGAATGAAAAAGGAAAATGATGAATAAGCAACTGGGTAAAAATTCTGGATTTAACTATCTATACATACACATTTTTAGCTATCAACATATGATGCATTGCATGCCAAACATACCTTTTGGACAACAATTCATATTTACATTTTATATTTTATTTATTTATTTATTTTTGATAAGTATATTTTATCACAAACAAACAATTGATTGATATAAATTTTTGAAGTATGAGTGAAGGATGAGAAATCCTTCCAAAAATATGAAGGATGATTTAAACCCAAAAAAGAAAAAAAAAAAAAAAAAAAAAAAGGAGGGGGAATATACTGAACAAGATCTGCAAGATAGCTATACAAATCAAAGATGAAACAAGAACATGAGCAAAGTATCGAAACAGTGTACAACTCAAGGGGGTAAAAATTCCTTCACAAAAGAAGCCATTTGCTTGGCTTCATTTTTTGCTAATCAATCTGCAATATGATTAGCTAAATTTGGGGACTAAGAAAGTTCTGAACATTGTGCCATGGTGATCTCTAATTACAACCTCAATTGAAGTTTAACTTAGTCATGCCCATTGGAGGCACTGTCCCTACTAAAAGCAACTCATTATCTATACTCTTTGGCCCACAAACATTGTTCCAATCTGAGTTTTAAAATGGTCAAAGAAGTAACTTACAATAGTTTTAGGAATAAAAGCCTAGGTCAAGGAACAGAAGTGTATCAAATCCTAAATAAACTCCATTCATCCTTAAACAATCCTTACATCTGTTTCCCTCCTATTATCCATAACAAAGTGACCCAATGAACATGCCAAATCATCTCTCAGCACCCTAAAATCCCCTAAAAGAAAAATAATAATCATAATCATAATCATCATATTTAGTGATGACTATGGGGCCAGTATTTTTGTGCACTTGCCTCGCCCCATCCTTAATAAGATTGGTTTAGGAGAGCTATAAATGGTTATATATATATATATATATATATATTTTGAAAATTGCCTTGCACCACCCCACCTTCATATAATTTAATTTTTTTTCATTTTTCTATAAATTTACTTCTCATGAAAATAAAATATAAAGATTTGTGAAAATTTATTTATTGAAATATTGTATTTATTTGAATATAACTAAAACTTTTTAAAAAATAACAAAAAGAATTTTAAATGAAGTGGGGCAAGGTAGGTACAGTAAAACTTCGATAAATTAATAAACTTGTTTGAATAATAAAATCTTTTAATCTCAACTTGAGTTAGTGTATTAAATTAGTAATTTAGCTATATGCATAAAATAACACTTTTTTTAGGTATGCTTAAGGGCCCAAGGAAATATAAATTGATGATTGATGATCGATGAAGTACATAAAAAAATAGTAAACAAAAATTCATAATACAGTATTAAGTAACTTTTTACAACTATTTTCTTAATTCAATTTCATGTACAAGTATTGTAATAGAAACATAATATTTTCTCTAAATTAATAAATACTCATTTATCAAAAAATTAATAAATAATTCATTTATTGATAAATTAATAACCTTGTTAAGATAATGTCTTTTGGTCCTAAGAATCTTATTTAACTAAGGTTTACAATATGTGAAATTTCTTTACCCCCCTTGCCTTGCCCTAATAAGAGCTTGAGACAAAACCCAACTCAAATCCGTCCTATTGATGCCCCTAATAATCTTTGTCACGCTCTAGAGGAGACCCTATCTATTTTAAACAAGGCTAATTGGTTTATGCCAAAAACTCAAAGTCATTGGGCAATGTAAAAAAAGATGATCAATCAATTTTCTATTCCTTAGAATTAGTAACATAACATTTGGGTTGAGAACTTTGAAGGGCCTCCTCATCTACAATACATCAGTGGTGTTGACTTTCTTATTAGACACCAACCATGTAAAAATCTTAAACTTAGATGAGGCTTTAGATTCCTAAATGAAATTAGCATGGGAAAGAGGTTTAAGTGTCAAGGATTAAAAAGTGCTAAGAAGAAAGACTCTACAGAAATTAAGTTTGATGAAGTTAATGATAACTCTCACATTCATGGAGATAAACTCACGAGGGTAAGAGATGCCATGAGAAGATTGAGCTCTTTAGATTTTGGATCAGTGAGGTTGTAACAATAATTAAAGTTCCAAGCCAAAGGGGAAGAAGAAAATCTAGAATAGATGAAATTGAGGAGCCTCTAACTCTTAAAACTCTGAAGAAATTCGGAGATTGAGTGCAAAGTGGTTGAACTCTGTACCTAAATCTTCCCAAAAATGAAGCTTTGCACTATCACCAATAGGAAAAAAAAAACTATAACTAGAAAAATCATAAAAATATTGTAAATTGGATTTCCAAGGGCAACAATGGGACCATCTAACTGCATTAATGACATCTCAACCATTAGAATGTGACTCATAAGGCTCAAGCTAACCATATACCATAAAACATGAATGTCCCTTGAGAACCTTCATAGGCACTTTCTTAAGAGGACTTTGTTTCTAAAAGAGATCTTTCCCAAACCCAACCCCACTTCATCCTAGCTCACACACTCAGTCCCAACTTATGAAGGGGTCTCTTCTTCCTTCTCTAACACCCCACCAAAGAAAATCCCTATGTGATATATTAATTCTATATGCTATTTTGGAAGGGATCTTAAACATTAAAAGGACGAAAATGGGTATTTGGAAAAAATAAGGCTACACCAAGGTTATTCCAAGGCCTTAGAAGAAGGCTTTCTTCCCTTCTGTGACATGCCCAAATAACTGACTCATTCTTTGCCTTGTAATGAGAGGACATGATCAGGGGTATTTATCGGTATCCTCTTTTTTGTCTTCCTAAGGTTTGTATTTCAATACAGTTGGTATTTTATTACTCATGAACAATTTAATGTAGCCAGATGTTAACCCTAATATACCTATGAACAACCTGAGTTTGCCCTCAAGTTAATCACACCTGAACCACCTTTAGTCACACCATCATTTTCATTGCAAACAAAATAATGGCTCGTCCACCTCAATTTCCATTTGGCTAGCAATGGAACTAGTTAAAGCTGATAAAAAATTAATTGTGAATCTATATTTATCATGTACCTTGTAGATTGAAGTGAGACTCGGTGAAGAGAAGGACCTTTTGCATCAAGATAAGCTGCAAATTAGCCAGGATTTGAAGCAGTTTTTGCAGCCAGTCCGTGAAAAGTTGCTTCAATTTGAAGAGGAGCTCAAAGACAGGTAGAAGGGGACCTGTCTGGCCTCGTCTCTATTGAAGCTTTGTGACAGTTAAATTAATTGTAGGTTACAATTTATGAGACTATTTAGGATACAAAGTTTTTCTTGCTGCCACTAGTAGGATTTGGCATAAACTTTATTGGTTGCATCCTGCATTTGATAAGGGAATCGACAGGGTCTTACACATTGTTGTAGTTCTATATGATGAAGATATTGGTGGCAGTTTTGTAAACTTTGTTGTATGTGTCAGAAGATGGAATTGAGCAACTGGCTTGCTGTTTCTTTTAATTTAGTATTTTCTGCTGGCTGTACATGCCAACATTGAAACACAGATTAGAGAGCCCCTATCTTTGGCTGCCGGATTATGCAATATCCTAAGTCCTAGCCTAGGGTGGAAATGACAAGTATATTTTCCTGTTTGTTTGGCAACAAGCTGGGATAGTGAAATTTTTAATTAATTTCTGGATTTTCAATTTGAGGAAAAGATTTATATTCTAATTTTTATTTTTAAAATTAATTGAAATTATTAATTGTACTAAATATTTAAACGTTTAAATTAGTTTTTGGAGTTCCAATTGAAAAAAACTTTATTGGAATGGATGATATAGCTCGCCTATTTAGGTTTTGTTGTATTGTAAGAGTGGTAAATTTATTTCTTATAAAAAATTTATGAATTTAATGTTATTATTTTTATTTTTGAATAAAGAATTTATAGAATTTAATTTGCTTTAAAATTAGATGAGCTATGAGATGAAAATTGGGAGTGTATGTGGGTGAGGGTGGGAACTATTTTTTAAAATAGTTTTTTGTTCTCTAAAATAAAAAAATACAAAAAACATATTTGGTAATTAAACTATTTTTTGTTTTTTGTTATTAAGAAAAGAAAATAGTGTGTTTTTAAATAATATTTTTAGTTGTTTTCATCTATTTTATGAGAGTTGTTTTAAAAAGTAAAATGTTAGATATAAAAATTATTTTTAAAACATTAAAAACAAGCTAAAAAGATTTTAGGTTTTGGAACAAATTTTTTGTAGAAATAGTTTTTAAAAATTATTTTTTAGAATTATTTTTTTAAAACAGCTACCAAACGCTTAAATTTAAGTTTTGGTTTTAAAACTTTTTAGATTTATTTTATATTTATGTCTTAAATTTTATTTTTGAGTAAAATTTAATGAAATTTTTTTGAATTTAAAAGGTATATTTAATCTTTATTTTGTGTATTTGATGATGTTTTTTTAAAACAATTATTAAAAATATATTTTAGAATTTTTTTAACTCTTTAAATAAATAAAATTTTATTTGGAAATTCAAATATGAAAAACAATTTTTTTTTCCTTATATATAGAAAAGGTTCATAAAAATATTTTTCATATGTAAAAAAATAATTAAAAATATTTCAAATTTGTTTAACATACAAGAATAATTTATTAAAAAAATCTGAGAATTCTCAAAAAAGTATTCTTTTTGTTTTCTTTTATGATGTGGAGATGTCCGCGCTTGTTTGAAATGGGCGTGTCTCCGAGGACGTCGTCCCATCTATTTCATTGGCCACCTTTAAATGCCAACTTTGACTGTAGCTTTCTTTCCTGGAAGGAACACATCTGCTTGACTCATTCTCCCTCTCTTAAACAAATTCATTTACAGACAGGGCCTTAATTCATTATATTCCAAATGAAGGTGCCAAAATCGTGCTTTAGATGAGGAACATAAGGTGAAAAATTGTACCCTGCCTGTCAAGAAACCTGCAGGTGGGGAATCAATTCCAGAGTCTCAGGATTCTGTCCTTCTCCACTTGAATGCTTCCCCAAAAGGAAAACAGACAAACTTGAAACAAGGTAAAAAGGAAAAGAAAAGAAAAGAAAATACTTCACCATATATTTACATGCACCTTCCTTCCACTCTTCTCACACTTCATGGCCTCTCTTCCATCTCTCGTTGGATTTCTCCTTTTGGGTGCCTTGCTTGTGTCCTCAACAGCTCAGAATATGACCCCGGGCATGGAAGCTGGAGAGTTTTTGGGGTTGTCTGAAGTGATGGGTGCTCTTCTGGACAACCCCAACTGGACCCAAATGCATCCGCATCCATGCACCCACACCCCATGGCCTGGTATTCGGTGTGACGTTATTCATCATGGACATGATAGCCTACCGATTCTCCATGTTACCAAGCTCCATATTGGCCCAGATGTGGCCAACCCACCAGTTTGCAAAACCACTGCGTATTTGTCTGCTTCATTGCTCAAGTTGCCTCACCATAATTCTCTCTCTATCGTAGGCTGTTTCCGTATGTCGAGGGTCTTCCTTCCTGCACCCATCTTTGGTTCCTTCTCTTCCTTAGAACAACTTGTCGTCAAATCCAATCCTGGCTTATACGGAGAAATCCCTCTCACTTTGGCAGACACTACTACCCTAAGAGTTCTCAGCCTGTCACAGAACAGCCTGCATGGACAAGTCCCCAAAGGGCTTGGTAGGTTGAGAAAGCTGGAGCAGTTGGACTTGAGCTACAACAATCTAACCGGTAAGATCCCTCAAGAGATTGGTGGGCTCAAGAGTTTGACAATCCTTGACATGAGCTACAATGGTCTTCAAGGGCGCTTGCCTTATTCTCTAGGGCAGCTTCAGACCCTACAGAAAATAGACTTGAGCCATAACAGGCTTGTTGGAAGAATACCTAGTGTTATTGGGAGGTTGAAGCAATTGGTTTTTTTGGATTTGAGCCACAATAACCTGACGGGGCCAATACCTGACACCCTCTCTGGCTTGAAGCGTTTAGAGTACTTGTTGGTGGAAAACAACCCTCTAAACACCAAACTGCCTTGGTTTATGGGGACACTTGTCAATCTGACTGTTCTGAGTCTCTCCACGTGTGGACTCGTGGGAACAATACCACCATCTTTTTGTTGGTTGGATCAGCTCATTGTTCTTTATCTGGACAGAAACAATCTCCATGGAACGGTTCCTCCAAAATTAGGGGCGCTTCCTAACCTTTGTCAGCTAAATTTGAGTCAAAATCAGCTGAGTGGTGAGTTGTACTTTTCATCTGAATTCGTCCAACGACTCGGCAAAAAATTAGATGCGAGTGGTAACGATGGGTTGTGCACAGGCCACCAGTTCAATGAACAAGTTTCCCAGTATTTAGGCATTCCTCCTTGTGCGGATCAAACTGCCAAATCCAGTAACACTTCTGACCATGAAAATTCAAACCCATACTGGACTGACGCCTCAAATGCAATTATTAAGGAACCAATGCTTCTTTATCTTATATGCTGTAATCTAATTGGGTTTCTTTGAAATTTTAGCCTAAGCTATGATATCTTCGCCATCTTCTCATAACCAAATTAGTTCTGATCCATGGCTTAGAATTTCAACTTGCCCAGTTTGTATAACACAGTGCTTTCTAATGTTGTTCTGTCACTTGATATTTAAGGTAATTAAGACCATTATCTTTGTATTTCAATGCTTGTGCCAAGCATCATCCACCTTCGAAATTTTAACTCAAACAAATTCACAGCACATCAGAAATGATGATATGGCTCCTGTCTTAATTTTATACACAAGTTATATGTTAAGAGTTTGGTGACCCAAATTCTACTTAGTCTGATTCGAAAAGCTCACGGTGTGACCTATATGGTAAAGTTATAAAGGTTTGCGGCTTGATCCCCTAGCCCGGTTTGTTAATTACTCACACACACACACACACACACACACATATATATATATATATATATATATATATATATATATATATATATATATATATATATACATCTCCTCTCATGTGATTACGATGATCATAGCGGCTCGCAACTTCTCTCTCTTGTACCAATCTTTTGATATAGCAGATTTCCTTCTCCTCTACTCGTGGTTTTTACCATTTAGGATTTTTCATGTAAATCTCTGTATTTTTATTTTACATTTTTATCACCTATTCTCGTTTTTGAGGAGATCGTATGGAGACTAAGGACTCGTTCTATTTCATTTATTCCATCACAATTAAATTTTCACCTGAATTTGGTTGGATTTATTCTCAAAAGGAATTTTATTAATGATGCATGCTTAGGAATAAGAAATGGAAAGGAAAAGCTTTCTTTTCATGGAAGTATTGTAGTTTAAAGTGGTAACATATATTTAGTTGTACATTTAGGAAGCACTTGTGGATGTGTTCAATCAATAGCACCCAAGTTACTAAACTAAATTACTTAACTATTTTAATCTCCTTATGAATTATTTATAACCCAAACGATCTCAATCAAAATAGAAATGGTTAATTAGCTTTCTAGCAACCTTTTCCATAATTCCAAAAGGATGAGGTTTGCCCTAGTCCTACTAGGTCTATGAAATATACTTCATTCCTCCCATTAGAAGTAATAGAAAATGGGTATTTGATGGCAATTTCTAATGGGCTGGGCTTTACTCAGTCCAATGGCTAGTTAGGCTACATCTTAAAATAATAAGGTGTGGGGGCCTACCCAAGGCCTGGTTATTTAGGCTCCATCAAACAAATAAGTTTTCATGAGTTGGGTTTGTCATTTAGGCTCAGGCCACCTAGTTACATTAAATAGGGACTAGGCCCAATTGAGGTCCTTATTAGAGTCTAATTTTATGATCTTTCATAAACCGAGCACTACCAATTGGAAATATTGGAAACCAAGATAGAAACGACCATCAGAATCCCACTAACTGGGTTAAGTACTACAGGATTGTATAAATAATAAGGGTGCACATATATCTTAGGGTAATGTTTTCGGTCATTTCATTATTTAAGAAGGTATTTCCTTTCTCCGTTTTAGCAAAAATATTTTATTTCACCTTGAAAAGTCATTGCAAAGCTTGAAATAATGCAAACTTCTCTGCAATTTCCATTATCATTTATTGGAAATGAATTCAAATCATTTAAAATAAGTGAAATAAGTTTAAAGTAGTATATAAAAATAATTTATTAATTTTAAATCTATTTTTATTTTACTTCATTTTTTCTTTCCTTATAATTTTCTTCATTATTTTCTTTTCCTCATGTTTTGTGCGAACCAACATAGCTTAAGGTTATGTTTGCTTCTTGAAAAGTATTAAGAACAAAATTAAAGAAAATGATTTTATCATATTTGGTTGTATTGTAGAAAATATAAAATAAAAGAAAATATAATAAAAAAAATGATTAGAAACTTATGCATTTTCAAATCTGTCATCTTTATATCGAAGAATTAAAATAATTGAAACAAGTTCAAAGTAACATATAAAAATAATTTATTCACTTTAATTAATTTTATATTTTTCTTCATTTTTTTCTTTTC
The DNA here is from genome assembly GCF_030704535.1 of Vitis vinifera. Lineage (NCBI taxonomy): Eukaryota > Viridiplantae > Streptophyta > Magnoliopsida > Vitales > Vitaceae > Vitis > Vitis vinifera. The sequence continues at coordinate 14,120,134 of NC_081813.1, forward strand.
TTTTAATTTTCCTCTCTACTTTCTTCTCCTTTCATTTTCCCTCTAATTTTTTTGGGAACCAAACATAGCATAAAAGTATCATACACCTTTCATTTTCCCTCAAATTTTTTTGAGAACCAAACATAGCATAAAAGTTTTTTTTTTTTTTTCTTTTTTTTTGTGTGTGTGTGTATGTGTTGTAAGACAATTTTACAATACTTATGAAACTATATTAATATTATACATGTAAGTATTTATTGATAATCAAGTTAATTAATTCATAGAAAAAAAAGTTTTCAATTACTTATGAAAATATTAGTTATATCAAACATCTTGTGCATGCTTGATGCATTTTATTAAAACTTAAAAATTGAAAGGATGACTTAGACTACTTTATATCAAATTTAATGATATTACAAAAGAAAAGTAACTAATGAGAAGAAATTGTTGGTTAATCTTACCTTTAATTTAATAACAAAAGATCATAAGTTTTTTTACCAAGTTAATAAAGTACCTTGCACTAGTTGAAAGCTTTCCAAACTATTGTGGCTTAGATCTAGCACTTTCAACTTTCTCAAACTAGCTAATTCTACATCAAATATGAATAAAAAAAGAGATGAAATTGTTGGCTAATATTATTAATTTAATAACAAAATATCATAAGTTTTTTTAGCAAGTCAATGAAGTACCTTGCACTAGTTGAAAGCTTTCCAAATCATTATAGCTTAGATCCAACACTTTCAAATTTCTCAAACTAGCTAATTCTGCAACAAACATGAATCAAAAGAGAGATTAACTAAGGAACATTAAAAGTTAGAAATATACTATACTTAATTTTGAAGAAACAATGTAGACATATAACATGCCTTGAATGGGAAAAGATCCATCCCATCCCATGCTACAAAGAGCCAATGTCTTGAGTGATGATATTGCACCCAATGATTTTAAGTCACTTTTGTCAAACTCATTACCACTTATGTCCAAGATCTCCAATTTCTTTAAACTTGATAACCCTTTAAATCCTGTAAAATATAGTAATATAATTTTAATTAGAAGCATGTAATTACAAGTTGAGATCTTCATACTTAAATCTATAAGCTTACATGTCTTTAATATAAGAATATGTATCCAAATTTCTAATTCAAATTTGTGATTTTTGTGTTTAAATGTTAGAAATAAAAAAAAGTCCATAGAGCTTCAAAGAGCTTTTGTGATCTTTGTGAATTTAAACATGAAAATTTTCATGTTTTGTGCCCCTATAATCTGAATCCTAACTAAATAAAGGAAATTATGTTTTGAATTAAAGTTTTTATATTCGTTTTAACATTGTATGTAGAATCCATCTAATAGGTTTAATTAATTAAATTATGTCCCTGACAATGGGTTATGGATGGGTGGAATTTGGAAATGTGTAGATGGTCATGGGTTGGGCTTTACCTTGTTCATTGTTAAACCAACCTGACATCAGCTTAAAACAATAAGGCCTGGGCCCTACCTAAGGCTACGTTATTTTTTTTTAATGTTTTTTCTTTTTTTTTTGGTAAATGTGAAATTCTAAAGATGGTGATTCCTCATTTGAAAGCAATAGTCAAATTTTGTGATCACCTTTCTTTAACTAATCTCTTTGGAATATAATAATCAAGCTTTTTTAGGAATGGAAGATAATGAAAGACAATTTAGCAAAAGGAATAAGGATATGGGAGCCTAAGTGTTCCAATTAATTAATAATTGTGAAATTGCTCACTCTTAGTTGAATCCCACTTATTGGGTTGAGTGTGAGATGATGACATAAATAACAAGTATGCTTATATATATAAGGCTAATGTAATCTACAATATTCTAAAATAATAATTTTTTATTGTTCTATTTAAATTTTAATTTACATTATAAATTTTAATAATTAGTAATTGCTCTTATATTAAATTCAATAGTTACTAGTGACCATTTGGTCTCCACCTGAACACTTTTGAGAACATATGCTAGTAGTTCCTTTAGAATGTTTGGAGTATAAGTGAAAAGAAATTTTAAAGGTGAGAGGTAACATACCTTCATTCTCAAGAAACCCATCAAATGAGTTTGCAGACAAATTTAGATGGTGAAGTTCTTCAAAATGCAGGAATAGGGAGACATTTAGTAACCAAAATTTGACATTTTCATAATAGTACCAATCGAATTCCAATAAATTTTGTTGTTGCCTTATATCATTGAGGAAAAGCTTTTTAACTCGACCTGTGGTAGGATTGCAAATAACCCGCTCCCAATTACAACATTCACTAGTGTTGTTATCTATCCATGAAGGGAGAAGAAAATTTGCATGCTCATCATTCAATTTAAGAAAAGCCTTGAATTCAAGCAAACCCATCTTCTCTTCTTCGATGCAACCTTTGCATCCACATATTTGAACCAAGAGTAGTATAAAAACCCACATCAAATATTTAGATGACAAACTCTCCATTGAAAGTTCAAACATGAGGTACATAAGAAAGACACTACTAAATTGCTCTTGATATGCAAATAGATGAAGAGTATTTAATTTAGTTGGTTTATCGTTCTTGCCTACAAATTGTCTTCACTAGTAGTTTGATAGGGCCCACCATGCATGCTAAAGTCTATATTCTATTCAAAAAGGCTATTCATTAGGAAATAAATTGCGATCGATACAAATTATAGGGGAGATTTGGTCTCACTTTAATATATGACACATGTTTAAAGGATGAAATCTTTCAAACTAAAATTTTCTTGTGAGATTCAATGAAGTCGTGATGTTCATGTTAATATCAAATCTAAGAGTCTTCATTTACCAATTTAACGGTAACAAAATTAAACTAACTTAATTCAATTGTTTAATTTGTTGATTTTATTTCTATTTCTTTTACAAAATAAAAATATTGAAGTGAAAAATAAACAATAAAAAAAATTTAATGGATGTAAAAATGTATTTAAATAGAAAAAATAAATAAATTAATTTCATATCAAATACTTTCTTGATTTTGAATGTCTTTTTAAGTATGTTAACTTCTTTTAATATTAAAATATTTTACAAATATCAATTATTAATTCAAATAAAATACTAAATTAAATAAAAAAAAACTAAATTTTTTTCAACTGCATATATTTTATAATTGTCTTTTAACAAATAAGTTCTTATTTATTGAAATGATAATTTAGTAAAAAAAAACTCAATTAATAATTTTGCATCTATAACAATATATTGTACAAAACTTTAGCATATAATAAATAAATTATTTATATTTTGTAGTAAACAAAAAAAAAACAAAAACAAAAACTTCTCCAAATATTGTCATCTAAGACCTCATACAATATGGTGAGACTATACTTTCAAGTGAAGACTATATATATTAAATTAATAATATTTTTTAAAAAAGTTCTTAACTTTGGCTATATTTCCAATATCTTAGCGGCCTTTAAGAAAATGATTAACTTCCAACACCACAATTATCATTTTTACGGGAAAAAACGAAAAGAGAAACATACAAGTAAGCAAGACAGATAGCAATTAGCAGGCACTGAAAAATTGTCTGAAGCTTCAACCTTCTAATAAACTACGGATATGTTGTTTGTGTGGTTCAAGGCTAACTCTGGCTGTGGCTCATGTATTGGTTGTAAAAGACAGATACCATGTCCCCAATTGCCACGTGGCAACAAAGCCTTGGGGTCCTTGTTATGATGCAAACTATGTTGTTGGACAAATCTGCAGCCTTGTTTCAATCCACCAACCCAACATTTTCTTTTATTCTATTCATCCTCATATGGAGAGAGACATAAAGACGCGTAACGGGCTTTCTCTTAGTTTGATTTATGGCTAATTTTACTGTTTATGATGAATGAGAAGAAGGAAAAGAGGGCTGTTGAATGGTGCAGATAAAGACGGGAAGCACAAGAATGTTGTTGAAGCCCTTCAAGGTCATCTCACTTCTCTCTCTTCTATTCTTTCACTTGTGGTTTTGCTTATTGTGGATTTGTAAATTGAGATTATCCAGTGTTTGCGTTTTTGTTTAACATGTTGACTTTGGAATCTAACAGCTTAATCTTTCAATTTTGACAGTGTTGACGAGAATTGAGCTGTCACCTGAGCACCATGAATCTCCATACTATCATGTCCTTGAACCAAATGGATAATCTGAAGAAAGTGATGCAAACCCATTACTCTGTTCCCTCCCGGGTACCTAATTTCTTGGGTGCTGAATCAGTTGGTGAATACTCATTGTATGGAAAAGAGTCACCTGCAGGTATTCCTCCATGTATACAAAGAGAACAAGTCCTCAATTCCCTTGCACAACTGAGTCTGTTTAAACACCATATTTTGAATACAAGCCCTGTGTCCCACAAACCTTTCCCTATGGGATCTTATGTCATGAATCCACATGCCATGTCTACTCAGTCTTCTATGTTCCCTGCCGCTTTATATTCTCCATCTTCGACCAGCTTTGAGACCCATCAGCACCTTGGAAATCCACACTTTCTTCCACAATATCCCCCGTGCGTTTCTCCTGCTAATTCATCAGAATCTCCCCTGCTTTTGGGTGACGATGTAGCTGATAAATATGACAAAGAGAATTCAGGGGACTTGATGAAGGACTTCTTTGGCATCCCGGAGGAAAGTTCTGATCAAAGCTTGCAAGGTTTGGATGCTGAGAAGGACAGTTTGACATTAATGGACCTGTTGGATCTGCGATATTTGTCTGAAGAGCTAGACATACCTGTAAGCAAGAAAGGGGAAAATCCCAGTGTTGATGTGAGTACTATTTTCCTGATTTTGATTTGTTCTTTAATAGGTATTGTCATTGTAAAGGACCTCCCAGGTATCTCATTCTCTGCTTGCTTGGACAAAATTTACATGTTCAACAAATCTATATACGCAGTTGAGTTTTAGATGGCATGTGTTGATTGTTATCATGTCATGCATCCAAATATGAATATACCAAATTGGACATTTCATCGGATGTTAATTGGTGTTCATTTGGTGTAGGAAATATGCCAAGCACCAAACGTTTCATCAATCCCTCCCCAAAGCCACCCACACGCTTTGGTCCCGCCTATGGATAATCAAGTTCCCGAGGCTGCAGCTGCCCAGAAGCAAAGAATAAGGTGGACACCCGAGCTCCATGAGCTTTTCTTAGATGCAGTCAGCAAACTTGGTGGCCCTGACAGTGAGTCCATCACCTTTGAATCTTTTGTGAAATCCATCTTTTCCAAGGCTAACAATCTTGTGTGAAATTCAGAGGCAACTCCAAAGGGTATATTGAGGCTTATGAATGTTGAAGGTTTAAACATCTGCCATGTGAAGAGCCACTTGCAGGTAATTTTTATTCTCAAAAATATGGATTAGATCTTTGAGCGAGCTACATCTCTGTTTCAACTTACAATGTTATATGGACCTATAAATTTGCAGAAATACCGACTAGCCAAGGCTGTGCAGATGAAACAAGGTAAAAGATATAATAATACTAGATGAAGGAAGCTCATCAATAGCATAGCAGTAATATCTTACCTTAGTTACTATATTTTTGCAGCAGCCTGATTCCTTACCTATCCTAGTAGGTTTAAGACAAAACACATGAAAAGTTCGATAAGTAGGTTGTAATGAAATTCAACCATTTCAAACCCCTGTTAGCTTCTGAATTTAGAGTTCGTTTGATACTAATTTTAGAAAATATTTCTAGACTTTCTAATATTTGAATAATAAAAATTTTGAAGTATGAGAAATATTAAAAACGTTTCCTAAAATCACAGTCAAATGAGCTCTTAATCTACATACTCAACAAAAATAATTCAAGGCATGCACAAAACTCGAGATATAGGTAGAACATCTCCCCTACAAAAATTACATTTCTTTTGGGGTAAAAATTAGAGGCTTAGGCTACTTCCCATCAATCCATCCATCCTTTCATCCATACACACACTCCAATTCCACAATGATCCCCCAAACTACATAATCTTATTACTCACTATCTTATTGATGAATTAGATACAAATTATTAAAATTTATTAAAGATATTTTGAAATTATTTTTGATTGTTTGGATAGAATGTGAAGTATGATTTTAATTTAAGAGAGCTTTTGCATGGTATTGTTATTTTTATGATCATCCTTATCACTTAACAAATAAAAATTTGACTTAAAATTAATATAATATTTCAAAATAGTGAATAAGTTTGGAGTATGATTTGAGCCTCAGTGTAAATTAATTTTAACAATTAGGGGGAAAAAACTTGTTATAAGATGGGTGAATTAAGTTAACTTTAAGTTGTTGATTCAAAACTTATCATTTAATTTTTATTTAAGTATTAAAGTTGTTTTGTAAAATTAACTTAAAATTTATTCTAAATCATCAAATTTACCTATCTACCCTCATATTTAAAATATTATGGATGCATAATATAACCACAAAAATATTTATTATGAAAGATAAGTTGTGAATATAAAATTATGGTTGTAAAATATATTCTCATTTAACATGAATAGATGAAATAAAAATAAATATTTGAAATTAAAAATAAATAAATTATTTTAATTTTGATTTATCAAACCATCTGTGGCTAATTAGGACTGCAACTTGGGTAGATTGGTTAGGTTGATGGTTAACCTATGCCCAACCCAAATTAAGAAACAATTAATTTAAGTTCAACCCAACCTGGTCTCTAATCTTAGATATTCAACCCAAGCTAAACCCAATCTCATTTTTCTAAACTTAGTTTGATTGAGTTAAACTCGGATTGGTTAGGTTAAACTTGCATTTGTGAGGTTAATTAGGTTACATGATTCAAAATCTATTAATAGTGAGTTTATATATATATATATAGTACCAAAATTTAAATAATAAATAAGAAAAAATTTCAAGATAATAATCAAAGTAAAAAACAAACTTATATATTTTTTTAAAATAAAAAATAAAAAAAGTATATGATATAATTATAATTTTATATTTTTTTTCTCTAAAATCTAAAAAGAAGATGAATATATCATATATGGTATAAACAGTAGCCTCAAGTTATTCGAATCTTAGTTAAGTCCAATCCAAATTAAGTTTGGGTTGAGAAAACTTAACTCAAAGTCAACCTAAATATTCAAAACAATTTGTCTAAGTCCATCCAAATATGGTATTGGGTCGGGCTAACTACTCCAAGTGGGTTGGGCTAATTACTCCAAGTTGCAGGCCTATGGCACATTCGAAGTATTAGTTATCAAAGAGGGTCCTGAGGGGCTCTTTTATGATTTGGTGGAGCTCTCTCTTTTACAATCTTGACCATGCAATTATCATTATATCTGGCTGCTGCTTTTAATGATTGCGAGGGTGGACACGATTGAGTATTTATAAATTACAATGTTGTCACTTTTCAAAGACAAGAAGGCTTCCAGCTCTGAAGAAAGGAAGGTAGCTACAAAGACTGATGAGAGGGAGACGCCTATAGAAAGGTAAACCCGGAGCATAATTGGCGTCTACTCCTTTAAAATGCTTACTTCATGCTAATGATAGTTGGATGGCAGGGCAATGCATGTCACAGAAGCTTTGCGCGTACAAGTCGAAGTTCAGAAAACACTTCATGAACAGCTCAAGGTTTATTTCTTCACATTGCTTCGATCCATGGCTTGTTGATTGGTTAGGCTTATTTTTCATTTCTACTGTACTTTTATTTTGGCTTCTGCAGCTTCAAAAGGTCATCCAGCTCAATTTGGAGCAAAACGGAGAGTACTTGCGAAGGATTTTGGAAGACCAACATAAAGCTGGTGTGGCCTTGCCATCATTGATGGGCTCCCATTCGAACCCTCAACCGATAACTCTTTCTTCATCCGATGGTGCATCCTCACCAAAACAATACGACTTTGAAGTTGACTGCTTTCCATCGCTACTGTCAAAGCATAAAGCCTCTCACACTACTGAATCAGAGCAGCCAAGATGTCATAAAAAACCCCGGCGATCAAGCAGTGTGGAAATAATTTCCATCGATTCTCCGGCCGAAAGTGTGGAAGGCTGATAGTTCACTACCCATAAAATCTCTATATCATGATTGAAACCCTTTGTGATTATTTGCAAGTATCGGCTTGTATATATGCCTTTATTCTGGAGCCAAGAATCAGGATTGCCTTGGGCTTCTTATCCCTTTTGGCTGGAATATGCCATCCTAGCTTTAAGTCTCTGCATTCCTTAATCACTTTTTTTTCCTTGACGACGCTTTTTGCTCAATCTTGTTTCCAAGGAGGGGTGCCTGGTAGTGTTTGTGAGAGTCGATATGATGCTACTTGTGACTCCATAAAAACTTGGATGGGCATCAAAATCGATTTGAAAGTAAATGAGGGAAGGCTATTGGCATCGTGTGAGTGTTATAACTCAATCAAGATGAATACCCTAATTTCATATATACTAGAATATTTAACAAGGTGAATACCCTAACTTCATATATACTGGAATATTTAACAAGGTGAATATACCATAATTTATATATACTGGAATCTCCTGATTAAAAACAATGAGTAGAAAAATAATAGCGGAAGCATACCTGAATCCATTGAAGGAGAAACCTTATAGGAAGAAAACCCTTTGAGATGGTCTTCCAATTCTAGCCACTAGATTCTGTGTTAATTTCTCTCTGAGAGGATTTTCAGAAATTGGAATACGTAGTCGTAGAATGGGGACCATAACCCTATTTATAAACCGTTAGGGCAGTTTTAATTTTATCACAATTATATTTCTGCCCCTCATAGAAATAATAATTGTCTAATGGTATCTACACAATAATCTCATGACAATTATACCCTTAAGCCAATTAATCAATTATTAATTAGATCACTATATTTAGGCTTAATTAAATGATAGCACATACATTTTAATTATTTACATGTGTGGCCCAAATTATAGATTAATTACAAAAAATTAATCTAACAATCTCCCACTGGGCCACATGCATATGTAATCAAATAAATGTGCTTAACCTTATGAGCTCAAAATTTGCTATCATGTCCTTAGGGTATATCCGAACAATCTCGTCCATTAACTATACTGACATAGGATCAAGGTGGCCTTTGTTACATCAATCGTTACTAGACCAATCAATGGTCACATATATCTGCACAGCTAAATGACATAGATCAATCATGAGTGCATAGCATGGAAATTACATGCAATGTGATCTATTCATGCCTATTTCCAACTGGTCCTACTTAACTTTATTGAGATCAAATCTTTAGCATAATTTAACAGAGTGCAATAAAATGAATACTTTATTTCTGCAGAACACAATCCAAATTTATAGATAAAGTCTAAACATAACATAGAGCAATATACAATGAATAATATAAACTCCCACTAAATTTGGATATCCTCAAATGAGACAACACCCATATGAGCAGTGTGCTTATGAAAGACCTTGGGTGGTAATCCCTTTGTAAGCGGATCCGCTATCATGGAGTTTGTTCCAATATGCTCTATGGATATCTGTCCACTCTGTACTTTTTCTTTTACAACTAGGAACTTGATATCATTGTATTTTGATTTTGTAGAACTCCTGTTGTTATTGGAATATAAAACTGCTAATTTATTGTCACAAAATATCTTCAGTGGTCTTTCAATACCATCCAGAACACGCAGCCCAGTGACAAAATTTCGTAGCCATATTCCTTGATTGGATGCCTCATAACATGCTACAAACTCTGCTTCCATGGTGGATGAAGTTATGAGTGTCTGTTTGGCAGACCTCCATGAAATTGCTCCACCAGCCAACAGATAAATATAGCCTGATGTGGATCTTCTGCTGTCTTGGCATCCAGCAAAGTCGGAGTCGGAATACCCAATGAACTCTAACTGATCCAATCTCCTATATGTAAGCATGTACTCTTTTGTTCTCTATAAATATCTCATAACCCTCTTGGCTGCTCTCCAATGATCCATTCCAGGGTTACTTAGATATCTGCCTAACATGCCAACAATGTACGTAATATCCGGACGTGTACATACCTGAGCATACATTAGACTCCCCACAGCCGAAGCGTAAGGAATCTTCTACATTTCTTGACTTTCTAAACTATTTTTAGGGCATTGATTAAGACTGAATTTGTCTCCTTTAGCGACAGGGGTATCACCTGGTTTGCTATTTTGCATGCCATACCTTTGGAGGACTTTATCAATATAGGTCCTTTATGATAATCCTAAAATACCCCTAGAACGATCTCGGTGTATGTGGATTCCTAAGACAAAGGAGGCATCACCAAGATCTTTCATCCCAAAATGTTTTGATAAAAATCTCTTGGTGTCGTGCAATATGCTAATATCATTTGTGGCTAGCAATATGTCATCGACATATAAAACCAAGAAAATATACTTACTCCCACTGAATTTGTGATACACACATTCATCCATAAGATTTGCCTCAAAACCATATGAGACAATAATTTGATGAAACTTGAAGTACCACTGACGAGAAGCTTGCTTGAGCCCATAAATGGATTTAGTTAATTTACAAACCATATTCTTTGAGTCTTCGGACACAAAATTTTCTGGTTGTACCATATAAATTGTTTCATCAATGTCACCATTGAGAAACGCTGTTTTAACATCCATTTGATGTAACTCAAGATCATAATGTGCAACTAGTGCCATGATTATCCTGAAAGAGTCCTTCGTAGAAACTGGAGAGAAGGTCTCTTTGAAGTCCATTCCTTCTTTTTGAGTAAAGCCTTTAGCTACAAGACGTGCTTTATATCTTTCTACATTACCATTTGAATCCCGCTTGGTTTTAAATATCCATTTACAACCAATGGGCTTCGTACCAACTGGTAATGGGACAAGTTCCCAAACTTTATTGTCTTGCATAGATTTGTACTCTTCATTCATGGCTTCAATCCATTTCTGAGAGTTTGAACTTTTCATGGCTTCCTGGAAGTTGATTGGATCATCTTCCATCATTCCACTTTCTACCTCACGTTCCTGAGATATACGATATAATCGTCCGAAATTGCATTTCTCCTCTCTCTAGTGGATCTCCTTAATGACATATTTTCTTGAGGTTGTTGAGTTTGTTCTTCAGGAGCAATGTCCTCATTTGCAATTAAGGGTTGAACAATATTGTCTGTTGGTTGAGGATCCAAATTTACTTCTTGATCAATGATAGGTAGTGAAACTTGTACATTATCAAAAGCAATAGAAGATCCCTCTTCCTCCTCAAAGACAATATTCCTAGCTTGATTTCTCCCCCCAAACTCAACATCCTCAAAAAATGTTGCAGTTCCCGTCTCAAAAATTGACCTAATAGCAGGATCATAAAATTTAAAACCCCTTGATCGCTCTGCATAGCCAATAAAGTAGCTGCTAACTGTTTTAGAGTCCAATTTCTTTTCATGAGGCTTATAAGGTCTCGCTTCAGCTGGACATCCCCAAATATGAAAATGCTTTAAACTGGGCTTTCGACCCGTCCAAAGCTCATACGGCGTTTTAGCAGCCGCTTTAGTTGGCACCCGATTTAGGATATAAGCTGCCGTTTTGAGTGCTTCACCCCAGAGTTTTTCGGGTAAAGTAGAATGACTAATCATACTCCTTACCATGTCATTAAGAGTTCGGTTTCGTCTTTCTGCTACACCATTCATGCTAGGTGATCCTGGCATGGTGTATTGAGGGACGATCCCACATTCCTCTAGGTATTTAGCAAATGGTCCTGGACGTTGTTCACCTGATCCGTCATATCTACCATAGTATTCACCACCACAGTCAGATCTGACGCTCTTTATTCTTTTGTTGAGTTGTAACTCAACTTCTGCTTTAAATGTTTTGAACACGTCCAACGATTGTGATTTCTCATGTATAAGAAATAGGTAGCCATATCTTGAATAGTCGTCTATGAATGTTATAAAGTACTGTTGACCATTCCAAGATGCCGTAGGGTATGGTCCACAGATATCTGTATGAATTAATTCTAAGACGTCTGTAGCTCTATTGGCACCTAATTTCTTTGTTTTGGTATGTTTTCCTTTAATACACTCAACACAAATATCAAAATCTGAAAAGTCAAGTGAATCCAAAATCCCATCGGACACAAGTCGCTCAACTCTAGATTTAGAGATATGACCTAGGTGTTTGTGCCACAATGAGGCCGAATTATCTTTATTCAATTTACGTTTAGTACCTCGTGATTCCACATGCAAGGTTTCATTATAGGACGGAACAGTTTCCAACAAATATAGATTATCATAAACATTAAGTAAACTGGTTCCTACAGCATTTGAATTAATAGATAATGTAAATCTATTGTTTCCAAATGAACAACAATAACCTGATTTGTCCAAAATAGAAACTGAAATTAAATTCCGTCTGAAAGACGGTACAATAAAAGTATCTATTAAATCCAAAAACTAACCAGATTTCAATAATAATCTAAAGTGCCCTATTGCCTCTACTTCTACCGACTGACCGTCTCCGACATAGATGCATCTTTCAGCATCACTTGGTTTTCGGTAACTCAGGCAACCCTGCATAGAAACACAAATGTGAGTAGTAGCACCAGAATCTAACCACCATGTGTTTCTAGATACTGAAGCTAAATTAACTTCAGAACAGACCAAAGTAAGAAATATACCTTTCTTAACACGCCAAGCAGCATACTTGGTACATTCCTTCTTAGTATGTCCAGGCTTATTACAGAAGAAACATGTTACCTCAACTTTCTGTTTCTTTTGTTCTAGACCATTAGAAGCAGCAACCTTATTATCCTTATTCTTTCGTTTGCCCTTATCCTTGGAAGTGCTAGCCAGATGAGCACTTTCGGTCTTGTCTTGCTTCAATCTCTTTTCCTCTTGCACACATAATGAAATGAGCTCATTAAGAGTCCATTTATCTTTTTGACAGTTATAACTGACCTTGAATTGATTAAATTGTGGAGGAAGAGAGATGAGAACCAAATGCACGAGTAAATCATCAGATAACTCGAGTTTCAAAGCCTTAAGTTTTGAAGCAAGATGAGACATCTCCATGATGTACTCCCAAACATTACCCTTGCCTTTATACTTCATTGAAATCAAGCTTGCTAAAAGCGTGCTCGTTTCAGCCTTATCGTTTTTGGCAAAACGTTTCTGAATTTCCGCAAGGAAGTCACTGGCATTAGTAACCTCATCGGTTACCGCACCCCTGAAAGCTTCTGGAATGCCGCGCTTCATGATCATAAGACTTAGCCTATTTGAACGTTCCCACTTACCCCAATAAACCTCATCCTCTTGAGTACTTTGCTCATTGAGTTCATTGGGTTTGGGCATTCTCAAGGCTAAGTCTATATCCATGCAGCCTAAGAGAATTATCATATTCTCTTTCCAGTCCTTAAAATTAGTCCCATTTAACATAGGGACATTATTGATGTTGGCAGATATAGAAGTAGTTGATATAAAAGCTGAATCGAGAACAAAATAAAATGAATCAAATAAACCATCATGCTCACATAAAATAAATTAAACACATAATCTTTAAATTTAAAAGCAAATTATGACATTTCAAGATACTTAGCACAACATTAATATCAAGTCTTTGGACAGTAATATTAACTGTAAGTGGTACTCTTGTTGTAGTGATCAAACATTGATGATAAGTTATGTCAAATAATAAATCTATCTTTGGATTGATTTATTATTCACATTAAGTTACCTTTATAATCATCACATATTTATCACCACAGGTATGTATGCAATTTGACCAAATATTAACTTTCCTTTGGGCCAGCCAATACCCGCATGAATCACATACACACAAATATCTAACACCCCGAACAGACTAATCTACACGAAAGATGTCACTTTGGTGATTTTCCGCTTTAATTAGCCTATTTAAAATGCTAGATCAATAACTTAAATATTAATATCATAAAATGCTATTAAATAATAATAATAATAATAATAATAGTAATAAAAAAAATTTATCAACTCAATATTTCATAAATCTTAATCCATTGACATATATATATATATATATATTAAAATAATAACTCAAAGAATTAATCAAGGAGTAGGCTCTGATGCCACTTGTTATACTTAACTTGTTAAAATCAATCAAGATGAATACCCTAATTTCATATATACTGGAATATTTAACAAGGTGAATACCCTAACTTCATATATACTGGAATATTTAACAAGGTGAATACCCTAATTTATATATACTGGAATCTCCTGATTAAAAACAATGAGTAGAAAAATAATAGCGGAAGCATACCTGAATCCATTGAAGGAGAAACCTTATAGGAAGAAAACCCTTTGAGATGGTCTTCCAATTCTAGCCACTAGATTCTGTGTCAATTTCTCTCTGAGAGGATTTTCAGAAATTGGAATACGTAGTCGTAGAATGGGGACCATAACCCTATTTATAAACCGCTAGGGCAGTTTTAATTTTATCACAATTATATTTCTGCCCCTCATAGAAATAATAATTGTCTAATGGTATCTACACAATAATCTCATGACAATTATACCCTTAAGCCAATTAATCAATTATTAATTAGATCACTATATTTAGGCTTAATTAAATGATAGCACACACATTTTAATTATTTACATGTGTGGCCCAAATTATAGATTAATTACAAAAAATTAATCTAACAGTGAGGAGATGAGGGAAGAGGGGAGTCAGTTATTTGGATTTTCAAAAGTTTTTATAAACATAAAAACCAATCTTTTTGCTCCTGCTTATTTTGGAGAACAAATTCAAACGTGGAATTACCTCATTTTAAATTAGCAAAAAACATACAAGATAATAAAAATTAAAACCTTTATTCCAACTCTTATTTTATTTTATTTTACTTTATGCTTTGAAATTATTGTAAACCTTGTTGAAATTTTCACACAAAATAATCTTTCATGCTATTTTTGGTATCTAAAAAGCACTAAAGAAAGAAAAAAATGTTTAGGAAAATGATTTTCTTATATTTGGTTTCACTATAAAAAAATACAAAAGAAAATCAAATATAATTAAAATTAATTAGAAATTTATGCAAGTTGAAATTATTTAATCTTAATACAATGAAGAAAAATAAGTTAAATAAGTTTAAAGAAATATATAAAAATAGTTTATTATTTTTTAATCTATTTTTTATTTTCCTTTACTTTTTTTTTCTTAACCTTTTCCTCTCTTTTTTCTTTCCCTCACATTTTTTGGGAACAAAACATAGCCTAAACATTGTCCTTCTCAACCTTCAACAACATATTACTCATATTGAATATATTTTAATTCTTACTTACCTTTTGTATGATAAAAATAAAATTATAATTTGGATAAATACCTATGGAAAATATTTGTACCTTGAATTATGCTCTCTAATTCCGTAGCTTCTTTCTTCAAAGAACTACTAAAGTTTCTTAGTAATGCACTCTTTAGGTTTTAGGTGTAGATGGATACCATGAAGAACTTGATTGGGAGAAAATAGTGGATGCAAAGAAGCTCAAATACTCTAAAAAACAAATTATTGAACTCACCAATAATTGTATTATTTGTTGGTACATTAGGCTATGTATTTTAAAGTTGGCAATTTTGTTCAAAATATTATAGCTTAGGGCGTTTCTAGATTGTGTCTTACTCTCTTATGATGATTTAAGGTTGTTGCATGATCAATTGTTGCCACTATTTTTTTTTTTTTCTCATTTGTCATCCCATGATTTCTATTTTTTTTTTTTTTATTTACGGTTGATGGATGTGACAGACGAGGTGTCATCTTACTGATCATGGAAATCCAATGAGAGAGCATCACTGTAGAGAAGTGTGACTAATGTTGTTTAATTGCGATGGACTAATCCCCATGACGTATTTGTTCAACGGTGGATGGCTAACAGTAACGGTATACCATTGTCACCACAATTTTATCATTTTTCTTGTTATTAATTTGAGCTCAAGTCACTAGTGGTTTTTCTTCTTTTTTTTCAGACATCTGGCCAAGAGATCCATGTTGATCTTGTCAATCGAGAGTACAGGAATGTGATTGATGGAGAGGAGGTCACAATCACGAACCTAGAAGCTAAATTTGTACCCAGAGGCTGAGATTGTTCCTTTTGGATTTGTCCTTTATGGTTGTTATTTGGATCTTCTTTTAGAAATTTTGGATGTTTGGGTATTTTGGATGTCTTGTTAGGATGTTTATGTGTGGATGTTATTATGGATATTTGGATGTTTATATGTGGATGCTATGGACGTTTGGATATTTATGACATTGACAATGTAAAATATGATTGAAAAAAAAAGTTTGATAACATTTTTCAAATTTTCTAAAGACACTAACAATGTAATTTTTTGTTTTTTTTTATACCTTTTGCTATTAAGTTAATAAAATCTGGTCTTTGCAAGCATATCTATAACCATGTAACCAACATGTAGATTTTAAATTTTCAATTTATTTTACAATGGGCATTAAAATAACATTTTAAGGAAATAATATAATAGTAAATATTGTCAATATTAGCATTAGCAATCAAGACAGAAAACTCAAACACCCATTTTTTCAGTTTAAAAATGAATAAAATTGTGAAATTATTGGAATTTCAAAGATAATTAAGGTATAATAGAAGATAACAAAGATGCTCAAGGCTAACTAACTAAAGTGGTGGAATATAGGTATTGCATACATGTAAATATGTCCTCAGAGAGGTTTGGCTTTTGACTTTGATTGAAAAGGGTGTCTATATTGCGTGAGTAGAGAGGTCTGGCTCTGCAGCCAACCCTTATTTGTTTCTTTCCTTCCCTTTCATTTGTGCGATCTCGTTGCATGAAACCAATGCTTTCTAATATGGTGGATAAATATTGTTTTCTCTCATTATTAGGGTGGGTAAGAGTTCCTTTCCTTCAATTACTTCTACAAATGGAGACTCTAGTTATTGTTAAAGTGGAATGGAAGGCATGACTTCATTTTTCCCTTCTCCTATAAATAGAGATGAGGAATAATCTCATTGTATCAATTCCACTGTTATTCACAAAAGGTAAAACAAAAAAAGAAATATGCCAAAGGTTAGGTTAGTTGTATCAGCCGATATGAGGAATATTGTCGTTCTTCAACCTCGGGCTAGTAGTGATGATACAACCATCAACTACTTCCAAATGAAAATTTTGAGTATTGTTTTGATTTAACATTGATGTTGTTTTGTATTTTAATTATTTGTTTGTTACATTGAATGTGGAGTGTGAACAATGTGGTTAGGTTTCCGTGGAGGAAGTTTGTGTTTCTTTGAGAGTCGAAGAAAAGCGCATTACAGGGAGCAGGATAAGGAATTATAACAATGCATCTCTTAGAGTGGGTTATATTTCTTACGTTTTTGTTGTTTTCTTTGCTATTGCCACTTTTTTTTTTCTCATTTTTCTGCCCATGATTTCTATTCTTTTTTTCTTTTCTTTTTTGCAGTTGATGGATGTGACAGACAAGGTGTCATCTCAATGCTGCCAAGCCATGGAAATCCACTGAGAGAGCATCACTTTAGAGAGGTGGGACTGTGTTGTTTAATTGCGATGGGCTTATCCCTGTGACTTATATGTTCAATGGTGGATAGTTAGCAGTGACGGTATACCATTGTCACAATAATTTTATCATTTTTTTTTTGTTATTAATTTGATCTCAAGTCACTAGTAGTTTTTTTTTTTTTTTAGACATCTGGCCAAAAGATCCATGTTGGTCTTGTTCGTTGAGAGTACAGGAACATGATTGATGGAAAAAAAGTCACAATCACAAACCTGGAAGCTAAATTTGTGCCCAGTGGCTGAGATTGTTCCTTTTAGATCTGTCTTTTATGGTTGTTATTTGGATATTCTTTTAGACATTTTGGATGCTTGGGATATTATGGATGTCTTGTTAGGATGTTTATGTGTGGATGTTATTATGGATATTTAGATGTTTATATGCGGATGTTACGGATGTTTTGATGTTATGACATTGACAGTGTAAAATATGATTGGAAAAAAAAAAGTTTCATAACATTTTGCAAATTTTCTGATGACACTAATAAGAACGTAATTTTTTTTATATACCTTTTGTTATTAAATTAGTAAAACTTGTCCATTGCAATCATATCTATAACCATGTGACCAACATGTAGATATTAAAATTTCAACTTATTTTACAATGGGCATTAAAATAACATTTTAAGAAAATAATATAATAGTAAATATTGTCAATATTAGCATTAGCAATCAAAATAGAAAACTCAAACACCCATTTTTTCGGTTTTAAAATTAATAAAATTGTTAAATTATTGGAAGCTCGGAGATAATTAAGGTATAATAGAAGATAACAAAGATGTTCAAGGCTAACTGGCTAAAGTGGTGGAAGATAGGTACTGCATACATGTAGATATGTCCTTAGAAAGGCCTGGTTTTTTACTTTGATTGAAAAGGGTATCTCTATTGCATTTGCAAAGAAGCCTAGCTCTGTAGCCAACCCTTATTTGTTTCCTTCCTTCCCTTTCATCCATGCGATCTCCTTGCACGAAACCAATGCTTTCTACTATGGTAGATAACCATTGTTTTCTCTCATTATTAGGGTAGGTAAGAATTCATTTCCTTCAATTACTTCTACGAATGGAGACTCTAGTTATTGTTCAAGTGGAATGGAAGGCATGGCTTCATTTTGCCCTTCTCCTATAAATAGAGATGATGAATATTCTCATTGTATCAATTACATTGTTATTCACAAAAAGTAAAACAAATAAAAGAAAGATGTCAAATGTTAGGTTGGTTGTATCAGCTGATATGAGGAATATTGTCGTTCTTCAACCTCGGGCTAGTAGTGATAATACAACCATCAACTACTTCTTCCAAATAGAAATTTTGAGTATTGTTTTGATTTAACACTGATGTTATTTTGTATTTTAATTATTTGTTTGATACATTGAAGGTGGAGTGTGAACAGTGTGATTGGGTTTCCGTGGAGGAAGTTTGTGTTTCTTTGGGAGTCGAAGAAAAATGCACTACAGGGAGCAAGAGAAGGAATTATAACAATGCATCTCTTAGAATGGGTTATTTTACTTAAGCTTATGTTGTTTTCTTTGTTATTACCACTGTTTGTTTTTTTTTTCCTCATTTGTCTGCCCATGATTTCTGTTCCTTTTTTTTTTTTTTTTTTGCAGTTGATGGGTGTGACAAATGAAGTGTCATCTTATTGATCCTAGGCCATGGAAATCCACTGAGAGAGCATCACTTTAGAGAGATGGGACTAATGTTGTTTAATTGTAATGGGCTTATCATTTTTCTTGTTATTAATTTGAGCTCAAGTCACTAGTGGTTTTTTTTTTTTTTTTTTTTTAGACATCTGGCCATGAGATCCATGTTGATCTTGTTGGTCGAGAGTATAGGAACGTGATTGACGGAGAGAATGTCACAATCAGAAACCTGGAAGCTAAATTTGTGCCCAAGGGCTAAGATTGTTCCTTTTGGATCTGTCCTTTATGGTTGTTCTTCGGATCTTCTTTTAGACATTTTGAATGCTTGGGATATTATGGATGTCTTATTAGGATGTTTATGTGTGGATGTTATCATGGATATTTGGATGTTTATAACACTGACAATGTAAAATATGATTGAAAAAAAAAAGTTTCATAACATTTTGCAAATTTTCTGATGACACTAACAACGTAATTTTTTTTTATACCTTTTGCTATTATTAAATTAGTAAAAGTTGGTCATTGC
This sequence comes from Vitis vinifera, assembly GCF_030704535.1. NCBI lineage: Eukaryota > Viridiplantae > Streptophyta > Magnoliopsida > Vitales > Vitaceae > Vitis > Vitis vinifera. The sequence continues at coordinate 14,139,758 of NC_081813.1, forward strand.
AAGCATATCTATAACCATGTGATAACATGTAGATATTAAAATTTCAATTTATTTTACAATGGGCATTAAAATAACATTTTAAGGAAATAATATAATAGTAAATAATGTGGATATTAGCATTAGCAATCAAGACAAAAAACTCAAACACCCATTTTTTCGGTTCAAAAATGAATGAAATTGTTAAATTATTGGAAGCTAATAGATAATTAAGGTATAATAGAAAATAACAAAAATGTTCAAGGCTAACTGGCTAAAGTGGTGGAAGATAGGTACTGCATACATGTAGATATGTCCTTAGAGAGGCCTAACTTTTGACTTTGATTGAAAATGGTGTCTTTGTTGCGTGAGTAGAGAGGCTTGGCTCTCCAGCTAACCTTTGTTTCCTTCTTTTCTTCTCTTTCATTCATACGATCTCGTTGCACGAAACCAATGCTTTCTACTATAGTGGATAACCATTATTTTCTCTCATTATTAGGGTGGGTAAGAGTTTTTTTCCTTTTATTACTTCTACAAATGCAGACTCTAGTTATTGTTCAAGTGGAATGGAAGGCATGGCTTCATTTTGCCCTTCTCCTATAAATAGAAATGAGGAATAGCCTCATTGTATTAATTCCACTGTTATTCACAAAAGGTAAAACAAAGAAAAAAAAATGTCAAATGTTATGTTGGTTGTATCAGCCGAGATGAGGAATATTGCCCTTCTTCAACCTCGGGCTGGTAGTGATAATACAACCATAAACTACTTCCAAATAAAAATTTTGAGTATTGTTTTGATTTAACACATATGTTGTTTTGTATTTTAACTATTTGTTTGTTACATTGAAGGTGGAGTGTGAACAGTGTGGTTAGGTTTCCCTGGAGGAAGTTTGTGTTTCTTTGAGAGTCAAAGAAAAGCCCACTGCAAGGAATATGAGAAGGAATTATAATTATGCATCTCTTAGAATGGGTTATATTACTTAAGCTTTTGTAGTTTTCTTTGCTATTGCCACTATTTTTTTTTCTCGATCGTCTGCCTATTATTTTTGTTCTTTTTTTTTTTCACGATTGATGGATGTGACAGACGAGGTGTCATCTCACTAATCCCATGCCATGGAAATCTACTGAGAGAGCATCACTTTAAAGAAGTGGAACTGATGCTATTTAATTGCGATAGGCTTATCCCTGTGACCTATTTATTCAACGGTGGATGACTAACAGTGAAGGTATACCATTGTCACCATAATTTTATCCTTTTTTTGTTATTAATTTGAGCTCAAGTCACTAATCATGCTTCAATTTTTTTTTTTTCCAGACATCTGGCCAAGAGATCCATGTTGACCTTGTTGGTCGAGAGTACAGGAATGTGTTTGATGGAAAGTAGGTAACAATCACAAACCTGGAAGCTAAATTTGTGCCTAGAGGCTAAGATTGTTCCTTTTGGATCTGTCATCTATGGTTGTTATTTGGATCTTCTTTTAGACATTTTGGAATATTGGGATATTATGGATGTATTGTTAGGATGTTTGTGTGTGGATGTTATTATGGATATTTGGATGTTTGTATGTGGATGCTACGAATGTTTGGATGTTTATGTGTGGATGTTTATGACATTGACAATGTAAAATATGATTGGAAAAAAAAAAGTTTCATAACATTTGCAATTTTTCTGATGACACTAACAACGTTTTTTTTTTAATAGCTTTTGCTATTAAATTAATAAAAGTTGGCCATTGCAAGCACATCTATAACCATGTGACCAACATGTAGATATTAAAATTTCAGTTTATTTTACAATGGGCATTAAAATAACATTCTAAGGAAACAATATAATAGTAAATATTGTCAATATTAGCATTAGCAATCAAGATAGAAAACTCAAACACCCATTTTTTTTTCAGTTTAAAAATGAATAAAATTGTTAAATTATTGGAAGCTTAGAGATAATTAAGGTATAATGGAAGACAACAAATATGCTCAAGGCTAACTGGTTAAGGTGGTGGAGTGTAGGTACTGGATACATGTACATATGTCCTCAGAGAGGCCTAACTTTTGACTTTGATTGAAAATGATGTCTCTATTACATGAGTAGAAAGGCCTGACTCTGCAACCAACCCTTGTTTCCTTCCTTTTCTTCCTTTCATCCATGCGATCTTGTTGCACGAAACCAATGCTTTCTGCTATGGTGGATAACCATTATTTTCTCTCATTATTAAGGTGGGTAAGAGTTTCTTTTCTTCAATTACTTACTTCTACAAATGTTGACTCTAGTTATTGTTCAAGATGAATGGGAGACATAACTTCATTTTGCCCTTCTCCTATAAATGGAGATGAGGAATAGCCTCATTGTATCAATTCCATTATTATTCACAATGAGAATACGCTTGAGAGTATCAGCCGAGATGAGGAATATTGCCCTTCTTCAACCTCGGGCTGGTAGGGATGATAGAATCATCAACTAATTTTTCCAAAAAAAAAAAAAATGAGTATCGTTTTGATTTAACACCGATGTTGTTCCGTGTTTTAACTATTTGTTTGTTACATTGAAGGTAGAGTGTGAATAGTGTGGTTGGATTTCCCTGGAGGAAGTTTGTGTTTTTTTGGAAGTCAAAGAAAAGCTCACTACATGAAGCAGGAGAATGAATTATAACAATGCATCTCTTAGAGTGGGTTGTATTACTTAAGCTTCTGTTGTTTTCTTTGTTATTGCCACTTTTTTTTTCTCATTCGTTTTCCCATGATTTCTGGACTTTTTTTTTTTTTTTTTGCGATTGATGGATGTGACAAACGAGATGTCATCTCACTATCCTAGGCCATGGAAATCCTATGAGTGGGTATCACTATAGAGAGGTGGGACTGATGTTGTTTAATTACGATGGGCTTATCTATGTGACCTATTTGTTCAACGGTGGATAGCTAGCGGTGATGGTATACCATTGTCACCATAATTTTATCGTTTTTATTGCTATTAATTTGAGCTTAAGTCACTAGTGGTTTTTCTATTTTATTTTTTTTTTCAAACATCTGGCCAAGAGATCCATGTTGATCTTGTTGGTCGAGAGTACAGGAATGTGATTGATGGAGAAAAGGTTACAATCATGAACCTGGAAGCTAAATTTGTGCCCAAGGGCTAAGATTGTTCCTTTTGGATCTGTCCTTTATGATTGTTATTTGGATCTAGACATTTTGGATGCTTGGGATATTTTGGATGTCTTGTTAGGATGTTTATGTGTGGATGTTATTATGGATATTTGAATGTTTATATGTGGATGCTATGGATGTTTGGATGTTTGGATGTTTATGTGTGAATGTTTATGACACTACCAATGTAAAATATGATTGAAAAAAAAAAAGTTTGACAACATTTTGCAAATTTTCTTATGACATTGACAATGTAATTTTTTTTCTTTTTTTTTTATACTTTTTGCTATTAAATTAATAAAAGTTGGTCATTGCAAGCACATCTATAACCATGTGACCAACATGTAGATTTTAAATTTTCAATTTATTTTACAATGGGCATTAAAATAATATTTTAAGGAAATAATATAATAGTAAATATTGTCAATATTAGCATTAGCAATCAAGACAGAAAACTCAAACACCCATTTTTTTCGATTTAAAAATGAATGAAATTGTTAAATTATTGGAAGCTCATAGATAATTAAGGTATAATAGAAGATAACAAAGATGCTTAAGGCTAACTGGTTAAGGTGGTGGAGTATAGGTACTGGATATATGTACATATGTCCTCAAAGAGGCCTGATTTTTTACTTTGATTTAAAAGGGTGTCTCTGTTGTGTGAGTAAAAAGGTCTGACTCTGCAGCCAACCCTTGTTTCCTTCCTTCCCTCCCTTTCATCCATGCGATCTCGTTGCATGAAACCAATGCTTTCTGCTATGGTGGATAACCATTGTTTTCTCTCATTATTAAGGTGGGTAAGAGTTTCTTTTCTTCAATTACTTACTTCTACAAATGCTAACTCTAGTTATCGTTCAAGATGAATGGGAGGCATGACTTCATTTTGCCCTTCTCCTATAAATGGAGATGAGGAATAACCTCATTGTATCAATTCCATTGTTATTCACAAAAGGTAAAACAAAGAAAAGAAATATGTCAAGGGTTATGTTGGTTGTATCAGCCGAGATGAGGAATATTGCCCTTCTTCAACCTCGGGCTGGTAGTTATGATACAACCATCAACTACTTCTTCCAAATAAAAATTTTGTGTACTGTTTTGATTTAAAACTAATGTTGTTCTGTATTTTAACTTTTTTTTTTTTACATTGAAGGTAGAGTGTGAACGGTGTGGTTGGGTTTCCCTGGAGGAAGTTTATGTTTCTTTGAGAGTCAAAGAAAAGCCCACTACAAGGAATATGAGAAGGAATTATAATTATGCATCTCTTAGAGTGGGTTATATTACTTAAGCTTCTGTTGTTTTCTTTGCTATTGCCACTGTTTTTTTTTTTCTCATTTATTTTCCTATGATTTCTGTTCTTGTTTTTGTAGTGCGGTTGATGTGACAGACGATGAGTCATCTCACTGATATCAAGTCATGGAAATCCACTGAGCGAGCATCACTATAGAGAGATGGGACTCATGTTGCTTAATTGCAATGGGCTTATCCTTGTGACCTATTTGTTCAACGGTGGATGGTTAGCGGTGACAATATACCATTGTCACCATAATTTTATCATTTTTCTTGTTATTAATTTGAGCTCAAGTCACTAATCATGTTTCTATTTTTTTTTTCAGACATCTGGCCAGGAGATCCATGTTGACCTTGTTGGTCGAGAGTACAGGAACGTGATTGATGGAGAGGAGGTCACAATCATGAACTTGGAAGCTAAATTTGTGCCTAAGGGTTGAGATTGTTCCTTTTGGATTTGTCCTTTATGGTTGTTATTTGGATCTTCTTTTAGACATTTTGGATGCTTGGGATATTTTGGATGTCTTGCTAAGATAGTTATGTGTGGATGTTATTATGGATATTTGGATGTTTATGTGTGGATGCTATGGATGTTTGGATGTTTATGTATGGATGTTTATGACACTGACAGTGTAAAATATGATTGAAAAAAACAATGTTTGATAACATTTTGCAAATTTTCTAATGACACTAACAATGTAATTTTTTTTTTATAACTTTTGTTATTAAATTAATAGTCTTAATAAAATAAGATTGAAGTGAGATAAAATTCTACCAAATTTCATGTAACTTCTTTAACATTTTTAGTTTATAGAAAAAATAGTTATTGAGCATGATTCAACAAGTAACATATTTAAAATCAAACAAATATCTTATAGTTCCATAACAAAGCCTGCACAGTGAGTCTCGAAAAGAAAAATCATAAATGTCTAAAATCAATTTTAAGAAGTCTAATTTATAGAAAAAAAATGTCCAAAGAAATTAAAAATATTATTTAATAATTCGATTTTATGAACCAAGTTCGAAACAATGTAAGAACTAAGCATGTTGAAAGCATAACTTTTATCCCTTATTTGAAAAATTATTTATGACTCAAACAAGATCCTACTGACATATTTAAGAAGTTTAGAGCAATATCAAAGCATTGGAATAATTTTGGGGAGCTATAAGTGATTGGATTCTAATTTACAAATTCAAAGGTGCAAAGGACATTTAAGAATGTCAATAGAAAATTAATTTTGGGAAAAACTTTGTACGTAGTGATTTACTAAATCTCTTTCTAATATCTATGAATTCATCCATAATTCCTTACCTCAAATGATCATTATAAGCTCAACAAGGCTAAGAGTGACACCATTAATCAGAGTTATGGAATTAATTCGTGTATATTCAAAATCAAAATTCATTTTAAAAACCTTTTCAAATATGCATACCGAAAATAACGTAGCCTAGCTTTTCGAAAATTAATTTGCATACCTAATGACTTAAGATTAGTTTTAAAATAAAGTTAGAAGATTGATTAGACTATGAAAAAGGTTGAAAACAATTTTTTTAAAAAAAAAAATCTTAAAATACATAAAATTTCAAACACAAACCATCAAAGAAAAGTGTAAGTGTATATACATGAATTCTTTAGTGTACCAAGATGAAACTCAAGTGCCCTAAATATGAAAATAAGACATAGCTACATTTAAGACTAATTGTGTCCTAATTTAGGTTTTAAATTATGATAAAAAAAAAAAAAAGTATCCTAAGTGTGTGCCTAATCAAGCCTAAACATGTGATCATCCATTGTTGTCAAATATGTGTGAATTGTGATAAGTAAAAAGCGTATATTAATTGAAAACATAAAATTAAGGAGACATGAATTCAAATTAATATAGTCATTTAAAGCCAATTATCATACAATCATCCAATGGCTTATTTAGGCAAAAGAATGTGTTGAAAAAAAAATTACCCTAATCACAATCTTAACTCATCAAACAACCAATATTCTATCAAACAATTCCCTAAATGTCAATTCTAATAACACTCTTGTGTGGTCGGGTTTGTCCACACCTAAACCAGATTCAATATATCAAAATAAATCATGCAATTGAGGAAAAATTAGGAAAAGGAAAGCAAGATAATATAAAAGATAAAAATCAAAGATAGAAAATTCAATAACTTACCTAAGGATCTTCCAAAATTCGACAATGTGTTGGTGTTCTTTCAAGCCATGTTCAGCTCATCTTCATTATGCAACCAACTTTATCGCTTTTTCTTCACTGATTTTCAGCCATAAGTCTCCCACATGACCACCGAAATCCACCATTTCTCCATGGGAATTTAGCCATTAAAATTCTATTACCTGAACTATAATGCCCTAAACCAATTTAGGGGTAAAATCGTAATTTAGAAATTATTAATTAATTAAAATAATTTAATAAGGGTAAAAAGGTCTTTTCGTATTTAAAATCCCTAATTATAAATTAGATTTTTTCAATCTTCTCTATTCAGAAAACCCTTTTACACATAGATCAGAAAGATCAAATAACATAGGGTTGAAGATTTTGAGGTTTAGGGTTTGAAGATCAATTTTTCAGGTATGATTTTAATCCTTAAATTAATATTTTATATTTGTTAATTAGTTTTAAAAACTATAGATATTCTTTGGAAGATCTCAATCTAGATTAGGGTTTGTTAAATTAATTTTTAGATCAAAAGACTAGAAATTTATGAATGTAGATTAATTTGGGATGAAAATAGGAAAATTTAGAAAATTTCAATTAAATAGAAAACAAAATCAATGGAAGAGAAGAAATTTTAGATTTATAAAATAAATAAATAAATCGTTTGTGTACGCTTTAGATTTGGAAAAAAAACGTGTAGATATATGAACTGTGTGAAAAATAAAAATGTGGGATTTAAAAAAAAATATTGGAGTACACGTGTGTTGCCAAAGGTGTTGACTTAGGCATTGGAAAATATTGTATATGTAAATATACTATTATAATAATAAATAATGAGAAGAAACATGAGGCTTACTGTTTTATTCTTAGGGCTTCGTATGTGTAATGAAGATAGGAGGGTAATGGATTGGTTATGTATTGAATTTGAAAATTAATAAAAATTAAATATATTTAGTGTTAAGCTAACAAATGAAATATTAATAATAATAATAATTTCTTGTATAGGTTTTAATTTAATTTAAGTATATAAAGAAATAAATAGTGATGGTAAGATTAGGAAAGAAAATGAATTTTACAATAATTTGGAAACTCACTAAATTAATTTATTATTGTTTAGTAAGTTGAAAATTAATATTGGGTAGTAATAATATTAGCATGAAAAATTAATTAGGATCCCTAATACTAAATAAAATATTTTTAGGATTTTCAAATTTATATATTTAGATAAATAATTAATAATCAATATTGTGTATGATATTATGTTAGGTGAGGAGGAAATTTTTCAGAGTTAAATACTTCTAGATTTTGAATGCTTATTCAAGGTAAGGGAAATTAATGCATATTTTTATAAAAGAAAATAATTTTATTTTTATATTGTATTTTGAAATGTGTAAAAATATTGTTTTTATCTTTTCGCATGGATCAAATATGTGTTTTGTATGGAAAGTATATTTGAGAATTTTCTTTGTTTATGAAAAGTGAAAAATTGAGGAGATATGATATTTTGTTTTATAAGTTTGAATTAATAAAATAAAGTGTTTGACTATAGATTATATGGACCTAGTCAACAAGTTATAATTATTGACATTTGCGGCCCTAATCAACGGGTTATAATAGTTGATATTATATGACCCTAGTCAATGGGTTATAATTGTTGACATTTGGTTTTGTTCACCTTAACTAGAACAAATTTGAAACTAGTCACTTATTTGTAAAGTCTCGCCTAATTGGGCACCATTTGTTATTTGATAACCAGAGTAAAGATATTTTGAATGCATTTGTTTTGGTTTTGATGAGAAATTGTTTTGAAATGGATATGAGAAAGTTTAGTTGAAAAGTTTGAATGTATTACTATTTTGAACTCAAAAGTTTTTATGAAAATAAATATATGTTCTATTTCCTATTTGCAAGCATGATTGAAAATGTTTGATCCATGAAACTGCATTGATGTTCCTTATTGAGCTTTAAGTTTATGCCCCTTCGTTGATAATTTTTCAGATACTCTCAGTTCGGGCAAGGAATGATGGCTAGGCTGGGGAATTTTTCTTTGTTAGGATTTTGGTTCAAACTTTATTTTGGACATTGTTTAGATGTTAAAATTTAACTCTCGTTTAAATTATTTAAATTTGGAGTTATTTGGATAATAACATTCTAGTTGATGTGTTAGTTTTTTTTTAAAGTTGATACTTGGAGATTTTAGAATTTTTTTCCTACTACTCTGAATATGAATTTGGTAATTAATAAATTTTCAGTTACAATATGAATGTTTGTGTCGTTTCCTCTTTTAGCCTTTGGGCTTGAGATGTGAAATGACCATCATACCCTTAGAGTGGGTTTTGGGGTGTGACATGAACACCTTTCTCTCACCATAAAATATTCAATCGCCAAAGCACTAACTACTCCATTCATGGCCACATACCCAACAGCCACATTCATGCTCATGCAGCCACCAAAACACCATTTTTTTACCATAAAATTCAACCACCGAATCTTGCTTTTTCTATTGAAAATTTCAGCTACAATGCCTTCATTATTCTTTTCGAATTTCAAGCATTAAAATTCAGCCATAAACTCTTAAGCATTTTGGTGCTTCAATTCCATTAATCGACATGCAACTCTCCCACTAAAATTAAACAGTTGTCATTCTCCATGAACACGCACTATAATCGACATGCAACTCTCCCACTAAAATTAAACAATTGTCATTCTCCATGAACACGCACTATAAGAAGATAAGATTTTTGTTGTGGCCACCAACCTCGACGAAAAGGAAGATTAAGTGCGATTCTAGGATACGAGTGTGAACAAAAGAGACTGCAACAAGGCGTAGTCATAAGGGGAATAGAGAAATGTTATAGCTGCGACCACATGTAAAAGCATGACTAAAATTATTGAAACAATAGTCGCCAAAAAATCTGGTAGAAGAAAAATTAGTAAATATCGAAAAAAAAAAATTGTTGATATATCACAATGTTTTTAAAACCGGATCAGTCATTAAATAGAAAAAGTTATCAGTTCACGGTTCACTGGTTGAACCGCGCTCAAACCGGTGATGTCATAAATATATAATTTATAAATTATTAAAATTTAAAATAATTATAAAAATAAAAATAATAATTATATATTATTTAAAAATTAAATTTTATTTGAAAATTAGAAAATTAGTTTCAAATTATAAATTTAACTTAAAATCATAATTTAAATTTAAATTTAAAAAATTTAAAATTCATTTTAAAATTAAAAAAAAAACTCATTTTAAAATCAAGAATTTATTTAAAATTGTAATATTTTCATTAATTTAAATTAAAAGCATAAGTTTTAAATGTCATAAAATGAAAAAAATAATAATAAATATAAAAGGAAATAAATAGGAATGAGATAAGGTAAAAAATAATTAAAAGAATCTGGAAGAATTGAAGAAGAGAGGAGAGGAGTAGGCAGTGGGGCTTTGGAGGGTGGGTTTCCACTTCCAACGCCGGGTGGGGGGCTTCCGACAGGCACTTCCAGCATCGAGTGGGGGGTTTCTGACGGGCAAAAAGGGGAAATTTTTTCGGCTTTTCCAGCGCAAGGGGTTCCAACACAAGGGAGGGGGGTGGTTTCTAACGCAGGGGGTTCCGACGAGCAAGAAAAACTTTTCCAGCTCGTGCGCAAGCAGGGGGTGGTGGTGTTCTAGCGGGGTGTAGACCCCCCTCCCCCGAGGAGCTGGAGCTAGCTAGGATGATTATTTTTGTTGTTTTTCTGAGGGCCTCTGAAGTAGGCTGCTTTTGGGGGCGGCAGATGGGACGGGGTACGGGGAGGGCTTGCGGAGGAAGAGAGGAACAGAGGAGAAAAGAAAGGAAAAGCTGGCTGGAGAGGGGGACGGTTTTGGAGTTGGATTTTTAGAGGGAAAGCTGGCTGGAGAAGGGGAGTTTGAGCTGGATTTTTAGAGAGGAAGCTGAGGAGAGGATAGAAGATTTTTCGGGGAAAAAACAGAGGAAACGAGGAGAAGGGAGAGGTATGATATTTACCATGGCTCTTGAACTCATTTGATGTATATGATCTCCTTATTTTTCTCTTAATAGTTTCGAGTAAATATCCTCCGAGCATATGTTTTATTTCATGGTTCATAGTTATGGTTTAGATGCTGCTATCTCTTTCATTTTTTTGGGTTTGTTTGGAGAGCAATGAAGCTCTGTTTTAACCCCACATTCCATGCACGGCCGCCACCCTCACCCATCTTCCCCATCACTTTTTCTCTCTCTAGCCGCCGTACTCCTCCCTCACCCACATGAGCGGAACTTGGTAGACTTGGCTGCCCACCATGTCCACGTTCAGCTCGCCTCCACAGGAACCCCCAAAGCTGCCCGTCTACACGCGCGTGTCCCATGCATGCAAGTCGCCCCATCCCTCATTTTTTTGTTGCGTACGTGGTGCCAACAAGGCCCCTGCTCCTCACCAGTCGCCATCACCTGCTCCGGCCAAGGGACTGCCGCCGCTGCCCATCTCTCCATGGTGCTGCCGGCGTTGGGAGCCTCCATCTGAAGAGGATATCCAGGCGGAGGGGCAGGCCATAAGCACCAGGCCCAAGCTTTGAAGAAGATGATGCCTTGGGCTTAAGTTAAAGCACCAGGCCCAAGCTTTGAAGAAGATGATGTCTTGGGCTTAAGTTAAAGCACCAGGCCCAAGCTTTGATGGAGATGATGCTATGGGCTTAAGTTAAAGCACCAGGCCCAAGCCTTGATGGAGATAGAGCCCAAGCTTTCTTTTAATGGATGGACGTGGGCTTGATGGAGATGGAGCCCAAGGCTTCTTTTAATGAATGGATATGGGCTTGATGGAGATGGAGCCCAAGGTATTTTTAATTGAATGGATGTGGGCTTGGGCTTATGGAATGGGGTTATGAGAGAGATGGAATCCAAAGCCCTTTTAAAACCCTATTATCACTATTGTTATTATTATTTTAAATCTTACTATTATTATTATTAATTCAACTTTTCAAATATTATTATTATTATTATTATTATTAATTCAACTTTTAAAATATTATTATTATCATTATTATTAATTCAACTTTTAAAATATTACTATTATTATTATTAGTTCAACTTTTAAAATATTATTATTATCATTATTATTAATTCAATTTTTAAAATATTATTATTATTATTGTTATTAACTCAACTTTTAAAATATTATTCTTATTATTGCTATTAATGCAACTTTCAAAACCTTATTATTATTATTATTATTATTTCAAAATATTATTATTATTATTATTATTTCAAAATCTTATTATTATTATTTTTTTCGTTAATTCAACTTTTAAAATATTATTATTATTATCATCATTAATTCAACTTTTAAAATATTATTGTTATCATTATTATTACTTCAACTTTTAAAATATTATTATTATTGTTATTAACTCAACTTTTAAAATATTATTCTTATTATTGCTATTAATGTAACTTTCAAAACCTTATTATTATTATTATTATTATTATTATTATTTCAAAATCTTATTATTATTATTTTTTGTTGTTAATTCAATTTTTAAAGTATTATTATTATTATTATTATTTCAACTTTTAAAATATTGTTATTATTATTGCTATTAATTCAACTTTCAAAATTTTGGTATTATTATTATTATTTCAAAGCCTTATTGTTATTATTATTATTATTATTATTATTAAAAATCCATATCCTCGTAATTTAATTTCCTAAAGTTCATTTCTTATTATTATTATTATTATTATTAAAAATCTATACTCTAGTCGTTCAATTTCCCGAAGTTCATTTCTTATTATTATAATTATTATTATTATTATTATTATTAAAAATCTATATTCTCGCAGTTCAATTTCCTAAAGTTCATTCCTTATTATTATTATTATTACAAATTCAACTTTCAAAACCCATGTTCTCGCAGATCAATTTCCTAAAGTTCGCTTCTCATTTTCTTTAACAAATTTCAATTTAATTATTGGAACTCTAATCTTTCAAATTTAATTCCAAATACTCCAATTTTCAAATAAACTCCAAGAATCCAGTTTTCACTCGAATAGTTTTAATCCCATTTCAGTTCCTAAATAATCTTTTAATCTTCTTGAGTTTACATAAGCAATAGTAATTCCTTCATAATTTTGAAACGCGGGATTTGTGAGAATAGTTCATGAACAATAAATCGGGCTTTGTTGGGGGCCCTATGTTTGACCCCTTTTGACTGTCAATTATCGTGCTTACTGTATTTTGCTTGAGCTTCGCTTTGTACTCCGATACGTATGAGCTATGTTTTGTATTCATTAATTGTGCACTAATCCCGTTTCTTGGTAGCGCATTGCGGCTCGTGGCCGAGGTATGCATCCACTCCCTTTCTAGTCAATCTCTATTGCGTGTTTTGATTCTCATATTGTGCATGATTTAGGTGAATATCCATTGACTTTCTCGTTGATTGCCACATCAGTTTTACTGTATTAGTAGAGACCCGACTTTAGGGGCTTAGAGGGGTGCTACGGTCTTTACCGTACCTTCCCGATGAGTAACCTGACCCCCGACCCGATCCGGTTTTCACAGACCACCTTTTCCAAAACAAGGAGTCACACTTAGGGTTTTTCTTTCTTATTTTGTTTACCATTTAAAAATAAAACAAAAATAAGTGGCGACTCCAAGTCATTTCTTTTTAATAAATAAAAATCATTTTTCAAATCAAAATCGAGTTTCGCCATTGAGTGGGAAACGCATTGAGCCGAAATGCGGGGTCCACACGGGGTCATGGGCTGGCTTTGCAAAGTTGGTGGGGGTCCTTTTGGCAAGGCTTTTCCGACGTGGGGACAGGGAAGGTTCTAGCGGGGTTGTTGGGAGGGTTTCGACGAAGAAAAAGAGTTTTTCCAGCGGGGTGGGGGTCTCGCCGGAGAGGAACGGTGACAATGGAGGAAAATAAAATAAAAAATTGAACCGAACGGTTCGGAAGGAACTGTCCAGTTCATCCGGTTCGTCGATTGGACCACCAATTTAACTAGTCCAATTCCGATCTGACCATTTTCCAACCCATTTGACTGAACCGGAACCGTGACCGGCCGACAGTCAAACCGACTAGTCCAGTTCAGTTTTTAAAACCATGATATATCAACAATATATCAGCAGAAGGCAATAAATCATCGATTTTTCTAAATAATCTGTTGATATAGCATAAAATCGTCAATATATCGACGATAAATCGCTAATTTTTTTAGAAAAATCAATGTCCTTGTTGAACGTGATATGATGGCCCAGATCACGTCGAAGTGCAACGGTCATGTTGCCAGTCCATTAGACGCTCCAAATTTAATCTAGGTTTGATTCAATGGTTGGGATGACATTCCAATGGTTATTTGATAATCCAACTGTCAGATTTCACTCAGATTTTATTCCAACTAGCAAAAATGTTTTTCAACAATTATTTTGGTCAAAAATTTTCCTATAAATAACTCATTTTACATCCATTTGATCCACATTTCATTGCATTCTTCATTTGATCTCTTATTGCTCATAATTTTTCTAAAGTTGCTCATTTATTTAATTATTTTAAGGTATGTTTGTTTGAAATTTTAATTAATTTTGTTTTCAATTGTAAATAATTAATATATTTTCAATTAATTAGTATATTTTGCAATATAGATGATTTAATGTTTTTTTTACATTCAATTGTAATTAATTTGTATATTTCCCATTAATTAATTTGGCTTAATTTGGTCATTTAATTTTAGATGAATATGTTAATTTTAGATGATTATTTAATTTCATTTTTATATTCAATTTATAGTGAGATTTAGATTTAGTAAATTAACTTAGCTAAATTATTTAATTAATTTAATTAACAACAATTAGTATATTTAGAATATGTTCATTTTAAAAGAGTATATATGAATATTTACCAATTTATAAACCGAAGTGGCTAAATAGCTCAGTTGTTTCTTTCCTCACCACCTTTTATGCCAAGTTCTCTTTTATTAACGAGAAAATATGTGCCACATCAGAAAATGACAAAGCAAATCTGATGGTGGGCCTTGGAGGGTAGTAGGGGAGCGTAACGTGGCCTAGTTAGGGTGTTGGTCAAACATGGGTTACCCTATTCTGAAGAATTTGACTTGGAATTATGACTGTAGAGATGATATTAAAGCTTCCTTAGGGATGATTTCTACTTTTGTTTCCCCATGTGGTTAAAGCGTTTTTATTTTATATTAAAATTATTTTGATAATAATTTTAAAAAATATTTTTAATATAATAATATTTAAAAAATTATTTTTTAAATATTAAAAAATTAAAAACACTTTCTAAAATCACTGTCAAATATTTTTTTTTTTAAATCTTAAAAATGGTTTATCATTTGTATTCCCCTATCTATACCTATATCTTTTATCAATTGTATCTGTGGGATCCTCCCCAAAAATTGCCACATGGCTCCCTCTCCCTTGGCCGCGCAAACGGCCCCCCTTTCGACGCGTGGAATCATAGCTCATTCCACCCAGGTAGGAATTCCGTCTGGCTGGCGCCACTTTACTCCTGACGTCTCACATCCGGAATTCTGTCCGGCCAACGTTCTACCTT
Organism: Vitis vinifera; assembly: GCF_030704535.1. NCBI lineage: Eukaryota > Viridiplantae > Streptophyta > Magnoliopsida > Vitales > Vitaceae > Vitis > Vitis vinifera. The sequence continues at coordinate 14,154,902 of NC_081813.1, forward strand.
ATCCGGATGTCTCACAGCCGTAATTCTATCCGGCCGACATCCCACTTTCTCCAAATATCTCACAGCCGCAATTCTATGCGGCCGACGTTCCATCTTCTTCTGATATTTCACATCCGGGGCCTGTCGCCGGATGGGAGAGGAGGACGATTCAACTTCCCCGGGCAGACATGTCCGGATCCTTCGATATGGCTTATCCGGATAACATCTGTGGCCAATGATTCAGATTCCCCGGATAGCTTGGCTCGTCAGATACTCGCGATCCGCCGGATCCATTTTCGCCCACAATCAAAAAACAAACTCTTACAATACTGACAACCAAGTCTCCTGAACTGTCACTCATCTTTAATGCAAGATATGCTCGACAAAATATTCCCAAATCTTCTCAGGTCTCCTGACACATCCCTAATATTTAAAGTCATAAATTGAGGCAACATCCACCGCCTAACTAAATATCCTCCTGACAGCCGCCATCTTGGACCAGAAATGTCATGATTACTTCGCCACCTTATGAGCCACAATCATGATGATGGGACCCGCTAGCACAACGAGGCCATACATTCTTACTCGTATATAAACTCTAAGGAGGCTCTCAGAGAGATAAGCCATAAGCGATAAGCAACAAGAAAGAAAGGGATAAACATCCTGCTAAGGGATAAGCATCCTTGACGAAATTCAAGGGGCAACACTCCCAAAGGAAAACTCTATTTTCCAACAACTTCCAAAAGACTAACTTAATCATCGGAGGGTGTGTCCGGACAACCCATCCGGACATATTTTTTGCAGGAGGAAGGAGGAATTACTACAATGCGTTGATCGAGATTCCGTTGTCGGTGATTACTATTGCAGTAGGGGAATTTTGCCATCAACATTGGCGCCGTAGGTGGGAACGTCTTTTCTTCTCAGTAAATCCTATACCTTCCAACTGTAAAGATGACTTCACCCTCAAGAAGGCATTCTTCCGCCAGAGATGACGAAAGTTACTTCGAATGGCAAGACAGCATGGAGAGACGACAGCGAAAAAACGAACGGCATATGCAAATTCTACTCCAAGAAACAAGGAAACTCAGGGAAGAAAACAATGTCTTGAGGATCCGAAGCTCTTCCCAACCTCAGCACTATCAGCGGATGCAGGACCCCTGTCACAACCAGGGAGCTCCATTCCCCCGAGGGGCGAGCCCAACCCTCAAGGCGCATGAAGCATGGCCTAGCGAAACCCCGGTGCACGCTCATCATGTCCGACGAGACGAAAGTTCAGGCTCCACTCAAGTCTCGTCTAAGCGACAGCGTGAGAAAAGGCCCCAAATATCTGACGCAACGTGCACGCGTCTGGGACCCCAAACACCTTGCAAAAACAGGCCTCATACTGCCATATCACTGGATGCACTCTCCGAGCCTTCAAGCTCACCTACTTTACAGGGACATGCCTCCCGCCCACTTGTGGCGCGGGTTGGTAAAGATCCCTCGCACACGGCCCCTCCGGGCTCTATCAGCAGACGCCACTCTGGGTCGCTTTGGCACCAGAGCCAAAAATTGGGTCGCTTTGGCACCGATACAAATGGAGACAAGACGTCACTCTGGGTCGCTTTGGAACCGATACAAATGGAGACAAGACGCCACTCTGAGTCGCTTTGGCACCAGAGCCAAAAATCGGGTTGCTTTGGCACCGATACAAATGGTGGCAAGACGTCACTCTAGGTCGCTTTGGTACCAGAGCCAAAAATCGGGTCGTTTTGGCACCGATACAAATGGAGACAAGACATCACTCTGGGTCACTTTGGCACTAGAGCCAAAAATCAGGTCGCTTTGGCACCGATACAAATGGTGGCAAGACGTCACTTTGGGTCGCTTTGGCACCAGAGCCAAAAATCGGGTCGCTTTGGCACCGATACAAATGGAGATAAGACGCCACTCTGGGTCGCTTTGGCACCAGAGCCAAAAATCGGGTTGTTTTGGCACCGATACAAATGGTGGCAAGACGTCACTCTGTGTCGCTTTGGCACCGATACAAATGGTGCCAAGACGTCACTCTGGGTCACTTTGGCACCAGAGCCAAAAATCGAGTCGCTTTGGCACTGATACAAATAGTGGCAACACCCAAATGTTGCAGAAAAGGCCGATGTTTTTGTTGCCTAGAATGGTACCAGGAGGGCAACGCGCTGGGGTAAGAGCATTGCCACCCAAGGTCGAATCCTGGGGAGGCCACTCTGATCCTGGCCCATTCCGGCTGTGATGCCCCCGTCTGGCACAGTTTGGTGGTACGGCTGGTTAAAGCCAAAAATTCCAAGAGGGAAACAATAAGGGGTAAGAGCATTGCCACCCAAGGTCGAATCCTGGGAAGGTCACTCTGGTCCTGGCCCATTCTGGCTGTGATGGCCCCGTCTAGCACAGTTCAGTGGTACGGCTGGTCAAAGCCAACTCTGGTCCAATCCCGGATAAAGCAAATGACGTCCCAACACGGCGGACAAAGATCCCCCGGCATCAGACCCACTAGAAGCTATACAGATATCAGAGGGAGGTGAATGTTTCACATGCGTCAGTACTCTCCTCCCGCCAGCCAAAAGGTTCGAGCTTCAAAAGGTGCTCCAACAAAATTGCGATATCTTCGCTTGGATCCCAAACAAAGAATCGACTCCGGATGATTGGTGGTCTCTGCATGTTGATGGGGCCTCCCGCTCGTCCGGATCAGGAGTCGAACTCCTCCTCAAAGCACCAACCGGCGAACAGGTGGAACAATCCATCCGTCTGGATTTTCTCGCTTCAAACAATGAAGCTGAATATGAGGCCATCCTATCCGGACTGGGCCTTGCGACCACTCTAAACGCCTCAAAATAGTACGAGGCCAAAGACTAGCGCATGGCCAAACACTTATTGAAAATACAAGAATTACTCAGCCGGTTGGAAGAGTGGGGCATTGCCTGAAGATCCCAAGCGCGCCTCACTAGCTCCCACAACAAGAAAGCACCACGTGCCATTGTTGTCCATATGAAAGAGAAATTTTGTAAAGGTAGCATTTTTATCCCGCCTTTTCTGACCAGGCCAGACAGGCGATATAAAAAGGGGGGCATTGTGGGATCCTCCCCAAAAATTGCCACGTGGCTCCCTCTCCCTTGGCCGCGCAGACGGCTCCCTTTTCGACACGTGGAATCATAGCTCATTCCACCCGGATGGGAATCATAGCTCATTCCACCCGGGTAGGAATTACGTCCGGCTGGCGCCACTTTACTCCGGACATCTCACATCCGGAATTATGTCCGGCCAACGTTCTACCTTATCCGGATGTCTCACAGCAGCAATTCTATCCGACCGACATCCCACTTTCTCCGGATATCTCACAGCCGCAATTCTATCCGGCCGACGTTCCATCTTCTCCTGATATTTCACCTCCGGCGCCTGTCGCCGGATGGGAGAGAAGGACGATTCAACTTCCCAGGCCAGACATGTTCGGATCCTTCGATATCGCTTATCTGGATAACATCTGTGGCCAACGATTCAGATTCCCCGGATAGCTTGGCTCGTCAGATACTCGCGATCCGCTGGATCCATTTCCGCCCACAATAAAAAAGCAAACTCCGACAATACTGACGACCAAGTCTCCTGAATTGTCACTCATCTTTAATGCAAGATGTGCTCGACAAGATATTCCCAAATCTTCTCAGGTCTCCTGACACATCCCCGATATTTAAAGTCATAAATTGAGGCGACATCCACCGCCTAACTAAATATCCTCCTGACAGCCGCCATCTTGGACCAGAAATGTCATGATTACTTCGCCACCTTATGAGCCGCAATCATGACGATGGGACCTACTAGCACAGCGAGGCCATACTTTCTGACTCGTATATAAACTCTAAGGAGGCTCTCAGATAGGTAAGCCATAAGCGATAAGCAACAAGAAAGAAAGGGATAAACATCCTGCTAAGGGATAAGCATCCTTGACGAAACTCAAGGGGCAACACTCAAAAAGGAAAACTCTATTTTCCAACAACTTCCAAAAGACTAACTTAGTCATCGAAGGGTATGTCCGGACAACCTATCTAGACATTTTTTTTGTAGGAGGAAGGAGGAATTACTACAACGCGTTGATCGAGATTCCATTGCTGGTGATTACTATTGCAGCAGGGGAATTTTGCCATCAACAGTATCGTTTTTCATGTGAGTTAAAGTTTATGGTTTTTTGGTTTTTTGGTTTTTTCAAACATCTGGGAGGAGAATGAATAATTTTGAGCTTTATGGGGCATGTGGATGCTACGAAGCTGAAATTGATGGGAAGCATGGAAGCCAAGTTCTTGCCCTACAGTAGTAGATAGTCAATGGATTTTATAATTTCCGATCAATTTTCCTTTTGTCCAGTAATCTTCATAACTGTTATCATTATCTTCATTAACAAACCAAGTGAGACTGAGAGTGAGAGAGGAATTAAAAAGTGTACAGTCATTCTCTCCGCCACGTTCTCTCACCGCCACCGCCAGCCCACCGACACCCACACCTTCATCGCCGGAGATAGCCCCGCCGTGATCTCCCTTTCCCTCCAATGCACCTTCACCCATCGCCGCCCTTCCCTTCTCTCATGCCGACGCAACCCTTTCCACCATGCCTACATCGCACCTGTTCCCATGGTACTCGGGCGCATTGGACTCATTCATTATTGATATTGGGTTTCCATTATTGATATTTGGGTTTGTTGATATTTGTTTTGGGCCTTTGCTTGAAGCTTTGTTTGTGGGTTGCAGCGATTTTATTTTCATTTGGGCCTTAGGGCATTGTTATACAATTAACGTGTGGTTTTTGGTTGTATACATTTATTTAATTTGACTAATTATTATTATGTTAGGCTTATTTTATTACTTAATGGAGAAGTGAAATTCTATTTTTTTAAATAAGGATCAAATTTGAATTTTTTTAAAAAAAAATAAAATTATGAAAATTTTACCTTTTCTAAAAAAATGAATGAAAGACATTTTGTTACCAAAGTTTATAAAAATTTGGTTCATAGAAATTTGAAAAAATATATATAAAGGAAAAAAAAAAGGATAAAAACTAAAAAATAATAATTAAAAGATTTAAATTTAATAAATGATTTGTATATGTTACTTGAAACTCAATATTTTATAAAAAGATTAAATAATTTTAAATTGCATGAATTTTTAATTAATTTTAATTATATTTGATTTTTGTTTTACAATTTTATAATAAAATTAAATAGAAAAAAATTAGTTTTTTTAATATTTTTCCTTGGCATTTTTCTTAAACAAAACATACTATTAAAAATTACGAATTTTTAATTTTTAATATTTTTCCCTGGCAATTTTTTATTTTGTATAAAATCAAAATTTGTTTGAATATATTCTAACTTTTTTAAAAAATAATTTTTAAGAATAAAATTCAATTTAGAAACTAAAATATAAGAACAACATTCTTGGAGCATACATACCAATTACTGAATTTGGAATTGCGATAAAATTATTTTAGTAAATTACAAATTTTAATTCGATGTTTTGAAATAGGAAATAGTAACATGGGATGGAACAAAAATCATTGATTGCGAATGCCCCGAAAAGGAAAGTCTTAAAGCATGTTTGTTAACTTACATTAAAATTATTATTATTATTATTATTTAAAAGAATGATAATATTTTAAACTATTAATAAGGAATAATATTATTTTAAATTTTTAAATAAATTTTAATTTATTTAAAAAATGGATATTATATTAAAATAATTATAGAAAGACATATTGATAAGTATCTTGAGTTTACTCCCCACCAGGGAAGTTGCTCGAACCAATTTGCTGTCGAAGGCATGGCGAAAGCTATCTGCTTTTTCCTCTCTCCCAGTTTTGATGTTCGAGTCTGCGGATTTTCTCGCTTCACCTCGCAAAGACACTAACGTCTCCTCCTTTATCAATGTCGTCGATTCCTACCTAAAACTCCGTCAGAAAGACGCAAGTCTTGCGAAACTCCGGCTCCATCTGCATCTCAATGACGTCGAATCGCGTTCGCTGATAGACTCGTGGATCGACGCGGCACTTGAGAGGAAGGTGAAGGAGCTGGATCTATTTATGCTACCCAGGGGAAGGGCGAGAGGAAAACCTTACAGCTTCCCGGCTAAAATTTTTGCTGCCACAACAATTACTGTTCTCAGTTTACGGCGTGTCATATTGGAAATCTGTGGTGATATAGATCTTCCGGCGCTACGAAAGTTGTATTTAGGAGAAATCCGGTGTGATGAACAACCAATTCAGAAACTGATATCAAGTTGCCCTTTGATCGATTGTTTGCACATCGAATCTTGCCACGGGTTACAAAAGCTTCATGTTTCGGGGCTTGCTAATCTACGTAGGCTGGAAGTAATTTGGTGTTATGAATTGAAAAGGATTGAAATCAATGCGCCAAGCCTTCAATATCTCAGCTATCAACAAGGAAAATGCCCGTGTGACGTGGTCTTGAGGGCCTGTGAATTTCTCAGAGAGTTAACATTTTGGTACTCAATTCCAAAATTGTCTCTGGACTTCCGAACCTTGAGGGATTGGGGATAAGGTGCACTCAATTGCAAAGGATTGAGATTTCGCATCATCAGCTCAAGCGATTAGACCTAAGTCTAACTGAAAACCAGAGCAACGCGAAACTCAAGATTGATACCCCAAATCTCCAGTCATTCAAGTATGGTGGCCATAGAATGCCTTTAGCCTCTCTCATATCATCTATGAACACTTCATCTCTACAGGAAGCTGAGATTCATTTTCTCAGCTTTGATAATTATAGCCATCTCAATTGAAAGAATTTTTTGAAAAATTGAAGCATTGTCAAGTTATAAAACTACTCATAAAATCCAAACGGGTAAATTTCCCTTCATCTCATTGATGAAAATTTAAACAGTATAGGATCACATGTTGACATTTAAGCATGCATTGAACGGCAAAAACGGAAACGTTCACCTTGGTTAATTCCGTGAAAGGCCATTTCTTTCTCTTTTCTGGTATTCAGGAAGCTCCTCCAGTGCTTGATGGTGCGAGAATTACGGGTTAATGAGCTCTTCCCTTCTACACCTAGATTCAGTCCAAAACGAGAGTGCGTGCTCTCTTTCAGCCAGCGAGAGAAGCCCCTTTTTATTCTTTTATATATATATATATATATATATATATATATATATATATATATATATATATATATCACACACATTATTTGGACCACCACTTGACTTAATGGGCCAGTCAAGTGAATTAGGATGAGCCCATAAAAAAATCAAGCAACAATATGTGTCCAGTCCCATTATGGACTACAATGCAAAAATAAATAATACTGATTTATGACATTATTAAATTGATTATGTAAGTTCACACATAAAAATTCCAACAATCTCCCACTTGGACTACATAATCAAACATTACAACATACACATAATCATAAATCAATGTCCCATAGAATCTCATCATAAATAAATAATCAAAAGCAATCATATATGCTTCATTGCTTGATTCATAGGGAAATGTACAATAATAGCAATCCTTTCAACAATAACATAGTATTACAATACCAAAAATGGCTCCCACTAACTTAATATAACCTAGGCTTCCAACAACCCCATTTGAGATACATGTTCCTGAAACGCAATTATGGGTAAGCCTTTTGTTAATGGATCCGCCAACATATTTTTTGTGAACATGTGTTCAATATCAATAAGAGACTCTGCCACTTTCTCCTTAACAAAATAGAACTTTACATCAATATGTTTGGAGCGAGAAATACTCCTAGTGTTCTTGGAGAAAGCAACAGCTGCAGAATTATCACAAAATAATTTCAGCGGTCTAGAAATGGAGTCAACAACTCCCAAAGCTGAAATAAAATTCTGCATCCACATAACATGACAACAAGCCTCATAACATGTCACATACTCTGCCTCCATAGTTGAGGATGTTGTAAGTGTCTGCTTGATACTTTTCCAAGATACAGCTCCTCCTGCCATCATAAAAATATAGCCCGTAGTGGATTTCTTATCATCTATGCAGTCAGCAAAATCAGCATCACAAAACCCAACTACATGCTGATATGTCAACATTAAGTTCTTAGTTCCTTGCAAATACCTAAGGACCTTCTTAGCTGCTTTCCAATGTTGACTCCCAGGATTGCTCAAGTACCTTCCCAACATGCCCACAACAAAAGCAATATCAGGACGTGTACATACTTGAGCATACATAAGGCTGTCCACCACAGATGAATAAGGAATGGTCTTCATTTCCTCTCTCTCATCATCATTTTGAGGACACTGAGCCTTTGAAAATTTATCACCCTTCACAATTGGCGCTTTAGTAGATTTACAGTTGTTCATATTGAACCTCTTCAATATCCTTTCAATATAGGCTCTTTGAGACAATTTAAGCACTCCATTAGCCCTATCACGAAGAATCTTTATGCCCAAGACATAAGAAGCCTCACCAAGATCCTTCATGTCAAAATGGGTTGACAACATGTGCTTTGTCTCAATCAACAAGTCAGGATCATTTGATGCGAGTAGTATATCTTCAACATATAAAACAAGAAATATGTAACTACTCCCACTAACCCTCAAATATATGTATCTGTCAACTGTATTCTCTTTAAAACCATTTTGGGTGATAATACTATCAAACTTCAGATACCACTAGATCTTTCATCAACAGAGCTCACATCTTCAAAATATACAACCTTGTCTAACTCAATGATCCTGGTGGTATGAGATGGACAATAAAATCTGGAACCCCTTGATCCAATGCAATAACCAACAAAGAAACCACTGATGGTTTTAGGATCAAGTTTCTTTGACTGTGGATTATATGGCCTAACCTCAGCCTTACATCCCCAAACATGGAAATGATGAAGGCTTGGTTTCTTCCCTGACCATAGCTCATAAGGTGTCTTAAGCACAGATTTACTGGGCACTTGATTCAAAATATATGCTGCAGTCCTTAAGGCTTCACCCCACAGAAATTCTAGTAAAGAGGAATTGGACAACATGCACCTCACCATATCTAACAATGTGTGATTCCTCCTTTCTGCAACCCCATTCTGTTGAGGAGTGCCTGACAATGTATATCTCGCATCAATGCCACATTCCAACAGAAACTTAGCGAATGGTCCAAAATTCCATCCAGTCTCATCATATCTCCCATAATACTCACCATCTCTAACCAATCTCTCTAATCTTTGCCTAGAAAAATGACCTAGGCGTTTGTGCCACAATATGGAAGAACTCAAATTTACTTGGCTTATCAACTCTCAAAGCCCAGTCCAAAATGTGCATAGCCATATGCACATTGAAAGACTCAAAACATTCCTCAAAATTATTCCAGTAAGAGGTTTGATGGCAGACAATTGCAGAGTAATACCAGGATTGCTAGTAGCTGGAAAATAGCAAAATTAAGCAATATGCATGTTACTACAAAATCATGCATTTGCTAGTTTCCAAAATTTCTCAATTTAGCAACAGCTTGGAATTTTGAAAATTCCACGGCGGTAAGGACAACTAATTAAATATCACAACCAAGATGCACTAATTTTATTACCGAAAGGGCAAAGAAAATTAGTACGATTCATAATATAAAATTAATTTCCTTCACCAATCCAAGCATCCTACCAAATATTATAATCATCGATAGGACAATCACAATACCCGTATGCACCTTAGTTATCACAATAATAAAACAATCAAAAGAGGGAGATAAAATATCTCAACAAAGACAATTTGACATATATAAGATCACGATAGGCAACCACACATATGTTCACAATTGTCATGAATAAAATTCAAAATATCTTAATTTTCACAATTTGACACACTTGGAATTGCGATAGGCAATCACACAAGTGTGCTTCATTGCCTCAATAAATTGAAATATTTAACAAAATTGACATAGGACAACATTATTGATATAAGGAAAAAAATTATACCATAAAGAACAATAATAATAATAATTGTCCCAATAAAGTCAAATTTAACAAATGCATAATAATTCTAGCATATGCACAATCAATCCAAGAATACCAAGGCAACAAACAAAAAAAAAAAAAAAATTTGTTTTGTTTTGTTTGTTTGTTTTTTTTTTTTTTTTTTTGACGTCATCACGTCACTATTCATCTCCTTCTCCAGCTGAACACGGCTTGGTGCAGGAGAAAAAAAAATTTTCCTTTTTCGGCCAAAATTTTGGGCATTTTTCGACAAAAACCGCTTAGATTTCCATCCTCAAACATCAAACCTTCAATCTAATCCCAAAATTTGCACAAAAAACGCATAATAGGAAGAACCAAAGCAAGCCCTAATTCTCGAAATCCCACCAAACAAGCTCCAAAAATCAAATAAAATGATGGGTTTTGCTCCAAAAAATATTCTCTACAAGTTTCCAACAACAATCGGGCTTGAAAACAGAGAATCAACATCAAACGAGAAATAAAATTCCAAAAAAAATGGCTTCCACAATAGGAAACGGGAAACCCAAAAATTAACCCAAAATTGCAGCTCAAATGTCATCCATGCTAGCTCTGATACCAATTGATGAAAATTTAAACAGCATAGGATCACATGTTGACATTTAAGCATGCATTGAACGGCAAAAACGGAAATGTTCACCTTGGTTAATTTCGTGAAAGGCCATTTATTTCTCTTTTCTGGTATTCAGGAAGCTCCTCCAGTGCTTGATGGTGCGAGAATTATGGGATAATGAGTTCTTCCCTTCTACACCCAGATTCAGTCCAAAACGAGAGTGCGTGCTCTCTTTCAGCCAAAGGAGGAAGGAGCAGGGAGCCAGTCAGCGAGTGAAGCCCTTTTTATTCTTTTATATATATATATATATATATATATATATATATATATATATATATCACACACATTATTTGGACCACCACTTGACTTAATGGGCCAGTCAAGTAAATTAGGGTGAGCCCATAAAAAAATCAAGCAACAATATGTGTCCAGTCCCATTATGGACCACAATGCAAAAATAAATAACACTGATTTATGACATTATTAAATTGATTATGTAAGTCCACACATAAAAATTCCAACACTCATCTCATCTCTCTCTCTTTTCTGTCAAAAATCTTTCTTATGAATCATTGCTTATTTCGGCTTGCTTGATTGAAGGAGCTCATTCTTCCCAAAAAGTTGAGGCCAATTTTATCTCCCCCTGTTTATGATATCAAGCATCTAAACATAATAGTAAATTACCGTTGTAGATACCAGTACATCATAAATTGCTTGATTTGGATGTATCACCCTCAAACTTTATCCATTTCATCAAGGACCAACCCCAAGTCTTTAAATGTAATAAATTTTCTTCCTTAATGTTAATTTAAATTCGGCTTTATTTGAATTAATTTATATAGAAAGTTAAATAATTTTTTTAAGCGTTGTGAAAATTATATCATTAGAAACTTTTATTTAGCTTAAGACAGAGCTTTTGATTTCTTAGAAATCGATCCAAACAAGGGCCTTAGTCTAACTATGATGTTAAAATGTGATTACAATGCAAGTCATATATAACAAGTTTAACAACAAAGAAGAGCACCCCAAGTGTTGCACAACTTGTACCACCAAATGTTGGCGACATTATTTGGAAGATGTTCAAATTGATGGTGATGAAAGCAGATTGGAAATTAACGAAATTACTGCGATGCCAGAGTCATCTACATTTATGAATTGTGAAGTTAGGTTTAGATTAAAATGGAGATCTCAACTACTATACAATATTAGACTTCTTTACACTCTTTATATAAATTGATGGGATTTGCATAAGACTTGATATTTGGACAGCTCCTTATGAATGTCCCTGTCATAAGGTTTATAAGCCTTCAAAATGCATGTGGAGATTAAATTTTTTGACTTCCCATACTTTATGGGAGCATTAGTTGTAGTGTTTGGCATGTCCTCTTTTATAAAATTTCACCTATCCCTGTATATGGTTGTCCAGAATGCCTCAATGCCTTTAACCATGCTTCAACACTGATTTCTTATTCTTCATTTAGTTTTTGGTTCCTTATAAATCATTCAGTGGTCAAGATATTCTGGCCATCCTTATGATAAAAAAAGTTGCTCCATGCATTTGATAACTGATTTTTCTAACAAAATTTTTAAAAAACATATTTTAATTAAAAAACACTTCTAATGAAAACATTCCTACTTTTGGAGATATCAAACATGATTACTTTTGAAGGATGTTTGAAGGATCTAACATAGTAGTTGGCCATTGCAAGCATGTCTATAACCACATGACCAATGAATGTACTTCCAAATTTTAAATTTTCAATTTATTTTACAATGGACATTACATAATAAAACTGCAAAATAACCTTGTAAAGAAATATTAGCATTAACAATATAAACAGAAAACCGAGGCACCCATATTTTCAGGCTATGGCTCAAGGGTAAGGTGGTGGAAAATAGGTAGGCAGATAGGCTATCAATTGGTGCATGAGAGGCTATCAAGTTGGTAAGCTGGCGAATGGAAGTAAATTATAATAAAAATTGGTATATATAAAAGGATGAAAATATCAGCGATTATGGATATATCGGAAATATCAAAAAAATATCGATGGATATTTTTTTTCACAAATATCGATGGAGCGAAAATTATTTAAAATTCATAGGAATGCTTGGAAAAACTCTAAAAAATGATAAAATAAGTAAGAATACACATTTTTAAAGTTATTTTGTAATTGTAATTGACATAAATATAATCAAGAAGAAAAACATCGGTAGACAGAAATATATCGATAGATTCGATATTTGAATTTTAAGAATAATAAATATGAATTTTGAAAATGTATAAAGTTAAAATTGAGTTAAGAAATATTTGATTTTATTGAATAAAAATAATTTATACATAAATATAATACATATCATATTGCAATAATCCTTAGTATAAAAAAAAAAATCGATGTTGTTTTATCATATTGTTACACGAAGGAAACTCATGTTATTGAAGATAATATTTATTTAAAAAATTTTAAAATACTTTTTTAACAACATGTTTTATTAAATTTTAAATAAAAAATTAAATTAATTTATATAAAATATTTTATTTAAAATTTTATTAAAAATATGTGATAATAATTTTTTCTATTAATATTAATTTATTTAAATAATTAAAATTAGTAATAATTTATTTTATCACATCAATTTTAATTTATTAAATATCACGATAAAAATCGAAATTTCAATCCTAGTAGTGATTTAATAAAAATAAAGATGGATAATTAATAATTATTTATAGCAAGAGAGAGAGAGGAATATTGTTCTTATATGATTTGTTTCTTCTTTTTTTTTTTAAATCTCTACTAAAACTAAAAATCAAGAGGGCCACCCACTTCTCTCACTCGGTCATCAAGAAGCCCTTTTCTGAAGTTGCCATCCAGAGCAGAGAATCCCTAAAAAGGGCCTATTTTCCTCTGCCACTCTCAATCCTCGCAGGTACTAATCTAATCATGTTTTTATTTTTTTTTGCCCCCGTTTGATTCCCAAGAAAATCCACCCCCCATTCGATTTCCGGGAAAATTCATCATCGTTTGATTCCCGAGAAAATCCATGGAAAACCCCCAAGGAAAACCAAAAAATTTGTTTTTTTTTGCTCCCTGTGTTTTCTGGATCTGTTCCAGGGGTCTCTTTGCTTTTGTGCCATTGGATTTCAATTTCACGAACCCTAAATCCACGATTTTTGAGCCGGGCTGAAAAACACAACCTGTGCGCGGGCTGGACTGATAGGAAATATCGGGAAAATTCCCGAAAATTTTCCCGAAAAATCTGTAAAAATACTTGTGTCAAATAGGTTGCCGAAAATTTTCGACATTTCAATCCTTGCAGTACATATATTAGAGGTTGTCAACTGTCAATGTTCTGGAATTGGGACTGGAAGAGTTGGTTGCTGTAAGCTTTTGATTTTTCCGATGTTATCACCAGGCTATGTCAATTGTCACGGTGGTGCTGCCACTATGGATAAAAATAGTTTTCTGTCATTACTTCTTAGTAGGTAAAAGTTGCTCTCTATCATTACCTCTACCCAGTTTCAGCAGCAGAACGGGGGAATCAAATTAGCTAACCCGTGTAACTATAACTATGGTCAGTTAGTAACTACAGTTAGTTGGTAACCAGAGTTATAGCTAACCCGTGTAACTATAACTATGGTCAGTTAGTAACTACAGTTAGTTGGTAACCAGAGTTAAATTCTAGAAGTTTTGATATAAAAACATATGTAAATCAATCAGGTGATCAGGTGAGTGGAAGTGAAGAACACGTTTCCAGAATTTCTTTTCTCTTCTTTACTCTTTTATTTTTTCTTCACCAAGAATGGTATCAGATATTCCACCCAACTACAGTTCAGAAAAGAAAGAAGGAAAAATGCTGAGGGTTGTGCTTCTTGCATCAGCTCATTTGCATAAGAGGGTGGCACCGATGATGAGGAAATGAACTATTTCTTTAAAGTAAACATTCAATATTGTTCATCATTTGTTGTTTGATTTAACATTGATGTGGTTTTGTAGTTTAATATTTTAGTTTCTCTTACCTTGCTGGGAACAATGTGGATGGGTTTCTCAGAAGTATATCCGTTAACATCGGAGTTCAAGAAAAAGCCTCCGGGGAAGTAGGAGAAAAACCAAGTGAACATATCTCCTACAGTGGGTAGTATAAGCGTCATCCTCTATTATTTCTACTCTTTCTCTCCTTGCTTCTATTATTGTTTGTTTCTTGGTTTTGTAGTGTGATAGGTGCGAGCGGTAGGGGATTATCTCACTGGTCCTGGACATAGACGCCCACCGAGGGGAGATGATTTTATAGGCGTGCCATTGATGGTGTTCGATTATGATGGAATCCTCTCAATGACACATCTGTAAAATCATCTTCCCTCAGCGGGTGTCCATGTCCTGGGACCAGTGAGATAGTCCTCTACCTCTCGCACCCTTCACACTGCAAAACCAAGAAACAAGCAATAACACAAGCAATGCTATCGTTGATGGGGAGTATATTGAAATCAACATGCGAGAAGCTCGCCAAGTTCGAACCCTACAATGGATGACAGAATGCTTGGTTTTTAGTTTAGGCATTTTATGTTGGTTTTTAGTTAACCAGGTCGTTTCTGTTTTTTCTTTTTGTTCTGTTTCATTTTCGTTTTCTCTCTGTTTGTAATCCCTTTTCTATTATCAGTATCAAACATTTCGATTCCTTATGACTGAAACTTGTCGTTCCAATCCAAGAGAGCCCTAGTGGAGTGAGCAATAAAATAAAAACCAGGAAAATTTGTCCCACTAAAAAAATATAAATTTAATTTTAACAAATAAAAATAATGACAACTAAATATTATTATAAAAAAAAATCATCATTAATTAATTACGAATATTTTATACTATTTCAATATTCAATATTCTCGGGCTTGAATTTGTTTGGCCAAAATGGGTGCATGGGCCACCAATCACCCGCATCTTTTGTGTGGGCAAACCGCAATATAAAGGTATTTTATTCCTGGTACCATTCTGGATCAACCTAGGAAACTGGGAGAACAAAATAGAACATGGTCCCATAACCTTAAGGTTAAACTGTCAGGATAACACTACTATGCTATTTATTTCTTTATGTAAACATTTTCATGTTAGGTAAAAAAAATTCCTCCCAAAATTTTTATAATAATAAAAATGCAAATAATTTAAAGTAACATGATATAATTTTTTTTAAACTTATAAAACAATAAGATATATAAATTTTAATATATATATATGAATTAAATAAATTTTAACAAATAACTTCACATTTAAATATTATATATATTTTATTTAATAAAATGTTAAAATGTTAATGTATCTATATCTTAATATGATAATATTAAAAATACAAAAAAAATAAATATTACTAATTTTTAATTTCTTTACATACTAAAACTTTTTTATAAATGTTTTAAATTGTAATAATATATAAATTATGTATTTATGACATGATCGATTCAACCATCGATATAACCAATAAACCATAAAATGATAACTTTTCCAGTTCTTTGATTAGTTCGATTATGAAAATACTAAAATAATAAATCAAATACTATAGTAAGAAAAAAAAAATTATTGTGATATAGACTATCGCACAAAGACCATATTAGAGATACAATTATCATATTCAAATGGGAAAAGACATAATCATCATATTCACTAATTGATTAATCAAGAAAGAGGACTATAATATTTTAATTTATTATATAGTTAATAAATCAAATATTACAGTAAAGAAAAAGATTATTGTGTTATAGACTATCACACAAAGATCATATGAGAGATACGATTATCATATTCGGATGAAAAAAATACAATTATCATATTCACTAATTTATTAATCAATAAAGAGGACTATACTACTTTAATTTATTATATATAACTATATAATAAACTATCTTTTATATTTAAATTCTAAAATAAGATTTTGGTGTTAAAAGCATTTAAGAATAATTTTTAAATTTTACTTTTTAACAATTATTTTCAAAAATATTATCAAACTAATTTTTATATAAGTATTTTTTTTTAAATGAAAATATGATAGTTGTTACTTTAGTGTATTTTGGTAAGGAAAAAAAAAAGGCATATTCTTAACATCACATTCCACTTCTATGAAATGACACCGTTTCAAAGCTGCAAAACATTACACCCAGTTCATACTAAAAGCTATTATTTTTCAAACATCCATTACCTCCCTCACCCAAATCCTCATCCATGGCCTCTCACTTCAAACCCGCCTTATGTCCTAGTTGATCAGCCTCAATTCAATTGATTATACTCGTTTCATCCTTGATCAAACCCTTTCTTCTTGATCAAAGCCTACACCCTCCACGACTCTCCACAAAATTCCCTATTTCTCTATCTCTAAATACTTTAGAATAGTGCTAAACAAAGTAATTTCACATATCCATTTGTCCTAAAAGCTTGTTCCATCCTTGGTCAGGTGCTTGACGATGAACAAATTCATAGTCTCTCCTACCCCTTCTATGGATAACAGTCTCAGCTTTATGGGTCTTTGAAACGTCCCTTCAAACCCATATTTTTCAGCTAAATAAAAGGGCAAGTGATCAGTGCAAGGAGGAACCAAAAAAGAACCATTCAACAAACCATTAATCCTTGCAATTGAATTATAAGGAGAATCGGATTAATGGGACATGGGATAGAGAGAGAGAGAGAGAGAGAGAGAGAGAGAGAGAGAAAGAGAGAGGTTGTCGTTGAGAATTGTAACAAACGTGGCATACCATATCACATGTTCCAAGATCACGACCCAATATGTTAGCATCAAGATATATGCGACATCTGTCAATGATTACCTAGCTAGTTGTCTTTGCTTTAAGGTTGTTGAGAACAACCTATTTAAAGGTGGGATTAATCAATACAAACATCAACAAATAGTATTCTATTTTGACACGAAGTAAAATTAATAAATATTAATATTAATAATATAATTAATAAAATTTATTTATTTTAATTTTATGTGTATACTTTTTGGTTTAACTTGTGATACTATCTTTTTTTTCAAATAGAAAATCCAGTATCAAAGCCGCTTATTTTGATTGTATGTTTAGAAAATCAAAATCGTTAAACAACATTTAAAAATACTATTAGGCTCTGGTAGTGATATCCATCGAACAAAAACTTCAAATTGTTAAAATATAATTCGTTGACCAAGAGTACAATCAAATGAGCCCAAAGCAATTATGATACCATCAATAAATCTTAAAAATAAATACCTAATTGATCATTTTTATTTTTATTTTTGTTAATTAGATGGTTACTGCGGATCAGTTTATCAAATTACAAAAACATTCTAAAAAGAATGTCACCTAGCTTGAATTTTTTTTTTCCCCTCAATTCATATATTCAACTCTCTCAACTAAAGACCAAGGATACAACAATAAAACCATACACACAATCAAATTGGCATTCAAAAGAATCAATATAACACATTAAGTGATGATGAAGGTCCAACTACCTAAATAGGATGGCCACAAACACAAACATAAATTGAAACCGAGTCCATTTCCTTCTCTACCTACATATTTCACAAGCTGACACAACGAAAAAAATAATACACCATTTTTTTTTAGACTTTCAACATCTATGCTAAAAAAGGATGAAGACAAATAAAGGAAATCCATCATCTAAATCTAAAACGTGGAAAATAAGATAAAGGCGTGAATTTTTTAAATTTTCATACTTCTAAGATCCATGTAATCCCAATCAAACACATATACATCTCAAAACAACAACACCAACTTCCTAAAATTGAACACGAAACTTTGAAAGAAACCTATAAATATTCAAACTTTAGGGCATCATAGATCCAAAGAAGCCCTAGAACATAGAGAAGGTTTCACAACAAGAGACTGACCTCTCAATTAAAAGGAATAAAACAAAAATTACATGATGATTCACATTTAAAAACTTGGTTAGCTTGAAATCCTGAAATAGTCTCCTACATTCAACTTCTGTCATCAAATCAACCAACCCACTTCCTTAAAACCAGTGACATACACAAAAACTAATTCAAAATTTGAACAACCCAAATTTCTTAGTTTGCTCTACCATAGGAAAGGAAAAAATAAACTCAAATCGATAAACATACTCATCAGAAATACAAATCCAATTAAATAAACACTTCAAATTGCGAAAAACTTTGCTCCATAAATCATTCTCGTCTCAATGTAAAAACCTATATGCCAAAATTTGAGACACAACTAGTTGAGAAAAAAAGCTAGACAAATAGGAGATTTGAGTGAATGTGAAAGCAAATGTAAGAGAAAGAAGGAATGGGTTACCTCGAGGGAGAAAATTTGAGCCTTCAACCCCACAAAAGCGACTCCCTCTATCACTCACTCCTCTCAATGTCTAGCAAAAATGTGTCTTTCATACTCCAAAACACTCACTATATGTCTCCACAAATCTTAGAGAAAAAATGGTGTGATGACAGCAAAAGAGAGTAGTGTAAGAAAAGACCCAAATGATGGACCTGACGAGGATGTGGTTGGCTGGAAACATAGTGGGGTTAGGGCAAACTGAAAGCATGAAGTTTTGGGAAAATTGGTATGATCAGGTTCAGATGGTCAAATTTTGATTTTTGTGTTTTTCAATGGTTCAGTTTTGCTTTGTGCTGACATGGACTCGAGGATGTTGCTGGCTTGGAGACCTGGAAGGCCAATCTCGGCACAAAAAATGGAGCCAACTCAAAGTGCATAAAAAAATATATTACTTTCCACATTAAAAGTTGGTTCTCATATTTCATAAAGTTGGGTTCCAAAAACCATATATTTCCCAAATGGCCGCATTAAAACACAAGTTTCCCTTGAATTTAACTTGGGACAATCATTTTCAATACTTTAATTGGAATGAGTTTGAATCAATTTGAGACGATCATTTTCAAAACTTTAGTTTTTGTAATTCACAGCCAATTTGGGTTGAGTTTGAGTCAAAGTTCAAATGACTTGAGCCTAACTTGAACCCAATTTAATATATTATCATATATAATAATACTCATTTTCATATTAGATTTTTTTTAAAATATTAAATTTTATTATAACATATACTCTTTCATTTGTTAGAAAAATACATAAATTCATTTTTATTATTTTAAAATATTTTCCTATTTACTATTTAAAAATTTATATAAATATATAAAAAATGTTTTTTTTAAATAAATTATAAATAGATTTGAATAATGTAATTTGGTTAAATGTCTAACTCGAACAATCCGCGGTTAACTCGTTTCGTTCCAACTTAATATGAGAATTAGTTGGATTCAACTTAAGTTGAAAACCTGTCTGAGTGAAAGTCCGATTGGGTTGGGCTCTCGGGTTACCGATCATCTCGGACATTTTGCAGCCCCTTTTTAGGCGTTGCCCCAGTCTCTTGCGTTCATCCTAATTCCGGTACCCACTGAAACCCTTGCTTGAAAAACAGAGACCAGTCGTTACTCTGATAGCCGGTGGTCGCTGCAGTCTCTGGCTCCACTATCCCCGACAGGTACACCTCACTGCAATCACCTCCACAGCCGTTCCTAGCCGCTTCTAGCTGCTCTCATATCCACCATCGTCATTCATCTCCGGCAAGGCGCCAACGAGAATAGCTTTCGTTTTCTGGTGCCTTTGGATATACCATCACGACTGTCATCTCACCGACGGCCACCGCTTCCCTGCCATCATTACTCTTTCTGTTCCATAGTTCTGGCACCAGCAGCACCATTGCAGTCAATGACTACCAACAATAAGCAACATTATTTCAGGTTTATATAATTCCCTGCTCCATTTAGTTTTCTCATCATGACTCTTCGGTTTTTTCATTGCCTTTCATCTGGTTTTCACTCTCTGATTTCTCGCCTATCATCTGTGTTTATTTTTATTTTTTATTTTTTGTTGCCTTTCATCTGATTTTCACTCTCCCATTTTCTCTGATTTTCACTCGCTTTTTCACTCTCCGATTTTCTCTGATTTCTTGCCTATCATCTGGTTTTTTTAGGGCATTCCTCAGAGAATTTAGAGGCAGATTTTAGGGTTCGACTGTTGCCAGGTATGACTTCTACATATTTTGCTCTTTACAACACCTATTTTGGTGTCGTGTTCAAGTTGATTGAGTGTTAGGCATTTAGTATTCAATCGATTTCCCCACTTCTTTTCTAATTTCTTCTGTTTTTTCTGGTAGGGTTTTGAGTTGTCAATATTCAGACGTTCCTTAAACGATTTGCTTAAGCATAGTGTGCAGAGAAGACTTCTCTTATTCATTTTTTTTAAATGATTTGCTTTGCAATCAGTGAGACTCTTGTGACCACTCACCCCACTTAAAAAAAAAATACCCTAACGCATGTTTTAATATATTCATAAAAAATGGAATATTAAATGCAACTGATTATTAAAATTTATTTAACTGATTATTAAAAATATAAAAAACCATAGTAAAAATCATGTTAATGAGTTTTTTTAAATATATTTTTATAATAATTAAATATAAAAGAGACATAAACTTATAAATATTTTTGAGCCCATCAAGGTAACCTAGTTGATCCAGGCGAATGTTGGGAAGTGTGGTCCTAGTAAGAGGCATATGGTCCCGAGTTTGAATTCTGCCATTGATGATATCTTGATTTACCCCATGTTGGTTGTTTCGGGTGTGGTCAGCACCCTAAGTTCTACTATTATTACCTTATGTCACAAACCTTTTTGATAAGTACCCTATGCCACAAATTTTGTCATATATTTATAAAATTGTTTTATTACCCTACTAATAAATGGTATCGGCTTAACTCAACTGATTTAAATAGCCATGTCATGTGTAGTTCAGTATGGTTCTATTTTCTTAGGTTTAGAATAGTGAAAATTTTTTAGGTTTTACTTGTATTTCTTCTTTCCCTACATTTTCCTAGCAACCAAGCGGAGCCTAAATATTAATATAAATCCAACCCAACTCTAGAGTGAACCTTTTATAACAACATTATACTTATTAAATGATCAAAGTAAAACATCAAATTAATTCCAGTTGGGAGAGTTGCTAATGTGGAGGGATCAACTTTTGTGTTGGGCTGTTAGGCGGGGAATCTAACCAATAAATACTTAGGCCTGCCTTTTGGGGGGCTCCTTA
This sequence comes from Vitis vinifera, assembly GCF_030704535.1. Lineage (NCBI taxonomy): Eukaryota > Viridiplantae > Streptophyta > Magnoliopsida > Vitales > Vitaceae > Vitis > Vitis vinifera. The sequence continues at coordinate 14,176,509 of NC_081813.1, forward strand.
CAAAACAATTAAGGGTTTGGAACATGGTGGAGGAGAGGTTTAAAGAAGGCTTGGTGCATGAAAAAGGCTATAGATACATATGTGTGTGTGTGTGTGTATCAAAAGGAGGGATACTTTGATCAAAAGTATGCTGTTTAGCCTACCTAGTTATTTCATGTCTCAGTTCATCATTTTGAAAAAGATGAGCTTAAGATTGGAGTAAATTCAAAGAGATTTCCTTTGAGGTCCACACTTGTGAAAAAACCCCATTGAGTGAATTGGTTTTTTGTCAACTCAAACAAAAAGAATGGGGGCCTGGTTTTTTGCCAGCTCGAATGAAAAGAATGGGGGCTTTGACATTAGAAATCCATTCACTTTAAACAAGGCTCTCCTTGGTAAGTGGAGTTGTAGATTCACAATTAAGAGAGAATCCCTTGGAAATAAGCTAAAATAAAATATTTTGGGGAAGAAGGGGGATGGTGCTCAAGGGGTGTGAGGGATGGTTCTAGGGTGGGGTTATGGGAGACAATAGAAACAGGTGGGAGGTCTTTAAAAGTAAATCTCACTTCATAGCTGGTAATAGAAGAAGGGTTAAATTTTGGATAGATAGATGGTGTGGAGACTTATATTTGGAAGTCTTTACCAACATTATTCTCTATGACATCCTAAAGATCCATGCATAGCAAAGATGTGGGAGCAAGTTAGGGAGGGAGTTTGGTGGAGTCCTTGCTTCTCAAGATAGTTCTAGGACTGGGAATTGAAAGAGTGACACATTTCTTATGAAGATTGCAAATGAACTTAGTTAAGAGATATGAGAAGATAGAATGAGTTAGAAGGAATCTAAGTGTGTCGAATAGATGCTTTATGTGCAAAGATGAGGAAAATCAATTGATCATATGCTTCTTTATTTGCGCTAAAGCAAGTATTAGATGGTAGCTGGTTTTTTCTCTATTAAGTGTGGTTTGGGTGATGCACTTTACAGCAGAGGATTCTTTTGAGTTGACATGGATCATTCATTCATGAGAAAAAATGGAAAAAAGCTTGGAGGGCCGATGGAAGAAAAAGAAGGTCATTGGAAGATGTTGAATTGTTGGATTAGGCAATTAAATCTTTTCTAGGAGATAATCATTCATTGACCATGATAAACTTTGTTGATTGGTTTAGCTTTGAGAAGGAATTGGTTTTTTTTTTTTTTTGGTTTTCTCTCTTCTATGGGCTTGCTTATTGTATATATCATTTGTACTTTGCTACACTCTTTGCTTTGGTGTTGTATATATATTTGCTGTGTCTATAAAAAAGGAAAATAATCAAAGCTAAAAATTGAAAGAGTAACCCTAAAAAAACCAATGGGACCAGGAGTATCCAATTCCTCCCCATCTACCCATGTTGACACATGGGTATGGGTGTGGGATCCTTGTTGGACATTCCTCAGTTTTGAGTATTTGATTTGGTTGATTTACCTTTTATTTTCAAGTTCTTTGATAGATAATTACATAAAAAAACCTTTTATTTTCAAGTTCTTTGATAGATTATTACATTAAAAAAAGAAAAAGAAAAAGAAAGTTAAGAAGGGATAAGAAAGTGGGGTGAATGAGGTTTCTCTACCGGAGGTTTCCATTAAGGTGAATGAGGTTTTCGACGAGGGAAAAAGTGGGGTGTCTAAAGGTTTAAGGTTGGAAGGAAAGGAGCTTTTTGGCGGAGGAAGGATCTCTGAGGGTGGACAGCTTGGTCTAAAGACCAGGTGGGTAGGGTTGGTGACTAAAAGGCCATTGGGTGGGCCTGCTAGCACATGGAAGCTGTCACACACGCAATTTCTAGGTTGAGTTTTTGCGTTTGTGCAGCGTCTAGGCACACCCTAGACTAGCCTTTCCTCAAGCCACAAAGCACACAATATTTACAGGGCTCTCCCCAACTTGAATCTCATTGATTTCCAACAGATTACAAGGGCTCTCTGCAAGGACTCCCACAATCTCACTGGGTAGTTCACTTGCCTTTAGGAGGCACGAGGCTCTCCTTTTATAGAGGCTGCAACAAGCAGTCCTAATCCCACTAGGTAACTGACATTTGAGTCCTAGTCTGACTCTGATTCCAAGCTCAACAGACACCACCTTGAGTAGAACTCGGAGTCCTATTCAATCTCAAACTCCCAAGCCACAACCTGCTGCATCAAGACTCAGTCTTCCAATCTGATTTATAGTCTTTGTGTGTTTGGAGTCCCTCTCCTCCTGCATCAGGTCTCTGTCTCCCACTTTGACTAGAAGTCCCATGCCAGTGGGAGTCTCCCCTGCTATATGTACCAGCCCACAGTGCTTGCTGCTGCAGATGATCGCACCTTGCTTGGCTCATTCCAATGCCAAAACGTGTTGGCTCAGTTGCCTGCTCAAGACTCATGTTGTTGCATTAGTGTGTGTTGGGCTTACGCATCAAGACCTTTGCTGCTGAGGCTGTGCTCGTCCTTGTTGAAGGACAAGTGAGTAAACTCGATGTGTATTGGGTGGAGGTTGCATCAATAAGATTTTTCCATGAATGGCAGCATAACTATCATTCAATCCCATGAGAAACCGCATGACTCTCTCTTTCTCATCCCTTTCCTTAAGTTTCTCCAACCCTCCACAAGAGCAGGATAGCACTTCATGATAGGATGAAAGTTCATCCCAAAAAGCTTTAAGCTTTGTGTAGTAAACCGAAATTGATTGCTGCCCCTGCCTATGTTCCACGATGTCTCGTTTGATTTGATGAATTCTTGAATCGTTTCCTTGAGAAAAATGTTCTTGTAGATTTGCCTAGATTTCTGCTGCAGTTTCGACATAAATCACCACTTCTGGCTATGTCTGCATGAATGGAATTCAATAACCATGAGATTACCATATCGTTGCATCGTTGCTAGGAAGGAAAACTATCATCTGTTGAAGGAGGTGGTTTAATGGAACCTGTGATGAATCCAATTTTGTCTTTAGCACTCAAATTGATTCTCATAGCCTGACTCCATGTGCTGTAGTTATCTCCTTCAAGTACCTTGGAGACAAGTACCATACCTGGGTGGTTGGAGTGGAGTAGAGAGAAGGGATCTAAGGCTTCTATGGTAGCCTTGGATGATGTCAATCCCATTTTGTTGATGTCCATGGCAGCAGCTGTAACAAGGAATTAAGTTGCGGAAGCGTTTGGAATAATTCAGAGTCACTAGGTTTGGTGCTCTGATACCATGTGAAAAAACAGAGTAAAACAGAGTATTTGGAAATCTTTAGTATATTGAACATATCAACTTACGGGGAAGAAGATACATATATACAAAACATCGATTAGCCTATTCCAGGAATCTATGTGCATACGGATCAATTACAATCAGTCAAAAATAATCTCCTATATACAATCAAATCTCATCCTGAAATTATGGGATTCTTGATTCTTTTCCCGTAATACTGTCCCCTCAACTGTAAGTAGATCTCTATTGAACTTAAAAAAATCCTATCATTCTGTTGAATAAAATCATCCAAAGAGTGGTAAGCAACCTACAATTCCTCCTAAATCCCTTGGAAAGCCCAATGCAAGCTAAATGATTTAAAATCACTATTTTATTTTCATTTTTAGTGAAAAGATGTGACACACGCATTTTGGAAAAGATGCAACTTACACCATTTGTTGCATGGGTTCAGGTGTTGGTATATATACATGTCCGATCCTTAAAGTTCCCAAATTTTAAGATATGAGAAATAAACTAAAAACTAAAAAGGATTTCAATGAAGGACATAGGTACTTGGGCATGACTAAAGATTATATAGTTGCATGATTAAGGTCTGATTGGTTTATGTAGAGTTATATTTATTTTGTCATTTATTTTTCAAATGATGTAAAAAAAAATGAGCGAGAGAGAGAGATCGAGAGAGTCTGCGGGTGAGGGAGTGAGAGAGATTGACAGCAATGGAAAAATGCATCGCGCGGAGAACAGGCGGAAACGGAAAACAATCAGTTTCGAAGTGGAGTCCAAGGCATTCGAGCTGGAAATGGTGGAGAAGGGAGGGACAACCCTAACCATAACAGAGAGCAAGAAAGGAGTATCGTCCTGGGTGCGTATGGGTTTGAACAGTGTAGGGCTACTCATGGAAGGTCTCCAACAGTGCATCGAGGATAGGAGGGATGGAAACTGGGAGAAGAGATGGAAGGAGAAGGGTCGAAGCTTCTCCATGGTGCGCGTATACAACAGGGCTGGATGTTTCCTGCGGGTAGGGGTAGTTGATGAGGTATCAAAGAGATACAGCATTTGTATCCCTAAGGGCAAAGGAAGTAAAGGGGGCTGGACGGCGATGGTGGAAGGGTTGTGCCAGTTGGGTATCATCGCTGATAGAAAGGTACAGCAGGAAGGAATGAGGATTTCGGGAAGGTCGAGCCCGGAAAAAGTGAAAGGAAGGTCGTTCGTGGACATGGTGAAAGCTTGGGGGGACAAGGAGCCCAGTCCCATACGAGTGGAGGTGGGACGGGAGGAGATTAGCAGAAACATTAGCAGATTGAAGAACTGCTTGATTGGAAACTGGGACCCTAAAAACGAAATAGGGGAAGATTTGGAAAATCTGGGCTGGAAAATGGCAAAGGCTTGGGGATTGAAAGGTAAAATGGGGATTGCGAGTATGGGTAAAGGGCGAGCTCCTCTGGAATTCGAGCTCGTGGAAGAAGCAAGAAAGGTTCATCTGTCTGGCAACAAGGTGGTGGGAGGTGCTCAAATGGGACTAGAGAGATGGAATCCAAGATCGGGGTGTATGGAAGAGGGAGAGATAAGTAAGGAAGTGTGGGTGAGGATATTGGGACTTCCAGTCTCGCTCTGGGTCCCTTCGGTGTTGAGAAAGGTGGGAGACGCCTGTGGTGGATTCTTAGATGTGGATCCAAAGACGGAGAGGATGGAGGAATTAGAATGGGCAAGGATACTAATTAAATCGGACGGCGCGAACACCCCGGGATCGTTGGTGATAGGGATTGAAGAGATCTCTTACTCCCTATCACTATGGTGGGAGTCGGTGCCGGTGCTAAGGCAGGAAGAGGGGAGGAAACGCTGCCTGAGCGATCGGCTACGAGGGGAGGTTAGTGGAGATGCAACTCCACGTGCGGGGTCGAGAGTGAAGGAGAAGGTGGGTGTGGGGATCGAGATGCAGCGTCAGATGGGAGACGGGACGTGCCGTCTGTTGCAGAGAGAGGGTACAGCAGAACGGGTCTTTTCGCATGTGGGCCAGCTGCGGGGGCCCGACTCGTGGGCTGGGTCCGCGGGTCCTAGCAGCTTGAAGAACCAGGCTGCTGGGCCATCTCTAAGCCCAATGGGGGACCAGCTTGGGCTGCGGCAAGACCCAAATTTGGGACGGGCTACAGTTGATGGACTGGGCCAGCTTCAAAAAGGAAAATCCAGTCTCAACCAGGCCCACGATGTGGACAATGGACCCCTTTTAAAGATCTTCTCCCCTGGCCTCACTGATAAGAATAGAAATGTCTTCACGGAGAATGTGTTCATCGATTACAGAGTAGAAGAGATAGGAAGAAGGCAGCAGTCGGTCCCACCATCCCAGGATACAGAGAGGATGCTGGAGGAAGAAGCTGCAAGGTACGGCATTGATGTAAATTTGGGGGGTTTTAGGGTACAAGGGGCTTCTTCCTCTAATTCTCTTTATTTTGGTCGGTCTCCGGAAAAGGAGGGTTACGACCATTCTGGGATGCAAAGGGAGGGAGCTGTGATTGGAAGTGGGTTCCGAAATCCAAATGTAGAGGACCGAATAGAGATAAGGAATGGCTGTTGGGATCTGGTTGAAATAAATAGTGTTGAGCCTTTGGGAAGAAAATTGGGAAGGATGGCAGTCCAGACGGAGCCACAAGAGGGTAGTAAGGAGGACCAACTGAACTGGGAGGAGAGTAGTCTGGTTAGATTCAGCCATTTCCTAGGCTTCTCTACGGAAGGATTGGAGGTGGAAATCCTGAACTTTTTGGGCAAAATCAGAAAAAGAAAGGAGAAGATCATAGGTAAAGGTTTTCTGGAGGCCTCAAGATTTGAGAGGGAGCTCAAGAGATTGGAAAGTTCTGTTAACTATGAAAAGGAAGCTAAGAAGAAAGGCCCTATGAAGGGTAGAGGGAACCAGAAAGTAGGTGTCCAATGAATTTAAGAATTTTGAGCTGGAATGTGAGGGGCGTGAATGATAGGCTCAAGAGGAAAATTATTAAGTCAGTGATTAGGAGTCAGAAGGTGGATCTATTCTGTCTCCAAGAGACGAAGGTGCAAGTGATGTCTGATGAGATGGTGAGGAGTCTAGGGTCGGGGAGATACATTGATTGGAAGGTGTTGAATGCTAAGGGGACAGCAGGAGGTGTCATAATTTGTTGGGATAAAAGATCTTTGGAGATTCTGGGGGTGGAAGAGGGCCAGTTTTCCATTTCCTGTAGATTCAGGAATGAGGGTGATGGTGCAATCTGGGTTTTCACGGGGGTTTATGGACCTTTTTCTAGAGAAGATAGGGAGGGTTTATGGGAGGAACTTGGGGCAATCAGAGGATTGTGGGAGGAGCCGTGGTGCTTGGGAGGAGACTTCAACATAACTCTGTACATAGATGATAGAAATAGAACTGGGAGAATTACTTCAGCTATGAGGAGGTTTGCCCAGATCATTGACGAGCTAGGACTCGTTGATATCCCTTTGCAAGGGGGTTCCTTCACTTGGAGTGGGGGGCTCAACAATCAAACGCGGGCTAGACTGGACAGATTCCTAGCAACCCCTTGTTGGTTAGATCAATTTAGTAGGGTTCTTAACAGAAGGCTGCCTCGTCCAACTTCAGATCATTACCCGATTCTGTTAGAGGGGGGAGGGGTAAGGAGAGGTCCGTCTCCTTTCAAGTTTGAAAACATGTGGCTCAAAGCTGAAGGGTTCCAAGAGCTGATAAAGGGGTGGTGGCATGGGATAGAGGTTAGTGGGAGACCAAGTTACAGATTGGCGACAAAGCTGAAGGGGCTGAAACAAAATCTAAAAACATGGAATAAGGAGGTCTTTGGAAGGTTGGAGAAAAACAAAGCCGATGCTCTTCAGCAAGTGGAGTCCTGGGATTCTGTGGAAGAAGTGAGGAGTTTAACAGAGGTGGAGCTAAATCAAAAGAAGGAAGCTAAGGAGAGCTATGAAAAATGGGTGTCAATGGAAGAAGTGCATTGGAGGCAACTGTCTAGGGAATTATGGCTAAGGGAAGGGGATAGGAACACGGGGTTCTTCCACCGCATGGCCAATGCCCATAGGAGAATCAATGCCATGTCCAAAATTATGATAAATGGGGTGAGCTTCACAGAGGATCAAGATATGAGGGAAGGAATAGCAAACGCGTATCAGCAACTCCTTTCGGAAAATCCGGGCTGGAAGGCGGATATAGGGGGCCTTCTTATGAACCAGATCAGTCCCTCAGAAGCGGACGGTATTGAGGTTCCGTTTTCTGAGACTGAAATCTTCACAGCCTTGAAGGGGATGAACGGGGACAAAGCCCCGGGCCCGGATGGATTTACATTAGCTTTTTGGCAAAATAGTTGGGAGACTGTCAAGGAGGATCTGCTGGGGTTATTCAAGGAGTTCCATGATCAGAACTCTTTCATTAAGAGTCTGAATCACACATTTCTGGTGCTGATCCCAAAGAAAGGGGGTGTGGAGGAGTTAGGCGACTACAGGCCAATCAGCTTGCTTGGGGGCCTTTACAAACTATTGGCCAAGGTGCTGGCCAATAGGATCAAAAAAGTTATTGGCAAGGTTATATCTCCTGATCAGAATGCGTTCATCAAAGGGAGACAGATTCTTGATGGTTCCTTAATCGCAAATGAGGTGATAGATTTGTGGCAAAAGAGGGGAGAGAAAGGTATAGTTTGTAAATTGGATATTGAGAAGGCGTATGATAGCATCAATTGGCAATTCTTGATAAAGGTCATGCAAAAGATGGGTTTTGGATCAAAATGGATAGGATGGATGTGGTATTGTATTTCCACTGTCAAATACTCAGTGCTGGTGAACGGGGTCCCAGCTGGTTTCTTCTCAAGCACGAAAGGCTTAAGGCAAGGGGACCCCCTTTCCCCCTACTTATTCATCATGGGAATGGAAGTACTAAGTGTGCTTATCACTAGGGCTGCTGAAGGGGGATTTATTAAGGGCTGCAGAATTTGGAGAGATAGAGAGCAGGCTGTTAAAGTTACCCACCTTCTTTTCGCGGACGACACAATTATTTTTTGTGAAGCCAAGAAAGAGGCTCTCTTGCATCTGGGCTGGGTCCTTTTTTGGTTTGAAGCTGCCTCTGGACTGAAGATTAACTTGGACAAAAGCATGGTTATTCCGGTAGGGGAGGTGGATGGGGTGTTGGATATGGCGGCTGAAATTGGATGTAGGGTGGGGCAACTACCTACTGTTTACTTGGGTTTGCCTCTTGGGGCTCCAAATAGGGATGTTTCCGCTTGGGATGGGGTGGAGGAGAGAACGCGGAGAAGGCTATCCCTTTGGAAACGTCAATATCTATCCAAAGGTGGTAGACTCACTCTTATAAAGAGTACGTTGCCCAGCTTCCCCTTGTATCAAATGTCGGTCTTCCGTATGCCTAAATCAGTGGCAAGAAGGATTGAAAAACTTCAAAGAGATTTTTTGTGGGGCGGAACTAACGGGGGGACTAAGAGTCATCTGGTTAAATGGGAGGCGGTGTGTGTGGAAAAAGAGAAGGGAGGATTGGGGCTAAGGAAAATTACTATCTTGAACAAAGCTCTCCTTGGCAAATGGATTTGGAGATTCGCGTGTGCTAAGGAGGAGTTTTGGAAAAAAGTGCTTGAGGCCAAGTATGGGAAAGAGGAGTTTGGGTGGAGGACAAGGAAGGCAAACGGGGCGTTTGGTGTTGGAGTTTGGAAGGAGATCTTGAAGGAATCCACTTGGTGCTGGGAAAATATGGGGTTTAAGGTGGGAAAAGGTAGCAGAATAAGGTTTTGGACTGACCTTTGGTGCGGTAACAGTGTGCTGTCCCAAGACTTCCCGAACCTTTTTTCCATGGCTGCCCATAGGAATGTCACAGTGGAGGAATGCTGGGATCAGAATACGGGGCAAGGAGGATGGATCTTAGGGCTAGTAAGGGACTTGAATGATTGGGAGGTGGGCTTGGTGGGTAATATTCTAGCTGTGTTGAGGGATTATAGTGTTACTATGGAAGACGATGCGGTTTGCTGGAAGAAGGGTGAAGACGGGCTGTTTAAAATCAAGTATGCGTATAATGTGTTGGCAAACTCTCATGGGCTGGATTTCCCTCATAGCAATGTTTGGGTAGGCAAAGTCCCAACCAAAATTGCCTTTTTTGCTTGGGAAGCTACTTGGGGGAAAGTCCTCACGTTGGATAGGCTGCAAAGAAGAGGGTGGCATTTACCTAATCGATGTTTTTTGTGCGGGTGTGAAGAGGAAACGATCAACCATATATTAATTCATTGTACAGTGGCAAAAGGGTTATGGAATATCATTCTTGCGTTGGGTGGTGTGCAGTGGGTCTTTCCAAATTCTGTAAAGGAGGTCCTTAGTAGTTGGAAAGGCTCTTTTGTGGGGAGGAAAAGAAAAGAAGTGTGGAAGGCCATCCCGTTATTCATTTTTTGGAATATATGGAAGGAGAGGAATAGACTAGCTTTCAAAGGGGGGGTGTTGGATTGTCAGAAATTAAAAACGTCTCTTGTATACATTATTTGGGGTTGGGCTAAAGTGTACATTAATATGGAGTCGAAATCCCTAATAGGTTTCTTGGAGTGGTTAGCCTCCAAGTAGGGCTTGTTTCGTTTTGTTGTTTTTTGAGGGTTGGTAGCTTTGTATACTTCCTGTATGCCTTGAGGCTATTGGCCGTTTTATATATATCATTTGCTTATCAAAAAAAAAATTTATTTTGTCATTTGTTGCATGTTTATATTTATTTTGTCATTTGTTGCATCCATAATATCAACTTTTTCTAATGCAAGTGACATCATTTCTGATAAAAATGCAAGTCATATTATTGTAAGGTGTAAAACAGATGTAACAGAATGTTGTCATGTTATTTGTCATATTTCTATTTTTGAAAATTTTGAATTCTTATTGAGATTTTCTTTCTATATGTATTATTAATAATTACTGAAGTTTTGTGTTGCTAGAAATTTATGTCTCACCAATTTAAAATCCAAATCAGTTGTTTTGATCAAAATAAATAATATTTATCCTTCTTGTAAGAAGTACACATATGGATAGCATTAAATCATCAAATTGTGTATTTGTCTATTTTGTCTTTTATCACATATCAATCAACATTAAATTTAGGTTGTTGATCTCTTTATTTTTACTTTACTGGGATAGTATTTTATCTCAACAAATAATTAACAAAATCATGCCACTTGGTGATCAACAAGTAATGTTTGATGCCAAAGAGACCTATTCAATTGGGTTTATGTAATTTTATCCATGTCATGTGGTGTCGACATGATGGAATTAAAGAGTCCAAGTATCATATTTTACACCTAAAATGAAGTAGGCTTAATAAAGTTAAGATTAATTTTGTTCTCTCTCTCTCTCTCTCTATGTATATATATGTGTGTGTGTGTGTGCGTGTGCGTGCGCGCATGCTGATTTAGTTGTGTATTTCATTTTGGTTTTAATTGTCATTTTCCTATACTTTCTTCTTCTTCTTTATTTATTTAGTTATTACATTTTTTTTCATAACTTTCATATGTTTTCTCCTAGAAGTTGTGTGGGTCAACCCCTCAGAAGGCTTACAAAGTACATTTTTCTGACTGCCCACCAGCAAGCTCAATATAGTAAATGTGCATCATCTTCACATAATATAAAGAAGGAAGATGAATCGCAAGAAAGAACCCTGCAGAAACTTCCAACGTGGCAGGTATTAACTGTTTCATTGTTTAGCTAGTGGGGAACCTGCAGAAGAGGGTCCTGGTTTTAGTATTAATGATTGACTCATCAGGAATGATGGATTTTTTTACTGCTAGGAGTAGAGTCAATTGAAGCTGCAGTTCTCCCCTTGTGCCCAAATTATTTGTTTATTTTTTCTGAGTTAAGAAATAAGATCACTTCCTCCCTGAGAAGCTTAAGTTACTCAGTGCAGCTGTTTTATCCTTGGCATGTATACTGTGGCTGTTCCTTGGTCTAATCATGGGAAGGTTCTATTAGTGAGCTATTTGTGACTGGCTATTATAAATGCTTCTTTCTTTTAACCATTTTTGCTACTAAACAACAATATTTTGGCTGAATTTAATTGAATGGATATTGAATGACAACATTTTATGTTGGACTTGATATTCACAATGCAATATAGATGTGAATTTGTAAATTGATTATTGATATACCTAGAACACTTGTAATTTGACCCGGGGTTCCAGTCAGTTCCATCTGTTTATTTCCGAGTTTTGTGATCTCGACTGCTTCCTTTGGGATCTGGATTCCATGGTTCAAGGTTTTTTGCTTTTGAGGTTTGAGTTTGGTGTCCATGGTGGGAAACATTTGAGACGCCAGCAGGGGTGGAAGTTTTTGGAAAAGCACAGAAACCTTCAATCTAACTAATCACTGACTCAAAATGGTGGACTTTGTCTACTAGTAGCTAGTATGTTTTAAAATATGGTTTGATTATAAAATTGTTTTGCACAATTACTATCGGAATCTGAATTTATAATTTGATCCATAAATTAACTGTAAAGGGATATTTCAGCAAGTATCTTAAGTATTTAACAGTAACTAGACATGTTATGAGACCTATTGCCCATTCTAGCAATAGAATATCAACACATAGTTTGGACATTGTGGTGGAGATAGCTGCTGAAAGGAATTTTTCTTATATGGGCTCGTCTTTTATAATTAAGGATCTTAAAGGGGATTTGGTATTTTATCCTGTTGCCTATTCTAGCAATAGAATATCAACACATAATTGAGACAATGTGGTGGAGATAGCTGCTGAAAGGAATTTTTCTTATATGGTCTCTTGTCCTTTATAATTAAGGATCTTAAGGGAGATATGGTATTTTATCACAAATGGACAACATTCTTCTATATGTCCTGTTATGTGTTTGATACATAATTTTTATTGTCTTTTACTTGTACTCAAAGTTTTCGAAAGTGCACTTTAGGTGTGCCTCAAGGCAAGGCTTTCCCAAAATGCATCAAGGTGGAATAAATTCAGCAATAACCATTAAATGTGTAGACTTTAGGGGTTGAGGCAGTGATTAGGAGCGCCTCAAGCGTGCTTTTGGCACATGAGGTGCACTAATGGAGACAAGTGGCAACCACCTTTAAAAGTTTACCAAATGTGCATAGGAATGGGCTCCAAGGTCTAAGCTTTAATTTGACATTCTTTAGATGATAATGGGCTTAGCTGGGATCTTATATAATTCACTATGGGTCAACCTAGAAGTACTTTCTAAAAATCAAATTACGGGCCTAGTCAATGGTCATAAGTTACTATTTTTTAGTCATTAATATTGTCATTTTTCATGAGTCTTTAATGTGGTTTAGTAGTCAGTCCAAGTTTTCATTATTTTCAAGTTGTAGACTAGTTCCAAGGATTATGAGTCCCTAAAGAAGTTCTATATAGTAGTTGATTTGTCTTTTTAAGCCTCAATGAATGAATGATAAAAATTTCCAACAATCACTGTTTTCTTTGTGTGATACAAAGAGCACTTGGGTGTGAAGCCTAAAGGTTTTTGGGAGTGATTCTTAGAGTTCTTTCAGCTGCACTACTACTCTCCTTGCATTTCACTTTCTTGACTTGCATCAATGTTAGTATTAGAGCAAGGTTGAGATCATGATTATATGATTTGGAAGGAGTTTTAGGGGAAGATTAATTGATAGCTAGCATGATGAAATACTAATATGGATGGTGGGTCAGCTTGATCGCTGAATGTGTTGAGATCATGACTACATGATTTGGAAGGAGTTCCAGAGGATGATTAACTGATAGCCAGCATGATGAGGTACTAATTTGGATGGTGGATTAGCTTGATAACCTCCACATCTGGCTAAGTTACATCAAGACTTGAAAATCTTTGCCCATGAATGATTTATCACATGTTGAGCAAGGGGAAACATCTTAGGATAACGATTAGGAAAATGCGGAAGAGCAAGAGGTCATTCAAGCACCACAACACCCTATGTCTAAATGGGCTAGAGGATTACTTGAAAGAAGATATGAAGCTTGTGACATTATTGGAGATATCACAAAAAAAGTGAAAGTGGAGGTTTTTGATTCTGAACAGAAGGTGGATCCTACTCAATTTATTGATTGGCTAGCTGAAGAGTGTTTTATTTGGCATGACATGATTGATGATTGAAGAGTGAGGTTTGTTAGAATGAAACTTGCAGGCTTAGCAAAAGTTTGGTGGACAGGTGTTGAAGGAGATATTAAAGGATGGGCTACTACCAATCAACGCATGGCAAGAGATGGAGGCTAAGCTTCAAGAGAAATACATGCTTACAAATTACTGTGATATTTGTGACTGACTCATTAATTTGATGCAGAACAACATCCTTGTTGATTATATGCAAAAGTTTGATGAGTTAAAGACAAAGAGTCAAATAATAGAAGACCCTCGACAAACACGTGCAAGATTAAAAGCTGGACTAAGACTTGAAATATTAAAGCAGGAGTTGTTGCATTAGCCATTGTACGCTTGGAATATGCTTTTCAAGTTGCATTAAATATGGAGGAATACCTGGGATATCGATTCAACTGGAAGTCGGGAGTTACCACTATGAAATCTGCATATAAGAAGCTTTGTGACACAAGTTGTAGTATGAGGAGATCATCTCAGCCATTTAATCTACTTGCAGGTCTAAGCCATCTTCTTTTCAAATCGTTGATCCTAAGGGTAAGGGTATCAAATGTTTCAAGTGCCAACAACCAGGTTGCATAGGGTACCATTGTCCAAAAAAGAACTTGCTTATTGGGTTGGAGCATGAGGAGGTACTAGAATAACAAAAGGATGAGTGGAGTGAAAAGTCATTTGACTATGGAGTCTGATCCTGTCGACGTAGATGAGGAGGAAGTGGACATTTTAGTAGCTTCTATTGTGAGATGTATTCTTGTAGCCCTTGAAGTTAGAGAAAGATTGATGCCGAACATCTATTTTTAAATTGTTGGTCCAATGAGGAACCAATCTTAGAAACTCATTATTGATAGTGGCAATCACATGAATGTTTTCTCAACCTCCACAATTGCGTGTCTTAAACTTCCTGTTGAGCCACACCCACAACCATACAAAGTAGCATGGATAAATAACATGTCTATTCTACTAAATCAACAGTGTCTTGTCTCTCTTTCTTATGGTGTTTATAGAGATTCCATTTGGTGTGATGTGATCCCTATGCAAGTAGCACATATCATTCTTGGTCATCCTTGGCTTTATGATCGGGATGTGCATTATCATGAGAAAGAAAACACATAGTTTCATGTTCATGAACCAAAAGGTTGTGTTGAAAACAATGACTCTTTCTGAAATAGGAAAATGCCAAATTCAAAAGTCAACAAAAGTAGTTGAGGGCATGAAGAGTTCTCTTCATATTCTTAGTAAGAAGACGTTTCAATATGAAAGCAAGGAAAATGAGGTTTTATATGCTGTGGTGATGAAAGAAGTCAACTTGCTAGATGCTGGCAACATTTCCTCTATACCTAACAAGGCCACTCAACTGTTCAATGACGTTTCAGATACAACTAATAGAGTTGCCTAGTGAACTTCCTCCACTTGGCAACTTCAACATACTATAGACTTTATACTAGGATATTAGTTGCATGATCTTCCCACCTGTTATACGAATCCAATTGAATATGTAGAGCTTAAAAGACAAGTGAAGGAGCTGCTATCCAAGGGATTTATTTGCGAATATCTAAGTCCTTGTGCTTACCTTATTAACCCTAAAAAAATATGGTAGTTGGTGCATGTGTGTAGACAATTGTGCAATCAATAAGATAACTATCAAATATCGGTTTTCCATTCCTTGAATTGATGATATGTCGGATATGATGGCTGGTTCTTGCATCTTTTCGAAGATAGATCTGAAGAGTGGGTACACCAAATATGGTTGAGGCTCAAGGATGAGTGGAAAATTGCTTTTAAAACAAAGGATGGTCTTTATGAGTGGCTGGTCATGCTTTTTGGCCTCTCAAATGCTCCTAGTACATTTATGCTCATCATGAATCAAGTATTTCAACCATTTATTGAAAATTTCTAGTTGTTTACTTTGATGGCATTTTAATTTATAGCAAGATTAAGGTAGATCATGTTTCCCATTTGCGACTAGTCATGAGAATTCTTTGACAAGAGAAGCCCTACCTAAACTTGAAAATTTTTTCCTTCATGACCCCAACTATTGTGTTCCTAGGTTTTGTTGTTTTAGCCAAGGGGTAAGAAGTAGACCCTGATAAGGTAAAATCCATCCTAAAGTGACCAATTCCTTGCATATTGCTAGAGCTATGAAGTTTTCATGGGTTGTCAAAATTTATCGATGTTTCAAAACAAGTTTCAGCATTGTTATGACTTCTATGACCGATTGTATAAAGAAAAAGCAATTTGTTTGGACCAAAGCGACAACAAAGGCTTTTGAAGAAATAAAAAAGAGGTTAACTGAAGCATCTGTTCTTTAACTTCCTGATTTTTCAAAAGTATTCAAAGTAGTTTGCATTGCATCAAATGTGGGAATTGGAGGTGTACTTAGTCAGGAAGGGCATCTTGTTGCATTTTTTAGCAAAAAATTGAATGAAGCAAAGAAAAATACTCACTCTCGAAGAATTCTATGCAATGATTCAAGCTTTGCACTATTGGTGTCATTATTTGATTCCAAAGGAGTTTGTTTTATATTCTAATGAACCTTGGCAAGAATGTTTCTAAATGCTGCACATGTCAACTATCAAAGGGAAAGAAGAAAAATATAGGATTGTACATGCCACATGAGCCATGGCAAGACCTAAGCATGGACTTTGTCCTTGGTTTGCCAAAAACTTTTAGGCTCCATGACTCCCTATTTGTCATATTATATCATTTCTCTAAAATGGTGCACTTTATCTAGTGTTCAAAGACTTTAGATGCTGTGTAGCCTAGTTGTTTATAATTTCATGAATATAAGAAATATAGAATACCAAATACTATTAAAACAAAAATGAATTATAAATGGTATAATAAAAATAAGATGTACATGTAACCAAGTTCAAGCCCTAAAACAAAACCCAAATAGATTTAGAAATGTGTCAATTTGAGCCCAATGCAAACAGTTTGGATTGGTGGGTTTCACTGATAAGGTCCAATGGGGCATGAAGGGAGATGATTGAGGATCTTGGAACTCGCCTTAATGAAAAGTAGCTGTCAACTGTTATGCAACAAATAAATGTTCATATGAGAAGGCATAAGAGATTCTCATATCTTCTTAGGAAAACTTAAGTCCTCATTATTAGAGAAGCCTTCTTGAACTGTCAATGTTTTGGTTGAAATAATAATATCTTTGAGAAATGTTATAGCAACTCTTCATTACTTGGCCAACCTTTCTTGTTTTATTTTGTCCTTTGCATCTTTTATGCCCTGTTTGGCAACTATTTTTTAAAATAGTTTTTAGTTCTATAGAATAAAAAAAAAAACAAGAAAACATTTTTAATAACCAAAAAACAAGAAAGAGTTTTTTGTTCTTAGAAACAGAAAACATGGTGTTTTCAAAGAACATGTTTTAGTTGTTTTCGCATGTTTTCTAAGGGTTGTTTTAAAAAACAATTATATGAATGTGAAGTGTGATTAAAAATAAAGCACTATAGATAAAAGTTATTTTAAAACATAGAAAACTAGTTCAAGTTCCCGAACAAACTTTTGTTTTATACAACATCATAGAATAGTTTTCAAAAATTGTTTTTTGGAACTTTTTCGATAACACTTCCCAAACGGAGCCGTTGTCGTTTTTCCCTTTTAGAAAGGCTCTTCCTTCTCTTTCTTCCTTCTTCAATACTTTTCATTATATTCTCTTTTAAAAAACAAATGATCATATTTCATCAATACATTTCTTTGTCATTATACTTGTAAAAAAAAATAAGAGTAAAAAAAAATAAAAAAATAAAAAAATTCCCTTGCCTCTTTGTTATAATTTGTTATTGAGTTTTATCATTTATTAGAATGATAATTGTGTTTTATGCTGTCTTGCTGCCTTATCCATAAAATGTCTTGATGCTTTATTTCTAATTGCCACATTGTGCATTTACTTGTTTTACTTGGAAACATTTTTGTGATATTTTTCTTTTATTTTTTGATTTTTACTATACATTTTCCAGCTGTCAGTATGGCGAACGGTGTAAGTTTCTTCACGTGACTCAGCAGCAGCCAAAACCTAATGTCTCCGGATTTGGTGCACAAACTAGCTCAAACTTCCAGCACACAAACGTTCAACAGCAAAGGTCTAATCCTTTTGGATTTGGTGTCCAGAGCAACTCTTTGCCAAAAGGGACCTCTGATTTTGGATCCAAGCAGAACCATTTCAAGGTTTTTCCTCCTAAACTGAGTTAACATCATTAAGAATGTCACTGGAGGACACCATGCTCTTTGAGTTTCTTGAATGAATGAACTCTAAAAGGTTTTAGTTATGCGCATTGCCATTCAAAAAAAGTGTTGAAGAGTTTAGCTTTGTTGGTCTTAAAATTTTTTTTGTCGATCAGCCTTTTGAAAACAAGTGGACCCGCTTCTCCCCTCTGACTACTGGTAGCTCCTCTTCCTCCTCCCGACAATCTGATAATCAGGTGCAGCCTGCTAATCATAAGTAAGTGTTTGGTACACAGGCTAGACTTCTCTCTTTTTCTGTTTTATGGCTTTGGACATCTTGTTCTTTTACTTCATCATGACTTAAGTGATGTACTTTATGGAAATATTAACTTTGATGCATGTGAAGGTGCACAGATCCTGAGTCATGCAAACGTCAAATTGTTGAAGATTTTGAGCATGAAAGACCAATTTGGAAGCTCACATGTTATGGTCACTGTAAAAGGTATGTTGTTGTGTCTTTTTTTATTTTATTTTATTTTTTTATCAGAAGTAAAAGGTATGTTCTATTTACCACATGATTCTGGCATTTGATGAATTTGGGACTTTGGACTTGCTTCATGGCATAATTGATTGGAATTCGAATGTCAATAGAGACGTGATTGTAAATAAGCTGGTGAAAAGAAGAAAAAAATAAAAAAACCAGTTTTAGGCTATTCTCAAGGATTCCGATGGGATAGCATTTGATTCTGTAATGAGCACAAAAGCAAGCTTTAGTGGATGGCACATGCTTCAGTCCAGGAATTTTAATATACACACAGAGAGTTGTGCCAAATTGGTGGTGGGCATTATTAATGGTGAAACCAATTTCCACTGGCCAATTTAAACCTATCAGTCCTTTTCACTTTTTTTTTGTTCAATTTGCAAATCACATACCAAACAAGCTTGAAAACTTGCCTTTGGAGGGCTCAAAATATTTATGGCTTGTTTGATTGCTTGATATGCTATTGCTCAGCGAAGGCTCAAGTTTGCATGCTTTACTTTGTATGCCCTTGTTTTGCCCTTGCCAGCACATTCTCTGGTTTGACATTTGGTTTTCTCTGGTTTGACATTTGGTTTTCAGCTCCTATTCTTTTATCCAATTAGTTAAATATTTTAAAACATGCGGGGAAAGGCAATGCATTTTACTGAAAAGAAGTTGCATGTTCTAGTGATTTGTTCAGTATAGGTTGGAAGTATCACATATAACTCAACAATTATTCATAATGATCTTATGTGGCGGTGAATAATCATGGGTTTTGAAACTATTTTTAATAAACTCTAGTCAAATATACTCATTGATTAGTCGTAAGAAATTATGCAAAGAAAAATGGGCAATTTTGTTATATTTTCATAATGAGAGGGAGAATAAAGGAATAACCATCTATGTTCTTTTATTCATTTATCTCTTCCTTCTTCAATTGACTCTATCATATTCTGCTTGTTTCTTGTGATTATAAGAGTGGATCAAGCATAGGAAACTGGTGGCGTTGGTTATGAGTTTTTTATCTTTCTAATTTTGTTTTTGCAGTGCTCCTTGTGACATTGTTGGCGACATTAGCTATGAAGAATTGAGGTTGGCTGCGTATGATGATGCTGGGCGTGGGTTGAGCTTGCAGTCCATTGTAAGATCTGATTCGCTAATTTTTATTTTTTGTTAGCAAACAGAGAATCTATTAAAAGAGCGGATAGAGCGCCAGTGAAAGGGAGCACACTCTTATGTATATATGAAGTATAACAGTTGGTATTTGCCAAGCCTCAAAACCAACTATATCCAGCACTAAGACTATCTATGAAGGCCATCATTGAGAAATTTCCCATTTCTAATGATACTTTAAACCAATTAAGGAGGGGTTTAATGAAGCTCTCCTTTAACTTCTGATATGCAAGCACTTCTCCATTAAAGATTTTGCGGTGTCTCTCTTTCTATATACAGCAGAACAAGCATAGAGGTACCATTCTCCTAACATTGTGACTCTTCTTATTCGAACTCCTAACTTCCATTAGAGGAGTAAATTCCTCATTGTAGTTGGAAACACCTATTTCTGACCAAAACTTGATTTAAAAAAAAAAGTCCACAATGCCTTTGTCCTTGCACAATGATTCAAAATGTGATCAGTAGGCTCTCCATTCTCTTTGCCAAGACTACATCTATTAATCATTGTCCATCCTCTTTTTGTTAACGTGTCTATAGTTGAGATCTGCCCCCATACCACTACCTAGTGAAAAAAACGTTATCTCATAGGAGCTCAGGAACCCCAAATTCCTTTGGTTGGGAGGTCCACTCTAGATTCAAACATACAATGAATGCTAGTATGAATTTACACTGAAGATTCCCTTCCAATCCTCCCTCCAAACTAAGATATCTTCTCCTTCTTCTTGCACTTTCTCTACATAAATAAGCTCTAAAAATTGGGACACTCCCTCTATTTCCCAATCTTGGAAAGGCCTTCTGAAATGCACTAGCTCTTGGCCTTCACAACCTCTCCCTTCCCATAGGTGAGAAATAGTAGCATTCTTATGAGAAGCTAGTTTGAACAATCAAGGAAATGCTTCTTTTAGATAGATCTCCCCCAACCACCTATACCATCAAAATTTGTTTGTCTTCCATTTTTAACATGGGTAGCTATCTTTTGGCTAATTCCCTCCCAACCTTTTCTTATATCTTTCCATAGACTCATGCCAAAAGTCTCCCTCACATCACAACTTGACCCATTCCTCAAAGTTTCCTTGGATGATCTTCCTCCACAAGCACTCTTGCTCAAGGGCAAACCCTTATAACACTTAATAGTTGTAGAGTTTTAGAGTGGCCACTATTTTATTTGGGTCTTCCTTTACAAGGGAATCCAAATACAATAGGATTTTGGGACCCTATGGTTGATAGAGTCTTGAGGAGGTTGGATGGGTGGAAAAAGACCTTTTTGTATTTGGGTGGGGGAGGAGTATAACCTTAATTCAATCTTGTTTGTTTCACATCCCTAGTTATTTTCTCGCTCTTTTCAAGATTCAATTAACCTTAAAGATTGAGAAAATGCAAAGGGATTTCCTTTGGTCAGGGATTGGGGAGGGAAAGAAAGATCATCTTATCAGTTGGGATGTAGTGTGTAGGCCAACAGAGTTTGGGGATTTGGGAATTGGGAAGACTTGAGAAATCATTTCACTTTTAGGGAAGTGACTGTGGAGGTTTCCTAAGGAAAGCTATGGTCACATAGAGTTAGATGGCTTTGGAGGTGCTCTTTGTTGCAAGTTATTTTGAGCATTTATGCAACACATCTTAATGGATGGGATAACAACATTTTGGTTAGATGGTTACATAGATGTCCTTTGAAGGTTATTGCATAAGTTTTTTAAGACTTTTCCCCATACACCCGCTTTGTGGTGGGGAATGGGGAGAGAATCCGATTTTGGGAAGATTTATGGTGGGGAGATCAACCTTTGTGTTCACAATTTTCAGGTTTTTATAGAGTTGTCTCAGTGAGAAATCTCACCATCTCAATCGTCCTTGGTAATTCCTATCCGTCTTGTAATTTTAACTTTTGATGCAATCTTACTGATTTAGAAATTGTACTTATCGAAAAACTCATGTCTTCACTTACCATAGTGCACTTATTCTACCATAGATTCAAGAACTTGATCCTTGTCTTCCTTAGTTTATTCTTAGTAAAATCTTTTGTTGAAATAATGCCAAAGTTAGGACTTTAATTTAGGAATAAAAAAGGAGAGATCATTTAGGATATTTCCTTATGATTTAGTTTCCTAATTTTAGGAGAGAATTAAGCTAGATTGATTGTTTCTTATTCAGTCATTTGTGTATATATATGTGTATGGTGTGTACCGATTCATTATCAATAAAGGAGTTCAGAAATTCTTCATGGTATCAGAGCCAGTTTTCTGAAACCCTAATCCCTTCTGGCCACCTCTTATTCAGGCCATCACTCATTCCGGCCAAATCTTTCTGGCCATATCTCAATCCGATCATCTCTCTCTCTCTCTCTCATTCCGGCCATCAGTCCCTGTTCTCAGAGCCAAGGGAGAAAACACTTTCCAATCAGTCGAATAGTCGTCAGAAAACACTCACCGCCGGCAACTTTTCCGGCGAACTTTCCGGCGACGGTTTTTTTTTTTTTTTTTTCTACACCGCAAGGAGCGCCTGGAGGAGATCTCCAATTTGTCCCAAAGCACCGGAACCAGAAACCCATCCACGCGCCGCCCACGCGCGTTTTTCCGGTCGGCGACTGCATCTCACGCGCCGGCGCGTGAGGGCGCGTGAGCCACTTTCCGGCGACGCGCTTCCTCCTCTAGGCTCGCCTGACGCCGACCAGCCACCCTTCCTACCTGTTTGTGCAATCCGAGCCCTGCACGTGCCTCTTTTGGGGTTCTTTTGCTTCCGCGGGCCCTCTGATCAGATTTTCCGGCGTCCTTCGGCTATTTTTTCTCAACTCCAGTCCCTGCACGTGCCTTGAAAAGTGTTCTTCTACCTTTCCGGTCCATGACAAAATACGGAATGACATCATCACAAGTATCCAGCGTCACGTCACCAGAATCAGGGGGCAGATCTGAAATTCCAAACCTTGGTGGCAATGATTCCTCTCCTATTCTCATCACAGGACACAAATTAAATGGCCATAACTATTTACAGTGGTCACAATCTGTGTTACTGTTCATTTGCGGTAAAGGAAAGGATGAGTACCTCACTGGAGAAGCAGTCATGCCAGAAACTACAGAACCGGGTTTCAGGAAGTGGAAGATTGAAAACAGCATGATCATGTCATGGCTTATCAATTCCATGAACAATGACATAGGTGAAAATTTCTTGCTGTTTGGGACTGCAAAGGACATATGGGATGCAGCCAAAGAAACTTACTCAAGTTCTGAAAATACTTCAGAACTGTTTCAGGTTGAATCAGCTCTACATGACTTCCGCCAAGGAGATCAGTCAGTTACTCAGTATTACAACACACTCACAAGGTATTGGCAGCAACTTGACTTATTTGAGACTCACTCATGGAAATGTTCGGATGATGCAGCAACATACAGGCAAATTGTGGAACAAAAGAGACTGTTCAAGTTCTTCCTAGGACTAAACAGGGAATTGGATGATGTTAGAGGCCGAATCATGGGCATTAAACCCCTGCCAAGTCTCAGGGAGGCTTTTTCAGAGGTTAGACGTGAAGAAAGTAGAAAGAAAGTGATGATGGGATCAAAAGAGCAACCTGCCCCAACATTGGATGCCTCTGCCCTTGCGGCTCGGTCATTTAATAGTAGTGGTGGAGATCGTCAGAAACGGGATAGGCCTTGGTGTGATTATTGTAAGAAACCAGGCCATTATAAGGAGACTTGCTGGAAGCTTCATGGCAAACCTGCTGATTGGAAACCAAAGCCACGGTTTGACAGAGATGGCAGAGCACACGTGGCTGCCAACTCTGAGAGCACCTCTGTTCCCGAGCCGAGTCCATTCAACAAAGAGCAGATGGAGATGCTACAGAAATTATTAAGCCAAGTTGGCAGTGGCAGTACTACCGGTGTAGCCTTCACTGCTAATCGAGGAGGAATGAGGCCGTGGATAGTAGACACAGGTGCTTCTGATCACATGACAGGAGATGCTGCCATTCTTCAAAATTACAAGCCAAGTAATGGTCATTCATCCGTCCATATTGCTGATGGTTCAAAGTCAAAAATTGCCGGGACAGGTTCTATAAAACTTACTAAAGACTTATATCTTGACTCTGTTCTCCATGTTCCAAACTTGGATTGCAATCTTTTGTCCATTAGCAAATTGGCTCATGATCTCCAATGTGTTACTAAATTCTATCCAAACTTGTGTGTTTTTCAGGACTTGAAATCGGGGAAGATGATTGGCAGTGCTGAACTGTGTTCTAGGCTCTACCTCCTTTCATGTGACCAATTCTCCAACCAAGTCTCTCAAGCAAGTTGCGTACAGTCTCAGAGTATGTCAGAGTCTTTCAATTCTGTGTCAAATTCTAAGGTCAATAAAGATAGTGAGATTATAATGTTACACTATCGCCTTGGTCATCCTAGCTTTGTTTACCTTGCAAAATTGTTTCCCAGATTATTTATCAATAAAAATCCAGCATCTTATCACTGTGAAATTTGTCAGTTTGCAAAGCATACTCGAACAGTATATCCTCAAATCCCATACAAACCTTCGACTGTTTTCTCTCTAGTACATAGTGATGTGTGGGGTCCCTCCCGGATAAAAAATATTTCTGGCACTCGATGGTTTGTGACATTCGTTGATGATCATACTCGGGTAACATGGGTTTTCCTTATGAAAGAAAAGTCAGAGGTCGGGCACATTTTTCAAACCTTCAATCGTATGGTTCAAAATCAATTCAATTCCAAAATACAAGTCCTCAAGTCAGATAATGCAAAGGAATACTTTACTAGTAGTCTCAGTACTTATCTTCAAAATCATGGCATTATCCACATAAGTTCTTGCATTGACACCCCACAACAAAATGGGGTGGCCGAACGCAAGAATAGACATCTCTTGGAGGTTGCCCGGTGCCTTATGTTTTCCTCTAATGTTCCAAACTATTTCTGGGGGGAAGCTATTCTCACAGCTACCTATTTGATTAACCGTATGCCATCCAGAGTGCTTACCATTCAATCCCCACGTCAACTTTTCTTAAAACAGTTTCCTCACACCCATGCTGCCTCTTCTGATTTACCACTCAAAGTATTTGGTTGTACGGCATTCGTTCATGTGTATCCTCAAAATCGTAGCAAATTTGCTCCTCGAGCAAATAAGTGCATTTTTCTAGGGTATTCTCCAACCCAAAAAGGGTACAAATGCTATTCTCCAACCAACAAAAGATTTTACACCACCATGGACGTCTCTTTCTTTGAACATGTCTTCTTCTATCCCAAATCTCATGTTCAGGGGGAGAGCATGAATGAACATCAAGTTTGGGAGTCTTTTCTTGATGGTGTACCTTCTTTTCACTCAGAGTCACCAAATCCTTCCCAATTCGCGCCCACTGAGTTGTCCACACCCATGCCGCCATCAGTTCAGCCAGCCCAGCACACAAATGTTCCTTCTCCCGTGACCATCCAGTCTCCCATGCCTATTCAACCTATAGCCCCACAACTTGCTAATGAGAACTTACAAGTTTACATCAGGAGGAGGAAAAGACAGGAATTAGAGCACGGATCACAGTCAACATGTGGCCAATATATTGACTCCAATTCAAGTCTTCCTGAAGAGAACATAGGTGAGGATAGGGCTGGAGAGGTGTTAATTCCCAGCATTGATGATTCTACTTTGCCAATTGCATTGAGGAAGGGTGTTAGGAGATGTACAGATCATCCAATTGGGAATTATGTTACGTATGAAGGGTTATCACCATCTTACAGAGCATTTGCTACTTCTCTTGATGATACTCAGGTTCCCAACACAATACAAGAGGCATTAAAAATTTCAGAATGGAAGAAGGCAGTACAAGATGAGATTGATGCACTTGAGAAGAATGGGACGTGGACTATCACAGATTTGCCGGTTGGGAAGAGGCCTGTGGGGTGCAAGTGGATTTTCACCATAAAATACAAAGCAGATGGATCAGTCGAAAGATTCAAGGCTCGTTTGGTAGCTAGAGGGTTTACACAATCCTATGGGATAGACTATCAGGAGACTTTTGCTCCTGTTGCAAAACTGAACACTATCAGGATCCTTCTCTCATTGGCTGTCAATCAAGATTGGTGCTTGCAACAACTGGACATAAAAAATGCGTTTCTAAATGGGGACCTAGAAGAGGAAGTCTACATGGAAATACCACCTGGTTTCGAAGAAAGTATGGCAAAGAATCAGGTTTGCAAACTCCAAAAATCATTGTACGGCCTTAAACAATCTCCTCGAGCCTGGTTTGATAGATTCACAAAAGCAGTCCTGAAGCTGGGCTACAAACAAGGTCAGGCTGATCATACTCTATTTGTCAAGAAATCTCATGCCGGGAAATTGGCCATATTGATAGTCTATGTCGATGATATTATTCTATCTGGAAATGATATGGGGGAGTTACAGAATTTGAAGAAGTATTTGTCAGAAGAGTTTGAAGTTAAAGACCTTGGAAATTTGAAATATTTCCTTGGTATGGAAGTGGCTAGATCAAGGAAAGGAATCGTAGTCTCTCAAAGAAAATACATACTTGATCTTCTTAAGGAGACCGGTATGCTTGGATGCAAACCAATTGATACTCCTATGGATAGTCAGAAGAAACTTGGTATCGAGAAAGAAAGTACACCGGTAGACAGGGGGAGATATCAGCGGCTTGTCGGGCGCTTGATTTATCTCTCACACACTCGGCCAGATATTGGCTTTGCAGTGAGTGCTGTAAGTCAATTCATGCACAGCCCCACTGAGGAACACATGGAAGCAGTCTACAGGATTCTTAGATATTTAAAAATGACACCAGGGAAAGGCCTATTCTTCAGAAAGACAGAGAACCGTGACACTGAAGTATACTCAGATGCGGATTGGGCAGGAAACATCATTGACAGGCGGTCCACTTCCGGATATTGTTCTTTTGTCTGGGGAAATCTTGTTACCTGGAGGAGTAAGAAGCAATCAGTTGTAGCCAGAAGTAGTGCAGAAGCTGAGTACAGAGCTCTTGCACAGGGAATCTGTGAAGGGATTTGGATAAAAAGGGTTCTTAGTGAACTGGGACAAACGAGTTCATCTCCAATTCTGATGATGTGTGATAATCAGGCAGCTATAAGCATAGCAAAGAACCCCGTGCATCATGACAGGACCAAGCATGTTGAGATTGACAGACACTTTATCACAGAGAAGGTGACTAGTGAGACGGTCAAATTAAACTATGTTCCTACCAAGCACCAAACCGCAGACATCCTCACCAAAGCTTTACCTAGGCCTAACTTCGAAGACTTAACTTGCAAGCTGGGATTATATGATATATATTCTCCAGCTTGAGGGGGAGTGTTGAAATAATGCCAAAGTTAGGACTTTAATTTAGGAATAAAAAAGGAGAGATCATTTAGGATATTTCCTTATGATTTAGTTTCCTAATTTTAGGAGAGAATTAAGCTAGATTGATTGTTTCTTATTCAGTCATTTGTGTATATATATGTGTATGGTGTGTACCGATTCATTATCAATAAAGGAGTTCAGAAATTCTTCATCTTTTTTCACGGTCTTGTCCAAGTCCTTGAATCTAATCCCATTCCTTTTGGCTAATTTTGATTGGAAATCAAAAGCCCCTTCAAAGGTCAAAGCCTTTGCTTGGTTAGTCGTGTGCAAGAAGGTAAATACCAATGACATGCTACAGGTGAGAAGATCCTACAAGTCTCTAATTGCTCATTGGTGCATTCTTTACCAAGGGAGTGGAGAATCAATTGATCACATTTTCCTACATTACCTAATAATGCTGGGGCTTTGGCATAAGCTCTTCACGATAGCTAATATGGATTGAGTTCCCTCTAGGAGTATTGGAGATAGGTTGGTTATTTTATTTAGAAGGTTGGGGAATTTAATTAGAGGCAAGACTCTTTGGCATAGCACTTGCCTCACTGTATTGTGGATTGTGTGGTAAAAGTGAAATGCTAAGATTTTTTAGGCTAAGTACAAAACAGAAGGGATGTTGTGAGGTCTTCTTCACTTCTACTCCTCCTTTTGAGTCTCTTGTATTGTTGCTTTTAGAGGAATCCCACTTAATGTTATTCAACTAAGTTGGACATCGGTTTGTAATTCAAAAGGGGTGGATAATGTTTGAGAGAGTTTGATTTTGGTTTTTTAATGATATTGTCATATGTAGTTATCATTATATGGTGGAGTATATTCTTACTTTGATCAGGTTTTGTATTTTAATCAAGTTTCGTTTTTGATTAAAAAAAAAAAGCATTTAATTCTAATAAAAAGCCAAACAACTTAAACACTTAATGACATTAAGGTCTATTCTGATTTAAGTTAAATGCAGGTCCATACATATTTTAGACAAAAAAAAGAAAAAAAGAAAAACAAACAAACATGACCTTACTATGTGTTTTTTTTCAAAAATAATTCTCCTTTTTAGGAAGCCAAACTTAAGCCTGGATTGAAGAATTAAAGGTGCTAGACATTTTTTTTCCTTCAAATAATTATCCTTTTTCCTAGTAAGTTAATTTGGGAAGTCAAGCTTAAGCATACTGAAGAATTAAAGGTGCTAAACATTTTTTCTCCTTCAGATTATTCTTCTTTCCTGGTAAGTTAATTAGGGTAGCCAAACTTAAGCCTGGGCTGAAGAATTAAAGGTTCTAGACATTTTTTTCTCTTTCAGATAATTCTCCTTTTCATGGTAAACTATTAGGGAAATCAAAGCTCCTCCAGAGGTTAAAAATTTGGCCTGGACTAAAGAATTAAAGGTGCTAAACATTTGTGACCTTCAAAGGCACTTACTAACTGGTCTTTGTTTTCTGTGCTAAACATTTGTGAGCTTCTGTAAAAGATGAGGTTTACGGTTCTTCTGGCGTTTGCATAATGTGAAAAGTCAGTAATGAGACAATTAATAACTGGTACCTCGCTCAGTATGCGGTCTTTGTTTTTGGTGGTGGGTACTTGTTGGGTCAACTCTAGGGACATAATTGTCTTTTGGTTCTCTATGTTCAAAAAATTTGATGGGCTAAAATTAGAATGCTATGGGATTGATTTGGCCATCATTTTGATGTTGTGGGAAAGAACTATAAAAGAATTTTTTACAATGTCTACAGGTCATAATATTCAATTTAGGAAAGGGTGGCTTCTTTTGCTTTAGTCTCGCCTGAATCACTTAAGTCATATAGGAGCTTTCTTTTCATGCATTAACTGAGACTTGACTTTTGTGACTAATCCTCTCCATCATAGTATCTTCTATGTGAATATCATTGATTGGTTGTGTTTGGATTTAATTATGGAGGTAGGGGAGTTCATCCATGGAAAGTTGTCTTCAACTGAGCCACATGGGCATTTAGTCGGGGCCAAGGTTTGGAACTCTCCTCTTTTGAGAGGCAAGGAAGTTCTGCAAGCTTCGAGTAGGATTCAAGGTTCAATATACAGAGGGAGATCATTTTGAATAGGCAACCCCCACCAACAACATGTGTCAACATAAATACTGATGGGAGATCTAAAGGAAATCCTTGGATGTCTAGGGCGGGGGCATGTTGTGAGATGAAAGCAAATGGATTCAAGGACTAACTTTCAAGATTAAAAGGTACAGGGCTTCTAAATCTGAGCTGTGGCCATTCTCCTGGGTAACCTTTGCTTTTGGACCTTGCCCTAACCTTAAAAAAAAAAAAAACGGAAAAAACCAAAGAAAAATAGGAAGAAGAAGAAAGGAATGCAAAACTGGGAATTATCAAAATGGAGTGTGTGATTGCTCTAATGTCATCAATTGGATAGAGGAGAAGGGGTGTTTGCACATGCACCCCACATTTTTATTAATTTGAGTGGAGTTAGGAATAAGGTTTCATGGGCATAAGTTTTGGAAGTTAACTAGTTTCTGTGAAAGTTTCACGTTTTGCCCTTTGTGAAAATTCCCTGCATCTGGTTTTTGGTAGTTTCCTATAACTTTCTTCAGGAATACTAAAGATATTGATGTTTCAGTACATGTTGATCTATTATTGCTTTCTTAGATGATTTGCTGACTAAATTTATCTTTATTCAGGTTGAAAGGGAGAGGAGTTTGCTCAATTCCAAGTTAATTGAATTTGATAGCCTCCTCCGTAAACCCTATGCAGCTCCTCCAAATTCTACTCTAGCCATCCAAAGTCCTGCTCCCAATCCAGATGCATCCTCATTAACTGCTCAAAATAATACTCCTCCTTCAGCCTCAAGTTTTAGTCAACTGAGCACATCACCTAATATGGGATTTGGAACGAGGTAAGATCTCTTCCTAACGTTTGATTTTCACATGTTATCTTTTAGGAATTCACAGAATCCTTCCATTCAATTGAAGAAAAAAAAGAAGAAAAACTTAAGTTAATGCTGATATTTCATTAGTCCTATTCCTGGCATGCCATTTGGCCTTTATTGACCTGTTGAGCAATTTTTCCTCAGGCCCTCTACACCATCAAATAATGCTTTTGGGCAATCAAATTCCATTCAATTCTCCAGCCAGACTTCAGGTGCATTTGGGACAAACAACTTGGCATTTGGAAATGCAGGTGTTTTAAAGCTTTTGTGCAAGAACTCTAAGGTTGTATACTTGTGGACATATTGCTTCTGACTTCAATTATGTTATAGGTTCATTTGGCAGCCAACTTCCTGTACAGATGCATGGAAGTCCCCTTCCCTCCAATACAGCAGGCTTCAGCCATAATAACATGAGTGCTGGAAGTAAAGCATTTTCTCCTCCAGCAGCATCTCCGCAGATTATCAGTTTTGCAAATAACCAGTCACCTATCCTTTCCAGTGGGACTAACTCTATGTTTAGTGCAGAGTCAACCATGCATGCTCAGCTGTAAGTTAATGGAGAAATCTTCTATCTGCAAGCTATTAGAAAGAGAACCTGTTAATTAACAATTTTTGGATTCAAAAGGTTAGATGACAATTATAAGATTTGAGTTTTGGTTTCTGGGCTGAAGTTGTTTATTCAGCTATCAATCTATTTCAAATCAAACTCTTTCCTTTATTCTCTTTAACTGAAACAGAGAAGTTTCCGAACTTTGGATGATGCATCTGTGGCCTCTAATATTGAAGCTTGACTAAGCACGATAAAACCTTAAATCCTGATTCCTTCAGCTTAGCAAAATGAACCCTTTTGCTATTCTGCATAATCTAAGGCCATATCTCTAGTCAAATCTTATACCATATGATGATGGCTTTTCCCACTACATGGGTCAATGTGCTTTTTAACGTTCATCATGTTCTTGTGACACCCTTGACTCAATCAATTCATTTTTTTACTCATTCATTCATTGGATGGTAGTCCTTAATGGATATGTAATTTTAAAGAAATTTGTGTTCTTCATGATTGAAAATTTGTGATTTTCTTATAGTTTGGTTTTGGTCTGTCTTCTCCATGCTGCAGAGAGAAAATGCAGAGAGATAACTTCTCTGGGGATATGAGTATTTGGTTGAAAGAGGAATGGAATCCTGGAGAGGTAAAGATCTTAATGTTGGCTATATTTTGTGAATTTTTCTCATGATTAGTTTTCTGGCTTTTGTAGCTTTATGGGAGGATTGATATCCTCATAATCTGTTTACAAAGGGCTGAGAATTGACTGGGAAATTGAGTTTATGCCCTTCCTTTGCACAATAAAAGGAAAAGGAAAAAAAGAAAGAATAGAAAGAGTAATGCATTGTGTTTTAGCATTTTAAGTCTTCCTTGTCAATCAACAAATAAGCAACAAAAACAACAAAATAATAATTGTTATTATTATTTTCTGTCAGTCTTTGTCTTGAAGGCCTCCAATTAACCAGACAGAATATAAAAATAAATGGAAATACCACTTTGCCTACTGTAAATGTGTCTTTCAGCCTTGATTTGATGATCTTTACCATATCTTATTTCGGTAAAAAAGAAAACCATTAAGTGCCCGTTTGGATATACTTTATGATTTGTTTTTAAAAATAGAGAATAGCAAAAGGAAATTGCTATTTAAAATATAAAATCTTCTAGAGGCTTGCATTGAAAAGATAATTGTTTTTCAAGATTAATTAAAAATCTTGAGGTATTAAAATTTTTTTACCTCAAATCTTAAGATTTTTTAAAGTAATTTTAAGGACATAGGTTAAGTTTATACATTTTCCAAAAGAGTTTCTACTTTTTATATAAATGTTTCTATTTTTAAAAACAAAGAACAAAAGGTATTATCCAAATGAAGCTTAAATAAACTACTCTGTGTTTTTGTTGTTGTCTTTTTTACTAATTTTTTTTTGGCTTCCAGATTCCAGAAGAAGAGCCTCCGGATGCTTTTGTTTAACAGGTATACTTGGGTAATGAAGACTTATAAAGCATCATAGTTGAAAGGCTAGAAGAGCACACAGCTTATTGGCGTCACTTGCAAGATTGATAAAGCTGTCATGGCCATGGAGTGGGAAGAAGGGATGATTAATTTTGGTATGATAATTTTCTGGCATGCTGAAGAAGTCACTTGTTGCTACAATAGTCAAATCATTCTGATGCCTGGGCCCCTGTTCTTGCTTTAGAGTCTTAAGTTCTCTAGCCGTGGCAAGTGAAATGTGGGATTATCTTTTCCATTAATCACATATATCTTGCCATGTACTAGCCTTTAAAGCGGCATCTGAATTGTGGCTATGCTGCTGTGCAAATTTTTAGATTATCTATAAATGCATTAATTGATGCACATAATTGCTGATATTTTCTATTGAACATATTGCTTTTCAAATAGGTGCAGAAATTAAGTGATCAGTTGATATGTATGCGTATCTGTTTAATGCAAAGAGCTTGGTTTTAGTTGTTTTCTGATTTCTCAGAGGCAAAAAAAAAAAATTGCAGGATTGGAAGCTCTTAAATTGCATAGATGGCTGCAAATCGAGAATGGAAGAAACAAATTATTTCTAGCTTGTCCATGATTAGATGCCATGCTTCCTACTTGAGGGACAAATTAAAATTGGAGTTTTTTTTTTTTTTTTATAACCGTGGATGTCTGGGTTAGCTTACGCCCTCTCGACTAATCCCACGGAGCCCTGAAGCTAACGACGGGGTAAACCTCCAGTGAGGGGACTCTAAGATGGATGAATGGCATATAAGAAAAACTAAAATAAAAACTAATGCAGTGGAAGGGTGTTGGGTGGTGACATTTTGTTTAAATGGTTTGCATCTGTCATCTTTCCGTGTATGTGTGTATGTGTGTATGTATGTATGTATCTAGGGCCAATCCATAAATTTAGCACAGCCCCTATCCTCCTGCTGTTGATGTGTATTCACTATTCAAGCCCAAAACTTGATTCAAGTTGTACAAACCTCACTGTCAAAACAAAAGTAAGACAATGGGTGTTGAATCATTTGGTTTGGTTTGTTTTGTTTTTCAAATTGTCAAATCCAGACAGGCAGAATGCATTTTGTGCTTGACAACTCTTAATTTACTTGTTATATTGCCTTTTTGTAGGCTTGAAATGACAAGTTTACAGCCCACGTTTACCTTTTTTCTTTTATAAGGGGTCAAGGAAACTTTCTCATCAGTCGGGGCCGTTGGGCGACTTGGATGGGTTTTTCTTTGGTTGAAGATTTTATTTACCTACAAACAGGAGAAAATCAGAAATAAATTAATAATTGTTAAGAGTGAAAAGGAGTTGCAAAGGATGGGTGCCCATTTCGAAAAATAAAAAAATGCCACTCTGGACCACATGGGTGATGAGGAGGGACGGCCATTTTCCCTTTCCTTTTAATGGGAACCTGAGTGACTCCTGTCCTTCAAGACTCGGTTGCCCAGATGGCACAGGTTAATACTCCTACTCAACCGCGTTTTTTGAATTTGATAATTGATTGCAAAAGATTCGAAATTGAAAAGGTCTCAAAGATCGTGCAGACATTGTATCCGTGGGGCCCGTTTGTCTCCCGGATGACTAAACTACAGAACTTCCCTGTGGTTTCCCTTTTTCCCCCTCGCAAGTTGAGGTTTTCCCTCTCTGTAACTTATTTCCTGTATGGCATAGCGAGGGATGCGGTCTAATTAAATCCCTCTCTACTCCCTTCCTCCCAAGTGCTTTAATGTCGTTACTGACACCAACTCAAAATGAAAGAAATATTCTAATTTGAATGGTTGGGCTAAAAAGATCATTAACTTGTTGATATTTAATTATATACATTTTAACATAATGTTGGAAAAAATTTCAATGAGCAGAGAAAATGTGCAGGGCTTCAGGCCGTGGAGTAGTGCATTTACTTGGATTATCCAATTACTATGGCCCTATGGGAGTAGATGGGCTGAGCTTTTAATGCCCAATTCAACACACCTCTGTTTTGTCAATCCCCGTAGACGTGCCAGCATGTCATGACTCATGGCAGGGACTTGACACCAACACTGCTCTGGTGGTGTGGTTATGAAATTGTGAACCCAAGTAATAATTTAAGAAAATAAAATATAGGCGTAGTAGAGGTTTATAAAAATAAAAGGCAGGAAGGCAATGAGGGATGGCCTTGGCCAGCTGCCACACACATCAAGCACCCCAAACAGGAGTCTAGTCAGGACTGAAGAGGAGATCGCAGAGGCTTTTGATAGGGGCATGTGACTTCTCCACACTCCATCCATCCAGTAGTACAAGCAGCAATGTCTCGCCCACCTGCTGCTCGCCTCTTGCTCTTCATCTTTTCCTTTTGGTTTGGTGCTTCTTTCATTCAGATCTGTTGTGCACAAAGCGTGGTGGTTGATCCAAAGTTGAAGTTTGAGAATCCAAGACTTCGGCAAGCCTACATTGCCCTCCAAGCATGGAAGACGGCCATTTTCTCAGACCCCTTCAACTTCACCTCCAACTGGGTTGGTCCTCAAGTCTGCTCCTACATGGGTGTGTATTGTGCCCCTTCTCTCTCCAATCCCTCCCTCAAAGTGGTTGCTGGCATCGACCTCAACCATGCCGATATCGCCGGTTATCTGCCCTCTGAGCTGGGCCTCCTCTCCGACTTGGCTCTCTTCCATCTCAACTCCAACCGCTTCTGCGGCATTGTTCCCAGCTCTTTGAAGCGCATGAAGCTCCTCTACGAGCTGGACATCAGTAACAACCGCTTCGTGGGGAGCTTCCCCAATGTGGTGTTGTCCATGCCCTCCCTCAAGTTCCTGGATCTCCGATTCAATGAGTTCGAGGGTCCAGTTCCATCCCAGCTCTTCAATAAGGATCTGGATGCAGTTTTCCTCAATGACAACAGATTCCAATTCGGCATCCCTCAGAATCTGGGCAATTCACCCGTCTCTGTTCTGGTCTTGGCCAACAACAATCTTGGGGGTTGCATTCCAGGCAGCATTGGTAAGATGGGAAAAACCCTAAATGAGATCATCCTCATGAACGACAATCTCACTTCATGCTTACCTCCTCAAATCGGCCTTCTCAAAGAGGTTACCGTGTTTGATGTGAGCTTCAATCATCTCCAAGGCTCACTGCCACCCGCCATTGGCAAGATGAAGAGCTTGGAGCAGCTGGATGTTGCCCACAACAGTTTCACCGGTGCGATTCCGCCCAGCATCTGTCAGCTGCCCAGATTGGAAAACTTCACCTATTCTTTCAACTATTTCACCGGAGAGGCTCCTGTTTGTGCTGCCATTACTGGTGATGGTCGCCAGAATTGTATCCCAGGAAAGACGGACCAGCGGTCCTCTAGTATGTGTTCCTCTCAAGCTGCACGTCCTGTGGATTGCAGCAAGTCCAAATGCGGCGGCGGCAGCACCAACGCTGGTGGTTCCCCTGGAGGGTCACCTCCCAAGAAAACCCCTCCTGTGCCCAGCCCAACAACGCCAGTTGGTCCTTCCCCGCCACCACCACCTTCTTCAAAGTCTTCGCCTTCCACCAGATCACACCCACCACCACCCCAATCACAACACTCGTCCGTGCCTCCTCCCGCCAAATCATATCATTCCCCACCTCCTCCAAAGCAGTCCCCCATGACATCCCCGCCACCGCCCCCACCTACTGAAAAGGTATCACCAAGGACGCATCTTCCGCCACCGCCGCCTCCACCACCACCAGCTTACAACTGGTCCCCAAAGCCTGAGCAACCGCACCCACCACGAACCCCCACCTATCAGCATATGTCACCACCACCACCACCACCACCACCACCACCTCCATCATCAAACCAGTATCGTTATTCGCCACCACCCCCACCCCCACCCCCACCATCCTCATCAGAACATTACAGTTCACCACCTCCATCATCGAATCATTACCATTATTCATCACCACCACCGCCACCATCCACAACAGGACATTACAGTTCGCCACCTCCGTCATCAAACCACTATCATTATTCACCACCACCACCACCACCACAATCATCGAGCCATTATACTTCCCCACCTCCCCCACCCACCGAAAAAGGATCACCAAATGCCCATTTTGTACCACCACCGCCACCACCTGTCTATCCACATATGACACCGCCATCCCCACCCCCGCCCTCACCTTCATCACCAAATCCGCCCCCAGAGTCTGAGATGCCTCCGTCACATCAACAACAGCCTCCATCACCTGGGCCTTTGCATCCTCTTCCTCCTTCACCACCATCTGGATGTGGCACTCCTGGATCCCTACTCCCACCACCACCACCGCCACATTCTCTACCAGTACCATTGGCACCAGCACCCAGCCATCACCACTCACAATCATACCCACCTCCCTCACAACATTGGCATCATCCACCACCGTTACACCATCAAAATTCTCCACCACCCACCAAAAACCCATATTCACCCCCTCCACCGCCTCCGGATAACGTGCCATTGCCACCAGTTATCGGGGTATCGTATGCATCTCCTCCTCCCCCAGGAATCCCCTACTACTGATCTATTTGATATCCAATTTTAAATCTCTTCCATTCAATCATATCTTTCCTTTGTATTTGTCTAAAGGACAAAGACACCGAAGCGAGAATTCTATGCTGCAACAAAGAGCAATGAACGAAGGATCGCAGCAAGGAAGAGTTCCATCTCGTGTGTTTTTTATTGTAATGCTGCTTTGTGTCTTTTTTGAGGGTTGCTTTCCTAGCAATAATCTAGCTTCACCTTTCTGCTTCTTGTTATTTATGTATTCTTATTAATTTATATGATGAAGAAAATGATACAGACATGGGTTTTGGAAGAGGGGCATGAATCATGATATGGGCTTTTGTTGTACTAAGTGTACAATTTCATTTCAGTTGGGCATGATTTGTGCCTCGGATTTGGTGCCCTAGAAGTTTAGGTAGAGATGGGTATAAGTTTGAGTTCATGGTGGCTTCTATGTTGCCTGCATGAGTTCGAGGTGCCTCAGGCTTGCTTAGGCATTTCCCCTGTATAGATTCACTTAGCTCAGGCTTGCTTAGTGATTTTCTCTATGCAAGTTCTCTTTCTCTCCCAAATTTGAACTTGTTAGCTCTTGCCGCCTTCTACCTTCTCCTCAACCTTTCACGCCCAAATTCCTCCTATTGAAATTTGAGCTTAGATTGGACCTAAAAATCTACAACACAAACATAAAAGCATCAAATGTAACTTGCTAAGGCACCAACAACAAGATTAAGCTTGGATGAATTTTAAGCACCTTGAACAAACTATGATAGGCTCCTTAGAGTCTATTGAGGTGTTGAGTTTGGGCCCTTGTTGCAAGTCCCTCAACACCTTTAAAGGGAAAATAAAAGAGAAGTACACAAACAAAGCTAAACTCTTATAACCAGCTTGCATAGGGTTTAAAGGAGTAGAAATCCATGATTAAGGGCCTGTTTGGGAAGTGTTTTCAAGAACTGTATTTTGTTCCTAAGAACAAAAAACACCAAAAAACATGTTTGGTAACCTGAGTGATGTTTTGTTCTAGTGTTCTTCGTGTTCTTAAAATCCTATTTTCAGAGAACATCTTCAACTTGTTTTTCCTGTTTTTTGCACTATTTAGAGAACTAAAAGAAGGGCTTGTTCTTCGTGTTTTCATTAGGAGTGTTCTTCGTGTTCTCAAGTGTTCCTTCTCAGTCTACATCGTGAATATCTTCACCAACATCCAAAATAGAGAAAAATCTCTAAAAAAACATAGAAAAATCTCAAAGAAAAATCTATGAAAATACCAAGAAAAATCCTTGAAAAAATCTCTGGGCGGACAAAAAATTTTTTGAAAAAAAAAAAGGAAACTATCTGAGAAAAACAAAGAAAAATCTCTGAAAAACATCAAAAAATCTTTGAAAAATCAAAGATTCTCTCAAAAAGGAAAACTTTCAATACCCATGAGATGAAGATGAAGAATAAACAAATCCAAATAATTGACCAATTGAGAACAATTCCTTTGTTCCAATGGTGTCGCTGTGGTTACTGGGATCCAATTCCTCTTATCGACGATAGGATTGATGATCAGTGCATCCTGTCTTTTCCTTTCTCTCTGTGTGTGGGTGATCGATGTACCCATCTCCTCTTTGCATCTGGGTTTTGTGGGTATGCCCTTGTGGTGTTTGTGAATGGGGAATGAAAAGCAGGCAAACAACTGATGATATATATAATAATAGTTTATATATATATGTGTGTGTGTGTGTGTGTGTGGAGTGAATTCTATAAATTCTAATGTATGGTTTATTATATAAATTCTAATGACATTGTAGGACTTGAATAAGAATCAGTAATATATTATTTTATATGTAAAGATGTATTATTTTATATGTTAATGGTATGATGTTATTGAATAATGTGAATTTAATGATATTGTATCATGATGTAAATTTAATAATATGATATAAATTTAATGATTAAACTTATATAATTATAATTATTTTTAATAATTTTAATAATATTTTTATAATTTGTTGAACTTTTTTAATTATCATATTCTGCATTTCACCCTATATTATAGACATGAAAAATGATGCAGTTAATGATCAAAACCACGACTTTGAATAATGTACTACACCTTGAGAATATCCTCACCAACATATCTCTATTAAGACACCTAATATACCTTTGATGTATTTTCATTATTTATAATTATTTAAAAAAATTGAAAATGATGCAAATAATTTTTGAAATTGGTACAATTTCTTAAATTTTAATGAAGAGTAAATATAAAAATTATTTATATTTATAAAATCAAATTAATAGAAGAAAACATTTAGTTTAAAAAAACAACTTCCAAACATGTTTTTTGTTTTACTTGTTCTATTTTTTTTATTAACTCAACCAAATATGTTTTATTTATTTATTTTTGAGAACAAAAACTTTTTTTATAGAATTCAATTCCCAAACACTATTTTTTTTTCTTGAAAACATAAAAAACTATTCTTAAAAATTGTTCTTAAAAATTGTTTTCCAAAACAGTTTTGAAAAATAGTAACCAAACAAACCCTAAGTTTGCTTCAAAATCTATGCTAGAAATCCCTTATTCATCGCCAAGGTCAAAGTCTCCTCATTAGCTACCCCTATTAACATGTAAAACTTAGTTTGAAGGGATTCTCTAAGTTTCTTGTTTAAGTTAGAATATCATTAGGATTTCCATAGACATCTCTAGTGTTAATTTGGAGTACTCCTTGCCCTTAATGTTGCTAAGTTACATCGTAACTTAGGTGCTTAAGTTTTTATTGGTTACTTTTTATTCACTTCCACTTTTTTTTTTTTTAATGTCTTCTCATTTTATTCATTTTTTCTCTTTTTACTTATGCCTTCATTTTTTTTTCTTTTTCTCTATATTATTTAAATAATTCAAGTAGTCATTCTATCTTGGCTTATTTGCTTATATAATGACTTTTAGCTTGTGATTCCCAAGCTAGTTAACCTAAGGCTTCAGGTGATGAACCACCCTTGGGACTTACTACCAAGCCTCAAAGGACTAAACTATTGATAAAGTTGTGCAAACTATATTGATAAGTAAGCATAAAACAATAATAATCTCCATACCAAAATTCTCAAACAAAACTAATGAATACAACAAATAATCGTACATTAAGGATAATCACCATGCCAAAACTCTCACCATGCTAAAAACATATGAACATGCAATTTAAAGGTGCAATAAGAGTGTATTCATTGATCGGCTAATCAAACACCATATTTTCCTTAATTGGAGTTCAAACTTGACCTTTTTCTATCCCTAATAAATTAGTACCATATTATGTGTTAGAAAACTTGGATTACTTTGTTCCCGTGCTCTGGATCTCATAAGGTGCATGTATCTATTCTTAGAGATCTCTAGATCTAATGCAACGGAAAATAATAGCTTCAAAAACCATTACAAAATAGAGATTTGGAGAAAAAGGTTGCTAATTGATTAATTAACCATACAAGGTCGTAATTAATCAATTAGCCAAGTCCAAAGATACTACTCACTTATCCTTGCATAATTTTACATAATTACCAAAATACCTTTGTACACAAAAGTGAACTAAAAACCCATCCAACCCTCATAAACCATGTCATCAAGGAATATGAGCTTAGAGTAGGAATCACTAGGACCCATAGGAGTACTGGTTTTCTCAAAATCAAATTCTGAAATTGACTCAACATCCCACTATAGAGAGTTAATTGCACTCCAATATCCTATGCATATTACAACAAGACACCAAGTGTTAAGGTCTGTGACCTACTATCTATTATATATAGACTTCCCATGAAATGGTATCTGTAATATAACAAGGTAGTGTTATCATCTATCAAGATTACCTTTTAAATCTTTGAGTTACAAATCCTACTTATTATGTGATCAAATGATATACTCTAGCTCCAAAGAGCATATGTCAAATTCCACAAAAGGAGTTACCGTGGCCATAGATTCCATGATCACATGTCCTTTGGATCACCTAAGGGGACACACTGTCTTAGTTTCATGAGATATCATGGTGCCTTTATTGAGAATACTTGTTGCCACCAACCTCCATCAATAGTGACCCAATTCATAGGGATATATGACCATTTTAGGGTCTCACTCACAGGTCAAAGCCTCCTATTCCATGTAGTAGATTGGTGAATCATGACAATGATAGCCTAGCGTTATGATTCACCATAGGTCCTGTCTAGTATGCATCGCATACACTAGTGCACTCACCATGAGAAACCCATCCTGACAACCAAGACAAGTCATCCTTCCAATTAGGAGGTGGTGCTCTACAATATCTACTAGATTGTCCAAATCCATGAATCGACTGTGGACAACTTATTTACTTACAATGAACCCATGACTTGTATCTTTTATGCAATTCTTAATGCATCAAAGTCATGTACAATATAAGAGACATGAGCTGAATGCTCAAATCAATGTCAATACACCAAAAAGGATAGCAAGGGAATAGTTATGTATTTAAAACTAAGTCAAATGAATGTATTTAAAAAGATATGAATGTAGCCCACATCAATATACATGAATTAATCCACAACTTTTCTTCAAATGATCATAAAGGGAAGCTCATAAAAGGATAAAGAGTATTCCTTTGTTTTGGAATTGCAAGATTCATTCATGTAATTAAATTTGAGAAAAAAAAAATCCTTAAAATCAAAGAAAACTAGGAATAGTGCATGTCGTAGGAAAATGGTAGCATCTAGGATTGAAAGCAAAATTTTATCAACCTAGGGGGTTTAAGGATCAAATGTGAAAAGGAAAAGAGAGTTAGAAATCAATTTAAAAATCATGAAAAGAACATAAAAAACAGAAATTGTACCTAAAGAAAAAAACACAAAAGAAAATATAGTACACTATGCGCATGGGCATTGAGCATGCGGAGAAAAAATGTAGTTAGGAAAAGTGCAC
Organism: Vitis vinifera; assembly: GCF_030704535.1. Taxonomy (NCBI): domain Eukaryota; kingdom Viridiplantae; phylum Streptophyta; class Magnoliopsida; order Vitales; family Vitaceae; genus Vitis; species Vitis vinifera. The sequence continues at coordinate 14,217,352 of NC_081813.1, forward strand.
TTAAAATATGAGGGATTAAGTGCACAAAGGTTGTGCTCCAGAGTGTGGACCAGAGAAAGGATGAAAAAACATGTGCAAATGAATTACCCATTGAAGGGGGTTGTGCATTGAGTGTGCGCAAGGGAAAAGGTGCACAATAGCATAACAAAGAGGATTATGCACCTAGGTGTGCACATTGAACAACAAGGTTGCATAGGAAATGTACATTGAGGAATACAAGTGCACGCAAGATTGCACATCAGAGATGAAGGAAAAAGTGTGCATAAAGATTGTGCACTAAGAAGCTATAATAATGTACGTAATAGTGCATTGAAGGGAACTTGACTACACACTAAAGAGGGTGCAATGCACATTGAAGGGAGTTAGATCAAGCATTATGCATTGAATAAGGGGAAGGTCATGAAAGGGGTATTGTGTGGGCAAAGTTTGTGCACTAGAGTGTGTAGGGAATTAAACCGAATTCCCAACCCGTGAGAAACAAAAATTAGAGAAAAACACAATCCAAAGAAAAACAATCACACACACAAGACAGTATTTACGTGGTTCGGCAATTTGCCTACGTCCACGGAGTTGCAGGGATCTCACTATTATCAGGGAAGAATACAGAGTACAACCTAGCGGCTACAATATTCTCTATATATATATAGCACGGCAACCCTACCATACTAAAAAACCCTAATTAAAAAAGGGTGGTTCCACAATGGGCTAAACGAGCCCAATAGGCCTCAATAAATCTCCCATTAAAAAAGCCATGCAATATTATTCGGGTCGGGTCGTCAAACCGGATCAAACAAAACTAGGCTCCACAAAGCCCAACAAATCTCCCACTTGGAGACTAGTCCAATCACCAACATCAAACCGCTATCCTCCAAGAAACGATCCCTCATCCCTACAACTCATCCTCCTGTCCTCAAGCTAGAAGACCAATTGAAGCTGCGCACAGCTTCAACTTCTCAATAGTGACACCCTTAGTCAACATGTCTGCAGGGTTCTTAGATCCACAAATCTTCTCAAGTATTACCAGTTTATCCTCAACAAGATAACGGATAAAGTGATATTTTGTTTGTATATGTTTCGACTTTGAATGAAAAGCCGAATTTTTGGCAAGAAAAATTGCACTCTGACTGTCACTGTGTAGAATGCCCATCTCTTGCTTCTTACCCAATTCATCTAAGAAACCATGTAGCCAAATCATCTCATTTCCAGCTTCAGTTGCTGCAACATACTCAGCTTCTGTAGTAGACAAAGTAACAATCTTCTGTAGATTTGAAGTCCATGATATAGCTGTACCACCTAGAGTAAAAACAAACCCAGTAGTACTCTTTCTACTATCAATATCACCAGCAAAATCAGCATCTATATAACCCTGCAGTTTCAAACTTGCACCTGTGAAGCAAAGACATGTATCTAATGAACCCTTCAGATATCTTAAAATCCACTTGACTGCCTCCCAATGCTGCTTTCCAGGCCTACTCATGAATCTGCTCACAACTCCCACTGCATGTGCAATGTCTGGCCTTGTACACACCATAGCATACATCAAGCTGCCAATAGCTAAGGCATAGGGCACCTTGCTCATATGGTCCCTTTCTTCTTCTGTCTTTGGTGACTGTTCTTTGCTTAGTTTGAAATGACTACCCAAGGGTGTGCTCACTGGTTTAGCTTCATTCATGTTGAACCTGCTGAGAACTTTCTTCACATACTCTGACTGTGAAAGCTTCAATGTACCATTAGCTTTGTCTCTAATGATTCTCGTACCAAGGATTTGCTTTGCAGCTCCCAAATCCTTCATTGCAAACTGTTTGGACAATTGCTTCTTCAGATTATTAATCTTCTCAATGTCAGACCCTACAATAAGCATATCATCCACATACAACAGTAATATGATGTAAGAGTTGTCAAAGGACTTAACATAGCAACAATGATCAGCTTCACATCTCTTGAACCCAATTCTATGCATAAAATTGTCAAACTTCTTGTACCACTGTCTAAGAGCTTGTTTAAGGCCATACAAGCTCTTTCTTAGTTTGCAGACTAGATTCTCTTGTCCCTGAACAATGAACCCTTCTGGCTGAATCATGTAAAGGTCTTCCTCCAAGTCACCATGAAGGAATGCAGTCTTCACATCTAACTGCTCAAGATGTAAGTTTTCTGCAGCCACCATTCCAAGTACAAGTCTAATTGTTGACATCTTCACAACTGGAGAAAATATCTCTGTGTAGTCAATGCCCTCCTTCTGTTGGAACCCTTTAACAACTAATCTGGCCTTGTAACGTTTGCTACCATCATGCTCATTCTTTATTCTGTATACCTACTTGTTGTGCAAAGCCTTCTTTCCTACTGGCAATTCAGTCAGTTCCCATGTCTGATTCCCCAACAGGGAATCCATCTCATCCTTCATGGCTAACTCCCACTTGCTTGAATTCTCATCTTGCAAGGCTTCATCATAACACTCTGGCTCACCACCATCAGTCAACAGGAGATAATTTAAAACAGGTGAATAACGCTGCGGAGGTCTAGTGTTCCTAGAAGATCTGCGAACTTCAACTACAGGTGTACTCAGATCTACCTGTGAATTTACATTCTCCTTATCTTCTTCACCCCCTTTTTGGACAGTACTTTTAGTCAATTCATCTAAGTTGACAAACTCAGATTTCTTTTGATCTATCTCTGTAACATCTGACACTACAGATGACCTGTCTTTGTACATAACCTGTTCATTAAATATCACATTTCTACTTCTGATGATTTTCCTGTTTTGTTCATCCCAAAACCTATAGCCAAATTTCTCATCACCATAGCCAATGAAAAAACATATTTTTGACTTTGCATCAAGTTTACTACGAGCATCAGAATCAATATGAACATAAGAAATACAACAAAAAACTTTTAAATGTGAAAACTTCACCTCTTTACCGCTCCAAACCTCCTCAGGAAGTCTGAACTCTATGGGAACTGATGGTCCTCGGTTTATCAGGTAAGCTGCAGTGCTAACAGCATCAGCCCAAAAAGTTTTTGGTAGTCCAGCATGCAACCTCATACTTCTAGCACGCTCATTGAGAGTTCTGTTCATGCGCTCAGCCACACCATTCTGCTGTGGTGTCCCAGGAATGGTCTTCTCCATCCTAATTCCCTGTGCAGCACAATACTCATTGAATCCTCCATCTATGTACTCTCCTCCATTATCTGACCTCAAACATTTTACTTTCAAACTTGTTTCTGTCTCAACCATGGCCTTCCACTTCTTAAAAGTTACAAATACATCAGATTTATTTTTTAGAAAATAAACCCATACCTTTCTACTTGAGTCATCAATAAAGGTGATGTAGTACCTTGAACCTCCTAGGGATGCAACCGGAGAAGGCCCCCACAAATCAGTGTGTACTAGTTCCAATTTTTCAGCCTTCGGTGTCCTGCCAGTTTTCAAGAAGCTCACCTTTTTTTGCTTTCCTAAGATGCAACTTTCACACATGTCAAAATCAATGGACTTCAATTCTGGTAGTTTTCCTTTTGACAGCAACATCTTTATCCCTTTCTCACTCATGTGACCAAGTCTGCGGTGCCATAGGCTTGTATCAGTACTTGCATCAGCAACTGCAATTGTGTCTCTTGGACATGAGGTCATATACAGAGTGCCAGTCTTCTTTCCACGAGCCAATACCCTAGCTCCCTTTGTAACCTTCCAAGTACCACCAACAAATAGTATTGCATGTCCTTCATCATCAAGTTGTCCAACAGAAATCAGATTCCTTCTCAGGTCAGGAATATGTCAAACCTTCTCCAGTAACCAAACAGACCCATTGGGCAACGATATCCGGACATCTCCCAGACCCACAACATCCAAGGCTGAACCATCAGCCAAATACACCTTACCAAAATCACATGCAACATAATTCTGTATGATTTCTCGGTGTGGAGTGGTATGAAACGAAGCTCCTGAATCCAAAACCCAATCATCAAGTGGACTGTCTACTGCAAGAAGTAATGCATCCTGTACCTCTTCTATTACAGCATTAGCAGAATCATCTTCATTCTTCTTCTTAGGGCTTTTGCATTGCCTTTTAAAGTGACCTGTTTTCCCACAATTCCAGCATTGTACTTGTTGGCCTGATCTAGATTTGCTTCTGTTCCGATTAGAATTTCTGGAATTTGATCTACCTTGATTTGAATTTCTGTTATTACTTCTACCTCTTGTCTCAAGGTTTAGGGCAGAACCAGATCCTGAGGTTTCACCTGCATCTCTTCGGCGAATCTCCTCAGCCAGAATTAAATCTCGTATATCATTGTACTTGAGCTTTTCCTTTCCAGTAGAATTGCTTACTGCCATCCTCATTGCCTCCCAACTATTTGGCAAAGAAGCCAAGACGATCAGAGCACGAATCTCATCATCAAAATCAATTTCTACAGACGACAATTGATTTGTGATTGTATTAAATTCATTCAGATGTTGTGCTACTGATGCATTCTCTGCCATCTTCAAATTGAACAATTTCTTCATCAGATGCACCTTATTGTTTGCGGACGGCTTTTCATACATACCGGACAAAGCCTTCATCAGATCTGCTGTGGTCTTCTCCTTTACAACATTGTGTGCAACAGACCTAGACAGAGTTAACCTAATAACTCCTAGAACCTGTCTGTCAAGAAGCGCCCATTCCTCAGCCTTCATACTCTCAGGTTTTGTCCCCAAAAGAGGCAGGGATCTCACTATTATCAGGGAAGAATACAGAGTACAACCTAGCGGCTACAATATTCTCTATATATATATAGCACGGCAACCCTACCATACTAAAAAATCCTAATTAAAAAAGGGTGGTTCCACAATGGGCTAAACGAGCCCAACAGGCCTCAATAAATCTCCCATTAAAAAAGCCATGCAATATTATTCGGGTCGGGTCGTCAAACCGGATCAAACAAAACTAGGCTCTACAAAGCCCAACAGAGTGTGCATTAGAGAGAGAGAGAGGAGTGTGTGTAGGAGGATTGCATACTAAAGTAGCTTGCATGCTTGGGAAATAGCATGGCTAAGATGCATTATCAAGAAGAAAAAAATGCACTAAATAAAGTACATCGGAAGGGAAAGCAGCATGCACATTGAGAATGTGCATTGAAGAGTGTACACTTTGAAAAGTGCACTAAGAGCACTATGCAGGTAAATTGCGGGATTGAAGAACCGTAGAACAAAAAGTGTACCAACAAAATGTACAAAAACAAGATTGCATATAAAAAAAGACACCAAACTTGTGCAACTCATGTTTGCGTAGACTAGAGTACATACATAAGTAGTGCATGAACCTACAGTGGAATGCACACTAAACATTATGTGAACAAAGATAGGAAACTACTAATGCACAAACATGGTGCATAAACTAAAAATGAGCATTAACAAAATGGAGAGACATGCATGAATATATGTTGCATACTTGAACGATGCATAAACTCTACACACCTGAGCAATGCACTAACTCAACTCACAATGTGTAAACCATTTGCTCAAACGAAAGGACTGGAACGAAGAGGCATACAAACAAAAACAATGTACAATAGTGCACAAGAGATGCATAAACCTACACGTAAAACACTAGTGGGAGCTAGACGCACACTAACTAGTGTGCAAAAAAACAACAATCACAAAAAATAAAAACGTATTAACTGTTGCACAAACAAGAGCATCCTTAAGAGGAGATGCATAATTTGATGCCCAATGAGAAACAAACACTAGAAACATAGAAAAAACCCAACAAATATAAAGCACAACTAAAGAGAACAAATAAACAAACAAGCCATTGAACGAAGCCCCATTTTATGTTTTATCAATGAGTTAAGAACAAGTGAGAGAGCTAAAGTGGTTTTGAAACCAAAATGAAAATAAGATTTATAGATATCAAACAGTGAAGATGAAACAATAATAACAAATCTATAGACTAACTCGGAAATCAAGAGAACAACATGTGGCCTCTAATATCCACACTCAACCAACAAGCAATCTTCAATAAGAGCAGATGAAAGAGAAAGAAAACAACACTAAGTATGGGTTTCATAGTAAAAAGAACTTACTTGAGAAGAGATTGTTGGCGAACCCTTTTTTCTCTTCATTTGGCTCTTTACTTTTCTCCTATTTTTTCCTTTCCAAGCTTTCTCTCTCTACCCAAAAATTTCCAACCACAAAATATTCTCTTTTTCCTCTCTTTCTCACACACAACAATGTTGAATGTTCTCTCACCCCATCCTAAAAAAGAGAAAAAGATCATTCATAAAAGACCAAAATGGTTTTTTTTAAAGGGTCAAGGATGGATAATCCAAGCATAAAAAGCTCTCTAAAAACCTTAAAAAGAAACCCCCTAAATGAAACCAAAAAAAAAAACTAAATAAGGGTCCTAAGCTAAGGCTCATGTCCAAATGAATGAATCTAAGCTAAACCTAAGGGGCAATTAAAATCCATGCTAGGATCCACAAAAATCTCCCTAATGGTCTTCAAAATTGGCTCGAGAATCAATAACAAGTCAAGTAATTGCGGACTACCAAGGGACATGATGAATGACTAAACAAAAAGATCCTAGGCATGCATTACAAGGGAACACAAAGTGAGAGAAAAATGAATATGAAATGACATGTGCTAATAGAAAAATAAAGGGTCTACAACTATACCCCTCTTCGGTGTAGATCATAAGTATAATGAATATGAACAATGAAATGTGAGTGATGAATGGAATGAAGTGATTTATACTGAAGAATAAAAAAGACCAACAATTTTGTCCTAGCACATGACATGATAAGCTCTAAGATTAGTCAGGCAATAGAAAAGAAACTTGAGATGAAGATGATGACAGAGTGGAGAGCATATACAAAATAAAGTAAAGAGAACAGTGGATGTGAAACCATGAGAGCAAGATATAGAAAGCTAGTAACCATGAATGTTGAAAGCCATGACTTTCAATGCTAAAAATGGGTAAAGGTGGATTTGAATGCCCAAAAAAAAAAAGACTCTTAACGTCGAAATTAAAAAAAAAAAAAAGGCCTTGAACACCAAACTGAAAAAATGTGGCTCTAAATGCCAAATTGAAAGATAAGGACCCTGAATGCTAATACTATGGCTCTAGATGCTTGAACTAAAAAAAAAGGCTCTGGATGCCAAAATTGAAAAAGTGGCTTTGAATACCAATACTATGGCTTTAAACACCAAAATCGACCAAAAAGGGAGATCTAGTCTATGACTCTAGGTTGAACCTCTCAAAGGTGACCAAAATGATGTAGGCTCTAAATGTGTATATTGTAGCTCTAAACACCAAACTAAAAAATAATGGCTTTGAATGCCAAATTAAAAATGATGACTCTGAATGCTTGACTGAAAAACAGTGGCTCTTAACACCAAACTATGAAAAAAAAAACTCTAAATTCTACTAATATAGGTTTAAACATTAATAATATGGCTTTGAACACTTGAACTTTGGCTCTGAACACCTAAAACATGGCTCTTAATGCCAAAATCAGTTGAAGAGGGAGATGAAATCTACTACTCTAGGTCAAACCTCTTAAGGGTGACCAAAATGATGTAGGCTCTAAACACTTATACCATCACTTTAAATGAAAAACTGAAAAAGAACGATTTTGACTGCTAAAATAGAAGAATGACTTTAAATGCCAAAATTGAAAAAGAATGGCTCTGAACGCCAATACTACAACTTTGAACTCCTGAAATGTAGTTTTGAATGCCAAATCTATGGCTTTGCATGCCAAAACTATGACTCTAAATGCCTAAAATAAAAATGGGAATGGGGGGAATATGCCCCAATATATAGGATCCTCACACTACTAATGATCCAATGGAAAACACTATCAACCGAAAGCAGCTACCCTTTAAAAGGGTGAAAACAAGACTCCACGTGTCTCAAAAGATGTTTTGCTAACGATTTGAAATGATCCAATCGACTGAGGGGCTTAGTCATCACAACTCATTTGACTAGCTCCAAACACTCCATTGGGGAATCATGATAGCTTAGACATCTCTGAATTAGAGTACTCCATTAAGAAGTCAGAATGGTACAATCAACAATATCTAGGAAAGTACTCTATTGGGAGTTGTCTCTATTGCAATGAATAATCCATTGAGAACTAAGATAGCAAATTTATCCATCTCAAAATTGATCTACTAAAGAAACTGTCACTATGTCAAAACACTCGACTAATAGTTGTCTCTGTATCTTAAAATATACTTCACTAGGGATTGTCTCTATCTCATGAGATACTCCTTTAGAGATCGGGGTAACAAAGTAGTCAAACGGATCTATCACAAAAGTACTTCTCTGGAGAACTACAATTGCATTGAAACATACCCACTGAAAACCATTTACATCTCAACATACACTCCATTGGGGAAACTATCACTATCTTTAAGAAATACTCCACTGGGTACTTTAGATAGTGAAAATATCAAAGCTCAAGGAAAGTGCTCCATGGAAAGCTTTGAGCGACAAAAATATCAAAATTATGACTAGCAATGTGAATGAAAATCTTTCAATCGACTAAAGGGGCCGTTGAAACTAAGTGAAAAGCCTACCATCTCAACAAGAGAATGGGGAATATGCCTAGAAGAGTAGCCAATGCAAGGTCGTGTATGCAACCAAATGACGCTAGCTAATCATCTTAGTGCCAAGATCTTAAAGATCAACAACTAAGAGAGTAAAGACGTAATGGTTTGTCATGCTAACTTGATGGAACCTTAACAAGGATTGAGATAATCAGACTGAACTACTCTATTAGGATCAATGAATGAGAGCCCATCCATCATTGGCTCAAGAGTACTCCATTAGGAACAATGAACAAGAGCTTATCCATTACTGGCTCAAGAGTACTCCACTAGGGATGCGTAGTAATCAACATCATTACAAACATGAGACTATGCAAATCAATGAAGAGCTAACAATCTTAATGATAAGGGGGTATGCCTCAATGTAACATCTAATGCATGGTAAGTCAAACAATATCCACTATTTACCTCCCAATAGGAAATCAATCGTCATCTATATCCACTACTGAACTAGATCCAAGGATTAAAGAGGTGTGTCCCAAAAGAGAAAGCATGATGGACATCTATACATCTACCAAGTCCCCAAGCATCCACCCAAGTAGAGACTGTCAAAGATGACATTTGATCCTATGGCCCCAGAGTGGCCTTAAGACACATGATGTAATGTAGGCTAAGGGCGATAAGGTAAGAGAAATGAAGGAAAACTAGGCTTAAATACCCAATAATCAAACCCATACCCTCATGTATAAGATGCAATATGTAGAGAGAATCTCATAAACAATGGACCTAAATCTGTCCAATGCGAAAATACTAATGAGAAGAAGGAAAAAAAGAAGATTGAATTGATAATGAGATGTGTAAGAACAATGTGAAGGATATATTAGGCCTCAAATAGATCAATGTGAGAGAAAAACAAGAAGGTGAAATGAATGGGATAAGTAAAAAATAATAATGAGAGTAAATGAAATGATGAAAGGAATGATGATCAACTCATATCATTGCATAGAGAAAAGTCACATTATCAATGGATGGAATAGAGAGGATAATGGTTCAGTGCCCCCAGGAAAAGCCACTCATCTCTTACACTAAAAAAAATATGAGAAGTTAGACACAAGGAGAAGAGGGTTTCAGAGAGCTCACATATGAGCTCTCATCAATAAATAAACTCAATTAAGTAACCTTAAATGCTAGTATACATGTTTAATGGAGAAGGGTACTATATACATACACACATGCACTTACTTTTTAAATTTATTTATTTATTTATAAATGCACATACTTTAAACACAAACTGAAGAGCTATAGTGAGAAAGACATGATGAATGAATACACTCTTAGAATTTGATGTAATACAAACTCTCTCTCTGATGAGACGACCCTCTTAAATTGAGGGTCTCCAAATCAATGTCCATGGAATAGAGTAGAGGAGATGATTTGACCATTCTTCATATAATGAAATGTGAAGGATCACCACTCGGGGTGAATGAGAAGATGAAGTGAAACAAGTAGTAATACAAACAAATAAGGGGATGAAGAATACAAACAATGAGATGTGATGAAATGCAATAGTTTGATGACAACAAATGATAAGAAAATTATGCATGTAGGTCCAAAGCTCATGAGACTCCTAAAAAAATTGTGAGAGTCCTAAACAAAGTGTACATACACTAAAAGGGGCCCCTGTCTTGGTGTAGATATGTGAGCAAGGCAATGAGAAAGAAAAATGTTATGATGCTCATGCAAGGCTTAAAGGGCTAGCAACAATCTGTATGTCAATAAAAGATGATAAGGTATAAGGCTAACCAAAACAAATGCCACCTATCCTGTGACCATGGTCTCAAACATATTACTTCTTCAATAGATCTACATTGGTCAACTATAAGAATTGGTTTCCATCTAGATCCATAAACCATGCAACCCCCTATAGGGTCAACTCTCTAATGGGATAAGGTCCGCTCCAAAAAGGTCTAAACTACTATCTAGGATCTCCAACCAACCTCTAAGGGCTCTCAAAACTAAATCACCTCTTTCTAGGTTTAGACTTAACCTGCTTTTTGAAAGCATGGACCATCTTCCTTTGATAAGCATGAACATGATCTACCATCTCAATTTCTTCTCATATAAAAGGCTAAGCTTATCAAATCAAGCTTAACCATACTCAGTCTCAGAGATCTGTTGCTCTAGTGCTACTCTTAATGATCCTATCTCTATCTTAACAGGTAACACGACCTCCATATGATACACCAAAGAGTATAGTGTAGATTCTATAAAGGTATGAAAAGAACTACGACAAGCCTATAATGCAAAGGGAAGCTTCTTTAACCAATCTTAAGAAGTTTGAACCATCTTCCACATAATCGTTTTAATGTTCTTATTTGTGGCCTCTATTGCCTCATTAGTCTCTGACCTATATGCAGACGATCTATGATGCTGGATGCCATATCCCTGAAGCAAAGTATTAACCTCAACTTTGAAATGCACACCTTTGTCTAAAATCGACTCATGAGGTACTCCATAATGATAGATGATATGTGATCTAATAAAACTAACAACTCTAGTTACAGTCAATCTCGCATATGAGTTAGCCTCCACCCACTTGGTGAAGTAATTAATGGCAACAAGGATGAACTCGTAACTACTAGAAGATTTCGATGAAATCCTCCCAATAACATCAATCCAAACAAAAAAATGGTCATCATGAGGTTAATGCATGTAACTCTGATGGTGGCACATGGACTAGATCACCGTGTGTCTGGTACTCTAGACATCTCTAAGCGAACTACCAACAATCTGTTTCCATAGTCAACCAAAAATAGCTAGTCTTCATGATCTTTTGAGCCAGCATTTATACTCCTATATGTGGTCCACATACTCTCTCAAGAAACTTTCTTATTGCTTGATTAGTAAAGGTGCGGTCTAAGCATAATAATAACATACCATCAACTGAGCATCTGTATAATGACCCCACAAATCATAAATCTAGTAGCTAACTGCCTCAATGCTCTCTTATCCTTGGCTATCATAACCTTAGGATGTGTCAGATATGAGAAGATGATAGATATCATGGTACCAAGGCAAATCATCCTAGACCTTGGTCTTTCCAATCAAGCAACAGTAAGTAGGAACAATTCTTGACTCAATTAGTAAAGAATGAACAACAACATTAGTAGGAATATCAATCATGGAAGCTAGAGTAACTAAGGCATAAACAAATTGGTTCTACGCTCTAGGTAGATGTGTATATCTCGAATCATTAAATCTCTTAACTAATATCTTTAAATAAGCATAGTAAGATCTAAGCTTCATATTTTTAGTCCTCCAATCACCGTGAATCTATTTAAGTATCAAATTGGAGTCATTAAACACCTTCAGTTGTCTAATTCCAAGATCAAGAGCAATCTCTAAACCAAGGATCGATGCATGCCTCATACTTAACAATGTTGTTTGTAGTAGAATGATGGTTAGAAACTTCCAAACAAACTAATCTTGGGATGTGACCACCATGAGAGGATATCAATAAAACACTTATCCCATATCCGGAATGGTTAGTTGTACCATCAAAATACATGTACTAACCTGACAAACTAGTCACTAAAACAATATTCTTATCTGGAAAATCATTATCAATCACTCTACCATCTAATATTGGAAGTGAAGCCAAATTATTCGCAAAAATACACCATTTGATAGACTTCTGAGGGCCATATTGGATATCAAACTTGATCAATAACACTAAGCATCTCATTAGTCTACTAGTCAATGAAGGCCTATCAAACAAATATCTCAATGGATCTAAACCGGAAATTAGATGTATAGAATACTCAATCACATAGTGTCTCAATCTCCTAGTAGCCCAAACTAATGCTAAGCAAGGGCATTCAATCATGACATATATTATCTCATACTTTGCAATCCTTTTATTTAAGCAGTAAATAACTTGTTTTTTTCTCAAATCATCAAGCTAAGCTAACATGCTATAGGATTAAATAGCTTGTATAAGGCAATGTATGAAATTGATAGGTATAGGAGTAGAGGACGACCTAGGGTAGGAGACACCAAAATTGGAGGAGACAACAAATACTCTTTAATCATTTCAAATGCATGTTGACAATACTCACCCCAAACAATAAGATGATTCTTCCTGATTAAAGCTTTAAGCGGATGTCAAACATATACTCAAATATCTTTGGAGAACAATGGATTATATGTTTGTGAGTCTTTGCGATGAGTTTGTACTCCTTTTATACTAGGAATTAGACTTTCAGTCTGATAAGGACTCTCACAAGTCTACCTTTGGGTATGTATACACTCTAAGTGGTTTTTGTTGCTTCTATAGCAACAAATGAAACCTTTTGGCTTATGGATAGTTCCCTTGGTATATGGTCTAAGATCTTGTTATGTGATAATAGTAGAACGGTGGCATGGTCTAAAAATCTAGAATACCACCAGAAAAGAAAACATATAAAGAGAAAGTACTACCATACTTAGTGAGATAGTACAGAGATGTGTTATGACTGTGGAACAAATTCTTTTTGCAATGCCCAGTCTACTTTTGTATTGGATTCTAAGGGAGCTAATACTCCTATGAGTCCCATTAGTCCCTACTCTGAGCACATATACCATCATTGCACGATTTATGAAGGTCGGATTAGCTCTAAGTTCACTCCTATACATAAGGGCATTTTGGTAATTATGCAAGGATGGTATATCAAATATGGCATTAGACGGATCAGAAGATCAAGTGTCTTATGCTTGGATCTTTAGGTAATGTGTTGCAATAGAAATAGATGTCTATTACTAAAGACTTTAATATTCTATTTCTCATTTGCAAAAATTATTTGGTGATAAGTATAGGTCAACTTTGACAAGCTACCCTTAAGACTATTATGAACATCAGTATTGATATGCTCTTAGAGATATTGTCATTTCCTTTGGGATGGCTAAGGGGATTCTCATAGATTATTAGGTGTTTATATGGAAATCAAAGGCTCTTCAAGTTCTTCTGCCAAGAAGAAGAACAAACAACACCAAATAAGGAAAGTTAAAAAAAAAGAATAAGAGAGCAAACTCAGGGGCAAGTGATTTATTTGTGACTTTTTAGGACACTAGAAAAGGAATGCCCATTTTAACTAAGGGAAAAGAAAAGTATACATTATTTTCTCATTTTTGAATATTTAATGGTGGATTTCACCATTTATGGTGGATAGATTCTAGGCCCACTATCTATAAGTCCTTACAAGGTATTCAATAAGTGAGAAGGTTAAATGATGGGATTACATTTTCCTTGGCTTCAAGTGCAAGGATAGTTATGTATGGTAGTGGAGGTAATATCTTCATCTTTTATATGTATTTTGTTATCACTTTGCCAAGGGATGAAAATAGTCAAATCTCAAGATTAAACCTAGCATTAATTAAACATTTGGTATCTAGACTTAGGTCATATTAATCTAAATAGGATCCAAAGACTGATCAAGTCTAGACTCTTTGATTCTAGTATGGAAATCTTGTATAGATGATAAAATGACCAAGGAGACTAAAACCAAGGAATGTTTGGAGTTAGCGCATATTGACATGTATGAAACTTTTAGTGTCCATGCATGGGAAGGGTATGAGTATTTCATCACTTTTAGTGATGATTACTCTAGGTTTGGATATGTACATTTGGAATATCATGCATTGGATAGATTCTTTGAATTTAAGGCAAGATTAGATAATCTATTTGGTATACATACCAAGTCACTTCGATTAAATCGTACTAGTATGCCTAGTAAGTTTGATTCTTTCCATTATAGCACAAGATTATATCCCAGCTATGTGCACTAGGGACTCCATTGCAAAATGGAGAAGTGGAAAGAAGATATCAAACTAGGATAGACATAGTGAGATTGATAATTATTTTCTTATCACTTCCTATTTTCTTTTATAGATATGTCTTAGAGACTTTGTTATACATTTTTTTAATGTTTTTTTTTTATATTAAGAGGTATATCAGTTTATAAGATATCTAAGAGGATTTTTGGGTTATTACCTTTATAGTCAAAATCATTAGAAGATGTTTGTTGGCATAAATGTTAGATTTATGATGAAGACTATATGATAAGGAATAAAGCAAAGAGTGGTATAGATTGGAGGATACATTAGAAAATAGTTCCACTCTTGCACATTATACTATAGATCTAGAAGGTTAGAGACATACCATTCCTATGATTTTTAATACACCAGTACCTCATCATAGTAGGAGGCTTATATTTCATGGATTATGATGAAGCAATGAGCAGTGTTTGTGCTTACTTGAGATAACAAGCTACGAAGACGTTGTTAGAATCTTTGTATTCTAACATAGTTTCAACTCCTGTAGAAACACTTAAAAGAATAAAACCCATAGGTATAAGTTGGTTTACACAAGGAACAAAGGAGTAGATGGAAAACTTGAGTTTTATATGACTAGTTTGTAGCTAATGGTTATAATTTGAAACTTTGTTTCAACTATAGAAAACCTTTTCAACATTGGTCATACTCAAATCCATTAGAGTACTCTTATATATTACGGTATGTCTCATTTATGAGATACAACAACTAAACATTTTCATAACAAAGGCCTTTTGTATGCAAGAAGGCACATGGAAGCGTAGTGATGCTCGAATATCTTGTAAGTAGATGACATATGATGTAGGGATATTATCATCAATCAAGATCTAATAGTCTACCCAATTCTAAATGAAAATCTAGGAGGCGCAATATATATTCTTGGGTTTAAGGCCTTTTGGGACTAAGAATAGGAAAATTGTGCTATATCACCTACATTGATAAGCATTTGGTCAAATGCATGATGCAAAACTTCAAAAAGGGTTTTCTACCCTTTGGGTTTGGAGTTATCTTTCTCAGGATTAATGTCCTTGGACATCTAAGGAGAGATGTTGCATTAACGTGATATCCTATACTTTTGTAATGGGTAGCCATAAGTATGCGATGTTATGTTTAAGACTAGATATTTGTTTTGTTATAGGAATAATGGGTGGATATCAGTCCATTTCTTGATTAGAAATTTGGGTGGATATCAAACATATACTCAAGTATATTTGGAGAATGGGGAATTATATGTTTGTGAGTCTTTGTGATGAGTTGGTACTCATTTCGTACCGGGAATTAGACTTTCAGTTTGATAAGGACTCTCGTAGGTCTACCTTTGGGTATGTGTACACTCTAAGTGGTTTTTGTTGCATCTATAGCAACAAAGGAAGCCTTTTGGCTTATGGGTAGCTCCCTTGGCTATTAGTCTAAGATCCTGTAATGTGATAATAGTGGGGCAGTAGCATGGTCTAAAGAACTAGAGTATCATTAAAAGAGAAAACACATAGAGAGGAAGTACTAATAGACTTAGTGAGATAGTATAGAGATGTGATGTGACCATGAAGAATATTATTTCTTTAGTGCCCAATCTGCTTTTAAGGCTAGTGGGAGTTTGTTGGGATTGAGTCCCTAAAAGAAAAACATGATGTAACAAAGTTAAACTTGATTATCCATTTTCTATCCCTTTTATGAATTGAGATTGATTTGAGCATGCAACCTATATCTTTTACACTGTACATGAATTGGTCACACTTGAAGTTGGACTAAGGATATAAGTCATGGGTTCCTTATAAGTAGATAAGTTGTCCACAGTTAGTTTATGGATTTGGGCAATCCAATAGAGACTATAGTGTACCACCTCCCAATTGGAGGGATGACTTTTCTTGGCCGTTGGGATGGTTTTCCCATGGTGAATGTACTATGTGATGCACACTAGATAGGACCTATGGTGAATCATAAGGCAAGGCTATCAATTGGCATGATTCAGCAAGCTACTATATTACATGAATTCTTAACTTTCAGAGGATATTGAGCTTGTACCAAAATTAATAGGAGGTTTTGACCTATAGGTGAGATCTTAAAGTGGTCATATATCCCTATGGATTGGGTCACTATTGATGGAGGTTGGTGACAATAAGTATTCTTAATAAAGACACCATAATATCTCATGGATTGAGACAATGTGTGCCCTTGGGTGATCCAAGGGACATATGATCATGAAATCTTTGGCTACAATAATTCTTTTAGTGGAATTTGACATATGCTCATTGGAGCTACAATATGTTAGTTGATCACATAATTAGTGGGATTTGTGACTCAAGGACTTGAGAGGTGATAACACTATCTTGTTATATGATAGACACCTGTTCATTAGGAGTCTGCATGTAGTGAATAGTAAGTCACAAACCCAAGCTTACTCTCGTTGTTATTTACATATGGTATTAGAATGTAGTTGATTCTCTTTAGTAGAATGTTGATCAACTTCATAATTGATTTTGAGGAAGTTAGTACTCTTATGTGTCCCAATGATCCCTACTTTGAGCTCATATACCATGATGACATGATTTATGAGGGTTGTATTGACTCTAAATTCACTCTTATGCATAAGGGCATTTTGATAATTACATAAGGTTGCACAGTTGAACAAGGTCTTTGGATTAGGCTAATTGATTAATTAGCTGGTCCTATGTGGTTAATTAATCAATTATGACCCATTTTGAGCTAAATTAAGTGACCCAAGCCTTAGTGGGCTCAAGTCATTTAATCCTAGTAGGGGAATCCTATAAATACCCATCTTAGGGATTAGGGTTTCTATCGCTTTTTGGTGAGAGTTGTCTTCCACCTCCAAAGAAAGAAAGAATCATAACTTCCTTCCTTCCAAAGCCCACACTTTAAAGTGTTAAGATCGTGGTTTGAGTCATCGAGTGGAAGATCTTGGGTATGAGACCTCTGGACTTTTCAGGCTTCATTTTCATCAGATGGATTTTGATATGGGAACATCCAAATCGAAGTATGAGTTTCAAATATCTAAATCTTTATTCTAAAATGGTTTTGAAGCCATCATTTTATGTTGTGATAGATTTAGAGATGTCTAAAGATAGATGCATGTACCCTACGAGATCTAAGGCATAGGAATAGAGTAATTTGGGCTCCCCAACATATATCTCGTGATCCTCTAAAAAAAAACTCTAAAGCTACCAAGTGATCTGCTCTACCTCAAGATTTCACTATCATATCATCAACATAAACCTCAACATCCCG
The DNA here is from genome assembly GCF_030704535.1 of Vitis vinifera. Taxonomy (NCBI): domain Eukaryota; kingdom Viridiplantae; phylum Streptophyta; class Magnoliopsida; order Vitales; family Vitaceae; genus Vitis; species Vitis vinifera. The sequence continues at coordinate 14,234,990 of NC_081813.1, forward strand.
ATGCATCATGTCATGGAATAGCGTGGTCGTTGCTCGCTGGTAGGTAGCTCATGTATTCTTTAGCCCAAATGGCATCACTTTATAGTAGTAAGTACCCCACCTAGTAATAAAAAATGTCTTCTCCATGTCCTTTGTAGCCATTAAAATATGATTATAACTAGAAAAACCATCTATGAAGGACAATATCGAATGACTTGTAATATTGTTAACCAATAAATTGATATGAGAAAGAGAAAAGTCATCCTTAGTGTTGGTCTTGTTGAGATCTTGAAAGTTAACACACGCTCTAACTCTGCTTTCAATTGTTGGGAATAAGGGCAACATTGACCAGTCTCTTGGAACACTCGACCATTGATATCCACCAACATTGAGCTACTTCTGAATCTCCTCTTTCACCTGCAAACTCCATCGAGGGTTCAACTACCTTAACTTTTGCTTAACTAGTCTAGCATGAGATAGCAGTAGTAGGCAATGCTAAACTATAGAAGGATTAAGACTCGACATGTCCACATAAGACCATGCAAAAACATCCAGATATGATTTTAGCAATTGAAGAAGTCCATTTCTCTCATTTGTAGACAAGACTAATCCAATCCTCAACTCTTTAGGTTAATCCCTTGTACCAAGGTCAACAATCTTAACCTCTCCTTGAGCAAGTGCAATTCTCTAATATGTGGAACTTGGATTAGAATAAAAGGCATCCTCATTTGAATCATATTGTATGGGCTCATCATATATGCCAAATACATGTAATGTGTGTGAACGTGATGCACATAAGGAAACATCATCATTATGAGAGCTAGACAAATACTAAAAAAAAATGCTTAAATCCATATATGAAAATGCAAGTACATATTCAAAATGGGAGACAAATACTGATAGTACATCAAAAGAAATTGTGGGTCCACATGATTGAACTCTACCACAACTGGGCTAATAGTGACCTTAAGTACATCATCATAAAAAACAACATTCTTCGGTAGCTCAAGGGTGAGAGGAAGTTGAATATCTTCTAAAATCTCGATACCCAAAACTCCAAATAAATCAAATGAAGAAGCAAACTTTGGGTGAATAGTATTGACAACTTGACCCATGTCCGTTATGAACATCTCATCATCATACTCATCATGTGGAACCATATCATCCATGATGTTTGCAAGCTTTGGAAATATCTCATGACTATCAGTCTCTTAAGGGAAGAAGAGTGTCAGCAAGCTAGTATGATCTAAGAACGGAAAAACAACCATCACAGAAGTGAAAGTGACTAGAGGTTCATCACTTAACTATAGTTGGTGGAAGAGATATTGAAGCTCAATCTCCTAATCAACATTGAGTCCATTAGTAATCCTCTTCAAACACAATTGCACCTCCAGTCTTATCATAGAGTGATCAACTAAGTTCGTCTTGTATGGGTGAATAAAATAATCAAATGAAATATGAAGCAGGCAAACCTTAAGCCTCTCCTTGTGAAAAAACACCATGTATATGTAATCAAACACTATGAGAACAAAACCAAGGCTAAAAGGAGTGTCTTGATCAATAGTGGCTATGAAATCTTCTGGCCCATGTTGATGACGTCCTAAACCCAAACCAGGGAAAAAAGACATTGATCTTATCATATCTAGAGCAACTATGTTGTCATGCTTATCAAATGGGAGTGTCACAAAATCTCTAGAAAATTGTTCAATCTCCACAAACCTACCTCATCAAAGGTGAAACAAGTCATAAAAAAAATCCTCATCACTATGATTGATTTGAAACATTGGCTTTGAGGAAGTAAAAACATCTCCTATGGACCGTACTGTAATGACCCAATCCTTATGAATAAACTTCACCTTCTAATGAAGGGAAGAAGGGATAGCTCCAGCTCTATGGGTCCAAGGCCGGCCTAATAACATGTTAAAGGATGTAAGAATCTGTAAAATTTGAAATAAAGTAGGAAACATGATCGGGCCTTGATTGGAGCCAAAATATGTTCTCTAATGGCACATATTCAATATGATTTGTGCACCAAAGGATACTCAAATAACCCAAATTGACCTAAATTGATGCTAAGGCCCTAGACATGAGTTTAACTTGTATTTTGGAGATTTATCTCAAGTTCAAGGGAAGAAAAGGGTACAAGTTGGATCATTTTAGATTTTGAAATATCAAGAAAGGGTTCAATGAGGAAATAAGCGAGTCATGACTCATGGACCATGAGAAAAGGCAAGACGAGGATATCATTAGTTTGGGAGATGAGAAATAACCATTATGGAGTAAGAAAGAAGGCAAGAAAACATGGAAAATGAGGCATGAAGCAAGATTCAGCTGCACGGAAATTTAGAACTCAAAATCTGGTGGCAACATATACTTAAGACTTTGAGGACAAATTTGGAGCACTTCCCAAACTTTATTTTAGGAATACAATACATTGTTTCGAAGCTCTAGAAGTCAGGAGTCAATACTTGAAACGGTGTACATATCAGAGCTGAAATGAACAAGTTCTGACCATTTGAAGACAAATGCGCAAAGCTAAAGGACCATTTCGAAATGATTTCAAAATTCAACTTATGAATTTGAAATCCAAGTCAAAATGACCCCAATTTCGATTTCATCCACTACCACTTTGATGTTTTCCTTCTTTACCTCGGGAATTGCATCTAAGGTACTCCATCTACCCTAAGTGGGCACCACACTGTGGACCTGCATTTTTCACGTGCGTCCCCACTCAATCGATGAGACTCGCTTTTAGTTGGTGAAAAATTAGTTTTGGAAAAGTTAGAGTCGACACTTATTTTATTTTATTTTAAAGAGAAAATAAAACGAGAAAGAAAACCCTAAAAAAAAAGTGACTCCACAATTTTGGAAAAAACATGTCTTTGAAAAACCCGAGTGTGGGTCCGGGGATCAGGTTACTTACTGGGAAGGTATCTCTAGGAGGTAACACCCCTCTAAGCCCTATAAAGGTCTCTACTAACTAAATTGAGGGAAATACGACAATTAATTGGTTAATTAGAGATACCTAAGTATGTTAGGTGATTTAAAAAATAGCATGCCTAATAAGAAAGCCAAGCACAATCATAAAGAAGATTTGGGGTGCATACTTGGACCACATCTTAAGCGTTGTCACAAGACATTAGAGTTAGTTCAAATAATATATCATCCAACATGCACTTTATTAGAAATAATAGAACAATGAAACATATATATATATCAAGACACTCAAACACTATCAAGTATAGATGCAGTTCACATTGATAAGCATATTTACAGAATTTAGAAGGTGGGTGATAGAGGACGTACCAGGACAACATAAATAACTTATAATGCGTTTCCACAAGACATGAGGGGTTAGATAATAATAAAATAAAGAAATCCTAGCATGCTTGTTATCTAATTAGCATAACAAAAATAATCAAAGTATACGAAATCATCAATTATCGCACACATCTTGTATATAATTCCTAAAAAAAAAAAAAAGATACGATTTCAATAAATGGCAAGAGTGGCAACAAAGATGAGTTTAGAAAAGATGATTTTATGTAGGGGTCTCACCAATTCCCCAATTGATATACACAAATCTAGCCTAGAATTATCCCATTTTATTTGGGACCACAAGCTTGGATTCGTGTCTTAGTCAAAACTGTAGTTTTTATCGAAAACTAAGTAGGATGCGAACTGAAAAAAATGGTTGCATATTATTTAAAAAAAAAAATGAGATTTTGATTTTAAGGACTCTAAATGAATTATTTTTAACACAAATTTTTCAAAGGTATCTTTTGAGAAAAACATTTGATTTAAAAATAAAGGGAATTAATATGAAAACAACAAAACACAAGAAATAAAATATTGAGCAAAACATAGGAAAATGAATTCATAAAGTGAAATTTTTTTACAATCCAAGCAAACTAAAGTGGTGAGAATGGAGGCCAATCTTCATTATTTTCCGATGACCTCTAAAAATTAAAGATAAAATTATTATAGCAACCAATCAGAGATTTTTAGATCAAGTAAATTAACATTTTAACAAATCTAACTTTCAATTTAGCACCAAAAATTACAAGCTAACATTGTAAAAATCTAACTTTCATTCTATTACTAAGAACTATGGAAAACAAGTGTTTAAAAAAAATCTATCTTTTAGATGATCATCAAGAATAAGAAAAAAAAAAACAATTAAAGACTTCAAGAAAATCTTAAACTAGCATAGATAATCAAGAACTAATTGTTGGAATTTTAAATGCATCTAAACTTAAGATAAATCAATCAAGCGCTTATAAATGAGTTTTAAAATGAAACTAATAATACGGGATTATCACAATTATCAACTTAGTTTCAAAGAAATAATAAACGTCATTGAGCATCAGGATCACCAAAACAACATCTAATAATTTAAAGAACAACATATAATGGCATAGATCATAAAAAATCAGTAACTTATTGCTTAGAAATGAATATAAATTAACATGGGTTTTTAAAATTAACTACTAAGGATTTTGGGAAATATAAAAATCAATATGGATCAATATAGAAAAGAATTCATAAGTATGCACTAAGGTGATTGAATTATTAAATTGATTAAAAAAAAAAACAGTAGTTTGATTTCCACAATATGACACATTTTCGAAAGATTTCATGAGTGTTAATTTATAAAGAAAACAGTTAATTTCCAATTTGATAGTTTTAATGAATTTTATTTATAAAAGAAAGTTTTGATTTAAACAAAATGCTTTTAAAAAATTTATTTACAAGAAAATAAATGTTATTACTTTTGTAAAAGAAATATTTCATGAATATTAAAAAAATAGTTGATTTCCAATTCGATGGTTTTAATGAATTTTATTTACAAAAGAAAGTTTTGATTTAAAAAATGCTTTAACTTCATTTAAAGAAAATGATTTTAAAAAATTTATTTACAAGAAAATAAAGGTTATTACTTTTGTAAAAGAAATATTTCATGAGTATACAAAAAAGAAAGTAGTTGATTTCCAATTCAATAGTTTTAATGATTTTTATTTATAAAAGAATGTTTTGATTAATTAAAATAAAAAATGCTTTGATTTCATTTAAAGAAAATGCTTTCAAAAAATTTATTTACAAAAAATAAAATAAAATCCCATGACTCCCATGTGAAATAGTTTAGTGTTAAAACCTCATGTAAAAAAATACCATGAATGATTCTACTTCATTTACAAAGGAAATAATAATAATAATAATAATAATAATAATAATAATAATAATAATAATAATAATAATAATAATAAAAAGAAAAGAAAAAAAATGTTGAAAATAATTTAAATATTACGATTTTTTTATTTGAAGAAAAGAAAAAAAATGTTGAAAATAATTTAAATATTACGATTTTTTTATTTGAACAAAGCTATCATAAATGGTATCATTATTAAAAGTTATATATATTTATGCACTCACTTTGCCATCACTTGAGAACTTTTGGGAGAGGAGCTTAATTACAGGATATGACAAATGAATCAACCTAAAAAAAAAAACATTTCAAAACACTTGTTACAAAAGAAATTGATGTTTCATTTTTTTTAGTTTAAAAAAAAAAACGTGGTTTCACAGTCATCCACTACTCAAACTCCTCATGGCTGCCATGTTTCCACACACTCATTCCATTTCATTTTTTTTTCTTTATTCAATAAACACCCAAACTTCCAAACACATACTCCATAGCCGGCTGCACCTCCATTGATTTTTCTGGTTTTTGTTTTTCCATCCAAACACTTAAAAAAACATGGTTTCATAATCATCCACTACACAAACTCCCCATGGCTGCCATGTTTCCACACGATCATTTCATTTCATTTTTTCTTCATTCAATAAACACCCAAACTTCCAAACACATACTCCATAGCCGGCTGCACCTCCATTGATTTTTCTGGTTTTTGTTTTTCCATCCAAACACACGCCACTAATCTTTATATCTCCATGAACACTCACATGAAACTCTACTTTAAATCCCATTATCACTGACCATATATTCACATTCTTGTTTGGATTTCAGAAAAATTAAACTCAAAACCCACTGACGAAATTCATAGACAACCACCCACTTTCACATTCATTTGTTTTTTTAAATCAAACAAAACAAAATCAAAGAACAATAACCTTGCTTGCGGCTACCCTATTTCACGACTGTGACACTTTTCCTTCCGATTTGGCTTGTGTGTGTTCCTCCCCCACAAAGAATCCCTGAATTAGCTTGTGCGTCCTCCAAAAGTTTCCCCTAGAAACATGTTCTCCATGTTTATAATTTTCTTTTGAATCTCATTCAAAAATCAACCAAAATTCCTCCAAAACCATGTTCAGAATCTCCCTAAGACATCCTTGAATCTCTTTTCAAGCCCTTGCTAAAAAAAAAAAAAAAAACTTTTCTCTAACGTGCCCAGAATCATCTTGCTCTCTTCCCTCATTGGAATGGTAAGTCTTCTTTTCATGTAATGCTCATTATTTCCTTCATCCATGCGTGTGATGTTCTCCCAACTGTCCCTTGTATTTTTCCATAAAACTGACTTCATTCATTCACCAGAACGCTGGAGATCCCTCTTTCGCATGCTGCTGAATCACCTTTTACCCTCATGGTGAATACGTGCTGTCCATTTTTAAGTCCCCCACATCACTTTCCAATGGTGGTTGCGTGTGGACCTTCCTTGTAGATTTCCTCTAGCTCTCCCAAATCCATAGATGCCTTTAAAAGACACTCTTCTTTCCATCCTGATTTTTCATTCCAAAAAATATATAACTCATTGACCTTCTTTTTCCTTAAAAAAAAATCTGACCTTGATTCCCCATTCCCAAATATGTAATCGTTTCCTCATGCAAACCAAACTAAAATAAACTTAAAAAAGTAAAAAAAAAAAAACTAATGAAAATCTTGAGATTAATAAATAAAATAAAAGAAGACTAAAAAAAAAAAGACTAAATTACGTAATTCTATGATTTAATAATGCAACCACATGCATATTTAAAGTCAAAGCAATTCAAGCAATTTTCTATTAAATAAGCAAATAAATAAAAAAAAAGTAAACAAAATAAGTATAATTATTAAATGCATGCAATAATAATAAAAAGATTAAAAGAATAAAAATAAAAATAAAAATAAAATAATAAAAATAAAGTCACAATGGGCCTAGGGTGCCTAAATGGGCCTAGGGTGCCTAAGTGAGCCTGAGGTGCCTAAGTGATCCTAAGTCTAAATAGGGATGCTAAAAGTCACAATGGGGTTAGGTAAATCCCTTAACCAAAGTCTCCAAGGTGGCTACTCCACAATCAGTAGTCTCCTCTAGAAAGCACAAAGATAAGAAGTTGGCTTGATCTGGTGACGAATGAGCAATCATCACTGAAACTGGTGCGCTAGAAGTCTCATCTCCCAACTGTAACTGGTGAAACTGATGCTGAAGCTCATCCATTCCCTCTATATCAGTCACAACGCCAAAATCCCCCATATACGGATGAACCTCTGATTCTCTGACAAAGTAGTCTGCCAAACTCATCCTATAAGGACGAACAGAATAATCGAATGGTGTGCAAGTCAGATGGGCTCTCACTCTCTCCCGGTGCAGACGCGCCATATACATATAGTCAGCCTCTGTAGGAAAAGACCCAAGCCCAAATGGTGTATCATGATCGACAGTAGCCACAAACTCCATGGGTCCATGCTGACGCCGTCCCGACCCCAAACCAGGCATAAAAGACATACCCCTCATCATGTCGAGTACCACCCTACTACTATGTTGATCAAATGACATAGCTATGAGATCTCTGTAGAAGTCCCCAACCTTGAGAGTCTGCACCTCATCAAATGTAAACCCAATAAAAAATAGGTCATCCTCACTATGACTAATCTGAAGCACCGGCTCGGAGGAGGTAAACATATCTCTAGGAGACTATACTGTGATGACCTGCCTGTCATGTATAAACTTCACCTTCTGATGAAGGAAAGATGGAATAGCCCCAGCCCTATGAATCTAAGGTCGACCTAGAAGTAGGTTAAAGGATGTAGGAATCCTCAAAACCTGGAATAGGATGGGGAATGTAGTCGGACCAATCAACAACTCTATCATCAAAGTACCCATGACCTCCCTTTTAGTACTGTCATACGCTCTGATCGTTTGTGTAGAGGGACCGAAGTCTGAAGGTGCATAACCAAGGGCAATATCAGTAGCCAATGGACAGACATTTAAGGCCGAGCCATTATCCAACAGGAAGGATGGAACTCTATGGCCTGAACAACCAACTATAATATATAAAGGGCGTGTATGATCTGAACCCTTTGGTGGCAAGTCATCATCTAAAAACACAAAACATGTGGCCCTGTCGACCGTCATCATATGAATCAACCCCTCCGGGGTAGTGGTGGTCTCCACACGGATTTAGCTCAAAGCCCGAATCAATGCATCTATATGAGTACTAGAAGATGCTAGCAAACTCCAGATAGATATGCGGGCCTGTGTACTCTGTAACTGCCTCAGTATCTCATCATCCTCTCTCTTGACCTCCTCATGAGAGTCTACACCATCAAATGGCCTACCTACTAGAGGTGGGGGCTAAGCTACTCTCCCACTACGGGTCACAATCTGTACATCTCTCCCCTCCAAATCATCATCATCTGGTCGTAGGATAAATGGGACGGATGGACCCTAACGTGTCGTAGCCAACGATGCAGTAGGAGTTAACTCAAACGGTACCCAATCTGAAATCAAACTGAACGGAGTAGAAGTCTGAGAACCCACTGTGTTAACCTCATAACCATCATCCAAAACAATCAGCTTTGACAATCCATCATCCCAACTTATCATGTGTATGTTGTCTTCCTTTACAAAATCTATGTGATGGATACTGCCCGGGGGTGGTGGCACTTCATGCGTAGAGTGAGTCGATAGAGGGTTCATGGTTACACTTGGCTGCCCCAAGTTAACCAGATCCTGATCTATCAAGTCCTGTATAGCATGTTTTAAGGCGGCGCAATGATCCGTGTCATGCCTTGGACCCTGATGGTAGGAACAATGCAGATCCATCTTGAAGCCCGGTGGCACGGGCTGGGGTATAGGCCTAGGTGCCAATTGAGTCAACAAACCACCCTCCATGAGCTTCTGGAAAGCTCGACTCAAAGGCATACCTAGCTGGGAGAACTGTCACGTCGGCTTCTGTACAAGAGGAATAGTAGTCTGTGGGGCTCGGGGTCGAGGTTATAAGGTAAAAGGCCTCTCTGAGACCTGTGTAGCAAAAACAACCTCTAGGGTCTGGTGTAGGTATGTAGGAGCCATGAGCTTGGGCAGTCTATATTGAACATAACGTTGTGGGTAATAGGCTCCTGAAGTCTGCCCAAATGTCTGATAGCGCCTGGGAGATCTCGATCCTACTGAACTGATAGTACCCACATCTCCTAGTTTCTGTCCTTCTGAGGGCTTCTTCTCCTTTAGATCAGAAGGGGAAGAATTGGGCCACAATCCTCTAGCAATGCCCTCCTCTATACCATACAGAGACTGTACCAAGGATCCAAAATCCGTATGAGGAAATCCCATCAAATGTCTAGCAAATCTAGGCTGTAAGATCCTCAAAATCATACTAATCTGGTCTTTCTCTGAAGGACGATCAATAATATGGGCAATCTTCTCCCTCCATCGGGAGATAAATGAAGTCACTGACTCCTCTAGTCCCTGTCTCAAGGCCTCTAACTCTCTCCTTGAGACATCAATGACAATATTAAACGCGAATTGTCTCAAAAACTCTTGGGCCAAATCATCCCAAGTCCTATGGCGTGAAGCATCTAAAGAAGCAAACCAACGTTGTGTTGCACCACTCAAGGACATGGGAAAAAACATAATCAAGTGGGCTTCATCCAACCCATGGGCCCTCATCACACTACTGTATAGCCTCAAATGAATCTTAGGGCAACCTATGCCTGTATACCTCTCAATCTTTGGCATCTTGAACTAGGTCGATAAACTGGCCACCGATGCTCTGTCAAAATCATCCTAACTGATAGCTCCATCTGAAACCCTCATCTATCTCATCCTCTGCTCGAGTCTATCCATACGGGCATGTGCATCCTCTAAGGCTTGAATGAGTGCTACGATAGGAAGTGGGGTAGCCTCAGTCTGACTATGTAAAACATACAGTGCAGGGTGTGGAAATGACGGACTGAGTGGAGGGGGTGGTGGTGTCGTAGAGTCATATTGTGCGCTATCCTGAGGCGGGGCCTGCTACCCATTTATTCTCTGGCCGAGGCCAGCTATAGCCTCCTGAATCGAAGCCATGGCCGTGGAACTGGTCAACAGTGACTACCTGAGAGTCCATATTTCTCTTATCTACTCTCTGGTCTGGCTGATCTGATGCTCTGGTCAACCTGCCTCTAACTCTAGTCCACGAAGGCCAATCCAGATTGGGCACAAAAATACTCCTATAAACACGGAAACATTGGATGAGACGTTGTACAGGGGTAGCTTTGTAGGAACTGACTAAAAGGTAATCAAGCATACAACCCATGTATACTCAAACTGATACTCGTATCTGATCATACCAAAATGAAACTATAGAGAGGGTAACCGAACCCAACTGTAACCAAGGCAGCTCTGAAGGTCCACATATGCATCCACATGTAGGAATGAAATCTTAATTGGGTATAGGCTAACCTACAGTGGCTCTATAAAATAAAATGGGTGGGTTAAAAGATCCCTAGCAGAAGCGATCGTACCCTCTGGTGGTACGCAACCCTTTGCATGCCTCTAAGGAGATGGGATGCTTCCATGCAAGGTGGTCATCACTTCCACACATGCACTTCCTCGCATTCCCAGGGGGTTTCTTAATGGCGAAGGCGCTCTCATCTCTCAATGCTCAGGGATAATCTAAAGTGCATAGTGAAGGATGTGGGTGCATTCGAAAAACCTAAGGTCTAAAGTGAGATAGTGAACAAAGACAAGTAATCATGCAATCATGAAAGAGCGAGGGTTTTCATGCAACAAACAGTCATACCAAGCAGATAAATATCAAACAATCAAAGTCCTATCTAACATATGTGAGAGTGAATCATGCTAAAGTGAACAAAGTAGTCAAGTGATCATTCAAGGTAATCAAACATGTTAAGATAGCAAAGCAATCAAGCCAGCTAACTAAATTACCTTGCCTAAAAATGATGAGGTACCCTCTAATCGACTAATTAAACGCCACATTTTCCTCAACTAGTGTTCAAGCTTGATTCTCAAAATCCCCAGCAGAGTCGCCAATTTGTGGACCCGCATTTTTCACGTGAGCCCCCACTCAATCGGCAAGACTCGCTTTTATTTGGTGAAAAATTAGTTTTGAAAAAGTTGGAGTCACTACTTTTTTATTTTATTTTAAAGGGAAAATAAAAAAAGAAAGAAAACCCTAAAAAAATGACTCCATAATTTTGGAAAAAACATGTCTTTGAAAAACTCGAGTCTGGGTTTGGGGATTAGGTTACTTATTGGGAAGGTATCTCTAGGAGGTAGCACCCCTCTAAGCCCTATAAAGGTCTCGACTAACTAAATTGAGGGAAATGCGGCAATTAATTGGTTAATTATAGATACCTAAGCAGGCTAGGTGATTTCAAAAATAGTATGCCTAACAAGAAAGTGAAGCACAATCATAAAGAAGATTTAGGGTGCGTACCTGGACCACATCTTAAGCGTTGTCACAAGACATCAGAGTTAGTTCAAATAATATATCATCCAACATGTGCTTTATTAGAAATAATAGGACAATGAAACATATATATATCAAGACCCTCAAACACTATCAAGTATAGATGCAGTTCATAGTGACAAGAATATTTACAGAATTTAGAAGGTGGGTCATAGAGGATGTACCGGGACAACATAAATAACTTATAATGTGTTTCCATAGGACATGAGGGGTTAGATAATAATAAAATAAAGAAATCATAGCATGCTTGTTATCTAATTAGCATAACAAAAATAATCAAAGTATACGAAATCATCAATTATCGCACACATCTTGTATATAATTCCTAAAAAAAAAAAAAAGATACGATTTCAATAAATGGCAAGAGTGGCAGCAAAGATGAGTTTAGAAAAGATGATTTTATGTAGGGGTCTCACCAATCCCCCAATTGATATACACAAATCTAGCCTAGAATTATCCCATTTATTTGGGACCACAAGCTTGGATTCGTGTCTTAGTCAAAACTGTAGTTTTTATTGAAAACTAAGTAGGATGCGAACTGAAAAAAATGGTTGCATATTATTTAAAAAAAAAAAATGAGATTTTGATTCTAAGGACTCTAAATGAATTATTTTTAACACAAATTTTTCAAAGGTATCTTTTGAGAAAAGCATTTGATTTAAAAATAAAGGAAATTAATATGAAAACAACAAAACACAAGAAATTAAATACCGAGCAAAACATAGGAAAACAAATTCACAAAGTGAAATTTTTGACAATTCGAGCAAACTAAAGTGGTGAGAATGGAGGTCAATCTTCACTATTTTCTGATGACCTCTAAAAATTAAAGATAAAATTATTATAGCAACCAACTAGAGATTTTTAGATCAAGTAAACTAACATTTTAACAAATCTAACTTTCAATTTACCACCAAGAATTACAAGCTAACATTTTAAAAATCTAACTTTCATTCTATTGCTAGGAACTATGGAAAACAAGTGTCTAAAAAATGTTAAACTAGCATAGATAATCAAGAACTAGCATAGATAATCAAGAATAAGAAAAAAAAAACAATTAAAAACTTCAAGAAAATCTTAAACTAGCATAGATAATCAAGAACTAATTGTTGGAATTTTAAATGCATCTAAAGTTAAGATAAATCAATCAAGCGCTTATAAATGAGTTTTAAATGAAACTAATAATACGGGATTATCACAATTATAAACTTAGTTTCAAAGAAATAATAAACGTCATTGGGCATTAGGATCACCAAAACAACATCTAATAACTTAAAGAACAACATATGATGGCATAGATCATAAAAAATCAGTAACTTATTGCTTAGAAACGAATATAAATTAACATGGGTTTTTAAAATTAACTACTAAGGATTCTGGGAAAAATAAAAATCAACATGGATCAATATAGAAATGAATTCATAAGTATGCACTAAGGTGATCGAATTATTAAATTGACTAAAAAAAAAAAGTAGTTTGATTTCCACAATATGACACATTTTTCGAAAGATTTCATGAGTGTTGATTTATAAAGAAAACAACTAATTTCCAATTCCATAGTTTTAATGAATTTTATTTATAAAAGAAAATTTTGATTTAAACAAAATGCTTTAACTTCATTTAAAGAAAACGCTTTTAAAAAATTTATTTACAAGAAAATAAATGTTATTACTTTTGTAAAAGAAATATTTCATGAGTATTAAAAAAATAGTTGATTTCCAATTTGATAGTTTTAATGAATTTTATTTACAAAAGAAAGTTTTGATTTAAAAAAATGCTTTAACTTCATTTAAAGAAAATGACTTTAAAAAATTTATTTACAAGAAAATAAATGTTATTACTTTTGTAAAAGAAATATTTAATGAGTACAAAAAAAATAGTTGATTTCCAATTCGATAATTTTAATGAATTTTATTTATAAAAGAACGTTTTGATTAATTTAACTAAAAAATGCTTTGATTTCATTTAAAGAAAATGCTTTCAAAAAATTTATTTACAAAAAAAAAAAAAAACCATGATTCTCACGTGAAATAGTTCAGTGTTAAAACCTCATATAAATAAATACCATGAATGATTCTACTTCATTTACAAAGGAAATAATTTCCTAGGAAGAAAATACCAATAAAATAATAATAATAATAATAATAATAATAATAATATTTATTTATAATAATAATAATAATAACAATAATAAAACCTCATATAAAAAATTATTCCACCATTTAAAAATATTTTATAAATGTAAAAATATCTTTTATAATTTAAATTTTTCTTTAATAAGTTTTTTTAGACTTTATTTTATTTACAAAAGGATGATTTCCACAACTTTTTATTTAGAAAGCAAAGAAATTATTATTCTTATTTTTTAAAACACAATCAATTTTATAAATAAGATAAACAATTATTTTATATTTTAATCCAAGAAAAAAAAAAGAAACAAGAAGTTTAAAATAATATAAATATTTCTATTTTTTTTATTTGAACAAAGCTATCATAAATGGTATCAATATTAAAAGTTATATATATTTATGCACTCACTCTGCCATCACTTGAGAACTTTTGGGAAATGAGCTTAATTACAGGATATGACAAATGAATCAACCTAAAAAAAAAACATTTCAAAACACTTGTTACAAAAGAAATTGATGTTTCATTTTTTTTAGTTAAAAAAAAAAAATGTGGTTTCACAATCATCCACTACTCAAACTCCTCATGGCTGCCTTGTTTCCACACTTATTTCATTTCTTTTTTTTTTCTTTATTCAATAAACACCCAAACTTCCAAACACATACTCCATAGCCAACTGCACCTCCATTGATTTTTCCCGTTTTTGTTTTTCCATCCAAACACTTAAAAAAACATTGTTTCATAATCATCCACTACACAAACTCCCTCATGGCTGCCATGTTTCCACATGATAATTTCATTTCATTTTTTCTTTATTCAATAAACACCCAAACTTCTAAACACATACTCCATAGCCGACTGCACTTCCATTGATTTTTCCCGTTTTTGTTTTTCCATTCAAACACACTACCACTAATCTTTATATCTCCACGAACACTCACATGAAACTCTACTTTAAATCCCATTATAGCCGGCCATATATTCACATGCATGTTTGGATTTCAGAAAAATTAAACTCAAAACCCACTAACAAAATTCATAGTCAACCACCCACTTTCACATTCATTTGCTTTTTTAAATCAAACAAAACAAAATCAAAGAACATTAACCTTGCTTGCGGCTACCCTATTAAATGGGTGTGTCACTTTTCCTTCCGATCTGGCTTATGTGTGTTCCTCCCCCACAAAGAATCCCTGAATTAGCTTGTGCGTCCTCCAAAAGCTCCCCTCGGAAACATGTTCTCCATGTCCATAATTTTCTTTTGAATCTCGTTCAAAAATAAACCAAAATTCCTCCAGAATCGTGTTCAGAATCTCCCTAAGACGTCCTTGAATCTCTCTTCAAGCTCTCGCTAAAAAAAAAAAAAAAAAAAAAAAAAAAAAATCCCTACTCTAATGTGCCCGAAATTGTCTTGCTCTCCCTCCCTCCCCCCTCCCCCCCTGGAATAGTAAGTCTTCTTTTCATGTAACGCTCACTATTTCCTTCATCCATGCGCGTGATGTTCTCTCAACTGTCCCTTGTATTTTTCCATAAAATCGACTTCATTCGTTCACCAGAACGCTGGGGATCCCTCTTTCGCGTGTTGCTGAATCACCTTTTACCCTCATGGTGAATACGTGATGTCCATTTTTAAGTCCCCCATATCACTTTCCAACGGTGGTTGCATGTGGACCTTCCTTGAAGATTTCCTCCAGCTCTCCTAAATCCGTAGATGCCTTTAAAAGACACTCTTCTTCCCATCCTGATTTTTCATTCCAAAAAATATATAGCCCATGGACCTTTTTTTCCTTAAAAAAAAAAAAATCTAACCTTGATTCCCCATTCCCAAATATGTAATCATTTCCTCATGCAAAACAAAATAAAATAAACTTAAAAAAGTAAAAAAAAAAAAAAAAAAAAAAAAGCTAATAAAAATCGTGAGATTGATAAATAAAATAAAAAAAGACTAAAAAAAATACTAAATTACGTAATTCTATGATTTAATAATGCAACCACATGCATATGTAAAGTCAAAGCAATTCAAGCAATTTTCTATTAAATAAGCAAATAAAAAAAATAAACAAAATAAATATAATTATTAAATGCATGCAATAATAATAAAAAGATTAAAAAAATAAAAATAAAAATAAAATAATAAAAATAAATAAATAAATAAAGCACGTGCTAGTCATACAAGCCATGCAACCCTATTTGCCATGCAAACCATGCATCCATGCAAAAAAAATGATCTAAATGGGCCTAGGGTGCTTAAGTGGGCCTAAGGTGCCTAAGTGGACCTAGAGTGGTGCCTAATGGGCCTAGGGTGCCTAAATGGGCTTAGGGTGCCTAAGTGGGCCTAGGCTGCCTAAGTGGGCTTAGGGTGTCTAAATGGGCCTAGGGTGCCTAAATGGGCTTAGAGTGGTGCCTAATGGGACTAGGGTGCTTAAATGGGTCTAGGGTGCCTGAGTGGGCCTAGGGTGCCTAAATGGGCATAATGATCTAAATGGGCCTAGGGTGCTTAAGTGAGCCTAAGGTGCCTAAGTGGACCTAGAGTGGTGCCTAATGGGCCTAGGGTGCCTAAATGGGCTTAGGGTGCCTAAGTGGGCTTAGGGTGCCTAATGGGCCTAGGGTGCCTAAATGGGCTTAGGGTGCCTAAGTGGGCCTAGGGTGCCTAAGTGGGCCTAAGGTGCCTAGGGTGCCTAAGTGAGCCTAGGGTGCCTAAGTGGACCTAAGGTGCCTAAGTGGGCCTAGGGTGCCTAAGTGGGCCTAGGGTGCCTAAATGGGCTTAAAGTGGTGCCTAAATGGGCCTAGGGTGCCTAAGTGGGCCTATTATCACCGACTTAGTTGTTCACTAAGCTCGTGCGACACTTAGGCAAGTCAAAACGCTTGATCTTGCTAAGTCAGCCTTGCTCCCCAATGTTTAGCTTGCTAGGCTAAGACGCTCACGACTCGAAAACTTAAGAAGCTTAGTAGGCAACTCTTTAAAGAATGGAAGCTCTTATTAACTCAAGGAAACCTTTACAAGTGCTTGGAAGCTCACTTGCTTGGTTAAGAAGTGATTTGGGTGGTGCCTTGGCCAAATGAGGGCCTCACCTATTTATAGGCACCAATCGAACTCTTTGGAACCTTGGAGGGTTCCTTACAAATCAAGAATATTCTAGAACTCCCTACACTAATCTATGTACAACCCTATGTACAAGAATATACAAGAGATCTCTAGAATTCTCTAGAAAGCCTTGGACTCCTCTCATGCCTTCCACCATAGTGTAGAGATGTGTTGACATCTCTAGGCATTTCTAGAACCTTCCACACTCTTCCCACCAATGTCTTAGTGTAGTTGGCTCCAGGAGTCTCCAGAAGCTTCCCTCCTCCTATATAAGCCCATGGGGAGGGTCATTTGAAGCATCTTGTGACATTATGGTGCCTAAGTGGGCCTAGGGTGCCTAAATGGGCCTAGGGTGCCTAAGTGGGCCTAGGTTACCTAAATGGGCCTAGGGTGCCTAATTGGGCCTAGAGTGCCTAAATGGGCTTAGGGTGCCTAAATGGGCCTAAGTTGCCTAAGTGGGCCTAAGGTGCCTAAGTGAGGCTAAGGTGCCTAAGTGAGGCTAAGGTACCTAAGTGATCCTAAGTCTAAATAGGGCTACCAAGAGTCACAATGGGGTTAGGTAAATCCCTCAACCAAAGTCTCCAAGGTGGCTTAGAAAAGATAGGCTACACAAGTAGCAATGGGCCACTAGGTAATTGTTGTAAAGTATCGAACAATTACCTAATAGGACATGTGCTAGGAGAACAAAATGGAGGGTCTACACACACGACTAGAAATCACCATTTTATTATTTTTTAGCCATTTTTAGGTAATTATTTTGTAATAAGTGGCCAATGAGAGTGTGCCACATGTTAGGTAATTGATGATATTATATAAACTCTCTTATTTATAGGGTTTAGGAATTTTAGATCATTTTTTGGGAGTTTGATAACTTTCTTGGGAAGAAAATGAGAACTTTGGTTTGTTTTCTTTTCTTCTTTATTAAACATATCGTTTTTAGTTTATTTTGACTCAAATTATGGATTTGTACCCTATTATGGATTGTGAATGTGACATCACCCCCATGAGAGGCTAAAACACCAACTTGGGGCTTAAAGCATGAAAACCTAAGGGTTTGGAAACCTATAGGGACAATAGGTAAATCATTATAACAATGAGATTAATTATTGGTTGAATTACAATTTATCAATTTTTTATCCTATCCTTGGAAGTTAGTTTAGAGAATGATACAGTAAGTTAGTACTCGATACTAGTAATTCTTGGTAACTCTTGATCATTAGTTATCTCGGTCTTCTCTATCATTATTTGCCCCAAAGCAAAGCTATAAGGAGTAAGAAGGGTTAAAAAGCCAAACCTTAAACTAGTAATCGATATCATTCATTTGATGGTTTTAAGAATCAATTTTAAAAATAAAAATTTAGGTTTCAGATGTAATTTTGAGTTATAAAACTCAATATTGATCGCGAATGGCTAAAGACCCTAAAACCCTAAGATCACTTTACTTAAGAAACTCTTGTTCTCTCTATTTCTATACCTTAAGTTAGATTGTGGAAATCCCCAGACGTGAATGAATTAAATTAAAAATCAATATTCATTTGTTATTAATTTAGTTTCTTTTACTTAGTTTCACTTCATAAAAGTTACTTCACATATTGTATTTCACTTTAGGATTCAAACAAAAGCAATTTATTTATCCTAGTATTGACAATTTCCATAAGCCATTCCTTGAGGATGGTACCCGAAGTACTACAAAAGTCGTAGTGACTCTTTCTCTAGTTTTCCTTTACTAGAGTTGCTACATAAAAGGCTTAGTATTTTGAACAATAAATAAGATTAGTCAAGAAATTGACGCCGTTGTTGGGGATTAGCAATCACCATAACTAGGATATGGTGCATTGCTTTGTTATAGTTCTTTGAATTTTATTTTTCTTTATATGTGTTTTTCTTCTATTTTATGCTTGGTTGGGAAAGAGATCTTTTAGGTAGACTTCAAAGAATAACGGAGGAATCTCAACCAAATATGGACACTAAAGAATCTAACAACAACAATTATAAGCCACAACCATCTATCCAGGACCAAAAAACTATGAGAGAGTTTTTAAATCCTCTCAAGTTGAGCACACCATCGTGTTTTATGCTACCTCCAAGTCAGGATCATGTTACCATTCAACCTTAAGTGGTATCTCAATTACCCATTTTTAGGGGGATGGAAATGAAAACCCATACTCTCACATCAAGGAATTCAAGGAAATTGTTTCAATTTTTTGAGAAGCTAATACTCCTTTGGAGATCTTCCACATGAAACTATTCCCCTTGTCATTGAAGGATAAAGCTAAGACTTGGTTATACAGTCTTAGACCCTATAATATCATAAATTAGGGTGATCTATAATTAGTGTTTCTGTAGAAATTCTTTCCAACACATAAGACTAGTGCATTGAAAAAGGAAATCTCAAATTTAAATGCTATGAAGGATGATAAATTTTTTACATGCTGGGAAAGATTTAGGGAGATGATCGCAACATGCTCCCATCATAGATTTGACAACATGATGCTAGTATCGTATTTGTATGAAGGCATGTCACAGCCAATGAAACAACTTCTTGAGACTATGTGTGGAGGATTTCATGAATAAAAACCCCGATGAAGCATTTCAATTCCTTGATTATGTTGTCGAGGTATCTAGAAGTTAGGAAGAACCAATTGTCAAGGAACCACCTAGAGATAGAATAGTGAACAAGGCAAGATCTAGTGGAGTGTATGCAATACTAGAGGGTTTAGAAATCCAAGAAAAGATTGCCACTATTATAAGGAGGTTAGATGGTTTGGAAGCTAAGAAAGTTCAAAGGTTCAAATAGCCAATGAGGAAAGAATGCAACTGTGCTTGATATGTAAGTCCATGGAACATGATGTGCATTCCAACCCTATATTACCTATAGTATAAGACATGTTCTCTGAGCAAGCTAATGCTATTGGAACCCATAAACAACCAATGAACAACTCTCCATACTTTAACACTTATAATTTGGGTTGGAAAAATCATTCAAATATGTCATGGGGAGGTAACAATAATGATAAGTTCCAGTATCAAGGCAATCAATATCAAGGTTATCAGAGTAATGAACAATAAGAATTTGCACCTCAAGTAATAACATCACAAGGTTTTCAACAACAAGGACAAATTTTATCATCTATATCAAGCTTGGAAAACATGATGAAGTAGATCATCTAACACCAAGGTAAAATCAATAAGGATCAAGTGAGGACTAATGCTCAAACATCACAAGCAATCTCAAACATTCAAGCCACTTTCAATCAAATCACCATAAGTATATCTCAAGAGAAAGGTAAGTTCCTTGCTTAGCCACAACAAAATCTGAGAGGTGTATGCGAAATTTTAGAAGTAAGGAATGAAGAATGCAAGACATTGATCACACTTAGAAGTGGAAAAGGATATGAAGGACCTAAGAATCTAATGGTTGAAGACAATGGCACCAAAGAGAACGGTCCAAATTTGGGAAGAAAGATGGAACTTGAAAAAGAATCAGAGACACTTGAAGAAATCATTGTGAGTAAGGAAAATGATAAATATGTTAATCCTTTGCCATTTCCCACAACACATGAAAAGCAGAGAGTAGGAGACAAGACCTTAGAAATATTGGAAGTATTGAAGCAAGTTAAGATATATATCCCTCTCTTAGATAAGATCAAGCAAGTTCCCACTTATGAAAATTCCTTAAGGACTTATGCATAGTAAAAAGAAGGATTAAGTTAAGTAAGAAGACATTCCTCACCAAATAAGTAAAGCTCCAGTGAAGTACAAAGATCCAGGGTGCCCCACTATTTCAATGCAAATAGGGGATACATATGTGAAGAAAGTTTTACTTGATTTGGGAGCCAATGTGAATCTCTTACCATACTCTATCTACAAGCAACTAGGGTTAGGAGAGCTCAAGGCCACTACTATGACTTTGTCTTTGGTTGATCGATCTATCAAAGTACCTAGAGGAATAGTAGAGGATGTGTTAGTATGAGTTGACAAGTTCTACTATCCTATAGATTTCGTGGTATTAGACACTGAGCCATTATATAAGTGAGTAAATTTTGTGCCTATCATTCTTAGAAGACCTTTTCTAGCAACAACAAATGCCCTTATCAATTGTCGAAATGGAGTAATGCAACTTTCTTTTGGCAATATGACATTGGAGCTTAATGTATTTAACTTAAGTCATCAACAATGAGGAAGAAGAGAGTGAAGAAGCATGTTGAATTGAAACTCTTATTCAAAGGACCACTAACCAAATCTTGCAAAATATGGAACCAATGGTTGATTTAATTTCATCAATTGAAGGAGTGCAGAGAAGAAAGTTGTTGAAAATTCCCAAGGAATGTAAAAAAACATGGAATGAATAGGAAGATTAACTTAGGTGTTTTGGAGGAAGAACTATATGAAAAGTGGATGAAAGCAAGAGATAAGTTGAATTTCATCATGGTAAAGAGAATAAGAGGAGAAAGTTCAAACCAAATATGAGCTAAGTTCCTATTTTTGGCCCCATCACTCTACTCAATCCCAAAATTGGCCATAAGTTCAAGGAGAAAGACCATTGCCTCAAGTCCCTTAGAGAGCAAGTGTGGCCATGGGAGAAAACTTTCCATCTTGTTGATGGAGATATTCCAAATGGATGATGCATTTTCCTTTATCTAGTAGGTAAAATTAGGTTTAGGTTGTTTTTTGGTTTTTGTTTTTGTTTTCATTTCTTTTTCATTTATTCATGTTTAGGTATTTCTAGTTTATTTCTCCCTTAAGACTTTTAGGAGTTGAATAGTTATGCTATGTTTACTTGTCTTTTCTTTTCTTATTTAGGATATTTTAATAATTTTTATCTCTTGGTAGCTTTCTTATATTGTTTCCCAGATGGTTGGTTGATATAGGATTTGGTTTTCTGATTTGCCATTCCGATTCTATGATCATGAGGTAACACTTCCACCTTATTCTTTTCACTTGTTCCACACATTAGGGACATTGTGTAATTTAGGTTGGGGGGGAAGGTATATTAGCCCTAATTTTTTTCAAAAGTTTACATGCTATCTTTGGTTAATTAATGAGATTCTTGATTTGCCTCAGTGACTCATGGTTTATTTTGCATAAGAATGCTTTAAATAGCATTATTTCTTTAGAATTTGAGAAGAAATGCAGTTAGAGCAAGAATATTATTTCACTTACCTTATCTTTCTATACTTTTAAGTGCAAAAATAGTTAGGTTGAATCCTCGGAATACCTTCTATTTTTCTTTGATGGTTATTTTCTATTTAAGACTCAAAGCACACACAAAGCATGTGTACCCTTATGACATCTTGATTATGATAATTTATTTAGCTTAAAAGAAGTTGGTCTTAAGAAACAAGAGGAGGAAACAAAAAAATAAAAATGATTGATTTAAGCTTTAGCAATTATCTGAGAGGGTAATGGCCTTATGTCTTCAAGCTCTAGTGCCCAAAACTAACTGGTTAGGAGTCATCGGTATCTTGCTCGTTACACAAGCTAAACTCAGTTTTGAAAAAAAAAAAAGGATAAATGTTTGGGAAATTCGACCTTGTTCTACCTTGAACTAGGGTGATACCTAAGGGGTAAGTGGCCTATAAAGGTCCTTAATGCCTGGTACCTTGGGTGAAAACTCGAGAGTTGCAGGTGGATCCCTATTGAGCCATATCAAAGGAGATTTCCTAAACTAAGAAAAAAAATCAAAATAAATTTTCTTCCATCTTTAACTTAAAGAATGATGAAATTTGAGTTTAAGAAAAAGTCTTTAGAAGAATACTATGAGGGGATACCAAAATTAAGCACATGAGATTTAGATAGAAAGAACCGATCAAGGGAAACTCAAGAGACACGAAGGGGAATGCTAAACATGGATGCATGTTTATGTATACAAAGATAAGGTGAGAAAACTAATAGATTGCATATTTTTTGTCCTCTTACTCAATTCTAGGAAATTTGACTACTTATGTTGAGTCACTATGGATTCATGAATCCCATTACATATTTTTTATTCTTTTTTACTCTTTTCATTTGCTAGGGGCTAGCAAAGTTCAGGTTGAGAGGGAATGGAGCCAAAATATGTGCTTTAATAGCACATATTCGATATGATTTGTGCACCAAAGGACACTCAAATCACCCAAATTGACCTAAATTGAGGCTAGGGCCCTAGCCATGAGTTTAACTTGTATCTTGGATATTTACTCAAGTTCAAGGAAAAAAAAAAGGGTGCAAGTTGAATCACTTTCGATTTTGAAAGATCAAGAAAGGGTTAAATAAGGAAATAAGCGAGTCAAGACTCATGGACCATGAGGAAAGGCAAGACGAGGATATCATAAGTTTGGGAGATGAGAAGTGACTATTATTGAATAAGAAAGAAGGCAAGAAAACATGATAAATGAATCATGAAGCAAGATTCAGTTGCATGGAAATTTAGAACTCAAAATCTGGTGGCAACATATACTTTGATTTTAAGGACAAATTTGGAGTACTTTCCGAAGTCCATTTTAGTCATACTATATATTGTTTCGAAGCTCTAGAAGTTAGGAATCCAATTCTTCAAATACTATACATATAGGAGTTGAAATGAAGAAGTTATGGCCATTTGAATACAACTGCACAAATTTGAAGGACCATTTCGAAATGATTTCGAAATTCAACTTATGAATTCGAAATCTAATTCGAAATGACCCCAATTTCGAATTCACCCACTTCCACATTGATGTTTCACCTCCTCTACCTCGGGAATTGCATCTAGGGCACTCCATCCACCCTAAGTGGGTCCCACACGACTAGAAATCACCATTTTATTATTATTTTAGTCATTTTTAGGTAATTATTTTGTAATAAGTGATCAATAAGAGTGTGCCACGTATTAGGTAATTGATGATATTATATAAACTCTCTAATTTCTAGGCCTTAGGAATCTTGGATCATCTTCCAGGAGTTTGACAACTTCATGGGGAAGAAGACGTGAATTTTGGTTTGTTTTATTTTCTTCTTTATTAAATATATTGTTTTTAGTTTCTTTTGATTCAAATTATGGATTTTTACCTTGAGAAAATAAAGGCTAATCTTAAATGAAAAAAAAAAAACACCCAAGAAGGGAGTGAATTGGGTTTTTCAAAATCTTTTTCAACACAACAAATTCAAGCATAATTGAAGCAAATATAAAGAGATAGAGTTAAAGAAAACAAACTCATATTTTATAGTGGTTCAGCACTTCCTTGACTACATCCACTCTCCTCAAGCTCCTAACCGAGTAAGGGTTCCACTAACTTGAAGCTTCAACCAAGCTTCTAATCTCCATTATACTTGGATTCCGACTCCAATGAGCTCTTACACAATCTCTTCAAGATTCAACTCACTTGAAGGCTTTAACACTCAATTTTACAATAATGAATCCCTCAACCTAGCTCAATGATAGCTCAAATACAAATCAAAGCTAGGATGAAACACAAAGGTGCACTAAAGGATATGCAAGTGAAGATTTAATGCACGAAGAAAGAAATGAGAGCTTTTAAGGCAAGAACAAGTGGGTAGACAAATAAATGCAAGTATTCTCTATATCATAAATGAAGTGGAACTCTCAATTTATAGGTTTCTAACCTCGAGAGCCAAGAAAAACAAAGAGCAGTCTCAATCGGTCGAGTTGGGGATCGACCGGTTCACTAACATTAAGTTGCTTCAACTGGACTCGACCGGGAAGGAAGATACCTCCACCAAGAAAGGAAGGCTACTATATGAAAGAGAGTGTTTTTAGCACTCCTCGATTGGATCTCAACCGAGCAAGGGGAACCAATCGACCGGTACCCTGGCTGGTTGAGTCGGTTGGCCAATACCTCGACTGGTTCAACCTTTTGGCCCCGAAAACCTATCTTTTTCTGTTCTTTTCTTTTCTAACACTTAGGCTTGGCCTTTAGGTAAATTAATTTGACAATTTTGAAACATTTTTCCTAAGGTACATTTGATCAAACTCAAGTTTTAATGAAATTGTAACTTTAAATAATAAACCGAGTTTTCCAAATATGCATGAAATGATATGTAAAACCTAAGTGCACCCATGCATTCATCTTACATTTGTTTCCTATGATTAAAGGTCTTCCAAATGTCTTGATCTTGTATCTATTAGATCCTTTGATGAATTTCCAAATTTATACCTAAGATTCTTTACAATTCAAACCAATTAGTAACTTAACCATGGTTTGTTATCATCAAAACTTGATTAGGAGAACCCTTGGGCTAACAATCTCCCTTTTTTTATGATGACAAACCTTGGTTATATAGGAAAAGAAAAATCTCCCCTTCAAACCAATCATGGATCAATCAATCAAAATTTATGAAGTTAAAACTAAGAAAATCAAGACATGTTAGAGAGAATGAATTTTGAATAAGAAACACTGTAAGTCATGAAACATATAACATATCATATATAAGTAAAAAGTACATGAAACATTTAAGTCTATCATATATACGATCCAAACAAATGATATGGCAATGATATGCTTGTAAGTCTCCTAGATCCTAAATATCTCTCCTTTTTGGCAACATAAAAAAGAAACGAAGTGGGTCTCTATGAAAGCAAGGCTGATGGGGTGGAGGTGGAAACACGAAGAGTAGGTAAGCCATTCTCTCTTCATACTGACTCTCTTGACAACCCTCAATGCACTCAATCCTCTGTTGGAGATGTTTAAACGCAACTTGATACTGATCCATGCGAGCCTCGAGACTCTCAAACCATGAGGTGAAACCAGTCTGATATTGATCCATGTGATCCTTCATGGAGTAGAATCAAGTATCATTGACTATTACAAGCTCCTCCATGCGAGTGCCGAGAAAGCTATTATGAGCAAATAAATCCATCCAAGGCGCATGATCAAGAGCGTGAGGTGCCTAATGAGGTGGTATCTCTGTGTGAGGAGGCTCAGTGAATGATGGTTAAGAAGATGGTCCTACTATGTAAGTCAACTCAAACATCATCAGCTCAGAAAATGTGGCCCCAAACTGAACACCCTCTGACTGAAGTGGAGGAATGTCAAGCTTGGGCTCACTCTGCTTAAAGCCTCTCTAAGGGTCTACTCCACTCTCCATTTCTCGTATCTCGGTCTTCTTCTCTACTCCAGGATGCACCTATCCCTGTCCCCAGGCCTGTGCTAGTGGTCTCTCTACTCTCCTAATCCAAGAACCATCGGGGGCCTTTTCAAATTTCATCTGCCCCAAAGATTGCTCATCATATGTATCATAAATGCTGGGGGCCTCAAAATCTGTCTTTCTACTCAAATCAACTTTGACATCCTTGAACACTCTAGTGAGGAAGCGGGCATAGGGGAGTATGCAGGTTGTGCTCTCACAACATGAGATCATGTGCATCGTCGTCAAATACCCCAAGTGAATTCGTCTCCCCGTCAGAATAGAGTCCACGAGGAATGCCTCATAATAGGAGACCTCGTCTTGGTATTCGCCTCGTGGTAGCAGGATAGAGCAAATCATGTGGTGTAGTACTCTACTGATCACGGTCAAGCTGTGGGTCGATGGTTTGCCCATCCTATAGGCTCTACAAGTCCACACATCCTCTGAATGACCTCTATAGGCTCGAAACCCGAGACAGTGAGCCAAATCTTGGGCTTGTACACCTTGAGTCCAACTGGAGCAATATCGAAAATGCAAAAGATGCTTTTCGGGTCTAGCCGAATCTCGGCTCCTCTAACGGTGGAAATAATTAGGCCACCAATGCCATATATCACCCTTGAATAGAACACTCGCACCAATGTTAAAAAATCAGCTTCAAAATTGTCACCATGGGCAGTCAACCCATCCTATTGAGCAGCCCCTCAAATCTGAAATGCTGGAGTTTGGAAAATTGATACTTCTCCTTGGAACTACTTTTCTCTGAGCAAACTTTTGCTTGTACCGTTGGTAGTCCTCCACAGAGCTGAAAATTGTAGTGCCAAACCTCGCCTTTCGACGAGCCTCCAACTGAGGGAGCTAAGACACCACAGCTGGGCGCTTGCCCTGTGCCCTAAGATAGCCAACTCTCTCCTATGAGCCATGAGAAAAACAAAAATAAAGGATACGAGGCTGGTAGAGAGAAAAACACTCACAACCAAAACCCTAGGTGCACGGGAAATGAGAAAACCTTGGTTGTGGCGCGCGGGAGGAAGAAAGTATCGTCCAAAACCGAAACCCTAGCCTCCAAAAAATCCAATCAAAAGCCTTTAATCGGTCCAAACTTTGCTTAAACTAGTCTTTGGAATCCGAAATGTGAAAAGCCCTAAAGAAATGGAGAAGAATAGTGGAGAAAACAACGTGTGGGAGTCTCTTTAAATCCCTAGTCCCGACGAACCGATTGACCAGTCCTGATCTGATCGACCGCCTGGTCAACGCGATTAATGGGTTTAACTTTTCAGCTTTTGTGCATTTTCTCATTTTCTGATCCCCCTGCCTTTTTTAGTTGAAATCCCCAATTTTTTATGCCCAATGCCAAGAGAACTTCGACTTTTGGTCAAAATTTGACCATTTATCTAAGTATACGTTTATATGATGCATATGACATGAAATTCATGCAATCAAAAGGTATATTCATCAAGAATTCATTAAGCAATCATTAGATCATAAAGAAATCACCCCTAGTTGTCTTCTAATATCAATAAATTGTTCTTCACTTAGAGGTTTTGTAAAGATATTGACAAGTTGATCTTTTATGCTTATAAATTCAAGTGTTATGTTACCATTTTGTGCATGGTCTCTAAGAAAATGATGTCTAATCTCTATATGCTTAGTCCTAGAGTGTTGCATGGGGTTTTTTTGATATATTTATGGCACTAGTATTATCACATTTAATAAGAACATGCTCAAAAGATAAATCAAAATCACTAAGTGTTTGTTTTATCCAAAGAATTTGTGCACAACATAAACCAGCTGCTATGTATTCAGCTTCTTCCGTTGACAAAGCTACCGAATTTTTGTTTTTACTATGCCATGAAACAAGTGAGTGTCCTAGGAAATGACAAGTGCCACTAGTGTTTTTTTCTTTCAACCCTACAACCGGCAAAATTGGCATCCGAAAATCCAATTAATTCAAAGTTATCACTCTTAGGACACCATAAGCCTATGTCTATTATCCCTTTCAAATATCTAAGAATTCGTTTTACTGCACTTAAATGAGATTCTTTAAGACGAGATTGAAATCTAACACACAAGCATACACTATACATAATGTCGAGTCTACTAGCGGTCAAATATAGAAAAAAACCTATTATGCCTCTATACATAGTTGAGTCAATGGATTTACCTTTCTCATCCTTATCAAGCTTGATGGATGAGATCATTGGAGTCTTCATTGTTTTGGCTTCTTCCATGTTGAACCTTTTGAGAAGATCTCTTATATACTTTTCTTGATTGATGAAGGTTCCTTCCTTTAGTTGCTTGATTTGAAGTCCAAGGAAGAAGTTGAGTTCTCCCATCATGCTCATTTCAAACTCACTATGCATACACTTAGAAAATTCTTCACAAAGAGAGACACTAGTAGCTCCAAAAATAATATCATCAACATGTATTTGAACTAAGAGCATATCCTTTTCTTTGGTCTTTATGAAAAGAGTTGTGTCAATTTTTTCCATTTTAAAACCCTTTTTCAAAATAAATTTACTCAATCTTTCATACCATGCTCTAAGTGCTTGTTTCAAACCATAAAGTACCTTTTTAAGTTTAAAAACATGGTTAGGAAAGTTAAAACTTTAAAAACCAGGTGGTTGTTCAACATATACTTCTTCATTTATAAATCCATTTAAAAAAGCACTTTTCGCATCCATTTGATATAAAACAAAGTCTTTAAAACATGCAAAGACAAGTAGCATCCTAATGGCTTCCAACCTAGCTACGGGGGCAAAGGTTTCTTCATAATCTATCCCTTCTTCTTGATTAAAACCTTAGACTACCAATCTTGATTTATTTCTAACAATTATGCCATTTTCATCCATTTTATTTCTAACGACCCATCTAGTTCCAATAACACTTTGATTTGAAGGTCTTGGTACTAATTCCCATACTTCACTTATTTCAAATTGATTTAACTCATCTTGCATAGCAATCATCCAATTTTCATCAACTAAAGCATCATTTATATTTTTAGGCTCAATTTGAGAGATAAAAGCAAGATTATTGCAAATATTTCTAAGAGATGATCTGGTTCTTACCCCACTAGATGGATTACCTATAATTTGATCTTGTGGGTGATTGATGACAAACTTTCAATCTTTAGGAAGGTCTTGACTTGATTCACCTTGCACTTCTTGAGGAGGGGGTAGTGCCAATGGTGATTCTTCTTTCTTGGGATCCACTCCAATTTCTTCTTGTTGCCCTCTATCTTCAATTTGCAATTTTCCCATGAAGGTCTCCAAACCTAAATCATCATCAAAACTCTCTCTTTCTTGGAGAGAATTGTTAGATTCATAAAAAATAACATGGATGGACTCCTCTACAACCATGGTTCTTTTGTTAAAAACTCTAAAGGATTTACTTGAAGTTGAGTAACCAAGGAAAATTTCAACATCCGATTTTGCATCAAATTTTCCAAGATTGTCTTTGGTGTTTAATATAAAACATTTGCACCCAAAGACTTTGAAATAGCTAATGTTGGGTTTCTTGTTTTTCCAAAGCTCATAGGGAGTTTTCTTAAGAATGGACCTCAATAATATTCTATTTAAAACATAACAAGAAGTGTTAACCGCTTCGACCCAAAAACATTTTGGTAAATTGTTTTTATTTAGCATGGTTCTAGCCATTTCTTGAAAAATTCTATTTTTCCTTTCAACTGCCCATTTTGTTGAGGAATTCTAGGAGCTGAAAATTTGTGGTTAATTCCATGCTCATTGCAATATTCTTCAAAATCAATATTTTCAAATTCTCTCCCATGATCACTCCTTATACAAGTAATTGTAAAACCTTTTTCATTTTGAACCTTATTACAAAACTTTGAAAACTCATAAAAGGCTTCATTCTTTTGACTTAAAAACAAGACCCATGTGTATCAAGAGAAGTCATCCACTATAACATATGCATAAGATTTTCCTCCAAGACTTGGTATCCTAGAGGGACCAAATAAATCCATATGCAACAACTCAAGAGGCCTAGATGTGGAAATGAAATTTTTGTTTTTGAAATAGTTTTTTATTTGCTTTCCCACTTGACAAGCTTCACAAACTTTGTATTTTTGAAAATTTATTTTGGGAAGGCCTCTAACAAGTTCATCTTTGTTGAGTTGAGAAATGAGGTCCATGTTAGCATGTCCCAACCTCCTATGCCACAACCAACTTTAGTCATGCATGCTTGAAAAGCATCTATCATGGCCATCATATTTTGATATATTTTTAGCATAAACATTATCACATCTATGGCCCATGAAGATGGTTTTATCATTTTGAATATCTTTGATGATGCAATGAGATGCTTCAAAAATCACTTTAAAACCTTTGTCACAAAGTTGACTAATGCTTAAAAGGTTATGTTTTAAATCATCTACAAATATAACACTTTCAATAAGAGAGGATGTGCCATTACCAATGTTGCCTTGACCAATGATTCTTCATTTTGCATTGTCTCCAAAGTTAACATATCCTCCCTTTTTCTTTGTAAGGAAAGCAAACTTGGACTCATCTCTGGTCATGTGTCTTGAGCATCTACTATTCAAGAACCACTTATCCTTCTTTGAACCCTACAATATAAAACTCAATTTGATTTAGGTACCCATATCCTTTTGGGTCCTTGAGGGTTAGTGACCTTGGAATTTTCAATCCAAACCTTTTTAGCTTTTGCATTTGAATTCTTTTGAGAACCATTTCTTAAAGGACATGTACTACTAATGTGTCCTCCTTTTCCACAAAAGTTGCAAATAGTGGAGGGACTTGCACTTGTGGATTCTTTTACAAAATAATTTTTAAAATACTTTTGATTTTTTGAAGATTTGAATCCTAGCCCTTGTTTGTCAAAATCACATTTTTGGATAGCTAGAATCATTTCAAAAGATTTTTGTCCACAAGAAAATAATGAAAGAGAGGAGGTCAACTATTCATTTTTCTTTCTCAAAATCTCATTTTCTTTTTCAATATGAGTTTTAGAAATTTCAACAATTGAAAATTTTTCTTTTACTTCTTCAAGTTCTTTTTCAAGTTGTTGAATTTTCTTCTTAAGAGAAATATTTTTTAAACTAACTTTTTCAAAATCCTCATACAATTCTTCAAAAACATCATGCATATTTTCATCACTAAAGTTAGAGTTTACCTTATCAAGTTCACCTATTGCCATGAAGCACATGTTTGCCACTTCTTTCTCCTTTTCTTCTTCGGAGGATTCTTCACTTTCGCTCTAAGTGGCCATCATTGCCTTCTTCATTCTCCTCTTGGCTTCACTTTTGTAGAGAGGACAATCATATTTAATGTGTCCCAATTTCTTGCATTTGAAATACACCAAATGTATTTTCTCTTCCCATTTCTCCTTGTCACCATGAGATGAAGATTCCTTTTTAGAAAGGTTTCTTCTAGAGGTGAACCTTCTTCCTTTAAACCTTTCACCCCTCATGTATTTGTTAAGCTTTCTTGTGATGAGGGCTAAATCATCATCTTTTTCACTTTGTTTTCTTCTTCAACATCTTCTTTTTCCTTAATTGTAGCTTTGAGAGCTATGCTCTTCTTTTTTTTGTCTTCACCTTTTTGTAGTTTCTTTGCCAAATTGATCTCATATGTCATTAATGACCATATGAGCTCCTCCATAGGTAGCTTGGTCAAGTCTTTTGCTTCTTGAATTGCAGTGACCTTTGTATGCCGCTTTGATGGGAGTGACCTCAAGATCTTCATCACCTTTTCGGATTCCTTGTAGGTTTTTCCCAATGCTTCAAGACCATTGACAATGTCAGTGAACCTAATGATCATCTCAACAATAGTTCATTTTCTTTCATAAAAAAGAATTCATAGCTATGAACAAGTAAATTGATTTTTGACTCTTTCACTTGATTTGTTCCTTCATGAGTTATTTCAAGCAATCTCCAAATTTCTTTAGCTGATTTGCATTGACATATTCTATTATATTCATTTCTATCCATAGCACATTGCAAAGTGAAAACAACCTTAGCATTTAATTGAAAATTTCTTCTATCAAGCTCATTCCATTCTTGATTGGGTTTTGGAACCATGACTCCATCAACTAGTTTTGTAGGAAAAGTTGGGCCATCTTCAATAATGTCCCATATGTCTAAATGGGTTGATTATAAATACTAAGTCATTTTATTTTTCTAATAGGGATAGTCGGTTCCCATAAAATATGGAGCTCTATTTTTTGCAAAAAATTCAGTGTGAGATGAGCTTGATGGAATAGCCATTT
This sequence comes from Vitis vinifera, assembly GCF_030704535.1. Lineage (NCBI taxonomy): Eukaryota > Viridiplantae > Streptophyta > Magnoliopsida > Vitales > Vitaceae > Vitis > Vitis vinifera. The sequence goes on from NC_081813.1 coordinate 14,267,214, forward strand.
CCTCTTAGCCAATTAAGTCTTAAACAAGAGGCCTAGCTCATATACCAATTGAGAAAATAAAGGCTAATCTTAAATGAGAAAAAAAAAACACCTAAGAGGGGGGTGAATTGGGTTTTTCAAAATTTTTTTCAACACAACAAATTCAAGCACAATAGAAGCAAATATAAAGAGATAGAGTTAGAGAAATCAAACTCAGATTTTATAGCGGTTCAACACTTCTTTACTTATGTCCACTCTTCTCAAGCTCCTAATCGAGTGAAGGTTCCACTAACTTGAAACTTCAACCAAACCTCTAATCTCCTTTACACTTGGATTTCAACTCCAATGGGCTCTTACACAATCTCTTAAAGATTCAACTCACTTGAAGACTTTAACACTCAATTTTACAAGAATGAATCCCTCAACCTAGCTCAATGATAGCTCAAATACAAATCAAAGCTAGGATGAAACACAAAGGTGCACTAAAGGATATGCAAGTGAAGATTTAATGCACGAAGAAAGAAATGAGAGCTTTTAAGGCAAGAACAAGTGGGTAGACAAATAAATGCAAGTGTTCTCTATATCATAAATGAAGTGGAACTCTCAATTTATAGGTTTCTAACCTCGAGAGCCAAGAAAAACAAAAAGCAACCTTAATCGGTCAAGTTGGGGGTCGACCGATTCACTAACCGTTGGAGCATTTAATGCTTCGGCAGGTTACCGTTGCTTCAACCAGACCTCGACCGAGAAGGAGGATACCTCGACTGGGAAGGGAAGGCTACTGGATGAGAGAGAGTGTTTTTAAAACTCCTCGATCAGACCTCGACCGGGTAAGGGGAACCGGTCGACCAGTACCCTGGTCGGTTGAGCCGATTGGCCAGTGCCTCGACCAATTCAACCTTTTGGCCCCGAAAACCTATCTTTTTCTGTTCTTTTCTTTTCTACCACTTAGGCAAGGTCTTTAGGTAAATTAATTTGACAATTTTGAAACGTTTTGCCTAAGGTACGTTTGATAAAAACTCGGGTTTTAATTAAATTGTAACTTTAAATAATAAACCAAGTTTTCCAAAGATGCATGAAATGATATGTAAAACCTAAGTGCACCTATGCATTCATCTTACATTTGTTTCCTATGATTAAAGGTCTTCCAATGTCTTGATCTTGTATCCATTAGATCCTTTGATGAATTTTCAAATTAATACTTAAGATTCTTTACAATTCAAACCAATTAGTAACTTAATCATGGTTTGTTATCGTCAAAACATGATTAGGAGAACCCTTGGGCTAACATACCCTATTATGGATTGTGGATGTGACATCACCCCTATGAGAGGCTAAAAATCCAACTTGGGGCTTAAAGCATGAAAATCTAAGGGTTTGGAAACCTATAGGGACAATGGGTGAATCATTATAACAATGAGATTAATTATTGGTTGAATTACAATTTATCAATTTTTTTATCCTACCCTTAGAAGTTAGTTTAGGGAATGATACGGTAGGTTATTACTTGATACTAGTGATTCTTGGTAACTCTTGATCATTAGTTATCTCGATCTTCTCTATTGTTATTTGCCCAAAAACAAAGCTATAAGGAGTAGGAAGGGTTAAAAAGTCAAACCTTAAACCAATAATCAATATCATTCATTTGATGGTTTTAGGAATCTATTTTAAAAATGAAAAATTAGGTTTTGGATGCAGTTTGAGTTATAGAACTCAAGATTGATCGCGAACGACCAAAGACCCTAAAACCTTAAGATCATTTTACTTAAGAAACTCTTGTTCTCTCTATTTCTATACCTTAAGTTAGATTGTGAAAAACCCCAGACTTGAATGAATTGAATTAAAAATCAATATTTATTTTGTTATTAATTTAGTTTCTTTTAGTTAGTTTCACTTCATAAAAGTTACTTCACATATTGATTTTCACATTACGTTTAAGCAAAAGCAATTCATTTATCTTAGTATTGATAATTTCCATAAGACAATCCTTTAGGATGATATCCAGAGTACTACAAAAGTCGTAGTAACTCTTTCTCCAGTTTTTCTTAAACAGAGTTGCTACATAAAAGGCTTAGTATTTTAGACAATAGAGAAGATCGATCAAGCCTATCTACAAGTTTAGCATTAATATACCCAAAACCTCCTTGCAAATACTGTCATAGGTTCTAACTATTTGAGTAAATGGCTTAAAGTCTGAAGGTTTGAATCCAAGAGCAATTGCAATAGCTAATGGGCAAACATTCAGGATAAAACCATTGTCCAAAAGGACAAATGAGACTCAATGCCTGAAGCAAACAACTGAGATATAGAGAAAAAGAGTGTGGTTTAGGCCCCTAGGGGTAAAATCATCAATAGAGAAAACAACACATGTGGTCTTGTTAGCTATCAACATATGGATCAGTCCATCAAAAGATATGGCAATCTCTACTTGAAGTTGGTTTGGTGCCATAATCAACGTCTCTTAGTAGGATGTAGATGATGTTAGCAAACTCCAAATAGAGATGTGGGCCTAAGTGCTCTAAAGCTGCCTCAAATTCTTATCATCCTCTCAAGAAGTAATACCCTTAAATGTTTTAGTCACCATAGGTGGTGATTGAGTCATTCTCCTACCACGTGTCACAATCTAGACATCCTGAGCATCCATCTCATTAATATCGGGCCTCAAAATAAACAAATTTGGAACATCATGGCATGCAAGGGTTAATGGCAAAGTTGGAGTCAATTGAAATGGCATTACTTTAAGAATCAAATTGAATAGTGCAAAAGTCAATGAACTCACAGTAACTCCATCTACCTTAGCAAAATTGTCATTAAACATTGTGGGTATTGGCTCACCATCATCCCAACTCAACATATGGATACCATCATTAGGCTTGACAAAATCCACAAAATGTATGCCACTTGCTAGAAAAAGAAATATATGTATAAAATAAGTGTGTAGAGGGTTAGTGGTTACACTCAGCAAACCCCAAGTTAACCAAACCTTAATCAATCAAATCTTGAATGGCATGTCTCAAGGCAGTGCACCAATCGGTGTCATGACCTGGCCCCTAATGATATGAACAGTGCAAATCCATCCTAAAATATGGAGGAACAATTTGAGGCAATGGCCTAGGAGCTAAAGGTGTCAATAGACCAACATTCGCGAGCTTTCAAAAAGCCTAGCTCAATGGCATACCCAATTGTGAAAGATATCATAGTGTCTTCAAAGCAAATGAAGCAAATGTCTACGAAGCTCTAGGTCTAGGGTATAAGGATGGAGGTTTCTTTATGACTTGGGCAACATAACATGATTGTATTGGCATGGGTGGCAAATAAGTTTGAGCAAAGGGTTGAAGAGGCACTTGTAATCTATACTAATGTTAAGAATAAGGAAGATAGGCCTTTACGAGTTGACACTGGCTGGTGATGCCTAGGAGGTCTCTGACTTATAGAAGAAATGCTACTGACATCTCTCAACGTTTGTTCTCTAGATGGTTTCTTCCTTTTAGAATTAGTAAGGGAAGAATCATACCATAAGCCTCTAGAAATACCTTCCTCTCTGCTAAAAAGGGCTAAAACCAAGGATCCAAAATTTGTAAAAGGTACCCCTAATCAAATGTCTAGTGATCCTAGGCTGCAAACTCCTCATAACCATTTGCATTTGATCTCTCTCTACAGGCAAGTCTATAATCTCTACAATCTTTCCCCGCCAATGAGAAATGATCCCTAGCGAAGTTACCATTTTATGGACCCACATTTTTCACAATGCATCCCCACTTGATGGTAAGACTCATTTTTTAATGAAAGATTGATTTTTGAAAAAGAGTTAAAGTTGCCACTTATTTTTATTTATTTTTAAAGGGAAAACAAAATAAGAAGGAAAACTCTAAGTGAGACTTATTTTAAGGGAAATGTTTAGCTATGAAACTAAGTTTAGGTATGAGGGTCTATGAAAATTAATCAGTAAATCATGGATACAAAGGATCAAGAAATATAGAATAAGGCAATGATGATAACTAATGGAAACATAGCAAACAACTAATTTAAACAAAACATGTGTATCAATAGAAACAAATGAATGAGGAGGAGTGGAAGCATACCTTGGTAGCAAACAAAGTGCTTTCATGAGAAACAAGGTTTGCTAACAAGCAATAATAAAGAATATAGATCACATGCATAATTCAAGTCACAAAGCAAAGCAATGACAATTAGAGCTAAACAAGTTCTGTATTTAAAACTGACTCGTAAATGAATGTATTTAGAAAGACATGGATGTAGGGTTTCAACAATACCCACATCAATATACATGAATTAATCCACAACTCTCCTTCTGACGATCATAAAGAGAAGCTCATAAAAGGACATGGAGTATTCCATTATTTTGGAGTTGTAAAATTCATTCATGTAATTAAAATCAAGAAAATCGAAAATTCCTTAAAATCAAAGAAAATTAGGAATAGTGCATGCTATAGGAAAATGACAACATTTGGGATTGAAAATTTTTTATCAACCCAGGGGGGTTTAAGGATTAGACGTGGAGAATAAAAGAGAGTTGGAAATCAATTTGAAAATAATGGAAAAAGCATAAGAAATACAAACTGTACTTGGAGAAGAGAGCATAGGAGAAAAAAGTGTGCACTATGCGCATAGGCATTGCACATGACAGAAAAAGTGTAGCTGGGAAAAACGCATTGAGGAGCTAAGGGATTACATGCATAAAAGTTGTGTGATCGAGTGTGCACTAGAGAAAAGATGGAAAAGTGTGCACACTAACCAATGCACAAAAGGAGTAATAGACATAGAAAAATTGAAAACGTATCAACTAGTGCGCAAACAAGACCATCTTCAAGAGGAAATGCACAATGAGAAGTAGACACTAGAAATAGAGAAAAAAACAACAAAAACAGAGCATAATCAAAGGGAATAAATAAACAAACAAGCCTTTGAATGAAGCCTCAATTCATGCTTTATCAACAGGCTAAAAACAAGTGAGAGAACCAAAGTGGTTTTGAAGCATGATATCAAACAATGAGGATGAAACATAGTGAAACTAAAGATGAAACAACAATAGCAAGTCTATAGACAACTTGAAAATCAATAGAAACAACATGTGGCCTCTAATATCCACACATAACCAACAAGCATTCATCAACAAGAGTAGATGAAAGAGAAAGAAAGCAATCATAATTAAGAGGACTCACTTGAGAAGAGATTGTTGGTGGACCCTCTCTTCTCTTCCTCTGGCTCTTTGTTTTTCTTTTTTTTTCTTCCTTTCCATGCTTTCTTTCTACCCAACAAACTCTAACATCAGAATATTGTCCTCTACCTCTCTCTCCCACACACAACAATGTCGAACGTTGTCTCACTCCTACAACCACAAAAGAGAGAAAAAGGTCCTTCACAAAAGGCTAAAAGGGCCTTTTTAAAAGGCTAAGGACAAATGAGATGAGGACACTCCATCCAAACCTAAAAAACTCTCTAAAACCCTAAAAAGAAACCCCCTAGTTGAAATCAAATAAAAAAAAAACTGAGTAAGGGTCCTAATTTAAGGCTCACAACCAAATTAACGAGTTTAGGCTAAACCTAAAGGGCAACTAAAAGCCATGCTAGTATCCATGAAAATCTCCCTAATGGTTTCCAAAACTAGCTCGACAATCAATAACAAGTTTGAGTAATAACAAACCACCAAGGAACATGATGAATGACTAAACAAAAGGATCCTAGGCATGCACTACAAGGGAACACAAAGCGAGAGAAAAATGAATATGAATTGATGTGCTAAAAGACAAAATGGAAGGTCTACAATAAGATGAAGCAAAGATGAATTTTTTTTATTCATTAAATTTAAGGGAGCTTTATCAATTTCAATTACTGGTACATTTCAAAATTTTGGAAAGTGAAACCTAGGGCTTCAATTTGGGATATCCAATTTTATGCCTTCAAAAAACAAATTTGAGTATTTCCAATTATAGACCTTCAAAAAAGAACAAATTTGGGGATTTAAGCCTATTTAGGCTCCACCTAACTATTTCCAACATTGACTTTTGTTTTTTTTATATATATATATTTTTAACATTAAGGGTATTTTAGACTTTATTTGTTAATAATATCCTTCAAAACACGGGTCTTCTGTGAACTTTGGGTCAATTAGAAGCTCCTTTCTACACCTAAGCATGATTGTCCTTTAATTGAACTGTAATCCATGACTATGCCTTCAAAACATAGAAAAATCTAACAAGCTTCAACAAAACATAACTACAACCACTAATACAATCACATGTGCCTTATTAACTAAAGAGAGGTCGGAATAATTCTAACAACTTAACCACCTACCCTACTAGCTCTCTGAACGAAGGCTGCAACTCTGCTGATTTTTTTCACTCGTAAGCTACTTGCTAATTGACAAGCCAACAACTCTCCCTAGTCCCCTTTTCACTCCCATACAATAATTGATAAGCTAAATACATGTTTGGATAGATTTTCTATTTAAATAAAAAAAAATTATAAAGAAATTCTAATAAAAACCTTCTAAAAATTTAAAAATTTAAGAAAGTTTCACAAATCTTGAAGAAGTTATGAACACAGATTCCATTTCATTCATAAAAATTCTTAGATTTTATACAGGATTTTTATTTCTAAAAATGAAAAATAGAGAAGCATTCAATCACCACATGAGTGATGTGTGTAGACCATAGCAAAGCGAAATTGGGAAAAAAAAAATTGTCCTAAAATTCTCAGGGAAAACTCTCCACCTCCATGGTTTTGAAATTTCTGAATCACTCTCAAACAAATACATTCATATATATATTATGTATGTCCACAACTGTATACGCACATCCAGAATGAATTATCTATGTTGAGACCATTGAAGTTAAGAAATTATCTATGCAACACACCGCTATCTCTACCAAGTATCACTTATCGGCACTACAAGAAAAGCTATTACTACATACATATAAATCTTTACACAACCCAAATAACATTTCAATTTCCACCTTCCCCAAGCAACCAATCAGCTCAGAATTCCACAAGCAGCAAAGCTAGCCAAAAATGGTGTTGGTTTCAATGGTGGTGGTGGTGGTGCTCCCCGTCCCAGCAATCATCCGAAACGGATCACGATGCACGATATATCATCTTTGCTCTTTCTTTCCAATGCTTCTGTTGTTAGACGTTTGGCTGCTACTTGAGGATCTTTAATGGATTTCACCATATCAACTGCCTCCTGGTTTTTCATAACCTGTCCACCAGAGCAAACAAAGTATTTCACCATATAAGATCTTCCGACATGTTTAAGTGAGACTCATTAATCATGTCACAAATCAATCAAAACAAAAGAAAATACCGGTCCATGAAATAGACGCTTTGAAGCAATTTCACCTATAAACTTCCATAAATGCCAATCATCTTACAATAGGATTCTACCTATAAATTTCCCATACCACTTTATCAAGGGTATACTGATGCTCAGTTTCACCCTTAGTTTTAAAAGGCGCGCTTAAAGTGTGCCTGGGCTCAAGGCACAACCACTCCCTAGCTATAGCACCTTTTACCAAGACATGCGTCTTGTTAAAGAAGCACGGCTGGTCTATTTTACTTCTTATTTTTAAACACTTTTATTCTTAAAATTTCTAATTGTATATTGAAATTAATATAATTTCATTACATTTTTTTTGTTGAATGTTTCTTTTTAAAATCGTAATTTTTTTATTGATTGGATTGGATTTTGGATCATATTTTATAAAATTGATATGTATACTAGGTCAAGTTTCACTTCACTTAAATGTGTGCCTTGTGTTGTGCCTTGCGCCTAAGTTATATGATACTTTTACACCTTAGGTGCATCTTGTGCCTTTTAAAACTATGGTTTCATCTTTAGAAGAATATGGGTTTGTGGCCTATTCAAACCTCCATGATACTTTATCTTATCAATTCTTTAATTTATCCATAATAATAGCTTTCGTGAGTGTTGACAACATTTTAATTAGGGATATCAGTGCATATGATTTAGTATAGATTTTATTTTGTATGGGAACAGTATAACACCATATGCCTCGGGTATTATATGATGACAAAACAGAAGCTCCTAAACACATCCTCACATGCCCCATGGCTACTAAAAGTCCCAATATAAACCCAATGGCTCCAAGGACTAAAATATCATATTTACAATGTATCAGCCCATTAAAAACATGGAAATATCAATAAAAATATCAACAAAATATTTTATTACAGAAATTTTATAAAAGAAATTATAGGAATTACCATTAAAACATAAAAATTTAAAACAACACGTTCGAGATTGTTAATTTGTACAACAATGCAACATTCGAGTAAAAGCATTTTCAAAATATTATAAAGATGACAAATTTGTAATGTAAAGGTGGGATTAAGCACATGAACCATTATGTATAAGTTGTATATAGATTAGGCAATCTCGTGATCAAAGAGATTTGTTGTAATTGAGTTAGGAAAGTTCTTAATTTAGATGCTAGGATTTTTTGTGTATATATATATGTGTGAGTCTCTGTACAACTCAATTGGCTTTTCTTGCTTGAGAATTGGTTTTAAACCCAGGACTGAAAATTTTGAAATATCCCTAATAAAGACATAAGAAGACTTTATCATTTTGTTATACTATTTTCTCATATTCTCAATAATTCCATGACGTTGTCGATATTCCCCATGTTCCCATTATTTTTATCCTAACAATGTTTTTAGCTAGAAATTCATGAAATATCTCCAATATATCTTCAAAAGTTATATAATTTATCTCAAAATTTTGTAATTTCTTTCCATACAACTAGTGAATATTGATTTGATCTATGTTATTTAACAATAGTCTAAGAAATAAACATTTCATAACACTAGTGTGAAATTGCTTAAACCTTTGGTGAATATATCTGCAAGTTGGCAATCAGTAAATACATAAGGAGTACAGATCAACCCACTATCTAATTTCTCCTTAATAAAATGTATGTCTATCCCCATGTGCTTCGTTCGATCATGTTGCACTAGATTATGTGCAATATTGATTGCAAATTAATTGTCGCAATAAAGTCTCATTAGGTCATCCCAATCTTCAACCATAGGAATTCACAAACTTCTTGGGCCATTGTGGGAAATTCTACTTCTGCGCTAGACCTCATCTCTAAACTTTGTTTCTTGCTTCTCCATGTCACCAGATTCCCACAAAAAAAGGTGCAATACCCAGTAGTTGATCTTCTATCAACCATGGATCCAACATAATTTGCATTTGTATATGTTTCAAGTACTAGTCTCGAGCTTTGTTTAAATAAGATGCTCTTTCCTAGAGACCCCTTAAGGTATTGTAACACTTAATTAGTAGCTTGTAGATGAACCGCTTTTAGACTGTGCATGAACTAGCTAATCACACTCACAACATATGCTATATTCGGTCTCGTGTGAGAGATAAATGAGTCTTCTTACTAAACATTGATACATCTCCCTATCTACCGCAATATCTTCGTCAACCTCTCCAAGCTTATGAGTAGGATCTATTAGTATGCTTGCTTGTTTACACACCAACTTCCCTATTTCCTTGAGGAGGTCCGTTGCATATTTCTACTAAGAAATAAATTCCCTGCTTAGAATGTGCAACTTCAATTCCTAGGAAGTATTTCAACCATCCTAACTCTTTAATATCAAATTCCTTGGTCAAGCATTGCCTCAAAGCTTGTCTCTCCTTTTCATCATTTCTTGTCACAATGATGTCGTCTACATATACCAGAAGAGTTGTAACTCCCCTTGAATCTAAATGCTTAATGAACAACATATAATCTCCCCGACTTTGTGTATTCCATGTTTTTCATCACTTTAGCAAATCTTATAAACCACACCCTTGTAGATTGTTTCAACCCATATAGAGCTTTCTTCAAGTCACACACTTTTTTAATAGCTAGGTCACTTCCAAATCCAAGAGGGACTTTCATATAAATCTCTTCTTCTAAATCTTCATTTAAAAATGCATTTTTGACATCAAACTGATGCAAATCCCAATTATAATTTTTGCTACCAATGATAACAAAATTCTCACTGTGTTCATCTCGGCAACAAGAGCAAGTGTCTCAAGATAATCCATGCCATATGTCTAAGTATATCCTTTAGCCATCAATCCTACCTTGTACCTCTCTAATGTCACATCTCATCTATACTTAACAGTATAGACCCATTTACATCCCAGTAGTCTTTTTCCTGTAGGCAAATCTACCAACTCCCTAGTTTTATTTTTCTCCAAGGCCTCCATTTTTGCATTCATGGCTTGTCTCCAATTTTCATTAGATAAGACTTAGGATAGAGTGATAGGAATATGAATATTATTCAAACTTGTAAGAAAACTCTTATGGGATGGAGACAGCTTTACAAATGATACAACATGGGAAAGTAGATACAAAGAATGTTTAGTGCATTCCTTCGTTCCCTTCTTGATGGCAATAGGGAGGTTTTGGTCTATAGGTTTTTCAGACTAAAGTTTTAACTTAGTTTGTAAGGGAGAATAAGAGATTGTTACCTCATTTCTAGAAGCCAGTTCAAATTCTTGGACTTGTATAAGTTGAGGAACTACAGCTTTCTTCCTCAAGTACACTTTGCTAGTCATTCGATTCTCAGGAGCAGGCTTAATGGATGACTCGGGTTTAGAGGAGGGTATAGATACTGAATCAGACACTTTTAAGAGGGTCAATAGGATTTATGAGAGGTACAAATACTGGATCACACACTTTAAGAGGGTCAATAGGGTCAATGAGAAAAGGATCATTGGAACAGAAGTCTTGATCCTTGTTTTCCTCAATGAAATTCTACCTCCCATAAAGATAAGGAGTGGGAAAATAAGACTCATTTTCGTTGAAAGTAAAGGTGGGACAAAAAAAAAATTTAGATGATGGATGGTACACTTATATCCCTTTTGAGTTGACACATATCCCACAAAAATACATTTGATTGCATTTTCGTTGAAAGTAAAGGTGAGACAAAAAAAAAATTAGATGATGGATGGTAACACTTATATCCCTTTTGAGTTGTCATATATCCCAAAAAAATACATTTGACTACTCTTCTATCCAATTTTCCCCTATTTGGATTGTGAACGTTCACAAAGGGCACACACTCAAATATCTTAGGAATGACTTAAAAGTTTTAAATGATGGTTGTTCAAGCATAAGATGATGGAGCCAAATTTTTTCTTCATTAAAAAGGTGGTGCTCAGAAATAAGAGATAGGGATGATTTGCTTAGTGTCTCAAAGTAGTATAGTCCATTCCATTCTTTAGTAAGTCCAATCATCTTCCACAAATTTTGGTCCTAAAATACACAGTGAGTATGGGAAAAAATCACATTACAACCCAAATATTTTATAAGCTTTTGTACAGAGACAAGATTAGTAGACAACTTTGGACATGAAACACATTTCTAAGTGTAAGTGTAGGACTAATTTGGATATCTCCTACACCTGCAACGGTGGTTAATGAACCATTAGCTATTTTCCCATTGCTTGAAGAAGGGTTATAATTGTGAAATTAGTGTGATGAATGAGTCGTGTGATTTGTGTCACCTGAATATATAACCCATGAATTGACAAACGTTTCATCTGAGACTTTTAATCCAATGGAAATAGGAAACTTACCTGAAAGTGTTAGTGAGGAGGTATCTAAAGGTTTTTCAAGAGTTCTCAACAAAGTTCTCAGTTTTTCAATCTCCTCCTGATCGAGTCCGCCTTGTTCCAGGGATCTTTCTTCAATTGGTTGAATAGAAGATAAGTGTAATTGTGCATTATCCTTTTGTTGCCTTCCATTGTAAGTGGTTATCATTCCTTCAAATTGAGTATGGAAACCTACCTACAACGATCGGAGATGACGGGGACAAGGAGATGACAACAAGGTGCAAGGATGGTAGCAATGGCACAGCGGCGAGGGGTCCTTTTTGCAACCTTTATAGGTTGTGCAAGCTATGCCTAAGATGGCCCGAAGATGATGGCGACATGATCTTAGTGGCAATGTGATCTCAATGTAAGGGTGGGGATGAAAGCAACACTGTGATTTCTCTTGCACTAGTGGCATGATGACATGACGACTTCGGTTGTTTTGTCGTGTTCACGATCTGGGTTTACTGCAACGATTTGACTCAGACAAGAGGGAACTTTAAGGTTGACAATGAAGGTTGACTCTAGCCTTCAACTCGACAATGAAGGCAGAAAAAAAATTCTTTCTTTTCCCAAATTTACGAACCTAAGCTCTAATACCATGTAGAAGAAAGATGGAAGGAATAAAAGGTATTAAATTCTTTTTCCTTAATCTTTTGCCTATACAAAGACTCACATATATACACAAAAAGTCCTAGCACCTAAATTAAGAACTTTCCTAACTCAATTACAACAAATCCCTTTGATCACAGGATTGCCTAATTCTCTCTACAAATCATAACTTCCCTAATTTCATTCTTCCACAGTTTGTGATAAGGGGAAATCAGTGAATGTCCATCTATCAAATTTAGTGGTGAAATAACACTGTTTAACTGTGTATTTAGCAATGGAACCCACTAGGATGCTGCTATCCCCAACAGCTCATGAATTATTAGTGTAAATTAGGTGGACAACTACAAAACTTTCCATGTTATGGAACAGGCATTTAACAACATTTTTTTTTCAATAACAAGGGTCCTAAAGTATTCTGGTTACACGTGAAACATTTCAAGTGATGGAGATGTGTAATTAGGGGGATCTTGTTAACAAAATTATGCAATAAAAAATGAACATGATCAGATGATTTCACACCATATAATTTTCAAAATTATTAGGACCATTAAATGGAACACACTTTCAAAAACAGTCCTATTATTGTAACTGAAAGTGAAACAGACAATTAGTTGTTAGTACAATTTGTTGTCCAATGACTATATATATGACAAGAAACAAATATATGACAAGTTATTCTTTAGCAGCATTTTTTTTTAATATCCTGGCACCAACCTAAATACACAACAAAAATTGACGTCTTGATTGCATGGACAACTCTTTGACTAAAGAATTCCCACCACTCTACATACTATGTTCAATAACAAGATCCATACATCCAGAATCACTGGAGTTTTATCTACATGGTAAAGGGAGAGTAAGGCTCTCCTGCAGGTATCTGATGCCGTTGAGAGTGAAAGGGTAAACTATATTGACTTCCCTTGATGTTTTATTTCCTATTTTCCTTTCTCCCTTTCAGCTTTAGCTCTATTAAAATTTCAAGCTTTGGGATCTGATCATAATCACCACCATCTATGGTAGATACAGTCAATTGTAGCCAAAGAACTCAACTAGTAGAAAGTATAAGCATTTGAATGTGAGGAAATCTATGGTCTCCTCTGCCAGAAAATATCAAAATTGCACTTTCTGTAAGAGCACAGAAAATCTAAGCCCCATAATGGGACAATCCACTTCTTGATTCCAGCAAAGATCCTAACACACAATCCTCAAAAATGTTTCTGCATAAGATTAAGCATGAAGCAGTTGTTCACTCAATTCAAGATGTATGAGTGGATCCCTCCACCATGTCAAAAGACGATGATGATGATCGTCATGCTTGACACTCATGATTTTGATATGTTTAGCTGAATATGAGTACTGCTTGTTGGACTTACCTTTCCGCAGAGGCTTGATAAACTATTGACACCATCACAAAGCAGAAGAAGAGAAGAGATGGCCAGGATACAGATGAGAAGAGCTTGTTTTGTCACTTTCATGGGGTTTCTTTCTGGTGAATTCTAGAAGAGAGAAGTAGGCCAAAGTGAAAAAATGCAGCCAAATAACATGGAGCAATGTTGGAGTTTAGGGGATTGGACCTAATGAGTTTGTTGAATGAAAGTTCTAAGTTGAATATTTCTTATTCTTCATTGTGGTTCTGGAGATTTTAACAAATGCACTAGAACTAAAATGATAAGAGAATCTGGGGGGTTCATAAAGTGGAAATTTCTGGGTTTGTACTTAAGTTCAATTTTTCTTTCAAGTAGCTGAACCAGATCAAACCCCTTTGAAGGAGGAGTTCACTCATCAGAAATTCAAATTCAAAATCAAATTATACCAAACTGCTAATGAGTTTTATTTCTTCACCATAGCAATGGCCCAAGTATGTTGTTGGATGTTCCATTGAAAAGTACTCACTGCCTTCTTTAAACCTTGAGCAATAGAAGGGTGGGTAAGTTTCCATAAAATTCCTCAAATAAGTAATGTTTTATGTACATAGATGCAGTGGCAGAGCCACGTTGCGCCCAGGATGGGCAAATGGCCCCCCTGAAATTTTGGAAGAAATATGAGTAGGAAATAGATTTGATCCCTTGACCTGAGATTTTGAGAAAATTGAATGGCTATCATTAGATTATGCAAACAATTTGGTATCATTTTGCCCCCCCACCCCCCTCAACTTTCTTTCTGGTTTTGCCACTGCTTGGATGATTTCTTAAGTAAGCCAAAGTAAGAATTTTAGCATTTTTGAAATACAAGGGCAGGAAGTTAGCAAGTTTCCACCTAATATTTCATGCATAAAGAAGAGGTCAGTATTAGTGGTCGGCGAGCCAGAGTTATTTCAAAAATCCTAAGGAAGATCCCTTTAAATGTGAGGAACCTCCAGAAAGGCTAGTGAAATTCACACAAATCAACTACATCAAGAGTTTAATATCAACTAGGGATATCAATTTTTTACATGACTACTTAACAATTAAGTTTGAACCAAGTAGTGTTCATATCATAGTTGTACTGAACTACCTAACCCCTTCCTTGCTTAATTCATGAAGGAAATAGATTGTGTTTAAGTAGTTGTTTAAACCAATTAGCTAAATTCTCACATTGGCATAGTCATAACACTACTTGCATATGATCCCATTCAATTCTCATAAGTTTGCTGCAAATTTTTTTTATCATTTTTTAATTTGACGCAGGAGCAATAAAAAACTATGCAACCATCCACTTTCTGTAAACAAGATAGAATTGTGTTACAATTAGAAATTCATCTAGATTAGGTTACCACATATTTAGGTTCTATATTTTGTTTAAGCTTTTATTATTCTAGTTTTCTACTTTATTTTCCCCATCAGGAATGATTCAACTATGATTTGGATTGTTGTTTTATTATATGTAGGATTAGGATTAAATCTATAAAGACCTAGGTTGTAGAAAATTATTCATTCATTAATAAAAATAGTTATTAGAAACTTTCTCTTTTCAACTTATTCTAAGAGTTCTTTTTACTTTTTTTATCCCTTCTTCCCTTGATTGGACATGGTAGAGATTGTAGTGGAAAAGACAGCAAACAAAGATGGCTAAGATAAGGCAAGTGATTGAGGATTTTTAAGAGGCTGTGCAACTGTTTCAATAACATGAACTAAAGGAAGCCATATGCAGAGTCTGGAAGACAATTGTAACCTTTTGGACAAACTGGAAGGTAGTCATTAAAATGAAACTTTTGAAGTAGAAGCCCTTTTCATGATGCTGGACAAGAGATAGCATAGAGCATAGCAGATTGGAAAAAATATCGGTTTGTGCAATTGATTTGAACTAAGGAGGAATTAAAATTGAAGTTATTGATTTCTTTTGGGAAGATGCATGCTGAAGATTATTTGGATTGGCAAGCAATTTTGAAGACCTACTTTTGAGTGGAAACCCAAGAAAGAAAATTGTTATTCGCAAAGATTAAGTTAAAGGGTACTACATGTCAATAGTGGGAGAGAGTTGAAGAGCAGTGTAGACCGACAAGTCAAATTGAAAATCAGCACATGGGAAAACATGGAAACAAAGACTGGAAAATAATTCTTCTTGGTTGATTATGCTATGAAGCTGTATAAGCAGTTCCACTCCTTAAAAACAGAGGCATTTCAGTTGCAGAATACATGTTTTGAGTTTCATAATCTCTCTATTAAAGAGGATGGTTCAAATAAAAGTAATGAACAAATGTCATGTTATTACCTTGCAGGCTTGAATTCATCAATAAGAGATGAGATGGTGGTGGTTTATTTGTTCAACTTAGAAGATTCATCAATAAGAGACGAGATGGTGGTGGTTTATTTGCTCAACTTAGAAGATGTTTTACATATGCCTTAATGGCTAGAAAGAAGTTATGGTGTTGTAGTACAATAAAACCTATATATAGGCGCTTTGGTGCTATGTCACATAAGAATATAGCTGTTTTGGCGTTTTGAGTGAACAAACAGCTAGAAAGGAGTGGGGGCCACCATAATTAGTCGAACTAGTGATAGTATTATTTGAGTTGACAGGAGTGGAAAAGGGAAAGAAATACATAGGTTTAAAATGCAAACAGCCTTGCCACAAGCACTTCAAATGGAACAACACATCACAAACTCATTGTTTCACTAATGGAGATATGCATGTTTACAACCAAGGGTAAACCTAACACTATGAAGATGATGAAGAGCTACCGGAGCCAATATACAAAGAATATGAGGAAAAAGAAGAAGATGTTGATAGTTTTCTAGTACAAGCAGAATCCTTGGTGGTGGGCCAATTAACGACAACAACAACAAAAATTGAAGATTGGAGGCAACATAATATTTTTCACACTTCATGGTTTTAGTGGTGGTAAGGTGCAATTTTCTCTTATTTATTTATTTTTTATTTATTATTTATTTATTTTTTGTTTCTTTTGTAGTGGTAGTAGTGAACACATTGTTTAAAAAAAAGAAAAAGAAAAGAAAAGGCCCTATTGAGAAGTTGTAGTTGCCCATTGAGAAGCACCCCTCGCAAAATTGCACAGTTTCAAAAGGGGGAACAAGGTGCCAATTACTTCCCCCATTATTTAGTGAAGTTCAATACAGGAGAATGTCAATGGGGGCTTGATGTAATGTTGTGTCCATGGATGCTTGTCACATCTATTGGGAAGACCATGATTCTATGACAAAGACAAGACCCATTTATTAACCCTATATTGTCCTTGGTTATGGATAATACCCCCTTAGAGTTCAAGTGAACCTATTGAAAGTTATTTCCACTCAGCTTGCTTCTCCATAACTCGCCTCTTGAGAAAACAGGGAAGGTTCCAATCTAGCCTGAATAAGCTCAAAGGATACACGCAAAGGCCTTGGTAGCAAAAGCTTAAAGAGATCAGAAGAAATATATCATGTCCCATGCAAACTCTATAATTCCCCCTTTATTCTCAAAAATCTTGATATTCCTCTTTGACTATATAACTTAAATCAATATGAGACTAGGCACCTGCTAAAGAACCATACCTCTAGAAAGTCCTTCAAAGCTAATAAAGAAGATGATCATATTAATCATGTTCTTGGGAGGATCCTTGTCAATCCCTGTAAGCAAGCAAGTTGTGCTTAGGCCCAACACTTTTTTTTTTTTTTTTAATAACCAAGGAACCTCCCATGGCTGAACCTTTTCAACTCTCAGTGAGGACCCAAGCCTTAGGGTGTTGACCACACCCACCACAACCAACACCAGGTAATTCAGGGCATTCAACCAATGGTAGGAATCGAACTCGACTGTATGGCTCTACCACACATCCAGCATTCACCCTAACCAACTGAACACCCTGATGGGCTTTAAACCCAACACTACTGAGCAGTGCAAAAATAAATCATTAGCCAGTTCACCACATCCTGAATGCAGACTGCATAGACATGAAATGAGGCTTTGATATGGCCCTATCAACCATAAATATGACTTTTTTTATCAGCCACAAGACATACAAAGGCCTTCATCTTAGGTGCAACTTGCTAGATTTCCAAATAAGGTTAGCTAGAATGGAAATGACAGCATGAACATGTGCCAAAAAACACTCTATTTGAAATCTTTTTGTATTCCCTTTCTTCAAGCAGCTTTTCAATGTTTCTATAAGGAAGTTTTGGGTTTGATGACTCCTTTAATCGTTAGTTTCTTTGTTTAAGAGGTTGTTCAACAGAGGATTTTGATGAGTGGTTAGTCTTTTGTCAACCAATATAACTTTTGTTGAATGTGGAAGGAATCAGCTAATTACATCCTAATCCATTGTGGGAAGGTTTGCATTCTATGGTGTTGAGGATATTATGCTAATTCTATTGAGAAGATTATGCTAATTCTAAATGAGAATTAAGTGTAGATATTTTTGAATGTACTCCTAGAAATCAGAATGTAATTAGGATAGGTCAGTTGTTTTTCCTTATTTAGCTCCACTCAGTCAAACTATATTGTATCATTTAAAGTATTGTACTCATTCAGAAAAGCAAGAAAAACATTTACCAAAGCTTTCTTCCTTGTATCAGAACCCATCTAGGGTTTTTGGAATTTTTTCGTAACTTCAATTTTTTTTTTTGTCTCCTTTTCAAAATGTTTAAAATAACTTTTGAGCTATCTGAAACTTCAGTCAGGCAATTCACAATCCCTAATGATAGCCATAAAATTCAAATCACCTTTCATAAACTCAATGAACATAACTTCCTGTGATGGTCTCAATCTGTGAAGTTCTTTTGCCAAAGGCAAAGAGAAGATAGGACTACTAGATGGCTCTTAGAAGATGCCCAATCCAAAAGACTTAAGTTTCAAGGCTTGGGATGCAGAGAACTCAATGGTCATGTCTTGGTTGATCAACACAACGGAGCCTGATGTCAATCAAGGTTATGTATTCTTTTCTACAGCAAAAGAGATATAAGAAGCAGTGGCACTCACCTACTTTAATCAGTATAATGACTCTCAGGATCATATGATGTGAGAAATAAAGTGCATGAGAGTAAAGGAGGAGGAAGAACAATGACAGCCTACTATAATGCCCTTCATCGACTATGATAAGAGTCAAATATCTATCAGGACTATGTTTGGAAATGTCCAGAAGATAGTGTGAAGTTCAAGCAGAAACTTGAAAAGGAGAGGGCATTTGATTTTTTGGTGGGTCTAAATCCAAACTTGATCGAGTCCATAGTTGAATTCTTGGGGAAAAAACACCACCATATGTCAAACAAGTATAAAATGAGGTTGGAAGGGAAGAGAGTAGATAATCAGTCATGATGGATAGCCCCAACATTGAAAATTCAGCATTAGTTAACATCAAACCTGTGTCCACCCTAACAAGTGGGCAACAAAGTAGTGGAAAAAACATCAATGACAAATATAAGCTATGGTGTAATAATTGCCACAAGTCCCATCATACAAGAGACGTGTACTGAAGGTTACATGGAAAGCCTCAAGGGTGGAGCAAAGGAAACAAAATTCCAAGTAATAACGAATGCGGTCTACAAGTCACAACTCAACCAATTAAGAATCATGCGGTTGTATTATGATAAGAAAGCAGCTATTAACATAACTCACAACCCAGTTCAGCAGAATATAAAAAAAAAAACACGTTGAGATAGATTGACATTTCATCAAGGAAAAGCTAGATAATGATTTGTATATCATTTATCTCAACAAAAGAACAATTGGTATTTCACTAAAGGCCTTCCAAGACAATTATTTCAATCTATAATTAGCAGGTTGGGAATGATACATATTTGAATGAACTTAACGATGATATTATTTTGATTCTATTGAGAAGATAATGTTAGTTCTTCCTGTAAATGAGAATTAATTGTAGTTATTTTTGTAATGTAACCTTAGAAATCAAAATGTAATTAGGATAGGCTAGTTGCTTTTCCTTATTTAGTTCTACTCGGTCAAACTATTTTCTATTATTTAAAGTATCGTACTCATTCAAAAAAGTAAGAAAGAAATTTTCCAAAGCTTTCTTCACATGATATATGTTGTTCTTTTTTCTCGCATTTTATTGGGTGATTCCTTGTTGGATGAAAGACTTGTGGTCCGGTTCGCATGGTAGTTTTATAGGGAATGAGCATTCACGTCTGAACAGTGGCTCTTTTGTGCTTGTTTGGATGCATATGAAAGGAGTATAACCAAAGTTCCATACATGTGTGTGTGTGTGCGCACACAACAATTTTCCCATTACAAGTTACATACTACACAACCTAATCTCCTACTAAGAGAAGAATCTACTTGACCACATCTTGGTTTACTTCTAAAAGGAAATGAATGTTCATCCCTTCTCCAAGCATGTATTGCCATTAAACATTCATAAAACATTGAAAAATCTAAATATTGTATCTCAAGCTTCATTCTTTCATTTCACAAATGTAACACTATCCACAACACCCAAAAGTTTTTATTGCTCAACTGTGTGTTTCCTATTCATACAATGTCAGAGACTAAATTTTAATTTATGATTTTTATCTGTTTCTTGGCAGATCACATAATGATAAAATATATAGTCCAATGCTGCTATAGTACTAACAAGCAAAACAAAGAAAAAGAAAAGGAAGCACTAGCTATGAACTTTACTTCTTACAAACTGTTATCTTCATGATACAGCAACAAAAAGAAGTCAAGAAACTAATGAGTCTAAGGATATTCTGAACCACATGGCAATTCCATCATTCCAAAGTGGAACGACACATTACCATCACATCTTTAACAATCATTATGGTTCCTTAATCTGCTTTCCCTAAAACATTTCTTTTATCCATACATTTAACTGAGGATTCCTTTGGAATTTTCATTACAGTTGTCCATAAAAATTAGGACATTGTGCTAGTTTTTCTCCTCTATTTCTTATGTACATTTTGCTTAGATTTATTTTAATCTAATTTGGATTTGATTTTTTTTTTCTATAAAATCTTCCCACCATCAGTGCATAAATTTATCACTAGGATAAGGTCCAGAAAAAAAAATCAAAAAAATAATAATAATAATTATTGCAACAAAATGCTAAATTTATATCTCAATTATAAAACATAATTAAATATCAATCAACTCTTGCAGAAATAAACTTTCAGTTCAAATGATATTAAGAAAAAATAAACCAATATTGAGCACTTTGGACACTGGAATGGTTTCATTCACATATTGTTTCAAAAAGAACAGTAAATCCATAATCTTGCTTATTCCAATGCGAACATAGAATATAACATGGACAGCTGAGAAAAAAGATGAATGAACAGAGAGGAAACAAAAGACTGTCATCAATAAGTTAGCATAACAACTGACCTTCCATAAGCCATCACTTGCTAATATAACAAACTCTATAGTTGAGTCTATAGGCACATGTCTTACATCAGGCTCCGAACTTAAATGTGCTTTAAGGCTTTGATCCCCAAAAGCACGTGCAACTGCCAATTGGCCATTAACTCGAGGCACATCTCCTGAAATATGAATTATTTGGTATACAATTGCCTTGAATAAATAACCTTATTATCAATCAAATATGGTCCTAATTATTTAAATTAAAGAAATGACCCAGTTGAACATGTACATTGTGCACTAAGATCTACACAAAGAAGTCATTAGCTAAAATTGAATTGATGAGTGGAAGATATTTACCAGCAAGATTAGTCACAAAGCCACCTTGTTTCTCAATTCTTCTTCGTTCACTGTCTGGCTCATGGTCAACAGTTAGCTGATTGGCAGCGCCCCTTTCACAGACGACAGCTCTGGAGTCACCAATGTTTGCTACCCATAAGTCTTTGCCATCAATAACTATTGCAGTTACTGCCGTTGAGCCACCAGGACCTAATTTCATGGAGTTCTCCAGAATATATTTATCAGTGGCACGATATGCATTTTTTATTGCAATCTTGGGGTCATTCCAGAAGTTCGGCTGAGTCAAATGGGTAAAACAAAAATCCAAGATTAGTTTATGATACAAATGATACAAAATACATTGTAAAGAAAGGGAGCTGATACACACAAAGAAAGAACCAAAGTATCCATAACAGTTGTCATCGACAGCAGAATCAGCTAGAACTTATTCTGAGTAGATAAGAACCCTTGCTGCATGGGCAAGGACACAAAGGGATAAATAAATATATTTTCATGCAAAACATACACAGTAATAGTTGCATGAAGATTCCAATTTCCTCCCCCTTCTCCAATTTCTTTTGAATTTGGGGGCAATACAATCTTCATTGTAAGGGTACCACCAAAACTGATAGAACCGACACTTCTGAACTCATTTTTCCTATCATTATCTATCTACCAAACTTTAAAATACACACACACACACACACACAATATAGGTGTAAAAATGACAGTTTGTCTGCATGCACAATTGTTTCTTTTAAGAAAACAATATTTTGCCTAGTAGAAAGAGTAATCATAGTTTGCTAGTGCAAGTGCATGTATGTGGGTTAAAACTGGGCCTCCAACCAAATTCATGGTATGTGCAAACCCAACATGACCAAAGCTCCCTTTAGGGAACTTTGTCATACTAGGCAAGCAGCCACCTGGGTAATTAATCATCTACAAAGTCTAGCTCCCAAAATAAAGAAAAAGGGATGCTCTACTGCTAGGTCACATCCAAACCACTGTATCCTACACATCCTTTCAATAGACTTTCCCTGAATCCTTAAGATTTTAAAAGTCTAGCTCCCAATCATTCAAATGTCTAATGAAACGAGAATTCCAATGTCCCTGTCCCCTAACCCCCCCAATCATCCCAAACATCTACCACCCAAGCCTCCTTTGACGAACCTAAGGCATACAATGAAGGGAAAAAGCACTAGCTAAGGATTCATCCCACACTACTTATCCTTCCAAAACTTCACCCTCCTCCCATCTCTCACTTCAAAGGATACTCTACTGCTAACTAAATCCCAACCCTTCCTAATGGTTTTCCAAACACCAACCTTTTACCCTCTCCTTACTTCATAAGAGCACCAACCCCTCTCCTCCTACCCAAACTTTCCTTGGATGACCATTTTTCAAAAAGCCTCTGTCTTACACATATCTCCAACTCCATTTTCCTAGACACTTCCTTTAGGTAGGAAGGGCTTTAGATAAAAATTCCTCTTACCAGATGGGCCCGCCCCCCACACCTAAAGTCTTTTTGAAGTTTCTCAATCCTCAATCTAACCTTTCTAAGCATGCTAAACAGGGACATGAAGTATATAAGCAAACTAGACAAAGTTCTTTGAATTAAGGCTAGCCTCCCTCGTTTTCCACATGCAAGTCTTTGAATGGAACCCCTATTGGCAATCCTAAATAAGTAGTTGGAAGATTCCCTACCTTACATCCCAACTCAAGAGCCAATTCCTCAACATTAGCCACCCTCCTAATTGGGATCAATTCACTTTTCTCCAATTTAATTTTCATCTTTGAAATAGCTTCAAGCTACATGAGCAACCAACTTAAATGAACCACATATCGTTGAGAGGCCTCACAAAAAATTGTCATCAACAAACAATAGATGGGACACCTCACCTCCTCTTGCCCTTACCTTAAAAACCAACTAACCACAACAACCCACTCCCCCCCCCCCCCCCCCCCAACCCCTTCCTCCTTCTCTCTGGCCTTCTCCAACAAACAATTAAACACCTCCATCACCAAAACAAACAAATAAGGAGAGAAGGATCTCCTTGCCTCAATCCTCTTGAGCTTTGAAAAAGCTAGGGAAGGTTGTTAACAAAAATAGAAAACTTTGCTATTGAGATGCAACATCCATACTTTTAAAAGGCACGATTTAGGCATGCTAGGCAACACGCCACAAAGCTCCGGTGCCTCACCTTACTATAGGCACAGCCCATTGAAAAAGGCACTGCTTAGGCGTCTTTACACCTCACCTCCCCTTGTCCATACCTTAAAACCCAAAAAAACACACATTCTCTAACCTTCTCCAACAAACAAATAAGGAGAGAAAGGATCTCCTTGCCTTAATCCTCTTGAACTTAAAAAAAAACCATGAAGGGGCTTCGTTAACAAGAATAGAAAACTTTGCTATCAAGATGCATCATTCATACTTTTAAAAGGTGTGATTTGGGCGTGCCAAACGCCGCGAAGTTTTGGCGCCTCACCTTACTCCAGGCACAACCTATTGAAGAAAGCATTGTTTAGACTTGATAGGCACTCGCTTTTGACCAAGTGCAAAGCTTCGCAGAGGTGCGCTTATTCCAATTTTTTTTTTCTCCCTTTTTCTTTGCACTCGCCTTCAACTAAGCTTAACACTCTGCAAAGATGAATTCTTCCATTTTTTTCTCCCTTCTTCTCCTTCACGCTCACCATTTTTTCTCTCCCTTTTTCTTAATGCTCGCCTTTGGCTAAGCACAAAGCTTTGCAAAGGTGCACTCCTTCTTATTCTTTGGCCTCACAATCGAGTTGCAACCTAGATTAGGGCCTTTTTTTTATTTTGCTTCACCCCAAAATGTTGTATCTTGGATTCGTTGGGTTTATAAGAAAAAACAAGGGTCAAAATGGCATCATTTTGCCTTGTTTTTTCTTTAAAACCAAACTAGTCCAAAACACAACATTTTGGACTAAAATAAAATAAATAAATAAATCCCTAATTTGAGCTACAACTAGATCATGAGGCCGAAGAGGAGAATTGAGAAAAAGAAGAACTGAAGAAGAAGAAAATGAGGAGGAGTCTGAATTTCTTTGACAGCTCTTTGGTATTTTTCTTTTTTTTTTTTCTTTTTTTCCTTATCCAGCCTCCTGGTTTTCTCATTTGCATTTTTCTTACAAATAAATATTGGTATGAAGACTTTGTTTAATAGGAAAAAAATTTTAAAACACTCTTATATGCATTTTTTTGCCAAATATAATATGGCTTGTTTATTTAGTTTTTTTTTTTTACTTTTCAATTTTTTCTTTTCTTAATTATAATTATTTTATTTTAGTATAGATAATTTGTTTGCAAGGATGAATACTAAAAGTGAAATTCTAGTAGACTTTAATGCAAGTGGAAGGAAAGATCCTAGATGAAAATATGCTCGTTTATCAAAATGAAAATGAATTAAACACTCATGTGTGTTTTCTATGACAAAGTAACAAAAGGAGGCATATCTACAAACATCTTGTTGGTAGATTTAGAAATGCTAAAAATTGTACAAAATGTTTAGAACATGTTAAATAAGAAATTGAAGATTATATAAGTGCAAAAAAAAGTCAAAAAGAACGTATGAATATGGAGTGCCAAAATGTGAATGAAGATTTGTTTGGTTTTCAAGATGAAGATTTTGATAAGAAAATTAATAGTATAATGGGTGTCACTAATATTTCTAGTGGAGGTAGTAACCAAGGGGGAAATAGTGGTAGGACAATGCAATCTTCATTGAAAAGACCAAGACAAAAAGGTCCCATGGATCATTTTTTTCACTTCTAATGTAGAGGTGGTTGTTCAAAATCAAAAGAGTGGAAGGATGAATCAAACTACCATTCAATGAAGAGAAAAAGCTCATATGCTTATCACAAGGTGGATGTACAAGGTTGTTATTTTATTTAATGTAGTAACTTATCCGAGATTTGAACCAATGATTGAGGCTATTGACCAATATGATGGAGGAATGAAGGGACCAAATCTTCATGAGGTAAGAGTTACTAACCTCAAGAAAGACTTAGTTCTTACAAAGGATTTGATGAATCTATATGGTGGGATGGAAAAAAAATAGATGTTCAATTATGTCAAATGGATGGACTGACATGAAAGAAAGAACTTTGGGGAACTTTTTGATTAATTGTTCATGGGGAACCATGTTTATAGAATCTATTGATGCTTCTTCGATGATTAAGATGAGAAAAAAATGTTTGAATTATTTGACAAATAAGTAGAGTGAATCGGTAAAGAAAATGTAATTCAAGTTACAATAGATAATCACTCAAGTTATGTGATGGTAAGTAAGAAATCCTACTTCTTGAAACTTTCATTTAATTTTTAAAATTTTAAATTATTTATCTTAGAACATATATGAATTTGTTATGTGCAATGTCACATAAGGAAGTTGTTGGAATTAAAGCAGCCACATTTGTATTAGAAACCATGTGCCTCACATTACCTTGACTTGATGTTGGAGGATATTAGAAAACTACCAAACATCAAGAGGACATTGGAGAGGGCTATAACAATAAATGACTATATTAATAACCACTCAAAGCTACTCAAAATTCATCAGCCTTTGCAAGTGGTAGGAACTTTTTGAACCCAAAATTCTTCGGTGATAAACCAAAAATGTAGCATGATGCAAATATTATTAGTGATTTATATAAATGCATCTTAAGGCTAGCAAAAGACCCTCTTAAGCAAGAAAAAAATAGTAGGAGACTTTAGTTTGCACACAAACGCCCAAGAACTATTCAGTAATGAATTAACTATTAAGACAAGGAAGAGTGATAGTTTTATTTATTTAAATGATTATATTGTATTTTTTTTCTAAACTAGGCAAACTGTTTCACTAAATTATTAATATCTACACTACAACTGAATGGTGGGCTGCATATGGAACCTCAACTCCAAATTTGCAAAGGTTTGCGATAAAAGTCCTCAACCTAACATGTAGTGCATTAGCTTGTGAACGGAATTGGAGTATCTATGAAAATGTAAGTGACTAAAATAATAACAAGTAATAAAGCCTTGAATGTAACTTAAAACTTTAAAATATATTTATGCACTTATAAATTTTTGTATATTCATAGCAAGAGGATAAATAGATTAGTTCATCAACGTTTGAATGATTTGATGTACATTAAGTATAACCAAGCCTTGAAGAGAAGATACAATTAACATGATACCATTGACCCAATTTTCTTGAAAGATATTGACGATAGCAATGAATGGTCAATATGAAGAATGGAAGATGGAGATCCTCATGGCAGTACACAAGATGATATTGTATTTAATGATGACAATTTGACATGGGATGATGTTGCTAGAGCTACTAGAACTAAGGAGGGTAGGTTTGATATTAGAGCTAGAGCAAGCTCAAGCACAATATCAACACCAAAAGGAAGAGCTTCAAGCTCTAAAACCATGTCTATTCTTTCATTAATAGATGAAGATGAAGAAATGGCTTAATCAACAGAGAAGGAAGATAGAGAAGGCAACACATGTGATGATAGAAATGATGCTTAGTTTATATGCTTAGAGGTGCCTTGCACCTTTTAAAACTATGGCATCATTTAATCTACTCCGACTATTTCTTACCAAACCCCATCTTTCTAAGAAAAGCAATCAAGAAGTCCCAATTAACATAACAATACACATTCTTGATGTTAAGCTTACAAATAATGCCACTTGATCCAGTCTTCAAAAAAGAATCAATAGCTTCATTGGCTATTAAGTGTCGCATCAAGGAACTATCTTCCCTCCACAAACTAATTTTGGAACTCGAACACCACCCTTCCCACCAGCCTCTTCAACCTATTAACCAAGACTTCAACAACAAGCTTGTACAAACCTCCCACCAAACTCATAAGCTTAAAGTCTTTCTGATATTCAGCGCCCCCTTCCTTGGAATTAACATAAAAACATAGCATTCAAACATTTTTGAAACTTCTGTTGGTGATAAAACTCCCTAAAAGGTCCTAACACGTCATATTTTAAAAAATCCCAACTAAATTGTCAAAAAGCCATGGGAAAACCATCTAGGCCTACAGCCTTGTCCTTATTCAAGTTTGACAAGGCCCTAAACACCTCCTCCTCATAGAAAAGTGCATTCAATCCTTCAACTTCTAGATTGTTAAAGGATTTGAAGGACATCCAACTAATGTTAGGCATCTATTCCCCTGGGTCAACCAACAAAAAATTAAAAGCCTAGCCTACCCCATCCTTAATCTCCTACTCCTCAACAAGTCATGCCCCATTGATTTTGATTTTGGCCAAATAATTCCTTCTCTTATACGCATTAGCCATTTCATGAAAAAATTTAATGTCCCTCAACCGAATCTCTCTCAACCTCTATCTCTAAGAGACTTCTTCCAAGGAGGCCCACTTGCAATACTCTTCCTTGCTATCCTTCTAGCTTATGCATCTTCTTTGGAAAGAAAGCTTCTCTTTCCTTGGAATCCCAAAGGCTCAACTAAAAAAGAGTCATCTCCTTCTTTACTAATTGATACATTACCAAAAACCTCTTTGTTCCAAACTTTCAAGTCTGACTTCTACACTTTTAATTTGGAGGCCAAAATGAAGTTGTAAGAACCACTAAAATTATAACTCGTTCACCATCCCTTAAGCAAATCTTTGAATCCCTCCCCCTTCAACCACATATTTTCAAACTTGAAAGGGATACTCATTTCCTTTCACCTTCAACCACATATTTTCAAACTTGAGAGGAATACTCCTTCCACAAATTCTACTACTACTACTACTACAACCACCACCACCACCACCACTACTCTACTACTACCAACACCACCACCATTACTACATTTTATTATTGTTATTATTATTATTATCATCATCATCATATTTTACTTTCATACTTATCTCTAGTAATGAAGACAATTAATCAAAAGAACCATTTTCCTATTATTTCTAAAACCAAGAACAAATCTAGCTAGGAGTTGTATTTTTGAGTTTGTTTTTATTTTCTAATTCAACTTAGTTGATTCACTTATTTTATGTTGAGAATTATATTCCCTTGGTAAGGCAACACCAAAATGTTAGGTAGTTAAGAAGCAACAATTTTATTTATTTAATTTTTTGAAAAAAAAAATTACCAAAATGAGGATGTTATGAAAGATGAATGTGGAAACAAGAAATAATAGAATAAGAAATTAAAACATTCATGCAATGATAGGTAGCAATTTGTCATTAATAAGAAACAAGGTAAATAGAGATCTTTTAATAACTTTCTTTTTCTTTTTCATTTTTTTTTTTTTTTTTTTTTGTTCTTGATTTTTTTCATATACAAATGATGGTTCTTGCATAAGCACCACACAAGAAGTAAATCCTAGCACAAGAAAAGCATACACGGTGAAGCTTAATAAGCAAGAAAAGAAAAGCACAAAAGTCAAGATAGGAAAGACAACACAAGGCCAACTACAAGCAATCAAAATCTTTATTTCTCAGTTGTTAAGCCAAGCTAACTTTATATCCCCTTCCAAACAAAAGACAAGCCACCTCCCCTAAGGATTTATAAGACCAAGTTAACGAACATGGATGATTTTTTGCAACTTGACATTGAGTTGAGAAGGAGATATAAGCCCAAGTACATGATTTCCAAAAGATTGACAAAGAGTACCTGCTTGAAATTGGAATTTGGGAAATTTTGGTTTAATTTGAAAGTTAAAAACAACAAGTTGTGAAGTCTAGATTACATCCATTAAGACATTATTAAGTAGTTAGGTACTTTTAAGTCTTGTTATTAATTTTAGTACTTTTGAATAAGTTAAAAATATTAAATTAGCTATTTTTTTAGAAGCCTCAAAGGTCAATTGAGGTTAAGCTTAAAAAATATTTGGATGTTTGTTGAGTCTACGAATCTATTGATTAGTTATATAAATAATTAGTGCATGAGTTTACTGGGAGGACAAGTTCTTCCAAGAGCCTTTAGAATCTTTAAGGCTATTAAGATGTTCAATGCAAGGTTTAGCTAAGTTATCTAAAGGGAGTTGATTTATAGCGGGTTTTTGAAATGGAGTGAGGTTTTGAAGAAAGATGTCTTGGATTGGAGTGCCCCTATAGGCAGATATCCCTAAGTTTTTAGTATTCTATCTAATAAGGGTCTAGATAGTTTAAGGATTTTGAATGTAAGGAGAAGCATGGGATTTGTAGCTTTTAGGAGTTTCCAAAATCAGGAAGCAGTCAAATTCTTTTTTGATAAATTGTATTGAGCAATGAAAGATTTTTTTTTAGATGGCACAAGTGTGGAAAATTCAATTGAGAGGTTCTAAATAAATCCTATTTTGTTTGCCTATATTGTTCCAAGAATATGTGGGGCTCTATGGATCTCTGTATGTTCTCAATGTGAACAGTAATGAGAGATAAATACCTAAAGCTAAACCATTTACTAAAAAGTGGGTGCAGCCAAAATGGTGTTTCATATGTGCAAGAGGAATGACAAATCAGAGAATCACTTAGAGTGTGTTTGGTAGTGATTTTACGAAATGTTTCAAACCTGTTTAACACTTGAATGATAAAAAATTTTAAGTATTAAAAAGGTTAGAAATGCTTCCTAGAATCACTATCAAATGGGCTCTTAGACTTATTGATGAACTTGATTTTAAAAGCTAAACCATTTACTGAAAAGTGGGTGCATCCAAATTGGTGTTTCATATGTGCAAGAGGAATAGCAAATCTGAGAATCACTTAGACTTATTGATGAACTTGATTTTACACGCTGATCAACTTAGTAGATGTTATACCTCTCGTGTGTGCCTGTCTTCACAATGTAGTAACTAAAAATGTGAATGAAAGATAAATAATATTCAACAACGAAGTAGGAAAAACCAACCATTATAAATAAATAAATAATAGAAAAAATAAAAGGAAGAAAAATAAGGTGGGGTAAGGGTACCTCCTCAAGTATATTATTGAAAAGGTTATCTTTCAAATAACTTGGCACACTGTTACCAAGATGGCCATCAAAGATGGCAAATAATCCAAGTACATGGCTCTTCTTATTTCTGTATTCTGCAACATGGTAGTCCTCCATATCATGACCTGATTTCCCTTCTACCAAGTGGAATCCGTGAGCAACAATGTTACTACATGATTTACATTTCCCTTTTCCAGAGTCTGGAGTAGATGAGTCTAGGCATGTGGCCTTCTGTAATACCAACAAACACAAAAATAAGAAGAAATCATCATGATAAAAATCCAAAAACATTCAAATATTCTTTTCAAACAATTCCAAATCATAGAACTCATACATAAACTAGGCATAAAAATTAGAAAGAAACAAGCGAGCAGTCGTTTGCAAAAATAAAACACCTTGATCTTGTTAAGGAAACTGGTCTTCTTATCCATATCTCAAACATAAACAACAAACTCTGCTTTCTCCTCTTCTTCAGACTTCTTACTTCAGATATCAAGCGAAGAAAAAGAGAAAATACATACACACCCAAGATGGAAACTGTCAGGGACAACCACCCTAAAATTCAAAATAATAAACGAAATACAGATTTTCCTCAGTATGAACTCTGGAAGAACTTATAATCAATAACAAAGAGTAGACGACGATCAAAGCCAGCAATCAATTAAGGGAACGCGGATTGTAATTTTCTATTGCAGGAAAAGAATTGAAGGACAAAAGAAGGGTTTTAGTTGACATAGTCATATAGAGATGGCGGCAGAGTGGAACAATTCCCTGTGGGCTCCACCAACGAACCGACCTTCTTTCTCTTCCCTGCCAAGCTCATTCCTTGAAACTTCCGTCGTTTGTGACTGCAGCCGGTGACGTTGACAAGTTCCAGGTCCACACGCCATAGCCTTTCCAATCAAAATTGGTGACTCAACCACCAATTTATAACTCCTTTTAATCATTTTATTAGATGGAAATTATGAGAAATTTGCTGTCACTATATTTAATATTACAATGGGTATGGGCAAAGGCCACCATGGTATATGTGAAAGTGAGGGATCCATGTAACATACTAACATCTAAAGCTCTTCAAAAAAAATAATTAATTAAATAATTATTAATTATTAATTAAGGAAATCAAGTTATTTTGTTCTTGGAAGAAAAATGCTAGTCATATAATTACTTTTATTATAATTCTCACTATTTTGTTAAGTGTTACATGACGATGATTGGATTTTACCAAATTTTTAAATTTAATATATGAGGACTTTTAATCATATCAAATCATCCCACATCATATAAATCATATAGTATATTTATATTTTTGGAAATGTGGACATATAAGATCAATCTTTTGTCTTTCCTTCCTTTGGCACAAAGAGATAGAGTTTCTCACCTTGCAATGGCGTGTTTTTGTAAAACTAAAAACTAGAGTTTCTTGCAAAGAGGTGTTCTTTGTAGAATTTATAACCGGAGTTCACATTCTCATCAAATGGTGATATAGGGAAGTTGGAAGTTGACGAAGTGTTCATCAACATTTTTTTCAAAAATTGCTCTTAATCAATTGGACAATTCAATAGAGCCTAAACAATCTAATAAAGTCTAGCCCAATCCTAACCCTAATATAACCTAACAACTTACCTAACCCAAAACCATCAAGCCTAATAAGACAACCTAGCCCCAAACTAAATGTCATTCAAATAAAATTCAATCCAGCCTAACAAATGTACATCAGACTTTTGCGAAAAAAAGGCACCATCGCATGTGAGAGCAACTCTCCAACTCTTGGCACCATCAGCCTAATCATATATATTATTTATAATCAGTACTAAATGCATGATGAAACTCTCTTTCTGTTCACAGAGTTATACTCACTTTATAGTTCTTTGAATTGTTTAGATGAGGATCTAGTTGAACTAGATAATGAGCAAGTTTTGGAGGACAGACCATAAGGAATGTAGCCATTGTTATGTTTGTACTAGGTTTGTAAGTGGGCCCTAAGGCTACTTTTGTGTACTAAATTTTTTTTTACCTTAGAAGGGTAATGAATATGTAACTCCGTTAATATACTTCCTTGTGTTGTTTTGACATATTATATCTTGTTACACTCTAATTTTTCTTTCATAGGATAGTATCTCCACCTCAATCTTTGAATTAGAGAGGAGACATTGTCTCACATGGATGGCATCAATAAGTGCGGGTTGCCACATGCCTCGCATGTTGTTGAATCAACAACTTACATTAAAGATGTTACCCCATTTTTTATCATCATGTGCTAGACAAAAATTGAGTAATTCCATGTTTTGATGATAACAAAATGAGGTTCAAATTTAAAGATTTATCTCAAGTGTGATAGGTAAAGAATATTTTCTTTAAGTAATCAAAAAGAATATCATCAAGATTAAAGGAGATCAAAGTGCATTTCAAAGTCTTTCAAGATTTATATTTAAGATATATATGTAAGATTATGGGTACACTAAATTAGAATGACATGAATGCATTTAAATCTCTTAAACACTCTTGATATTATTTTAGATGGACATAATTGCACTTTTCATAGAAAATATCATTTCAAAGTATCCATCATAAAAATATTTGAAAACCATATAATTTAAGTGTTCTTCAACTTAAAATGGTTTTTAAATATATGTAATATCAAGTGTCTTAATATTAAAACTTATAAAATTGTGTAAAGTGTCAAGACTTGCAAAATAGAAGGCATTTGAAGGCCCATCTATAAAGCAATTGAGCAAACGA
This sequence comes from Vitis vinifera, assembly GCF_030704535.1. Classification (NCBI taxonomy): domain Eukaryota; kingdom Viridiplantae; phylum Streptophyta; class Magnoliopsida; order Vitales; family Vitaceae; genus Vitis; species Vitis vinifera. Next base: position 14,300,195 of record NC_081813.1, read on the forward strand.
CTTAACCAACCAGTTGACCGGAGTGTCATGGTGGTGTCCCCTTGTGTCTTTCATTTGGCTTCAATTAGAAGTGAGTTATGGATAGTAAAATGCTTTAACCAGGAGTTAATCGAATGTGTAGTTTTATTTCCCAATGGTCGCCCATAGTGTATTTAATACTAATAACTAGTGAAGTGATCAAGTAGGCAATTGGTTGGGACTTTGAGAAATTGTTAGTTAGGCTTTCATTTCTTACAAAAAGACTCCTTAACTCTCATTTTTAACTCTCTAACAACCCTACATTAATAATCATTTATTGTGAGAGTACCTTTAGTGCACCTTAATTAATGAACTTACATGTCCATTTGGTGCACTTCAATCCTATAGTTTCATTTTTATTCCTTAAGCCAAATTGTAAAATAGGAATTTGTACAAATTTATTATATCCTTGTGAGGAAAGAATCTAAGTATGAGGTATCATTTAGGGATTTTCAAGAGTGGTGCCACTTGAGTAGTTGTTCAAAAGTGAGACATCTTTTGTGGAATTGAAGGTCCCTTAAAACCAAGAATTCAAGTGTAAAGTTTGAAAGCTTAATTTGAAAGTGTTGATATAGTGAAACCTCAAGGTGGAATCAAAGCAAGTGGAAAATGAATATAGGTTAGGATTAGGCCAAACAAATATATTTCATTATTTGCAATTTCTCTTCCTTTCTCCTTTTATTTTGTTGTCTAAATTTTTTACGGTATTTGCTTGAATTGTCACTTGCATTCATCTAAGTTAAAATTTGTTCAAATCTTAAAAAAAAAATGACTGACACCCAATTCATTCCCTCTCTTAGGTGTTTACCTTATATTGGATTAGATTAAATCTAAATACCATGGCCCACAATTAAAGTTATTTTACCATTGAATCTTGTCACTAATTAAATCATTAATTAATTAATTATTCTATTTTCGCATTTTTTTCTTCTATTTCCTTTAAAATTCTTTAAGAACATTGATTCTATATTAAGATCATTTAAGTAAAATCAATGCTAAACTTTAATAAATTAGGGCTATTACAATACCTATTGCAATGTAAGGAATTGTGTCTATCACAATAGCGATCTAATCCTCAACTTCATTTATCTCCATATCCATGAGTTTGTAAGGATGTGACATTTACTTTAGGTAGACACAAACATAATAGGACATGATTGATGACTTTTTAGCAAAAGTTTACTATTTTTCTCACATGATATTAATTCAAGATATTAGGTAAATTGACACACTCAATATGGTTTTTGTTGCAACACATTTAGGTTATATTTGGTATGTTAGAATGAGGAGTAAGAATGAATATCTCATTCCTTTTCTCATCGATTTCCATATTTAGATAACTCTAGAAATATAATAAAAAATGATTCTAACATAAATAAAATCTCATTTATAAATGGGATTTGATTCATCTCTAATAAAAGTTATTTTTATTCCCGTGTCACAAGTTATTTTTAAAGTCACTTTTCAAAAAGTAAAAAACCAAAAACTTGGATAGGTTACCTTCTTTTTTTTTTTTTTTAATAAAAAAAACATTATTTTGATGTCCAAAAAATTTATAAATTCAATTTATATAATTTAATTCAAGTTTTATTAAAAATAAAAATAATTTTTTAATTACAAATAAATTTAAAAAATAATTTTTTAATAAAATATGAATAGTTATATTATAATAAAATCATAAATTATATATATTTTTTTGCATATAAATATTATAAAAATATGCATATTAATATCCTCAAAATAGCATAATTGATTCATTTTATTAAAAATAAATAATAATAATTTAAAATTAATAATTGTGGATACTATTTCATTATAAATGAATTTAAAAATAAATAAACTTTAGTTTTCTAAGGTATAAATGAGTTGAGTTTTTCTTTAAATACATACATTTATATTCAATTATGGAGAGAGTATTCTGATTTTTTTTTTTAAAAAAAATATAATATGTAATCAATTAATCAATTTTTTGAATTCAAAATTATTCTTAAAAATTAGAAGATTTATCAAATAATTTAAAGTATTAATTATGTCTCACTTAATTATTTTTAACATTTTTTTTCTTATTTCTCTATGTTTTTCTTTTATTTTTAAAACTGTGAAAACAATTTTTACTTATTATTTAAAAAATAATTTTTAAAGAATCATTTCTAGAGAACAACAATCAAACATTGCTATAAATCTTTCAAAATAATTTATTATTTTTACCAATAGAACATTGTTTTTAAATCTCACAGCCAAAGACACTTTTATTATTTAGTTAAAGAAAGTCTCAAAAATGTTTTTTTTTTTAATGAAAATAAAAAATCATTTTAAACTATATAATTTGATATTTATATATAAAAAAATTATTTTAAATTATGTGTACGAATATTATTGTCAATTATTTTTTTTTTCCATTTTCATTCTTACCTAATATTGAAATAAAACAAATAATCATTTCAATATTATATTTTTAGGTGCATCCAAATATAAGAATTGAAATCACCAAATGCATTTCTATTTAAAAAGAAATGAGAATGAAAATAAAATATTCATTTTCATTCCCATTCTCATATACCAAACATGGTCTTAAGATATGAAAAGTAGTAAATGTAATAACAAGCATATATTCTTTATTGACTCTTTCTCCTCATAGCTTCAATTGTGAACCAATTTTAAATACTATTGAGTTGTGCACTAATAAATTAAAAATCTTGTAATTTCAAGTGCATCCAATCATATCGTGTTCAGTAGAACAATGGGTCTTGACTATGAGATATTCACCTTTTAATGACAAAGAAATATTAAAGCTTTGACACGATCCTACTAAGATGCATCATTTTCTTTCTTAATGGTTTGTCTAAAGTTCATTGCCTTTAAGTAAATTTCAACATTTAGAACCCAAGATAAGTAATTTTTTATCTGAAATGTCAATGACAACAAGCTAAAACTGTATTATCTTAAAACTATATATTGAAAAATTTAATTTTAATCTTATTTCAAATTATTAAAACAAACTTTCTATAAAAATTTGTAAAAAAAATGAGAATTTTTGGAGTTAAAATAAACAAATTATTTGATACTATTTCATGAAGTAAATAAAATATAATATTCTAATTATGCTACAAATGCAACATATTTTATTATTACAAAATCATTTGAAATATGCAAAAAAATTATAATAATTTGGTAAGGTTAATATTATAATAGAAATTTGATAAATTAATAATTTTTGTAGATTATTGTAACATTCAAAACACTAAAAATGTATTTGGGAGTGATTTTAGGAAGTGTTTCTAATATTTCTAACACTTGAATGATAAAAATTTTCAAGTATTAGAAATATTAAAAACGCTTCCTATAATCACTACCAAACGGACTCTAAATTTCCTAATTTCTTATTATAAAAATAATATCAATATTCTTGTTTTCATATCGTCGATATGAAGTATTTTCATAATTATATTAAAACAAAATGTAAAAAAATGATGTTTACATAACTTTAGGCTATGAAATATTCTAAGGACGACTATGACTATACCACCTTTAAAAGATTGTTAATTGACAACTTTATTTTGCTTAACTTTTTATTATAGAACATAAATAAGAAGAATTAAAAATTGTCTGCACAACTTCTAACTATAAGATAATGTAATACAATTTCCGTTAATAAGATAATAATTGACAAATTATAAACATCATAAAAACAAAATATGATGAAATACCACTTCTTGATAGATCTCGAGAATAAGAATGTCTAAAGAACGCCTTCTTTTTATTAATAGGTATAATGGAGTGATTAAGGTAAGCAATAATTCTCGTTATAAACTCCCTATTTTCAACTAAACCTTCATATTAATAACACTTTGTAAAATAAAATTTAACAAAGAAAATTAAAAGAAAAAGGGAAGAAAGGTGAGAGAAAAAGAAGAAAGTTTATTTATTTCTGAAATTCATTAGCCCATATATCCTTTTTTATACACGAGAGATAGTAAATTATAGTAAATTACTTTGTGAGAAAATTCAGAAAAAAAATCGTTTAATAGAAATTTAATCAAAATTTACAGAAATTCTAGAAAAGAAACTTCGTGAAATAATAAGATAAGCAATAATACTCATAGTTTTTTTTTTAAAAAAAACAATGTATATTATAAAATTTATAATGCTGGATAATAATCTTGCATTTTAAAGAAACATTTAATTCTAAAATGATATATAAAAGAAATGATGATATATTTACAATTATTTTTATTTAAAAATTTATGTTTTTCTTACATTTAATTAATATATAAACCGTATAAAAATAACTTGTTCAAAAGATTATTGTGAGTTTTTTTTTTGTTTTATGTTTTGAACAATTAAATTATTGGAATCTAAAAAAAATAATTAAAATAATTTATTTACTAAAGTTTATAAAATTAATGTTTTACACAAAGATTAAAATATCGATTTTTGTGAATATATCGATAACATGATTTTACAAATATATAAGGATATATTAAAAAATATCAATGAATATTTTGATATAAAATATTTTTATTAAAAAATATTAATAATTTTATTTATGAATTAATATTTATCTTTATATTCTAAATGCATATTTAACACAATAATATTGAATAAATAAAAGCACAATTCCATATCAAAACTTGGAAAGAAAACAAAGGTATATAACCTCTATTTAAAATGGTGTCTTGTACAATCATAAGATTTGATTCAATTGCATAACCCATCTATTATAAATCTATCCTTTCTTTTTTTCCCCTCAGAAGTACAAATAAAGACAATCCAACATTGAAACTTTGAAAGAAAACAAAGTTCTGTAACCTCTTTTTAAAATGGTGGCTGGTAGAATCATATCTACCATGAATGGGATGGTTGATCTGGTTGGGCTTAATCCAACTCTTGATCTATTAGACAAAACTGAAAAATCATTCATGCCATGTGTCATGTGTCATGTGACTTATGTCAAGACTGGCTTGGATTTAGACTTAGAAGACACACAGACAGAATGAGGTGTGTACATGATTATATCAAAGGTCAAATTTGTTTGGTGGGTAACAAGGAACACCTTGCTTGCTGGAGCCAAAGTTCAAACCCCAGCTCCCGTCTTGCCCCTTTTTCAATAAAATAGGTTGCTGTCGGCCGCCATGAATTGGTTTCCATGACTACCGACGTCTGACATTTTGGTTTAATTTCACGCAACTGGCGATCTTTCACTCCTTGATTCGGAACAAGATAGACTCTGACATAAATGAGAAGTCTCTTTATGGATAAAAATTATAAACAAACCATACCTGAAACCAGTCCTGTCCGGTCGATCCATCACATTCTGTTTCTGTAATAGATTAAATGTTCATTTTAGAGCCCAAAATGCAGCATCTATGAGACTCTCCTTCTGTCATCATTTAACGTCCTTTTATTGCCAAAAACGAACACAAGTATGGTGCACTTTTACCATCCACTGTACATGGGAAACTTTTCAAGACTTGGGCACTAAACCCATATGCTATGAAGAAGGAAACAAGTAGAGGTTGAAAATACCCACTTCTATTAAAAAACATCATTAGAAAAGAATGCTCACTTCAGGCCTTGCCATTAGCAGCAAGGCTCTCATAAAACAGTATGTATCCATGATCCGTATTACTGGAATACTCTTGAGCGGATCCGAAGAAAGTCTGAACTGCAGACTCATCAATCATCTCAACATTTTCATCATCAAAGAACAACCAGTGGTTGTGGCTCTTCACAAGGCTGACGTAGTGCCCATGGTTGGGACCACTTCCCACATGAACAACAACAGCAAATAAGGTATACTCGGAGTCCACATCCTCCATGGAGTTAGCTAGTTTGAGCTCCAGAGGAAAGACAACACGGTATGACAGCTTCTTGTGCCGGCCAAGCTGCTCCATATACTTGAAACGTTTCAGATGAATAACCAGGATGTGAGGTGGCTTCTTTATCTTCATCCTCTTCTGGGCTTCTTGCAAACTGCATTCAAGGATGAGATAAACTTGGGAAACTTGGAGGTTTGACTAAAGAAAGCCATTGAACTAAGAGTGATGTAGACTTCTTTCATCAAGCCTTGATAAATGACTACAAAGTCCTACAGACTAAATCAGCTAAATCCCATTACTGTCAGCCAGGTGATCTTGAATTTTAAAAAACCAGAGAGAGATTCCCCTAGTCTAGCCAATTTAAACTGTACAGAAGAACAGAATGTACTGAAACTATAAATGACGCTTCCTATTCATGTTGCATTGTGGCTGCTCCTAATGTCTAATCAGCCTATTATTCCTGAAATAATTGATGCAGTTATAAAGCAAACTAAAGGTATGAGAGTTATTTATACAACATAAAAATGCCAAAAGCCTGGAAATAGAGATGAAAATTGATATTCTGCGGCAAATAGATTGTCATAGAAATCATTTGAAGCTATAAATAAATAAATAAACAAATAAATTTGAGTCAGGTGGATTTAGTTAGAAGACAAACTAAAATGCACTCCATTTCACAAAAATGATGCAAGCAATAGTAAATTCCAGCACATTTGAGGGAAGAATGACAGTTAATTGAAACAAGCCTCCTGGACAAATCATCTACTAGATATGGTAAAATGCTGTATATAAACATGAAAGCCTAGGTTTCTTTTTTTTCTATTTTCCCCCTAGAATACCCAAGCATCTCTTTGTAGAGAAGTGGGAGTGTAATGTCACTTTCTCACTTTCTGTACAAGAAAAAAAAAAGACTGTTAGAAATGTATTCTAGAGTTTAGCTAATTCTATATTAGGATAAGTTAGGACTGCAGTATTAGGGCCTACTTTATAGGCTGATTTATAATAATTATTTCTGTATAGTTAACTTCCTAATATAGGACTCTTGTATTTATATACATCAGCTAGGATGAAACCTAAAATAACCTACAGAATATAGGAGTGAATTTTCTGTCCTGTTTCACTATTGTGAACATGGTATCAGAGGAGGTTCAACTCTAACCCTAGCCGCCTCTTAGTCTTGGTGATCCTTTCTTTTCTTTTTCAGTCCTAGTTTGTTTGTTGTGAGGATAGATCGATCCCCTCTTGTGTGATTGATCACTTTGTGCCTCTGAGTTTGAGGTTGTGTGCCTTGTGGTAATTGTGTTTGTGATTCAAGATGATGGATAACATGTCTACTTCAGATTTGCGTGTTTCTGTTGGTACAACAGTGAAGTTTAATGGAAGAAATTATGCTCTTTGGTCCCAAGCTTTTCGTACTTTCTTGGGTTCCCAAGGTCATGACCATCATCTTGTTGATAAAATGTCAGATCCTAAGGATTCCAAGTATGCAGCATGGCGTCAGTCTGACTGTATAGTCAACACATGGATGTTGAATTCCTTGGAACCTGAGATTGCTGCCTCTGTTGGTCTGACATCAACTGCTAAAGAGATGTGGGATGCTATCAAAGAGATGTTTTCTAATGATGGTAATAATTCTCGTTCATTCTCTTTGTTTCAACTTGTTGATCATAAACAAGGTGAGAGGTCCCTTCCAGAATTCTTTGCTGCCTATAGAGGGCTTATCAATGAATTTCACGAGCTTCTGCCTCTTTTCTATAGATTTAGAGACTTAGAAGCGTCAATGGGAAAACCTATTTGTATGTGGTTTCTTAATGAATCTAAATGAGTAGTATAACACTCTTAGGAGTCAATTGCTTGGGGATGGTACCATGCCTACGCTTCAGTCTGCTTTCTCTTACCTACAATTTGCTTCTCTAACCTTGTTCTCCCCTAGTGTGGATCTTGAGCATTCTGACATGGTTGCACATGGCCATGTGCGTGACACTAGAAAGGGCAAAAGTTGTGATCGATTATGTGAGTTTTGTCGTAAATGAGGGTACACCATGGATTGATGTTAGGATAAGCATGGTAAGCCTGATTGGGCTACCAAAGGTGCTAAGTTGTCCAATGTCCCTAAAGCAGCAGCAGTTACACTTGCTTCTAATGGATCTACTTCTTCTTTGGTTGTTCCTGAAGATGTTATTCAGATCTCTACGGAGGAGTATGATAGGTTGCTTCACTCTCAACCAAGTTCTATTGCCTCCTATGCCCTCTAATCAGGTACTAGGGCACTTGCTGCCTTCTTTGGTAATTCTTGGTTAATAAATTCAAGTGCATCAAATCATATGATTGGCAACTAGTGTCAATTCAACAACTTTACACCTTGCCAGTCTTTTTCACCAATTATTGTTGCTGATGGTTCTGTTTCTAATGTGTCTGGTTTTGGTACTGTTCATACCTCCTCTCTTGAGCTCAACTAAGTCTTACATGTCCCAAAATTGTCATTTAATATTCTTTCTGTTAATCAAATTACAAAATCTTTGAATTGTTCTGTATACCTTTCTTTTCTACTCATTGTATTTTTTAGGATCTCCAAACAAATACAGTGATTAGACATGGCTCTGAGTCAGGGGGAGTCTACTATCTTTCTCATGATTCTTCGTCTGTTGCTGTTGCTGCTGGAGGTGTGTCTCTTTATTATTGGCATTGTCGGTTGGGTCATCCTAACCTTTCTAGGTTAAAAAAAGTTGTCTTTTAGTGAGTTTGTTTCTGAAATAAATTGTGATGTGTGCCAATTAGGAAAACATCATAGTGTCTTTTCCTTCTAAAGAAAGTCAAAGTTTACATCCTTTTGATTTAGTGCATTTAGATGTGTGGGGTCCTTGTCGTTATTCTACTGTGTTAGGTTATAGGTATTTTATTACCTTTGTGGATGATCATTCTAGGATGACATGGATTTACTTGTTAAAAGATAGGTCATCTGTTCTTGATGTATTTCAAACCTTTCATAGTGAAATAAAGACTCAATTTTCTTCTAATATTCGTGTGTTAAGATCTGATAATGCTTTAGAATATATGAAATATGATTTCTCTAATTTTTGTTCTTCTAATGGAATTATTCATCAAACATCCTGTGCTTATACCCCACAGTAGAATGGTGTGGTAGAGTGTAAAAACAGACATCTTGAGGTTGCTCACACCATTATGCTTCAAATGATTATGCCCAAATCTTTTTGGAATGATGTTGTACTTACTACAGGATTTCTTATTAATAGGATGCCATCTTCTACTCTTGAAGGTGGCATTCCTTTTAAATGTCTTTTTTCTTGACTCTCCACTTTTTCCTCTTAGTCCTCATTTTTTTGGGTGTGTGCTTTGTTCATCTTTTTGAGACCGGTATGGATAAGCTTTCTCCTAAAGCTGTTTGTTGTATTTTCTTAGGGTATTCTCGCATACAAAAAGGGTATAGATGTTATGATCCAATGGCTAAAAAGATATTTGTTTCTACAAATGTCACCTTTTTTGAGTTTGAATTGTTTTTCAAAGTTTCTGACAAACTGTCTGTCCCTCTTCCTACTCCTATGTATACATCTATTCCACCTTCAAAACCCTTGCAGGTTTACACTAGGCAAAAAGCTTTGCAAACCCCTTGTGCTCCCAAGCCATCTCCTACTCCCATGTATTCTGCTAGTGATTCTATTGATTTGCCAATTGCTCTCTAAAAAGGCAAACATTCTTGCACTCAAAATTCCATTGCTAGTGTTGTTTCCTTTTATCATCTTGGTTCTTCTTTTTGTTGTTTTGCTTTGTCTTTGTCATTTGTATCTATTCTTAAGGATTACCAAGAGGCTATTCAAAATCATAATTGGAAAAAGGCTATGAATGAGAAGTCAGCTCTTCTTACTAGAGACACCTAGGATTTGGTACCGTTACTTGAGGGGGTTTGTTCAGTTGCATGTAGATGGGTTTTTATTGTAGAGTACCATCCCAATGGTTCTATTGAGAGGTATAAAGCACGGCTGGTTGCTAAAGGGTACACACAGACATAGGGTATTGACTTCTTTAAAACTCTCTCTTGTTGCTTTGCTAAGCTCTGTTCGTGTACTTATATTTGTGACAGTCAATAAAGATTAGCATGTATCAACTAGATATAAAGAATGCATTTCTTTATGGAGATTTGATTGAGGAGGTGTATATGGAGCAACTACCTGGATTTGTTGCTCAGGGGGAGCCTCATTTGGTGTGTAAACTAGCAGAGTCCTAGAGCCTGGTTTGACAAATTCAACCATGTAGTTTTTGCTAGAGGATTTAGGCGAAGTCAGGCTGATCATTCAGTCTTTGTGCGACATAGTTCCTCTGGCATTGTGGTACTTATTGTATATGTTGATGACATACTCTTATCAGGTAGTGATGTGACTGGTATTGAAGAAACCAAGAAATACTTGTGGCAATAATTTGTTGCAAAAGACCTTGGTAATTTGAGGTTTTTTCTTGGTATCGAGGTTGCTCATGGTAAACAGGGTCTAGTGCTATCTCAAAGAAAGTATGCGACTGATCTTCTACAAGAAACAGGCCTATTAGGGGCAAAACCAGCAGATGTTCCAATGGAACCTAACCTGGACATGTGGAAGGAGGATGATGACTTTGAGGACAGTGCACAGTACAGACGGCTTGTTGGGAAGCTTATTTATCTAACAGTGACCAGACCAGATATTGTGCATGTCATGCGACTAATTAGCCAGTTTATGGAAAAACCTAAGAAGTGTCACCAGGAGGCTGATTGCAATATTTTGAGATATATTAAAAAATCTCCAGGAAAAGGGCTATGGTTCAAAAAGAACAAACATAAGAATTTAGTAGGTTTTTCATATGCCAATTATGCTAGTGACAAAGGGGATAGATAATCCACATGAAGTTATTGTACTTTTGTAGGAGGTAATCTAGTAACTTGGAAGAGCAAGATGCAGAAAGTTGTGTCTAGGTTTAGTGCTGAAGACAAATATCGCGCCATGGCTCATACCACATGTGAACTGATATGGTTAAAGGCACTTCTTGAAGATTTCAGTATCACATATACAGATCCTTTTCCTATGCATTGTGATAATCAAGCAACAATTCATATTGCGAGTAATCCTGTCTTCCATGAATGGACAAAGCATATTGAAGTTGATTGTCACTTTGTAAGAAATGTTGTCGCCAGTAAAAAGATTTGTACTCCATTTACACCTTCAAAGGACCAGGTTGCTGATATGTTCACCAAGGCCCTTAAGAAGGATGACTTCACTAGATTGAGTGACAAGCTTCACATGATGGACATTTATGCTCCAGCTTGAGGGGGGAGTATTAATAATGTATTCTAGAGCTTAACTAAGTCTATATTAGGATAAGTTAGGACTGCAGTATTAGTGCCTACTTTATAAGCTGTTTTATAGTAATTATTTCTGTATGGTTAACTTCCTAATATAGGACTCTTGAATATATATATATATATCTCAGTTAGGATGTAACCTAAAATAACTTACAGAATATATGAGTGAATTTCTTGTCCTGTTTCACTATTGTGAACAAAGACAAACAATGACAATGCCTAAACAAGTTGTATTGATGCTTTACATTTATTTTGCCAATGATCAAGAGGTCCAGCACTAACTCAGTAGTTGGATTTCTTTGCGACAGAAAGAGAATCACGTCATTAGAGTTTTAGAAGTTTTTTCCCTGACATCAACCATCAGCAGGACACCTAGTTCAGTTTTTGGTTGACTTTGTATGGAGATTCCCAATATGTGGTGTTATCCATCAATATGAGGGCATCCAATGAATTGAACAGTTCTTTGTCTAGCTGTAAATGGTACCTGAAAAAGCTTCTCTTGCTGATTAAATATGGCATACCACTATCATCAAACAACATATAGGTAATCATTGAACATTCTTCACCCTTTCCTGTCTTCTCCAGAGTAAAACATTCAAGGCTTTCTGGGAAACTCTTCATTATGTGACAACCAGACCTGTTGATGATGTTTGTAACAAGAACAGGCAGGCCATAAACTGTCAAGGTTTTCAAACTCATGTCAGAAATCTACTCCAAAGGCCCCCCTAGCTATCCTTCTCTAATGCAATGGATTTCTGTTTCAAAATGCTCATGTATCAACTTTCACTTAATTTTTCCTTTAATCAAGTACTATACCCTTTAAGAAAAAATTGTCAAACTAAGTCTTAGGCCACATAAGATCCTAAAGACTAGTTTCTCTTTCAAAGGTACATCTACCTAAGATTTCTATAGATATACTTTTGCTAATGGATTGACTGATCATGACTGCACTCCCTCATTGTTTAGTATATTCATTTAGTGTCTCCTTTTTACCCAAGTTTGTCAAACTGGGAAGTTGATTGGCCTAACCATACTTTTGTTGGGCTTTACATGAACCATTTTCATTTTGGTGTTTTCTGCCACTTCCAATATTTTTGGAGGATTGTCTTAACTGTTAAGATAATCAATATTGCCATGTACTGGGGCATTATCAATACAAGGACCATTTTCCTGAACATTAAACTGTCACTAAATTTTAAATCTAAATAATTAACATGGTTTGCAATCTCACAAACCATTTGACTATATCCTTTCATCCAATGTAAACATTTATACCTAAAATTTTAAATAAAAACAAAAAGGTAAAGGAAAAACAAATTGTCAATACTAATGAAGATGAAAAGAAAAAGGAAGAAATTCATCTACATAAAAAATAAAAGTAAATAGTACTACCATTAATGCTTACATTTGAAAGTGTAGACCCTTAAAAATTTCTAAGTTCATAAACACACACAAATGTCAGTGGAGAATTTCACTACGGATATTCTACAACTTTAGCAGAACAACAAGCAATTCTTAGCAACAAGGAACATAGTGTAGTACCACAGACACCTCATTTTGCCCATAGCTAAATGACCAATAACCACATGTTAAATCCTGATAATAAGAACCAAAAATGGCCTTTCAGTTTTGACTCTCTCATGAAGTGTTCTTTGCCTAACTAATCTATGGAATGGAAGCCAGCTTGAAGCATGAAAATCCCTAAAATGGTTAAGATTAAGGTTTAGATGCTCTTAACAATTTTTCCAATTAAGTATCCACCATTATATTGTTCTACATAGATAACTTGTCTTTTATGGCTTCTAGATGGTTTTAAGTTACTGTCTCAAGTTCAAAGTTGAGCCATCATTATTTGATCTGAGAAAAAAAAAAAAAAGCTTTGGTGAAAAATGTCTAAGATGTGTATGTGCTGGACAGCCAAGTTTTGAGGCCTATATCCTTTTAATCGGAATAAGTTAATTGTCTGCTTAGAATTGAAAGGATCATTGGAAGAATTTTCATGACCATCTGGAACCCAATTTAGATTTATACTCCTGCGATTAAGCAATGTACATAACTGTGCTGAAGCTGACATACATACTATTAATATTTTATTATATAGTATTCTCCAGACAAAATGAGAAAAGATATCCCTTTTCATAGGCAAACAAAAATTATATGGAAAACATCAATGAAAAAAAAGGCACACCTAAGTGCTCTGGATGTATACAAGTGTGCCAAATGGAAAAAGAAAAAAAGGAGAAAGAAACCAAAATTTTCCCTCCCCATATTTCAATACTAATCAGTCAAATAGATCTAGAAAAGACATGGAATTCACATGCATGGACCTCTTAGCATACAGTAGAAGAAGTGCAAAAACATTTAAATAGCCTCATTACTGTTCCAGATTTTCAGAAGACTCTATCTCTGTATGGTCACAAATAAGCACACAATGGATCAGCCCTCTACACCTACCTCCACTTTTTCTCCACAAACCTCCCTTTCCAGCTCAGCAGAGTCTCTTTTACTGAAGATGACAATACCCATTCCACCCTAAAAGCGAAAATAGTAGGTGCCACAAGTCCCTTGTTTTAACACAATGAAGAAGGAGGTGACTGAGTATTTCTTCTTCCATTTTGCAGAGAAAGCAATAACTTGCCCATAACTTCCCTCATACCACCTCCCATCCAAAGAACCCCATTTTTGTAGGAACCCAAGATTCCAAGCCACTTTCATAGGAAAATCACCTTCTTCCTCTGGCTTTAGAAAAAGTATAGAAAGATTTGACTGAAAATTTTTCCTTCCCTTGAGTCGTTCCAAACCAGACTATCCAATACCTCATCACTGTATATTCTTTGATCCTTGTGAGAAAATCCCCAACCACTTCCGATGGCCAATCACGGAACTGATGAGAAAAGAGATCAAATATGGTAGAAAAAGAAAAAGAAAATGAGCAGTAGAGATTCTTGATCATAGACTAACACCAAACTTGATTCACAAGGGGCTCAACCTTAACATCAAGTACTTAGGACTTTTTGAGGCTCTTGGTTTGCAAGAATAGATTGTACGTGTATCAAAGCCATCTTACTTGTTCTGAGAGGAAAGGATGAACTACCAACATTCAGGGGAAATGTATCAACACTAGTGCATTTAATGTCTCACTGATGATGATGGTCACTAAGAGTCCCTACAAAAGAGAATCCATTCTCCATTCTCAAAGGATAATCAAGAAATCACTACACAAAGAAAGCCTCATGTTCGTTATTACAAGATTCTCCTTGGAATGATTATTAGACTTTCAAAACAGCCTTCCTACTCCTGAGGTGGCTCTATCCACCCCTCAAACTCAGACATCTCACCATCCATGTGACTACCCCCTCTTTAATTAAGAACCTTCCATCAACAATAGGATCTCATTAAAATACAATTTCAATAGAAGTTTATTTATTGGATAACTAAATTTTGATAATGTTTGGTAAATCAACTAAATTTAAACAATTTCAGCTTACTGACAATTGACAAAGGAGGCAAGGAAGACCGTGGTGCAATCACTGCAGAAAACCAGGACACACCAAGGAGACTTGCTGGAAAATACATGGCAAACCAGCAGATTGGAAACCATCTCATTGTCAGAATGATAGAGAGAGTAGAGGGAATCTTGTCTCAGATGAAGATAATTCAGCACCCTCTGAAATGAGTCCCTTCAACAAGGAACAATTGGAACTCCTACAATAAATGATCAATCAATCATAACAGGGTGTGACTACCTCCAATTCTCTCATTGGGTCTGGAACCTTAGCCCAAAAAGGTAATTTTCTTAACGCTTTAAATTTGAGAAGAAAGAATCCAAGCACATGGATTGTGAACTCAGGAACTTCAGAGCATATGACAGGAGATGCTTCAAGTTTTCATAAATATAACCCCTGTTATGATAACTTTACTGTTCGAATCGCTGATCGATCTCTCTCAAAAGTTGCTGGTACAGGATCTGTTGTTATTTCAAAGAACCTAACTCTCGATTCAGTTCTTCTTGTCCCAAATTTAGATTGCAATCTATTGTCAGTTGGTAAACTCACACATGAAAAGAATTGTCTTACTAAATTCTTCCCAAACAATTGTGAATTTCAGGATTTGGATTTGGGGAAGATGATTGGCAGTGCTGAGGTGTGTTCGAGACTCTATATTCCCAATGTCAGCGATTATCCTGAAGAACAACCTCAAAAGGCAGGCTGTTAGAAACGTTCTCTTTCAGTTTCCAGTTCAAATAACAATAGTGTTATCATGCTATGGCACTATCGTCTAGGTCATCCAAGTTTTATGTATCTCAAATGCTTTTTCCTTCATTATTCAATAAAGATTCTAAGTGCCACGGACTTAGGTTCTTCCTAAGCTTACGTGCGGCACTTAGACAAGCCAAGACACTTGAACTTGCTAAGTCAGTCTTACCCTCGATGCTTAACTTGCTAGGCTAAAATGCACACGATTCGAAAGCTAGAAGGCACACATAGGCAGCACTTAAAAAATGAAATCTTTATTACTCTCAAAGGATGTTTACAAGGCTTTTGGAAGCTCACTTGCTTGGTGCCTTAGCCAAATGAAGGTCTCACCTATTTATAGGCACCTTAGGAAGTCTTTGGAATCTTGGATGGTTCCTTACAAATCAAGAATATTCTAAAAACTTCTACATAAGTCTATGTACAAGCCTATGTACAAGTGTATACATGAGACCTCTAGAACTCTTTAGAATGGCTTAGACTCTTCCCATGCCTTCCACCTTAATGTAGAGAAGTGTGGGTTGTCTCTAGCCATCTCTAGAACCTTCCACACTCTTCCCACCAATGGCGAAGTGTATGTGGCTCTAGGAGTCTCCAAAAGCTTCCCACCCCCTATATAAGCTTATGGGGAGGGTCATTTGGAGCATGTAGTGACACTACACTTTGATACCATGTAGAAGAGAGATTGAAGAATAAAAGGTTGAAAATTCTTCTTCTTAATTCTTATGTACAGAGACACATATACATACATATATATATATATATATATATATACACACACACACAAAAATCTTAGAACCCAAATTAGGGACTTTCCTAACTTAGTTACAACAAAATCCCTTTGATTACAAGATTGTTTAATTCTCTATTTAGAATAACATCTTTCCTAATTTCAATCTTCCACACCTACTATTATCAATTACCATTTTGCAAATTCCACCACTCAATGAGAAAAAAGGTCCAAAAAATAATGGAAGATCATCTGTTGGCTTTTTCAACCTTTTTTTCAACAGTGAATGATAATTGACTACTAAAGAGTTAATTTTTATCATGACATCATCTGACCCCACTATCACTTCCTTCTCGTCTTTTTGATCTTTATGATCAGAATCTTCTTTTCTTTTTATACTTTTTCAATTAGAATACTAACAGCTTGCATGTTAGAAACATAGAATTCCATTGTGGACACTCATTATGCCCACATCCTTCTCTATTGCATTTGGACTATGCAACCACCATTTTTTCAAGTTCCAATATTTGTTTGACCTTTAATCATATCATAAAATAAGCTTCTCCCATGCTTTACCTCCATCAAGTATTCATCCTTCACCAACAAAAAGAGTATGTAAGGAAGTCTCATCTTGAATCAGCCCCTTAAGACTGTTGCTGTAATGAGAAGCTGTCTAATAATCAATTTATAAGAAATTTATAGCTGAAAGGTGATAAATTAATCCCTGTACTCTATTAGAAAATTATCCAAAAATTATCCTTGTAAAGATGATTATGAAATTTTGAAAATGAGTCTCCACATTATCATATGATGGAAAAGCTTTTCACCCCATTCTTGGATCTTCTCTCAACCACAAAATCAGGTTAATTTCCCTTTTCAAATGCTTGATACCATCAAGCTGTACCACACCTAGTCAAGAAATTCTTCAAGATTTAGATTTTTTCTTTTAATCTGAAAGTTCCTCAAGAATTAGAAGTTCATTAAAATCAAGAACATCAATCTTCAATTCAAAATCAGTATAGGATGACTCTCCGGAGCTTTAACTGGCCATTCCATAAGTTTTTCAGGTACGTCTTCATCAAAATCATTCACTCCCTAAGATGGACACGGCCTAATTTGCTTGACCAGCATCAAGTTGTTTAAATATTGGATGAGTTACAAAAGAAGCTGTGGTTCTTGCTCCAAGGGTACAGTTTGAGGATCAACCAACTCACATCAGCTGCTCAAGTATTATCTCTCTAATGCAAACAACTCTAACGCTTATATATCTTGGGCTCTTTAACTGGCAAGACTAACTTCATCCATTGCTTTGGCACTAAAGCAATGGAACAAGAAAAAACTTAGGAAATTGTTAGGAAAATAATAAAAGAAAGAGAAATCATTCTCTTCTAACACAAATTGTCAAAATCCAAAAGCACTTCTGTATAAACCATTCTCCCTTTTTAAAAGAAAGCCTAACCTTAAAAAGACACATTTACTAATATTCAAATCACTAAGAATGCTATAAGAAGGCCTCATATTCTACAGGTTATACATTTTGGACCAATAAAAAAATCTGCACAAACCCCTGATCCTTGACAAAATAAACCTGATCTTTAAAAGATCCCAATAATAGACAATCATTGGACATGATTTCCAATTAGACAGCAGTATGATCCATGATGCCAGAACAAATCAAAATTATATATGAAAGAAGCACAAGACAACTACCTGCAGCACTTGTCACAAAAGAATTTATCCTCAGCATTTAAAGTTTCTGTAGAACTGAAATTTTTGAGGCAGCTTGTAATTGAACTGTTCTGCTCAATATCAAGGCTTAAATCTAAGAATGTTTCATCCCTTGCTGTGACTGTTTCACATCTTAGGCACCTTGTTTCATTGGTTAATAAACCCTGCATATGTACCAGCACCTTTGTTAATATGTATCACGTAGCATGACAAAAATAGTAAAAGTGTTCCTGTAGGAACAAATTTGATGCTCCTCCGAGTTAAAAACCTCCAGTGAGCTTAGCCTATACAGCATCACCGAATCATCACAAAATAACTCAACAAAATAAAAAAATGCATTACACATTGGTATTACTGATAATGGGGTGTATTTATCAGACAAATGTCATGAGATCAGTACAATCTTTCTTCCAGCAATCATATTTGAATCCAGGGGAACCTAGTCTTGAGTTAACATGTTCAAGCACACTGGTGCAGAGGATTGTCAACCTTGAGAAGGCTTGTAGTGAAGAGGATGCTTCAGATGCCATGCACACTCTAGTGGGGGTAAGGCTCCTAGCCTAGATGACCTATCAAAAAAAAAAAAACAAAGCTCCTAGCCTAGATGGATTTTCTTTTGCATTATTTGAACATAATGAAGGCATTATTAAGGGGGCTATGATGAATTTTATGAGGGAGGTTCCTGCTGCTGGATCATCTGAGCAGAGATTTAAATGCTACTCTTTTGGTTATTGTACTGAAGAAAGGTGGAGCAAAGGATAATACGAATTTTAGAGCCATTAGTTTAGTAGGGGGTCTCTATAAGCTATTGACTGAAATTCTTGCTGATAGATGAAGAGACTGGAAGGTCTCAAAATGTGTATGTAGATGGAAGACAAATTCCTGATGCTGCTCCAGTAGGTTATAGTTGCAGGAATTGATCATAGACTGAAGAGCTCTAAGGTGAGGCTTGTGTACAAATTAGACATACCAAAAACCTGCCACAACATGGATTAGAATTTTTCTTATCCTCTTTGAAAATGATGGGATTTGGGAGACTACTTGAATTAAATATGTCTACTGTAAAATTCCAGTTACACAACTAGGTAAACTAGTTTGGGTCTTTCTCAAATCATAACCTAGGACCATTTCCTCCATTTCACCAAAGGTATTTGATTGCTCAGCCTTTGTTCACATTCCCCAAAAGCATCAAAGTAAGCTTGATCCCAATGCCAATAAGTGTATTTTCCTAGGATACTCTCTAAACTAGAAAGGCTTTATGTTAAAAGCTTAGGGGTGGGGAGATTCTTAGACTGGAGAACTCTTGAAGCTGCTGGAGCAGCTGGAGGTGTGCTGATTTGTTGGGACAAAAGGTCCTTGGAAATGTTGGAGTGGGAGGAGGGCCAATTCTCAATTTCTTGTAAATTCAGAACTGTGGAAAATGGGGTAGTCTGGGTGTTCACGGGTGTTTATGGCCCTTTCACCAAAGAGGATAGGGAGTGTCTTTGGGATGAATTTGGAGCAATCAGAGATCTTTGGGGTGACCCATGGTGTGTAGGGGGAGATTTTAATGTTATTCTCGCTCAAGGAGAAAGAAGCAGGCAAGGGAGGGTGACCTCAGCTATGAGGAGGTTTGCTCAGGTTATGGATGACCTTAAGCTAATTAACCTTCCCCTCCAAGGGGGCTCTTTCACTTGGAGTGGGGGGCTTCATAATCATGCCTGGGCCAGGCTGGATAGATTTTTGGTTTCTCCCAGCTGGCTTGATCAGTTCAGCAGTGTGACTCAGAAGAGATTATCTCGGCCTATATCAGATCATTTTCCAATCATAATCGAGGGGGGTGGCAAAAGAAGAGGCCCTTCACTGTTCAGGTTCGAGAACATGTGGCTAAAAGTGGAAGGGTTTAAAGACCTTTTGAGGAGTTGGTGGCAGGGGATGTCGGTCAGTGGTAGGGCTAGCTATAAGCTGGCTACAAAACTAAAGGGGATTAAACAAAACTTAAAAGTTTGGAACAGGGAGGTGTTTGGGAACTTGGAGAGTAATAAATTGGCTACCTTACAGCAAGTGGACTATTGGGATCAAGTGGAAAGTGAGAGGAGCCTGTCTGAGGAGGAATTTTCCAGAAAAAAAGAAGTGAAAGAAGATTATGCTAAGTGGGTTAAGCTGGAGGAGATACACTGGCGGCAGCTCTCAAGGGAGCTGTGGCTAAGAGAAGGGGATAAAAATATGGGGTATTTCCATCGAATGGCAAACGCGCACCAAAGAAGGCATACAATGGAAAGAATAAAAATCAGTGGGGTCTGGCTGTCAGAGGAGCATGAAGTTAGGACCGGAATAGTAGACACCTTTCATCGGTTATTAACGGAAGACTCGGAGTGGAAGGCATATATAGGGGGGTTAAATCTGAATCAGATTAGCCAACAAGAGGCGGACATCTTGGAGCTGCCATTCATGGAAGAGGAGGTCCATTCGGCCCTAATGGACATGAATGGGGACAAGGCTCCAGGTCCGGATGGCTTTACGGGGGCCTTTTGGCAATTCTGCTGGGAGTTTATGAAGGAGGAGGTTTTGGAGATGTTCAAGGAATTCCATGAGCATAATGCTTTTCTCAAGAGCCTCAATACCACATTCTTGGTTCTGATCCCCAAAAAAGGAGGAGCGGAGGAGCTGAGGGACTTCAGGCCGATCAGTCTCTTGGGCAGGTTATATAAACTTTTGGCTAAGGTGCTGGCCAATAGGATTAAAAATGTGATTGGTAGAGTGGTCTCTTCAGACCAGAACGCTTTTGTCATGGGTAGGCAGATTTTGGATGCGTCTCTAATCGCAAATGAGGTGATTGACTCATGGAAAAAAGAAGGAAAGAAAGGCCTGATCTGCAAACTAGATATTGAAAAGGCGTACGACAGTGTCAATTGGCAGTTCTTGATGAGGGTTATGGAAAAAATGGGTTTTGGGACTAAGTGGAAGGAGTGGATATGGAGCTACATCTCGACTGCTAAATTCTCAGTGTTAGTAAATGGGGAGCCAGCTGGGTTCTTCTCTAGCTCTAAGGGGCTTCGGCAAGGCGACCCTCTATCCCCATATTTGTTTATCATGGGAATGGAGGTGCTGAGTGCCCTTATTCGGAGGGCAGTGGAAGGGGGCTGCATCTCTGGATGTAGAATCCAGAGGGGTAGGGGGCAGGCTGTTATTATCTCTCACCTTCTCTTTGCGGATGATGCCATAGTTTTCTGTGAGGCTAGGAAAGATGATATGACATTTTTGAGCTGGATTTTATGTTGGTTTGAAGCCGCTTCAGGGCTGAGGATCAATTTGGCTAAAAGCGAAATTATTCCAGTAGGGGAGGTGGAGGAGATCCTTGAGATGGCTGTGGAGTTGGGTTGCAAGGTAGGTCAGCTGCCTTCAACCTACCTGGGGTTGCCTCTGGGCGCGCCCAATAAAGCTGGTTACGTGTGGGATGGGGTGGAAGAAAGGATGAGGTGGAAATTAGCCCTTTGGAAGCGGCAATACATCTCCAAGGGTGGTAGAATCACCCTCATAAAGAGTACGCTGGCTAGCATGCCATTATATCAACTGTCCCTCTTCCGTATACCTAAGGTAGTGGCAAGAAGACTAGAAAAATTGCAAAGAGATTTCTTGTGGGGAGGGGGAAGTACGGAAAGAAAAGCACACCTAGTCAATTGGGAGAGGGTGTGTGTGGGCAAGGAGAAGGGGGGGCTTGGTTTGAGGAAATTAGTCCAATTGAACAAAGCCCTACTTGGAAAATGGGTGTGGAGATTTGCTCGTGCCAAGGAGGAGTTGTGGAAACGTGTTCTTGTGGCAAAATATGGGCAAAAGGAATTTGGGTGGAGGACTAAAAAAGCAAATGGGGCGTTTGGTGTTAGGGTTTGGAAGGAGATTCTGAAAGAAGCTGATTGGTGTTGGGAAAATATGATTTTTAAGGTAGGAAAAGGCACCAAAATCAGGTTTTGGAAGGACCCTTGGTGTGGGGATGTGAAGCTGGCCCGGAGGTTCCCTCAACTCTTCAATATGGCTGCCCAAAAGAGTGCCACTGTGGGGGATTTATGGGACCAGAATTCTGGCCAAGGAGGTTGGAACCTAAGGTTTATTAGAGGCTTCAATGATTGGGAGCTAACCTTGGTTGACGAATTGCTTCAAATCCTAAGGAGTCAAGGAATTACCTTGGAGGAGGACTTGGCCTTATGGAAAGGAGGAAAAAATGGGAAGTTTGACGTCAAGGAAGCGTATGGGCTGATGATCAGCCATAGTTCCCCTTTGTTTCCCAAAAAGGGCATTTGGGTGGAGAACGTTCCTTCCAAGCTAGTGTTTTTTGCGTGGGAAGCTACTTGGGGGAGGGTTCTTACTCTTGATAGGCTTCAAAAGAGAGGATGGCAGTTTCCTAATCGGTGTTATCTATGTGGTAGTGATGAGGAAAACGTTAATCATCTTCTTATCCATTGTACAGTGGATAGTGTGTTGTGGGGGATGGTTCTTAGTCTGTTTGGAGCCCAGTGGGTCTCTCCAGAAACTATAAAGGAGGCGGTGATCAGCTGGAAAGGTTCTTTTGTGGGTAAAAAGAGGAAGAAAATTTGGAGAGCCATACCGTTATTTATTTTCTGGACGGTGTGGAAGGAAAGGAACAAATTAGCATTCAGGGAGAGGGGGGGGGGGAGTTAGCTATACAGAAAATAAAGAATTCTTTTGTTTGTAATATGTGGGGGTGGGCAAAATTGTATAATGGTGTGGAGCCTCGTTCCCTTATAGGTTTCCTGGAGTGGATAGCCTCCAGTTAAGGGTTGGTGGGTATTGTTGTTTTTTGGTCCTTTTGTTGTGAGGCCTTCGTCGCCTCGTATACTCCCTGTATGCTATGCGGCGCTTTGCCTTTTGCTAATATATGTGTTTACTTATCGAAAAAAAAAAAGGTTCTACACCTTCATGGATGTGACATTCTTTGAAAATCAGTCTTATTACTCCAAAACCAAAATTCAGGAGAAAAATAGAATTCAAGAATACCAGTTTTGGGAAACAGAAACTATGACCGAACCTCAAACACTTGAGTCTATTATTGTTCACAACTCTAACACTATCTCTCCTACTCTAAGTGTCTCACTCCAAACTATTGAATCCATAGACACCAAACCAAGTACTCCTCTTCGCCCAAACCAATCTCAGGCTGTCAATAGCAATGAGTTCATTGTCTACTCAAGGGAAAAAAAAAAGTCTTAAGAAGATATAAAGCAACGAACACATCCTAGACTAGTACATGAAACTAAACCAAATTTGGTTCCAAAAGAGATACACTCAAGTAACATTGATTCTGATCCTAATGAGTTGGAAGATGATGAACTCAATTTTCCAATTGCCAAAAGGAGTAAGATCTTACACAAATCTGATTTATAACTTTATCTCTTATAAGAGTTTGTCGCCAGGTTATTGGGCTTTTGTTACTAGTCTTACAGATATTCAGATTCCCAACAATATCCAGGAATCCCTACAAACACCTGAATGGAAGGCAACCATTGAGGAAAAAATCTGGGCTCTTAAAAAGAGGGACATGGGAGCTTGCTGAACTTCTAGAAGGAAAGAATCCAATAAGGAGTAAGTGGATCTTCACAGTCTAAGTACAAAGCAAATGGGAGTGTTGACAGGTACAAAGCTCGAGAAATTGATAAGGGATTTACGCAGTCCTATAGAATTAACTACCAAAAAACCCTTGTTCTAGCTATCAAATTGAACACAATTCTTGTTTTGTTGTTGTTAGCTATTAATCGAGATTGGCCTCTTCATCAACTAGACATCAAGAAAATCTTCCCCAATTATGACTTAGAAGAAGTGTACATGGAAATTCCTTCAGGTCCTGAGCCAGACAAGCTTTAACAAAGTTTGTAGACTAAAAAAAATCCCTATATGGTCTCAAGCAATCTGCTTGAACTTGGTTTGATCATTTCACCAAGGACATAAAGAGGATTAGTTACTCCCAATGTTAGCCTAACCACACTTTATTTGAAAAACACACTACTAAGAGAAGAATTGTCATTATCATTGTTTATATGGATGACATAATCTTGACTGGAGATCATGTAGAAACATGCAAGCTCAAGTGTTTTCTTACTCATGAGTTTGAAATTAAAGACCTGGGGAATCTTAAATATTTTCTTGGGATGGAAATTGCTAGATCAAAAATGGGTATTGCAATCTCCCAACATAAGTATGTCCTAGACTTGCTAAAGCAGACTATGATGCTTGGTTGTAAACCTATAGACACACCTATGGACTACACTACTAAACTAGGAACAATCAAAGGAAGCGCTCTAATGGATAAAGGGAGATATCAAAGATATGTGGGACGACTCATCTATCTATCTCACACAAGACCAGACATTCTTTTTTTGGTTAGAATAGTTAGCCAATTCATGAACAATCCAAATGAGGAACATATGAAAGTTGCATATCGTATTTTAAGATGTCTCAAAATGACTCCAAGAAAGGGACTTTATTTCAAAAGAACACAGAAGAGAAACATGGAAATTTTTTCAAATGTAGACTAGGCTAGCTCCATAATTCACCGAAGATCAACCTTAGAATATTGCACCTATGTTTGGGGGAATCTAGTTACTTGGCGAAGCAAAAAACAATCTATTGCAGTTTGGAGCAGTACAAAAGCAGAATTTAGAGTCATGTTACATGGAATTTGTGAAGGAATGTAGCTAAAGAGACTCCTAAATGAACTAAAAATTTGATTTTGTGAAGATGTTCTATGACAATCAAGCTGCTATAAGTATCGCTAAGAAGCTAGTTCATCATGATTGGATAAAACATGTAGAAATAGATCGTCATTTTATTAAGAAGAAAATAGAAGAAGGAACGATTGATTTACACTCCAACTCTTTAGATAGCAGACATTCTTACCAAGGCGCTTTCTAGAACCAACTATGAAGACTTAAGATCCAAACTGGGAATGATTAACATTTTTTTTTTTTTTGATAAGCAAGCGAATATATTAAAGAAGGCAAGAAGCCGTGAAGCATACAGGAAGTATACGAGGCTACAAACCCCATAAACAAAAAACGAAACAACCCAACCCCTACTTGGAGGCTAGCCACTCCAAGAAACCTATTAGGGAATTCGACTCCATATCAATGTACACTTTAGCCCAACCCCAAAAATTATACACAAACGAAGTTTTTAACTTTTGAAAAGCTAACACACCCCCTTTAAAAGCTAGCCTATTCCTCTCCTTCCATATTGTCCAAAAAATGAAAAGCGGTATGGATTTCCACACTTTTTTCCTTTTTCTCCCCACAAAAGAGCCTTTCCAACTACTAAGAACCTCCTTTACAGAATTTGGAAAAACCCACTGTACACCACACAACGCAAGAATGATATCCTATAATCCTTTTGCCACCGTACAATGAATTAAGATATGATTGATCGTTTCCTCTTCACATTCACACAAGAAACACCGGTTGGGGAATTGCCACCCTCTTCTCTGCAGCCTATCCAAAGTAAGAACCTTCCTCCAAGTAGTTTCCCAAGCAAAAAAAGCAATATTTGTTGGAACTTTGTCCACCCAAACATTGCTATGAGGGAAGCCCGCTCCTTCAGCATTAGCCAACACCCTATATGCTTTCTTGACTTTAAACAGCCCGTCCGCTCCTTCCTTCCAAAGAATCGAGTCTTCCTCCACAGTTACTCTATAATTCCTCAACTCCACTAAAAGATTGCCCACCAACCCCAACTCCCAATCATTGAAGTCTCTTAACAGCCTTAAATTCCACCCTCCTTGACCCAGATTCTGATGCCAATATTCCTCCACTGTGACGTTCCTTTGGGCAGCCATGGAAAATAGGTCCGGGAAGCCTTGGGACAGCACATTGTTTCCACACCAAGGGTGGTCAATCCAAAACCTTATTTTATTGCCTTTTCCCACCTTGAACACCATGTTATCCCAACACCAAGCGGACTCCTTCAAGATTTCCTTCCAAACTCCAACTCCAAACACCCCATTTGCCTTCCTTGAGGGGGAGTGTGGAAATTCAGAAAGTATAGTTATGCATACAGCTATATCACATAGTTGTACCACCAGCTATACCACTAACTGTACCGCTAGCTATACCACTAACTGTACCGCTAGCTATACCACATACAATTGTTTCCTATTATAATTTTATTTCCTGATTTTTTGAGATATTTTCGCCTAAAATCAAGAATTAACATAGTTTTAAAAGGCGCAAGGCACACCTAAAGCACAAAAGTCTCCTATAGCTTAAGCTCAAGGAGCAAGATAAGGCACGCGCCTAAGTGAAGAGAAATGCTACCTAGGATACACATCAATTTTGTAAAATATGATTCAAAATCTAACCCGATCAATAAAAAATTTAAGATTCGAAAGATTTAAAAGAAGCATTCAATAAAAAAGGAATGAAATTATATAAATTTCAGTATATAATTAGAAATTTCAAGAATAAAAGTGTTTAAAAAGAAAGAGAAAAGTTGATAAGGCGCACCTTTTCAATAAGACGCATATCTTGGCAAGCAAGGCGCTATAACTAGGTAGTGGTGGTGCCTAGAGCCTAAGGTGCGCTTAAAGTGGGCCTTTTAAAACTATGAGGATTAGATTTCTTTTTTTAAGGTAGCTGACCTCAGTCATTCATATATAAATATTGATGCAATAAGCAGTATTAATAGCCTGAGGAAAATAAAAGAAGTTTTTTTCCTTCCTCAAATTTCTTCATACCTTAACCCTCATGTATAATAAAATAGCACAACTTAACAAATGAAACACATGAATAACTAAAAAATAATATACTTTATGGTATATTCACCTGAAAATTTTTGTGAACCCAAGTAACTAAAGGCTCCCTTTGAACACCATTGGTTGGAGCATTCCTTGGTCCATTTGCAGTTTGTCCAGAAGGTAAAGACTCATCTGGTAGAGTTTTTGCAACATGAGACTCTTTCTCCAATATGTCAACAAGTTCATTTAACAAGTAATTCAAAAATTCATGGGCATCCTGCAAAAATACACATGCTATTAGTGTCCTGAGTATAATGAAAATAAAGTATACTCTACATGGCTCACTAAAATCCAGTAACAAAAACCCTCTTTAAAACAAATATAAAGAGAAAAAATGAAATCAAAGTAGTGTATATTTTTTTTTATAGGTAGATTTTTGTCCCCATTAAGACTTGAACCTGAAACATCCCTCCCTAACCTTTTACCACTTGAGCTAGGCATCAAGGGCTGAGAGAGAAGTGGTGTATATGTGCAAAATGATTTGCAATCATTTTCATGATACTAACAACCATTTTGCTTCACCTACATGAGCTAACACATACTCTCATAGAGCATCCACAAAACTCCTTCCTCAAAGATTACGATATTCCTCCCTCACCATAAAACTCACAGGGTAGCCAATGTGGTCTCATCCACAAAGCTCACACCCTAGAGCTCCCAGAAATCATGTATAAGATGCAAGCCATTTGGACCATCATTTATCTCTGTCCATTAGTTGTCAAGCATTTCAGATACAAGACAAATACATTGAAATGAAAGTAACTCATAAACCCCTGACAGCATGAATATTTTAATGTGTGATGCTCAATTCTTTATAAGTTTCAGAACTAAATTCTTACTTAGTAGGGATATATGTTTTAATCTTGGTGCTTAAGCAAGTCCCTTCCCTTATACCTAGGGACTGGAATTTCTTTAGATTTTAACTTAAGTTATGGTTGACTTTGCTCTCCTAAATTTTTTGAATAATACTTTTTCAAAGTACTTATATATTTATATCCTTTTTATAGGTAAATAGGATAATAGATAAAAGAGTGCTAGCAAAAGGTGTAGCCAAGAACACACACAATATACAAAAAAGGCCTGGAGGCTAGTAAGAGAAAAAGGGGAAAAGAAAATACAAATCACCCACACAACAAAAAAGCCCAATCCCCTAAAAAGCTTACCCAACCCTAAGCATGACAATAAGCTGCCCTAAAGCCCGTCTGAATCCACAAACCAGCAACAAAAAACAAGACTGCAATCTCGAAGAGAAAAAACCAAACCCCCATTACTCCCCCACCTCCCCGTGACTGTGAGAGGAGTGTCATTGTAATTCATCGAACATTCAAGTTTTCAGATTTCCCTCTCCAAACAAGAAGATGAAGACTTCCTACTTCCCCTTGAGACCTTAACCCCACGTCCCTTTCTTGACTCCATTTTCTTCAAAAAAAGCATTGATTTCCTTTTCAAAACCCACCATTGGCAATCCCAAAAAACCACTAAACTCTGCAAACTTGCTTGGTATAATCACAGAGCAAAACTCCTCCCCCTTCGACCAACCTTCTACCTCCAAAGCCTTTTCAACCTGCATCTCCTCATCCTTACCCACCACTTTCTTCTCCGAAGAACCCTTCTCTTCATTCCCCTAAGAACTAGAAGCCTTCCATCTTGAAGCATCAATTGCAGCGGCCAAGAATCCTGAAGGAGGAGACCCCAACGGATACTCCACCCTTTCTAGTTAGCTAACCCATCACCCAAAGCAGAAGGCCCAATCGGAGAAGAAGAGAGTATAGAGGAGGATCTACCTTGGAAGCCAATAACTTCATTTAAAAGGGCTTCATTTGTCCCAGAAATCCACCCCACCGGATCGTGAACCTTCATCTTTAGGAGAGGGTCATTGAAAAGCTCCAAAGAAGCAACATTCTTAGGGTTCCTCTACTTGTTCTCTCTTCAGAATTGAGAAAGGTGGAGCCAATTGTCAAAGTAGCCAAAACAGAAAGCCTTAGGACCAACCTTGGCTTGCCGATTAGATTGGCTTTCACATAACTGCATTGGGTCAATCCAACACAACTTTTTGCAAACCCATTTAAACGTTGGCCTATCACGCACAAGCCACCTTTTACTTGGAGGGTCTGGACATTAGAAGACCCAAACTGTAACAGGCCCCCTACCTTATCTTTAAAAGTT
This sequence comes from Vitis vinifera, assembly GCF_030704535.1. Taxonomy (NCBI): domain Eukaryota; kingdom Viridiplantae; phylum Streptophyta; class Magnoliopsida; order Vitales; family Vitaceae; genus Vitis; species Vitis vinifera. The sequence continues at coordinate 14,329,032 of NC_081813.1, forward strand.
AAATGGCTCAAAGGCCCAACGTCCTCAACACTACGCACTAGGGGCACAATTCCCGCTGTAGCCTGGGAGACGCTGTAGTCGCTAACCTCAGCGGGTGCAGACTGCTTTGTTGCTTGTTCAGAGAGGCTTGGCTTCTCAGGCGACACCTGTATTCCCCCTTCTGCAGGACACTCTTCTTCCCCTCCAACTCTCCCGCTCACGCGTGAAGGTCCCCCTCACCATCACCCCTAACCTTAGGAATTTTGCTTCGCCCCTTGAAAACCATTATTGATAACCAAGGTGTAATCTCCCACCATAGCTGTATTTCAAAAACCTCAACCTCACCCACTACATGCAACTTACTTGGAACCTTCTTCCTATTAGATTTCACAAGGATCCTAGCCCATTGCAAACGCCGCCTCTCCCTAGTCTCTTCATCAATTGTTATAAAACCTCTGCAAGCATCATTGAGCCTCTTGAAGAACTCCTCCCCACAAAATGTAAAGGTAACCCTAACACTCTCAACCAAATCTCTTCAACACAATTCTTGACCTTGAGGCATCATACATAAGGGTTCCACCAATCCAGTTGTAGAGCTTTCCCCTCAAACTGACTAATTCCTGAAAGCAAAACCCTTTTTGCTTCACAAGCATTATCAAACACGAAAAGAATAAGAGTCCCCCCACAAGGACATATGCAAGCTACCTTTCACCCTCCAAGTGAGCCTGGGCCAAGCTTCCAAAGAGCCTAAATCTTGAATCTGATCAGAAACATCTCCCCACTAAGCATTTCTTGAGCAATTCTAAATTATTCAGCACCTCCTTCAACACACCCTGAACCTAGACTTCCTCACCTACCTCTTTCTTTCCTCTGTACACCACATCTGCAAAGGACTTACCCTTTGAGAATGCCCCTCCACCCCCACTGTCCTCCCAAGGGCTAACAACCTCCTTGGAAGATTCCAAATGCCTATGCTCTATAGACTTATATCTTAAAAACAAATAATTCATTACATATGAATTAGAAACAGATGGATGGGCTATTTTTCAAGCCAAACACCTTGGTGCAGTTAGAACAAAAACAGCAAGAACCAAAGGACATAGGCTTGACAAGCATTTTGTGCATCACTGCAACAGCTATTTATAGAAAACTACAGCTCTTCATATGATGAGCAGTGCATACTAGAGATAGTACAAATATATGTATTAAGATTTCCAAATTTTTAACTCATAAAACTCTCATATTAGAATATTTTAAAGGGTAAATTAGACACAATTTTAGATCTGGGTGTGGAGAATTTAAAATTCAATTATTGAATCTGTATTTCAGAATAGACACTGGGACATCTACAAAAACGATATAGTGGTAGGGTTTGCTAACTAAGAAAACTTTTGTCATGGTTCACTGCAGCATGCTGCCCCTAAAACAGCACACATCCTCTTCCATTCTGAACACATACCTGATGCATGTAGCTGCGGAAAAGCTCATTTTGTTTCCTCACTCTTTGTACAAAGCGTTTAGGAGCAATTACCCCTGTTTTCTTTTTCTGAGAGCTTATCTGCACAAAGTAGGATCCAGAGGTTGGTGCCAATTAGAAAGTCAAATTACAACAAAGGTTAACCAGAAAACATAGTAGTATATTGTTTTATGTTGAAAAAAGTAATGATTTTCATGCATCATACAAAATTGTGCACTTGGCTGCTGAATATAGAGACTTGTTCTCCTAATTCAGAATAAGAAAAATAGGACATTCTCTCAATAGAAAGGAAAATAAAATATTCTCCTAACACAAAAAGATAAATTAAATCAGAAAGCTTAAAGCAAAAGGCAGAATCACAAAACAAAATAAAAATGCCTTTGTACCATAAATGATAGAGATAAAATAGGAAGAAAATACTTTCTAATTTTAAAGCTAGAGCTTTTACATATTTTCAATGCTCAGTTTGGAGCAAAGACATACTAAAAACGCCTTGGACCGGTTTTGGTGAAGAGGTCTACATCTAATCTTTTGACTTGATATATGGAGTGATAATTTCTCCTTTCATGACAACCTCTATGATAAAAGGATGATTAACCTCGATGAGCTTCATTCTCTCATGATACACAAGAGTATTAGCAATGTCAATTATAGCATGGTTGTCACAGTACATTAATTGTCACTAAAACAAATATAAGCTTTAAAGATTTATAACGGAAACAGCAATGATCACATGTCTTGTAACTTGAAAGGTATTTTAGGTGAAAACACAAAGAAAGGTGACTGAGCTCCTCGGGTTCTTCTAGAGACCAGGCCCATCCTAGTTCATTTGCTTTAGATTTGGTGCCCTCTTCAACCTCTTTAGGAAGGGCCCATTGTGAGTAGTCAAGCCCCTCTGTTTTGAGCTAGGGTTGTCCTAAGAATCAAGCACTCCCTTTAAAGTCTTTTGGTGTGAGTCATGCCTCAATTAACAAAGCAAAGTTGAATTCCTTTTATCTTTTTTAATGGAAACAAAGCCTGTTTTGAGTCGTAGCCCTTTTCTTCCTCTTAGAAGAGGAGAATCAGTGGATCTCTACTCTGTGACCCGTATGTGTCATCGCTCTTGCAGCATCTACAAGAGCAGAGAAGGGCTTCTATTTATCTTTGTCTTGGATTGAGAAAAAGTAATAGGTTGCAGCTTGACCTTCCGCTCTAAGGACGATGAAGGACACTCAAACAAGAATCTTTTGAAAGAATCCAATGTGTAAAGCATATTGATGTGCCTTGCCAATAGTACTACTTGAAGTTTTCGTGGCCCTACCAGTAGTGGCATTCCCTTTAGTCCCTGTATATCTTTCTTGCCTTGCTGAATAAAAAGCAGTACCTGTAACAGTAGTTACACAAGCTAGCAACCAAAGCTTATTGCTCCCATATGGAGTGATAATTTCTCCTTTCATGGCAACCTCTTGTAGCACGAACTTGAGGTTAGTATCTTATTATAATATTATATGATACTAAAGCGCAATTGAGTGTCTATGGTGGGATATTGAGTCAACTTCAGAATTTGATTCTAAGAGAGCCAGTATTTTACTATCGGTCCTAATGGTCCCTGCTCAAACTCAAATTCCATGGTGGCAAAATTTTTTTATGGATTTTTTGGTTCTATATTTATATATATGCATAAAGGCACTTTGGCAAATACTCAAGATTGCACAAAAACTTATGAATAGTTTTTCTAAATTGGGCTAATTAATTAATCAAAACCCAATAGCTCTAATTAATTAATTAAGACCCAGGGGGGCTAGATTAGGTGACCCGCGCTTTATTTAGGCTTAGTCACTTAATCCCACAAGGAAACCTATGTAACCTTTGGGGTTAGGGCTTCAACACTCTTATCATTTAGGCATCCAGAGAGAGGAGCCATAGCCTCCACTACTCTAAAGAAAAATTCCACCTCCTTGTGTGCTAGAATCACATCGATTCTTCATCAGTAGGATTTAATCCGAGAACATTTAGATCACAGGTAAAGCACTCATTCTCTAGATTTAAAGTCTTGATGTTATTTTTCCGCTTGTTAGATCTAAAGCCCCTATGACATTTTGCATGCACTCTAACAAGTCCAAGGATGCGAATAGATAGAGATATTCGAGTTTTCCCAATAACTGGTATCAAAGCCCTCTGTTAGGATTAAGCATGTTATAACCATTCTAGAGTGTGCTCACTTGTTTGGAACAGTTTTTCCTTTTCATCCCATGGTCTTAGGGATGAATGAATGTTTGCATGGATGTTAATATGATATGTCTGGATGTGATTATTTAAATTTCTTGGGATTTTTTCGATAAATGGGAAACAAAAAATGTTCTAGGGTGGAAATGAGGGAATGTCTACAATACAACTGATTAGTAATAAAATAAAAATTCAAGTTGACCGACAATATCTCGACCCTTAACTACCAGCGCATTGTAAATATTAGGCATCTTGCCCGGGGGAAAAGCTACATCTAGGACCAGACCAATGATTTTGAAATTTTTTTTATTCTTAATCCATCTTTGTAAACCAAGAGAAGCAAGAAAGCAATCAAAGCATCTAGGGACATCGATGGTGGAGAAAGTCAACCATAAAGGTAAGTTTTGCAATGGCAAAGTAGCTGGAAAAAGGAGAAAAAGGCTTCTCGGTGCAGAGGATGAAGCAGCATTGAGGGTTCAAGCATCATCATTGAGTGCTCAAGCAGTCTAAGAGTGTTCAAGTGCCCCTTCCAACATTGTAAGCGGTAAAGGATCAGATTTGGTAGTTTTAAAGATATTTTAAGGTTTTCCCTTTTACTAACCATATTTTGTGTTGCAAGGTCCTTTTGGTAAATTTGGAATTTTTGGAATTCCAGAAATTGGGCTTACCAAATTTGCAACAGATCCCTAAGAATTTTTGGAATCCCTCGCAACAGATCTATGGGAAAGTTATTTTTCCATATCTTATATTATTTCCTTATTTATGCATGTATGTATAGTTTGGAAATTTATAACATGGTTAAAATATTTTAAAAGGATAATTTTTTATTTTCTCATGGAAAGTAAATTTTCATGAGAGCATATTACCAAATAAAATATTTAAAAGTCTAAGAGAATCCACTTTCCTTTTATGTCTATTGCCACTACTTATGAGATTCTCTTTAGTCTATAAGAGATGTTTGGTCACAAGGGCAAGTCAACTAGACAAGTTGTTATTAAAACTATTATGAACACAAAGATAATAGAAGGAACTCCCATTAGAAAGCATCTGATTCATATGATTGAACTTTTTAATGAGATGAAAATCCATGAAGTTGAAATCACTGGTGAGACCAAGGTCAATATGATTTTAGAGATCTTGTTGAATTCCTTCAGGCAATTCAATCTCAACTATTATATGAATAAGATGTTAATGAACTTGCCCGAGTTAAGAGGGAAATCCATATGGTTGGGGTGATTCTCAAAGATCAAAGGGGTGTTCATATGGCAATCAAGAGGTCTTTAAGGTCTTCCAACAAGAAGAACAACCACAAAAATAGAAATACTGAATAGGGAAAGTCCAAAGCTGGGAAAGAAAAGAGAAAAAGAAAGAGCAAGTGTTTCCTTTGTGGCAAGAAGGGTCACTAGAAAAAGGAATGTCCTGACTACTTAAAGAAAAAGGAAGGTATGTTTCATTCACTTTTAGTTGAATATTGCTTTATATGGTGGATAGATTTCAGGATCATTGGTCATATCTGTAATTCTTTACAGGGATTTTAATTAAGAAGAAGGTTGAATGAGAGGGATATGTACCTAACTCTAGCTTCTAACATGAGGATATTTGTGCAAGTCATGGGAAATGTTACCCTAGTATTAGATAATAAATGTCATCTACAACTCCAGGATTGTCTTTATGTACTTAAGTCTGGACAGAACCTCATTTCAGTTTCTAGTTTAAATAAAAGCAATTATTTAATTTATTTCAATAAAGAGATACTTTCTTATTATAGAGATCTATCTTAGGATAGTCTATGGCTAGTTAAGAGGTACTTTCTTATTCATACTATCGGTCAGTGCGAGTTCGAGTGTGAGTGCGAACCAAAGGCCACTAAGGTCTTGAATCCGCTCTTATTGGTCTCATAGCTGCTGCTCAAGTGAAAGTAGGAATGCTTGATAGCACACTTCTTAGATAGTAGGAATGTCTGTCTCTCTCTTTGGCCATGGAAGGATCTTGCCCTCGAGATGTCTACCAATGCAAGCAATTCAGTCAAGTCCTTTCCTACAGTCTCCCAGGGGTTAGTTTCATCGGTGATTTCACTTAAATAAGATCTTTCTTTTTATGCGAATTTTACATTCTCAGAGAGCTTTTTTTTTTTTTTTTATCAAAGAGAAAAGAGGTTTTTATTAGAAAGATTAGTTCATTTATTTGCTTAAACCCATTTGTTGATGGTCTGTATCGTATCACTCCTATCTTACCATGTGTTGAGAATAATCGAAATTAAACAAAAAAATACCGAACAGTAATCAAACCTTCTAATGATATCTTCGCCTAGGTCATATTAATTTAAACAAGATCCAAAGACTAATTAAGTCTAAAACATTGGACTTTTTAATTCCAAAGGATCTTCCAATCTGCAAATCTTGTATATAAGGTAAAATGACCAAGAAGCCCTTTATAGTTAAAGGAATTAAAGTCAAAGAATATTTAGAGTTATTGCATATTGATGTGTGTGGGTCTTTTAATGTCTATGAATGTTGAGGATACGAGTCTGTCTAGTCTAGAGAGTTTGTTCGTTTTTACTTTGTATTTTCTTGTTTTCGTATTCTTGTTGTTTAGTTTTCTTTGGTGGAAGGATTTCTCATCCTTCTCTTGTACTTCTTTTTTCTTTTAATATATTCCTTTGTCGTTTCCTATCAAAAAAAAAATGTTGAGGATATGAGTGTTTCATCATCTTTACTGATGGTTACTCTAGGTATGGCTATGTTTACCTAATGCATAGAAAATCCAATGTCTTGGATAAATTTAAGGAATTTAAGTTGGAATCAAAAAAATAATTAGGTAAACACCTCAAGGTACTTCGATCTTATGGAGGTGGTCAGTACATGTCAAGTGAGTTTCATTCTTTGCTAAAGGAGCATGGGATTATATCTTAGGTGAGCATCCTTAGAACTCTATAGCAAACTAGAGTGGCAGAAAGAAGAAATCAAACTCTAATAGACATAGTGAGATCAATAATGAGTTTGTTAACACTCTTTACATCCTTTTGATGATATGCCTTAGAAATTACAAGATACCTTCTTAACCTAGTTCCATTTAAATTGGTACATTTGACTCCTATAGAGATGTGGGTAAGTTGTAAACCTAATTTACACCATGTTTGCATATGGAGGAGTTCGGCACATGTGTTGAAACCAAATGTAGATAAGTTGAGATTAAGGTCAAAAGTATGTTAATTTGTAGATTATCCAAAAGGAACAAGGGGTTATTACTTTTCTAATCAGGTCAACCATAAGTTATTTGTTAGTATAATTGTCTAATTTCTAAAAGAAGACTATATGATAAGTAATAAGTTTAGAAGTGTTGCCGATTGGAGAGCATTAAATAACAACCCCACAACAACACATAATATTATGGATCCAATGCCTACCAGCCTTGACAATTCTAGCAAACAAGTGTCATGTCGTAGTATAAGGGTGGTTACACAACCAAACTGATTCATGTACTTGTGAGAGTCCTTTCAAACAATTTAGGGGAAAAACCTACTTATTATAAGGACTTTTGATAATTATCTAGAAAAAATATAAGAAGTGATTAACCAGAACTTTCTAGTTTAAGCTTATGCAAAGGGTTTTTCCTAGATTTTTCCTTAAGAAATCTCGACTCCAATGGTGTTTGGAATAACTTGGTTGTAGTCTACTTGGATAGTAGCCATAATAGCTTTTCAATTTTCATCACATGCTCTAAGTATTCTCTTACTATGCTCTTGCTCTGCATCACCATTGCCTTGTTGTATATATGTAATTTTGTCTTTTGGTATCCATTAGTCTATTAGTCAATTACTTTAGTTCCCTCCATTGTTTAGTAGAAACCTCTTTAAGGCTTAGAGGGATGCTACCCTACAATACCTTTCCAATAAGTAACCTAACCCCTATACTTAGATTCGATTTTCATAGACATGTTTTTACTTTCATAAAGAGTCACTTTTTATGGTTTTTATTACTTATTTTGTTTTCCCTTAAAAAAAAAAAAAACACGAAAATAAGTAGCGACTCCAACTTTTTCAAAAATTAATTTTCATAATAAAAAACGAATCTCGCCATCAAGTGGGGACGCACGTGAAAAATGTGGATCCACGGTTAGCAATTTTGTTCCATTCATCCTGGCTTCAGACTTTTCTAGATTTATGTGGCTTACTCTCCATTGAAAATTCAAGGTGGTTGTTTGATCAACTAAAATCATCCAGGCACATATCAAAAACTTCAAGCTAAGAAAATGGGTCCGTTTTGGGTGCTAAAGTGGTAAGGTGAGAATGTATATTTGTTAGAGCTTCCTTTAAAATTGCATTTTAGTTTAATATTTAATGTGGAAGATTTGTTTGTCTACCATGGTCATTAAAACGAGGTAAGTGAAGAATTGGATCTTCAATTACCATCTAATCTTAGCCCACATCTTGAGATTGAGTATGTTCTTGACGATCAACTTGTGTCAATTCGACAAGGTGGATACCAAAAATTTTTGGCGAAATGGCAAGGCAAACCACACTTTGAAAATACATAGATTACAACAATAGATTTTCATAAGCTTAACCCCAATCTCTATGAATTGTATCAAGCATCTAACTAGTCGGAGCTGAGTTCTTTCAAGCCAGAGGGAATTGATGGGGAAAAGTCTTTTAAAGTCTATTCAATGAGGAAATGAAAGACATAAATAAACTTTAAGTAAAATTAATATTAATTGGAGTTAAATTAGGATTAGTATTTGTTGAAATTAAAGTAAGATTAGCTAGTTCCGTTATAATATACTTAGAATTTGAGTCATAATAGGTTATTAAAATCCTAGTAAACTTTAAATCTTATAATAAAAATTAGAGACATAATAAGAATCCTAGTAAACTTTGGATTTCTTAGAGAAGTTTATAAATTAGGCTAATCGATGTAAATCAAAGTAATGGATTGGTTAATATTAATAATATTATGTTTTTTTATTGCAAGTATTGCAATCCTCAATGGTGGGACTCCATTGATTTTCTTCTAGGTGAAACTCCTAATAAACCTTAGTGAGACTCTAAGGTTTCCATCTTTTCTTCGTCATATCTCCTTTCTCCCTATTTTTTTATTTTATTTTTCTTTACCATAAACTTTATTCCTTGTTCCTCTTCTTATACCTTAAAAATAAAAATCCTAGCCCACCTATTTGAGAGTAGCCAACCATCCTAAGGTTGTCCTACATCAGCACTATTGAGGATCAGGTTTATATATTTCTTACAAGTCTTTATCACAGTTTGGATCAAGTTAGTAGTAATGTTTTGGCCACCTCTCCTTTACCAAGTCTAGAGGAAGCTTATTCACTAGTTCATTGTGAAGTGTAGAGGTAGGTCACCATGGGAACAGAAGATCACTCTAAGGCTTCCACAATGGTTGTCCATAAGAATAGCACACAACCAACATCTTTTACTCCTACCAACTCCTGTTCTTGCTTCCACCCTCATTGCAATAGCACCAAACATATAATAGATGTTTGTTGGAAGAAACATAGTTATCTAGAGTGGTACAAGCTTAAGCAAGTTGAAAGGAAAAACAAGAAATCAACTTAGGTCACCCTTACCAATGCCACTCCACCTGCTTCTTAGGTTTCTCGATTATCTTCTCAATAATGTAATTCTGGTTTGGCCTTTATTTTTGCTGCCTCTAAAACTTGGCTTATTAATTCAGAGGTCAATGATCATATGACTAGTAATTCTTCCATACTTGACTTTAATGCCCTCACCTTCAGATTGCTAATGGGACTCCCATGCCGATTTCAAGAGTTAAGAATGTCTCACTTTCCCCCCACTCTCCATGTCCTCTGTCTTACTTGCGTCTAATCTCTCTAGTAGTCTTCTTTCCATTAGCAAGATTACCAAACATCTTAATTTTTCGATAACCTTCCATTCTCCTAGCTATGTGTTTCAGGACAATCAGTTTGTAGTGACAGTGACAAATAATACAAAAGTCAGATGGACACACACATCAGTTTGGTAGGAAGTAGGAATTAAATAACCACAAAAGATGGAGTTCCAGGGATCCATATATAATAAAACTTCCGCAAACAAATTGCAAAACAAAGACCTATCTAATCATTAACACAAGAACACATAAACATATGAATTTGAACCGGCCCTTTTGGCAAAAGTCAGTACCTGTGTGAATAGATCAGCCAAACATGTAAGAAGATTCTCTTCTGGATCCCCCAGATTCTTGTTTTTAGCATAATATTCTAGCAACTGCTCACGAAATGGAACACAGAAGTAAAGAGCCTGCATCAAGGAACCTTATCAGTAAACTGTTCAGAAACAAAAGGGGAGAAATGAAGCTTGAAACAAAAATATAAATCAGGAGAAATGAAGCTTGAAACAAAAGAGAAATCATGCATTTTTTCGCTAGACATTTAGGAAAACTTTTTATCTTTAAGCGGATTTTTTATTTTGTTTAAGAAGGCATCTTTTCCTAGAAATTTTTATTCTTTTCTTTTCAGTTCAAAGCAACTTCTGAAAGGCCAATGTTTAGAACCTAAACAAGTTAAGTGAACTGCCAAACAAAAGAACCATATGGCTAGGATTTCATGGGTAGAAGTCACTATGAACTGCACAATCAAGCAGGCAATACTCCCAAAATGATCATGATGGATTGATATTTCTATCTAGATTTTTGCTTTACTCCTAATTCAGTAGCTCTAAATTTCACAAAAATAATCACTTCGTGTTTTATGTCACCATAAAATACAATAAATATACAAATATAAACAAGCATATACAAAACCCAAACCAAAGAAAATGTCTACAAACTCCAAGTATTTAAAACTTTATTGTATCCAATAACCATATGATTATCACTAATTTAAGTTAACTAAACTAATTATATAGAGGAAGGTGAATTCATTTCAGGTGATCGAACAACCAAGGCTAGGTGTGGAAAGAATAACCATAATTTTTCCATGGGACCTTTTAACCAAGTGGTGATGCATCACCTAGGATAAGAAAAGAGTGAAGTATAATTCAGTAATGTTGGTATAAGAATCAAATTTTTTTTAAAAAAAGAATGCAGAAATGGCTGAAAGGAATTGCAAAGCAGATCAGCCAAGTGATAATGCATCACCTAGGATAAACAAAGAGTGAAGTATAATTCAATAATGTTGGTATAAGAATCAAGTTTTTTAAAAGGAAAGCAGAAATGGCAGAAAGCAATTGCAACGCAGATAGCAGCAATCAGCCTCCATTTGCATGTAAGTGGACCCAAAATTAATGAGCATTCACTATACATAAACAATACCAATTTCTTATACAGTGCCAATATTCCAACTTCCCTGAACTCTAGAGAACCCCATAATGGAAGAAGAATCACCTTCCATGAAAAGGTTCTAAAAGCATCCTCCTTAGCATGCCATAAGACCTAATAAGGGATACTAGTCATCATCTAATTGCATAAGTCCAACCATAAGACATAGAATAATTATATGTGATACTATGACTCATTAAAATTTTATTTTATTTTTATCAAAAACAAAATATATATTAATAATAATAAAGGTACAAGAGAAGGATGAGAGGTCCTTCCCTCAAAATACAAATTCTGATCAAAGCAAGACTAGACACCCCACTATACAAAAAACCATACACAAAAGCATCCCTAAATATCTCAAACTTTTGAACACAAACCAAAAGCCAGCTGAGTTAAATAACATTAAGTGGAACTCCTCTAAAAATGACAATACAAGAGGCACAAAGAGGGGAATAGAAGTGAAGTAAATCCCACAACATCCCTTCCAATCTCCATTTTTCCTCAAAAATCCTAGCATTTCTCTCTTGCCTCATAATCCACAGTAAAGTGAGGCAAGCAATTTGCCAAAGAGTCTGGCCTCTAATTGAATTCCCCAATCTTCTAAAAGAAATGATCATCATATCTCCAATACTCCAAGGCGGAACCTAATCCATCCTTGCAAGATTGAAGAGCTTGTGCCATAACCCCAAAGTTAATGGGCAATGTAAAAAAAGATGGTTAATCGATTCTCCATATCCTTTGCATAAAATACACCAATGAGGACTAAGAGATTTGTAGGGTCTTCTCAATTGTAGCATGTCATTAGTGTTTACCTTCCTATGTGATACTAGCTGTTGAAATAATGCCAAAGTTAGGACTTTAATTTAGGAATAAAAAAGGAGAGATCATTTAGGATATTTCCTTATGATTTAGTTTCCTAATTTTAGGAGAGAATTAAGCTAGATTGATTGTTTCTTATTCAGTCATTTGTGTATATATATGTGTATGGTGTGTACCGATTCATGATCAATAAAGGAGTTCAGAAATTCTTCATGGTATCAGAGCCAGTTTTCTGAAACCCTAATCCCTTCTGGCCACCTCTTATTCAGGCCATCACTCATTCCGGCCAAATCTTTCTGGCCATATCTCAATCCGATCATCTCTCTCTCTCTCTCTCTCATTCCGGCCATCAGTCCCTGTTCTCAGAGCCAAGGGAGAAAACACTTTCCAGTCAGTCGAATCGTCGTCAGAAAACACTCACCGCCGGCAACTTTTCCGGCGAATTTTTCCGGCGAACTTTCCGGCGACGGTTTTTTCTACACCGCAAGGAGCGCCTGGAGGAGATCTCCAATTTGTCCCAAAGCACCGGAACCAGAAACCCATCCACGCGCCGCCCACGCGTGTTTTTCCGGCCGGCGACTGCATCTCACGCGCCGGCGAGTGAGGGCGCGTGAGCCACTTTCCGGCGACGCGCTTCCTCCTCCAGGCTCGCCTGACGCCGACCAGCCACCCTTCCTACCTGTTTGTGCAATCCGAGCCCTGCACGTGCCTCTTTTGGGGTTCTTTTGCTTCCGCGGGCCCTCTGATCAGATTTTCCGGCGTCCTTCGGCTATTTTTTCTCAACTCCAGTCCCTGCACGTGCCTTGAAAAGTGTTCTTCTACCTTTCCGGTCCATGACAAAATACGGAATGGCATCATCACAAGTATCCAGCGTCACGTCACCAGAATCAGGGGGCAGATCTGAAATTCCAAACCTTGGTGGCAATGATTCCTCTCCTATTCTCATCACAGGACACAAATTAAATGGCCATAACTATTTACAGTGGTCACAATCTGTGTTGCTGTTCATTTGCGGTAAAGGAAAGGATGAGTACCTCACTGGAGAAGCAGTCATGCCAGAAACTACAGAACCGGGTTTCAGGAAGTGGAAGATTGAAAACAGCATGATCATGTCATGGCTTATCAATTCCATGAACAATGACATAGGCGAAAATTTCTTGCTGTTTGGGACTGCAAAGGACATATGGGATGCAGCCAAAGAAACTTACTCAAGTTCTGAAAATACTTCAGAACTGTTTCAGGTTGAATCAGCTCTACATGACTTCCGCCAAGGAGAGCAGTCAGTTACTCAGTATTACAACACACTCACAAGGTATTGGCAGCAACTTGACTTATTTGAGACTCACTCATGGAAATGTTCGGATGATGCAGCAACATACAGGCAAATTGTGGAACAAAAGAGACTGTTCAAGTTCTTCCTAGGACTAAACAGGGAATTGGATGATGTTAGAGGCCGAATCATGGGCATTAAACCCCTGCCAAGTCTCAGGGAGGCTTTTTCAAAGGTTAGATGTGAAGAAAGTAGAAAGAAAGTGATGATGGGATCAAAAGAGCAACCTGCCCCAACATTGGATGCCTCTGCCCTTGCGGCTCGGTTATTTAATAGTAGTGGTGGAGATCGTCAGAAACGGGATAGGCCTTGGTGTGATTATTGTAAGAAACCAGGCCATTATAAGGAGACTTGCTGGAAGCTTCATGGCAAACCTGCTGATTGGAAACCAAAGCCACGGTTTGACAGAGATGGCAGAGCACACGTGGCTGCCAACTCTGAGAGCACCTCTGTTCCCGAGCCGAGTCCATTCAACAAAGAGCAGATGGAGATGCTACAGAAATTATTAAGCCAAGTTGGTAGTGGCAGTACTACCGGTGTAGCCTTCACTGCTAATCGAGGAGGAATGAGGCCGTGGATAGTAGACACAGGTGCTTCTGATCACATGACAGGAGATGCTGCCATTCTTCAAAATTACAAGCCAAGTAATGGTCATTCATCCGTCCATATTGCTGATGGTTCAAAGTCAAAAATTGCCGGGACAGGTTCTATAAAACTTACTAAAGACTTATATCTTGACTCTGTCCTCCATGTTCCAAACTTGGATTGCAATCTTTTGTCCATTAGCAAATTGGCTCATGATCTCCAATGTGTTACTAAATTCTATCCAAACTTGTGTGTTTTTCAGGACTTGAAATCGGGGAAGATGATTGGCAGTGCTGAACTGTGTTCCGGGCTCTACCTCCTTTCATGTGGCCAATTCTCCAACCAAGTCTCTCAAGCAAGTTGCGTACAGTCTCAGAGTATGTCAGAGTCTTTCAATTCTGTGTCAAATTCTAAGGTCAATAAAGATAGTGAGATTATAATGTTACACTATCGCCTTGGTCATCCTAGCTTTGTTTACCTTGCAAAATTGTTTCCCAGATTATTTATCAATAAAAATCCAGCATCTTATCACTGTGAAATTTGTCAGTTTGCAAAGCATACTCGAACAGTATATCCTCAAATCCCATACAAACCTTCGACTGTTTTCTCTCTAGTACATAGTGATGTGTGGGGTCCCTCCCGGATAAAAAATATTTCTGGCACTCGATGGTTTGTGACATTCGTTGATGATCATACTCGGGTAACATGGGTTTTCCTTATGAAAGAAAAGTCAGAGGTCGGGCACATTTTTCAAACCTTCAATCGTATGGTTCAAAATCAATTCAATTCCAAAATACAAGTCCTCAAGTCAGATAATGCAAAGGAATACTTTACTAGTAGTCTCAGTACTTATCTTCAAAATCATGGCATTATCCACATAAGTTCTTGCGTTGACACCCCACAACAAAATGGGGTGGCCGAACGCAAGAATAGACATCTCTTGGAGGTTGCCCGGTGCCTTATGTTTTCCTCTAATGTTCCAAACTATTTCTGGGGGGAAGCTATTCTCACAGCTACCTATTTGATTAACCGTATGCCATCCAGAGTGCTTACCTTTCAATCCCCACGTCAACTTTTCTTAAAACAGTTTCCTCACACCCATGCCGCCTCTTCTGATTTACCACTCAAAGTATTTGGTTGTACGGCATTCGTTCATGTGTATCCTCAAAATCGTAGCAAATTTGCTCCTCGAGCAAATAAGTGCATTTTTCTAGGGTATTCTCCAACCCAAAAAGGGTACAAATGCTATTCTCCAACCAACAAAAGATTTTACACCACCATGGACGTCTCTTTCTTTGAACATGTCTTCTTCTATCCCAAATCTCATGTTCAGGGGGAGAGCATGAATGAACATCAAGTTTGGGAGTGGGAGTCTTTTCTTGATGGTGTACCTTCTTTTCACTCAGAGTCACCAAATCCTTCCCAATTCGCGCCCACTGAGTTGTCCACACCCATGCCGCCATCAGTTCAGCCAGCCCAGCACACAAATGTTCCTTCTCCCGTGACCATCCAGTCTCCCATGCCTATTCAACCTATAGCCCCACAACTTGCTAATGAGAACTTACAAGTTTACATCAGGAGGAGGAAAAGACAGGAATTAGAGCACGGATCACAGTCAACATGTGGCCAATATATTGACTCCAATTCAAGTCTTCCTGAAGAGAACATAGGTGAGGATAGGGCTGGAGAGGTGTTAATTCCCAGCATTGATGATTCTACTTTGCCAATTGCATTGAGGAAGGGTGTTAGGAGATGTACAGATCATCCAATTGGGAATTATGTTACGTATGAAGGGTTATCACCATCTTACAGAGCATTTGCTACTTCTCTTGATGATACTCAGGTTCCCAACACAATACAAGAGGCATTAAAAATTTCAGAATGGAAGAAGGCAGTACAAGATGAGATTGATGCACTTGAGAAGAATGGGACGTGGACTATCACAGATTTGCCGGTTGGGAAGAGGCCTGTGGGGTGCAAGTGGATTTTCACCATAAAATACAAAGCAGATGGATCAGTCGAAAGATTCAAGGCTCGTTTGGTAGCTAGAGGGTTTACACAATCCTATGGGATAGACTATCAGGAGACTTTTGCTCCTGTTGCAAAACTGAACACTATCAGGATCCTTCTCTCATTGGCTGTCAATCAAGATTGGTGCTTGCAACAACTGGACATAAAAAATGCGTTTCTAAATGGGGACCTAGAAGAGGAAGTCTACATGGAAATACCACCTGGTTTCGAAGAAAGTATGGCAAAGAATCAGGTTTGCAAACTCCAAAAATCATTGTACGGCCTTAAACAATCTCCTCGAGCCTGGTTTGATAGATTCACAAAAGCAGTCCTGAAGCTGGGCTACAAACAAGGTCAGGCTGATCATACTCTATTTGTCAAGAAATCTCATGCCGGGAAATTGGCCATATTGATAGTTTATGTCGATGATATTATTCTATCTGGAAATGATATGGGGGAGTTACAGAATTTGAAGAAGTATTTGTCAGAAGAGTTTGAAGTTAAAGACCTTGGAAATTTGAAATATTTCCTTGGTATGGAAGTGGCTAGATCAAGGAAAGGAATCGTAGTCTCTCAAAGAAAATACATACTCGATCTTCTTAAGGAGACCGGTATGCTTGGATGCAAACCAATTGATACTCCTATGGATAGTCAGAAGAAACTTGGTATCGAGAAAGAAAGTACACCGGTAGACAGGGGGAGATATCAGCGGCTTGTCGGGCGCTTGATTTATCTCTCACACACTCGGCCAGATATTGGCTTTGCAGTGAGTGCTGTAAGTCAATTCATGCACAGCCCCACTGAGGAACACATGGAAGCAGTCTACAGGATTCTTAGATATTTAAAAATGACACCAGGGAAAGGCCTATTCTTCAGAAAGACAGAGAACCGTGACACTGAAGTATACTCAGATGCGGATTGGGCAGGAAACATCATTGACAGGCGGTCCACTTCCGGATATTGTTCTTTTGTCTGGGGAAATCTTGTTACCTGGAGGAGTAAGAAGCAATCAGTTGTAGCCAGAAGTAGTGCAGAAGCTGAGTACAGAGCTCTTGCACAGGGAATCTGTGAAGGGATTTGGATAAAAAGGGTTCTTAGTGAACTGGGACAAACGAGTTCATCTCCAATTCTGATGATGTGTGATAATCAGGCAGCTATAAGCATAGCAAAGAACCCCGTGCATCATGACAGGACCAAGCATGTTGAGATTGACAGACACTTTATCACAGAGAAGGTGACTAGTGAGACGGTCAAATTAAACTATGTTCCTACCAAGCACCAAACCGCAGACATCCTCACCAAAGCTTTACCTAGGCCTAACTTCGAAGACTTAACTTGCAAGCTGGGATTATATGATATATATTCTCCAGCTTGAGGGGGAGTGTTGAAATAATGCCAAAGTTAGGACTTTAATTTAGGAATAAAAAAGGAGAGATCATTTAGGATATTTCCTTATGATTTAGTTTCCTAATTTTAGGAGAGAATTAAGCTAGATTGATTGTTTCTTATTCAGTCATTTGTGTATATATATGTGTATGGTGTGTACCGATTCATGATCAATAAAGGAGTTCAGAAATTCTTCACTAACCAAGCAAAACCTTGTTTTTTGGAGGGGCTTTTGATTTCCACAGAAAATTGGCCGAAAGGAATAGGATAGGATTTAAGTCATTGGACAAGGCCAAGATAAAATATTTTTACTATGAATAAGCCTGAGGAGGACAAAGACTAGGCTTTGTGAATCCACAACAAAAAGAAACAAGTAAATTGAATTAAGGAAAGACGTGAGTCTTTCAAGAAGTTAAATTTTTATGTCAATGAGATTAGACGAAAGATAAAATTCTAAGAGAGCGATATGACTTACCAATGACAATTGAGACAATGAGATTTTTCACTACGATAACTCTATAGAGAGCTGGGAATTGTGAACACAAAGGCTGGTCACTCCACTATAGATCATCCTAGAATCGACTTATCTCCACATTCCCCACCACAAGACAAATCCATATGGGGAGAAGTCCTCAAAAACTTGTGCAATAGCCTTCCAAGGACATCTATGTGACCATCAAACCATCATATCGGCATCTCATCCATTAGAACGTGTCCCATAAATGCTTGTAACAACCTGATGCCATAAACCACAACTTTCCCTAGGAAACCTCTAAAGCCACTTCCCTAAAATAGTATGATTTCTCAATGAAGTCTTCCTAATCCCTAGACCTTCAAACTCCTTTAGCCTACACACTACATCCCAATTGATAAGATGATCTTTCTTATCTTCCCTAACCCTTGACTAAAGGAAGTCCCTTTGCAATTTCTCAATCTTTGAGGCTATTGATGCTAGGATCCTGAAAAGAGAAAGGAAATAGCTAAAGATATGAGATAGACATGACTAAATTAAATTTATCCTCCACCTAAAGACAAAAAGGCCTTTTTCCACCCATCCAACCTCCTCAAAATTCTATCAACCACTGAATCCTAAAATCCTATTATCTTTGGGTTCCCTCCTAAGGGAAGACCCAAATAAGACAAAGGTCACTTTGACACTCTACAATCAAGGATCGAAGCCAACCTAGATAACAACTCTTAACTTATATTAATACTGGAAAGGGTGCTCCTCTCTAAATTGATTTTAAACCCTAACAATCGCCCAAAAACCAATAGGATTAGCTTAAGGTTTTGCAGATATTCCAAAGAGGCTTTAAAGAAGAAAAAGGCGTCATCTACAAATTGTAACAGAGACACTCTAATCCTATCCCTAACCATAATGAAACCCTTTGTTAAATCACTTTCCTCCACTCCGATCATCATCCTACTTAGGACATCCACTAATTTGGTAAAAAGGAAAGGAGAAAGAGGGTCTCCCTTGTCTTAAACCTCTAGTGGCCTTAACTTAACCTTTAGCATTTCCAGTGACTAGGATTGCAAAACTTGTTGAAGACAAGCATCCCCTCATCCAAGATCTCCATTTTTAGCTAAAACCCCTCTTTTTTAGCACATGGTCTAAGAAACCCCAATCCACATGATCATTGGCCTTTTCAAAATCAATTTTGAAGACCACCCCTTCCTCCTCCAACCTCCCTTTCTCATCTACCACTTCAATGGCTATCAATACAATATCCAAAATTTGTCTCCCTTCAACAAAAGCTTCAAAAGATACAAAGATTGTTTCACAGAGAACTCTGTGTAAACACCCTAATAAGACCTTAGCTATTATCTTATATAAACTTGTAACCAAGCTAACAAGTTTGAAATTTGAGATTTTAATGGTTTGACTCTTTTTGGGCACAAGAGCAATGAAAGTAGCATTAGTAGTTTGATTTATTACCCCATTATTGTGGAACTCTAGAAACACCCTCACAAGGTCCTCTTTAATCACATCTCAGCACTCTTTATACATTGCAATAGTTATCCCATCAAGGTCAGGGGCCTTTTCCTTATTCAATTGGAAAACTGCAAGGAGTACCTTCTCTTTAGAAAGGGCAGTCTAGCCAAGCAACACTCTCTCTAAAGATGGGAGACCAATCTAAACCTTCAACCCTCCAAGCAACACCTATGGGTTTGGAGTCGAGCTTCCCAAAAAAATTTACCCTCTCCTCACAAATAATTTCAATGTTGCTTAGAATAACCCCCTCAGATTCCCCAAAGGAGCATCCATCAAAGTTAAACTTTATCAAACCCTAAGGTGGTGGCTTCCAAGTTTTCACAATAATCATAAAGGGGTAGAACGGCACACTGGTTTCTGATCCCAACTAAGGAATGAGAATACCTTGTAATTCCTTGGTTAAATATTTCTAACAAAAAGAAGCATCACTAACTTCATGTAAAAAAATTCTCCCATAATTAAAGCATTCAAAATCAAACATAAGTGTATTCCTCACTTCCAAACCTAAAAGGAAGAAACCACACACACACCAACTTCATGTTGAAAAATTCTCCCATCATTAAAACATTCAAAATCAAAGACGCAAGTGTATACCTCACTTCCAAACTTAAAAGGAAGAAAGCACACACACACACCCAAATGAAAACCTTCTAGAAAAGAGGAAATGAGGAGAATTCCAAGTAAAACTTTCAAAAGTATAGAAACTTCTACCAACTACTATAATGAAAGGGCAATATGAAGAACAAGAGATCCATTATTTCCTTGTCATTGTTACGATAGACAAGATTTCAAGGAAACACCTTTATAAGGCTTAACGCTTCGAAAGTATTCACCTAGTTATCAACAAAGTTGTGCCAAAAGCTTTAACCAAGGAAGAAACTTTAGAGAATAGCATCAACCTAAAGAAGAATAGTGTTCAAATATCAACACCAGAGATGAAGGATCATAACCATCATAAACTATTTTAGCCTTTTTATCCTTCTACACAAGTTATTTACTCGGATTCACAAGTGGATTAAAGAATCATCGCTTGAGATGACTCACATTTGAACACCAAGGCTTATTGGATTAGACCCAAATTATGGGCTATCTAGTGCTGAATTGCATAGCATATGTAACACATGTCTAGATATTATAACTTACAAGAAAAGCCTAAGTTGAGTAATAATTGTGAACAATCTAAAAAAGGAAAAAAAAAAAAAAAAAAAACATCATAAGGTGTAATAATATGTTTTACATAGATCAATCAGCTGCCATAAACCACCTACTTCATCAAATCTTGGGCCGGTCGTGCATGCAAAAGACATTAAACACAAGCCAAGTAGAGTTAATGTCTCAAAAAATATCATACCGTTTCGAAAGCATGAAAAATTAAATGATACATAATTATTTTAGATAACCCAATCTTTTAGTTGGAGCCCAAAGGCCTCATATGCAAAAATAATTGCAACATATTATTAATAACCATGACTTTTTCCTTCCTAGATGTACTTCAATTTTTAGTGGAAAAAAATATTTTCCTAGTAATATCATATCAAGACTATGACAAGAAACGAGTAAGCAGGAAAGGATTAGATGGCAACCCACTATATCTCCTTCCCTTTGATAACTCCCAAAATTCCTACAATCGGAAATAATCTCTATAAAAAGCTAACTCACAACTCTTCCCCCACTTTTTAATTTATTTTGATAGGTAAACAAAGCAAATATATTAAAAGCGCTTGGAAAAGGGGCACAACGTACACACAAAGTATACAAGTAGCAACTAAATACAAGCAAAAGGAAAGAGAAACAACAAACCAACCCTCAAAACTAAAGGCTTCACCCTAAGACCTACCAAAACAAAAACAAAAAACCCAGACTTAGCAAACCCTTAGGTGAAACAACCACATCCCCTCTTCCTTGCCCTTCCTAAAACCACCACCTTCAACCCCCTTAAGAAATTTCAATCCCAAAACACGACATACAGGGTCACTTACAAACCATCTCCTACCCACTACTCCGGTTCTTCTCCCTTTTATTAGAATTACAGTAATGGATCGAGCATTCCAAATTTCAAAGCTCCCTAGTAAAGCAGGGTGTTGAGGATGGCCTCCTCTACGCTATCGAAACTTTGCGACCCTTTCTATTTTCCATCTTTCTTAAGAGTGAAGCAATTTCCTTCTCATGCTCATCCACTAGCAATCCCACGAACTTGCTAAAGAGATAAATTTCTTAAACGAAGGATCGAAAAGGCTCTCTACTGTCGATGAGCCCCTACTAGGACTCTCAAAACCCGAATCCCCCTCCTCATTATACGCTTCTTAGTTCGTCATCTTGGTATCTTTGGGCTGATTCTTTAGGGATTCCACAACCAAGCCCTCACTAGAAATCATACTTAGAGGCTTGTAAACGTCACCCTTGCTCCCTCCAAGGAACCATGCTTTTGGTTCTCCCATTAGAAATTGTCTTTGGACATGGAAGAAGTTGAAGAAGATCCTTCTCCCAACAAACATACTGGAGAAGAAAACTTACTAAAGGATTCCACTTCAAATAAAAGAGCGGCACCAACAACAGGCGCTCTCTCCTTTGAGCGCACAAAAGAGCAAACTAGGAGAGATCAAGATATGTGGTCACAACCCAACCTTGGGCCATAAAAAAAAACTGGAACTTATTGAGCTTCCTTTTTGAGCGCTTTCGTCAAAAGGACCTCATCAATGAACGCAAAACAAGAGGTCGTCAAAAAGGGCCCTAATTGCATCGCTCGACTCTCTATTGCTCCCCCAAAAGCTTCGTCACCACACTACTTTCTACCCAACCATTCACAGTGGTAGAATGAATCTCTTTGAGAAGCCCCCAAGGAACCCTTCAACGCCCCCAACCCCCCTCCCCAAAAGAGAAGCCCAACTTGGGAATCTATGAACTTCTTCCAACAATGCATCTTCAAAGAGCAACATGCCTCTAGTAAGTGGTGGAGCCATTAAGTTTGGTTGGGGAGGTGCGGCAAATCTATCTATCTATCTACATTACAATAAATCAATCATAAATTTTAAAAATATGATATATTTCTTATCATTTAAGGAACTAAATAGTTTAGGCATTGATATTACAAATATGCAAAAATATCAAATTAAATCAACAACTTTCCAAAAATATTGGTTAAAAAAAATAGATTTTACAAATATATATATATCAAGAGAGTTGTAAAATGATTAGAAATCTAATTAGAAAATATTAAATTTTTTTCATAAAAATCTTTTAAAAACTTTTTCAATAAATTTTATAATTTTTAAATAAAATTTGAGATTTTTTTTTTCCAAATAAGTATAAAATCAATTGAAAGTGATGAAATGTTTTACTTAAAAATTATCTATTATATAATAATATCTCTAACATATTAAGTGTCTTAACATTTAAACTTTTAATGAATATGATATCAACTTAAATAAAGTACTAGTTACTAAGAATTTGATATTTATTGTTGTCTAAGTTCAAAGCTCTTTATTAGTTACATTATCTTTAATGGCTAAGACTAAATATAAATCCAATTAATGTGAATAAATTTAAAATTTTCAAATGATGGAAGAGAATATACCATGAAAAAATTATTTAATAAAATATAAAATACAAAATGATAAAATAAATAAATAAAATATTAATTTTATTCAAAAAAAATATAAGATGGAAAAAAAATTCAGATAATGTTAGCATATGAGGAAAAAATGATAAAAATCAAATCAAAGGAAATAATAAATAAAGGTATTAAGTATATTTTATAAAATATTATATTTTCTTTTTAATTTTATTTAACTTATAAAGTAAAGGTTAATTTCACTCATTTGAATTAAATACATAAAGTTCTTTGAGGTTTGGATTAAATATCCTTAGTTATTATTAACTAGAAATTTCAATAAATAACTCCTTTATTTTAAGCGGAAAGGAAAACAAATGAAATTAACAAATAAATAGGATAAGGAAGGATATTTGATGAAATTTCAAAGTAATGATGGTTAGGTATATTCAATCCAAACCTTTAAGAAAGGTGAATGGAATTAACTCTACAAAGTATATTTTTTTATTTTATATTTTTAAATTTATAAATTTATTTTTCTTTAACTTTTTTATGCTATTTGAAATGTAATTATTTTTTATATTTGAAAAAATAAAAATTATATTTATATTTATAAGGGTTCACTTTGCTTTTTTAAAATCTCTAACTATATATAAGAATTTTCCTTTTTTTTTGGGGGGGCAGGGGGGGGGGGGGGGGGGGGGAAGGGGGAATTTATAGGGAATAATACATAAGATTTTTATTTTTAGGAAATTTGAGGGGGGACATATGCCCCTACTAGGCACTTAGTAGATCCACCCCTACCTCCAGTCGTGTGGTCATCAAGCCACAGCAGCCCCCCATCCCGTAACAAGGTGGGAACTTGAAAGATTGCTACTTCCCAGCAGCTTCTCTCATCATCACACAACACACATCCCCCTCCAATACAACAACTCCAAGGCTCTAATGACCCCTTATATCTTTCCACAAGGGTACCTGAATCTGATTGAGCTCTCAACCCAAAACATGGGCTTTTAAATTGGTCCACACTCTTAGTGGGTTGGGCTGGAGAAAAAGGCCTAGGGACCTCTTTAGAGCCACTAAAGACCCAACCTGTAACGACCCGCTCCCAACCGTTTAGATATTATCCGCTTTGGACCCAAAAGAGCCCTCACAGCTTTAAAACACGTCTACTTGGTTAAAAGGAGCCTCTACATATATAGCGTCAGGAACATTCTCCCCTATCCGATGTGGGACATCAGAAACACCCCCCCATGCAAACACAACGTCCTCGTTGTGTCTCCTGGGACTACGGTGCCAAACAGACAAACACTTCTTACGGGGCCAAACAAACCCCCACACCGGGGTCGAGGATCGGCTCTGATACCATTTGTAACAACCCACTCCCAACCATGTAAATATTGTCCACTTTGGACCCAAAGGGGCCCTCACGGCTTTAAAACACGTCTACTTGGTTAAGAGAAACCTCTACATATATAGCGCCAGAAACATTCTCCGTCCCACATCAGATAGGGGAGAAAGTTCATAGCACTATATATGTAGAGGTTCCTCTTAACCAAGTAGACGCGTTTAAAGTCGTGAGGGCCCCTTTGGGTCCAAAGCGGACAATATCTACACGGTTGAGAGTGGGTCGTTACACAACCCCCATTCAAATACTTATCCTCCCCACTTTGGGCAACACCACCAACCACTCGGTCCACTCTTTTGGTAGTGGCACTACTAGACATCCCATTAGCCTCAAATCATTTGTTCACTTTTGATTTCCCACATAGCAGGCCATTGGAGTCCACTGCCCCCTTTCTCACATCACCCTTCTCCTTCCACTCATAAGAAGCCACCTCACACTCTTCAGTTTGACTCTTCCCAAAATTTTCTCCCATTCCCTTCATGGCATGCGCACTGCCATCACCCTCAGCCCCAACCTCCTGCATGTTTCCTTTGGGTTACTACCTGTGACATCCATGGTGGAATTTCCCAAAACAGCTACACAACAAAGCAAACAGAACCCACCACCACCTGCAACGAGCTCAGTACTTTCCTTCCATAAAATGTTACCAGAATACTGGCCCATTGGCTATGGTGATTTTTAGCAATAACTTCATCTCCTACCAATTTGAAAAGTTCCTTACTCCACAGATGCAAAGGGAGACCTAGCAATCTAACCCACATTTCTTTTGCATGAAACCCACTTCGAAAACACCCCACTTCAGGGACCCACCTGTTTAAAAGCAACAGTTTATTTTCAAACCATCTCAGCCCCCTGTTTAGCACTAATTCAGCATCTGAGGAAACTTCAAAATCAAATAAAATAAAAGAACCCCCTACCAAGGATGTCGTCACTCTTCCCCACAACTGCCAGTTTTGAACAACCCAAGTGTTTAAAACATTCAAGTCAAGAACTAGGTCACCAAAATCCCCCCCTCTGCCCACCAAACAAGACTGTAAAAAGACTACATCCATAAGAGAACTTCCCTTTCTTCTAACTAGATCCAAATAGCCTCCCCCAGCTCACCTAAAACTTTTTGGGTTTTGTCTACAAAGGACTAAGTCACTAAAACCTTTACCTTTCTCTTTTCTAGCAACTGTAACTTCCCATTGCAACCTGCCCTAGCCCCTAAGGAGGGAATAAATAAGACTACAAAGCTTAACCGCTAGTGTGCTCCAACCCCCTAAGGCTCCCCTTCCTTCTGGGAAAACTAGAACAAACTTCTTTGCCTCTGCTGAGAACATTGTACACTGAATAAACCTACCAGCTCCATTACTACGAAACTACAGCTTGAACCTTCTCCCCCTTTCCTCCACTCCAAAGGGCCTAAGGAGCCTTTTTCCTCCCTGCAGCACAGCTCCACTCTTTAAAGCAAACTTGACAAGCTTAGCCCCCTGAATCTGATCCAGTGAGAGAAACCTTCTCCTCCTCTCTCCACTATTTTCCCTTTCAAACAGCCTAGCCTCCTCAATACAAATCTCAAAAGACTTTCACATATGGAATAATCTGTGGATAGTCCAATCCTCTTAGCAAATAAAACAATTTTATGTCCACCTTAAACTTACACCACAATCCAAATTAGTGTCTCTATCAGCATTTCTCTATTGTAAGAACAAGACATCCTCAATTTTTCTTTCTTTTGAAACCTTTTTTGGCAGTTTGGGTTGATTAAAGATACACTTCTGTATAGAAATTCTCAAATGGGACAGATCCCATTAGCCATAAGTAGTTCAAACTAGGTCAAGATTAACCTAAAAGATATATACTCTTTGTATAAAGGATTATCTACTTTTGTGCTCACTATTTCAATGTAATTAAATGGTTATTTCTGATCAAACAACAATTACCCCTAAAGATACCTTCACCATCTTGTGGGTCAGATTAGTAGATTAACTTCATAAAAGTCAACTTCACAGGATGAGTCCTAGTCACTTGATAACATGCTATTTTTTAAATCTTTTCTACAAGGGATTTCAACCATTCAAAATATTTTATTACAATCAAATGATTAAAATCAATTATTTTTTTGGTTATTTTTCTTGCCACTAATGAAAACAGTTATTTTTCTTGCCACTAATGAAAAAAAGTTATTTTCTTAGTTATTTTTATAATACATTATAATTCATTACACATGCAGTATATCCTTTTCATCACATTGAAGCGAAGGACCCTTGATAGCTGAAAGTGAAACCCCTGCCTTTTCCCATGAGGAGCACAACAATCATAATGCTGCTCCCATTTAAATGCTAAAAGTAAAGACAACTTTGCATAAACTTTGTATGTAAACAATCAAAACCCTTAAGTCACTATATGAGAAACCACAAAGAGAACGCGAGAGAGAGAGAGTCTATAACATTATATTGCACTAGTGGACTGCCTGGTCTCAATCTCCCCCCTTTCCCTTTCACTAGATGTCCTTTTGCATTAAAGAGTGTCTATGAAAAAAATTTAAGAACTCCATTGCAAGTAACTGCTCTCCAAAGTTGGCAAGATGATAGAAATGCGTCCCATACATATGAGTCTATGACATGTACAGCCTTGACTATAAAAGTGGAGGAGAGAAATAACCAAACAGCCAATCCCATAACACCAAAAAACGAGGAAAGAAAAGGAAAATTGCTCATTGCTACTAAAAACTTCAATTATTTTCTGTTCATTTCCATCATTTTGAGTAGGAAAAAAGGGTGTAGGTGATAATCAAATTGATTGAGTTAATCAAACTTGAAAGCTGGACTCAAATGCAATTTAAAGCGTTGGAGACTACAATAAGACTAAAAATTTTCAAATTTAAATTATTGCCCCAGTCTACAACGAGGGTGCACTCAAACCCGGGGCAATAAACTTGTGCTTTTCCCAACCATTTAAGGAAGACATTTTAAGACAACACACAATCATAATGGTCATATTTTCATTTCTAATTATGTAAATCCCGTCAAAAACACAATGAGAATAAATACCCACAACTGTCGAATTTAATGAAGAACTCCAATGAAAACAATATTGAAAGAGCCAGTTGATAACATTAAACTTTAATCAAATATGAAATATTTTATGTTGCATCCATATAGGGCCCAATATTGGAGGGTAGAATTTTTCTACATCACCGAAATTGGGGAAGCAAGTCTCCTTATGAATGTTCCATTTGGTTGCCAAGAAAACACAAGAAAATAAAAGAGACTAAGACTTTGAATCTTAGACAAAGCATCGTCATCAATCAAATCGGACTGATTAATCTCCACTCTTTCCAACCCCAATTTTTCCACCACCCAAACAGAGAGAACGAACATCACACCATCAAACAACAAAGAAACAAGAAACCCCAACCCCACAGAATCTATTGCATTTGAATCAACAAGGATATCCCTTAGACGGATCGAGATGGAGAAAAGAAAAATTAAGCAAGAACCTGCAAAACGCTGTTGCAATAGCAAGTGTTGCCGAAGTTCTCGAGACCAAAGTAGCGTTCCCCTTCAGGGAATTGCTCCCCCAGAGCCTTCTCCAGTTTCGACCCAGTCGCACCCATCACCGTACGTCTCTCTCCCTCTTTTTCTAAATGCCGGGAGTTGCGAACAACCGGCCGGGTAACTCTCTCCCCATTCGCTTCTCCAAATTGAGATGATCTGGGTTTCGCTAACCTTTTTGATTATATGTAAGCTTTATTGTCTCCTCTCACAAATACTGTGTTCTAGTTGACTTCACAAGCCATACCACGCTGCTGTCCTTTTCTCCTCTTGTTAAACATGCGTGATTTCTAATTGTATTTAAATTTCCACAGTTTTCCCATACCCTTTGTTTTTAAGAAAAAAAATTTGAGGTTTCGTTGAAACTCTTTTCCAATGTTGTAAAGCTAATTTTAGTTAATTAGAATTTTTTTTTTAAAATAATGACTAAGAGTTCATTTGGTAACAATTTTAAAAAGTACTTTTGATATTTTTAATACTTCAAAATTTTTATCATTTAAGTGTTAAAAATGTTATAAACGTTTTTATAGAATCATTATCAAATGCACTCTAAAGCACACAACACAAGAAATTGAGAAAGTATTTAAATCTGCATCCAATACCCTTTGGAGACCACCATTTTCACCAAGCTTATCTTTGACCCAACATTTGAAATTGTTATCCAAAAATCAATCATATCACGTCCCCTTTGGTTGAGCATGATAAGATTTTCAATAAATGCTCAATATAAAAAACGAATCATCATGTAATGAACCATTAAAATTGTGGTTAGCATTTCTAGATTTGGAAGTATTAGTATAAAAGTGTTGCACAAGCCTTCATTTTTTTTTATAGGACTCATTTAGATTGAAATGAAGAAAATCGAAAGTCTTTGGACATTTTTTCCAATTTAGGACGACCACTTTTTTTATTGCCTCATTCTTCAATCATGATCATGGGTTAAGATGTTTAAGGTATCCTAGATGATATGTGCAACAAGTCTAAGATATTTTCAAAACAAAAACTCTAGTCAAACATGAGTTTTTCACTCCAGGCATCCTTTTAGGCTTTGCAAGCACTACTAGGGTAGGTGGGGTTGCCTTAGCCTTCATAATTTCACTTGGAAGCGCAACAAACCATTTTCTTTCCTTCTTCACCCTTAGATTTCTAGGCCTCATCATCCTTCGAAAGTATTGCAACACTATAAGAGGTAAACATAGGTAACGACTACAGAAGAGGAAACTTACTTCCCTTTTATATAAAAATTTAGAAGACCCTCCACATCCCCTTTCACATCTTAATCGATGCAATGATGTAAAAGAGATCGAAAAGTCTTCTAAGTAATTAAAGCTCAATTTTAGGAAACAATTTCTCTTTTTATGAGGAATGCACTAGAGAATAAGATGTTTTGATTGAGGGCATAGATAACAAGGAAAAAGATCGATATCCCTATGAACGGGTACCAATTCTTCTTTTTCTAAAGAGTAATAAGATTTAAAAATGAAAACAAAAAGGAAGCTCATACTTGAGTCCTACTAAGAGTGTTGGCCTTAAGTGATCTGAAAGGTAGAATCTTTGCAAAACAAAACTAGCAGTAGAAAAAAAGAATAGTAAGAAAAGTGAATATATATATATATATATGAAAAGAAAAGGGAAAACGAAAGAAAGAAAAGAAAAGAAATCCCTCATTCATCACATTCCCACTATTGCCACGATGATCATATTTGAAAATGAACTTGAGGTGACTTTGTTAGAAAACCACACTGCACACACTGGTTAGTTCATAAGAAAATAAAAGAAAACTGGAAAAAAAAACAGAGAATTAAGGAAGAAGATTAGACCGAGTCTTGTGGAAAACACAATCTCCTTAAAACAGATTCGCCTTCTCCACAGGTGCTTTGAGAATCGCAAGGCGTCTGTCTCCCAGGATAAAACGATCTTCGAATGGCAGCAACAGCACTCTGTAACCACTCCGTCGAACTGGAAATTGTTCAACTCTATCACGGACACGGAAGGAAGGAACTCTTAAACACTCTGACAATACTCCAAAGTTTTTCTGTACTTTTTTGAAAGAAAGTCTACCACTATTTATAGACTTCAAGGAGGGAAGAACACAAACAGGTTCAGAAAGCCAAAATGAATTTGGCTTCTTGAGACTCTTAGAATTCTGGAAAATTGAATGAATTTACTTAATTCAATGGATTTACTTAATTTCATTCATCCCCTTTTTCCAACAATTCCCCACATGAAAGAAATTAAGACACGATGAACTTTGTGATAGAGTACAACGGTTGAAACCTGCATAAGAGAGGTAGGTGTTACCCCTTGAACCTTCCCTTGTAGAAATATGTTTACTCTACTAGCTAAACAGTAGACACGATGTCCTTGAACTGCTCTGCCATTTATGTAGATGATGACATATCTCACACAGGAATCTTCCTAACATATTTCAGTTCTCACTTTTATGTTCATTTTGGCCATGAACATACGCCTGGTTCTGTAAGAGTTTAATAAGAATTGTGCCCTATTTAATTCCCTTAGAAGCGGCCCCACTTCACTCTTACATAGGTGATCTCTTAATCACGAGTAACCCGCATTACTCTGTTCGGATTTCCGAAGCATAAGGATCATTAAAAGCATAGCTTACCCTTTCCTCTTACGGGCATCACTATTTTATCATAGGAATGGACTAGGGAAGATCCCCACAGTGATTTAACAAAGTCTTTACAGTTTAGTTGTCCCTTTTGAACCTAGATCTCGAGATCTCCAGTCAACTAGGTTGGGTATCCACTGTATTGACTTATTCTTTTATGGGCTTTAGTCCCATTCCCCTTGATGACTTTTCAACTAACTCTCTATTTAACCCTTTGGTTAGTGGATCCGCAATGTTATCTTTGGATTTCACATAGTCCACAAAGATAACCCCAGTTGAGAGTAGTTGTCTAATGGTATTGTGTCTACGACGAATGTGTCTAGACTTACCATTATACATATTACTTTGTGCTCTACCAATTGCAGATTGACTATCACAATGTATGCAAATTGGAGGCACAGGCTTTGACCACCTTGGAATATCCTCTAGGAAGTGGCGTAACCATTCAGCCTCTTCCCCACATTTATCTAGTGCTATAAATTCAGATTCCATTGTGGATCTGGCAATAACCGTTTGTTTTGAGGATTTCCACGACACTGCTGCACCTCCTAGTGTAAACACATAACCACTATGGGATTTTGAGTCTTTAACATTAGATATCCAATTCGCATCACTATATCCTTCAAGTACAGCAGGATATCTCGTATAGTGCAGCCCATAATCACGAGTAAACCGTAAGTACTTTAGTACTCTTATAATTCCTTGCCAATGCTTGGCTCCGGGATTACTCGTATATCTACTCAGTTTACTAACCGCATAGGCTATGTCTGGTCTTGTACAACTCATTAAGTACATTAGACTGCCTATTATTCTAGAGTATTCTACTTGAGAAACACTCTCACCTTTATTCTTGGACAAATGTAGAGTTACATCCACCGGTGTTCTAGCAACTCCAGAATTATCTTTATCAAACTTTCCAAGAATTTTGTCTACATAATGTGACTGACTTAATATGAGTTCATATGATGTTCTTTTGATTTTTATTCCCAATATAACATCAGCAAGTCCCATGTCTTTCATGTCAAACCTTGAATTCAACATGTTCTTTGTAGATGTGATCATCTTATCATCACTACCAACAATAAGCATGTCATCTACATACAAACATACAATGACATATCCATGTTCTGTATCCTTGACATAAACACACTTGTCACATTCATTGATTTTGAAGCCATGTGACAGCATAACATTGCCAAATTTTTCATGCCATTGTTTTGGTGCTTGTTTTAAGCCATACAAAGATTTCACCAGTTTACAAACTTTCTTTTCTTGTCCTGGAGCTGAAAAACCCTCAGGTTGCTCCATATAGATTTCTTCATCTAAATCTCCATTTAGAAAGGCTGTTTTTACATCCATTTGATGTATTTCAAGATTTCTCAATGCAGCAATTGCAAGTACCATCCTTATGGAATTTATTCTCGTCACAGGAGAATATGTGTCAAAATAATCTAGGCCTTCAGTTTGTCTGTAGCCTTTGATTACAAGTCTTGCTTTATACTTGTCAATTGATCCATCTACTTTCATTTTTCTCTTGAAAATCCACTTGGAACTTAAAGGTTTACAACCTGGTGGAAGATCCAATAGTTCCCAAGTATGGTTTTGCAATATGGAATCAATTTCACTCTTAATGGCCTCTTTCCACATAAGACCTTCTGTAGAGTTCACTGCCTCTTTAAAAGTTTGAGGTTCGCCTTCAAGCATAAAAGTTAGAAAATCTGGACCAAAAGACTTTTCTGTCCTTACCCTTTTGCTACGTCTAGGTTCTACCTCAACTTCTTCATTTTGATCCTGACTCTCAAGCATTCTTTTTTATGAACTTGACTCTTCTTTGGATTTACATGGAAATACATCTTCAAAGAATGATGCATTCCTTGATTCCATTATCGTTATGAATATCTGGGATATTTGATTCATAAACAAGAAACCGATAAGCATTACTATTATGTGCATAGCCAATGAAAATGCAATCAATAGTCTTAGGTCCTATTTTCACCTTTTTAGGTGGAGGAACTGCCACTTTAGCAAGACATCCCCACATTCGTAAGTATGTGTAGGATGGCTTTCTTCCTTTCCATAACTCATATGGAGTCTTTTCTGCTTTCTTTTTGGGTACCTTATTCAAAAGGTAATTAGCAGTTAAAATGGCTTCTCCCCACATGTTTTGTGGCAAACTAGAACTTATTAACATTGCATTCATCATTTCCTTTAAGGTACGATTCTTTCGCTCAGCCACTCCATTGGATTGAGGCGAATAAGGTGCTGTTGTTTAGTGTATAATCCCATGTTGAGCACAAATGTCAACAAATGGCGATTCATACTCACCACCTCGATCACTTCTTAGTACCTTAATTTTCTTGTTGAGTTGATTCTCAACTTCGGTTTTATAGAGAACAAATTTCTCTATAGCTTCATCCTTGCTTTTTAGTAAATACACATAACAGTATTTGGTGCTATCGTCAACAAAAGTAATAAAATATTTATTACCACCTCTTGTTTATACAAATTTCAAATCACAGATATCACTATGGATCAAATCAAGGGGTTCAGTGTTTCTTTCAACACTTTGAAAAGATGACCTTGTTAGTTTTGCCTCAACACAAGTTTCACATTTATGGTTGGAGTTAATTTGGAATGTTGGTATATGATTTAAGTTAATTAATCTACGTAATGTATCATAATTAACATGTCCTAATCTACCATGCCATAGATTAGAAGACTCAAGCATGTAAGTAGAAGTACTAGCTTTATTCATATTTGACTTAATAATAGTCATTACATTGAGTTTCCACATTCCATCACTCATATACCCTTTCCCAACATACATTCCACTCTTGGACAAAACAACTTTGTTTGACTCAAAGACCAACCGAAATCCATGATTATTCAGCAATGAACCAGACACCAAGTTCTTGCGAATTTCCGGTACATATAAAACATTGGTCAGAGTCAACTCTTTCCCAGAAGTCATCTTCAAGATTACTTTACCTTGACCCTTGATCTCAGAGGTGGCAGAGTTCCCTATGAACACTTTTTCCCCATTCTCAATTGATTCAAAAGTGGAGAACATTTTCTTATCAGAGCATACATGGCGAGTAGCACCAGTATCAATCCACCATTCCTTTGGGTTAGAACCCACCAAGTTCACCTCAGAGACTACTGCTGTGAGGTCAATGTCATAAACATTTTTAGTGATGTCGTCAATCACATTAGCTTCCTTAGGTTTATTCTTTTTGGGCAGTCTACAATCAACAGACTTGTGACCTTGCTTACCACAATTGAAGCATTTCCCTTGAAATTTCGGCTTCTTTGAGATCCCTCTTTTAGGTCCCAACTTAGATCCTTTCCCTTTGTTGTTGTTCGTCTTCGCCTTGGAACTTTGACCATGTTCCACAAAGTTAGCCTTGGCCTCATTTAGAGTGTGCGCCCCTTTCTTTTCAGATCTTCTATTATCTTCTTCAATGCGAAGTCTAATAATTAGATCCTCGATGCTCATTTCCTTTCTTTTGTGCTTGAGGTAATTCTTAAAATCTTTCCAAGCAGGGGGTAGTTTCTCAATAATAGCTGCTACTTGGAAAGTTTCACTCAACATCATTCCCTCAGCATGTATCTCATGCAAGATTACTTGAAGTTCTTGGACTTGACTTACCACAGTCTTGGAATCTACCATCTTATAGTCGAGGAAGCGACCCACAACAAATTTCTTAGCCCCGGCATCCTCAGTTTTATATTTCCGGTCTAGAGATTCCCATAGCTCCTTAGCTGTTTTCTTATCAGAATAAACATTATACAACGAATCAGCTAAACCATTCATGACATAATTTCTACACAAGAAGTCAGAATGTTTCCAAGCATCTATAGCACTGATGACTTGGATATCGTGTTCGTCTTCTTTGAGCTTAGGAGCATCCTCAGTCAAGAATCTTGCAAGATTCAACGTGGTCAAATAGAATAACATCTTTTGTTGCCACCTTTTAAAATTTAGTCCACTGAACTTCTCTGGTTTTTCTCCTGGTGAGACAGAGATTGGTACAGCAGTAGGCATCGCTGGCACTTGGGCCACAGTAGGGGTTGCCATTGGGGCTAATTCAGTTACAACAACGTTATCGGATTCAGTTGTCATTTTCCTGAAACATCCAAGAAAATGTGTCAATTTCTTTTTCCTTTTCTTTTTTTTTTTCCTTCAAAAACTTAAAAAAAACTGAAAATCACTTTACAGAGTATTCCCAGGAAAGCCTAGTGGGGTATAATGACCCAGACCAGGACTAGCTTCCTTAGACAGAATATTCAGTTCCCAGGAAATTGGAGGGGTCACAAATGGTCCCGCTTAAATTCCAATTACCTTAGATAGAACTTCTCTGTATCATAATTTCCAAATTTTCA
This sequence comes from Vitis vinifera, assembly GCF_030704535.1. Taxonomy (NCBI): domain Eukaryota; kingdom Viridiplantae; phylum Streptophyta; class Magnoliopsida; order Vitales; family Vitaceae; genus Vitis; species Vitis vinifera. The sequence goes on from NC_081813.1 coordinate 14,363,626, forward strand.
AAAGACTTGGTACAAACTTTATAAGAAGGTATTTTTCCCATAATAGAAAAAACATGAGTCATAGTCCAATGGTGTCATACTGAGTTGAGCATGAGAAAAAGGGCTCAGGTTAAGAGTTCGAAACTTCTTTTTGTAACAAATGGTTGTTTTTTTTTTTTTTTTTCTTCTAAAAAAAACACAAATTTGAATTTTTTTTTTCTTCAGATAAACCCAATTTCAACAAACTTATTTTTTTTTTCTTTTGAAAAAAAATATTTGTTTTTCCAAAAAAAAAAACCCAACAATTTTTTTTTTTTTTTTCACCAACCACTGGTTTTCCTTTGAAAAAATCTGTTTTAAGATTGTTAGAAAACCACACTGCACACACTGGTTAGTTCATAAGAAAATAAAAGAAAACTGGAAAAAAAAACAGAGAATTAAGGAAGAAGATTAGACCGAGTCTTGTGGAAAACACAATCTCCTTAAAACAGATTCGCCTTCTCCACAGGTGCTTTGAGAATCGCAAGGCGTCTGTCTCCCAGGATAAAACGATCTTCGAATGGCAGCAACAACACTCTGCAACCACTCCGGCGAACTGGAAATTGTTCAACTCTATCACGGACACGGAAGGAAGGAACTCTTAAACACTCTGACAATACTCCAAAGTTTTTCTGTACTTTTTTGAAAGAAAGTCTACCACTATTTATAGACTTCAAGGAGGGAAGAACACAGACAGGTTCAGAAAGCCAAAATGAATTTGGCTTCTTGAGACTCTTAGAATTCTGGAAAATTGAATGAATTTACTTAATTCAATGGATTTACTTAATTTCATTCATCCCCTTTTTCCAACAGACTTGTGGGTAAAGGTATTTAAATAGCAAATAACAGGAGATACTAGTCCAGATAAGGTTCTCTAGCCATCACACTTCCCAAAAACATCATCCCACTATAGTTAAGCATACTTATAATGTTGGATTAAACAAAAGGAAATGTTGTGCCAACGGAAGCGCCAATAATGTTAGATCAAGAATACAAAGATAAAAACAATCACACAAATATGCATGAGGTTTTAACGTGGTTTGGTCAACCATGCCTACATCCACGGATGAGAAAGAATTATTTATACAATAAAGAACATTATAAATGATAGAACCAGATACAACTATTGGGTTCCCAAAACATTTCATATTTCCTCATTCCTTGTATCCATACCCTACCACGAGACCTCTCGCTCCACCAAGTATCTCCCGTTCTTCTTCACATCTCTATCCACCTCGTATAGTTTCTATAAGCCCATTTCCATCTCATGACTTTTTCCCCTTATGACTTAGAATATTTATAAAGATGCTTCCAACAACTTTCCTTATTTTATAAGGAAGTCTAATATTACAATAATATATCAACTTATGAAATATTTTATACAATATTCTTTACAAAAGGAATTTACACTAATTAGGAATTTGGGACACTTTCCAACAAGAAAAGGGAAAATAAATTAAATAACAAGAATAAAATAAGTGTAACTAAGGGAACACAAAAATGATGAAGAATCAATGAAATACACCTATAGAGTTGCAAAAACAACAAATGTATGACAAAAAAGAATATCTCTAGCATTGTTAATGCAAAAGTTCATCAACAATGACGCCATTTTTTTTGTTAATCGAGGTTTTTTTGGTTTAAAACAAAATCTAAAATAGTTTTCAATGAAGTTTTACAAGAACAAAATTTTAAATAGAGTAGTTGTAGAAAACTTAACTTTTAAACCAAAAAAAAAAAAAAAACTAACAACTATATAACAGTTAGGTCATCTCAATAGAAAACTTTTGATTATGAGTGCTACAGGTAGGACTAGGAGGTATGAGTGATGGTTGAAAGAATTAAAATCATGAAATTTTAATTTGAGGAGAGGGGGAGGAATTCTCAACACTAAAACTAAAAGAAAGAAACAACAAAAATAATGACATGTCCCAAGAATGGAAACTAGCTTAGTTTCATTCTCTTAAGCACAACTCCCTTGGCAAGGCACTGGCATTGTGTTATCAACCTTAGGAACGAGACTTGGGTTTACATCAATCGCAAGGCTCCCATTGACATGAGCATCAACTGCCTCAATGAAAGACCAACTTGGTCTAGTTACTTTGGTTGGGTCATCGCAATTAAATGATTTAGATGAGTTCATGAATATGTCAAAAGAAATGTTTCTAGTCCATTGGATCATAGAAGTAGTGGCCCAAATTGCTTAACCTTTGGCTTTCACAACCCTAACTCTTGCTCCTCGTAAAAACTTTTTCCAATCCTCATAACTACGGACCTAGGCCAATGGAAACTTCTTTCGATCCTTGTAACCACTAACCTAAGTTATGATCCTTTTCATCCATAGACAACTAAACCAAAGATGAACTAAGCTAAGATAATGATACATGAGCTCCTTTCACCCTCGGTGCATGTAAAACACGAAAAATAAAACAAACACAACACAAAAACTGAAAAGAAACAATACACATTCATTAAAAATAAAATATTACAAAACTAAGAGAAAAACTCACTTATTTCCCTTACCATTCACTCTTTGTCGAAAGAAAAAGTTTTCTTTATTTACCATTGTTGTTTACATAGGCAATAAAATCTCTCTTTTCATCATTGTTCATGATTCACCCCCTTTGAGCTATGCCTCTTGTTCATGCTAATGATGTGATTGTTCAACCACCTTAGTCGGAAAGATGTCAGCTTGATGTGTGCAACTCTACTCAATTTATCATGTTAGTGTAGTGGCATGATGACATGGATGATGGAAGATTTAAGTGCTTCAAGAGCGATATTTCAATGCACAACTTGATGAGTGTGCTAAGGATGTGAAGATGTGGTCTATGCATAAATGGAGCAATCATAGCAATGCAATGAATTGGGCTCTAAGTATTATTGAGCCATAGCGCAATCTAAGAAAAGGTTCTTAAAGTGTGCTATTTGGTGGCCTCCCTAAGTGCATGATTGACACTACCACTGAAAGTTGTTCTACTATAGTGCTTTTATAAGTGTGCAATGTGATTTGCTGCATTAGGGATGCACTATTTCTCTTTAAACCCATTTTATTGTGCAATCTAAGGTTCTTACTTAGTGCACTAATGGGGTAACATCCCTTACTAAGACATTATTCGTTCATAAAGTCCTAAAAGGGCACAAAATGTTATAAATCCTACAAAATTCTCATAAAACACTTCAAAAAGAATTCTTCTAAGACATTAGCAACAAAATAAAGGTATGACTTGCCATGGACGCCTCAAATATATTGAAATAAGATCTTTTAGAGCCATCCCAATAAATAATTTGAGTTCTCATCAAGTCTCCTATGATACTAATGTATATATTTGATTCTAGGAAGAAAGCTTCCAATATGGAGTTCTGTGTTTTTTCACAATAGGTTGAGAGCAAATCCATAACCAACCTTGTATTTGAACTTAGATGATTGTTACACTTTTCAAGACTATATTACATTTTTTTGTCATTAAAACAAAGAGGGATGCACTAAACCACTACAAGAAGGAGGATGCCCTAAACAAACTCAAGGAAGAGAGATGTCGTAATAAGACTCAAGAAAGGAGGATGCCCTAAACAAACTCTAGGAAGGGGAATGACCTAAACAAACTTAAGGAAGGATGATGCCTTAAACAAACTCTAGGAAAGGGGATGACCTAAACAAACTTAAGGAAAGATGATGCCTTATAAAAACTTAAAAAAGGGTTATGACCAAAATAAGCACAAAGAAAGGAAATATGCAAAACAAACTAAAAGAAGAGAGATGCCCTAAACAAACTTAAGAAAGGGGTATGCCCTTAATAAACTCTAGGAAAGTAGATGCCTTGAGCAAACACAAGGAGTTAAGATGCCCTAAACATACTTAAGGAATGAGGATGACTTAAACCAACCTAAGGAAAGGGAATGAACTAAACAATCTAAAGGAAAGAGGATGCCCTAACAAACTCAATTAAAGGAGATGCCCTAAACGAACACAAGGAAAGAGGATGCAAAAAAAAAACTCAAGGAAGGGAGATGTCCTACATAAACTTTAGGAAAAGGATGACCTAAACAAACTGAAGGAAGAAGGATGCCTAAAACAAACATAAGGATGAGAGATGTCCTAAACAAACTCAACAAAGAGAGATGACCTAAACAAACTCAATAGAGGGGGATGCCTCAAACAAACTCCAATAAGGTAGACACCCTAAAAAACTATAAAAAAGAGGATGCCTTAGCAAAACTATAAGAAAGAGGATGTTATAAACAAACTCAATGAAGGACAATGAACCAAACAATCTATAGGAAATGAGATGCCTTGAAAAATACAAAGAAGAAAGATGCCTTAAACAAACTTAAGGAAGGGGGATGCCCTAAACAAACTCTAACAAATGGGATACCCTAAACAAACTCCAAGAAAAGGGATGCCCTAAACGAACTCAAGGAATGATGATGACTTAAAAAACCTATAGGAATGGGGACATGTAAACAAACTCAAAGAAGGGGCATGCCCTAAACAAACTCCAAGAACAGGAATGCCTTAAAAAAAAAATTCAAGAAAGGGGATGTCTTAAAATAAGTAAAGAAAGGGTGATGCCCTAAAAAAACTTAAGAAATGGGGATGCCCCAACAAACTTAAGTAAGAAGACGCCTTAAAAACAATCAAGAAAGAGGGATGTTTTACCGATCTTCTCTGTTGTCCAAAATACTAAGCCTTTTTACGTAGTAAATTTGATCAAGAAAAATCAGAGAAAGAGTCACTATGGCTTTTGTAGTACTCCAGGTATCATCTTCAGGGACTGGCTTACGAAATTTGTCAATACTAGGATAAATGAATCACTTTTGTTTGAATGCTAAAGTGAAAGATAATATGTGAATCAAGTGAAGCTAAGTAAAAGAACTAAATTAATAACAAAATGAATATTGATTTTTAATTCAATTAATTCAAGTATGGGGCTTTCCAAAATCTAACTTAAGGTCTAAAAATAGAGAGAACAAGGGTTTCTCAAGTAAAGTGATCTTAGGGTTTTAGGATCCTTGGTCGCTTACGATCAACTTGAGTTCTATAACTCAAAATTGCATCCAAAACCTAATTTTTACTTTTTAAAATAGATTCCTAAAACCATCAAATGAATGAGATTGATTACCATTGTAAGATTTGTCTTTCTAACCCTTTCTACTCCTTATAGCTTTGTTTTGGGGCAAATAACAATAGGGAAGACCATGATAACTACTGATCAAGAGTTACCAAGAATCACTAGTATCAGGTAATAACCTAGCATATCATTCCCTAAGCTAACTCACAAGGATATGATAAAAAAATTGATAAATTGTCGCCTAACCAATAATTAATCTCATTGTTATAATAATTTACCCATTGTTCCTATAAGTTTCTAGCTCTTAGGTTTTCATGCTTCAAGCCCCAAGTCAACTTTTTAGCCTCTCATGGGGGTGGTGTCAGAATCACAATCCATAAAAGAGTAAAAATCCATAACTTGAATAAAAAGAAACTAAAATCAATATATTCAATAAAGAAAAGAAACAAACCAAAGTTCTTGTCTTCTTCCGCCTCTAATGTCAAACTCTTTGGAAAAAGATCTAAGATTCCTAAAACCTTGAGCTAAGAGAGTTTATATAGTATCCTTAATTACCTAACATGTGGCACACTCTCATTGACCACTAATTGTAAGGAAAAGTCATAAACAACCTAAAAAGCTTCAAAAATTACGAGTTCTAAATGAGTATAAAGTGTTTTGAATTGGATGGAGGCATTTGGAACTTGTGTTGATGTGTCTCGAAGCTCAAACTCAATCACCAATGTCTGAGTTCAAAATTTGGGTGAGTTCCAAATCAATTTCGAACTCATAAGTGGAAGAGAAAAGCTCATTTCAAAATCAAAACAATGAGTTTGAAATTCACAGGGAATTTTGAACTTACCCACTGCCCATCCAAAAACTCCATGTTTTCAAGTTCGAATTGCATGCCTCTTGCTTGAAATAGGTAGTAGGATTTGAACTTAGCCTCTACCAAAAATTTTTTGGTATTCTTTTGAGTTTTAAATGACCAAAAACCATTTGGAACTCAAGTTGTCAATTTCGAACTCAACTTTCCTCTTTGACTAGGTTGCTTCAAACATGAATAACTTCCTCGTTTCAACTCCGATTTGTATGCCATTTGAAGTGTTGGATATCTGACTTCCTAAGTGTTAAAATAATATATAGTTTCCAAAAATGGACTTCGAGAAGTGCTCCAAATGTTGCCTCAAATTCAAAGTGCATGTCACTATATTTTGAGTTCCAAATTTCCATGCAAACTTGATGAATCTTGCTTCATGTCTCATTGTTCATGTTTATGTGCTTTCTCTCTTACTTCATAATGATCAATTCTCATATCCCAAACTCATGACATCCTCGTCATTCATTTCCTCAAACTCCATGAATCTTAACTTGCTCAATTCCTCATTTAACCCTTTCTTGATCTTTCAAAATCTAACATGGCTTCAACTTGTGCCATTTTCTTCCCTTAAACTTGAGATATATATCCAAAATAAATGTTAAACTCATGGCGAGGGCCGTAGCACCGATTTAGGTCGAGTTAGGTGATTTGAGTGTCCTTTAGTGCACCGATCATATCGAATATGTACCATTAGAGCACATCTTTTGACTTTAATCATCCCACTCAACCTAAACTTTGTTAGTCCCTAGCAAATAGAAAGAGCAAAAAGAATGAATAATATGTAATGGAATTCATGAAACCATAGTGACTTAACATAGTATGTTTCACACACAAGATACTCAAGTAGTCAAATTTCCTAGAATTGAGCAAGATAACACAAGATATGCAATCTCTTAGTTTTTTCACCTTATCTTCTTATACAAAGACATGCATCCATGTTTAGCATTCCCCTTAGTGTTTCTTGATTTTTCCTTCATTGGTTCTTTCCACCTTAACATCATGTGCTTAATTTTGGTGTCCCCTCATAGTATTCTTCTTAAGAATTTTTCTTAAACTCGGATTTTGTCATTCTTTAAGTTAAAGAGGGGAATTTTTTTTTTATCTTTCTTTCTTAGTTTAGGAAATTTCCTTCTATATGGCTCAATAAGGATCCACTGGCAACTCCCAAGTTTTCACCCAAGGTACCAGGTATTAAGGACCTTTATAGGCCACTTACCCTTTAGGTAGCACCCTAACTCAAGGTAGAACAAGGTCGAATTCCCCAAACTTTTATTTTAATTTTTTATTTTTTATTTTTTAAACTTAGTTTAGCTTGTGCAACGATTAAGATATCGATGACTTCTAACCAGTTGGTTTTGGCATCGGGGCTTGAAGACACAAGGTCATTACCCCCTCAGATAATTACTCAAGTTTAAATCAATCATTTTCATTTATATATATATATATATATATATATATATATATATATATATATATATATATATATATATATATATATATATATGTATGTATGTATGTATGTATGTATATATTTATTTCTTCCTCTTGTTGCTTAAGAAAAACTCATTTTAAGCTAAAGAAACTATCTTAATCAAGATACCACAAGGGTACACGTGCTTTGTGCGTGCATTGAATCTTAAATAGAAAATAGCCATAAAAGAAAAATTGAAGGTATCCCAAGGATTCTACCTAACTATTTTTGCACTTAAAGGTACAGAAAGAAAAGGTAAGCAAACTAATACTCTTGCTCTTGTTGTATCTCTTCTCAAATTCTAAATAAATAATGCTACTTAAAGCATTCTCATGCAAAATAAACCATGAGTCATTGAGGCAATTTGAGAATCACATTAACTAACCAAAGGAGTATGTAACTTTTTGAAGAAAATAGGGCTAATATACCTCCCCCCTCGATCTAAATTGCACATTGTCCCCAATGTGAAGAACACAATAAAAGAAGGAAGGATGGTAGATGATTACCTTAGAGGTTGTCCACTTTAACACATAAGAAACAAAAGGATAACCATAACACCAAGGCCAAAATAAGAAAAATCATAGATGTGCAATAGAATTAGTGTGTCTGTGCTTTGTTGAAAGGTTGAAGAATTAAAGTTTGTGGTTGAAGACTGTGTATCCTCATAAACCATCATCATTTCTTTGTCTTGTCCCATTTGCAAAGATAAATATAAGAAGAAAAGGAAAAATAAAAAAATAAAAATAATAATGAGTTAAAAAAAAATTGTTGTAAAATAAGGAATAAAATAAAAAAAATAAAAAATGTCCTAAGATGCATATAATTCCTAACCATTGAAAGTATGTACTCGAGTATTATTTCCCATGGTTCATCTCAAGCTAGAGGATTTTCAAAATTCAAAATATACTTCTATATTCCAACTATGAATGGGATTCAAAACATACATTAAGGCTAAGGGACATACCCATAACACATTATGAAAATATCAATAATATATAAATGGATGGTGATCCCAATAAATATTCAAGTGTCACAGTATCAAAAGATTTTGGCATGCTCAATGAGTCCCCATTGTCATGTTTCACAAACCCTAACTCAAATTTTATAACAAATGGATGGTTTCTAAATATCCCAGGTTTTCAAGAAAATATAAAAATTGCAAAATATAGAATTATTAACCACAATGAGGAGCATATAACGGATCCAAATGAACGTGTATGAAATTAATAATTGCAATCCTACGGATATTTGCATGCATTTCAACTCAAAAACCCAAATTTGAGAATAATATCTAGAAAAATTCGAAATGAGGGTTATGGCTTACCTTTAAATGCAATTATTTGTTGTTGAGGCTCCAAATTAATGAAAAAAAGACCCTAGAGGCTCTTGGAAGATCAAAGGCCTTGTAAAGAAGGAGGGTTGAGGGGAAACAAAGGAGGGAATGGTCGGTCTTAAGGGCTACAGAAGATGAATTTGAAATTCACCAGGTGAGTTCGAAACGGGCCTCATGAATTTGAAACGGGTAGGGTAATTTTGAACTCATTAAATTGAGTTTGAAATGACAACTTATGAGTTCAAAATTTAGAGAATTTTCAAATTCGGTCACTATGAAAGCTTGCCTTATATGTTTCCTCATTAAAATGAGTTCGAAATGGCCACTCATGAGTTTGAAATTCAAAGGATTTTCGAATTCGGCCACTATGAAAGCATTTTTTTTTTTTGTGTTTTCACCCCAAGTTTGATGATTTTTAATTCTAAAAGCCCAAATACCTAACTTATTCTCCAAAGCCTTTGATTAACCAAGAGTTATCATTGATTTAAAAATTGCATTGTGATGCATCAAAGTTGCAATATTTAAAAATTGAATGAGTCAACTTATTGAAAAATAAGATAATGCAAATCACAATTGCAATTTTTGAAGTTTATTTGTTCTTAAGCACAAATTTGCACAAATGAACTCACATGTCAAACATAGGAAACCTAAGGATCTTACCACGTAGTGACGTACTTTTAGGAGCTTTACCATCCTCAAAACATGCAAGGCTTACCTCTTTAGCTTTCCCATAGGGTGCACATGCTTTTTTTTTTTCTTTCCACCCAACATGGCTTCAAAATTTTTGGCTATCACTCAAAAGTTGGTTAGGCAATCATATTACAAACCTAATGTTAAGAAAAAAAAGAAAGAAAAAAAAACTAAAAATAAAATAAATGACCTTATCTTACCTATTGGAGATTAGAGAAAGACTTCATCCATTTGGAATCTCTTTATCAACAAGATGGAGAGTTTCCTCCCATGGTCACACTTGCTCTCTAAGGGACTTGAAGCAATGATCTTTCACCTTAAACTTATGGCCAATTTTGGGATTGAGTATGGTAATGGGGCTAAAAATGGGAACTTGCATCTTACTTAGCTTGAACTTTCTTTTCTTGTTCCCTATACCATGATGAAATTTTAACTTATCTTTTATTTTCCTCCACCTTCCATATAGTTCTTCTTCCTAAACACCTAAATTAACCTTCCCATTCATTCCATGCGTTTTTATATTCCTTGGGAATTTTTAACAACTTTATATCTTGCATTTCTTCAATTGATGAAGTTGAATCAACCATTGGTTTCATATTTTGCAAGATCTGGTTATTGGGCCTTTGAATGAGAGTTTCTATTCCACATGCTTCTTCACTCTCTTCTTTCTCATGATCAATTTGTTGATGACTCAAGTTGAATACATTCAGTCACAATGTCATATTGCCAAAAGAAATTTGCATTACCTCGTTTCGACAATTGATAAGGGCATTTGTTGTTACTAGAAAGGGTCTTCCAAGAATGTTAGGCACAAAAGTCATTCCCTTATGTAATGGCTCAGTGTCTTATACCACAAAATCCATAGGATAATAGAACTTGTCAACTCATACTAATGCATCCTCTACTATTCTCTAGGTCTTTAATAGACCGATCAGCCAAAGACAAAGTAGTGGTGGACTTGAGCTTTCCTAACCTTAGTTGCTTGTAAATAGAGTATGGTAGGAGATTCACTCTAGCTCCCAAATCAAGTAAAGCCTTTTCCACATATGTATCCCTCATTTGCATTGAAATAGTAACACACCCTGGATTTTTGTATTTCATTAGAGCTTTATTCTCAATGATTGCCCTTACTTGTTTGGTGAGGAATGCCTTCTTACTTAACATAATCCTCATCTTTATTGTGCAAAAGTCCTTAAGAAACTTTGAATAAGCAAGAACTTGCTTGATCATATCTAGGAGAAGGATATTTATCTTAACTTGCTTCAACACTTCCAGTATTTTGGAGGTCTCATACTCTCTGCTTTTGAAGTGCTGTGGGAAATGGCAAAGGATTAGCAGATTTTTCATTCTCCTTGCTCACAATGGTTTCTTCAAGTTTCTCTAATTCTTTTTCAAGTTCCATATTTCTTCCTAAATTTGGACCATCCTCTTTGGTGTCATTATCTTCTACCATTGGATTCTTAGGTCTTTCATATCCTTTTCCACTTCTAAGTGTGATTAATCCCTTGCATTATTCATTCCTAACTTCTGATATTTCACATACACCCCTCAGATTTTGTCATGGTTGAGCGAGAAACTTACTTTTCTCTTGAGATATAGTTGTAGTGATTTGACTGAGAATGGCTTGAATGTTTGAGATTGCTTATGATGTTTGAGCATTAGTTCTTTCTTGATCCTCATTGATCTTACCTTGGTGTTGGATGAACTACTTCATCATATTTTCTAGGCTTGATATATATGATAAAATCTGCCCTTGCTGTTGAAAACCTTGAGATGGTATTCCTTAAGGTGCAAATCCTTGTTGTCCATTACCTTAGTAACCTTGATATTGATTGCCTTGATGCTAGAATTGATCATTATTATTGCCTCCCCATGACATAATTGAATGATTTTTCCAACCTGGATTGGAAGTGTTGGAGTATGGAGAGTTTTCATTGGTTATTTTATGGGTTCCAATAGCATTATCCTGCTCAGAGAACATGTTTTGTATTGTAGGTAGCATAGGGCAAGAATGTGCATCATGCTCCATGGACTTACATATCAAGCACAGTTGCATCATTCTCTCATTGGCTATCTAAACCTTTTGAAGTCTCTTAGCTTCCAAATCATCTAACCTTCGTGTAAGAGTGGCAATCTTTGCTTATATATTAAACCCTTTGGCAAAGCATACATTCCAATAGCAGTTACCTGATTTACACCTTTGAATCTTTGTTGCTATTTGATTATAGGATCTTCCCAACTTTTGGAAACATTAGCCACTTAGTCGAGAAACTAAAATGCATCATCTAGGCTCTTGTTCATGAAATCTCCACCACACATTGTCTCAAGGAGTTGCTTCATTTGAGGAGACATGCCCTCATAGAAATATGACACTAACATCCATATGATGAGGGCAAACTCCAACTATCTCCATGTATCTCTCCCAACATGCAAATAACTTCTCATCTTCCAAAGCTATGAAGTACAAGATTGATTTAATCAATGCACTAGTCTTTTGAGGTGGGAAAAACTTCTAAAGAAAGTTTGATTGCAATTCATTCCAATTCTTTACATTGTGAGGCCTTAGGCTATTCAACTAAATTTCAGCTTGATCCTTTAAAGTCAATTGAAAAAGCTTCATGCAAAATATTTCCCGAGGAACATTGGCTTCTTGGAAAGTTGAACAAAATTCCACAAAATCTTTTGTGGGTATAAGGGTTCTCATGCTCATTGCCCCTGAATATTGGTAGTAGAGGAAACTAATTGTGGCTGGATAGAAACATGATTTTGATCTTGTGGTATGGAAAAACATGAGGGTGTACTTAGCCTTGGAGGATTTAGATACTCTCTAATAGTTCTGTATCCTTTATAGGCACATCTAGTCTATTGTTGTTGCTATTAAATTCTTTAGTGCCTTCCATATTTGGTCGAGATTCCTGACTTGTTCTTTGAAGTCTACCTAAAAGATTTCTTTCCCAACCAAGCATAAAATATAGGAAAAATTTATGGAAATGATATATTAAAAACAAATAAAAATAAAATAAAATCTAAAAAGAAACTAGAAAAACTAAAACAAAGCAAAACACTTTGTCCTTGTTATGAAAGTTGTCAATCCTTAGCAACGACGCCAATTTCTTGGCTGATCTTCTCTATTGTCCAAAATACTAAGCCTTTTTACATAGTAACTCTGGTTAAGAAAAATTAGAGAAAGAGTCACTACGACTTTTGCAGTACTCTGGGTATCGTTCTCAGGGACTGACTTATGAAATTTGTCAATATTAGGATAAATGAATCACTTTTGTTTGAATCCTAAAGTGAAAGATAATATGTGAATTAGGAGAACCTAAGTAAAAGAACTAAATTAATAACAAAATGAATATTGATTTTTAATTCAATTAATTCAAGTCTAGGACTTTCCACAATCTAATTTGAGGTATAAAAATAGAGAGAACAAGGGTTTATCAAGTAAAGTGATCTTAGGGTTTTAGGATCCTTGGTCGCTTGCGATCAACTTGAGTTCTATAACTTAAAATTGCATCTGAAACTTAATTTTTCCTTTTTAAAACAGATTCCTAAAACCATCAAATGAATGAGATTGATTACCATTTTAATATTTGGCTTTCTAACCCTTCCTACTCATTATAACTTTGTTTTAGGGAAAATAACAATAGGGAAGACCATGATAACTAACGATCAAGAATTACGAAGAATCACTACTATCAGGTAATAACCTAGCGTATCATTCCCTAAGCTAACTCACAAGGGTAGGATAAAAAAATTGATAAATTGTCACCCAACCAATAATTAATTTCATTGTTATAATAATTTACCCATTGTTCCTATAAGTTTCTAGCCCTTAGGTTTTCATGCTTCAAGTCCTAAGTCGGCTTTTTAGCCTCTCATGGGGGTGATGTCATAATCACAATCCATAAAAGAGTAAAAATCCATAACTTGAATAAAAAAGAACAAGAAACAATATCTTCAATAAAGAAGAAAAGAAATAAACCAAAGTTCTCATTTTCTTTTGCCTCTAATGTCAAACTCTCTAGAAAAAGATCCAAGATTCCTAAAACCTAGAGCTAAGAGAGTTTATATAGTATCATCAATAACCTAACATGTGACACACTCTCATTGGCCACTAATTACAAGGAAAAGTCATAAACAACCTAAAAAGCTTAAAAAATTATGAGTTCTAAATGAGTACAAAGTGTTTTGAATTGGATGAGGAGGCATTTGCAACTTGTGTTGACATGTCTTGGGACTCAAACTCAATCACTAGTGGTTGAGTTCAAAATTTGGGTGAGTTCCAAATCAATTTCGAACTCATAAGTGGAAGAGAAAAGCTTAGTTCAAAATTAGAATAATGAGTTCCAAATTCATAGGGAATTTCAAACTCAACCACTACCCATCCAAAAACTCCATGTTTTTGAGTTCGAGTTGCATGCCTCTTACTTGAAATAGGTAATAGGAATCTAACTTATCCTCTGCAAAAGGTTTTCTTACATTCTTTTGAGTTTTAAATGACCAAAAATCATTTTGAACTTAAGTTGTCAATTTCGAACTCAACTTTCCTCTTTGACCAGTTTTCTTCAAACATGCATAAGTTCCTTGTTTTAGTCTTGATTTATACACTATTTGAAGTATTGGATTTCTGACTTCTAGAGCTTTGAAATGATATATAGTTTTCCAAAAATGGACTTCAAAAAGTACTCCAAATATTGCCTCAAAGTCAGAGTATATGTTGCCACCAGATTTTGAGTTCTAAATTTCCATGCAAACTTGATGAATCTTGCTTCATGCGTCATTGTCCATGTTTATGTACCTTCTCTCTTACTTTATAATGATGAATTGTCATGCATTTTCTCAAACTCCATGAATCTTGACTCGCTCAATTCCTCATTTAACCCTTTCTTGATCTTTCAAAATCTAATATGGTTTCAACTTGTGTCATTTTCTTCCCTTAAACCTGAGATATATATCCAAAATAAAATTTAAACTCATGGCTAGGGCCTTATTATTGATTTTTGTCAAGTTAGATGATTTGAGTGTCCTTTGGTACACAAATCATATCGAATATGTACCATTAGAACAAATATTTTGACTCAAATGAATTCCTTAAATAAACTCAAGGAAGAAAGATGACCAAATAAGACTCTAGGAAAGGGGGATGCTTTAGAAAAACTCTAAGGGGGATGCTCTAAACAAGCTAAACGAAATGAGGTGCCTTAAAAAACTCAAGGAAAGGGGATGCATTAAACAAACTCAAGGAATAATAAAGCTCTCAAAAAACTCAAGGAAGGGGGATGTCTTAAAAAAACTCAAGGAAGTGGAACGAACTAAACAATCTCCAAGAAATGGGATACCATAACAAACTCAAGGAAGAGGGGTGCCATAAGTAAATTAAAGGAAAGAGAATGAAGTAAACAATCTTTAAGAAAAGGAATGCCCTAACAAACTCAAGGAAGAAGTTTTCCCTAAATGAACTAAAGGAATGGGGAAAACCCTGTAGTTGAACTATGTCTCAATGAATGCCTTCATGTGCTTAGTTTTACATAGAAGCATATCTCTCCATGGATGCCATTATGTACGTTTCAACCCTCTTTTTCACATGTGTCTATTAATTTGGTCTTCCATAACTCTTACGAATTCAAATACATGTTTATTTTAGGGTTGTGAAGGAATGAAAGTCATGTAGTTGAACTATGTCTCACTTTCTTAGCCTACATCACTCATTTTTCCAACTCTTGATTTTTAGATTTTTGATTTTTGATTTTGGGAATATAAACTAATCTTGTAAATTATAGACTAATAGGATTGTCTCTAGCCCATATGAACCTTCTCCTAGGTTTATTATAGAATTGAGAGATGAATTAGTTCATGAAAATTAATTTAGGCTTGTATCAAAGTCTACATATCTTGATTGCTAACTTTTGACTCTTTGTTGTCTTATTTTTACCCTTCAAGTTATTTTTATAAAATTGGACTTTTTGGCTTGCTCTAAAATATTTTTGAAACTTGGGTTGCATTTTAGACATCTTGAGTGTGCTTTTTTTTTTTTTTTTTTTTGTTTAAAAAGCTCTTTCCAAGCTTGGTGAAGAAATCAGTTTTTTCAAGCACTTTGTTGTTACCTTGCTTCTGCATACTAATATGTTTTTGCAAATTAGTCTTAGCTCTTGGGTTTTTAATCATTGTTTTTATATTCTAGACTTTATAAATAATATTTTTGGCTTTAGCCTCACTAAAAAATAATTTGTTAAGTTTGAAAATTAATTCTATCTTTAGACACTTATTGTCCTAACCTGATCTAGAGTTGTGAAATGTTCTTTGGAATCTAGACTCTTTAGTAAATGTTTAGGCACTTTGGGCTTTTGAATTGTATTTTAGAAACATTTAATATGATATAGAATTTTTATTTTGATTCTTATTTTGTCTCTAACCATTATATTTCGATTTATTTTTAAAATGCTTGTTGGTTGCTTTATTTTTGTACCTTTGGAATAACTTCTTAATTTAGCCTCTTTTGCCATGTTTTTAGCCTTCTTTGGCTCTTGATTTGTATTCTAAACATCTCAAGCATGTTAGAAAAGCATTCATCTATAACATGATCACCATCTACCTATTTTATTTGGATTTATTTCATAACTACATGCTTGTTGCCCTATTCTAACATTTTTTTACATATTTGTGTAACATAGTTCTCTTTTAATGCTAATTTAGCTATCTTTGTTGAGTTGTATATGCCTTGTATATATTGGTTGATTTTTTCCTTGCTGTTAGATTACTTTTTATATTTATACACTAATCATTTGTTTTTTTTATGTAAGCACGTTGCCTTATTTGAGAATTTTTTAGGTACGTTCTATTTTTTCCTTGATTTGTTTGAATCCTTTTATATGCATGTCATACTTTGAGTGTTTTTAACTTTGCCTAGTTTATTATTTTTTGTTGCTGTCTCTAGTATCCATGATCTATTAGTCAATTGTCTTAGTTCCCTCCACTCGTTTAGTAGAGATCTCTATAAAGCTTAGATGAGTGCTATCCTATGGTACTTTCCCAATAAGTAACATGACCCCTAGATTTGAACTCAGTTTTCTCAAACTTTATTTTTCCTTAAAAAATAAGTCACTTATTTTTTTTCCATTTAAAAAAAAAAGGTGACGACTATCATTTTTTTCAAAAATCAAATTTTCACAATAAAAAACAAGTCTCTATTGGCCTCTTAGATCTAAGCAACAAAAACAATACCAATTTTTATTAAAAAAAAAATTATCTTTAAGGTTAAAATACTAACCTTTAGGTTTGAATGTTCCCAAACCTTAAATCGAAGTGTTGAAGAATCAAATTGATGCTATCAGGAGTCTCATAGATCCATGATCTTCCGCCCGATGAATTAGCCTTATTCCTTAGCACAGAAACGGTGGGGAGTTTGGGAATGTGGAGCTAGAGGACTCTATCTTCTTTTTGGATGGTGGAAGACAAAAAGTGATGGAAAACCCCTATCTTCTTGGGGTTACTTATGGGGCTCCTAACTAGGTTTAAGTGACTTAAGCTCACATGACTTAGGTCACTCAATTTAGCTTAAATTAGATCCTAATTGATTGATTAACCCAACATGGCTTACTAATTAATTAGTTAACCTAATCTAGAGTTCTTTTTCACTTATCCCTATACAACCTTATATAATTACTAAAATGCCCCTATACACAAAAATGAACCCAGAGCCAATCCTAGACTCATAACCTGCACCAGTAAGGTATATAAGCTCGATATGAGGACCATTGAGACTCATAGGAGTACTAGCTCCCTCAAAATCCAATTCTAAAATTGATTCAACATCTGACTATAAAGAATCAATTAAACTCTAATAACCTATGTGAATAACAACGAGACACATGTGCTCAAGTCTTTGGCATGTTATCCATTGTGTTCAGTCTCCCATGAACTAATGTACACAGTGTAACTACTATCTTTGAGTTATAAATCCTCTTATTGTGTGTTTAACTTACATGTCTTAGCTCTTAAAGAGCCCATGTCAAGTTCCACTTGAGAAACTACTATTGTCATAGTTTCCATGAACATACCTCCTTAAGATCACCTAAGAGAACACTTTATCTCAATCCTATGAGATATCATGGTGCCTCTATTAAGAATACCTATTGCTATTGGCTTCCATTAACAATGACCCAATCCATAAGGAATAGGTAATCAACTTACGATCTAACCCGTAGGTTAAAACCACTACTAACTTTAGCATAAGTTCAATATTCTCTCAAGGTTGAAAGAAACCACAATGAAACAACTTGGTGAGGTCATGACTCTTGATAGCCTTAAGCCATGACTCATTGTAGATCCTGTCCAATGTGTAACCATACACATTAATGTACTTACCATGGGAAACTCATCCCAATAGCTAAGATCAGTCATCCCTCCAATTAGGAGGTCATGCACTAAAATCCCTAATGGGTTGCCTAGGCCCACAAACTAGCTGTGAAAAGCAAAACTTAAGAGGAATATAGATGCATGCAAATCATCCAAATGTAATAGAAGTTTGATAAGACACAATAGATCAATAGTAAAGCTTAAAGGTATATCTCTAACTAGAAAATAGGCAATGAAGATCATGGGAAGAAGCTTATGTGACTTAGAATATTTTAGAGAGATAAATAATTCAAAAAGAAATATCTTGCAAGAAACATCCATGTTAGGTATCTCTTTTAAACTTCTAAGGCATGCTATCAACAGTTGATTTGGTTTCCTTTAATATCTCAAGTTTAGTTTCCTCTAATATTTCAATTAATTTCCCTTAAGAATTGAATGAATAAAAAAATGAATTAAATAATTCAAAAAATATATATCTCCCCATAAATAATATATTCCCCTTTTTTGTCAAGGAATTTCTTAATTAACTTTTTTTAATTAGCTCTCAAAAGCAATATGCTCCCCCGATTTAAGTGAGTCAAATATTGTCAATGATTTCCCTCTATGTGTCACAAAAATGGCAAAGCATATAAAATATGAACAGAAAAGCATACAAAAGAGAAAGATAAAACATCAACATTATATATATATATAAAAGATGATTTTAGATACAAGAGATCTGCAATAGTAGAACTAATCCAAATCAATATAAATATAAAGATAAAAATAGCTAAGCATTCAAAGGAGGCGAACCCTGATAGTGAATCCCTTCATTTTGTCCTCTTAGAACATGTGACACTAGGTGCCTTCTTATACTTCCCTTTTGACTCGTACTCGTCCTTTAGTGGCCCATTGGCACTAATATAGCTTATTTTTCTATGCCATCTTCAAGGACCCTTCGTTGAGGGACTCATTTGGACCTTCATTGTGACCCTTGACAACCCAAAGTTAGATATAGGGTTTTCCCTTTTTCTTTTTAGAATAGCTTGTTTAGGTATACTTTTAAGACATTCAGGCACACTCTAGACCACTTAGACACTTTTTTTATCATCCTAGGACACTAAGCCCATTAATTTAGACACAACCTAGGCCACTTAGACACCTTTTGAGGATAAGAACACTTTTAGATAATTCCCCACTTAGGTTACTTAGGTCACTTAGACATTTCCTAAGATGGTTTCACTTAGATACTTTTCTAGGCTTAGTTCACTTAGGCTTTTTCTTAAGTTTGATTACTTGATTTTGAGATTAAGTGAGTATTTGAATTAATTTTGATTTTTGAATGCATGAGATGAATTTTGATTTCTTGTTGTGTGAGATTAACATTTTGTTTTTTGTTTTAAATTATTATTGCATTAGTTTAGTATTTTGATTCTTTATTACATGTGTTTGATTTTTTTTTTTTAAATTGCATGAATTGATATTTTCATTTTTTTTATATATGCGGGTGATTGATTTATTATTATTATTATTACTATTCTTATTATTATTTCATGATTTATTATTTTAAATTTTTATTTTTGCATGAGGCTTTGGTGGCTATACATATATGCAATGCTTTGGCAAGATTGATTTTTTTTTTAAATAAAAGAAGGTGAGGTTATGACATTCACACCATTAGAAAGTTCGGATTAGAGTGAGATTCTCTTGAAGATGACTACCACTTTTTTTAGAAAGGAGAAGATTCTTTTGGGGAGTTCACGACTGCATATCAAGAAAAAAAAGGGAAGATCATGGCTGGATATATATATATTTTTTTAGAAAGGATATTCAAGTATGAGGGAGTTTTAAGGAAAGAATACTCTATTTAGGAGTCGATGGGTTGCCACTTACCATAAAAGAATTAAGAAGATGTCTTTGAAAGTTTAAAAGGGATGAGGATTCTTAAAGAAAGGAGATTACTCACGATTGAGGGGGAGATTATGAGACCCATCACGTCATTGGAGAGATAAGGGAGGTTCGAGAGAACTTTCCCATTATACACTAAGCAAACTTTGGTATTTTAAAGATAACTTCTGCTAAAGATATCAGAATGATATGATTCTTAAAGCTATAGAAAGCTAATAGAAAGAGATACAATTAGTCTGTTGACAATTTCTCTTAAATCAATGATTATTAAGGAGCAAATCTCATGACAAGGTTTAGGCAAACTTTCCCAGCATACACTAAGCAAGCTTTGGTATTTTAAAGATAATTTTTTCTACAGATATTAGAATAAGATTATTCTTAAAGATATTTCAAGCTAAGAGATAGGGGTAAAATTCATATGTTGACAATTGTTTTGGAATCAATCACTATCAAGGAGTAAATCTCATGACAAAGTTTGGGAGAACTTTTCCATTATACGTTGAGTAAGTTTAGGTATTTTAAAGATAATTTTTCCTACAGATATAAGAATGGGGTGATTCTTGAATATGTGGAAATCCAAGAGAAAGGGCAACAATTTATTTTTTGATAAATTCTCCTAAATAAAAAATTATCAACTAAAAAAATGGGTTACAAGATTCGGGTATAGGAATAACTTAATTGGAGGATTCTCTTGATGTGGACGTTTCAGAGAATGAGAAGAGAAGAAGACGGTGGTTGCACATAGAAAGAAGGCCACATGAAAGGAAACTCTCCACCCACACACATTGTGGTTCAAGTAAGTTAAAAAGTTTGTTTAGTTTCATTTTTTATTCATACTTTGAAAAGATTGAATTTTGATTAGTTTTAATTTTGATTCATATTAGATTGAAAAGATTGAATTTTTTTAAAAATTTTTTTATTCATATTAGATTTAAAGATTGAATTTTTTGTTTAGTTTTAATTTTCATTCATGTTAGATTGAAAAGATTAATTTTTTTGTTTAGTTTTAATTTTTAATTCATGTTAGATTGAAATGATTGATTTTTTTTTTGTTTTAATTTTTTATTCATATTAAACTGAAAAGATTGAATTTTTGTTTAGTTTTAATTTCAATTCATGTCATATTGAAAAGGTTTGAATTTGGTTTGGTTTTAATTTTGATTCATATAGATTGAAAAATTTTGATTTTTTTTTTGTTTAGTTTTAATTTTTATTCATATTAGATTGGGAAAGTATATTTTTTTTTTAATTTAGATTTTGATCCATTATATTAGATTGAAAACTTGAAATTGTTATTTAGTTTAGATTGACACTTTT
Source organism: Vitis vinifera (assembly GCF_030704535.1). NCBI lineage: Eukaryota > Viridiplantae > Streptophyta > Magnoliopsida > Vitales > Vitaceae > Vitis > Vitis vinifera. Next base: position 14,384,631 of record NC_081813.1, read on the forward strand.
TATTAGAATGAAAGTTGGGATTTTTATTTTAAATTTGATTCTTGGTGTTAGATTGATATTAGACTTTTTAGGTTAGTTCAATTCTTGAATTTAATTTGAATGATAGAGTTTTTTAATACTTGTTTTTTAGTTTTTTTTTATTGATAAAAGATTGAAAGTTAAAATTTCTTATGTTAGTTTTTAATTGTTATTCTCAATTTATGTGTTTGATTGGTCTTTGATAATTCTTGATCGATTTCATGTTAGCTTATTTAATCTAAACGTCATTAATTTGTCGCTTTGGTGATCCTTTGATTATTTTGATTTTGCTGAGGCCTTCAAAAAATAATGAAGATTGGCCTCTACTCTCACCAGTGATAGGTTGGTTAGTTGGTTGTCCAAAATTTTATTTTATGATTTCGTTTTCTTTTAGTCTGCCTGTGTGTGATCCTTGTGCTTTGTTATTTTCAAATTCTAACTTTTCTTTTCTCTTTTAAAAAGAAAAACTTTTCTCAAAAAATCCTTTTAAAAGTTCATTTAAAAAAGATCTACTAGAGCCTTTAAGATAAAAATATTTTCCTAAAAAAAATATGCAACTAGATTTAATTCGGTTCACATTCTCTTCTTTGTTTTAAAAAATTATGGTTTTGAGTGGAACATGAATTCAAGCTCGTGGTCTCAAATAAATGGGCTAATTCTTAGCCTTGATGAGTTATATCAATATGCATGCAAGGTTGAGAATCCATAGGGTAAATTTGTGTATATCAAATGGGGATTTGGTGAAACCCTTGCATAAAATTGTTTTTCAAAAACCTCTTATCCTTAGCTTGTTGTATTTATTGCACACTTGAAAATAAAATTCGATTTGATCTATTTATGATATTATTAATTTTTTTCCAGTAATTGTATGATATTTTAGACATCTTAAATATGTATTTAAAACTTTGTTTGAGTTAAAAAACAATTTTGAAATAGAGGATATGAATGAGTCTCTTAAGGGTTTTGTTTTCACCCAATTCTGGACACCTGAAATGTTTTTGTAAAAATAAATTAGATGACTTTGTAAATTTGTTATGATATTTTTCACAAATTCTTGATTTCCTAAAATTGAATTTTGACTCATGAAATATTGAAATATATTTTTCCTAGTATAAGATATGATTTTTTTGAGGTTGTACTTGTTGTGTTGGACTAATTCTAGATAGATAACATGTTTGTATGATTTAAAAATTGTTTTGCATGTCTTCTCTCTTTCTTCTTTTTGCTTATGTAAGCTATAAACCTTGATTGATTTGTGTAGTTTTTTTGTATGATTTTAGGAGAGTTGTTGTTATTTTTTTAAAAAAAAAATAAAATTGGTTAATACATGTCATTGTTTTCCGATCAACTCTAGACCTTTTATAACTTTTGTAATTCTAGAATTAATCTAAGCCTTGAATGATTGTTTAGTGATATGGATTATAGAGTAGACATGTAGGAGATGTTCTTCAAAATTTTTTGTAATTTAATTTACATTCTAGATATCCTTTTAGGATTTGTTTTGTGAAGGCTCCTATTTTGATTGGATGTAGATGATTTTGTATTGTACTTGACATGTTATTTATTCTGGAGCTATTTAGCATATCTTGGCTTGTGTTATGTAATATAGACATGATGAAGTTATTGTATGATTTTTCCCATGATGAAATATTTCTTTTAGATATTTATTTAGGATTTTTCTAGTGAAAGTCTCTCTTCTAAGTTTGCTTAGTATTTGAAATAAGTTATCCATTTTGATATCTTTTGTTCACTTGTAAATTAATCTAACTTTGGTTATATGTTATAAGCATGTCTATAGACCCTTCATTTATCCCTTTAGCATGTGTCTTTAAGTTTACTTCCAGTACTCCACAGTTGTTCTTTGATGGCCCATTACTATCATGTAGCTTATCTTTTCTGAGCCACTTTAGGGACTTTGGTTGAGGGGTTTATCCGGCTCCACATTATGACCTTGGCTGCCCTTCAAGTTTAGAATAGGCTTCACTTAGGTGCACTTTAGGTTAGACTTACTTAGGCCCACCTAGTCTCACCCTAGGCCCGTATAGGTATACCTGGCCCATTAGGCACCACCTTAAGCCCATTTAGATACCTTAGCCTCATCTAGGTTCACTTAGGCCCACTTAAGCACACTTGGCCCATTAGACATTCTTAGCGTGACTTGTATGGTTGCATGGCTCATTGATCTCATTTGCTTAATTATTTACTTTTATTTTTATTATTATTATTATTATCAATCACTTTTATTTATCATTTATTATATTTTAATTTATTTATTTTAATTTATTTTCATTATTATCAATCACTTTTATTTATTTATTTACTTATTATTTTTTATTTATTTGTTTATTTTAATTTATTTTCATTGCTATCAATCAGTTTTATTTATTTAGTTATTTATTATTATTTTTATTTATTTGTTTACTTTAATAATTTGATTTCTTTTTATAGGAAAATCTACCAACGGAGGAAAAAGAATTTTGAAATTGGTAAGACTTTGAAAAGGAAAGGAACTCTTCTGGAGAGTTAAAATAGGGATGAAGAAGTTTTTGGAAAAGATGGGACTCCTTATGTGATATGCATGAATTGTTTTTTTTTTTTTTAATAATTTAAAAATGATTTTTTTGGTGGATGAAGCATAGAATTTGGAGAGAGGACTCCTCCGATGGGACGACTGCCAATTGCTATGAATTTGGTGGTTTTGTGGAGGATTTCCTTTTCAGTAGATGGGTTTTTTTTGGAGGCTAAGAGATATAGGAAAAAAATGAGGTTTTGAAAAGGGACTTTCAACATGCATTGAGAACGGGGGGAGAAAAGAAGAACAAAGAGATATGTGGATATATTCCAGTCTTGGAGAAGATTTTCCGGTTTCAGAAAGGTGCAGTAGCTTGAAGCCAATCAATTGAAGGGGAGATCGTGCAGGTATGTTTCCAAATATTTACTATATCGTCATTTAATTTCGATTTCTCCTCATTCTCTTGTTGTTTCTAAAGATTTATTTTTGCTACTTGATGTAGACGTCAATGGCCACTTGGTTGTTATGCTGAATCTGAGTTCTTTTTCTTTACATATTTTGTTTTGATTTTATAACTTCTCCATTCGATTGATGAGTGGCTTGTTCTTGAGTTGGATGGTTTTAAAATCAAGCCATTGCTCTCTGCTATTGACGCCTATTTTTAAGCCCATTGATGAAGTTATGGAATGTGGCTTTGTTTGATGATTTACTTTCTGCCTATCTTTCCTTTGTTTTTTTGCTTTTTGTTTTTTGTTTTTTTGTTTTTTTTTTGTTTTTTTGTTTTTTTTTTCTAGAGTTTTCCGTTTCTTTGTTTCTATTTGCTTTTTTTTTCCTATTTCTCTGGTACCCCTTCCTTGTTGCACGACAGTTTGCACATCTATTGGGTATTCTCCTTGGTTAGTGTGTTTTGTTGTACAATCTGGGTCTCATCTAAGGGTGATGTTGTTGATGTAATCCTCTTAGATTATTGAGCTTTTTGGTCGTTGGATTATTTTAAATGGTGAATTGGTAGTATGAGAATGTATATATGAGCACATTCTGGCCATATGGAGGAGTTTGAGAGCTAAAGAATGACAAAATGGAGAAAAGAAAGAGATGAACTGGCAAAGGACATTTTTTGAATTTCTGGTGGATTATGAGGTTCTTAGAGTGGGTTTTGAGGAGTTTTCAAGGTCTAAGAGGGAGAACGAGGCATAGACAAAATTTGCAAGTAATGTGTTAAAGCCGTGAGAGAGAACTGAGACAATCTTTCTTTTCTTGGGGCTGATTTCTATGAGGGTACAAGGGACTTTTGAGCTAAGTAAGAAAATTTTATTGGGTTGGGATTTTTTTTTTTCATCTAAAGGAGGATTCATCGATTTCGAGAGGAGTTAGACGTGGGTTGCCACATGGAGATGTGAGGGTTACGTAGCATATTGGGATTAAAAGAATTCCGCACACAGCTTGGAAAAGATATATACAATACGCATGACAAGAGGATTTACACGTGGGCTACCATGTTGATAAGGATGGAGAAGACATACTGCCTTAAAAAAGAAGAACCACAATTGGGAAAAGGCAGCAGGCTGCCACTTTGGAGATAGCCACAAAGCACACAAACCTATCTTAAGGAGGAACAACTTGCAAATAAAAAAGGCAACCACTCCATGCACAAGCATCCCCACAACAACAACTTTTAAGGGGTCCACATCCCAATTTCCATAAGATCTCCATGGTATCTTCAAGAGAACCATGCACACCAATAATCCAAAGCGAGTAGGCTGCATCTTCCAAAGGTAAGGAAAGATAAGGCAACACGCATGGATGGAGGCTTCATTCTACTGCCATTCCATAACCCCCATAGGTTATAATTCAATGGACGTATAGTCCAATTTGGGATTGATCACGCACCATGGAGAGTGCACACCATGGACGTCTCCAACACTTTGCCCGCATATGGAGAATACCATCCATGGACCTTAACGAGAATCATCAACGCACACCATATTCTTGTTTGAAAGATGGTGCATGTCATCACCATTGGCGTTCCATAGATGCACCAGTAGTAGCCACCATTTTGACATGGATTTGAATATCATGCTGCTGTGAGAGAGCGTAGGCCACCACAACAACATATAGAGCACCATGATCAAATGACAGGGGAGAAAGAAAAAATGGATTTTGAGGAAGAAGGAGCACACTAGCAGCCATTGGGAAGGATATAGGTTGAAATCAAATTATTCTCCAAAATGGGCTCCACAGGGCCACATTGAAAGAGCAGTCCATTGGCATCAAAAGGGGCACCACACATACAACTTGGAAACATTGCAACAATCCGCACACTTATTCAAAAAGCTACATCTTCGAATGATGGAAGTGGGCCATCAATGAACTCCCTCATATCGGCTACAGATGATTGGTTAGGATAATTAAAGAGGTAAAGGATGAAGCTTGATTACTACTCAAAAAGTGTTATTTTGTAGCTTGTAATTAACTCTTTTAAACACTCTTGAGTAGTAATTATTACCTTTTAACTCAATTGACATGTTGAGGACCCTTGCAATCATTTCTAATCAAATTGTGTTAAGTTTTGGTGTTTTTGATAGCTTTTAGCTACACCAAAGCAATCCAAGAATGAGGGAGAGCTGTATATAGTTCATGGCAAAGCTTTTGGAAGCTCAAATTCATGAAGAACCAAGCTTTGGAGCTCTATAGCCCTTTGCCAAAGTCGTTCAAAGTATGCAAGGAAAGAACAACGGAGAGAGGAAAAACAGAGTGAAGAAAACAGAGGACAGCAGCTGCAGTCTTCTTTCACACTTTTGGAGCACTTCCCGAAGTCCATTTTCTACATTCTATATACCATTTCAAATCTCAGGAAGTCAAGAATCCAACGCTTTAAATGGTGTACGAATTAGAGCTGAAATGAGGAAGATATGGCCTTTGTAAGACAACTGCATCTAGCTGAAGGACAAATTCGCATCTTGCGAATTTGGAACTCCAACGTGCGAAATTAAAGCCTACCTTGTGAAATGGAAATGGAATACAGCCACACAGTCACAGAGAAGCCCAACTTGCGAAAGTGATTTTGCAACTTGCGTACTTGGAGCTCAACGTGCGAAAATGGATTCCAAGTTGCGAAATCAACTTGCGAGATTTTCGCAAGTCACCATGCAACGTGCGAAATCTACATGCGAACTGGGATATTTGTGCACCGACTCTTTTAGATCTTTTTTTCAGATATTTTTTTATAAATTTCCATTCTTCTCCTTGTAATCCACCAACCATAAGATTTCTTAGCTAGGAAGGTTGGAAAAACTTCTCTATATATATTCCCTTGCATCCATTGTAAAAGATATAGATGTATAAGTATGTAGAATCGATCAATATATAGAATATACAGAGCCTTGCTCTGTTTTTCCTTCTCTTTCATTTTCATTTTCTTGCTAGCCAAACATTCTCCGAGATGTTTTCTCAGAGGATGAGTGGCTAGGCTTTTTGTTTCTTGGGTAACGGAAGCTAAGTAAGGTTCCGGCTACATAAGTGTGAGATTTTGTTGTTTCCGTTTTTAATGAAGAGAAAGTGTGATCCGTTTTTGGTTTTTATATTTTTAGTTAACTAGGATTACCATGAATAGCCAATACTTGGTAAGCTTTCGGATTCCATGGCTTCTTATTGCTTGTAATCTTGCTCCATTGAGGTCTAATTGTTATCTCTTGTTCGCTTGTGAAGGATGATCCGATGGTAAGGATCACCTTGAATGACAAATACTAGGTGAGAGGTACGAGCCATTGCAAGGTGTATCAGTGAGAGGGATTTAGCGTTGAAACCATTAATGGCAAGCATTTGTATCACACCGGTTCGGGAAATAACTATAGGTTAAATTCCGAATGCGAGGAAAAGATTCAAGTGACCGGAATCTTCCTCTTTGTAGTTGGCACCTGATCCTAGTAACCTAAAATCCCAAGAAACACCTTTCTTTCTAATTTCTTTCTAGTTAATTTTAGTTACTTTATATTAGGTTAGCTTAATACCATCTATTTTCATTCAAACTTATGTCTTCTTTTAAAGCTAACAAAGAAAAGAAAAAGCACCAATTCAGTTTTTGAACTAATATCAATTGCGAAGTGAAAACCCATCTCTGTGGACGATCCTATAGCCACTATACTATGCTAGCTAAATGCTACCCCGGTATATGGTGAAATAGGTTTATAAATTTTGTTGATTACTCCCGTCTGAGGATTGAGATCAAAGCACATCAATTGAGTTGAATAAATTGGAACACCAATCGGGAATGAATCAAAGCTCATGATAAGCAGGAAAACAAAGAATATGAGCTACAAAATAATCCAAAAGAAAGTAGTGAAAAACTGATGAATCAAATGAACTCTTAAGCGAAGACTTGAAACTCGAGAATGAGTGGTAGCAAGTGAGCACATGCTCTTAAATGAATATGGCTAGTTCTTCTCCAGACATGCCAACAATGTACAAAGGCCTCTTTACACAGCCATCAGCAATCCAGCTACAGCCAAACCCCCAAGCCTTGCTCTGACATGGCCACTTTGGGGTACACGAGTCTATTCCTTTTGCACCCCTCTTATTTTCCTTGTGATTTTACCTGTTTTGAATTATGTTTTCAAAATCATCTTCATCCAAATAACTCTGATTTTAGAGAATCATCTTCAGACCTTCTTTAGGCAATAAAATCCAGATTTCAATAATCTTTTGTTGCCATTTTTCCCGTTGGCATGCATTTTCACTATTTTCTTTGACTTTCAACCATTTTCTTGATTTTCTCAATTTTCAACAAGTATGAACAAACTTCATGATTCAAAACAATGGAATTCATAGAATCAACTCACGCAAAATTAATTAGGGTTTTGGAGGGGGCCCAATATTTATGATATTCCCTTCGATATTGCTTGTTTGATATCTGATTGATTATGCTTTCTCTTTATGGAACATGAGATTATTTTGAATCTGTTATTCGACTAACCTTTTTTCCTATAGAGGTGTATTAGCTTGCTATCCAGGTACGCTCCTCCACACTTACTTTCGAGAGTTCTATGGACACATATGCTGTTGATGACTATATCCATACTTGATGTGATTCTTGGGTGCTTAGATGTATGCTTGATTTGCTTGGATAAAACAAATGTTGTGTGCTATATTTCTATACTAACTTTGATGTTTTATGGTAGCGCTTGAGAAACTGTTCAGGTACACACTTTGACTCTCTTTTATGATCGTGATTGGACTTTTTGGCTTGGCATGTTAATTCTGAAATCACCTTAGTCTACCTAGGTATCCTCAATCAATTAATTAATTACTACATTCCCCTCAACTTAGTCATTAGAGACCTTTTTAAGGCTTAGATGGGCGCTACTTGTTAGAGGCACCTTCCCATTAGGTAACCTGATCCCCGAACTAAGACTCGGGTTTTTCAAGACTTCCTTTTCCAAAAATATGGAGTCACTTCTTTAGGTTTTTCTTTCTTGTTTTCTTTTCCTTTTTAAAATAAAATAAAATAAGTGGCGACTCCAACTTTTCCAAAACTAATTTTTCACCAATAAAAATGAGTCTTGCTGATTGAATGGGGACGCACATGGTTTCATTTTCTAATTGCATTTTTGTTGGAAACATGAACCTCAATGTCATATATTATTCAAATTTCCTAACTTTTACTTTAAGTTGTAATGCATAATGTAGGATATGAGGTTTTGATAATGTTAATTATTACTTCTTGTAAGCCAACTCTTTTCTTGCTACATGTAAGTGTATTGCAAGTTGTGTCCCTTGTACTTTCTACTTCTTTAATTTTGTAAATATGTAGACCTTTTTGTGGACTTTCTAATGCATGAGATTGTTTTGATTGATTTACTTATTGCTTGATTGTTTGTATGGATTGAATGTATGTTGTATGTTATGTTTGTTAAACTAACTTTGATGTTTTCATGAAAGTGCTTTGGGATGCAATTTAAGTACGCTAATCTCATTTTCCTATATAAGTGCTTCTTTGGTATGATTTTTTTGTTATGAATAACATGTTGTTTGGCCTTATACAAAATCACCTTTGTTTTTTCTTAGTATCCTTGATATATTGATTAATTTCCACACTTCCCTCAATCTAACCAATAGAGACATTTTTAGGGCTTAGAGGGATGTTACCTTATTAAGGTACCTTCTTGGTAAGTAACTTGATCTCTAAACCTAGATTCGGGCTTTTCAAATACACACTTTTCCAAAAGTTTAAGGAGTTATTTTTCTTAGGGTTTTAGTTTCTTATTTTATTTCCCATTTAAATAAAAATAAAAATAAGTGGCAACTCTAGTTTTTATATAATACAAATTTTCACCTTAAAAAATGAATCTCCCATTAAGTAGGGATGCACATGAAAAATGCAAGTCCACAGATATATGGAAGCTTACCCTAGATCTCACGAAGCTGAGTGTCCTTTGAGTCCATCCTTAGGTGAAGACGGGCCATGGAATCCAATATGCCTTAGGAAGTTGGATCAACCAAAGTAGATGCATTATGTGAAACTCATTAAGAATAGGCACGACTACAACTAGAGCAAGTACAAAGAGTTGGCTTAGGAAAATTTGCCTCTAGAATAAGTGTTGGGATTGAGCCCCTAAAAGAAAGAAATGATGTAACAAAGTTAGACTTAACTATCCCCTTACTATCCCTTTGGTGTATTAACATTGATTTGAGCATTCAACTTGTGTCTCTTACATTGTACATGACTTGGGTACATTAGGAGTTGCACAGAAGATACAAGTCAAGGGTATTTTGTAAGTAGATAAGTTGTCCACAGTTGATTCATGGATTTGGGCAATCCAATAGAGATTGTAGTGCATCACCTCCTAATTGGAGGGATGACTTGTTTTGGTCATCGGGATGAGTTTCCCATGGTAAGTGCACTAGTGTATGTGATGCACACTAGACAGGACCTACGATGAATCATGACACAAGACTATCAATTGTCATGATTTACCAAGCTACTATATTGCATGGACTCTCAATTTTGAAAGGATATTGAGTTTGCAAGAGACTTTGACCTATTGGTGAGACCCTAAAGTGGTCATATATCCTTATGGATTGGGTCACTATTGATGAAGGCTAGTGGCAATAGGTATTTTCAATAAAGGCACCATGATATCTCATGATATTGAGACAATGTGTCCCCTTTCGTGATCCAAAGGACATGTAATCATGAAATTTGTGGCCACAAAATACCTTTAATGGAATTTAACATATGCTCCTTAGAGCTAGAATATGTTATTTGATCACATAATAATTAGGATCTATAACTCAAGGATTTGAGAGGTGATGTCGATAGGTGATAGCACTACCTTATTAAATTACGGACACTCATTCATGGGGAGTCTATAGGCAGTGGATAGTAGGTCATGGACCCGAGCACTTGGTGTCTCGTTATAATATACATAGGGTACTGAGTATAGTTGATTCTTAGTGGGATGTTGAGTTAATTTTGAAATTCAATTCTAAGGAAGCCAATACTCTTATGGGCCCCAATGGTCCCCGCTCTAAGCTCATATTCTTTGATGACATGATTTATGAGGGTTGGATGAGTTTTTAGTTCACTTTTATGTATAAGGGAGTTTTAGTAATTATGCAAGGTTGCACAACAATAAGTGAGTGGTATCTCTGAACTGAGTTAATTAGTTAATTAACAATCCTTTGGGCCATATTAAGTGACTCAAACCCATGGTGGGCTTAGGTCACTTAAGCCTAATAGGAAATCTATAAATACCTCTTTAGAGATTAGGGTTTCTATGTCTTACGATTTTCTATTATAGTTTAGAGAGAGAACCCTAACCTCCACCCTTGAGATCTCCACCATCTCAGTGCCTAGACACAAGGAAGAATCATTAAGCAAAAGATCATGGTGTTTATAAGATCCATTAAGACTTTGAAATTATCTACATTGATTGGAATTGATCCGGGAAGATCCAGATCAAAGGTATGTGACTTTATTCTTTAGATCTATGTTTTCTATGGCATATATATTGTTTTTTAATACCTGTTTATCCACTACGATAGATTTAGAGAGCCTAAGATAGATTTATATACACCCGACGCAATCCAGGGCATGGGAACGGAGTAATCCAGGGTTCCCAACAATGTGAGCGTCCTACCCCATCTCTCGGAGCTCATCCTCCTCCTCTGTAAGTGTCTCTTGTGTTGCCTCTTAAGATGGGGCGACATCTTGAGGGCCATGGTGAGTAGGGAGTGCCATGGGGCCATAGACATGGCTACAATGCTTAGACCAAAAGCTTCTATCCAAGTAAGCATGAGAAGCCTAGATTCCTAAGGTTGGGTCGATCTCGAATTCAACATCCTCTAGGATCCAAGAGATAAGAAGGGTGAATGGAAGGCTGCCACCTCTGTAGGAAGGGTCACTACAAGAGTCATTGCAATAAGGAGTCATCATGTCCAAGATGACTTGGTTGATGTTGAACCATTGGTTAGTCAGTATAACATGTATGAACCTAGTAAACGATCAATGGATTTAGGTTCAATGGGTAGAAGGAGTAGGTGAAGAAGGTAGCTAGGAGTCATGTCGTCTTAGAGAAGCTAGTGATGAAGACATAAGAAGGTAGAGGACAAGGAGAGTCGTAAAGAGCGGTCGGGATGGCATCAAGCTCCCCTTGAGTGAGAGCTTGTAGCTCAAGTGAGAAGGTAGGAATGCAAGCCTCAACTCACGACATGCCGAGTACACGTTGGATGAATCCAGAAGAGACTAAGAAGGAATGGTCATTCATAGTCACTCTAAAAGTGACTATGGAGATGACCGAGTGTATGTTTGCGTAGAACATCTACACTAGATAGGGATAATAGGTCCCTTAAAGAGAAAACAGGGACTCCCATCCTCACTCTCAAATGATAGTAAGGATAGGAGTGTCTTGGAAAGCTTGAAGGTCAATAGGACACTTGAATTTAATGCGTCAACTATGAAAGGAGGAAAAGAAATGGTCACGTGCCTCTTAACAATGGAAACATTCCACTGGAATGTCTCCAAAGTTGAAAGGACCTTGGAGAGTGATGCCCTAAATGGGCTTGATGACTTAAGAGGGATTATCTCACATTAACGTCTACGAGTAGCCATAAAAATCAATGGAGTACGAAAGGACACTAAAATTGAGAAAAACTAAGAAAACTATAGAAGAAAACTAATCCACTAGAAATGCTAAAAACAAGGTAAAAAAACAATACTATATGAACAAAAACTTGAAAAATGAAGTGAACTAACCTTAAAAAGTGCAAATGGTGCATTAGATGACTTTAAATAGCTTGTAGGAGTGATCGATGTAGATTGGTGCTTGAGCGTCGTGAGCATTGGAATCAATACTGGAAATGACTTAGAGAGCTTGAGTTGTTAAATCGCTTGAGATGATGGTGGATATAACTTAAAGCGCTTAAGCGCTGAAGAAAGAAACTTAGTACTAAGAAGGGAAAGAAATACAAACTAAAAGCTTTGAAACTTTAATGAAAATCACAAGAACTATAGGAAAGTTAAGAGAAACACCTTGAGGCAAAATCATAATGTTCTTAAACTCTCAATATTAGATTAATCAATAATATGCCCAGTGAATTTTCTAGATAGTATACATCAATCCATTAAAAAAGAAGTTTCAAGTTCAAAGGTCAAAGTTAATCATAATTTTGGTTTCAAAACCCAATGCATAACCATCATGGTGTAAGAGGGCCAACATAGAAACATAAGTATTGATGTTCAAGGGAATACGACTTATTGTCTAGTTCTATATTTCAAAATTGACTACTTAGAAGAGATCCAGTCATGCCTTTGGTCAAATTAAAGTACATATCCCAATAAATTTGTTTCAAGATCGTTAGATTTCTGTTTAACATGACCTTGTTGATCTACATATAATAGAACCTCGTTGACCTACATACAACACAACTTGACTCCCCCTTCAATTAATATCATATTTTTATTTTTCTATTCTTTTCTTTTTATTTTTCTTTTATTTATTTATTTATTTTTTTGAAAAGTGAAGGCATTGTACACCTTGATCTCTTCTGAATTTTCATTTTATTTTCATTTCATGGTTGCCTTTGTATCCACATTGGGGGTCTTTCCAAATATTACAAGTGAGTAACTTATATCTAAGAACATGAATCTTGGAAAGTGTATGAGAGTTATGCTTAACCAAGTATTCAATTTTTTTCACTAACTCTCTATAAGAAATAATTATAATGATCTTAATCAAACAAGGCATGTGGATAATAAGATTTGAGCATGACAAAGGATCCTTCCAAATATATCAAAATCTACTTTATGAGTTAAACTTAAGAAGTTTCCCTCTTGATCAAGCACAAGATGTAACTAAGGTTGAACTTTCACTATATAAAGACATTTAATTATCAGGAATCATGTACATTAATAGTGATTAACAAATATCTAAGAAACAATCCACATCAAGTCTTGTAAATATAATATATTTCTCTAGTTCACAAACTTGAGATATTATGAAGCATGCTAATATATCAAATAAAAAAACAAAAATCAAATGCTTAAAGTAAACCAAAAGAAGGTTGAAGGAAAGAAAATAATGAAAAAATAAAGCTTAAAACCTTTTAAGGCTTATAACATTGATAATTACTTGATTAGGCATATGCTAAGGGATTTCCTTAGGAACTCAAACCTAAGAGAATCCAAGGGTTTGGTAAAGATATCTATCAATCGATGTTCAATGAAGAAAAACTCTAGAGAGACAACCTTTTCTTCAACAAGATCCTTAATAAAGTGATGACAAATCTCAATGTGATTAGTAGGAGAATGAAGAATAGGATTCTTTGAGATATTTATAGCACTAGAGTTGTCACAGTGTATGTTCATGGTTGCTTACTCAATCCCATAGTCTTTCATAATTTGCTTCATCCATAAAAGATGTGTACAACAACTTCCAACCACAATGCATTCAACTTCGACGGTAGATAAAAATATAGAGTTTTGTTTTTTACTAAGCCAAGCCACAAGACAATCACTAATTAAAAAAACAAGCACTAGATGTGTTTTTTCTATTCTTGACATTTTTGGCTCATTCAACATCGAAATAACTAGCAATTAGAAGAAAAGAATCATAGAGATACCACAAACCATAGTAAAAAGTCCCATTAATATTTCGTAGAATTCTTTTAACATAAATTGAGTGTGACCTTTTGGGGTTTGCTTGGTACCTAGCACAAGCTCCAACACTAGAGGATATGTCAGGATGACTCGTTGTGAGGTATTAGAAGCTTCTTATCATGCTCCTATAGAGCTTTTACTCAACATCCTTGCTAAGCTTAGTGGTAGTGCTCATATTCTAGAGTGTTTGGTGGATTTTTGATTGAGTTTCTTAACTAAATCCCTAATATATTTAGATTGTGAGAGAAAGATTCCATATTTAGTTGTCTAATCTACAATCCTAGAAATAATGTAAGTTCACCTACCATACTCATTTCAAATTCAATCTTCATTTCCTTGGCAAAACTAAGGACAAGGTCGCCAGAGGTGGCTTTAAATACAATATCATCAATATAAATCTATGCCACTAATAACTCATCCTTGGGCCTATGAATACACAAGGTTCTGCCAACTCCCCATCTCTGAAATTTTTTCTCTAAAAGATAGCTAGTGAGCATCTTATACCAAGCTCTAAGAGCTGGCTTTAATCCATAAAGGACTATTTTTAACCTATAGATATGATTGGGGAATTTTGGATCCTCGAAACCCATAGGATTCTCAACATAAACCTCTTCACGTAGAATTTCATTCTAGAAAATACTCTTAACATCCATTTGATAAAGCTTTATCCTCAAGGAGCATGTTATGGCCAAAAGTATCTTTATTGATTCTAGTTTGGCTACAGATGCAAATGTCTCTTCATAACTAATCTCGTCTATTTGTGAGTATCCTTGGGCAACTAATCTTGCTTTATTCCTCACAATGACCCTATTTTCATCTTATTTGTTCTTGAAAATCCCTTTTTTAACTATGACATGCTTATCTTTAAGCCTAGGGACCAAATACCACACATCATTCCTAGTGAATTGATTTAACTCTTCTTAGAGGTGTAATAGTCTAAGACTCATCTCCTAAAGCTTCTTCCACATTCTTTGGCTCCAATGACCCATCTCATTTAGTCTTGATTGTCTCCTTGTAACGACACATTCAATCATCTTACTTATAACATTTGAGATAAGGTGGTTCATGGGTACTTTGGATTTATGCTTATTCCTTGTTTCTTCAGATGTGTCTTCTTGAGATACATTTTCATCCTTATTGGGGTCAATTTCATTTTTAGGGATATTATTAGGGTTATCTTCTATGGTCTCCACATTTTCAAGGTTATCCCCAATTAATTCCCAAGTTAAAATTTAAGCTCAATTATATCCTGATCATACCCAGTATCGTTTATAAGCACATTAGAGGACTCCTTGGTAATATGTGAATTTTGATAATCCTATAGGTTTTACTAATAGTAGAATAGCCTAGGAAAATACCTACATAAGACTTTGCATCAAATTTCCCTAGGTTTTCCTGATCTTTGAATATATAACACTAACTGCCAAATGTCCTAAAGTACTTAAGATTAGGTTTTCTCACAGCTCATAATTCATAAGATGTCTTCTTTGTTCTAGGCCTAAGAAAAATTTTATTGACAGTGTAACATGCTATATTTATAGCTTCAACCCAAAATTGCATAGGGGTATTATTCATATGACTCATCACTCTAGCCATTTCTTATCATACTTATTTTTTCTTTCAGCCACTCTATTTTGTTGAGGAGTTATAGGGGTTGAAAACTCATGTTTAATACTCTTCGACTCACAAAAGAGATCAATTTCCACATTGTTAAAGTCTCTACCCCTATCACTCCTAATCCTCACAATTGGATGACTTATTTCCACTTGAATTTTGGTGAAGACTTCAAGTGCTTTATGGTATCTGATTTCTCCCTAAGAAAACTCACAAATGAGTATCTTGAAAAATCATCCACAACAACTAGGACATATCTCTTGCCATCTCTACTCTCAGTACACATGGTACCTCTTAGATCCATATGAAGAAGGTTTAAAGGTCTGGTGGTCTTAATTTCCTTAACCTATTTGTGTGAACTTTTCATTTATTTACCTTACATGCACCCACCACAAATGGGTTTAGATTTATCACTTAGTTTAGGGATACCTCTAACTTTTTCATTATTCACTAAGTGCACAAAATCCCTATAGTTTATGTGGCCTAGTCTTCTATGTCAGAGCTCAATAAGGTCTAGCTTTGCCCTAATACACTTAAGAGATATGTTAGAGTTAGTATTTATTACATAACAGTTGTCAACTATCCTATGTCCTGTGATAATGACTTTTCCTTCTTTATTAACTCCCTCACATAAGTCTTGGCAGAAATTCACCCTATGATCTTTGCATAGGTCTGACTAAGTTGTAAGAGGTTTGTCTTAAGTCCATCTACATAGAGAATTCCATCTAATTTAGTGTAATCAGGGATAAATATAATTCATTTTCCTTTCATATGAGCTAAGCACCTATCCTCAAAGGTAACTGTCCCACCATATACCTCAAGATAAGTCAAAAAGGACTTATCTTTTGTCATATGTCTACAACAATCACTATCAAAGTACCACTCACTAGAAGAGCTAACTTTAAGTGCGGTGAAACAAACTTAACACTTAACCCTATTCTTTCTCATCCAGACTTGTTTAATCCTAGGTGGTGACTTAGAGGAGCTTTGTTGACTTCTAGGCTTTTGATTAGGTTTATTCTCTTTTCTATTATTCAAGATATTATTTTTATGGGAATTAAAGTCTTTTTTTAGCCTACTCATTTGAGATTCAAACCTCTCTAGGAACTTAGAGTAGCACTTAAACTGAGTGTGTCTAGTTTTTTTTTTTTTTTTTTTTTTTTGTATAGTGATGGAATGATAAGAAATGCAATGTGGTTAGGGGTTTCATATTTACCTTTGACAAACATAGTTTCTCCATTAGAGGGAGTTTCATCTTTATTAATGTACCCCAAACCTCGTTTATCACCATGAGTTTTGCATATATCAAGTATTTCATTAAGCACTTTAGTTCTAAGGTGAAAGATCTCATTCATGAATGACGAGGGTTTATTATTTTTCATCTCTTAAGTAAGAGCATTATTCTTCTCAATGAGAGAATGATGTTCAAACTCAAGAAATCTATTTTTTTTTTCAAGCAGATTAGTTCTTCCTTCTTTTAGCACATCAATCTTGGTTTTGTGAGCTTCAAGTATGTCATGGTCTCTTAAGCAATTCTTAATTTGTTTCTCATGCTCAACAACAAGATTATTTAGAAAAACAGTCTTTAATTATCATTGAATTCATCATCACTATCACTATCACATTGACTATCATGCATAGATTCCACATTTGCAACAAAAGCTACAAAGTCATTAGGATCATACCTTACATCTCCAAAAGTTGTGAAATCATTTTCTTCAAAATCTGTATCACTCCAAGTAGCTTGCATAGACTTTTTAATATCTTTGGGGCTAAGATAACCAGTAGCAAAGTGTCTTAGACCACCACAATTAAAACATTCTACTTTATTCCTTTAGAGGAACCTTTATTTTTTTTCTTTAAATGATTATTCAAGTCTCTTTCCTTTTCCAAATTCTTGATTTTTATAAATTTTTTTATTGAATGTTATTATTATTATTATTATTTAACTATTTTAGCTATATGAGTCAATTCATCCCTAGTTATATTATATGGCATTTCAGTATCTTTTTCCTCATTTTTAGAAGCCTTAAAGGCAAAATCTTTAGGCTTTTGAGAATGAGATAGGGTCATCTCATATGTCGTATCTAGCCTTAAGGTCATCTCATCGAATCAATGTCCTCACTCTCCTTAATGGCAGTAAACTTAGGTCTAAATCTCTCTAGAAGGGATCCCAATATTTTTCTTACTACCTTTGAATTTGGAATAGGTTCTCCAAGGTTAAAAGAAGAATTAACTATATCACTCAATTTAGAATAAAAGAAAGAAAATTTTTTATTTTCACGTGTCATAATATTCTTAAACTTAGTAGTAAACATTTGCAATTTAGAAACTTTAATAGCAGACATACGTTCATGAGTGACTTAAAGAATATCCCATGATTACATTGCACAAGTACATTTTGCTATCCTACGAAACTCATTTTGTATAAACTCCATTAAAGATACTAAATAAAGCCATAGCATTGGATTCACTTCCTTTGTTATTTTTTTTATCCCAATCTTGTTTAGGTTTTAATTCTCTAGTTGAACTTTCATGGACATCAAGAATCAATGTGGTCCCCTTCTATATTCTACTAAATTCCATGTTCACCTTGCATTTTAAGAAAAAACTTCATCCAAGCTTTCTACTGGGAATAGTTACTCCCATCGAAGTAAGGTGGACTATTCAAAGGAGCCCCAGTTTCTTGATTGATCCATACTAGACTTATAAGATCAATAAAAATTCGATTTTTATCCTATATGATCAATAACAATTTGATTTTTACCCAATATGATCAATAAAAACTTAATTTTTAATCAATATGATAAAAAAATGATTTTTATCTCGCTCTGATATCAATTGAAAAACTTGAAAGTCCATTATGGTAACACCTAAAGGGGGGTGAATGGGTATGTTTAAAAATTTTAAAATTTATTTGCATATTATAACTAAATTTTTACTTATGAGAAGTTAGGGATTATCAATTCATTCAATTATAGGCAATGCAAATAAGATAATAAAGATATGCAGTGAAGCACAAGGATTTTTATGTGGAAATACACCACACTAACCATGGAGATAAAAAACCATCAAATCTAAAATTGCTATCTAAATCCACTATATAAGATCAAGTTACATAGAATTACTTGACCGCTTTACCTTAAAGACTTACTCTCTAGTACACACAACTTGATCCACATTTGTGATGCAACAACCTCCTTTTGCTCTAGTGAATACACTTCTGTTTCACTAAAGGGATGAAGGTCTTCAACCCAAGGTTCAAAGCTTGAATCATTTGAATGAGAGATTGGAATGGTGTAGCTTATTAGGCTTTCTCTCTAAGAGACTCTTTTGAAATCTCTTTAGTCTTTAATGATCTCTAGGAGAGATATTTATATGCAAATAACCCAAAGAGGTTTGGTATGAATAGGTTTCCAAATGTTATTTGCGTGAAATTATAAGAAATATTCTCTAATTTTTGGCAGGAAATACATGAACACTTAACCACCACTTGAGCGCCTCGGGCACTTGAGTGGTGTTGAGCGCTTGAGTGGTCCCAATGTTTGAGTGTTACTACTCACTCAAGCGTTCCCTATTTCATTTAATATTTACAAAAAGTCAATTTTTCTTGATTTAAAAGATATCGTCCCTCTTTATACCTCATAGGAGCTTAACTTGCCACAAATAAAACTTTCTTAGACATACCTGTGACTTCCTGGTTGGACGAATAATAATCCTTGATCTTCAATGGAGAATAAGTCACTATCTAAAAGGACTTTTATAGTTAAACAATAAAAGGAACAAAATTGTCAACATACAAACAAGACTTAATGTCCTAACAAATTGAATTTTGAGAATTTTTTTCTTCAAATTGTCTTGAATGACTATTACAATGCAAACTAGGTAAATTCCTTAAATTCTTAAAGCTATATTTAATAAGATTGAATAGTTGCATTGTATGAATCATTGTAAAATGATTTAAAATGAATTGAATATATTGTTTAGATTGACCTTTTGGATTAAATCACCTAATTTGAAGAAAAATTAGATCTAGACCTAAAGCTAATTGAAAAATCAATTTAGATGAGAATTTAGATTTTCAATCTAACTTGGATGAAGAATAATCTTAATACCTACTCACCATAGAGATTTCTTCTAAAAGATCCTAACTCTAAGAGTTTCTTCTTCTTATTATTTTTCTTTCAAAATTTGATTGTTTTAAATCGAATTGTTCTTTCCAATTTGAAATTATTGTTATTTTCATTTTTTTTTTTTATGAATTGTCAATCCATTTTCATTCGATCACATTCATTTCTTTTCTTATCGTTCAAGTCTTAATTACTAGAAATAATCCATCCCAATGGATGATGCCTAAAATCGCTATACTACCGTAACTTTTGCTAAAAACTATTTTTGATCAGGCAAAAGTTACCTTAAAATAGTTGGATTAAGTTATAAATTTTGTTTCGATACAATAAATGACAAAAAATCATCGATAAAAAATAATGTCACTGCCAGGGATGGTGCCAAGGTGATTAAGGAATTTTTATTTTATTTTTTATTTTTTTGTTTGTGTGTGAGGATTAGCCCTTGTGATCCACATCACAAGATTGGTGAAATTCTTTTTATTGATTCTCTACTTTCATCTTATTTTTATTTTAAAATTCCATTTTTCTCTTTTGTTCTTTTTGGTTTGTTTTGGTTTTTCTTGGCTTATTTTGTAGGCTCTCCATTGCATGCTACATTGAGAACAACATTTGAGGGAGATATTGCAAAGTATTACATTGATAATCATCTTTGGTTTGTGATATAATTATTGAGAAAATGTAAAATCAAGGGGAAAAGCAACAAGGTCAACATGGACCAAATAATGAAAATTCTCTCATGTCTAAATCAATGAGGGAATATATGCATCCTCAAAAAATTGGTATGGGATCATGTATAGTCCTTCCCAATGAACCTATTTTGATAAAAACTCAGTGTCACTTCTACCTCAATTTCATGGAATGAAAAATGAAAATACATACACTCACATCAAGGATTTTGAAGAGGGGTGTCATACATTTCATAAGGGAAATACATTTATAGAGCTTATGAGATTAAAGATTTTTCCATTCACATTGAAGAATAAGGCTAAGTTGTGTTTAAACTCATTGAGGCCCAAAAGTATAAGGTCATGATTGAAGTTACAAACAACCTTCTTAAAGAAATTTTTTCCCACACACTGTACAAGTGGCTTGAAAAGGCAAATTATCAACCTTTTAGCATTGGATAATGAAAAATTTTATGCTTGTTAGGAAAGATATATGGAAGTAATCAATGTTTGTCCTCACCATAGGTTTGACACATGGATGTTGGTGAGTTCTATGAGGGCATGTCACCAACTATGAAGCAATTGTTAGAAACTATGTGTGGAGGTGACTTTGTGAGTAAAAGTCTTCATGAAACCTTTGGATTTTTGAATTATGTAACTGAAATATCAAAGTCATGGGATGAGCCATATGGAAGAGATTCACACAAGCCCAAATCTCAAAGTAATTCAAATGAAGGAATGTATATGATAATGAAGATTTTGGTTTACAAGCTAAAATGATAGCTTTGCTAAGATGGGTAGAAGAACTTGAAGCTAAGGGATTTCATGAAGTAAATGCAATATATGATAATCCAATTTACATGGTGCAATGTTCTATTTTCCAATCTATGGAATATTAAGTGAGTGATTGTCCTACAATACCTATTATGAGGGAAATATTTGTTGAGAATAATGTGAACATGTCATGGGATTATAGACAAGAGCAATTTTCTTCAAGCCAATGCTCACAAAGCCAACACTTCATGCAAGATTCCCCTCAACAAGTTTCTTTGGTAGAGCAAGTTATTGTAAACTTGAGTAAAATTTTAGGAGATTCCATTAGTGATCAAAAGAACATCAACACTCACATTATTCAAAGGATGGACTACATTGAAACATCTTTGAATCAAAAGTTTGATAGCATGCAAGCCGATGTCAACAAAAAATTTGATAACATTTAGCTAGCAATTTCAAAGCTTTCCAACATACACCCATTCTAAGAGCAAAGGACATACCCATCTCAATCTTAACCTACAACAAGGGGAAAACATGAATGTAATGAAGCTTGTGGAAGTTATACTAAGGTGGATGAAGTCAAGGCAACCATCACCTTGAGAAGTGGAAAGGAATTGGAGCAACTAAAATCAAATGAGAGGAAAAATAAAAAGAGAGAACAAGAAAAAGAAAATTTGAAAATTGAAGATGATAAAATTGAAAGAACAAAAGTTGACAATTTTGAAGAAGAAAATGAGGAGAACAGTAAAGCTAAAATGAATAAGGATATGCTCTTAGCTCCACCTTTTCCTATGGTTCTTGAATTAAGAAAGGAGGTAAACAATGCTCCAAATTTTTTTGAAATTTTAAAGCAAGTCAAAGTTAACTTACCATTCTTTGACATGATTGGACAACCTCTAGCTTATGTCAAGTTTCTTAAGGATTTATGTATCATAAAGAGAGGAATGCATTTGAAAAAGAAAGTTTTCTTAACCGAACAAGTTAGTGCAATTATCGAATGCAAGACTTTAATCAAGTATAAGGATATGAAATGTCCCATTATCTCGGTGAAGATTGACAACACATTTGTGAAAAGAACACTTTTAGACTTAAGAGCAAGTGTGAATCTTCTTCCCTACTCGGTATATAAGCAAATGGGGCTTGGAGAACTAAGATCTACTTTCATCACACTTTCATTGGCGGATAGATCAGTTAAGTTTCCAAAAGGAATTATTGAAGATATGTTGATCCAAATAGATAGATTCTATTATCCAATTGATTTTGTGGTGCTCGACATGGAACAAGGAACTAGTGGACTCAACCATGTTCCTATTATACTTGGCCAACCTTTTCTTACCATAACAAATGCATTGATTAATTGTCAAAGTGAGGTGATACAACTTACCTTTGGTAACATAACAATTGAGTTTAACATTTTTCACTCATGTAAGAGGCATGGTACCAAATAGGAAGAGGAACTTATGGAGGCTTTTGTTGATTGAATTATCTATGGAAGAGCCAATGAAAGAAATGACTAAAAATTTTTTAGCAAAACTTGGTGATGCAATTTCCAATGAGCGAACTAAAGTTTGGAAGATCATTGAAGAAATTCAACCTTTGAAGTTAATGAAGTGGTCCTTTGGCTTCAAGAAAGTGAAAATAATGAAGCATACTATGCATAATAATTCAAAGGTCATTAAAAAGAAGCTCAAGGTAAAAGAACTAAATTTAAAGAAGGAAATTTCAAGCCACGTCTTTTTCTAGGAAAACTTAAGTACCAAGGAGTTGGTCCATTTATTGTTTGCAAATCATATCCAAATAAAAAATTGATGCAAAGGTTGATAGGCTTAGTTATTTCAATGGCTATCTAGATTAATGGTTTCTTGTTTCTTTATTTTCATTTGAATCTTTATTTTTATTTTTTTATTTTTTTTTCCTTTAGTTTCTATTGAAAAATTCATCTCAACTCTTTGATTTGTGTTTTGAAGGACATGTCAAAAGGATGGGATGCAAGAAGCAAGGCAAAAGGAAGTTTTAACTGTCAATCACCATTTCACACATCCATGTGAAAACAGGGGAAGTCATGCCAAAATAGGTGAGTGTTCATATCATTGAAAATTCAAAAGTTTTAAGCCCTTATCTCATTTTGCATGATTGTGTGAAAATTATGTTGAAGGCTGCAATTATAAAGGGCACTCTATACCACTTTGCACGCTCATGTGAAATTTTGCATGATTGTGCCAATCTTCTAACATAAGCCTATAATAAATCTAAGCATCTAGTTCATTTCACACCACCATGCAAAAATGAATACTCATGCCAAAATTTTAGTTATCTTTAAATGTGATTTGAAAGAGTTGAAGTTGGAGAACTTTAAACCCATTCTCTAGTTTTGTCCAAAAGACCACTAGAGATGAGCTTTTCCATGCAAGGACAATCATTTGCAATCTTTGATCATTATAAGTAAGCTTGTGAGAGGTGTAAAGTGTTTTCCTAACTAGTACAAAGCAATTCAAAAGATAAGAAAAAAACACTTTCATTTTCGAAGAGTTGTTATGAATTTATTATTCATTAATTGGTTCCTCTTGAATTTTCCCTTTTTCATCATCAACAAAATTCTGGTAAGGCTTAACCTTTCTAAATTCAACTAAAATTGATCATCTTTTCAGTTTATTGCGGATAAGAAGTATGAATCCTATGTTTCAATTTCATACTTGGATTCAATCATATGAAATTTCCTATTTACATTTTGAATTTTGATTCATCCTTTAATTTAGTGTTTTTATCTTGAATGGAATTTAACAGTGATGATGTTCAAAATTTTGAATTAAAAAAAAAAATTGGAATGCTCTATGATAGCTTAAAGCATAAAATAGGGAAAGAACACCTTCATTTATATTCTTGTTCCTTAAAATTTTGATGTTACATGCTAATTTTATACTGAATCTCATTATCATGGAACTAGGAATATGATGGTAGATGTGTACCTTGATTTTCCTCTCATATTGTGTCTCTAACATAGTTTTTAGTTTTAATTTTATTTATTTATTTTTATTTTCTATTTTATATTTTATAATATTCTCTTCTCTTATATCATTCATATTTTATAGTGCTTATGTGTTGATCTTGTTTTTGTTTTAGGTCTTGAAGATGAAATTCATGAGAAATTGAGGTATCTTCCTTTCCTTTCTTTGTATATTTTTATTGCACATTAAAGACAAAGTACAAGTTATGTTGGGAGGAGGGTTAGAAAGGAAAAGAAGGAAATATGTTATTAGTTTTGTTAGTTTTTCTAATAGGATTTTTTTTTTTCATAAATCACATTTGTGACTTATGTGGTGAAATTATTTTTAAGAAGACTATAACATTTGTGATTAATGAATGAGCATATCTAACTTGAAAGAAGTTGATTTAGAATACTAGCTTATTTACTTAATCTTAAAAGACTTATTATGTGAATTGAAATTGATTCCACTTTGAAGTTTTCATTTTCCCAAGGGTTATTTCTATTTGAGTCTTGACACTTACCCTTTAGACCCTGGATATAAGATGAAAAAATGGTCTAACTTTGAGACTTGGAATTAATTGTTTTGGTAACATGGATTACTTTCAAATTAAGTTGAGATACCTTAAAAAGAGGCCAATGTGCCCAATTTGGAAAAAAACAAAAAACAAAAAACAAAAAACAAAAAAAAAATTGATGAATAAAAAAATCTTATCACCAATCTTTTGAAGGATGTGGAAAGGACCAATTTTCTTGTCTTTAAGGTTATTGTACGTGCTAGTAGGAAAACGATTTTTGCGGAGATGGACCATCACTAAATCACCTTTATTAAACAACTTAAGGTGTCGATGTTAGTCTATAACAGTCTTGTAATGAAGATTTGCCTTTTCTAAATTCTTCTTCACTTCTTGATGAATCCATTAAATATGCTCTGCAAACTCCTCAATGTTAGGATTGACATCATGAGAAGGAGGATAATGAATCAAATCCATTGTATGCCATGGAAAACTAGTGTAGACAACTTTAAAAGGAGTCTTTTTGGTAGAACGATTAGGCATATAATTAAAAGCAAACTCAATCTGTGGAAGGGCATCATCTTGTTGCTTCAATTTATCTCCACTAACAAATCATATCATATTGCCAAGAGTGCGATTAGCCACTTCAGCTTGTCCATCGGTCTGGGGATGGCTCGTGCTACTATACTACAAAGAAGTATCAAACAATCTGCACAGAGTTCTCCAAAAATGACTAAGGAATTTCACATCCTTATAAGAAGTTAATTGTAAGAGGATCACTACACAGGTGAACAATTGCACGAAAAAATAAATTGGTCACATAAGAAGCGTCCAAAGTCTTTTTACAAGGAAGGAAGTCAACCATCTTATAAAATCAGTCAACTACAATAAAAACAAAATCAACTCCATGTTGACTTCTTGGGAGGCCAAGAACAAAATCCATAGTTCAATCTTACCAAATTGTCTCTGGAATAGGTAAAGGAGTATAAAAACCAGTATTTTGAACTTGTCCCTTAGCTTTCTAACACATTGGGTAACACTAAAAGAAATGCCTAACATCCTGTTTCAGTTGGGGTGAACAAAATCTCTCTTCTACCAAGCTAATTGTTTTATCCCGACCAACATGTCCTCCTAATTTGCTAACATACAATTTTATAATCAAATGTTCATGCAATAAAAAACAAGGGATACATAATTCTGTACCTCAAAATCCATCCTAAGTAAGGAAGTCAATAACAAACTCCTTATTGCTGCATCGTGCCCATATGCCACTAAAATCCCCACCATTAGTATAAATATCCATTAAAATAATCAAACCCTACCACCTCAATACTAATTGTAGCCAGTAAAGAGGCTAATAGACTCAATGCATTAGCTACTTTATTCTGTTGGCCAAACTTATGTTTGATAACAAAAGTGAACTTCTGTAAAAAAGTAATCCATTGAGCATACATTTGATTCATTGTCTTATGAAAATTGATGAACTTTAAAGCTTAATGATCCATAAATTGCACAAACTCTTGTTGAAACAAATAATGCTCCCAATGCTTTAAGGTTTGAACAACTACATGAAATTCAAGCTCATAAGTAAACCATGTTTTTCAAGGTTCACTAACATTTTCACTAAAAAATTCCACTAGGCGACCCTCTTAGGATAAGACAACCCCAATTCCTAGAATTGATGCATCACATTCAGCCTTAAACACTTTCTCAAAATTGGGGAGTGCTAACATTGATGCAGTGCACAACTTTGCTTTTATCAATAAGTTTTCTTTTTGTGCTTTACCCTATTGGAACTAGCCTTTTCTTCAAACAATCGGTAATAGGCGCCATGATTGTACTAAATCCTCAAATAAAATGCTTGTAAAAAGTGGCTGAATCATGGAAACTTTTCCGTTCACTCACGATTTTAGGAGTTGGTCATTCTCGAATTGCCTTCACCGTCATCTCATTAACTTGAATACCATCTTCTTCCACTATAAATCCATTGAATAAAATATGTTTAGTCATAAAACTACACTTCTTAAGATTAATGTACAATTTATTAGCTTGTAAGGGTAAGAGAACTTCTTTCAGATGTGATAAGTGCTCCTCCTCATTCTTACTATAGATGAGAATATCATCAAAATAAACCACCACAAATTTTCCAATAAATGGACAAAGAACCTAGTTCATCAATCACATGAATGTGCTTAGCACACTTGATTGCCCAAATGGCATCACTAGCCATTCATAAAGGCCATATTTAGTCTTGAAAGCCGTCTTCCACTCATTGCCTGGTTGAATACGAATATGGTGATATCTACTCATAAATCAAGTTTGGTAAACACCACAACACCTTCTAACTCGTCAAGCATGTCATTAAGACATGGGATGGGAAAATAATACTTGACCATTATTTTGTTAATAACACAGTTGTCCACATATATGCGCCAGTTACCGTCCTTCTTTGGAGTGAGTGAAGTTAGGACTACATAAGGACTCATGCTCTCGTGAATCAAGCCTTTATCAAGCAACTTGTTAACTTGTCCTATCAACTCTTCATGCTCAGTTAGGCTCATATGATAATGTGGCAAGTTAGGCAAACTAGCTCCAAGTACTAAATCGATATGATGTTGAATATTTCGCATAAAAGATAACTCTTTAGGTAATTCATTAGGAGATAAATTAATAAAATCAACAAGTACTTTTATGAACCTTGGTAGGAATATAGTTGCTTCATATTGACCCTTAGCTACCAATTCTACAACAAAACTTGGCTCTTTGACTTGCTTAAAGAAATATGGGCTTGTTATATTGGTGAATAGAGGCTTATCTTCCTTAGTAACCGAATTGTTTTCTGACGATTGAGATTGTGACATCAAAATGATCTTCTTATCAAACCACTAAAAGACGAAAATATTGTCTTGACCCTTATAAGTGGCATCAACTATAAAGAACCCTGGATTTCTCCATTCCCTTATCTTGGATCGTATATGTTAGCCCAAGGGTTCTCCTAATCTCATTTTGATGATAACAAACCATGGTTAAGTTGCTAATTGGTTTGAATTATAAAGAATTTCAAGTGTTAGTTTGGAAATTCATCAAAGAACCCAATGAATGCAAGATCAAGACCATTGGAAGACCTTTAATAATAGGAAACATATGTAAGATGAATGCATGGGTGCACTTAGAATTTTCATATCTTTTCATGCATCTTTAAAAACTCATTTTATGCATTAAAGTTACATTTCCATCAAAAACCAAGTTTTATCAAATGAACCTTAGGCAAATTGTTTCAAAATTGGCATATTTGTTTACCTAAAAACCTTGCCTAAGTGTTAAAAGGAAAAATAACAAAAAAAAAAAAAAAAGGTTTTTGGGCCACAAATGGTGAACTGGTCGAGGCATTGGCCAACTGACCAACTGGCTCAACCGGCTAGGGTACCGGTTGACATGAACCACACCTTCCTGGTTGAGGTCCGGTTGAGAAACACAAAAAATCTTCCCTCTCTTCTAGTAGCCTTGCATTCTTGATTAAGGGATATGCCTTCTCGGTCAAAGTCTAGTCGAGGACTGGTCAAGGCTTAATAGTCACCTACCATGCATTTATTACCCAACAGTTAGTCAATCGGTCAACCCCAGCTCAATCGGTTGAGGCTGCTTTTTGGCATTTTTGGCCCCCGAGTCTAGAAACCTATAAATTGAGAGCTTCACTTCATTTATAAGTAAGTGAACACCTACATTTATTTGTTTACCTACTTGTTCTTGCCTCAAAAGCTCTCATTCTTTCTTTGGTGCGTTGAATCTCCATTTGCATATTCCTTAGTGCACCCTTGTGATTCATCCTAACATTTGAGCCTTTTTTGAGCTAGGTTGAGAGATTTGAATTTTTTATTTGAGTGTTATAAGCTTCAAATGAGTAAAGACTTGAAGAGCTTGCATAAGAGCCCATTGGAGTTGGAATCTAAGTGTAAAGGTGTTAGAAGCTTGGTTGAAACTCCAAGTATAGTGAAACCCTCACTCAATTAGGAGCTTGAGGGAAGTGGACATAGGCAAGGAGTGTCGAACCATATAAAATATGAGTGTTCTTCCTCTAACCTTATCTCTTTATATTTGTGTTTCATTTGCTTGAATTTTTTGTGTTTGAAAAAGACTTTTTAAAACCCAATTCATCCCCCGCTTAGGTGTTTTCTCAATTAAGATTAACCTTTATTTTCTCAATTGGTATAAGAGCTAGGCCTCTTGTTTAAGACTTAACCGTCTAAGAAGAAATGGCTAATCCATCAAGCTTATCTCACATTGAAAGTTTTTTAACTAATAGAACTCTATTTTTTACGGAAACCGAAAATCCCTATTGGAAAACTAAAATGACTTAGTTTTTACAATCAACCGACTTAGACTTATGGGATGTTATTAAAGATAACCCAAATTTTCCTTCAAAACTAGTTGATGGAGTCATGGTTCTAAAACCCAAACAAGAATGGGATGAGTGTGATAAAAGAAATTTCCAATTAAATGCTAAATCCATTTATACTTTGTAATATGCTATGGATAGAAATGAATATAATAGAATTTGTCGATGCAAATCGACTAAAGAAATTTGGAGATTACTTGAAGTGACTCATGAGGAAACAAATCAAGTTAAAGAGTCAAAAACCAATTTACTTGTTCATAGTTATGAATTGTTTTTAATGAAAGATAATAAAACTATTGTTGAGATGATTACTAGGTTCACTAACATTGTCAATGGTCTTGAAGCCTTGGGAAAGACCTACAAGGAA
The DNA here is from genome assembly GCF_030704535.1 of Vitis vinifera. Lineage (NCBI taxonomy): Eukaryota > Viridiplantae > Streptophyta > Magnoliopsida > Vitales > Vitaceae > Vitis > Vitis vinifera. Next base: position 14,413,760 of record NC_081813.1, read on the forward strand.
TCAAAGAAGGTGATGAAGATTTTGAGGTCACTTCCATCAAAGTGGGATGCAAAGGTTCAACAAATCAAGAAGCTAAAGACCTGACCAAGCTACCTTTGGAGGGGTTTATAGGGTCATTGATGACATATGAGATCAATTTGGAAAAGATGCGACAAGAAGGGAAAGACAAAAAGAAGAAGTACATGGCTATCAAAGCTACAACTAAGGAAGAAGAAGAAGTTGAAGAAGAAAAACAAAGTGAAGAAGATGAAGACTTAGCCCTCATCAAAAGAAAGTTCAACAAGTTCATGAGAGGTGAAAAGTTTAGAGGAAAAAGGTTCACTTTTAGAAGATACTCCTTTAAAAAGGAATCTTTATCCTATGGTGACAAGGAGAGATGGTAGGAGAAAAGGGACTTAGTGTGCTTCAAGTGCAAGAAATTGGGACACATTAAATATGATTGTCCTCTCTACAAAAGTGAAGCCAAGAGGAGAAAAAAGAAGGCAATGATGACCACTTGGAGTGAAAATGAAGATGAATCCTCCGAATAAGAAAATGAGAAAGAAGTGGAAAACATGTGCTTCATAGCAATATATGAACTTGATGTGGTAAACTCTAACATCAACTATGAAAATATACATGATGCTTTTGAAGAATTGTATGAGGATTTTGAAAAATGATTTTCTCAAAAAGAAAGTTCAACAACTTGAAAAAGAACTTGGAGAAGTAAAAGAAAAAATTTCAAATGTTGAAGATTCTAAAACTTTTCTTGAAAAAGAGAATGAGATTTTAAGAAAGAAAAATGAATGGTTGAAGATTTCAAGTTATGGAAACCTTAGGAGCTATGGGGTATTTATAGGGTTCCCCTACTGGACTTAAGTGACTTGAGCCCACCAAGGCTTAGGTCACTTAATCTAACCCAAAATGGGTCATAATTGATTAACCACATAGAGCAGTTTAATTAATCAATCAGCCTAGTCCAGAGAACTTGTTCACTATCTATTGTGCAACCTTGTGTAATAACCAAAACACCCTTATGCATAAAAATGAACTAAAAGTCAATTCATCCCTTATAAACCGTGTCATCATGGTATATGAGCTCAAAGAAGGGACCATTGGGACCCATAGGAATACTGGCTCACTCAGAATCCAATTATGAAGTTTATTCAACATTCAACTAAAGAGAATAAACTATAGTCCAGTATCCTATGTAAATAACAACGAGATGAAGCTTGGGGTCCGTGACCTACTATCCATTATATGTAGACTCCCCATGAACTAGCGTTTGTAATCTAACAAGGTAGTGTTATCACCTGTCAAGATTACCTCTTTAACCCTTGAGTTACTGATCCCACTTATTATGTGATCAATTGACATACTCTAACTCTAAGGAGCATATGTCAAATTTCCACTAAAGGAAATGTTATGGCCATAGTCTTCTAATCATATGTCATTTGAGTCACCCAGGGGGACACATTGTCTTAATCCATGAGATATCGTGGTGCCTCTATTGAGAACACCTATTGCCACCAGCCTCCATCAATAGTGACCCAATCCATAGATATGACCACTTTAGGGTCTCACCCATAGGTCAAAGCCTCTTGTTAACTTTGGCACAATCTCAATATCCTCTCAAGGTTGAGAGTCCATGCAGTATAGTAGCTTGGTGAATCATGACAATTGATAGCCTTGTGTCGTGATTCACTGTAGGTCCTGTCCAATGCGCATCACATTCACTAGTACACTTACCATGAGAAAACCATCTCGACAACCAAGATAAGTCATCCCTCCAATTAGGAGGTAGTGCACTACAATCTCAATAGATGACCTAAATCCATGAATTAACTGTGGACAACTCATCACTTTACAAGGAACCCATGATTTGGATCTTCTGTGCAACTCCTATGGCACCCAAGTCATGTACAATGTAAATGATGTGGGACGTGTATGCTTAAATAACCAATTAATACAAATGAGATATTTAAGGGAAAAGAAGAAACATAAATAAATAAATTTATAAATGAATCTCGATTTGTTACATCATGTCATGCTTTCTAAGTTTCAATCCTAACAAACTCCCACTATCCTTAAAGCATGCTAGAAACACATCTGACACCTAAGCTATCCCTATGATGATCAAAGACTTTAGTAGACAAAGTCTTAGTAAAAGGATCCACCAGGTTCTCTGTAGAAGTGATCTTCTCCACAGCCACATCTCCTCTCATTGCTATCTCATGTATCAAGTGATACTTCCTCTCTATGTGCTTACCATTTTGGTGGTTTCTTGGTTCTTTAGACTATGCCATTGCTCCATTGTTGTCATAATACAATACCAATGGCGGTATATCCAAGGGCACTACCCCAAGTCCTAATAGGAATTTCTGAAGCTAAACAACTTCTTTTGTTGCTTCAGAATAAACAATAAACTTAACCGCTATAGTAGAGTCAGCATTATAAGATTGTTTCACACTTCTTTAACTAACAGCCCCACCACCTAGAGTGAATACAAAACCAAAGGTAGACTTGCGAGAGTCTCTATTAGACCAAAAATTTGAGTTCGTATACCCAAGGGGTAACAACTCATCACAATGATACACTAGCATATAATCCCTAATTCTCCAAATATACTTGAGTATATGCTTGACCGCCATCCAATGCTCTATGCCTGGATTGGACTGATATCTACTCCCTATCCTTACAACAAAGCAAATAGCTGGTCTAGTACATAACATTGCATACATAAGGTTACCCATCGTAAAAGCATAGGGTACCGCCTTCATGCGATCTTTCTCCTTAGTCGTCTTAGGACACTGATCTTGAGAAAGAGGCACTCCATGCCTGAAGAGTAATAGACCATTCTTAGAGTCTTGCATCACATACTTGACCAAGAACTTGTCAATGTAGGTAGTCTAAGACAACGCAATCTTTCTATTCTTGCGATCCCAAAGGATTTTTATTTTGAGAATATCTTGTGCCTCACCTAGATTTTTCATCTAAAACTGAGTAGATAACCATATCTTGACTTATGAGAATAACCCTACATCATTCCCAATGAGTATAATGCTATTAACGTACAAGACCAAAAACACTACCATGCTTCCATGTGTCTTCTTGTACACACAAGGCTCATCCTCATTTTGATCAAAATCAAGAGTCTTGATAGCTTGGTTAAAACACTTATTCAATAAGCGAGATACTTGTTTTAATCCGTAAATGGATTTATGCAACTTGCACACAAGGTGCTCTTGTTCTTTTGCTATGAATCCGTCTAGATACATCATATAACTAATTTCTTCAAGATCACCATTCAAGAAAGTTGTCTTAACTTCCATTTTCCATATCTCATAATCAAGATGTGTTGTAATGGATAAGAGTATTCTGATGGACTTGAGCATGGCTACTGGTGTAAAGGTCTCCTCATAGTCAAAACCAGGTTTTTAACTATAACCTTTTACTGCCAGCCTAGCCTTATTGTCTCAACCTTCCCATCTACCCCTTTTTTCCTCTTGTAGACCCACTTACACCTTATGGGTTTTTATCCCTTCAGGTGCTTGAACAAGATCCCAGATTGTGTTAGAATACATAGATTCTAACTCTTCTTCTATAGATCCTTGCTAATAAATAGTATCATCACTGCTCATTACTTCATCGTAATATGAGAGATCAATCTCATGTTCCTTTGGAATTGCCTCGAAAGACTCTCTCAAATACATGAAACTATCCAGTTAAATAACAACACTCTCATTATGACGAGGCATTGGTGCACTAGAACTGATTAGAATGGTAGGTGTATAAACCTTTGGACCCATAGTTTTTTATGTTGATGTGTGAGTGTCTTTAAGTGCTTTTCAATCTATATCGCGTCTTGCCCTATTACTCATCATATAATCCTCTTCTAGAAATCTGGCCTTTGTATTAACAAATACCTTATGGTCGATCTAACTATAAAAATAATGTCCTCTCATTCTTTTTGGATAGCCTACAAACTGACATACCTCAGACCTTGCTTCCAAAATGTCTACCTTTGGTTTTAGAACATGTGTTGAAAACCCCCAAATATGAATGTGTTGCAAACTAGGTTTGCAACCTTTCCATATCTCTGTGGTAGTCAAAGGTATTGACTTGAAAGGCACTAGGTTAAGAAAGTAAGCTATAGTATTTAAGGCATACCCCCAAAAGGATATAAGAAGCGAGGAGACACTCATCATAGATCTCACCATGTCCATCAATGTTCGATTTCTTCTTTCTGCTACTCTATTTTGTTGTGGAGTTCCAGGTGCACTCAACTAGGATATAATCTCATGCTCTTTGAGGAAAGAATAAAATTGAGTAAACATGTACTCTCCACTTCGATAAGATCGAAGTGTCCTAATATGTTTACCCAATTTGTTTTCCGATTCCGCCTTAAATTCAATGGATTTGTACAAGGCATCAGACTTCCTATGCATTAGGCAAAAATAACCAAACTTGGAGTAATCATCCATAAACATAATGAAATACTCATACCCTCCCTATGCATCATCATCAAAAGGCCCATACATATCAATATACACTAACTCCAAACATTCATTGGCTCTATATCCTTTAGTAGTAAAGGGCCTCTTGGACATTTGCCTTCTATACAATATTCGCAAACTGGAAGATCTTCTAGAATCAAAGAAGGTAAAATTCCAAACTTAACCAGTCTTTGGATCTTGTTTAGATTAATATGACCTAGGCATAAGTGCCAAAGTTGTGTTTGATTAGTGCTAGGTTCCTTCCTTTTCATGAGATATTATAATTCTCATTACTTGGAAAAACAGATAATGGAAAACACGATAAAGACTATCTATCAATGATCTTAGCTCCAAGGATCTATATCTCGTTTAAGAGTCCAATCATAAAAATCATATGATCTCAAATAGGAGTTCCTTATGACATCTTAACATTCATAATTTCCTTAAGAGTAGCTTGTTTAACTAGCCTACCCTTGCCACCAAACATCTCATGGAGATTGATAAGAATATCATAAGTTGTTGGCATAGACACATGCTGATGTTGCAGCACATTATCCAAAGACCCAAGTATGATACACTTAGTCTTCTTATCGCCCTCTACAAACTATGATAATTGTCCTTCTCCTCTTGAGTTAAATGTTAATTAAGAGTAAAAGGAGTAATTTCCTGAGTTACCCGCTTTAGCTTCTCTGAATTGAGTACTATGTCCAGATTCCTTTTCCAATCCATATAGTTTGGTCTGATCTACTTATTAATAGTGAGAATGAGATTAATTGAATGATAAGACATGGTATCTATAATAGAAATAAAACCATGTATTAATTAATTGAGCATACATAACAAGTTGGTAATAATTTAGCAAAAAAGTAGTGCTCTCAAACTACATATCCTTTTGTAAGCTATCTTAGTATCATAAGGATCAAGCTTACGTAGGGCATGTCATGACCTTATTACTAGTTAAAGACCCTCTCAGATTGATCTCTTTGTCTTAACCATAAAGGTAACTAAAGACAAGATTAACATATCTTTTAATTTGGCCCGTGGATTATGCAAGTAGGATCGTGTGGGGTGATTCGACCACCTCATATCGAATGTTAAGTGCATAACCATTGTCCTCGAGATATCAATATCACCAAGTAAGGAACCCCACCGTGGGAGTGGTTGGTTCCACTATAGACATGTCAAGTCTTGTCTATAAGGAGAGTCCATGTCCCTTGATTCTTAGGGCCCAACCCACCGTGGGAGTGGTGATGAACCCAAATCAAGATAGGCTCAACAATGGAGGCCATGGGCTTTGCTAAGGCCCTCTCCCACTTAATCTTTTAGTAATTTTGATAACCACTCTTAAAATAAATTCTCTATCATGAGATTTTCCAAATATGTTATTTAACTCTTGAACTGAGACTCCTATGTTAAAAGAATTGCTCTCTTATTTCTTATCATTGAACTACCCAAACAAAATGGTTTCCTCCTTCTCTATGGGGGGAGAGCCTAAAGGACTAACTATAGGTATAGTTTTCCTTCTCTCACCAACAAAGAATAGGAAAACCTCCTAAAGTTTAATAATTGGATAGTTCTAAAGAAATAGTAATAAATTTTAACAACCAATTATAAGAAAAATAACATTAGAAAAAAACTTCCCATGAAAAGATTCTTAGAAACCTAAAATCTAAAAAGATTTATTTTGAAATAAAAAAAAAATCTCGAAGAGTTTAATTTTGAAAAGGAAGTAGGTTCTTTATTTATTTCCAACTTGTCTTTTCCTAAAATAAAAAATTTCCTAATACCTAGCACATTCCAATTTAATAAATTATCTAAAACGAGGAAAAACATATGAAAATTCATTTACTTAAGATTACCAAAATATATTCTATGCCAAAAAAAAATACATAAAATACATAAAAGGAAATTAAATAAATAAGTCCCATGGCCTTAGGGATCTTATTGCAAATTTGGCAATTAAAATTTGGATAAAATCCAAATTACCAAAATAGCCCTATAACCAAAGATAGGTTAGTGAAAAAGGAAAAACTTAACAAGCCTAAATGCCACAAAAAAGAGCCCAAAAAAGGCCCAAAATTTGAGTCCAAACAACCAAAAACAATTTGGCATGAACTCAATCCCGTAACTACATACCCTTTTGCACAACCTTGCTTCAATCAACCATATCTCCCTCGTTTCAACTCCGAATTGCAATCCGTTTGAAGCATTGGATTCTTGACTTCCTAAGCTTAAAAACCATATGTGGTTTTCCCCCAAAAATATCATGGTAGTTATCCCCGATTTTGAGTTGAAGTCAGCATCACTGTGCTATTAGGCTCTTTGCGCAACCTTACTTCAATTGGCTATATCTCCCTCATTTCAACTCCGAATTGCAATATGTTTGAAGCATTGGAATCCTAACTTCCTAAGATTCAAAATCATAGGTGGTTTGCTCTAATAAACTCACAGAAATTCATCCTAGTTTTATGTTAAAGATGACATAACTATGTTGCTAGGGATCTCAAATCAAGAACTTCAAAGAAAGAAACTTCAAGAAGCCTTTTTCTCTTGGGTCACCATAGATGGATACAGAAAAGAAAAGAAAAGAAATTTTTATATCAACTAAAAAAATACTATGCTCCTTTAATGGATCTTACAACCCATCTAGTGAAAAAGAAAGATTTTTACAATCAAATAAAAATCTTATACCCCTTATGGTGTGTACAACCCAATCTAGAGAAAACAAATAATCCAATCACAATTATGATCATCGTATATTTAACAATAACCATCATACATTCATCTTTAGGGCCATGGGATGAAAAACATACCTTGCAAAATAGAGTTAGCACACCCTAGAGCATATTTAACATGTAAAATCCTATCCTAGGGCTCTGATACCATTTGTTAGGAACATTGGACTATAGGGAGAAAATGGCAAGTCCTAGAAACCCTAACCCCTAAAGGGGTATTTATAGGCTTCCTTTTGGGCTTAAGTGACTTAAGCCCACCATGGGCTTGGGTCACTTAATCTAGCCCAAAAAGGTTGCTAATTGATTAATTAACCATATAAGGCCCTAATGAATCAATTAACCTAGTCTAGAGTATAATTCACTTATCCTTGTACAACCTTGCGCAGTTACCAAAATGTCCTTATACACAATAGTGAACTAAAACCATGCCACCAAGGAATATGAGTTTAAAGCATAAACCATTGAAACTCATAAGAGTACTGGTTCGCTCAAAATCAAATTCTGAAATTGATTCAACATCCCATTATAGAGAGTCAACTGCACTCTAGTACTTTATGTATATTACAATGAGACACCAAGTGCTCGGGTCCATGACTTACTATTCACTACATGTAGACTCTCCATGAACTGGTGTTTGTAATAAGGTAGTACTATCACTTATGAAGATTACCTCTTAAATCCTTGAATTATAGATCCAAGTTATTATGTTATCAAATGACATACTCTAACTACAAGGAGAATATGTCAAATTCTAGTAAAGGAATTACTGTGGCCACAGGTTTCATGATCACATTTCCTTTGGATCACCAAAGAGAACACACTATCTCAATCCCATGAGATATCAAGGTGCCTCTATTGAGAACATCTATTGCCCCCAACCTCCATCAATAGTGACCCAATCCATAAGGATATATGACCACATTAGGGTTTCACCCATAGGTCAAAGCCTCCTATTGATTTTGGCACAACCTCAATATCCTTTCAAGGTTGAGAGTCCATGTAGTATAGTAGCTTGGTAAATAATGAAAATTGATAGCCTTGCGTTATGATTCAATATAAGCCATGTCTAGTATGCATCACATACATTAGTACACTCATCATGGGAAACCTATCCCTGATGACTAAGACAAACCATCCCTCCAATTAGGAGGTAGTGCACTACAGTCTCTATTAGATTGCCTAAATCCATGAACCAACCATGGACAACTTATTTACTTACAAGGAACCCATGACTTGTATCTTCTATGAAACTCATGATGCACCTAAGTCATGTGTAATGTAAGAGACATGAGTTGAATGTTTAAATCAATGTCAATACACCAAAATAATAGCAAAGGGACAATTAAGTCTAACTTTGTTACATAATGTCTTGCTTTTAGGGGCCTAATCCCAACAATCACTACCAAGCATAGAGCAAATGAGACATTAGAGACATATAAGGCGAGATTGGTAGCTAAGGGTTATGCACAGACTCATGGGATAAATTACTAGGAAAATTTTGCTCTAGTAGCAAAGATGAATGTTCATATTTTTATTTATTTTTATCTCTAGTTACTAATTTTGATTGGCCCTTGCAACAATTTGATGTAAAGAATGCTTTCTTGCATGGGGATTTGGAGGAAGAGGTTTACATGGAACTACCACTAGGATTTATGGAAGACTTTATGAAAAATAAAATTTTCAAACTAAACAAAGATCTTTATGGTCTCAAATAATAGCTTAGGGCTTGGTTTAAGAGATTTTCTAAAGCAATGAAAAACATGGGTTATAGTCAAAGCTAAGGGGATCACACTTGATATTCAAAACAAGGAAGGATAACAACTCTCATAGTATATGTTGATGACATCATGGTAATATAAGATGATTTGGAGGAAATGGAGAAACTAAAGAAGAAACTTACGAATGAGTTTGAAATTGAGGATCTTGGAAGATTAAAATATTTCCTAGGAATCGATGTTGCACATTCAAATGATGGAATAGTTATTTCATAGTGGAAGTATACACTTAACCTTTTTTTAGAAATAGGAATGTTGGGATATAGACTAACGGACACCTTGACAAAGCCAAATCACAAACTTGATGGAGATAAAGATGTGTCAATAGATAGATAGAAATATCGGTGACTAGTAGGGAAGTTGATCTACTTATCGCATACTAGACCGAATATAGCTTATGCGGTGAGTGTAATGAGTCAATTCATGCATAATCCTAAGGACATACATATAGAAGTAATATTCAGAATTCTTCATTTTTTTTAAATCAACACCAGGCAAAGGTATTTAATTTTGAAAGGTAGAAGGAATCAAACTTGAAGTATATACAGATGTTGATTGGGCTGGAAAATTATAGATTGAAGATCAACCTCTGGTTATTGCAATTTCTTAGGAGGTAACTTAGTAACTTGGAGGAGTAAAAAGCAATCAATGGTAGCAAGTCAGCTATTAACATAGCTCATAATCTAGTTCAACACAATTGCACTATACATGTAAAGGTGGATCAACATTTCATTAAAGAAAAATTGGATAGTGGACTAGTTTGCATCCCTTACATTTCCACAAAAAAACCAATTAGCTGATATATTGATCAAGGGACTTACAACACATTTATTCTATAACATCATAAACAAGTTGGGGATGAAGAACATTTATTCACCAACTTGAGAGTAAGTGTTGGAAAATATGAATAGCCTGTACAAAGACTTTCTAGCTAGGAAATATTTTTGAATTTAGTTTTTCTTTATTAGTTTAGTTGACTAATTCCTTTTTGTAAATAGAGATATCTTAGGCTAGAAATAAGCTCCTTCGTTTTTTTTTTTCATTTTTGACCCCTTACAATTTGTATATATTTGGTGTAATTCTATTGAAATAATACAAGAGAAAAATTCTCAAAAATCCCAAAGTTAACCATTACAATAAGCCTTTAAATAATGTTTCTAATGCAAAAATAAAGGAAATAACTGAAATAGGAAACTAGAGAAAGGAAACGAAGATAATTGAAAATTAGGAAAACTAGGAAATCAATCTTAAACAAAATAGTAAAGCAAATAAAAACTAATGATGAACTTAAAATAGGAAACTAATGATGATCTTTTGTTGTATCATATTATTTTCATAATAAAATACAAACTAATAATTATATTATGTTATTAAGGTTTAATATATCATATATATATATATATATATATTAAAGTTATGTATAAAATATATTAATATGATAATATATTATAAATATATTAATATGATAATATATTATAAATATATTATCATTTTCCTTTGACCTTCGAAAAAAATCGAAAAAAGCAAAGGCTAATGGTTGAACCAGCCATTGATGATCTCTTAGCTCAATCAAAATTTAAGCAAAATCCCCACGAAATGATTTTGAAAAAACTCTCAGGCATTGCTTGTGAAAGGATCGACATTCTTGGATTAAGTATAGTTTGGGAATGCCAAATTTACGATAAATACTTTAGAAAGCTGCCAGGACAATTAGGAAGAGAGATAGAGTTAGGATGACAAAAGCTAAAAAAGTCTCTAGGATTAGTAATAGGCCCTAGAATTGTATATACATATATGATAGTTAGAGAAAAATGTGCTCAAACATAAATTCAGAGAACACTCAAAAATCAAGACTTTGGCCTTTGTAAAAAGGTTATATACACTCCATAGGAATATAGAGAGTCTATAGAAAGCAAAAAAAAAATACAAAAATCTTTCCAAGACTCAAAAACATGCAAAGAGAAATAGAAACTCAAAAATATTTTAGGAGTAGAACCCTTAGAAGAAGAAAATTCATCCAAGAAAGCATTTCATATAAAAAAGGACAAAGATCTAAACCTCATCAAGTTAGAAAACCTTCTCATACAAAATGCTTTTGTTTCATTTGTGGTAATCCAAAGCACTTTGCAAATAGGTGTCCTAAAAAAATTTCTCATGAGAATGTTGACATAATCAACTTAATAGAAGGACTTGACGATGATATAGTTAGCCTCATTGGCAATGAGGAAGACTATGAAGTCTACAACATTTGATCTTAACACAATCTCTAAATTAGACTTTTCTGAAGAAAACTCTTTAGCTGAAGAATTGTTATTTATTCTTGTAGAACAAAAATCTCAAGGAACATCAACAGAGACATGGAGAAGGATCTAATAATATCATATGCTACTTATGTCAAAGATTCCCAACTAAACATCTACACCATAGATGTGTTAATTGCAATCGAGAAATCTACACCTTTTGCCTTAAAGAAAACTTTGATGCAACGATTGACATCAAAGAACTAAAAACTTCTAAAATAAGTAACTCTAGCCTAGAATTAGAAGTTCAAAAACTTCAATTTGAAATAGAAAAGTTAGAACATATAATTGAAAAAAATGGTGTGGGAACATCAGAAAGAACTTGATATTCTTTACCAAGAAATCAATTTCTTATTTGGATCATTGAAAAAACAAAGGGAATGACATTATTATAAGATAGGAATCTTCTTTAAATGAAGATGACAATGAGTATCAACATATTCATATGTCAGCAGAAGTAAATGATGTTAATCAACATACCCTTATTAACATCCATTTTCCTTCTATTTCTGTTATAGAAGTCATTTTTAAAATTAAACTTCCAAACAGAGAAATCATTTCTTTGAAAGGAATGATAGACAAAGGAAGTACAAAGTATCATCTAGACATTTCTTATGTTCCAAAAGAATGTAGGCGTGCCTTAGCTATGAGACAAAGTGCCTCTACTATGACTTTTGCTCAACTTCATTTTGATGAAGGCCTTAGAGATGTGCATATCTTTTTTCTCTCATCCGATGATAAAGAAGAATGGTATCCATTGCCACAAACATGGCTTTCCCTTGTCAATCACAGGTACGAGTTTCTCATTGGCTTGAATTTTATTTGCGCCAATTTTGGGGAACTCATCATGACCTTTGATTATATTTCTTTCTTCAAACATGTCACTACTACTCCTACCGAGTTCTTGATTAGTAAAAACTTTACATCAAAGCTGTCACTAAGCGTGGTGGAACCCATCATTTTCCAGATATTTTTGCACCTATTGTTGAAAATATCCCTGATGAAACCTTCAATATTATCGACAAAATTGATAACCCTCATTATTTTGGCCTTTCTTATATATTAGATTCATATTCTGATATTGACACTAACCTAAGCACCTCTATTGCCAATTTTGAAATCCCATCTGATTTCATTAATGTTGAAATGATTTGTAGCCTTTCTAAAAAGTCTATTTTGTCTTTCTAAAAGAAAGAGAAGCTTGATAGGTTAATAAGAATAGTAGAAAAAACTCAAGTCCTGGGTGAAAACCCTTTATTATACTAGAAAATAAATCATTATTGAGCAAATGATTTTGCTCTTACTCTTTATAATTCTAAATTCACAAATCCAGAATAATCAATTATTGAATGCATGGAGGTTGATATGAATCAAAATGGTCAAATTGTTTATTTTGTTTTTGATTATCTGATAGAAACCAAAAATTTCTTTTGAAATATTAAAATTGCAATCAAATCTCGTGGATATGAAATGAAGAAAGGAACAAATAACCTTTTGGTTCATATAGGATTTATAGGCACATTAAGCAATAATAGCACAACTAATTTCAGAATAGAAGAAGGAGATCTAATTTCCACTTTAGCTTCCAAAAGTAATAAAACTATTCCTGCAAAACTGTTCTCATCAGAACTAAATGTTGGATTAGATTAGGAAATAGGTTCTCTTTTAGAAAATCAAATTCTTGTGCCCTAAAAATTTGTCATGTATAAACAAAACAATGGTAATGTTAGTGTCAAATTCACTAATTATACCAAACAAGGTAGTTCTAGTAATCAAAGTTTACTAGACGGTGAACTAGAAGAAGTCTCTATGGCGTTAACTCCTTCATTCGACCTTGATGATATGAAACAGTTGCTTGATAAAGAGTTTGAGAGACTCTTTGTGTATATTTTTCAAAATTCGAGAAAAGTCGCTTGGCAAAAACTTCCCTTTTTATGTTATTTTCAAAGGAATCCATCTTGGTATGTATCTTAAATGGGAAAAAGTTTTAGATCAAATAAAATATTTCAAAAATCCTATCTATAAGGGATATTACAGTTTGAAAGCAACTTTGGAACATTCAAAATATTCCCTAAGAGTTAAAAATATCTTTATATCTACTCTTATTCTTGTAAAACAAGATAATTGTGAGATTATTTAAAAATTCAAAAAAATAAAAAAAATCTATTATCTTTTAGTTCCATCAAAATAAAGACTACAAATAAAGGCAAAACACCTATCTCTGAAGAAGACTTTCATTCGACTTTAGAAAAAGATCAGAAAAAGAAAAGGCTAATGGTTGAACCAACCATTGATGATCTCTTAGCTTAATCAAAATTTGAGCAAAATCTCCATGAAATAATTTAAAAAAAAACTCCCAAACATTGCTTTTGAAGGGATCAACATTCCTGGATTAAGTATAGTTTGGGAATGTCAGTATTATCTTAACACACCCTATCGAAACAAATACTCCTTACTCCTTTTGTAAAAATATCCCTTTAGAGAAAATGGGTTGTCAATGTCAACTCAGATATTCTATCCCACGTGTTGTTATCTATTAACATCTTAGATCGAAGCAATGGAAGCAATACCAATTTTTTTAAAATTGATCTTTTACGGTTAAAGTACTAACCTTTAGGTTTGGATGTTCCCTAACCTTTAGGTTTGGATGTTCCCAAACCTTAAATTCCAAGTGTTGAAGATGACCTTGAAGTTGTTGGAAGTCTTGTGAACCCACAATCTTCCATTCGATGACTCATCCTTGTTTTTGGCACACTTTTGGTGGGGAAGAAAGAAGGGTAAAGGCTATAGCTCTCTTTCTCTCTAGATGGTGGACGACAAGAGTTATGGAAACCATAACCCCTAGGGGGTATTTATAGAGATCTTAACTAGGCTTAAGTGACTTGAGCCCATATGGGCTTGGGTCACTTAATCTAGCTCAAAATGGGTCCTAATTGATTAATTAACTCAATAGGGCCTACTAATTAATCAATTAGCCTAATCTAGAGACCTTGTTCACTTACCTCTATACAACCTTACATAATTACCAAAACACCCTTATGCACAAAAGTGAACCTAAAGCCAATTTGACCCTCATAATCTGTGTTAACAAGATATATGAGCTTAGTGTGGGGACCACTGGGACCCATAGGAGTACTGGCTCTCTCAGAATCCAATTCTAAAGTTGATTCAACATCCCACTATAGAGAATCAATTGAACTTCAGTATCCTATGTAAATAACAACGAGATATTAAGTGCTCAGGTTTATGACCTACTATCCATTGTATGCAAACTCCCTATGAATTGGTGTTTGTAATCTAATAAGGTAGTGCTATCACCTATCCAGATTACCTCTCAAATCCTTAAGTTATAGATCCCACTTATTATGTGATCAACTGACATACTCTAGCTCCAAGGAGCATATATGTCAAATTTCACTAAAGGAATTACTGTGACCATAGATTTCATGATCGCATGTCCTTTGGAACACCCAAGGAGACACACTATCTCAATCCCATGAGATATCATGGTGCCTATATTGAGAATTACTGTTGCCACCAACCTCCATCGATAGTGATTCAATCCATAAGGATATATGACCACTTTAAGGTCTCACCCAAAGGTTAAAGCCTCCTGTTGATTTTGGCACAGACTCAATATCCTCTCAAGGATGAGAGTCCATGCAGTATAGTAGCTTAGTGAATCATGATAATTGATAGCCTTGCGTCTTGATTCACCGTAGCTCCTATTCCATGTACATCACATACACTAGTGCACTCACCATGGGAAACCCATCCCGACGGCCAAGACAAGCCATCCCTCCAATTAGGAGGTGGTGCACTACAATCTTTATTGGATTACCCAAATCCATGAACCAACTGTGGACAACTTATCTACTTAAAGAAACCTATGACTTATATCTTCTGTACAACTCCTAATACACCCAAGTCATGTACAATGTAAGAGATATGGATTGAATGCTCAAATCAATGTCAATACACCAAAAAATAGCAAGGGGATGGTTAAGTTTAACTTTGTTATATCATGTCTTGCTTTTAAGGGCTTAATCCCAACACTATCGACGTTGAGCTTTAAACCTAGATTCCCATTATCTCTATAAAAGAAATCAACTTGTCATGCATAATTAAGACTTTGTTAGATTATGGGCATCTGTACCAAGCAATTTTCACCACTCTTGACCAAATTGATGAGCTAGATAGTGAGCTGGCATGGACTATTCTCTCAACATGGGAAGTTGTGCCCACAAACCATTTATCGAGTTTATGGTCATGAGTAAAACTCTAGAGTTTAAAAACAAAATAAAGAATACGAAAGAGTTGTTCACCCTAGACAACACTGCATCCTTATCAACAACCACAAAGCTAAGCCTACTTTAGCCACCACTAAAGTACCTTAACCCTGCAGCATCAGTATCTCAAAGCAGATTTGACATTGGAGAAGCTTCCAAATAGCCTCTTATATTTACTTTACTTATGTTATCAAAGGAAATCTAGCCTTCACCAATAGTGAACTGAAAATACATTCCACTATCCTTATCACAGAAATTCCCTACAAACAAGCCATGTATTATCAAAATCTAGTTGAGTTTTACAAAGAACTTGAGACTTATCAATACTCAACTCAGTCAAAGTTGAAAGCCTAGACTCTAAAGAATTCTCAAATCTTTACAAAATATTTGACTAAAGAAAGATTGTGGTCCAAACTACCCAAAGCCTATCGTCCATGTGCAGGAATCTTTCTATTTATCTCATTAGGATAGAGGTGTTAGATAACGAACCCTTGCTTTCACCATAAGCAAAGAGATTGCTCGATTACAAATTCCAGCACATTCTAGCCTAAAGAATTTACTTTATGTAAATTATGGTATTTCTCACTTTTCTTATAACCGTTCATGTGTAAGGTAAGGATGAAAGGCCATCTTCTATCATTTGCTATAAATGCATCTAAGTTTTGTGTTCGATAAGACATATTCACATAGCTCAAGCAAAACTAGAGTAAAAGAATCATTGCCTTCTAAGTATGGCTTTCCAAATTTTTAGTATGTATTTTTGAAAAGCTTATATGACATACTATTTACTATTAGTGAAGGTTCATTTAGTGTATCTTTCTTATAGCTCTATTATTTAAATCTCCAATTGATTTGGAGAAGAAGTTTAGAAAATTATCACAGCAAGTACTCAATTTTATAATCAAAGTTTTTCTTTTCAAAAATTATCTTCAACCACTTATACCTCGAAGAATGATGTTAAGTATGCATGTGACTTGTAATGCCGAAGAATAGGCGAAGGGATTTTTAGCGAAAAATGACTAGATGTCTATAGTAGAATGGTTTGAATTTCAATTTTAGAAACATAAAAATTAGTTTGAAAAACAAGTTATTTTTTATTTAAAATTGCGAAGAAAGTAAGATTTTTTCTTTAAAACCTCTTTAACAAGAAAAAGGATTCGGAGATAAAGTAAAAAGAGAATGATAAGGATGGAAAAAAACCTTCATTGATGCTAAAGGCTATGTTAGAACAACTAAGTAAGAAATAAATCTCTTTATATATATTTATATCTCTTTTGCATCTTTATTTTGGTAGTAAATTTATGATTCTCACTCCTGATGTAATTTCTCGTCTAAATAGCTGCTCACTTGAAAGCTTTCTAGAATATATTGGTCAATTTTTAATTAAAGAATATTATCAATGATTAAAATTATCCAAATATGTCTCAAAATCACCTTAAATATTTAGTTTAATTAAAGAATAATATTTACAAAGAATGAGGAAAACTATCCAAATATGTTTTCCTTAACCTCTGTAAATAAAGGATTTCCTTAGCTCTCAAAAACACATTGGAAGATATAGGAAGACTTTCATATTTGATAAGAGTTGAAGAAAACTCGTTCTTCAAAGACCAAGTTCAAATATTTGAAGAGCAAGTTTGAAGATTCAAAGATTAAGATTGAAACTTCAAAGATCAAACAAGGTGTTTTCAATATGAAATTAAGCATTCATGCCCTCGCTGAACATGAGCTATGCCAAAGTCCAATTGCAACCTAAGACACGCCAAGGTCTAGGCCCGAGTTGAAGGCAAACCAAAGTCCAAGTCTAATCCAAGACATGCCAAAGTCTAAGTTTGATGTAAAACACACCAAAGTTTAAGCTTGACCTAGGACATGTTAAAGTCCATGTTTAAGTTGAAGACACAACAAAGTCCAAGCTTGGGCCTAAAACATACCCAATGAAAAAAATTCTATCTTAGAGTCCTTCATAAAAACGATCAACTTCCACTACAATCACAAATATACTACATACAAGTATTTGTAAATGATTATACTTTGAAAAGGTGATACAAAATTACTAATCAGTAGGGAATTGTTGGCCTACAATGATTTGAAAGTTTCAACATTAAAAGCAAGTGAACAACTTCCCACAATACAATTGCTAATATACTAACTACAAGTATTTTTAAATGATTAGACTTTGAAAAGGTAATATGAAATTACCAATGGATAGGAAATTTTTGGATTGTAATGATGTGAAAATTTCAACAATAAAAGCAAGATTCACTGAGAAAAACATATCAACTATCCTATGAACTAAGACATGTAGATTCTTTCAATTAATCACTATGTAATAAAGTTGTCATAGTGGAGAAAAGTAGCTAGATAAAAGTTGTTGTAAAATGACTTAACTTTGAGAAGGTGATATAAAGCTATGAGAAACTAAGGAGTTAGGGGACCATTAAATTCAAATAAACAAATATAGTTTCGCAAAAGATATACTAATTAGTATTTTAATCAATTCATTTTAATAGTGCAATAAAAGAATTAACTATCTACTACATCTTCACATTCTTTACCTACTAGTAAAAAAGTTAGCATCACTTGAAAATTGGCATATTTTCCTTCTTTCTTTAATGTAGTAGAAGGATTGAACACTCCAAGCTTTAAAAATGAAAAAGAAAAAGAACAAGAAGAGAAAAAATAAAATATGATAGTTAAGATGAAATTCCTATTTTTCAAGTGATGTCTTCACTTTTATATGAGAGGAGTAGCCAATTAAAGGAATTCATTCATAAATCATAGTCCAGTATACTCTCTTCATTATTATTTTCTTAAAATTTGTAAGGGTTTTAAAATTTATGGAAGATGAGCATGAATTTACTATTCCTTTTTATAATTAAGAACATTTTAATTGATCTATAGCATGATCTTTATAAGTAAAGATTTTTCTAAATAACTCATGATATGAAATTAGTGTTTATGAAAATTTAAAGTGATGTGGGTCCATTTTGTCCTCTTATTTAAAGGAAATCAAGCTAAGTTATTTCTTATTATTAAGCTAAGGAATCATCCCTATGTGCATAAAAAAATATTTGAAAATTCTTGATGTGAAAGAGGCTACCTTGGACAATTTCTAAATTCAATATCTATAATCCTAAGAGTGAAAGTCGTCGTTTGAAAAAAATTTAAATCTCTAAATTAGAATGTGCAATTAGAAATGAAAAGTAATGCCTCTTTTATTCAAAAATTTCCTACACAAAATGAAAAAAAAAATCAACAGTTTAAGAAATTCTAAATTCATATGATACTTATGAATATCTTTGTGAAAGAAGTTGAGTATGTGTTAAACAAAAATTCGACCCTATGAAATTCAAATTGAATGTGTTTTACTTTTGGACTTTCAATTAATTAGTTAAAATAATAAAGTAAGTTGGAATGAAAATATGAGGTTATTAATAATCTTTCATTATTTGGGATTGAAGTTTTACTTTCTTCACTTACATTTTGTTTCTTTTTATCTTGAAATTCTTTTGAATTTTAGAAATTAAATTACTTTGGTTTTTTTCATAGCCCATTGAATAATTTCTTATTGTGTATTATATCTAAATTACTTAATTCCTAGCTAATTTTTCTAAAAATTATAATGCAAGAGTATTCAAGTATTCATGAAAGAACTAAAAGTGTTCAATATTACCTTTTAAGAATTTAGGGAATATTTAAAATTCCTTCTAACCATAGGAAATTTTAGGTTTTGAGATTCTTAGAACTTCCATGTGATCATTTGGAAAGTCTTCAAAGGCTTCTACCCCAACATCCTTACAGGGTATAATTTGAAATTCCTTACAACCATAAAAATATAATTTATTGAATTAGATCAATAGGATTTAGAGCATCATATGTTTATAATTTTCTTAATGTATTTGATTGAGAGAGTTTTTTTTTTTTATTTGGATTATCTTTTGGAACTTTGATTTCTTTCTAATAGATCTTGGATTGAATTTTGGATATTAGATATATTATTCCTCCATGATTGCTTTATCATTTTTTATTTTTTTTATTTGTCATTTTTTATTTTTTTATTTGTAACAAAAGGGGAGTAAAAAGATTCATTGAGTTTATTGGTTATATTATTTTCTATTTTTTTCACACTATGTTATTTAGAAGTTTATTGTGTAAGTGCATGCAAATTACAAGGAATTGAAATCACTACATAAAAGGTGGTTTAGACTAGGATTAGGATTAAATTCAATAAGGTTAATTTTTATGAGGAGGTATGGGGGCCCTCATTGTGTGTATATTTTATGACAAAATTTTCAAAGGGGAGATTGTTAGTGTATTATGTTTA
This sequence comes from Vitis vinifera, assembly GCF_030704535.1. Taxonomy (NCBI): domain Eukaryota; kingdom Viridiplantae; phylum Streptophyta; class Magnoliopsida; order Vitales; family Vitaceae; genus Vitis; species Vitis vinifera. Next base: position 14,433,661 of record NC_081813.1, read on the forward strand.
GTCCATAATTTTGCTTGTTTTTTACTAGTTATATAAGACTTTGAACTTTATTAGATTCGGATTCAACTTGTCAAAAGATAAGTATGCAATTATGCTTGGTAAAACTTTTGGAATGGTAATACAATAAATTAGGATGAAAATTATTTTGTGTTTTGTAATTTGGTTTATCCTGTGTTTTTAATTCCAAAAAGTATTTTTTTTTTATTTTAATATTGTGTTTATCTCTAAATTTGGTATTTAATTCTAAAAATGATTTAAAATTAAGAAACTCTTCATAATTAAATAAATAAATACTAGGTTTTACAAGTATAAAATAGATAAATTTTATTAATCAATAGATGTTAATCTTCATGAACCCTATGAAAGCATGGTCATTCACAAAAAACTTGAATGTATCCATCTCTCAAATCTTTTAAGATCTGTCTTGAAAGCATATTTGAGTTAAATAAGGTTATAACTTTCATTGTGAAACTTTGACAAAGATTTTGAAGAATTCACTAAGGAACACATGGAATGGAATCAATTTTGTTTCTCTATTAATGAAATATTTGCTCTCACCAGGGAATTCATGCAAGGGGATAAACCAAAAGTAGGTAATAAAGAATTTAATTTGGGGATTGATTAAGGGACTATCGATTCAACCTTTCAATAATAACAATAATAATAAAGGATTTTTATGTATAATTGGTAATCCAAACAAATAAAAACTTAAATCTAATTAAAATTTTAAAATATACCAATAAGTCAATAATATTTTTATTTTATTTTTTGATGTTTATAAGAAAGAAAAATGCTAAAAATTATTTATTAGTTAAGCATACACAAGAATCTAGCATTAATTAAATTTTGAAGGATAAAAATGCAAATCCAATATTATAAATTTTAAAAAAATTACTTAACCTACTTTGCCTTAAGTAATAAGCCATGGTCCATTTATTATTCGTACTTTTGTTCTTCAAAACTATCAAACCATGGTTAATCAACAAGAAAGTTCGATTTTGCAAGTATTGCAATTTTCTAATTGTTTTTGTCAAAAAATATTGATCAATTAGAAAACGTTTATGTTCCCACAATCTTACATGACCTAAAAATGAATAATGAGAATGTTAGTGCTAGAGATTCCAATTTCCACATTGAAAAAGTATGAATAGTAGTTATCAATGACTTGACTTTTCATAGCAAATTGATATAGTATCTATCAATGACTTCACTTCGTCACACGGAAAATTGATGGTGGGACTTAATAAAGAGCTATGGGACCACTGGACCCACATGGACTTGGAAGTTTCAAAAATTCAACCGGACTCCACCAACAAAAATCAACTAACACGTCAAAGAAGGCATGTACCTTTATAAGACATCAATGAATCACTACTCTTAGTTTAATTATATTTAATTATGTGATAAAAAGTATTAGCATTAATAAGCTTTTCACAATTTTCATTTACCAATAAAAATATTCAAATTCATTCTTTCACTTGGAGCCCTTCTATGAAAGTGGAACCAATATTTGAAAAATGGGCGCTTCTTTATTTCATTTTATTTTATTTTATATCTTAAATTTTTCATTGATACATGGCCATTCTAATTCATGATACAAACATCAAAGAAAATAAAATCAAAGAGATTTTGGTCAAATTAGTCTAGATGTTGTGCAAAATTAGACTAGTTGTCATCCCTCGACATGTGTGTCAAATAACACTCAAATACGCTCATTTAAAAAAAATACAAAGAAAGGCAATGATCACATCATATTGAAGTACTTATCTTCCAATCCTATAACTTACACTCATAAAGACTACTATACCAAAGGTAGAGTATTGTGTGGTATAAAATATTATCAAGGAAGAAAAATATAATAGTGAGAAGACATGATCAATGCATAGAATTCAAAGAGAAACATACTTGATTACATGCAAATAAACCAAACATAGGAGAAGTTTGGCAAACAATAATTGGTCAAGAGGAGAGCATAGAGTGCTTTCACCAACCAGAATGTACACAATGAGGACCATGAGAACAAGTTTCTAATGTATAGTGAGGTTCAAGAGAGTTCGACATCACATAGATATATATCACAAGAAACATTGTCAAGTGTCCCTCTACAACTATGGATCCGTGTTTTTCATGTACATTCCCACTCAATGGCGAGACTCGTTTTATTGAGAAAAAATGATTATTTGAAAACCATTTTTAGGTTTTTGGAGTTGTCACTTATTTTATTTATTTTTAAAAAGGAAAAACAAAATAAAAAAGAAAATCCTATGTGACTTCTTATATGGAAAAAGATAAATCTCTGAACCAAGAATTGATTCGGGGTCAGGTTATCCATCGAGAAAGTACAGAGATAAGTCATATTATCTCTCTAAGCTCATATACCTGTGGTCTCTACTAAGCAAGTGAAAGGAATGATGACAATTAAATAATCGATTATGGATACTCGAGAAAAGAATAACACAAATATAAAATAAATCATGATGAAAATTATGTTACGAGAATGTATAAAATAAATTATAAGAGAATTTGCACAAGTTGATTTATTAAACTAATTAGAAACATGAGTTTAATTATTTCCAAATTCAAATAATTAAAAAAAGTGTATTTACATAAAATAAAAATTTTAAAAAATTCCAATTTGATGATTTCAATTTATTTTATTCACAAAAAAATAATTATTTTTATTTTATTTTTGAGTAATTCTTGAAAGTATTATATTTACAAGGAAAGGATTTTGATTTACTTTTCTTAGAAAAAAATGATTTTCACAAACTCTATGAGAAATTCCAATTCAATCTTCATATACAAGAGAATATTTTTATAATTTTTATTACATCCTAATTTTTACAATTTTATTTATAACAAAAAGTATACAATACCAATTTTACGTGCAAGAGAATATTTTTACAAGTTATTTAGAAAAAGGATTTTTACAAATTTATCTACATACGAAGTTATTCCGATCCGATTCAAATTTTATTTAAGAAAAATGTTACTTACAAACTATGTTGGAAGAAGAGAAAACAAAAAGGACTACAAAAGAATAAGTATTTTGATCAAGTTTTATTTTAAAAAATTGATGTTTTTAATTGAAAACAAAATTTTTACAATTTTATTTACACAAGTATTAAAGTCCAATTTAATTTTACTTGAAAGAAAATAGTTTTTCTTATTTTTATTAAAACATGATTTTTATAACTTTATTTACCTAAAATAAATAAATAAACAATAAAAAGTTTTTATTTTTATTATTATTATTTTAAAAAAAAGTTTTATGCATTCTAGATTTTAGCTCTTAAAAAAATTGATATTTCACAATCTTATAATAATAAAAAAAATATTTACAACTTCAATTTTATTAAGAAAAAAAAATGACTTTCCAATTGTATTTAAAACTTATTAAAAAGAACATTACGTTTTTTACTTCAAATTTTTTTTTTATCCTTTTTATCTAAAAATTGATTTCACAATTTTTATTTTTATTTTAAAAAAGAATGATTCTATAGTTCTTATTTTAAAAGAAAACGACTTTGCAATTTTATTTTAAAAAGAAAATAAAAAAATCTTGCAGTTTTATTTAAAAAAAACACATGGTTAAAATTTTTTGTTTCCTATACCATTTAAGCAAATATGCATCAAGTCAATGACATTCACTCCATTTTGCATCCTGATTTGAGATTACAGATTCATTTTTGAAGTGATGAGAGTTCACTGATTTAATTCTTGAATTCCTAAACTCAGCTTTACTTTTACCAAAGTCAAAACAGACTCACTTCAAAAGCTATGAATCACTACCACACACTCTTATTAATATCTTGTGTTTTTCCATGTACATGTTTTCCAACTAAACACTAACAAATGAATCATTTCTAGGTATCACATCCCCCGTACTTGGATACATTCTGGTGAGGATTTAGTGGTTCTTCATGAAGAACTTGGTGTGACCCTTCAAAGATTTCTTTGTTAACACAAACTGGCCAAGAGGTGTGTGCACACGTGTCAGAAGCTGATCCTCCACCTACAGATTCTTGGCGACCAAACTTGGAGTTCATGTCCCAAAACCCTCAAGATCGATTGAGCAGTGAACAAGGATGGCATAGTAGCATGATTAATTTTGCAAGCTTTGGAACTCCAAGAGGGCATTGTGGCACATTTGATCCAGGGAATTGTCCAGCCAATGCATTGTTAGTTGCTGAACAGGTAAGAAAGACATTTTCTTGCTCATATTCAACGTGAAACTAACAAAACAAATGTTGTTACTAGAACACCATTGCTATTTCAAAGGAAAATATCAAGGTTATATTTCATTCTCAGAAAATACCAAAGAAAAAAAATAATAAGGAAAATTATTTTCTCATGTTTAATTGTCCTATAAAAAATACTAAAGAAAATCAAATATAATTAAAACTAGTTAAAAACTTATGCATTTTAAATTTATTTAATCATTATATCGATGAGTTAAAATAAATAAAATAAGTCTAAAATATAAAATAAAAATAATGTATTGGGTTTTAATCTATTTTTTATTTTTCTTAACTTTTTCTTTGTATTTTTTTCTCTTATATTTTTTCTCACATTTTCCGGAACCAAATATAACCTAAATTCCTTACTGTTTCCAATTATGGCAATGTAAAACATATTTTCCTCGGAATTTCCATATACCTGACCAAATTGAGAAACAGGATTTCCAAGAAGTAAAACAATCCAGAAAAAAAAAAAAAAAAAAGAATTTATGGTAATATGGTTTCTCCTTGGCTTGCCAGAATCTACCTCAGTTCTTAACTTCAATGATTCAACTCCAAAACTACAGAAAAATCTTCTATAGAGAAAGTGGTACCTTGCACTGTAAGGCGCCTTGCAAGTAAACCTGAGATTTACTTCTGCAACTGTTCCACCATGAAAACCAATAATAAAAAGCCTTCCATCAACATTTAAACCATGTGAAGACAAGGAATTGGTGCCATGAGATGAGGTAGAACAGTGATGGCAAACCTGCTGTAACAAATACCCTTGCTCCTCGGTATTTCACTATTTGGATAGAAAAGGTACCAATTCCAATTGAACCCCCATGAACCTGAAATAATATCAGTCCTCATTTCACAATTCAACCATGCATAAAAGTTCCATCTAGATAAAGAGGGAAAAAAATTACCATTTGGATTGTGCATCAATCGCCAATTTGATGATAGGATCAACCAAAAGTAACTCTTTGTGGTACTCATCTTACTTCAACATAAAATTTCTACTTTTGGGGTAATTAATATCAGCCATCCAACATAATTTGCAATAGAAGGGTTGAGAAATTACCCTGACAAAATTGTGCAATAAAAAACAGCATGGCCTTGGATGCAATGAAATCATGGGACACAATGCATCTAAATAAGAATATGATGATGTAATGTTTTAATTAGAACTGTTGTACATTTGTATCTCGGGGCCTAGGCGATGCCAATGCGGCGCCCGAGATTTTTGGCTCTGGTGCCTAGGCTTGAGCCAATGCAGCGCCCAGAGTGGCCTCCCCAGGATTCGAACTCAAGACTAAGTCTTTGTGGTTGCCCTCCTGGTACCATCTAAACTAACCAAAAATCTCGGGGGCTGCATTGGCATCGCCTAGGCACCGAGATACAAATGCGCAACAAGAACCATGGCTCTTCTGCCTCCCTAATCCAATATTGATGCACATGCATTAAACACCAACAGAGTAAATTTGTGCACATTGGACATTTTTAAACCATTAGAACATGCACAACCCCATTAGGCTAAGTCATGTGCTGGTAAATATATCAGGCACCAAAAAATAAAAAAGACCGAAAATTCACCAGGAATGTTTCTCCTGCAGACAGTCGGCTCATCCTTAAAACAGTTGACCAAACAATACATGCAACCTCAGGAATACCAGCAGCATCCTTCAGAGAAACACCAGTGGGGCAGGAAGAACTTGCCCAACTGGAACAGCCACTTTTTCAGCATGCCCTCCACCAGAAAGAAGAGCACACACCTGTATACCACGAACAGTCTTACAGATTCACCATGTACCATGTATATTATAAACTTGTACTCAGAGGAAACAAAATCACATAAAGGATAGCATTAAAATCGGTGCTTTCTCTCCTAATCACTAACAGATGGTAATAGAGTGGATTCCAGTGTTGCCATGATTCACAAAACATGACAAAGGAAATGGTCAATCGATCCATTACAATATAGAACCTGTTTGTTTAGTAGAAGGGAAAATGGTTTTTTCATAAAAGCTTTAATTTTAAAAAATGAAGACCATGAACATGTCCATTTCAGAACCTTTTAAATTGATAACGTGTTTTCATTTTTTAAAAACAAGTTCTGAAATAATTCATTTTCAGGAAATATTTTCGGAAACAAGTTCTGAAAGTAGGCTACCAAACATGTTTTCTGCATCCATTTCTGTTTTGGAAAAGAAAACACAGTTCTTATTTCTGCTACCAAACCGGTCCACAATATCTGGAAAAAAATTCAGTAACCAAATTGGTAATGAACCCAAAACCTTACACTGACCAATTTTCTTACAACCATAAATTTGAAAAACCGATAAGCTCAATAATTTAACCTTTATTGATACACAAAATTAATCAAAAAATCACAAATTTATCATAAATTTCCCCAAAATTCTCAACAAAGACTCCTTAACACAATCACGAACAAAAAAATTCCCGTTTTCACAATCAAGTAACTCCTTATTTACACGTTCCTAGTGTTTGATTGCCGAGAAAAATACAGGAACAGCTACGAAATCAAAATATTGAGCAATTGAAATACCTGATCGCCAACCTTCCATCGAACGACGACCTTTCCAACAGCTTCGATGATTCCAGAACATTCGAGACCGGGGTAGGGACTGCCGCCTTTGAGGGAGGGTGCAAGCCCTTCCTCTGAAGCGTATCTGCTCGATTAATGGCAGCGGCGTCCACTCTAATTAGAACTTTATCATCTCCAATTTCAGGGTTTTCGACTTCTTGCACTTGGAGAACTTGGGGATCACCGGTAGTGGCGATCACTACGGCTTTCATGGCTGCAGGCCTGACTGTTGAAGCTACTTTTGGGATATGAATGAGAGGAAGATGAGGCAGTTAGGGTTTGGCTTCGAGGTGAAAATTAATTCTGAAGAATTAATTCGATCACATGAATCTTTCGATTCGGGAGGGCTTTCGGAAAGAGAAGGGGTTAGGGTCACGGGATAAGAGGAAGACGAGGCAGAGGTTGGGGTTTTTTGAGAAGAAAACCAGGCAGCAGTTAGGGTTAGGCTTCGAGGTGAAAATTAATTTGGAGAATTAAATTTGATTTGGGTTCAGTGTCTCAGAATGTGAAGGTTCACGAGAGAGAGGATAACACACTTTAGTTTTTTTCCATTTTTTTTTTTAAATTATTTTTTTCCATGTGGTAGATTGGAGAGTTATATAACCTAATGGAACAAATAATCCATAGGGGATCTTGTAATCATGCATTTTTTTAGATTTTTAAAGAATATGTGCTTTTAGGAAAATAACCTTTCAAAACAAGAATTTAAATAATAAAAATAATCAATATTCCAAACTTACCCTCAATCCTTCCTCTCTCACCTTCGGCCAACTATCACTTTTTTTTTCCCATATTTTTTTTTAAAAAAAACCTTATATTTTAATAATTTTAAAAATTCAATTGTGTTTAATTTTTTTTATTTATATTTTTCATAACAAATTTTATTTAATCATTTATATTAATTTTTTTTAATTTTATTAAAAATTAAAATTTTTGTATGTTGACATCCTACATTGATCAACACAACCATCCGAAAAAAAGACATCAATCTTTTATGAAAAACGTACCACTTTTTTTATGAAAAAAAAAAAGTAACACTAAAATAACACCAATCTTTTACGAATATTGTACATTGATCAACAATATTCCAAAATTTTAATTTTGCCAAATCACAATAAAAAAGACATAGTGAAAATCGGGCATTGTAGTGATTTATGTTGAGGAAATATTCAACTAAAAAAACTATAGAGAAATTACATAAATATAACTCACCAAATATCATAGTAATCTAAAGACATATAGGATAGCATACCTATAATAATATTGCAACAAAATATTCACCAAAATATTGGATTTTTGTATATATATATAATATAGTAATTTAAAAAAATATTTATTAAAAATAGGACACTTTTGTAAGTATTTCAAAATCTATGACAACAGAGTTGGTATTGAAAGATTGATTTGGTTTCTTTTCTTTTTTTCTTTTATCTTAATCATATGGGCCTGTTTTTTAGTCCTTACTTTTGGTTATCTTGTTTGTTTAATATTTAGTATGGAAGGAGCTCTTGACAACTTAAATATTTTTGTAATATATTATGATATATTTTTCTACCATAGCTATCTTTAAATTTTTGTTGTGTTTGTAATATTTGTTGAATCATATTTTTTTCTATTTCTCTTTTTTTTTTTTGTTGGATCTTGACGATTTTTGTTGAATAAAAAAAAAAATACTTTTTTTTTATAATGAATTGGATAAGAATGAAACGAGAAAAAATTATCACTTTTTAGATTTTAAACCTTAAAAATATTTGTTCAATTTTTTTTTATCTACTGGTTTCCTAAGGAATTAAAGAAATTCATGATTTTTTTTAAACTGCATGCTTTATTATTAAAAATATAAACTAAAATAAGAAACTCATGATGTTTCTGTCTCCCTTAATTTCATAAAATAACCCAAAATATGATGCAAATAAAAATAAATGAATTCATATAAATTAAAATGAATAATATTGCACAAATTATATTTGTCATCGCTCTTTTTTAAAAACATTACTTTGTGTTTGATATTTCAATCATTGCTATAATAAATAAATAAAGGCTTCTAACAAACTGAAATATTATTTTACAATTCTAAAATGATAATTTAATGCTTCCTTGAATTGTTTTTCCAATTATTTATTATTTTCTTTCTTCTTTATTTTCTAAAATCTGAATGTGAAATTATTTTAATGCTAAAAGTTCCTAAAAATTTGATTTGTCTTCATAAGAGTAACAAAATATGGTTAAATCCTGAATTAAACAATACATAAAAAAAAAAAAATAACGAAACTTGAAAATAAAAGCAAAGGATGTCGAAATTTGAGTGAAGTATGTAAGTTGCAACTCATAGCAATTATACATCCCATTTCTTTCTATCCCATGGAAACAAATAGTAGTTAATCATGCAAACATCATCCAACTAAAAGTATCTAATTATACAAATATGTTGATAACTTGGAAAGACTATCAAAAGCAAAATAATAGCAGGAATACATACATTCCTCAATAAAATTGAACCATCTATGACGCCAATAAGGATTCATGTAAAGGATGGTAGCAAATCCTAACAAGATCATGATATATGAAGTAGTAAAACTTGCAAAGAAAACAACATGATTGATATCATACCATTTTGCCTCACTTTCAAAAGATTGTGATGGTGCGCATGGTGGCTCAATACTTGTGTTACATTTTCTCTTTAATGGTGCCCCACAAAGAAAAGGATTGCCTTCATAGCTGCTTTCATCAAATGTCCCAAATTGTGCTTTGGTATCTGGAACTCTACCAGAGATGTTGTTATAAGCCACACTAAACACCGCTAAAAAATTGAGTTCAACTAGCTCTAGAGGAATTTCTCCACCCAAATTATTATAAGAAAGGTCTAAGCTCTCTATTAGAGAAAAATTGGAGAAACTCTTTGGAATTGAGCCATTCAATTGATTGTGAGACAAGTTCAATGCACGAATCGAACTTAGCATTCCAAGTTCATGAGGTATTTCGCCTGTCAAGTTGTTACATGATAAATCCAATCCAGACATGAATTCAAGGATGCCACCTTTGTAGGAGTCACGCCTGTTCTTGGTGACAAACTCAACTTCATCTTTTTCATTATATATTAAACTCGAGGAGCCCAAATCTTTCACCAAGTAACCTGCATATGCAAGAGACTTCCATCTATACTCAAATTCAATGAATTGTCCAAACACGTTCTCCTCCTTTTTCATCTCCCCAAATCGGATATGGCCAAAGCATCTGGGAATTGGCCCTGAAAAAGAGTTGTTTGAAAGATCCATCAAGCTTATTTCAGTCAAATGACAAAGATGATTTGGAATGAAACCACTGAAAAGGTTTCCTCTTAGCAAAAGAATCCTTATCTCCAAAAGTGCAAAGATTGAATTGGGAATACTTCCAAATAACCTGTTATCTCGCATATCCAAAGTCAATAGATTTGAGGAATTGAGAAAATCTCTAGGTATTAATCCTGTAAACATGTTCCCTTGCAAATGTAGATGCTTTAAATACTCCATGCTCTTCAAAGAAGGAAGAGATCCCGAAATAGCGTTTTGAGAAACGTCAAGAAACTCCAACCCTTGCAATTGAGAAATCTCAAGTGGTAATTTGCCTTTAAAACTATTGTTGCTTAACACCAGTGTAGTCAAATAGGTCATGTTGCCTATCTGGCTTGGAATTTCACCTGACATGTAGTTGTTGCTCACATCCAACACCCTCAATGAAGAGCTTCTGGAGATTACATTTGACAGAGTTCCCGTGAACTGATTATTGTCCAAATACAAAATTCCCAACTGAGTCAAGTTAAAGTCCCTTGAAAATATTTCACCATGAAATTTATTATTTGATAATTTTAGAATCGCCAAATGTTTTGTTGCAAGCAACTGCTTTGGTACTTCTCCTGAGAAATTATTGGCAGACAAATCCAACACCCTTAAGGAAATCATTTCAGCTATCGAGGATGGGAGAATACCTTCAAAACCATTGTTGGATAAATTTAGATATTCCATATTTGGAATCATATGGGCCACATTTTCTTGAAGTTGTCCATCCAACTAATTGTGTGAGATATCCAATGAACTGATACGGGTATTAGGTCTCAGGGGAAGTAGTTGGCCCATTAAAGAGTTATTCCTCAGGAGTAGAAATTCCAGTCTCGTATTGTTTTCAAGCAGCCAATTGGGGAAACTTCCTGTCAAGTTATTATGGGAGAGATCAACCCCCACTAACCTGAATTGGTATTGAAGAAAACCAGGAAGGTCACCGGTGAGCTTACAACTGGATAGCACAAGACCCTTCAACTGAAACAGGGGAACCCAACCAGCTGGATATTCAGTTTCTACCTCAAATTTGTTGTTATCACTTCCAAGTATGACCACCTGAAGCTTGGAGTGATTAGCCAAAGAGCTGATAGAGAATGAACCCTCAAATTGATTATGACTAAGATTGATGTACTCCAGGGATGTGAGATTAGGCAACAGAGAAGGAGAAACATTTCCTGATAATTGGTTATAAGAAAGATCCAATAACCTCAGAGATGTCAAATTATTGAAACATGGAGGAAGGATCCCTTGGAATAAGTTGTAAGAAAGATCTAGCTGTTGAAGCTTATTCAATTGGCAGAAACCTACAAAAGAGAATAAGACATGTAACTAATTAATCATCTCCTTGACATGTCTTAGACTCCAAACTTACAGCCAGCTATTACTCACCCTTAATGAGGTCTTCATGAATTAAGAGCTCTAGATGAATAAAAATAATGTTTTTCATTAAATATTAAAAATTACAAGACATCAATTAATTACCATAAAAAACAACATATTAAAAAAATTGTTGAATATGATCTTCTTAGACATCAACAATGATGGTAATATTTATGATTTTCTTAAATAATAATCTTTAAATCTAAAAATTATTCTTCCTTGAATTAGTTTTTTCCAAAGTGTTGAATTTTTTAAATCTATAAAAAGAAAGATGAATATAAATGATGTTAGGAGATTTTTAAAATGATTTAGTATTATAATCTAGAGATAAAAATGTTTTTTCCTTTCCTTGAATTTTCATTGAAAGAATATTCAAATTTTGTATCAAATGAAGCAATTTGATTATACTTACTTTCAAAAATTCAATTTCCTTAATTTTTTGTTATGTGTGATTCACTGTTTCTTCTTAAATCTATTTAACTCCTAATTAAAAACTAATTTTATTTTAAAGTATGATTCATTCCTAAAAAGGAGCAAGAAAAAAAAAAAGAAATAATTTTCCTATATTTGGATAAAATACAAAAAAAATTCAAAAATAAAATAAAATAAATAAATAGTAAAAAATTTCTTCCAATGTATCTTAGGTTGTGTTTACTATCAAGAAAGTTTGAGGGAAAAGAAATAGAGTATGGAAAAAATAAGAGAGAATGAAAGAAAAGAAAATTATAAAATAATTATAAAATCATTTTCTTGTTTGGTTGTCCATAGCAAAATTAAAGGAAAGAGAATTAAATTTTTGAAAAATACACTTTTTTTTTTTTAACTTTCTTTTACCTTTTCCTTCCTTAGCATTTTTTATGGGGATGAAATAATTTCCTAATTCCTTGCTTTTAATTCCCTCATTTTGTTTTCCTTACTTTTTGCATAGCTACTTGCAATTAGTTGTTACTCACTATTAATGAGGTCTTTATGAATTATAAACATTGGTAATTCTGAATATTGTAAAGATTCGTTAAGAACAAACACATGCTTATATAATTTAAAAGGCAAGTTATTTATTTCTAGTTTACATTAACTATGACAACTCGTTTTTACAATATTTATCTTCTCTAATCTATATGAAACAAACAAAGCATAACATATGTACCTTGATTTTGTAAAGAACCATTGAGGTTATTTTCAACCAGGTATAAAGACTTGAGATGAGACATCAATCTTATAGATGATGGAATAATCCCACTTAAGGAATTATAACTCAAATCTAGTATCTCCAAATTGCTTAAGCTTGCAAAATCTGTCAGAAGAAAATTAAAATAACTAGTGTAAGAAAAGACATTGTTCTTAAATACAAAAAAAAATCAAACATTTGCTACTTTAAAAAAAAAGACTGAAACCTATCATTTCATTGTTTTTATACCAAATTAAACAAATATTTTTACCATTATCATATCCAATGGTGACTATAATATTTATAATCTTCTTAAATAGTAAACTTTTACTCCAAATTGTTGAGTTTTTCAAATCCATAAAAAGAAATATGAACATAAATGATGTTAGGAGATTTTTTAAGTGATTTATTTTTATAATAATTATTATTCACTTTAAAATTTTATTTTTGCTTTTATATTATTTTTCTTTCCAAATTATTCTTCTTTCAACTTTTATGATCCTCCATCGTTCCCTACTTCTAGAAATAAATGCTTCAATCTACTTATTATTTATCAGAATCTCTTTTTAAAAACCTTTATATATATTTTGTAGAATTAAAACTTGAATTTTATATTTAATTATCATTATAGTCTTTTCTAACTAGGTGTATCATATGATATATTTTTAAATTCATTTAAGAAATGACTAAAATAAGTCAGTAGAAGTAAATAGTATCTTGAGGTCAATTGAGATGTAATTTATTATTTTATATTATGGATCTTCATTAACACTTATTTTTAAGAATTTAAAAAATCAAATAAAAGCATTTGCAAAAATGTTACTTATCATTGGATAAATCTAAGAGTTTTCATCTATCTAAAGAATGAAAGTAAATTAAATTGTTGGCCTTTAAAACCTCTTAGCAAGAAATGAAGGCTAAGTTTAGAGGAATCATATATGGGTTGTATGTAGTAGAGATTTGAAGGTAGATCCAAATATGGACAAAATGAAGGGGAGGATTTTATAATCCAATTGAACTGTTGGATTATTGTCTTGATTTACAAACCTATTAATATAAGATCACTTAGCAATCATATGATTTACAACTAAACTGTTGCATAATTCAATGGATTTAAATTCAATCATATAATAAAATCAAACACTTAACGCCTCAACTATTCCTAAAAAGTTTCCTAGAAAAAGAGAAAGAGGATACCTTCTCCATAAATTGGTTTAAATTATTAGATGACTATTAACATTAGAAAAGGAACAAGAAAAGCCAAAAAGCCGTAATTGCAATGCTTATTTCCTCTAATGTATATAGAATAAATAGATACATACCTTAATTTTCTTTTAAAGTATGGTTTGCTTCTTGAAAAGCAACAAGGAAAAGGAAAAATAAAGAAAAATAGTTTTCTTATAATTGGAGAAAATACAAAAAGGTAAGAAAAATACTAAATAAATAAATAAATACTAAAATATTTTCTTCTCTATTTATCTTAGACTATGTTTACTACCTAGAAAGTTTGAGGGAAAGGAATTAGGGTAGGGAAAAAAAAAGAATGAAAGAGAAAAGTCAAAAAAGAATTACAAAATCAGTTTCTGTTTGGTTGTCCATACCAACTTTAAGGGAAAGAAAATTCAATTTTTGAAAAATACACTTTCTTTAAACTTTCTTCACCTTGTTCTTCCTTAGCATTTTTTATGGGGATAAAATGTTTGCTACGTTTAAAAATGATCAAAACCTATCATTTTACATTTTTTCATACTAAACTAAGTAAATGGATTGTTCTTATAAACTAGAGCACTATGTCTACTTTTCTATAAAAGTATCTAAATTCCCAACAAATATTTTTACCATTATCATATTCCATAATGACCGTAGTATTTATGATCTTAAATAATAAAATTTTACTGCAAAAATTGTTTTTTCTTGAACAAGTTTTCTCCAAATTGTTGACTTTTTCGAATCCATAAAAAGAAAGATGAATATATGTGATGTTAGGAGATTTTTTAAGTAATTTATATTTATAATCTATAGATAAAGATGTTTTTTCCTTTCCTTGAATTCTCATTGAAAGAATTTTTTTTATTCAAATTTTGTATTAAATGAAGCAATCCCATTATACTTACTCTCAAAAATTAAATTTCCTTAATTTATTTTTTTGTTTTTCCTTAAATCTTTGTAACTCCTAATTAAAAATTAATTTTCTTTTTAAGTATGTTTGATTCCTAAAAAGCACGAAGAAAAATAAAAAGTAAAGAAAATAATTTTCTTATATTGGATAAAATACAAAAAGGTAAGAAAAAATACTTTAAAAAAAATACTAAAAGATTCTCTTTCCTATTTTTCTTAGGCTACGCTTACTGGTGGGAAAGTTTAAGGAAAAGAAAAAGGAAATAAAGTAGGGGGGAAAAAGAGAATGAAAGAAAAAATTTAGAAAAAAAATATAAAATCATTCTCTTGTTTGGTGCTCTTAGCAAACTTGAGAGAAAGAAAATTAAATATTTTAAAAATACACTTTCTTTAAACTCTCTTTACCACTCAAATCCAATATCTCTAAATTGGTTAAAATTATAAAATTTATCAAAAGAAAATCAAAACAACTAGTATAAAAGAAGAAATTGTTCTTAAAATAATTAAAATGATTTAAATGAAATACCATAAATTGGTAAACCTCATTTCAACATCTATAATTTTTGTTGGGTTCATACCAAAATGAAAAAAAAAAAAATTATTATTTCTTATAAATAGGAACATTTATCTACTTTTCTTTGAAGTATCTATATTATTAACCACTATTTTTACCTATATTAATATATTTGACAATGATGACTTCTCATATTATTATTTTTTACTCTAAAAATTGTTCTTACTTAAATCACTTTTTTTTATTTCATTTTTGCACATATTACTATAATATCCTTTATAATAATTACCAATCACTTTAAAAATTTAATTTTACTTTTATGCTATTCCGCTTTCTTCTCAAATTTTGGTTTCTCTTAAAAATTAACTTTTTTATTTTTTATTTTTTATTTCCTAGAATCTCCATACAATTTTTTTTTCTTTCC
This sequence comes from Vitis vinifera, assembly GCF_030704535.1. Lineage (NCBI taxonomy): Eukaryota > Viridiplantae > Streptophyta > Magnoliopsida > Vitales > Vitaceae > Vitis > Vitis vinifera. Next base: position 14,449,407 of record NC_081813.1, read on the forward strand.
AAAATTTAATGACTTCCAAATTATTCTTCTTTCAACTTTTATGATCCCCCATCTTTCTCTACTTCTAGAAATAAATGCTTCAAACTACTTATTATTTATTAAAATCTCTTTTTCTTTTAATTTTAAAACTTTTTATATATTTTTTGCATAATAAAACTTGAATTCTATATTTAGTTGCAATTATAGTATTTTTTTTATTAACTAGGTGCATCATATGATGTATTTTTAAATACATTTGAGAAATAACTTAAATGAGTTGCAAAAAATAAATAGTATCTCAAGGCTAATTGAGATGTAATTTATTATTTTATATTGTGAATATTCATTAACACTTATTTTTAAAAACAAAACAAAAAATATATATATATATCAAATAAAAGCATTTGCAAAAATGTTAACTAACATTAGACAATTCTAATAGTTTTCATCTAACGGAGGGATAAAAGATAGTAAAATTGCTAACTTTTAAAACTACTTAGCAAGAAATGAAGGCCAAGTTTGGAGGGAATCATATATGGGTTGTATGTAGTAGAGATTTGAAGGTAAATCCAAATGTGGGTGAAATGAAGGGAAGGATTGTATAATCTAATTGAACTATTGGATTAATTTAATTTTTTGATTTACAAACCTATCAATCTAACATTACTTGGTAGTCATATGATTTACAATGAACTGTTGCATAATTCAATGGATTTAAATTCAATCAATCAATAAAATCAAACACTTAATGCCTAAACTATTTCTAAGAAGTTTCCAAAAAAGAGACAAAGAGGAAAACTTCTTCATAAATTGGTTTAAATCATTTCATGACCATTAACATTATGATCATCTACATTCCACCATAAAAGGAATGGGAAAAGCCAAAAAGCCTTAGTTGCAATGCTTATTTCCTCTAATGTATATATAAAACAAATAGAGACATATTTTGAGGTACTATTTTGTCATTAAATAATAAAACTTAATAGGCTGAAATTACTTAATTACACTTATAGGAATGAATACACATAATCAATTAATTATAATAAATTATAACAATAATAACATCAAGCTTATTTCTCCAAATTGTTGAATTTTCAACACCAGAAAAAAAACCCATATAATGTTAGCATTAAACATTTTTTATTTTTAGATGATTTAAGTGATTAATACTATGATCTAGAGAGAGATGTTTTTCCTTTCCTTTTATTGTCATTGGAAAAATTTTATTCAAATTTTGCTATAACAATAAGGATTTTTTATGAAGTTTTTATTAGTGAAATTTTGATATATTTACCCCTCAAAGTTATTTTTCCTTTTATTTTTTTGTTATTCTTTGCACCATTTCTCCTTCTTTTTTTTTTTAAATCATAACCGAAGGAAAAGAAAATATTTGAAAATTGATTATATATATATATAATCTAGACACCACATTGATACAAGAGAAGATAAATAAGGATCTAAAAAAAAAAGGAAAAAAAATCTAAAATACTTTCCTCTCATCTCTCTTAGACTATGTTTGGTTCTTGAAAATTTTGAGATAGATACAAAAGAAAAAGATAAAGAAAAAGGAAAATTTCTAAAAGATTTTCCTCTCGTCTTCCTTATACTACATTTGGTTCTTGGAAAATTAAAAAATAAAAGAAAAAATGTCGATAAGAATAGAAAAAATATAAATTTTTTGTCTTATTTGGTTGTCAATAGAAAAACTAAGGCAAATAAAATTAAGTGTTTGAAAAATATAAATTATCTAAATTTTCTCAACCTTTTCCTTCTTAACATTTTTTAGAGAGAATTTTTTTTTTTGGGTATCCCAATCAGAGAACATATTTTTCCTTTCTTTAGCACTTTCCAAAGAAATAAGTGAGAAAAGTTTTGGAAAACGTGTTTCTAAATACCTTTTATTTTTTATATGAATAATCAAACAAAAGATTTTTCATATATAAAATTTTTCTTTACTTTTTTTTCCTCATTTTTCCTCTTCATTTTTATTTTCCTCAAATTTTGGAACAAATGTAGATTTTAATTTTAAGAACCTCAATAATTACTATCATTTCTCACTTCTTTTTTTCTTTTCAAATTTTTTTAATTTGTGAAAACATGTTTTTATTTAATTTCGACAACCTTAAAATTACTATTTCTAGAATTTTTTTTAAAAAGGATTCATAGAGTTGATATTTTATCATTTTTTTTTTGTGGAGTGTCATCATCATCATCATTATTATTATTATATTTTTGAATTATTAAAACTTGAAATTTTGGTGAAGTTTAATTATAAATATTGTAGAAAATTTCACTACATATAACATTTGTATTAACATATTAAAAGACTAAATAAAACAACCCAAAGTATTAATATTCCAAGTCGATGACTAGATAAGAGAGTCATTATTGTAAAAAGGATACCCAATGGGTCATCTTCTAGGCCCATAGATCTAAATTACATTCCAATTAATCATTAAGTTATTGCTATCAATCCCAATTTAATTTCATGAGAATTCAAAAATAGCAAACAATATCCGTTTCAAGGAGAAATGAAGCTAAGAATTTTATGACTAGAGACATGAGAGATTCTCGATTTTCTTGAACATTTTAGAGTGAAAAAATGGGGATTTTAGAGAAAAAAAACTTTTCCTTTTTTGGGTTTGGTTTTCTCTTTCTTGTGCTTTTAAAAATACTATGATTTATAATACTTAACCTACCACCTTTGTTTTTGGGTTTGATTTTCTCTTTATTTTATTTTATTTTATTTTTAGGATATTGAACTTGCATGTGAAAATATAGGTTTGTGATAATCAAACCCATATTTATTCTTTATTTGCTCTATTTTGGATAGATGATTTATTTATTTATTTTTAGGATGAAAATGTTAGGATATATCCCTTAAAAGCATGACATGATGTAATAAACATGTGGATTTTTTTTTATTATTTATGTAATGAAGTTCTAGTTCACTTTTATCTATCATATTTCCTTGCATTATATATTGTAAGTATTCTAATCTAAATATTTTGCATTGTACATGAATTGGGTATATTAGGAATTGTACCGAAGATCCAAATCATAGGTTCCTTGCAAATAGATGACTTGTTCACAATTGGTTTGTGGGTCTAAGCAACTCATTAGAGGTTATAGTGCATCACCTCCTCATAAGAGGAATGGTTGGTATTGGCTATCAAGATAAGTTTCCCATAGTGAGGGCACCAGTGTCTATAGTTACACATTGGACAGGATCTACGATGAGTCATGACTTAAGACTATCAAGTAGTTATGACTTCACCAAGCTGCTTCATTGTATTGTCTCTCAACCTTTAGAAAATATTGAGTTTGTGCTAAAGTTAGTAGTGGTTTTGACTTATAGGTGAGATCGTAAGTTGATCATATATTCCTTATTGATTGAGTCACTATTGAAGAAAACTGGTAGCAATAGGTATTCTCAACAGAGGCATCATGATATCTCATAGGATTGAGACAATGTGTCCTTTTGGGTGTTCCTAAGGAGGTGTATTCATCATAACTATGGTCATAGTAGTTCCTTAAATGGAACTTGACATTGTGCTTTTGGAAAGCTAAGATATGTCGGTTGAACACACAATAAGAGGATATGTAACTCAAGAATTGTAGAGTTAGTCTTGAAATGTTGATAGTTTTCACCTTGTTAAACTACAGACACTAGTTCATTGAGAGACTAAATACAATAGAAGGTCATGGACCCAAGCACACAATGTCTTGTTGTTATTTACATATGGTATTCACGTGTAGTTGATTTTTTGTAGTGGGATGTTGAATCAACTTCAGAATTGGATTCTGAGGGAGCTAGTACTCCTATGGGTCCCAATAGTTCATCCTTTAAGCTCATATACCTTGTCGGCATAGGTTATAAGGGTAGAATTGAATCTGGGTTTATTTTTGTGCATAAGAACATTTTGGTAATTACACAAGATTGCATAAAGGTAAGTAAACAAAGTCTTTGGAATGAGCTAATTGATTAATTGGTAGGCCTTGTTGGGTTAATTAATCAATTAAAACTTATTTTGGGTTAGATTAAGTGACCCACATCCTTAGTGGGCTAAAGTCACTTAAGCTAGTAGGAACCCTATAAATACCTTCTTAGGGGTTAGGGTTTCATAGCTTTTTCTAAAGAGAGAGTCATAGCCATCTTCCACCTTTAGAGGGAGAGTCATAGCCTCCACCTTCCCTTCGATTCCCATCGAAAGTGTATTAAGATTAAGGTTCGAGTCATTGGGCGGAAGACTCCGGGTTTACGAGACTTCCTACTACTTCATTCATCTTCATCGCATGAATCGATTTAGGAACATCTGAATCTCAAGTATGGTTTTCATTAGCATATTTTAATTCATATAAAGTTTAAAAATACAATTTTTTCACTGTGCATAGGATTTAAAAAATCCTAGGATAGTTAAACATGTTCTTAACCTGATCTAGGTTTGGGAGATGGAGAGATCTAGGATTTTCCTTTTAGAAATCTCATCTATAAGAAGTATTTCCAAAAGAACTAATTGGTCTCTATGTATTACTTGTTTGGTTGATTAGAAATACAACACAAGAAAATGAAATACAAGAAATTAAATTCTAGTCTTAAAACTTTCATTGTTTGACACTAATAAGGCATAACCACCAATCGTTTGCACCTACTCCATAATATATTTTGTTTATTTCTCTTTTCTTATTATTGAAAGCTATCTAACCAATGGTAAAAACAATAATTTTTTTTCACTTGAATATACTTTTCAACAAATATTTCTTTCTTTTTTATAAAACAATCACAACTTATTATTTCAATTATTTTCTTCTTCGACCTTATTGAAGTTATTTTAGCTATAATTGTCCAAATCATATATTTTTAGGTGAATGCCATTCAAAAAATTAATATTTGGTAAACTTGATTAAAGGTCTTGTTAGTCAGCTTATCTAACTAGTTTAGATTACCAATCTATTCCAAACATTTTATATTTTTATCTAGCCTACATACCTCCTAGGTTTTACATTGGCTTTGAAGTTTTAAGATAATCACAAATCTATTTATATGGTCACTTACGTAAGTGGGGTTAGGTTAATTTGTTCATTTAATGATAATATAAAAAGGTATATCTTGGGCCTTACTGCATAACATGAATTTTAATGGGTGAGAAAAAAAAAATTAAGAAGTGCATAAGCACTCTCCAAGTACACTCAAGCGTTGGAGGTGCTCAAGCCTTTCCTAAGAGTGTTCAAGGGCTCATAGTAAATTTTGTGTTATTTATTTATTTAATTTTTTCTAGTTTTTTCCCATAGTTGACTTAGCTTATTAGGGTATTTTAGATATGAATATATCTTATGTTATTGATTTTGATACAATACCATAGAGTTATATTGTCATTAATCTTTACCCATTGCCAATACTCCCAAAGCCCTATGCTTGATTGTGTTTTGTTCATGGTGATTGATTTCATCCTATCAAGTTATTGAATAGTTCACTAGGAAACATGTAGGTATTGCATGACCGATATGAAAATGAGTGTAGACTCTAGGTAGTGTAAGACTCTTTGGAGAAGATAGTGATTGGTTTAGTAAAACTATGTACTAGGCCTTTCATAATTAATGAATTTGCTCTAAGGTTAATTGACAATAATTTTTACATCTATAGAGTTTTTGGGAGACTTTATAGTGATTTTTTCACATACATTGCATGCTCATTGTGGATATTGATCAAAGAAGATTTAAATAGTTTTAAAAAATCAAAATTTTTGGTGAAAAAAACAAGATTATATATTCACCTTCCCCTATTGATCTTGATTCATAGAACTACATAGAGTGCGATGATCATTCATAATCCACCTTACTTTGATAAAAATAATTATTCCTATTTGAAAGCTCATATGTACTCTTTTTAAAAGATGTAAGAAGAGCATGTTCAAAATGTAGTTGAATTTGGTTCAATTCCCACCTTACTTTGATGAAAATAACTACTTTCATTGGAAAGATCATATGATTTTATATATATATATATATATAATGTAAAAAGAACATGTTCAAAAGGTAGTTCAATTTAGTTGAGAACCTCCATTAATATTTGATGGAAATAGTAAATCTACTATTGAACTAAAGGCAAAACATGAATAGGATAAATTCGATAACAAAGGCCATGAGGAAAAGCGAGGGCCCTCTATAGCATCTTTAATGATGCTAGTTCTAATGAATTTCATAGGATTACAACATGCAAAACATGTTAAAAAGGCATGAGATATTTTTTGCTGTGAAGTTTGTCGAAAATATAAATTTTAAATGTTAAGTTTGAGGGTATTACAATGTGTGGAAAGATGAAATATTTTCTAAATTCTATGATGAGTTGAGTAATATTTGCAACTCGATCTTAATGTAGAGGAGAAGATTCTTGAATCTAAGCTAGTTAAAAAAATCCTTAGATCTCTCTCTTCCTTATAGGTACCTAAGGAAACTATCATAGAGGAAAACAAAGGCAAAGACAGTGATTCAATTAGAGTTAATAAACTTATGGAATCCCTTCAAACTTACAAGATGCCCTTACCTAGTTCTATGAAGCCTAAGGATGAAGCCTTAAAAGCTTGAATGAAAGAAACTAATGAATCTAAAGAACATAATGACCAATGTTTAACATATGTTGAGCTTTCATTTTTCTTTAAAAAAAATTAAAATGCCATAGAACCTCACAAAAGATATTTCACCAAATTAGACTCTAAAGAGCAAAAGGGAAAGAAAATTGAGTGCTTTAATTGTGGGGGAATGAGACACATGGTTGTTGATTGTCCATGCCTTAAAAACATTAGGTATGAAGGCTATGTGGGTGACTTGGAGTAATTCCATGTTTGATGATTGTAGGGCTAAGAACTCAAATGAAAGTAAAAATGTACAAATGATAATCTTATTGCTTTTGTTCATATGTAGCTTATTTTGATTATGATCCATTGGGTTAGTTGAATCCTAATGAAAAAAATGAGTTTTATTTTAATGATGTACATGGGGTCTATGATGCATTATTATATAGGAGAACTAAAAACAAAGGTTGAAAGCATAAAAGTGAATAAAAAGACATTAAAATTAATGAGCTCTATGATTCTTTGAAAAATAAAAATGTCAACATATTAAATGAACATATTGTTAATAAGGTGTAGTTTCTAAGGACTAAACATAACACTATCAATGATAAAGATAAAGATTTAACTCTAAAAGTTGAAAAGCTGAGGAACGACATGAACAATACTAATGAATTATTTAATCTTAGGTCCAAGATCATTAAAGAAATGTTTAGTAAAGAAAAATTTGTATATGATAAACATGACATAGAATATATTAGCAAGGTTAAGACTCCCACAAATGGGAAAACAACCTTTGAAACAATAAGTAGGGTATTTCTTATGTGGAAGCATCCTCTAGCACCACCTTTTTTTGCACAATGTGCAATAAGTTTGGACATGACTAAAGTAAGTGCTATTGCAAATTATTCAATAGGTTCTACTCATATGTTAAATGGCTAGTAAATGAGTCTAACTTCCTTAGATTTGTTTTTTTACCAGACTAATTGCATGAAGTACCCAAAACAATTGTTTTTATTACTTAGTACTTTCATTGCTATTAGATGACATAGATACTAGTATTATATTGAGCATTGTGGGTCTCACTGTATATTCCACCCATATTGGCTGATATTGTACACCTTGTCATTTTTTATATTATTTTAGGAAGTTGTAAATGAGAAATTAAACGTAATTACTAGAGGTATATAATTTGCATAGGTAAAAGGAATTTCCTCTAGGATTATAAATGGATAACTAATAATTAGTTCTAGAATGTTAATTAAATTATGTTTTCAAAATATATCAAATGTTGGTCCTAATGTGAAATTCCACATCACCTAAGAAGAAAAGTTTCTATGACTTTATATTTAGTAGACTTCTCATAAATGTATAGAGATATTTTAAAGTAGGCCTTGACCCAAAGTGAATAACATCTATATAGGAGCAAGTGAGCCCTTACACTTAGGCCAAAAATTTTCCTTGACATGTGTTGACCATCATTGAATATAGTATGAATTTAATTAATTATGACCTACCACTCATTTTGTAGTTTTGTATATTGCATAGTTATTTGATGACCAATTTCAAAATTTGATTATTTGTGTGTGTGGGGGATTATAATACTAGTCTATGAACATCTATTAATAAAAGAGTTTAATTACGCTAGTCACAACTTTATGTAGTTTATGGTAATTCAAATTGAAGTTCTTTTGACCAAATATTGACCATTAAATCCAAAACTAGTCCAATCTCTTCAATCAATATAAGGTATGAGTTAAATTATGTTATTTATGACTTTTCTCTTTGATTAAATTGGGAAGACAAATATACTACTAGCCCAATGCTTAAACACTAAATATGGGTTGATTTTTTCCATTTCATTTTCCTATATAAAATGCTAAACAATATCAAGAAAATCCAAATAACCAAGTAATGATAATATATAAAATAATTTAATTACTTTATTATATGTCCTAGATATAATGATAATTCTAATTAGAATTTACCTTGGATTGATAGGGAGCCATTAAGTTCATTCTGACTTAAATCCAATGCCATAAAGTTTCCAAAAATAGATAATTTTGTAAGATGATTCAAGAAAAAAAATAAAATTGAAAAAAAAATTATAGTAGAGTAGTTACTAAGGATATTAAAAGAATAAGCAATACCTTCAAAAGGAAAAAATCCCTCAATATTGTTGCTGCTTACAACCAACGTTTTAAGGGATGTGAATCCACTCAAATGTTTTATATTGGTCTTGTTGAACTGATTATAACTAAGGTTTAAGATCTCCAGCTTTTTCAGCTTAGGCAAACTTTTAAAACCTACAAGAAGATCAAAGAAAGTAAGGATGGTAATATTTCATATTTTTAAAAATAAAAGGCTTGTAATTAATTATAACCTTGGTAGTTGCTAAACCTTTAAAAATATTTTCATTATATCTTGTTTAAACTCTCAAGAAATAAAATAATTACCATTAGTACAACTACTGTCTCAATGTTAAGTAGATATAATTATCACTAACACGTTTGATTACTTTTGTTTGTTTTACATGTTTTACATCACTTTTGGCATCAAATGTTTCTTAATAAGAATGTATTTTATCACTTCTATCTTTTATTGCTTGAGATAGGAATTGAAATAGATATCTAATCCTAGTTATTCTAATGAACCAATTTATTATTTTACCTATATAACAAAATCTAAACTCACAAGTTCTTGATTGTATAAAGTACATGCTTGCTTGCATAAATTTTGGTATCTAAATTTGGTTATTGATAGTCATAAAAAAGAAGCTTCAAAGCAAGACCAACTAATGATGAACAAAACATAATAGTGATAGGGTTATATATTCAAGACCAAGTAATGATAATCGTGATAAGGATGTGAATCAAGAACAAGTACACTAGGTTTTAAATTTACTTGAAAGGCATGGATTAAAGGCTAATTGAGTTCAAGAATTTATGCAATATCCCATGCTTTAGACTAATTATAGACTGTTAGAGAGGGATAAGTACTGCATAGTCTTATCATAAAAATAAAAATTTGTTATAAACTTTCAAAGAAAGGTAGATTCCACCTATATTTAGATTGGTCTGCAACTATACTCAAGTGTTATGGTTTTTCTTTGTTTTTCCAACATGTGGTGATAGTAAATGAGTTTGGATAGACGTCTATGCCTTCAACCTACTGAGTTTTGAGACTCAGCCAACTTGTTAACTTAAAAAGGTTGTTTTTATTCTAGTGTATATGCAAATTTATTTAGAAATGAGGGAATTGATCAATTTCTTCATTGAGCTAATTTGTTGTACCTAGCAACCTTTCCAAAGTGCACAAGCAGTGACAACAAATGAAAAAATATAATTTCTAGTGATGAGTAATACTAGAAACACCTCTTATATTTTTTTTTTTTCTTATTGATAGGCCAAATGGTGAGTGAATACAAAAAATTTGCATTTACCATCCTTTTTTATATTTGTAATACTATTTATACATCTGCATGAATTATCACCTTGATAATCCCTTGTTATGTAACAAACTAACATCTGAATTTGACGCAAATTGAAAGACAAAAAAAACCCACTTGCAATTATGCATATAAAGTTAAATTTAGTTTAAGTTCGACAATGGATTTGGATATATTTTTTATAATGTCATACACCATTGGTTGATTTTTATGTGATATCTTAAGTTTTAAAACTTTAAGGACACTTTGAAAACAACATGATTTATGTATTTGATAGTGGTGGTTGTTCATAGAGCTTTTGATAAATGGACTTAGTTGTGCTATTGAAAAATTTTGGACTTTTTTTTTGTAGGTGAAGTTGTAATTCTATTAATTAAAATTTTCATCCATTTTAGGCTTGAGGACTAAAATACTTATTTTCCCTTTTAGTAATGTTATTTTTACTTTAGTATGCAATTATTGCTTATCCAATTTTTAAAATTAATCAAACCATCATTTATATAAGATGAACCCTCCTTCACCTCTTAGTCATACACACCCAATAGCCTAGTGTCCAATAATTTTGTTGTCTTACAAATTTTTAGGAATTATAATTACAAAACCTATTGAATTTTAAATCCAAGACTAGTTTGTTCTTGTTTGATGTATAAATTAAGTTCAATTAATATGTACTTTTAAGGAGTTTTTATAATTTTTGTCTTTGTTTAAAGCACAAAAAATAAAAAATAAAAATCAACAACTAAATCCTAATACTTAAACATTGTTTTGATGATTGACAGACTACATTTCACTATCTTGTAAAACAAGTTCCAAAGGGAGACTTATTTGTCATCAAGTTAACATTAATTAGTGACTTAAATTCAAGTAAATTTCAACCTACTTGTAATTGGTAAATACTCAATAAGGATATTAGTATGTGCGTGAAAAGATAATGAGATATGGATGATTACTTAAATATACCCAACAACTAGAAGTTATTTTGAAAAATTTATGTGTTTTTTGTTCAATTGATTATCTACGTCCATTATAAATAAATATCAATAATAACTTTAAATTCAAATCAAGTTATTCTTTAGAAGCATTGCTTTTATAAAAGTTTTAAATTGGACATTATATTTGTTGATCACTTAAAATCTAACAAGTGATTCCTTAGAAAAGTTCTTACTTTCTATCTAGAACTTCTATTGCTCCTCGAATAGGCATTTAAAAAATCAATAAAATTTAGTTAAAGTTTTACTTGACAATCTTAACCCTTGGGTTTGGTCTTTTATTTAATTATGATTTCAACTTGCTCAAAAGTAAGTTCATCATTATTTTCTACATCTTCATGATTGCTATACATAGTTTGAGTACAATTATCTTCTTGAATTGGTTTCTCTCCATTTATTAGAAGCGAATTAACATGCAATTTAAAATATTCCTTTAAAACAATTTGAACAATTAGAATCATGATACCAAACTCTATTGGTGTTATTTCTTTCTAACTATGCCCAAGGTTATGAATTTGTTCTTCTTAAATTTATCAACCTAAGTTATCATGAACCTATGTAGATGTGCATGAATATTTCCATAAATAGTGTTGTATAGGCTACCTTATAAGTAAATACTCATTTATTTAATCAACTTATACTAGCATTGTCAAATCAAGTATGTAATTATTACATCTATCTCTTAACGCATGACTCAATGTATTTTATTTTCAAACAAAATTGTTGTTTATAAGCATCAATTGACTCTAAAAAAATGAACATTCTATGTTTGTGACCATCATAGTGGTAGTAGCAGGTATAGTGTTCACTATTTGTTATTTGACTTTAATATAATAAGGTTGGTTTAAATACCAATTAGTATGGATATAAAAAGATTAAGTAGACTCTTGAATTAACATTAGAGAGAAAATTTTCATCTAAAAGTTTATGAACCTAGTTTATCTAGTTGGTCAATTTATAGGCTCTATAAAACCCTAACATTAATCAATGAATTGGGAGAAAAATTACAAAGATAGGCTCAAGGTTGGTTTAAATGTGGAGCTGAACAAGGCCCAAGAACTTAGGTGCAGCCCAAGCTTGGCTCTAAACTTGAAACCACTTTTAGACTTAACAAACTAGAAAATTTCTTGAGCTTGCCTACAAGTAGCCAAGAAAAGTCATAAAAGTCATAAAATAGTTGGAAATCAGTTCTTGGTCAAATTGCATATCACTAATAAGACCATAAGGGCAGCCCCATTTGTGATTATAATGATTTGCTACTTAAAGAACCTCCATTGATCCTCAAAGAGTTCTTTAACTTAGTAGCCAAAAGTGCGTCATAAAATTGAAGTTCATGCTTTAGTAGGTAGAAATGTGATATATCTTATAATATTCGATTCAAAATTTTGATAGGCAATGGATCCTACAAGTTACATTCTAATTTGAAAAGAAATTAAAAGTTGCAAAATTCTATGAAAGAAACATGTTTATGTTATATATAAGGTTAGAACATTATGGTTATGGTTATGTTATATTTCTCTATTTGTCACTAGACCAAATAAATGCTAGTATTGCCTCTATTCCATGACTGATATACATGTGAGACCTTATAATCTTCCTATTGATTTCTCACCCACATATACATTTGAGAGAAAAATATTGAAGATTAGAAATTCAATTTTTCGTAATCGAGTAGTTTCAACTATCAACATGCTTATGGATGAGTAATGATAATCTTCACAAAGATCAAGAACTTCATTTTTTTCTAAATATACAATAAAAGGTATTAAGTGTTGTCACCATTATCATCACCATTATTATTCTTTATAGTTTTCTTAACTACATTTTTTATTACACTTATAATACATTTAATACACAAAATAATAATTTTGGGGAATAAAAAATATTAAAAAAGAATAATCACTACTTATTCATTTGGTTATGATAATGGATTTAATCCAATAATTAGCATCTAATTAGTTTTTATTTCTTTGAAATTTGTTTTTTTTTTAATATCCATTTGGTTCAAGTCTAACCATCATTTAGTGTTCACGTTAATCTATGTATTTTTTTTCTTTTAAATTTTTATTTTTATTTTATTTTTTAATGTTGTTTACTTCTCTATTTGTATTCTTGGCCTTTTTATTATTTTTTTTACTTCTTAATTTTTTTTTTCATTTAGTTTTTATTTTTAAATTTTAAGAAGTTTAAATTTTCTATTTTATTGTATAATGTTTCTTATTGATATTTTTATTTTAATAATTATATGAACATTTATGGGTGTCTATACATACATACATATATATGGGTGACACATAAATGCTTAAATTCTTAAGAAACTCAAAAACCCATATAACTACTTGAATTTTTTCGTTCTATCGATAAGATGAAATAATTATTTTAAAATGGAATAGTTTGGTCTAGAGGTGTCAAACTAACTAATACCATGGAATTATTATTTTGTTTCTTCACCTATTATGCATATCAAACATGATTCTAAGTTTTTTCCAATCAAAGTATAACTGGATTTCTTTTATTGACAAATGAGCTTAGCAATGCTCCTAATACATTTTGTATAGCCTTCTACATCACAAGTTATAGCTTTATTGATCATCAAAAAATTGCAAACCTAACCATAGATTCAAAATCTAAATTAATTTTATTATCTTTTATTCTTAGTTGCAGTTATAGTTATAGAGAACATTGTTTTATTAAGTTTTACATTTTGAAATTATATTACTAATATTAACTATCTTCACTTTTTAGGTTGTAAACCTTATAGCCCAAAATAAAAAACTCTTTGGTTATCTAGAAAATTTCAGGATAAGTTAAGGAACTAATATTTTTTTTGTCCATTAATATATAAAGTCTAACTAATATACATTTTCATGATTTTCTCTTCAATGTAACCTATACATAAATATAAAATTATAAGAAAATTCTTTTTCAATCATTAGAATTTTATTGCATACATTGATTACCATGCTTTTCATTGTGCCATGTAAAAATTCTAAAATGTTGTACACCTAAATATTCGTTCAATTCTATTATGAAGAATAGCTAAATAATAGTCATGCACAAATTGGTAGACAAAGAATGTTGATTTTAGTTATGTTCTTACATTATATATATATAACCAAAATTTCACTTTGTATTTACCTTGCATGCCAATCAAGAAATTCCCACTTAGGTCCAACATCACCAAGTTTTCCAGAGTGCATAATTCTGCAGTGCCATTGAGAGGAAAAAAGATAAAAGATGTTGACAATTCTAATATTTTACCATTAAAAATAATAATAATTACACATACCTTGGATAGGAAAAAATGCTCCAACATCGTTCCATTGTAGAGAAAGATTTCTAAGGGATGTGAATATATTCAATTGTTTCAGGCTAGTGTTTTTGAACATGTTGTCATTGAGGTTCAAGGTCTCTAGCTTTTTGAATATGGACAAGCTTTTTGAATCTACACGAAAATTATAAAAAATTATAAAATTTCAAATTTCACATTTGCATATGTAAACAATTCAAACTTTTAACCTTCATAGAATGATTGAACCTTTAGCAAAAATAATTTGTGTTCTATATAAACTGTAGAAAATTATCATAATTAACCTACTTTTGAACTTCCTCATGTTGAAAACTACATGCACTTATTTCTAAATAGTTTATTTATATTTTTATATTATATTTCGATAAAGGAGCTACAAGATTCTTAATTACATAGGTACAAGAAATAGAGAAAATGTTGATTATCTTATAACCGACATTTATATTTTATTACAAGATTTTCACCTCCTATCGTCCACTATTCTTCTCTACATATTTATTATAAAGGAAGTCTTATTCATATATTAGTTTCTTACAAACCAGAACCTGCCATTGTATGTTATGCAAGAAGGTATTTTCTTTCACCTTCAAAAAGTAATTGCAAAGGTTGAATAATGCAAACTCTCTACAACTTTCATTATCTCTTTATCCGACAAAAATTCGCAATTTAAGAATTTTAATTTAGATGCACTTCTATTTTTAAAAAAAAAACAAAAACTTTTATATAAAATATAGGAATTATTATACTAAAAATGCAAATTCTAAAAAACACTTCTTGAAATTTTTAAAATTTGAAGAAGAGAAAACTTTTGCTTTAAAAAATTTTGAAAATAATTTTTTTATACAAGTCTTTACTTTTTATACATATAAGATTTCTTATATTTCATTAAAGATTTTTTTTTAAATTAAAAAAAAATGGAAGAAAGAAAGAAAAATAAAAGAGTTTTTTCTTATAATTTTTTATCACTTGTTAGTTTAACAAAAACTAATACTTAATTTCTTTTGCATTATCACTAAGGAAAAGCTTTCTTCTCATGTAAGTATTGTAGTTTAAAGTGGTAATAGAAATTTAGTTGTACAATTAGGAAGTACTCATGAGTGTGTTCAAGCTATAGATCATTAATCATTACAATAGCACCCAAGTTGCCAAACTAAATTACATAGTTTTTTTAATCTCCATATGAATTATTTCTAACCCAACTAGTCTTAGTCAAAATATAAATGGTTAATTAGCTAGCTTTCTAGTAGTCTTTTCCATAATTCCAAAAGTATGAGTTTTTCTCCTGCAATAAAAGCAATTAAAAAAGAACTTTTGCATATTTGTTTGTACTTTAAAAAACATCAAAGAAAATATAAAACAATTAAAATTAGTTAGAAATCTATGCAGTTTTAAGTCGTTTAATCTTTATATCAAAAAGTTAAAATAAGTTAAACGACTTCAAAAAAGTATATAAAAATAATTTATTGACTTTAAATCTATTTTTATTTTTCTTCACTTACTATTTCTTTTTTACTTTTCCTCTCTAATTTATTTCTCTCATGTTTTTCCTCACATTTTATGGGACCAAACATAGTCTTAGGGTTACAACACAAAAAATAAACTAACTTACATGATAGGCTTATTTTTGTGTTAGATCACAACATGATAACTAATGAGGAATGAGTTTGGATAGAAGTTTGTACCTTCAAACTTCCAAGTTATGAGGCTTCATCAACTTATTAACTTAAACAAGGTCTTTTTTCTATTCTAGCACTATATATGCAAATTCATTTAGAAATAAGGGAATTGGCTAGTTTGTTCAATGAGCAATTTGCAAAACTTAGCAAGCTCTCTAAAGTACACAAGATGTGATAGCGAATAAGAAATATTAATTTCTAGTGAATGAGTAGTACTGCTAATAACACCTTTTATATTATTTTTTATTCTTTTTTTATATGACAAAAGGTGAATGAATATAAAATTTTTGCATTTAGCATATTTTTCTCTGTTAGTAATACTATTTATCTGCATAATCTATCATCTTAATATATAATACCCTACAATGTGATAAACCAACATTTGAATATTTTTTATTGTGGTGTACACACACTATTGGTTGATTTTATGTAATTTATCAAGTTTTATAACATCAATGGCACTTGGGAAATTGTATGGTTTATGTGATTTGGAAATGGTGGTTGCTCATAGAGCTTCTGATAAATGGACTTGGTTGTTCAATTGATAAATTTAGGATTATCTTTGGTACGCGAAGTTATAATTTTATTTATTGAAATTTTTAGCTCCAATCTTAGGCTTGAGGTCTCAAACACTTATGTACGTTCCCTTTTAGCAAGATTATTTTTTTACTTAAATATGCAATATTTTTTCCCTAATGTTTAAAATCAAACCATCCTTTCTATAAGACAACCCTCCTTCACCTATTAGTCATACATCAATAGCCTAGCATATAATAATTTTGTTTTCTTACAAATTTTCAGGAATTAATTCTAACTACAAAAGCTTTTGAATTTTAAATCCAAGACCTCATTATTATGTACTTTCTGTGAGTTTTTTTTATGACTTTTGCCTTTGTCTCAAGGAAAAACCAACTGTTAAAATATAATGCTTAAATATTGTTTTTGTTCCTTGGGCCTAGGCGTAATTTAAGCGTGTTTTTTAAAACTACGAACAAAATTATCATTTATATGCATCAATTGAAGTTGAAAAAAAAAAACATTCTATGTTCATGGCCATCACAACAGTATTAGCTGATGTATTGATCACTATTTGTTATTTGACTTTGATAGAAGAATATCAACGTAAATATCAATTAATATGAAAATAAAAAGGTTAAGAAGACTCTAGAACAATTCCTACACCAATAAAATATTCATGGTTTTATGAGTTCACATTTATTAGAAAGAAACTTTTCACCTAAAATTTTGTAAACCCAGTCTATCCAGTTGACCAATTTATTAGGCTTAAACTAACCAAAAAACTTATTTCATTTATCTAGTAGCAGCCAAGAAAAGTTAGAAACAAAATTGAAAATGAAAAGTTGCTAAATTGAATGATTGCTCTCTCACCCCTTACACATAGGAGAGAAAAAAAAAATCGAAGATAGTAAATTAAATTTTTTATTATCGACTCGTTTCAACCGTAAACATGCTTATGGATGATTAATTACAATCTCCATGTAGACCAAGAACCTTGTTTTTTCTAATTATACAATAAAAATGCCTTAAAGAATGATATTTGTTAATCTTCACTATCATTATCATCGCCATATTATTTCTTCATAATTTTCATAACTCCCAATTTTATGCCACTTCACATTGGGATACATTCAATACATGGAATAATTATTCCCAAAAATACAAGATGTTTTAGAAAAAGAATAATTACTCATACTCATCCAGGTGGTTATGGCAATGGATTAAGTCCAATATTTAGTGTTTGTCTAATTTTTATTTCTTCTTTAGTTTTTTGAAATTTATTTTGAGAAAAATACATTTGGTTGAAGTCTAATGAAGGTTGTCTCAAAAAACCTCATTTAGTTTTTTATTCTTCATATTTTAATTCCATTCATATAAATCTCCATAGAGTTTTTTTTTTTATTCTTTTCAAATTTTAATTTTTAAATTTCTTTTTAAAAAAATTATTGCATATTGTTTCTTACATATTATATATTTGTATTCTATCCTCATCTCCATATAACATTCTTTTTATTGTCCTTTTTTAAAAAAAAAATTAATTTTTAATTTTTAGTTTTAAATATTTTTCTTTATATATGTGTGTGTTACTAAAACTAAAAGTTATTAAAAATTACATGGGTGACTTCTTAATTTTCAAATTCTTAATAAACCCAAAACCCCAAGGATTTCTTTTGTGGATAAATGAGCGCAACACTGGTACTAGTACTAATACTTTTTGTATAGCATTTTGTAGCACTAGTTGTATCTTCATTGATTATAAAAAACTGTAACATATCCTAACCATAGATTCAAAAACTAAATTACTTTTATCTTCTTTTCATTTCAATTAGTCTTAGTTGCAGTCATAAAGAACACTATTTCATTAATCTTTACATTTTGGAACTATATTGTTAGTATTAACCATCTTCACTTTTTATGGCCTAAAATTTAAAATTCATGATTTTCACTTTCATATAACCTATAAATGAATTTAGAATTGCAAGAAAATAGTTTTCAATCATTAGAGTTTCAATGCATATGTAGATATTATTATGTTTTTCATTGTCCCATGCATATCAAATTCTTAAATGTTGTACACTTGGGCATTCTTTTAATTCTTTTCCCAAGAAAGTTAAATAATAGTGGTGCACAAATTAATGAGCAAAGAATGTTAATTTTAATTACGCTCTTACATAATGTATAATAATAAAAATTTCACTTTTTATTTACCTTGCATGCCAGTGAGATGATTCAGGCTTAGGTCTAACATCACCAAGTTTTCCAAAGCATGTAATTCTGCAACACCATTAAGAGGGCAAAAAAAAAGACAAAAGATGTTGAGAATTTTAATATTTCACTTTTTAAGAAAAAAAAAATACTCATACCTTGGATAGGAAAGAATCCTTCCAAATAGTTGGATTGTAAAGAAAGACTTTTAAGGGATGCGAATGTATTCAATTGCTGCATAGTAGTATTCCTGAACTTGTTCTGATTGAGGTTCAAGGTCTCTAGCTTTTTCAATATGGACAAGCTTTTTGAATCTACAAGAAGATTATGAGAAACTATAAAACTTCAAATTTCACATTTGCATATGTAAACAATTCAAGCTTATAACCTTGTTAAAGGTTCTATATAAATTGTAAATAATTATCATAATTAACTTGTTTATGTTCTTCCTCATATTAAAAACCATATACAATTTTTTTAAAATATTTTATTTATATTTTTGAATTAGTTTTTCAATCAAGGAGCTACAAGATTCTTAACCACATAGATACAAGAACTAGAAGAAATGTTAATTATTTGATAATAGATATTTATGTTTTATAACAAGATTTTCACCTCCTACCATCCACTATTCTTCTATGTACATTTGTTACAAAGGAGCTCTTATTCATATACTATTTTTTTTTTCAAACCCATCTAGTTTTTGAAGAGCAACTTACATGGAATCATTTGTTCTTTTTCTTTAAGAATCAATTTCTAATTCCTTCTATATATTTTTATATTATTTTTAGGACATTTTAACTCCATCATTTCCATTATTTGATGATGATCTAACCTTGTTAAACAACGAGTAATGTAATTCCATTTCTAGCTTGTATTTCTTAACTTAACAATTAAATTGGTCTTTGGATGCACTTAATTTAACAAAGATCAACTTAATTGAGAAAAAGGGAAACTATTCTAATACTATTTTAAAATATCAATAATACTATACCAATAGTGTACATGTAAATATTCATTGATAATCAAATTAATTTATAAAAAAAAAATATTCATTTACTTAAGAAAATATTAATTATATCAAACATGTTTCACATGCTAGCATCCTGCATCTAATAGGAACTTAAAATTTTGTGGATGATTGAGACTACTTCAAATGAAAATTTATGATAATATAAAAGAAAAATAACTAATGATTAGGAATGGTTAATTTGACAATTAATTTAATAACAAAATATCATAAGTTTTTTTACCAAGTTAATAAAATACCTTGCACTTGTTGAAAGCTTTCCAAATTATTGTAGCTTAGATCTAATGCTTCCAAGCTTCTCAAACTAGCTAACTCTGCACCAAATATGAATAAAAAGAGAGATTGACTAAGGAATTTTAAAAGCTAGAAATATATTATATTTAATTTCAAAGAAATAATATAGAAATATAACATGCCTTGAACGGGAAAAGATCCCTCCAGTCCTATGCTGCAAAGAACCAGTGTCTTGAGTGATGTTATTGTACTCAAAGATTTTATGACACTTTTGTCAAACTCATTACCACTAATGTCCAAGATCTCTAACTTCTTTAAACTTGACAAACTTTTAAATCCTGCAAAAGAGTAATAGAATTTTAATTAAAGGAATATAGATATATATATATATATATATATGTTGTTAGTTAAAAATTATTTTTAAGAATAAGTTTCTAAATAATCTTATTTTGAGGAAATAATATTATTATTGAAGCTGGAAATAAATTTTAAAAGAAGTTTCACAAAACAAGCCTTCGTTTTTTGTTTTTTATTTGGAATAAATACCTTTCATGTGGAAATATAGAATTTAAAAATAAAATAAAATGAGATGAGCAGTTTGGAGACACCTATACATACAACTATACACCATGTAAATACAAATAAGAACGAAAATATCGGGATATATCAGTAATATATCGTGTATTGGAGAAAATGAATACAATATATAGGTAAAATATATCAATTGACAAAAATATTGTATTTAGTCGGGAAATATCGACTATATATCATCGGTGATTTCCAATATATTAGCAACACAAAAAAAAAAAAAAAAAAAACCGACCTTGAATGGAAAATATAGTTGAAATTTTAGAGATATATCAGCAAGCCCAAACTTTTAATTTATGTCCAATGGGCGAATGTTGGATTAGCTCAACCAACCTATAAATGATGACTTGGTGTAAAAGGCAGCACCTTAAAATAGAGGCTATACAAAATGAAGTTTTCATAAACAAGATAAGATAAGGACTCGAACACAAATGCTTAGGTTTAAAACAAATGGTTTTTACCATTAAATCAAACTTATTTTATAATATATATATATATATATTAGTATGTGCTTAAAATTGTTTTTATATATGATTATTATACATATATTTTTATGTATTATAATTTATTTTATAAATTAATTAAAATAAAATTATTATAAATAAGTTAATTTTAATTACCTTATAATTTATTTTATATACTAATTAAATTTAAGACAAATATAAAATTATAAATAAAATTATTAATGTTTTTAATAATTATCTATATTCATTTGATATATCCAATATATTCGTAAAATTCAAATGTCAATATATCCATGATTACCAATATTTTTATTTTTAAATACAAATGAGAACGATGACCCAATCGCATGTAAGTTGGAATGAATTGAACGAGGAATGACTAGGGATGAGTAAAAGTGTGGAGTCCTCGTGTCAATAATCCATCCATCGAAGTCCACCCATACATATCAACCACAAGAACTCTTCACTCTTTCACCCTTCCATCACATATTTTCTTTTTCTTTTCTCTTTGTATTTATTTTTAAAAAGATATAGAAAGAAATCTAGAAACTTTTATATATATATACATGCTTTGACCACTTTTATCATACTTATTTTGTTTTTATATTGAATTCAATTTCTAAAAAGACATCAAAAACTTTTTTACTTAATCTGTCTTTTTTAAAAGACAAATTTCATAAAAAATTATTTTTGATAAAAACTTATTTTTAAACTTTTTTTAGGAAATTATTATATTTGTGCAAAAGCCCTTGAAATCTGGTTTGGAAGGAAATAAAAATATTGATAAAATTAAAATACAAAAGAATGGAGCACTTTTATATGAACTATAAAGGTATTTTGTGCAAAAACCCATGAAATCAGGATTGGAACGAAGACCTAGAAAATTAATAAAATTAAAACACAAACAATGAAGCGATTTTATATGAAATATAGATGTGTCAATTTTTTGGTCCTTTAACTGAGCTCTGTCAATTGGAAATTTTAGAAACCAAGACAGAAATGACCAACAGAAGGCTCAACACAGAAAATCGGACCAACCCATCCTCACCTCTGCACCAAACAACCATAAAAGGGACCACGGGCGACCCCTTGCCAATGACTATACCGGCCGGTGGCAAGGAATGGTGAGTGACACTCAGAAGTGGATCGAGGACTTCATTCTGGTTTTTGGTCAAAATGATGCAGAAGAGGCTTTTTTGGAATGGAAGGTGGCTGAGAGGTGGGGTGATCTAATTTTTAAGAACATGTGCTAGTAGGTCCTTTAGAATGTATATGAAAACCATTCTATAAATGCTTAGAGTACAAGCCAAAAGAAATTTAAAAGATGAGAGCTAACATACCTTCATTCTTAATAAACCCATCAAATGAGTTTGCAGACAAATTTAGATCCTGAAGCTCTTCAAAAGGAAGGAATAGAGATGTATTTAGTAACCAGAATTTGTCATTTTCATAATTTGACCAACCATAGTCTTCCAAGAGAATTTGTTGTTGCCTTATGTTGTTGAGAGAAAGCTTCTTAACTCGACTTGTGGTAGGATCACAAATAACTCGCTCCCAACTACAACATTCACTGATGTTGTTACCTATCCATGAAGGGAGAAGAAGATCTGCTTTCTCATTATTCAATTTTAGAAAGGCCTTGAATTCAAGCAAACCCATCTTCTCTTCTTCATTGCAACCTCCGCATCTGCATATTTGAATCAAGAGTAATAATAAAACCCATGACAAATATTTTGATGACAAACTCTCCATTGAAAGTCCACACATGAGAGACATAAAAAAGCCACTACCAAACCAATCTTAGGCATACAACTGAATAAGAGTATTTAATCTAATTTATACATCTTTCTTGCATATGAAGGGTCTTGACTGGTAGTTTGATGGGCCCCGTGGGATATCATATGTTGAAGAATCAATTCTTTCCAACTAAATTTTTCATGTGAGAGTCATTCAAGTCATCTTTATTATCATATTAATATTAAATTTGAGATTCTTAGTTACCTATATATTTAAGCATGCAAACAAACTAACTAAATTTTTCTATTTTTTCATATCATTGGAAGTGGTTGATGAAAATCAAATGAATAAAGCAACCCTTTTGATATATTTCTTTTATACTATAAATTAATAACTAAGCTATTCACTTTTGAGTTTCAAATTAATGCTAACATAATAAGGTTTGTTAAAATGATAAGGTACAACTCTACCATATATGGTGCATTCTATCATATATTGGAAGTCTAAAAAACCCATCTTGATTTTTGGAATCCATTGCTTGAGATTGATTTTAAGTACATACATCCATGGTACCATGAAATTTTCTAAGAAGATATTTGATAAAAAAAAATTAAAATAAAATAAAAAACACTTCAATGCCATTGAGAAGACATCATCTTTCATTTATCAATGCTATTAGCTTTGTATCTAATATTTAGCAAACAAATTAGGCTTCATTGGTCATGGGATTGGCAAAACATTATCTAACATCAATAATGTGTAGGCTTGTTTAATTAATTCATAAATTGGGTAGTGTCTCGTTTCTTTAGTCTTAGAGGTCCAAACCTGACTTTTTTTCTTTTTCCAAACATCTGTTTACATTTTCATTACTTATAATTTAATTTCTTATTAGTTTACTTAATCTCCCTGAGTTTCAAAAAGATATCATGAGAACCTTGATTTATTCTAGGATAATTTTGTTTCTTATCATGTGTCCAAAAATATTAATGAAAAGCCAACATATCCATTTTCATCTATGAAAAATATAATATAAAATTGTTACTATATAATAGATAATACTTTCATATTTTATAATAAATTAAAGAAAATCCTCATCTAATATTGTCATCTAATGAACTATGGAAAAAACCTACTTTCAAACTATATAAATGATCATTTTTCAACAATGCAACCATAAATGCATCATGAAATACCTCTTGCTTTTTGAAAGTTTTATATATTAAGAAAAATTAAATTTAAAATATATAGAGACATTTTGTTAAATTAACAAAAAAATCATGCATTATTATTCATTACCTAATAAGTTCCATTATAAAATTGACATAAATGAATAAATTACCTACTAGTATTTGTGAAATGATTGAACTTTGAAAATATAATATAGAATTATTAGTGACTAGGAATTGTGGAAAAACTAGATATGAGGGATTTGAGAGTTTCAATAATAAAAGAAAGAGTAAACAAATAAGCTACTTTATCAAATAAGGCATGTAGGTTAAAGTAAAATAAAATTAAGCACTATAAAAAAAGTACTTGGAAAATGAGTACTTAACTTGGATGGGATGATATAAAGTTTGTGAGTAATCAAAGAGTTATGAAATTACTAAATTTAAACAAATAAATGCAATTTCACTGATAATGAATTGTAATCAAGTACTCACTAATTTAATAATGTATTAGAAGGATTAACTATCTCGTACCAAGTCTTTATATTCTCACCTACTAGTAAAAAGGCTAAGCATTGTTTGAAAATTGATATATTTTTTTATTTTCATTTTTTAATTAGTAAAAAAGGATTGAACATTTCAATTTAAAAAAGAAGAAGACAAAGTACAAGTAAAAAATGATGTGGTATTAAAGAAATATTCATACTTTCCAACGATGCCTTCACTTTTATACAAGGAAGGACGTAATGACTAACTTTATTCATGAATGGTAGTCCAAGTCAAAAAAGAAGAATTCATTTTCCAAGTCATGACTACACCTTTTTATTAATAAATTAGAAGATGAACACTTGGTAAAGGAAGACAATTCATGTTTCCATTACATTGTTGATTTGACACCATTAGTATGGTGATTGGTGAAGTTATATATGCCTTATTTGACTATATTTAATATGGTTAGTCAATGAAATTTGCTGTAATTTTTTAAAAAAATTAATTTAAAATATATAAAGTCATTTAATTAAATTAATATAAAAATGCATAATAATTTTAGTAAAATAATAAAAAACTACGAATAATTTCACTTCTCCAAAAAATTTACTTCTATTGATTCTAATAAATCTTTCCAAAGTCTTCTTAAGAAAAATTGAATTCAAAATATATAGAGATATATAATCAAATTAACAAAAACACAAGCATGATGATTCATTATCAAACTTTTGATATAAAATTAATATACTTGAATAAACTAATTACAAATACTTAAAAAATGATTGGATTGTGAAAAAGATAATATGATATTACCGATGATTATGGAATTGTGAGACAACTAGAAATAAAAGGATTTAAAAGTTTCAACAATAAAAGTAAATAGTAATAAAGAAGTAGGTAGATTCACAAAAGATAAATCAATTATTATAATAATAAAGTTGTCAAGTCATAGAAAACTAGGATGAAGTAATGGTAAAATAACTTGACCTTGCCAAGGTAATGTAAAGTTTATGAGTAATTAAAGAGTGAGGAAACCATTAGATTTAAATAAACAATTTTAGTTTCACAAAAAATAAGTTGATCGGTAGTATAATCAAGTCAATCCAATAAGGTATTAAAAGAATTAACTATCCATTACGAAGTCTTAATATTCACACATACAAGTAAAAAATTTGGTAACTTGAAAATTGACATATTTTCCCCTTTTTTTAATTAGAAAAACATATTCCAAGCTTTAAGAAAAGGATGATAGCTATTTTCCAAATGATGCCTTTACTTTTATACAAGGATGAGCCAAGTGAAAAAATTTGTTCATAAAGCATAGTCAAGTTGAAAAAAGAACCCACTTTTTAAGCGATGGCTAGAGCATTTTACTAGTAGGTGAGAATACGCAAGTTTGGTAAGTGTTGACTAAAGCGTTTTACTAGTAGGTGAGAAACTAAAGCGTTTTACTAGGTGAGAACATGCAGGCTTGGTAGGAATACACTTTTCCACTGTATTATTTATTTGATGCCACTATGATAATGATTAATTTTTTTTTTTTTTTGTCCAAGTTATATATATATATATATATATATATATATACCTTTTTTACTCGTAGGTGGTTAGTAGATGATATTTACTTTTATTTTTAAAGAAAATGAATTTAAATGTGTAAAGATATTTGGTTAAATCAATATAAAAACATATAATAATTTTCATAAAAACTAAAAAATTTTACTAATAATTTTACATCAATAAAAAATAAACCATAAAATTTTTTATGATATGATTAATAACACTATTTATAAGTTAGAACAAACCAAAGAAAGTCTCATATAATATTGTCACCTACTGTGGACCACAATTTTTATCTGTCCCTACTTACACGACAATAATTGGACTGTGAGAAAGGTATTGCTTTGAGAAAATCAATTTGTATTTATTAAGATTTAAAGTGATCACTTAATTTTATTTATTTTAAAAGTGAAAATAAAATAACAAAGAAAATCATGTGTAACTCCATGAAAAGAAAAGTTTATAAATGGACAATGTATCTAAGAGTCAGATTAGCTAGTGAGAAAATATGAGGTACCCATTAAACATAAACAATTATGGTTTCTATTAATTTTCATATTTTATTGATTTATTGAACATCCAAATAATACATAAAAGATATATATGATAACCTGATGTGGGTCGAAATATACACCAGTATAGATACATGGACAAAATCAAATAAGTGAGAATATGAACCACCATGAACGAAGGCTTAACCCAATGAAATTGAAATTGAAATTCAGTTTCAAAACAAATTCAAAACTGAAAATATGCAAGCAAGGTCCAGAAATTTGACCTAAGGTTGGCTGGGATGTGGATGAATTGCACTGCTTGAAATTGACACTACAGGCTGAGGTGTCAAAATTTAGAAACTGAAGGGAGGTATACCGCAAAGCAGTTATCAGATTATGCACTGACGCAATTTGAAACCTTAATGCGGTAGAGAGGCAATGTGAAACAACTAGATACAAGGTTTTGAGAGTTTCAATGATAAAAGAAAGAATAAACAAGTAAGCTACCTTACTCGGTAAGGCATGTAGATTAAAAAAAAAAAAAAAATTAATCACCATAAAAAAAAAAAAGTACATGTAAAATGACTTGAGTATTTCAACAAGATGATATAAAGATTATGAATAATTAAGGTGTAATGAGATCACCAAATTCACAAATAATATCTTGTAATCAAGTACTCATTGTTTTACATTTGTATCTAGGGGCCTAGGCGATGCCAATGCGGCGCCCGAAATTTTTGGCTCTAGTGTACATTTGTAATCAAGTACTCATTGTTGTACATTTGTATCCTGGGGAGGCCACTCTGGGCACCGCATTGGCTCGGCCTAGGCACTAGAGCCAAAAATCTTGGGCGTCGCATTAGCATCGCCTAAGCCCTTAGATACAAATGTACAACAAAAACGTTGGCCTTTTTTGCAACATTTGGGTGTTGCCACCATTTGTATCGGTGCCAAAGCGACCCGATTTTTGGTTTTGGTGCCTAAGCTGAGCCAATGTGGAGCCTAGAGTGACGTCCCCAAGATTCGAACTCAAGACTAAGGTCTTTGTGGTTGCCCTCCTGGTACCATATAAGCTAGTAGCCCAGATGATACCATTCTTCTTCATACAATAACGGTAGTCGAAAAAGTACATCTCGTCCACTTACCTCTGATATTCCATCTCCAACTCCTTCTTCTGAGCAGCAAAACTGGCCTCCATCTCTTTCCTCTGGGCAAGCAAGCCCGCTTGTAGCTCCTCCGTCTCTTTCTTTTGGGCCGCGAGACTAGCCCGGAGCTCATCCATCTCCTTCTTTAGCTGGGAGTTCTCCTGCTCTGCCTCCTTGTACTTAGCCTCCATAGCTTCCCTTTCCTCCTTCAACCTGTCCGCCTCAGCCTGTATAGCTCCCTTATCCCTCTCAGCTAGTTTCAGCATCTCCGTCCCATCCGCAACAACCTTCTGAGTGGCAGTCAAGTTCGTCTCCACCCGTTCTAACTTCGAGCACATTTCTTCAATACCGCCCAGGTGGTGGGAGATGAAGGCCCGCATAGCCATTCCTGCAAATGCTAGATACAAGACACAGCAGACTCAGGGGTGCTAGAATGGAGTCAGGCTGAAATGAAGGTAAGATGATCGTCACCCATATTTACAGATATCGGCTTGGTAAGGGGAAAGAAGTTCGACATCTTCGTAGAGGGAGCTTCGGCGTCCGTGAAGCACGACACTCCCTTCAACATCTCCATCAATTCCCCCCATCTTGGAGGGGCTGTAGGGGTTGGACTGCCCTTCTCATCCGGGGCCCCCTTAGCGAAAGCGGCATTTGGACCTGCCTCCTACCCACAAACCTCCTCTGCAACCAAAGCGTTGTTAGGCGCATCTACGTCTGGCTGGATCGCAGCCACTGCGCTAGGCCCCGCCACATTTGGCTGAGTCACTGCCACTGCGCTAGGGCCCGCTACCTCCGAATGAGGCACGATCGATGGAGAAGCCCCCCCCCCCCCCCCCCCCCCCCCCCCCGCGGATCCTCCTAAGCCTTCTCTGGGCAAGCCCTTTTGGTTGGGGGAGAGACAATGTCGATTGCTTCGCACAATCGTTTGCGGTGCCTCTCCATAAACCCGACTCTTAAATCGTTCATATCTTCTTCCTCTTTCGGCTCGGTTACAACTCTCAAGCCAATAATTCCAGCTCAGTCTGGGAAAGGCCAATCCCCGGATTGACAGTGTCAAGTCACGGTGAGCTAGAGTTACCCTCGGAAGCCAGGGTGGAGCCGCCTGATCGGCCGGACGCTGAAGCTATGGAAGAAGATGAAGGCTCAGGAGTTGGAGACACGATTTTGATTGCTTGTGAAAGAGTCTTCTTTTTCTTATTTGTAGCCAGAGGGCGGACCGCAGGAGACGAACTGCAGCCTTTCTCATCGGGCGCTTTCCTCAATGTCCCCTCATGTCTTTTCTCCTCCCGCTGATCGAGGTGCTCTTGACAAGCCTTTACGTAGAATGGGAGGTCCTTCAACACGAAGTGTCTTCTAGAAACCACAACCTTCGATAGCCGCCTAGGGAGGATGTTGTGGACGTATGGCTGAGGTTCCCGGACAACCGCCAATAGATTCCGGGCAGAAAGGAGAGTCTGGTGGTGTCTCTTGATGGCAGTAATCTCGAACAGCTTGTTTAGGCGGTCAAATGAAGCCTTCTCCACCCACTCGACCAAGTGGTCCCTCCTATGTGAACCTGAATAAGCCAGAACAAAGGAGGTTAGTCATCTAATGAAATTAACTCAAGCCTCGAAATTCAACAAGGAATGGACACCAAAAGCTACCCCTACCCGAAAGCTTCAGCAAACAGTTGGGGCTAAAATCCCTTTCCAGGTGTTTTGCCAAACCAGCCCATGGTCCCCTGACCAGTACGTGCCCTTTGGCTCCCCCTTTGTTCGAATCAAGAAGGTTGGTCACTAGTTGAAGAGACGGAATATGCGCAAACATACTGAAAATGTCATTTTTCCCCTTCTTGAGGGTATAAACGAAGAGGACCTCCAGTAAGAAGAGGTCCAAGTTGAACAGCATATTCAGGATGCTTCACCCCATCAACACCCACACGATATTGGGATGGATGTAGGCTGGAGGAATTTGAGTGTAATGGAGGAATTCTTTGAAAAGGGACGGAAGAGGAAAACGGAGCCTCGCATTGAATTGCTCCTTTGTGAAATAAATAGCGTTGTGTCCGGATTTCTCTATGGACATGGCGTCCCCATCCACTAGCTGAATGGAGACGCCATTCAAAAGACAGAAGTGGTCGTGAAACTCTCGCTCGTTCAGGACTTCAATGGGCTTCCTTGGATAGGGGCGTCCGAATCCACCCTTCCCACTCGTTCCAGCCCCGTTGGATGAAAGTACATCTTTTTTCGCAGGCATGTTGGAGCGTGGGGCTGAGACAAAACTTGCATGGCATAATGCCGACAGTTAGAAGATAGTTACCCGGCCCCACCACCCTGTGGACAACACCCTAAAGGCCTAAGCTAACTAACATGCCCAAGACAGCAACCTCCCCAAGTCAGGAACCCCGAGACCGATATTCAACTCCTAATCCTACCTAAGAAGTGATTCATCCATTCACAGGCATGACAGAAGGGCAACAAAATTTGCAGCGGGCTCAACAAAACCTCAAAACAACAAAATAACTCAGATGCAACCCTAGCCCAAAAATAGCAAAGCACATCACCCGCAGAGTATGACGCCCTTGCACAAACCTATGCATTCTCCTTCTGCAAAGTCTAGTAAAGCTATTTCCCAACCCACCAAAAACCCCAAACATCACCCCTGCCCCTCAATCGCAAACAAACACCAAACAAGCCAAGGAAAATCGAAGAAACAGGAAGCATAAGACGAAAGGGCAGATACAAAGAGCATTCCTGGCAAAAGCTTGCAAAAAGAAGGAAAGCCAAGCCACAGTCACCCAAATGTACCGGTCGAGAAGACGCGAGAGGAGCGCCGCTGAAGGAAACCCTAGGAAGCAAATCTTAGTCACTACCAGATGAGGAAGAAATAGAGAGAAAATGCAAATGCGGGGGGGTACATTTCCTATTTATGAGATGAAACCCCTCGGGACCCCAAACGACCAGGCGCCCAACCACACCGCGATCGAAACGACACGCCGCCTAGTAGCCATCCCAAGGACGATGGCTCGCCATAAATGCCCCCCTCCCCCTTTTGGGCGCCACGTGTCATGCGACCCCCAAAAAGGAAAAAAGAGGCTAAAGGCATCATTTTAACCCGCCTTTTCTGATCGAGCAAAATAGTCGAGTTAAAAGGGGAGCATTATAGAGACCACCCCTAGGCGTACACGTGGCGGCCTCACAAGGCACTCCTCCATTGGACACGTGGCACGTCCAATCCTCTGACAGGATGTTCACATAGACTAACACGTGGCGCGTCCAACCCTTTGTCCAGACGGTCACATGGACTGACATACGACACGTACCTCCCCTGTCCAAATGTACAGTCCGGACCTAGTGGCTAACATCTCAAACAAGATTCTTGACCGTGTTTCACGGGCAATCATTACTCATTTTGCCAAAAGCATGCTCAACAGGACCTTCCTAGGTCACTTCAAGTGACCTGCTCTGCGCCGCCTACAGAGTGAAAAGACAAGGATGACAGCAAACCATCCCTCCAGCAATCTCTGACAGCCGCCTGTAGGATAATGATGGCTCTCCCACCCTCTAAGCACCATCATGACAACCAAAAAGTCTTCCCACCATTAAAAGGGACAAAGCTCCTGACGCTATAAAAAGACCCCCACACAGTCAAAGAAGGTAAGCATTTCTAAGGAGAGGGGCCCCATAAAAATATCAATATGCTAAAGAGCAAAACTAACAAAGGCATCGAAGGGTGTATTCGGA
This sequence comes from Vitis vinifera, assembly GCF_030704535.1. Taxonomy (NCBI): domain Eukaryota; kingdom Viridiplantae; phylum Streptophyta; class Magnoliopsida; order Vitales; family Vitaceae; genus Vitis; species Vitis vinifera. The sequence continues at coordinate 14,480,728 of NC_081813.1, forward strand.
CCCCCTGTCCGGACATATTTTGCAAGTCAAAGGAAGGAAGCATCTTCTTTAGTTGAGGAGGGGAGTAAATCAGGAAATTGTAGTGATCTTGGTAACGTCAACCTTCAACACTCATGAATTTAATAATTTACTAGATGGATTAACTATCTATTCCCAAGTCTTCATATTCTCACCTACTAGTAAAAAGGTTTAGTATCACTTGAAAATTGACCTCTTTTTTCATTTTCTTTTTTTAATTGGTAAAATATGATTCCAGATTAAAAAAGAAAAAGAAAACCTAAAAGTAAAGAATGATGCGGTATTAAAGAAATATTCCTACTTTCCAAGTGAGGTCTTCACTTTTATACAAGAACGGAACATAAGTGACTAACTTTGTTAATGAATGGTCGTCCAAATAAAAAAAAAAAAAGAATTCCCCTTTCAAGTCGTGCCAATACCTTTTTATTAGTAAGTTAGAAGATAAAGGCTAGCTTGGTAAAGGAAGACAATTCATATTTCCATTATATCATTGATTTCACACCATTAATATAGTGATTTATTTATCATTTGTGAAGTTATATATGTATTTAATATGATCGGTCAATAAATTTTTCTTTAATTTATTTAAAAAATAAATTTAAAATATATAAAGTCATTTGATTTAATTAATATAAAAATACATAATAATTTTAGTTAAAAAAATTACTAAGAATTGAACATATGAAAGAAATTTGCTTTTATTGATTCCAATGAATCTTTCCAAAGTTTTCTTAAGAAAAATTGAATTCAAAATATATAGAGATATATAATCAAATTAAAAATAAAAAATAAAAAATAAAAAATTGCAAGCACGACAATTCATTACCAAACTTTTGATATAAAATTAATACACTTGAGTAAACTAGTTACAAATACTCATAAAATGATTGAACTATGAAAAGATTTTTTTATGATATTACCAATGATTATGGAATTGTGGGACAACTAGACGTAAAAGGATTTAAAAGTTTCAACAATAAAAGTAAAAGTAATTGAATAAAGAAGCAACTATCTCATCAAATAAAGTAGATAGATTCATAAAAGATAGATCAATTATTGTAATAATAAAGTTGTCATTATGGAGAAAACTAGGAAAAAGTAGTTGTAAAATAACTTGACTTTAACAAAGGTAATATAAAGTTTATGAGTAATTCAAGAGTTGTGGAACCATTACATTTAAAGAAACCAATTTAATTTCACAAAGGATAAACCAAGCAGTATTATAATTAAATCACTTTGATAAGGTAGTAGAAGAATTAACTATCTATTACCAAGTCTTAATATTCACATGTACAAGTTAAAAGCTTGGTATCACTTGAAAATTGAAATAATTTTCCCTTTTTTTTTAATTAGGAAAAAAATTAAATATTCCAAACCCCAAAAAAAAAAAAAAAGAATATGATAGCTATGTAAAAATCCATACTTTCCAAAGGATACTTTTACTTTTATACAAGGATCAGCCAAGTGAAGAACTTTGTTCATCAATTATAATCCAATTTGGAAAAGGAATCAAAGTGATGACTAAAACCTTTTACTAGTAGGTGAGAATATGTAAGTTTGGTAAGAATACACATTTCCACTAAACCATTGATTTGATGTCATTATAATAAGGATTTGTTTATTTTTGTCAAAGTTATATATGCCTTTTTGACTTGTAGATGGTTAAAAGATGAAATTTGATTTAATTTTAAAAGAAAATGAATTTAAATTTATAAAGATATTTGGTTAAATTAATATAGAACATACAATTCCATTGGTAAAGTTAAGGAAAATGAAGGTTATAATACCTCTTGGTTTGAGGGTGTTGATGATAGTGGTGATAGTGGTGTGATCTTTATGCTACATTAAAGTTTATTTCTACTTCATTAAAGTAAATAAAAGGACAATATATATATTATTTTATTTTATTTTAGTTTAGTTTCATAAGAATTTAAAAAAATTCTTATAACACCTTGGGAAAAGCCATAAAATTGCAAAAACACACTTAACCCATTACGCTCATATTCAAACCAATTAAAATTGTGACAAATGGTTCTGATTAATTTGCATCAGTCAGTGGAGGTTGTCTTTGGGGTCAATTTTTCTGGAGGATCATGGGCATATACAAACCCTAATAATTTGTAATAATTTGTAAAATCCAACCATCAATTCTTCAGTAATTTCCAATATTATGCTGTTATGTTATTCATGTTTTTACAATAAATTCAATGAGAAACTTAAATGAAAAAAAATCCAATAAATATGTACATAACTCTTGTCTTAGATATTTTATATATGTTTTCTTGACGTCATTGTTATAAGAAAAGTGGTATTATTTCATCCATTATTTAAATTGTTGTTGATTATGAACGGAAAACAGGTATTGAGGAAAAGTATATTCTTATTAGTGGAAATAAAATAGAGGTCAAAGTCAGGGCACATATAAATGGAGAAGATGGAAATTTTGATATCGACAATTCAATGGAGGATCAAGTGGAATTTCAAAACAACAACGTAAGTAATTCCACACATTAGAATATTAGAGGCAAGGTTGTGGGTTATGTGATGGAGAAGTGGTGGTTAGGCCAATATCTTATTTCAATTTTTAAATGACCATATTGAAAGATATTTGAAGGTATGATTATTTTTTAATTTAATTTTTTTTATTTCCTAAAAGTAGAAAACACTAAAACTTGAACGAAGGAGTCTAAGATAATCATCATTTTAACTTCATATTTAAAACATTAATGTTAACAATGAAATAGGTATAATTAATTATTATTGATTAATATATAAGCTACTGAACTTCATGCCCTTTTATTGCCCCAAGTCAAGGTCATCCACTAGCTCTTTTTGCTCCTTAAATAATTGAAAGGTCATAAAATAAGGTGGGGGTAGGAAAAAAAATGGAGTAAAGAAAGGAAAGGAGGTGCTCCAAGTCAAGGTCATCCACTAGCTCCTTTTGCTCCCTAAATAATAGAAAGGTGATAAATGAGGTGGGGGAAGGAAAAAGATGGAGCGAAGAAAGGAAAAAAGGTGCTCTAAGTTAGGGTCCACTTGTGATGTCCCACATCGGATAGGGGAGAATGTTCCTGGCGCTATATATGTAGAGGCTCCTCTTAACCAAGTAGATGCGTTTTAAAGCCGTGAGGGCCTCTTGGGCCCAAAGCGGACAATATCTACATGGTTGGGTGCGGGTCGTTACAAATGGTATCAGAGCCGATCCCCGACCCCGGTGTGGGGGTTTGTTTGGCTTTGTCTGTTTGGCCCCGCAATCCCATGGGACACAACGAGGACGTTGTGTCTGCATGGGGGGGTGTTTGTGATGTCCCACATCGGAGAGGGGAGAATGTTCCTGGCGCTATATATGTAGAGGCTCCTCTTAACCAAGTAGACGCGTTTTAAAGCCGTGAGGGCCTCTTGGGCCCAAAGCGGACAATATCTACATGGTTGGGTGCGGGTCGTTACACCACTAGCTCCTTTTGCTCCTTAAATAATGAAAAGGTGATAACATGAGGTGGGGGAAGGAAAAAGATGGAGAAAAGAAAGGAAAGGTGAATGAAGGTTGCAGAAAAGAAAGTCTAGTCATTTTATATATATATATATATATATATATATATATATAAAAGATATATATATTTTTTATTTAGAAACAAGGTGGTCTACATATAACAAGATGTTGATATGCATGAAAAATTGATCACATACCTAAAGTCAAGGTGATGTAGCTATTTTTTCCTAATGAAAAGTTGATTTAAGAAGTATTTTTTTGAAAAAAGAAAAAAAGGGTTATTAGTTCTAAATTCGTACTCTTGACATGATATGTATTAAAAATTAACTGATATATCATGTAAGCATATGTCACTAGATGAAAAAGTATGCACTTTACTTCATTCATATGACCTATATATAAGAGTCATCATTTTAATCAATTTATGGGGTCCCAACCATGTGAACATCTATGCTTTATTTGGAGAGAAAACTATGCTTTCATGTCATCTTTAATAATAGTGAACAAAAGGGGCTCCCATTTTTCATATTAAACAAATTTCTTCCTCATGCCCTTACAACTTACTAACCTTTAATATGAAAAGTAAATTTACCACCTATGTTATACAGTCATCCAATGTACCCATTTTAATATATGAAGACTTTCCTTTGTGTTCGATAAAATTGAAAATTAAGAACCAAAAATTCATGTCCTAAATTATAAGTATTGAAAATTTTAAAAATAGAAATTATGTTTTAAAATTTATTTATTAAATTTAATCTAACTATGTGATAAAAAAATTAAAGTCCAAAGACTATTTATTTAATTTATAATTTTTTTCCTCTATGTTATAAATATGACCTCAAAAATTAGATTGTATAAACAAACATATAATCTCTCAAAAATAATTTATTTAAATATTGTATTATTTTAGTCTAATATTACATTCATTAATACAATGTTCACTATATAATTACTTAAGTTTCTTTTTCTTTTTTTGAAAATCAGGAACAATTATATAAATAAAAATATTTCATGTTTAAAAAACTTTTAACTTTTTATTTACATATAAAAGTATAATATTTATAATATAAATATTTAGATTGAAAGTAAGTTTGTAAATATAATTTATGTTTCACTTATACTAATAAAGAAGGTGTTTTATGTATAATTGGGGATCCAAACAAATAAAATCTTAAATCTAATTAAAATTTTAATCCATACTAGTAAGTCATTAAGACTTCTATTTTTTAATTTTTTTTTTTTTTTATGTTTATAAGACAATAAAAATCTAAAAATTATTTATTAGAAAACTTATACAAGTATTTAGAATTAATGAGATTTTGAAAGATAAAATTGTAATTCAAAATTGTAACTTTTAAAACTTATTAATGTGTTTCACTATAAGTGATAAGTCAAGGTTCATTACTTAATAGATTAAATAATTTTTTTAAAAGATTAAATAATCTATCATATACACTTAAATAAAGTGCTGTTAAAAGATTTTAATTTTTTGGTGAGTAGTTGTTTTTATCAAATAAACTCTTATTATCATCCTTCTTTGATTCTTCAAGATAGTTCATCAAACTTTAGTTAATCAACATGAAAGTTCAATTTTGCGATTATAGTAATTTTCAACTTACTTTTTAAAAAATTTGACTAATGAGAAGATATTTTACTTCACATATTCTTACAAGAGGAACAATAAAAAGTTTAGTGAGATTCCAATTTCCACTAGTAGCTATCAATGACTTGACTTTTAAGAGCAAATTAATATGGGGGTTAGCAATGACTTGACTTCATCGCAAAAAAGAATTGATTGTGGAAATTAATATAGAGCTATGAGACCCCTAGACCCATGACGACTTGGACGTTTCAACAATTCAAGCAGACTCCACCTACAAACCTAATCTACTATTCTAGTTTTATTATATTTAATTACGTTTTCCCAATTTTCATTTCACTAGTAAAAAATTCAAAGTTGAACTTGGAAAATGGGTTCAATTTATTTTCAACTTGGGTTGTGATTCATGAGCAAAGTTCTTTACTTGGAGCTATCCTGGAATTGAAATGGAAGCAATATTTGGAAGATGGTGCTTCTTTCTTTCTTCTTAATTTTTCTTGCTTAAAATTTTTATCATGTTATATGAGCATTCTAATTCATCATACAACCATCAAAGAAAATAAAATTAAAGAGATTTTGATCAAGTTCTCTAGATGTTCAAGATTACTTACTAATGTAAAAAACTAGATTGCACTAGTTGTATTCCCTCGATATATGTGCCAAATAAGATTTTTATGTCAAGCAATATTATTTAAAACTTTGTATATGCTTTCAAAGGTTCATGAAATTCACTGTTGTTCTTTCTGTTGGGGATAAATGTATGCCCAAGATCCAATCTATCATGTAATCAACTTTAGTTTTAATAAGGTATTAATTCTTTATTTCATTATCATATCTGTTTAAAATAGTTTATATGATAAGGTCCTTGATTAAAATTTGAAAATTGTTATCATGATAGAGATTATGATAATGAGAAGCAATTCTTTTAATAATTTTAATCTAAACTGTTCTTGATCATAGCATTATTGTCAACAGGACATCAATAATCCAGATAGATCAATATATATGTAATGGTCTTTATTGGATAAAGATTGATATATCTCATTTGTTAAATTACATATATAGATGATGCACATGTAGATGTGATCATTGAACTGACTCAACTGAGAATTTCTAATGGTTATCTTTACCTTAAATTGTCAATAGGAATTTCTCAAGAAGAAATATAATAGTTTTCTTTGACCTGAGATTATCAAAGTAATTAACAAGTTATTTATTATATTTTAATCCCGGACACCTAATGCCTTAGGGCACTAGTTGAATGGATATTGGATATAATTAAATACTTGTAGAATTAATGATTAATCAAGAAGGAATCCATCAACTCCTGGTAATGAGTTTGAGCTCTATGATAAAAATAAGACCTTGGCCAAGGGCAATTGAATGAATGAAGAAATGAGTTTCTTAAGTCATTCACTAAATAAATAATGTGTTGACTTATTAGAGTTTGACAGTAATACCATACTCTAGAGTTAGCCCAGAGCTGTAAATGATGGAAGGAAATATTACATTATTCTTCTACCGGTTCTTGAAAGTAAAAGATATTACTTCATACTATCGGGACGTTAAGGAGTGTTGCTAGACGCCTACCTTAATTAGTAAATTGATTTGATTAATTTACTACCAGCTTAGTAATGAACCTACGGGGTCACACACAAACGAGTGTTTTAATCTTTGCAAAGAGCTATTTATTATTATTTGATAATTAAATTAGAGAATTTAATTTTAATCAAATAAATAAATATGTTCTATGTGGAATATTATTATATTCTTTGCTAGCACCAAGAATATAATTAATATATAGATAAAAAAATATATATATATTTTTCTTTGGACGTGGAAGTTAGTCCACGAGAATGTTTGCTAAACATTTGCAAACATATGGGTACATGCAGCAACTTACAGGAGGGATGTGGGTTTTGTTTTTAACTTACAAGACTTGGTCAAAGTGTTTTTCAAATGCTATTGAAAATAGCAAAAGAAAAACAAATGGACCAATAGAATCTCTTAGTAGCCCAAAAAAGAAGGAGGACACGATAGAGATAGATTAAGTGATAAAATCAAAAAATCAAATTAGTTGAGTTATCTTATCACTTAAAAACAGAAGTTGTATCGGATATGCTATATAGCATATATACACAATCTGAATAAGGATCGATCTATCTTTATCCTCCTTGTTTTTACGCCAAAGAAATACAAAGTGTTGTTCTATTTTTAAAGTTCCGCGTATCAAAGGGTTGATAGCAAAGATTAATTTCGGTGTGGATACACGTAGAGTCTTCATACAATTGGAGAAAATTTTATGCTTGAAGAACTGACATCCAGGTTATTATTTTAAATTTTTGATAGCTGCAGTATATATTTTGAATGCAAAATAGATCAATTTTCCGCTGTATGTGTTATAAATTTATTTTATAACCTTTCACTTTCTTTATAAATGTTGTTCTTTCTTTATAAATATTCTTTGATATGGATTGTAGTATGAACTTATTGGAACTTGCAAGGATGATGATAAGACAAGTTTTCTCATGTACTCACTCTGCTTTACTCTTAATAAGACAAGTTTAGGATAAAAAATAAATAGATTAGGATGAGTTTAATATTTTTATTTTTTTTAGTTTTAAAATTTGGATTGGAATCAAAGGGGGTTATTTCTTTTTCCCATGCCCAATTATTTATATAAAATTATATTTATTTTTAACATATATAAAATAAGAAATTTACTTTTAAAAAAATATAAAATTTGTTTGTCCCACTCTACCTAGCCCAATTATATATATTAACATAAATAAAATAAGAAATTTATTTTTCTCAAAAAAATATAAAATTTGTTTATTTTAAATTATATTTATTTTTAATGTAATTTAAATTTTTTAAAAAGAAATTGATTTAAAAAAATAAAATAAACTAGAGAGAGTCAATGTGAGAATTTCCCATACATGACCCATCATGTTAAATTTTTTATTTTTTTGGATAGGGACGGAAATAGATATAAATAAATGTAATTTAAATTTTTATAAAGAAATTGAAACCTAATTTGCTAATTTTTTTTTATTTAAAATTTGAGTTTATGGAGTATGGGATTGATCCATGACCTTAAGTTTGAATGGGGACAACTGTGCCACCTAGCTAACTTTAATACTAATATTTGATATACATATGTTTATATATACTAACAAAATAAGGCGTGTCATGCATGTTATTAAAATCAATTCTTTTATATTTTGTTAAAAAATTATAGGAGGTAAATGAAAATCACACATAAATTTAAATTAAAAAATAGAAAAAGGAAAAATAATTTTTTTAAAAATTAAATTTTAATTATAAAATGACTCATGCATCCTTAAAAGAATTAATTAAAAAATTATATTAAAACTAAAATATATAAAATTCAAATTAATAACTAAGTTACATCATTAGGGAGCAATGCGAAGAATAAAACTATTATTCTTGGTATTTCAAGGACACACAAACCTCATTTTGGTAGATTTGATGATTTTACAATTTCAATGTCTATTGTCATTGGTAACAAATTGTCATAAGTAAGCCTATTTGCGATCAACATTGCAATTGAAAAGATCCTTTCCACCATTAGCTCTTGATCCTCTACAAGCACTTCTTCATCGTTCAAAATATCACTCAAGATGATGCAAATAATGTCTTTACATAGAAACATGTCACATTGAACATGTAATAACTTCTACTATGTATTGATGGTAATGTGGTCTAAAAGATTAGCTGGTTTTTAAACTATATGGAGAGTGCATTGGATAATGAATCCAGCTTTTCAAAGAAACCTTCTTGTGTAATCATGTTGCCATAAATCGATTTCAATTGTTAATATTGATCTTTGAGATATATTGAGCTAACCATAATAAGCAAGTTTTATGCTAAAAACAAAACATGTATGAGATTTTACTACTTATAAGCATTCCACGACATCCAAATTTTAAAAAATTAGTTTCATAGAAATAAATAAGTAGAGGACTTCAAGTTCCACTCCAATTGTAGTGCCTCAAACCCAATTTAGGGGTAAAATCATAATTTAGAAATTAATAATTAGTTAAAGTAATTTAATAAGGGTAAAAAGATCTTTTCGTATTCAAAATCCCTATATATAAATTATATTTTTCATATATTCTCTATTCAGAAAACACTTTTACATAGAGATCAGAAAGATCAAAGAGCATAGGACTGAATATTTAGAGGTTTAGAATTTGAAGATCAATTTTTCAAGTAAGATTTTAATTCTTAAATTAATATTTTATATTCATTAATTAGTTTTAAAAACTTTAGATATTCTTTGGAAGATCTCAATCTAGATTAGGGTTTGTTAAATTAATTTTTAGATCAAAAGACTGGAAATTTGTAAATGTGGATTAATTTGTGATGAAAATAGGAAAACTTAGAAAATTTCAATTAAATAGAAAACAAAATCAATGAAAAATCAATGGAAGAAAAGAAATTTTAGATTTAGAAAATAAATAAATAAATTGTTTGCGTAGGCTTTAGATTTGAAAATAAAATAAAAATTGGAGTACGCGTGTGTTGCCAAGGTGTTGACTTAAGCAGTGAAAAAGATTATATATGTAAATATATTTTTATAATAATAAATAATAAGAAGAAACATGAGGCTTACTGTTTTATTCTTAGGGCTTTGTGCGTAGGAGAGTAATGGGTTGGTTATGTATTGAATTTGAAAATTAATAAAAATTATAATATTTAGTTTTAAGCTAACTGTGGACCCCGCATTTCGGCTCATGCGTTTCCCACTCGATGGCGAGCTCGATTTTTACTTGAAAAATTGATTTGTTGACTAAAAATGACTTGGAGTCGCCACTTATTTTTGTTTTATATTTAAAAGGGTAAACAAAATAAGAAAGAAAACCCTAAGTGTGACTCCTTGTTTTGGAAAAGATGGTCTGTGAAAAACCAGATCGGGTTCGGGGGTCAGGTTACTTATCAGGAAGGTACGGAAAAAAACCGTAGCACCCTTCTAAGTCCCTAAAGTCGGGTCTCTACTAATAAAATGAAGTTGACGTGACAATTGATGAGTAAGTCAATGAATACTTTGAATGATCATGCACACGTAAGAATCGAGACATGTATAGACAACAATTAGAGGGAAAATGGGTACATACCTGGGCAACGAGCCACCATGCGCTATCCATAGAGAGGGTTAGTACACCATATAGAGCACAAAACATATCCATGCATCACTAAACAGGGATTAGAATTGTTCGAAGAAAAACTGGATTTTTTAAATTCATTTGAGAATCAGAATCTTATAAATTATTCGAAAATTGGATTCTTAGGAATTAAATGTAAGAATGAGAACTTTTAGAAATTAAATTTGAAAGAAAATTGGGATTTTGAAGGGTTATTTGAAAGTTCGGGATTTTTAAGAAAAATTAAGTTACGAAGATCGGGATTATGGGAGTTAAATTTTGAAAGGGATCGGAATCTTAAGTTATTTGAGACATGGAAATTATGAAGGTTGATGTGTAAAAAATGGATATCTTAGAAATCATTCGAAGACAAAATCTATAGAAATAATGAAATAGATGATAATAATAATGACGATAATAAGTAGCGGGGTAAATACGGGAATTGGAGCATGGGAAACTAGAAGTTAAGTTCGGAGATAGAACAATTGGAAATTCAAATAGCTAAATTCAGGAATCGGAATTTTGAAGAATTAGACTCTAATGATTGAAATTTTTAAGAGAAATAAATGGGTAAGTATGGAGTAATGTTACCGATTAATCAAAACAATATTTGGGTGGATGAATGTAGGATAATGATTCCAATTGAGTAACATAAGGTTTAAGCGGATTATTGAAATATTAAATTATCAAAATAAATATGGGATAATGATCCTAATAGATGGAAATAAGGTTTAAACGAAATATTGAAAAATTAGGTTAAGGCACGGGATTTTCGAAGGATTAGACTTTAAATAGATAGGTAAATAGGGGTGGATAATTCTAATGAATGAAAAATGAGATTTGAACTAATTATTGAAGAATTAAGTTAAGGCATGGGATTTTCGAAGGATTAGACTTTAAATAAGTAAAGGAACATAGGATACTAATTCTGATTAAAGAAAATAACATTTAGACAAATAGTGGGGTTTTAGGATTGAGAATTAAATTATGACATTGGATCTTTTAAAAGGGGCGGATTTTGGATAAATAAACTAATATAGGATGATAATACTAATTAACGAAAATAATCATTTAAACCGAATAAAAAGAATAGTGGAATTTTTAGGGGTTTGAAAATTAAATTAGGACATCTGGTTTCTAAAGGATTGGATTTTAAATAACTAAACTCATATAGGATGATAATACTAATTAACGAAAATAACATTTAAACGAAATAAAAAGAATAGTGGAATTTTTAGGGGTTTGAAAATTAAGTTAGAACATTGAATTTTTAAAGAGTTGGACCTGAAATGAATAAAAAGATAGGGGATAAGAATTCTAGTTAACGAAAATAACAATTAGGCGAATAATAGAATTTCGAAGGTTGAAAGTTAAATTGAGATTTTTGAAAGATTTGACTTTAAATAAATATAGGATGATGATTCTAATTGATAAAAATGAAATTTAAACAAATTGTAGAATTTTTAGGATTGAAAAATTAAATTTAAAAAAAAAAAAATATACGGAATGTTTGAAGGATTAGACTTTAAATAACTAAATAAATACGGGATTGTAACTCTAAGTGATGAAAATAAAATTGAGTTGAATTGTAGAGTTTTTAGGATTTGAAAGATTAAATTAAAACATGGAATTTTTTAAGGATTAAACTTTAAATAACTAGATAAATACGTGATAATAATTCTAATTGACGTACATGAGATTTAAACGACTTATGGAGAAATTAAATTAAGACCTGTGATTTTTAAAAGGGTTAGACTTTAAATAACTATATATGTATGAGATAATGATTCTATTTGATAAAAATAAGATTTAAACGAACTATTGAAAAATTAAATTGAGGCATGAGATTTTTTTAAAAGGGTTAGACTTTAAATAACTATATAAATATGGAATTAATCACTCTATTTAATGAAAATGAGATTTTAACGAGTATTTGAAGGATTAAATTCAAACATAGGATTTTTGAAGGATTACTTAAAGACCTAAGTTTTGAAAATGGAATGTAAAGTCTAGAATGTAGAAACTTATTTGAGTCCAATATAAATTAATTTATACAAAAGTTTTTCATATATGGTGATTAGACATAATTAAAATATAAATTATTTTGTGTTTCAAAAAACGATGTTTACCCCTAATGATTTATCCGTTAGTTATGCTCAAGTCAAATTAAAGAAGGTAGGTAATAATGTAATAAGGTGTAATAAAAAAATAAATAATAAATAGATTATGAGGATTAGGAGTTTAGAGATTTTTTTTTAGAGCTGGGGCAGCCAAGTGGGCTAACCCAACATCGCCTTGGACCATGAGGGTAGCTAGTTTGAGGAACAATGAGGCTCCTCATCAATGCGTGGGCTAGGCTCCAAACCCAAGCCCAAATCCGAACCATGGGCCCGCCCCAAAACAGCCATTTCCATTACAAACTTGGGCTTGGGCTCAAATCTGCACCCGCCACCACCAGAAAAACCCACATTGCCGCCTTTGACACTTTGAGCCTGAACTTCGCCTCCTCGTTTAAGCTCGTCAGTGACGAACCGTACACCACCTTCCCCCATCGAACCTGAAGGCTCCAACTGCCCTGACCGCCGCCCCCCGACGCCGCCGGATTTCTTCAAGTCGTCTCCGGTAGTCGGCGCTGCACGTGACCCTGTCGTCGGCTGCCGCTCCTTGTGCTGATCCTGCCGCTTAGATATGTGAAGGCCATTGCTGAGCTGGTGAGATGGGATTCGCGTACCCATTGATGACTTAAAGAGAGGATCTACAGAGAGGAAGGTAGAGAAGGAGCGAAATGGAGAGGTGCTTTAGAGAGAGAAAAGGTGGTGATGGAAAGAGGAAGGGTGACGACGTGCATGTACAGTCCTCATGCTCGCGGAAGGGATGATGAAAATGAGAGGGTGGTGTTTCTGATGGGTGGTGAGATGAGGGTAGCCATGCTCATATAGTGTTGTGTTATCCATTCTTTCAATGTGGTAAAAGTGCAATCTTTTCAAAAGGCCCCAACAGCACCACTATCCCCACTAAGAAGCTGTTAAGCAGGATATGGAAAGAATGGATGATTCCTTCCCATGTCTAGATCTTTTAACATTCCATGAAAAAAAAACCAACTGCATCTATGGAATTCCTGATGGTATAAACCAATGGCTGAGAAGATCCGGGTAACAAAGATGGACCAGGAACTATACCAAGCCTGAGAGATCTAGGTAAAAGAGAAAAAAAAAAAAAACTTACCGAAGGACTTTTCCTGCTCATTGGGTCATTGTAAATACAGCTGCATTGTTAACCTTGGGAACTATTGTCGTCAAGTCAATAGTGGCATAACACAAAGAATCCATGGCAGACTTATGAAACATTGTACAAGTAGCTGCAGTGTAGCATAGGCTTTGTGTATCTAGCATAGAAAATACCTGGACCAAAACGAGAAGCTCCTCCTCTGCTCAGCTCGAAATCACCTCCCTATAGCTCCTCTTGCTTACAGCTTCTCCATGGCTTTCAAACTCTTCTTCTCAGTTCTCTCTCACTCTCCCTCATGCACTCAAAATTTTCCAGAACCCTCTATCTCAGGAAAAACTCACCCCCCTACCCTTACTCTGTTTTTTTCCATTTTCTCCCTTTTTTTTTCTTTTCCTTGTTTTTCCCTCAGATCCCCTCTCTATCTTCCTTGGCAAGCCACTACTTGCCCTACTGTTCCTCGCATCAGCAGCATGGCCCTCCAATCACCAGCATGGCCCCTGCCATCTTGACTTGTTGCACATCCCATCTCTCGTAGCTGCCTTCATGCCGAAAGGGGTCCCCCCACTTGCCTAAGGTGCTGCTAGCTGCTAGTGATCCCGAGACACCTTTCCAATGTTATTGTATATATAAAAAAACCTAAAGTCCCCGGCCCTTGAAAGGGGGTCTACAAATATGCCCCTCTTCGGTAGAGTTCACAAGTGTAAGGAATATGAATACTGAAGTGAAAAGAAAGTGTGAATAGTGAGTGGAATGAAGTGAACTCTACCGAAGAACCAAGGAGACCCCCATAAGGACACCAGTGAAACGCAAACCCATTTAGGCTACCAGACGAACACAAAGGCTCTAATCCTAAAAGAAAAACATATCCCAAAGCGCCTCTGAAGCTACACCAAGGATCCACACTCTCCCTAAGATGTCTCCAAAAGTACCTAAGAGATCAATCGTCAAAGATGAGTAACTGTCGAACCACCTTGGAGTACGAGCAAGAATGCGCCCAAAGGGGACTATCCTATGTGGACTACGAGATGAATAGGCGATAAGCACAGGATAACGAAGTGAGGAAAGCCGAGGACGAATGCAAAGTCCTGAAGGTAAGATGCGCAATGCCAGTGGACATGAACGCCAGGAGTTGTGACTCTGGATGACAAGACCGACTCTAAGCACTAAACTGAGAAAATAGAAGCTCTGGAAGCCAAACCGAAAAGCTAACTCTAATCACTAAACCAAGAAAGTAAAAGCTCTGGAAACCAAACAAAAAACTGACTCTAAAAGCTAAACTAGAAAATAACAGCTCCGGAAGCCTAAACAAGACGACAATGATGGCTTTGGAAGCCTAAATGAGACGATAGTGATGGCTCTGGATGCCTAAATGAGATGATAGTGATGGCTCTGAAAGCCTAAGCAAGATGACAGTAGTGGCTCTGGAAGCCTAAACAAGATGATGGTAATGGCTCTGGAAACCTAAACAAGATGATAGAAATGGCTCTGGAAGCCTAAACAAGACGACAGTAATGGCTCTGGAAGCCTAAGCAAGATGACGAAAATGGCTCTGGAAGCCTAAACAAGATGACAATAATGGCTCTGGAAGCCTAAACCGAAAATAGTGATAGCTATGAATGCTAAAACTGAGAAGCGATGATGGCTCTGAACGCCAAACTGAAAAGCGATGAAGATGACTCTGGACGTCCAACTGAGAAGTGATAACGACTCCGAACGCCGAAACTGAGGATGCGACTCTGAATGTGGATCTGAAAATCGATGATGGCTTTGAATGCCGAAACTGAGAAGTGATGATGATGACTCTGAACGTCGATCTGAAAACCGATGATGGCTCTGAACGCCGAAACTGAGAGGTGATGATGATGACTCTAAACGTCAAACCGAGGAGTGATAACGACTCCGAACGTCGATCTGAAAACCGATGATGGCTCCGGACGCCAAAACTAAAAAAGTGTTGATGGCTCTGAATGCCGTATTGAAGACACGGTGATGGCTCTGAACGCCGAAACTGAGAATGCGACTCTGAATGCCAATCTAAAAACCGATGACGGCTCTGAACGCCGAAACTAAAAAGCGATAAAGGCTCTGAATGCCAAATTGAAAATAGTGATGGCTCTGAACGCCAAACTGAGGAAGTGATGATGATTCTGAACGCCAAACTGAAAAGCGATAAAGGCTCTGAATGCCAAACTGAAAATAGTGATGGCTCTGAACGCCAAAACTGAGAAGCGACAATGGCTCTGAACGCCAAAACTAAAAAGCGATGATGATTCTGAACGCCAAACTGAAAAGCGATAAAGGCTCTGAATACCAAACTGAAAATAGTGATGGCTCTGAACGCCAAAACTGAGAAGCGACAATGGCTTTGAACGCCAAAACTGAAAAGCGATGATGACTCTGAACGCCAAACGAAGCAAAACATGGCTCCGAACGTCGGAACGAACGATGTAATGGCTCTGAACGCCGAACGAGAATACGACTCTGAATGTCAATCTGAGCAATAATGGCTCTGAACGCCGAAACTGAGAAACGATAATGATGGCTCTAAACCCCGGAACAGGGAATGCGGCTCTGAACGTCAAACTGAGGAAGTGATGATGGCTCTGAACGCCGAAACTGAGAATGTGACCTTGAACGTCGAGACTGACTCTAAACACCAAACTGAGAAAATAACAGCTCTGGAAGCCAAACCAAAAAAAAAAACTAAACCTAAACACTAAACTAGAAGGCCCATAGGTGAAGACCTACGGTGGTGATATGATATAAATGCCCAGATGCCAACCTATGGTGGTGAAATAACTGAAAGCCCAAGGATGAAGATCCATGGTGGTGATAAACTGAAATAAAGGGGGATGCCCTAAACAAACTGGAAATACCCCTTAAACAAGATGAAAGTAAAACAATGATGAAAGTAGGGGGCTGCCCCAAACGAAAATGACAGTGGGGGGATGCCCCAAACGAAAATGACAGTGGGGGGATGCCCCAAACGTAAATGACAGTGGGGGGATGCCCCAAACGTAAATGACAGTGGGGGGTTGCCCCAAACGTAAATGACAGTGGGGGGATGCCCCAAACGTAAATGACAGTGGGAGGTTGCCCCAATAGAAAAATGCTAAAGGGGGCATGCCCCAGTATGATGACCCGCAAAGATCAAGAAATGGACTGAGTAGTGAGAAAGATGTGCAAAACAGCCGATGTACTCAAAGACGGGGGTATACCCCAGTGTGGCATGCCACTGCAAATCTCAATCCGCTGGAAATGGCTGAAAGGGATTCTACGAGTCTCGAACGACGCTCCGCTGAGAGCTCATATCGATGAAAAGCTCAGGAATAATGGTCAGTGAGGCGAATACAATATATCTCAGCCGAGTGATGGAAACTGTAACGGATATGTGAGAGAGCGATCGCCTCCATGGCTAAATGAGGGAAATATGCCCCAGTATGGAGTCAGATGTACCCGATCTGTCCTGATAACCCGAGAATAACACCAATGGGACGCATAACGGATCTGATATGTACCCCTCTGGAATGATGACGCGGGGAATCCAGGCACCAAAGACAACTCTGTCCAGGGATCACGACTATATCAAAGGGTATGAATCTAGCTGAATGACTCAAGAGAGGCTCCTCGGAGTAGCCGGACAAAATGAAATCAAACATCGACCTGGCGTGTATCTCATAACCGTGGATGATCATGTAAACCAGTGGGGATCTATAAACCTCGATCAAGATGGGGAGTATGCCCCAGTGTGGCATCGAGAATGTAATACGTCGAAAAATCAGATGAGCTCAGGTCATCCATGCCTGCAACAGAGTCAAACCTACATATCAAAGGGGCGTTCCTCGAAAGGAAGCATGACGACATCCAAGCATCTAAAAGCGCGGACCTGGCTAGGGGGCTCTCGATAGGCTCCACTAAGGAATCATCGTGAGGAATAGCGAATATATCATCATCTCTGCATACATCTCGCCAAATAAGGATAAGCACGTGACTCCCTCATGATCTGTAAATCTCATCCGAACCGAAATATGCCCCTGTATGGCATCGAAATGTATGATAAGTCGGAGATCAGATAGCATGGAATCATCTATCCTCGAACATGTGACCTCTGCGAAGATCCATAAAGATCCTCCGAAACGGAATATGCCCCAGTATGGCATCAGGTGCGCGACAGGTCCGAAAATCGGGCGACATAAAATCATCTATCATCGATCATGCGACATAAGTGAAGATCCATAAACCTCATCTAAAACGGAAAATATGCCCCAGTATGAGCATCGAGTGCACGACAGGTCAAAAGAACAAGTGTCATGAAATCGTCTATCGTCGAGCACGTGACCTCCGCGAAGATCCGTAAATCTCATCTGAAGCGGAAAACATGCCCCAGTATGGCATCAGGTGCGCGATAGGCCCGAAGAACAACACGACATGAAGTCATCTATCGTCGAACATGTAATACCGGTCATCCGAATCCATAACTGAATCATGCACATATATCCAAGATGACCTCCCAGATAGAGAGGCATGGTGGCATCCAAGCGTCGAGAAGTGCAGAACTAGCTGGATGGATCTCAGGGGCTCCGTAAGGTAACGACCATGTCCACGTCTCAGTGAGCATCCAGTAAGTGATAATGATCGTGCAGATCTGTGAGGATCCATAAACCTCCAAATGAAATGGGATATGCCCCAGTGTGGCACTAGAGGTATGATAGGTCAAAAATCAGGTGACACCAAATCAATCATCATCAAACTCACGATCCTGGTAATCCGAACACAACTGAATCAGACCTACACATCAAATAGGCGGCTCCCAGAAGAAGAAGCATGGCGATATCTAAACATCAACCAGATCTCAATCACCTGTCCAAGTAGAGGCTGCCGAAGACGACATCTGATCCCATGGCCTCAGGGTGGTCTTAAGACACGGGACGTAACGTAGGCCAAGGTGATAGGGTGATAGAAATGAAAGGAAACTAGGCTCAAATACCCAATGATCAAAACTCGTGCCCTCATATATATGAAATGCAACATGTATGGTGAACCCCATGAGCCATGGACCTGAGAATGCCTAACGTGAACATGATATCGATAAGGAGACAGATGACGCAAAATGAACCGGTAGTGATATGTGTAATGATGATGCGAAGTATCGAACCCGAGATGGGTCACTGTAAGGGGAGAATAAGATGTGAAGGGAATGAGATGAATCACAAGCAACGATAAAAACGACAGCGAAACAATGGATATGTGAAGAAAGGTAGTGATCGACTCAGATCAAACATGAAGTGAAGTCACATCAATAATGAATGTAATGATGGGAAGGACAATGACTCGGAGTCCTTAGGAGAAGGTCACTCATCTCTCTCACAAATAGATATGACGAAGCAATACAAATAACATGGGATCTCAGAGAGCTCACATACGAACTCCCAATAACGAACATACTCGATAAAAATGACCCCCAGACATCAATATACATACCCAATGATCGAGAACACTATGCACATACACACATGTGCTAATAATAATAATAATAATAATGATTCTTTTTTTTTTTTTTCTTTTTTTTTTTTCTTTTTTTCTTTTTTTTTTTACATATATACAAATACGCGTACCCTGAACGTGAACAAATGAACCCCAAAGATGATATCAATAACAAATGGACACACCCCCAAGTGATAAGGTAACAAACAAACTCTCTCTGACGAGATGACCTTCTCAAACCAAGGATCTCTAAACCAGTGTCCGTGAGATAGATGATGGAAATGATGTGACTATCCTCCATGTGATGAACTGAGGAGGCTCACCACTCAGGGTGGAGAGAATATGAGACAAACAAATAGTAGATAGGATAAAAAGAAGAGATGAATAACACAACCAATAAGATGAGATGAAAATGCAGAGGTGCAGTGATAGGAAAAGATGATGAGAAAAACATGCCTCTAGGTCCAAAGCTCATGAAACTACCAAACAATGCATGCATACATTAAAGGGCCCCTATCCCTGTGTGAAAATGTGAGCAAGGCGATAAGAAAGAAAGGCTATAATACGCATGTGAGGCTCAATGGGCTAGCAACGGACTATGTATCACAAAGGAATAACAAGGTAATGGCTAACCGAAATGATGGCCACCCATCCTGCGACCATGGTCTCAAACATAGTACCTCTTTAGCTGATCCACATTGGTTGGCTCTGAAAATCGGTTTCCATCTAAATCCATCAACCATGCAGCTCCCTCTGGGGTCAACTCCCTGATAAAATAAGGTCCGCTCCAGTTGGGTCTGAACTTCCCTCTAGGATCTCTGATCAATCCCCTGATGACTTTCAGAACTAAGTCACCTATCCGTAATGGTCTAGACTTGACCCGCTTTTTGAAAGCGCGGGCCATCTTCCTCTGATACGCACGAACATGGTCTGCTGCTCTCAATCTCCTCTCATCTAGGAGATTGAGTTGATCTAATCGAGCCTGAGCCCAATCTGCCTCGAGAATCTGCTGCTCTAGTGCTACTCTCAACGAACCCATCTCAATCTCAACGGGTAGCATCGCCTCCATGCCATATACCAAGGAGTAGGGTGTGGCGCCTGTAGAGGTGCGAAAAGAAGTCCGATAAGCCCACAATGCAAATGGGAGCTTCTCCGACCAATCCCGAGAAGTCTCGACCATCCTCCGTAATATCCTCTTGATATTCTTATTCGCGGCCTCTACTGCCCCATTCGTCTGCGGCCTGTACGCAGACGATCTATGATGCCGGATGCTGTATCTCTGTACTAAGGTGTCAACCTCTGCTCTGAAATGTACTCCTCTATCTGAAATCAACTCATGAGGGACTCCATAGCGACAGATAATGTGTGATCTGATGAAACTAGCGACTCCAGCTGATGTCAATCTCGCATATGAGGCGGCCTCCACCCACTTGGTGAAGTAATCGATGGCGACCAGGATAAACTCATGACCACTGGAAGATTTCGGTGAAATCTTCCCGATGATATCGATACCCCATACTGAAAAAGGCCATGGTGAAGTCAATGCATGCAACTCCGAGGGCGGAACGTGAATGAGATCTCCATGTATCTGACACTCGGGACATCTCTGAACGAACTGGCAACAATCTGTCTCCATGGTCAACCAGAAGTATCCTGTCCTCATGATCTTACGGGCCAACATATGCCCTCCCATATGTGGTCCGCAGACTCCCGCATGAACCTCTCGCATCACTCTATCGGCAGAAGCGCGGTCCAAACATAATAGCAGCATCCCATCAGGTGATCGTCTATATAGTGTCTCGCCACAGATCACGAATCGGGTGGCCAACTGTCTCAATGCTCTCCTATCCTTGGTCGTGGTGGCCTCAGGATATACGCCGAGTCTCAAAAAGTGATATATGTCATGATACCATGGCAAACCATCATCTGGCTCTGCATCATCGATCAAGCAACAGTAAGCAGGAGCAGATCTCGACTCGATCAACAAAGGTCGAACAGTGGCGTCAACGGGAATGTCGATCATGGAAGCTAGAGTAGCTAAAGCATCAGCAAACTGGTTCTACGCTCTAGGCAGATGGGTATATCTCAAATCATCAAATCTCCCAACCAGTAGCTCCAAATATGCATGATAAGGCTTAAGCTTCACATCTCTAGTCTTCCACTCGCCCTGAATCTGTCTCAATACCAGATTGGAGTCACCAAACACCTCCATCTGTCTAATCCCGAGCTCAAGGGCCGTCTCTAACCCCAAGATACAAGCCTCATACTCAACAATGTTGTTCGTGGCAGGATGTCGATCCGAGAATGCCAAACGAACAGATCTGGGAATGTGATCACCATGAGGGGATATCAACAAGACGCCTATCCCATATCCAGAATGGTTAGCTGCACCATCAAAGTACATGCGCCAACCCGACAGACTAGTCACAGCAGCGACATCCTCGTCTGGAAAGTCATCATCAATAGCTCTGGCATCAGAAACTGGTAATGAGGCTAAGTGATCTACGACAATGCTCCCTCTGATGGACTTCTGAGTGACATAATGGATGTCAAACTCAGTCAAAAGTACCAGCCATCTCATAAGGCGACCAACGAGAGCGGGTCTGTCAAACAAATATCTCAGAGGATCTAGACGGGATATCAACTGCACTGAATACTCGGTCATGTAATGTCTCAATCGGCGAGTGGCCCAAACCAATGCCAAACAATGACGCTCAATCATGACATACCTCGTCTCGTAGTCTAGCATCCTCTTACTCAGATAGTAAATGGCTCGATCCTTGCCCGAATCATCGAGCTGAGCTAACATGCAACCCAAGGCCACGTCTGATACGGACAAGTATAAGAGTAGAGGACGGCCTGGTGTAGGAGGCGCCAAAACAGGAGGTGACAACAAGTACTCTCTGATCCTCTCGAAGGCACGCTGGCACTGGTCATCCCAAACAGTAGGTTGACTCTTCCTCAAGAGTCGAAATATGGGCTCGCATATGTCTGTCAATCTGGCTATGAATCTACTGATGTACTGAAGTCTGCCCAGGAAGCCTCTGACCTCTCTCTCTGTCCTCGGCGCAGGCATGTCAAGAATGGCTCTAATCTTGTCCGGATCTACCTCTATGCCTCGCTCACTGACCATGTATCCCAAGAGTTTCCCAGAAGTCACTCCGAAAGTGCACTTCTTGGGATTTAGTCTCAATCTGAACTGTCTGATCCTCTCAAAGAACCTCTCAAGAGCTGCCAAGTGATCTGATCTATCTCGGGATTTCACTATCATGTCGTCTACGTAAACCTCGACATCCCGATGCATCATGTCATGGAAGAGTGTGGTCGCTGCTCTCTGATATGTGGCTCCTGCGTTCTTCAATCCGAATGGCATGACTCTATAGCAATAAGTACCCCACTCGGTAATGAAGGACGTCTTCTCCATGTCCTCTGGAGCCATCAAGATCTGACTGTACCCGGAAAATCCGTCCATAAAGGACAACATCGAATGACCCGCCGTACTGTCAACTAGCATGTCGATGTGTGGAAGAGGAAAATCATCTTTAGGACTGGCCTTGTTGAGATCTCGGAAATCAACACAGACTCTCACCTTGCCGTCCTTCTTGGGAACAGGGACGACATTGGCCAGCCACTCAGGGTACTCAACCACTGATAAAAATCCTACACTGAGCTGCTTCTGGATCTCCTCTTTCACCTGCAAGCTCCAACGAGGGTGCAATCGTCTCAACTTCTGCTTAACCGGTCTGGCCTGGGGCAGAAGTGGCAAACGATGCTGGACGATAGATGGATCAAGGCCTAGCATGTCCTCATAGGACCATGCGAAAACGTCCAAGTAGGATCTGAGTAGCTGGATGAGGCTATCTCTCTCATCTGTAGACAAATCCGATCCGATCCTCAACTCCCTAGGCTGATCTGCCGTGCCAAAGTCAACAATCTCGGTGTCCCCTACAGCAGGTGAAACTCTCTGATCAACGGGGTCTGAATCGGAAGCAGGAGATGAGTCATCATCTGAATCATGCTGCGCAATCTCATCATCAATGTCAAAAATCTGTGATGTGGGTGAAGATGGTGCAGATAAATCAATAACATGAGAGACAAGCAAATACTCAAAGGTGCTCAAATCCATAGATGAAAAGTCAGAAACATAGTCATGACGGGAGACAAATCCCGATAAAACATCAAAGGGGAGAGGTGGGTCCACAAGGTCGGACGCTCCCTCAACTAGGCCAAAAGGGCCATCAAACAAATCAACAGCAACTACAACATCCTCGACGACCTCTGGAGTGGGGGCAACCTGGATCTCCCCGGCGATCTCGAGGACGGACACCCCGAAGAGATCAAATGGTGAAGCGAGCTCCGGCGGAGCTATCTCCTCAGTCTGGCTCAAGCTCATCGCGAGCATCTCATCAATGTACTCGTCGCGCGGCACGGCTCCATCCTCTACGTCTCCAATCTCGGCAAAAGTCCCGTGATCATCGATCTCATCCGGGAAGCAAAGCGTCATAAGGCTCGTGCGATCTGGAGAGGGAGGAGCAATCAACACAGAAGCCGAAGGGCCAGGGGCTCCGTCACTCAACTGTAACTGCTGGACGAGGCGCTGAAGCTCGGCCTCCTGAGTGGTGCTGAGTCCTCCGATGATCCCATCAGATGGTGCATGTGGCTCTGATGCCCTCACAAAGTAATCGGCTAGGCTCATGGTGTATGGGCGGACAGGATAATAAAAGGGCGTATGAGTCAAGCGAGCCCTCACCCTCTCCCTGCGCAGCCGCGCCATATAACGATAGTCGGCCTCAGTGGGAATGAATCCGAGCCCGAACGGTACATCGCGGTCCAGAAAGGTCACGAACTCTCTAGGCCCGTGCTGACGCAGTCCCAAACCCATACCAGGAAGATAAGACATGCTCCTCATAATATCGAGTACCACCGTGCTGCTGTGCTGGTCGAAGGACAGGGCTACAAAGTCTCGACAGAAGTCCTCCATCTCCAGAGTCTGCACCTCATCAAAGGTGAATCCGGTCAGAAAAAGATCATCATCAGCATGACTGATCTCAAGTACGGGCTCGGCCGAAATGAACATATCCCCTACAGACTGTACCACGACGACCCGGCCATCATGAATAAACTTCACCTTCTGATGAAGGGAAGAAGGAATAGCTCCGGCTCTATGGATCCATGGTCGGCCTAGAAGCAGGTTAAAGGATGTAGGAATCCTCAAAACCTGAAACACGGCAACAAAAGTGGCTGGACCAATCAGTAGCTCAATCTCTAGTGTACCCATGACCTCCCTCCGAGTGCTATCATACGCGCGAACGGTCTGAGTGGATGGGCCGAAATCGGATGGTGCGTATCCAAGAGCGATGGCGGTGGCCAGAGGACATACGTTCAGAGCCGAGCCATTGTCCAGAAGGACAGATGGAACTCGGCGACCTGAACAGCCAACAGATATATAGAGAGGACGCGTGTGGCCAGAACCCTCTGGTGGCAAGTCGTCATCGGAAAAGACGATACAAGTGGCTCTGCCAGCCGTCATCATATGAATGAGCCCCTCAGGAGTGGTCGTGGTATCAACTCTGATCTGGCTCAGAGCTCGAGTCAGTGTATCCGGATGAGTACTGGAGGACGCTAAAAGGCTCCAGATAGAAATACGAGCCTGAGTGCTCTGCAACTGCCTCAAAATCTCGTCATCCTCTGCTCTGACCTCCTCCTGGGATGACGTACCCCCTAAGGGTCTAGCGGCAGCGGCTGGAGGTGGCTGTCTCATCACTCTACCTCCTCGGAGAATATACTGAATGTCCAGAGTCTGAGAATCATCAACGTACGGAGCCTGAACCCCCGCAACATCCGGGATCAAGACAAAAGGCGTCCGGACACTATAATGCGGCAAAATCAATGGCTCAACGGTGGCAGCCTGCACGGATGCTGCCTCGGGAACTAATCGGAATGGAGCAGGCATCCGAGGACCCAAAGTCACCCCACTCGTCTCATAAATCACATCTGGCATGATAGGCTCTGGGTCTGAATCATCATCACTCAACATGTGGATGTGGTCATCGATCACATCAAACTCTAAGAAATGAATGCCATCCGCTGGTGGAGGGACTGCATGTGTGGTGTGAGCAGGTAACGGGTTCGTGGTCACACTCGGCTGACCCAAGTGTACCAAACCCTGGTCGATCAAATCCTGAATGGCATGCCTCAAAGCAGTGCATCGATCAGTCTCGTGTCCAGGCCCCTGATGGTATGCACAGTGTAGATCCATCCTGAACTGAGGTGGAATCGGCTGAGGCGGTGGCCGAGGGGTGAGAGTAGTCAATAACCCAGCCTCTGTAAGCTTCCGAAGAGCCTGGCTCAACGGCATGCCTATCTGTGAAAACTGTCTCTGTGTCTTCAAAGCAAAAGGTGCAGAGGTCTGCTGAGCTCGAGGCCTAGGGTATGAAGGTGCGGGCCTCGGAGTGAACTGTGCAGCGTAACATGGCTGTCCAGTGGCCGTGTATGAAACAAGAGGCCTCTCAATGCCCTGAGTGGCATAGTAAGGTAGAGCCAATGGCTGAGCCTGATATGTCTGATCAAAAGCCGGGCAAGGTGCCCGTGGCCTGAACTGCTGAGGCGTGTAAGATGGATGAGTCTCTAGGAGCTGTGGGACCGACTGATGACGCCTAGGAGGCCTCTGACTGGAAGAACCGATAGCGCTCACATCTACTGGCCTCGGTCCTACGAATGGTTTCTTCCCCTTAACATCACTAGGGGAAGAATCTGTCCATAAACCTCTCGAGATACCGTCCTCGACATCATACAATGCCATAACTAGAGACCCAAAATCCGTGAACGGGGCCCCTACCACATGTCTGGCGATCCGTGGCTGCAGGCTCCTCAAAACCATCTGAATCTGGTCCCTCTCTGATGGTCTATCGATAATCTCAGCTATCTTCCCGCGCCAGCGGGAAATGAAAGAAGAAACAGACTCCTCCGCCCTCTGTCTCAAAGCCTCGAGCTCTCTCCTCGATACATCTACAACAGTGTTAAACGAAAACTGTCGTAGGAACTCCTGGGCCAAGTCGTCCCATGTGCGGCACCTCGAGGCCTCCAGAGATGCAAACCAACGCTGGGCCGCCCCACTCAAAGATAGTGGGAAAAGAGTAATCATCTGAGGCTCGTCCAGTCCATGAGCCCTCATCACGGTGCTGTACAATCGGAGATGGAGGAGTGGACAACCAATGCCAGTATACCTCTCAATGTCAGGCATCCTGAACTTAGCCGGCAAGCTGGCTACCGGCACTCCATCAAAACCCTCCCAAGTAATGGCTCTGTCGGAAGTCCTCAACTGCCTCAACCCCTGCTCAAGCCTATCCATGCGAGCATGTGGGTCCTCTGAGGTCGGGGTAGGCACGGTGGCGGGAGGCGGAGCAACCTCGGTCTGGCTATGTAGGGTAAACGGCATGGCCTGTGGTGCTGACTGACTAGGTGGAGGGGGTGGTGGCACTATATGGTCATACTGGGCACCATCCGGGGGCGGGACCTGCTGGGCCTGCTGCCCATCTATCCTCCGGCCAAGGCTAGCTATAGCCTCCTGAATCGAAGCCATGGCCTCAGCGAACTGATCGACGGTAACTATCTGTGAATCCATATCCCTCTGATCTGATCTCTGGTCTAACTGGTCCGATGCCCTGATCAATCTACCCCCAACTCTGATCCAAGAAGTCGAACCCAGACTGAACGTATCGGTACTCCTGTAGATAGTGGAAATACTAGATAAGGTGCGGGGTAAAGGAAACTTCACAAAGAATGTCTATCAAATGTGTCAAAAGGTAGCCTAGAAGCAAACAAACTGATATCCAATCTTGAGCAGATATATAAGAGACTACTGCGAAGGTAACCAAACCTGTTACTACTGAACCGGCTCTGAAGGCCCACAGATGCACCCACGTGTAGGGAGGGAGTCCTAATCGGAGGATCTACAGCTCAACCTACAAGGTGAAGGGTGGCTCTAAATGGATATGGGTGGACTTCAAAAGATCCCTAGCAGAAGCGATCGTACCCTCCGGCGGTACGCAACCATCTGCACGCCTCAAAAAGAGACGGGGTGCTTCCATGCAAGGTGGTCATCACCTCGACACATGCACTACCTCGACATCCCAGGGGGTTTCCTATGGTGAAACCTCTCAAACTCTCGACGCTCAATGGTCAACTAAAGTGCACAGTGAATGGTGTGGGTGCATCCGAAAACCCTAAGAATCTAGAGCAAAAGAGGAAACACACTGGTCGCACGACTATCCATGAAACCTAGCTCGGGGCTATACAGGTCTTCAATGATCGGAATCCAATCGACATCAAAGTGTTGCTCTCCTCCAGAATGCTCCCGTGCATCGATATAGCCCGTCGCTAGACCCTACTCCTAATCTCTGGCTCGGTCAGAGAGCAAGCACACAGAAGGTCTCACACTTGCAATAGTGAGAACCGAGATGAAAGGAATGATCGAGACCAAGAGATTTGGAAGTAAGGGGATAGAAGTGAGACCCACATATACAAGCGACATGCAATCATGTAGAGGGAGGGCAGTCATGCATCATACAGTCAGGCAGAGCAGAATATATCACTCATGTACACACAAGATAAGCGAGAATACGACAATCAAGACGAATAGTGATACAAACATCATGCTTAAAGACGATCAAAATAGTATACAAGTCAGAGAATCAACATGTCAAGCCGAGTGATATACAATGGTGAGTGCATGCATGTGAAGTGATCAGAAAAATCATGCCAAAATCAGAATCAATACACTAAGCAATGCAATAAGATCAATCATCAATAACCCAGCATGTCAAAATCTCAAACGAATACGACATCTAAGCATGTGTCAAGAAATCCTCAATGTGCAATCAAGAGATGAGCATCCACTGATCGTCCAATCAAATGCCACGTTTGCTTCACTCTAAGTTCAAGCTTGACCCTCTAAAAGTTTCCCCAGTGGAGTCGCCATTTTGTGGACCCCGCATTTCGGCTCATGCGTTTCCCACTCGATGGCGAGCTCGATTTTTACTTGAAAAATTGATTTGTTGACTAAAAATGACTTGGAGTCGCCACTTATTTTTGTTTTATATTTAAAAGGGTAAACAAAATAAGAAAGAAAACCCTAAGTGTGACTCCTTGTTTTGGAAAAGATGGTCTGTGAAAAACCAGATCGGGTTCGGGGGTCAGGTTACTTATCAGGAAGGTACGGAAAAAAACCGTAGCACCCTTCTAAGTCCCTAAAGTCGGGTCTCTACTAATAAAATGAAGTTGACGTGACAATTGATGAGTAAGTCAATGAATACTTTGAATGATCATGCACACGTAAGAATCGAGACATGTATAGACAACGATTAGAGGGAAAATGGGTACATACCTGGGCAACGAGCCACCATGCGCTATCCATAGAGAGGGTTAGTACACCATATAGAGCACAAAACATATCCATGCATCACTAAACAGGGATTAGAATTGTTCGAAGAAAAACTGGATTTTTTAAATTCATTTGAGAATCAGAATCTTATAAATTATTCGAAAATTGGATTCTTAGGAATTAAATGTAAGAATGAGAACTTTTAGAAATTAAATTTGAAAGAAAATTGGGATTTTGAAGGGTTATTTGAAAGTTCGGGATTTTTAAGAAAAATTAAGTTACGAAGATCGGGATTATGGGAGTTAAATTTTGAAAGGGATCGGAATCTTAAGTTATTTGAGACATGGAAATTATGAAGGTTGATGTGTAAAAAATGGATATCTTAGAAATCATTCGAAGACAAAATCTATAGAAATAATGAAATAGATGATAATAATAATGACGATAATAAGTAGCGGGGTAAATACGGGAATTGGAGCATGGGAAACTAGAAGTTAAGTTCGGAGATAGAACAATTGGAAATTCAAATAGCTAAATTCAGGAATCGGAATTTTGAAGAATTAGACTCTAATGATTGAAATTTTTAAGAGAAATAAATGGGTAAGTATGGAGTAATGTTACCGATTAATCAAAACAATATTTGGGTGGATGAATGTAGGATAATGATTCCAATTGAGTAACATAAGGTTTAAGCGGATTATTGAAATATTAAATTATCAAAATAAATATGGGATAATGATCCTAATAGATGGAAATAAGGTTTAAACGAAATATTGAAAAATTAGGTTAAGGCACGGGATTTTCGAAGGATTAGACTTTAAATAGATAGGTAAATAGGGGTGGATAATTCTAATGAATGAAAAATGAGATTTGAACTAATTATTGAAGAATTAAGTTAAGGCATGGGATTTTCGAAGGATTAGACTTTAAATAAGTAAAGGAACATAGGATACTAATTCTGATTAAAGAAAATAACATTTAGACAAATAGTGGGGTTTTAGGATTGAGAATTAAATTATGACATTGGATCTTTTAAAAGGGGCGGATTTTGGATAAATAAACTAATATAGGATGATAATACTAATTAACGAAAATAATCATTTAAACCGAATAAAAAGAATAGTGGAATTTTTAGGGGTTTGAAAATTAAATTAGGACATCTGGTTTCTAAAGGATTGGATTTTAAATAACTAAACTCATATAGGATGATAATACTAATTAACGAAAATAACATTTAAACGAAATAAAAAGAATAGTGGAATTTTTAGGGGTTTGAAAATTAAGTTAGAACATTGAATTTTTAAAGAGTTGGACCTGAAATGAATAAAAAGATAGGGGATAAGAATTCTAGTTAACGAAAATAACAATTAGGCGAATAATAGAATTTCGAAGGTTGAAAGTTAAATTGAGATTTTTGAAAGATTTGACTTTAAATAAATATAGGATGATGATTCTAATTGATAAAAATGAAATTTAAACAAATTGTAGAATTTTTAGGATTGAAAAATTAAATTTAAAAAAAAAATATATATATACGGAATGTTTGAAGGATTAGACTTTAAATAACTAAATAAATACGGGATTGTAACTCTAAGTGATGAAAATAAAATTGAGTTGAATTGTAGAGTTTTTAGGATTTGAAAGATTAAATTAAAACATGGAATTTTTTAAGGATTAAACTTTAAATAACTAGATAAATACGTGATAATAATTCTAATTGACGTACATGAGATTTAAACGACTTATGGAGAAATTAAATTAAGACCTGTGATTTTTAAAAGGGTTAGACTTTAAATAACTATATATGTATGAGATAATGATTCTATTTGATAAAAATAAGATTTAAACGAACTATTGAAAAATTAAATTGAGGCATGAGATTTTTTTAAAAGGGTTAGACTTTAAATAACTATATAAATATGGAATTAATCACTCTATTTAATGAAAATGAGATTTTAACGAGTATTTGAAGGATTAAATTCAAACATAGGATTTTTGAAGGATTACTTAAAGACCTAAGTTTTGAAAATGGAATGTAAAGTCTAGAATGTAGAAACTTATTTGAGTCCAATATAAATTAATTTATACAAAAGTTTTTCATATATGGTGATTAGACATAATTAAAATATAAATTATTTTGTGTTTCAAAAAACGATGTTTACCCCTAATGATTTATCCGTTAGTTATGCTCAAGTCAAATTAAAGAAGGTAGGTAATAATGTAATAAGGTGTAATAAAAAAATAAATAATAAATAGATTATGAGGATTAGGAGTTTAGAGATTTTTTTTTAGAGCTGGGGCAGCCAAGTGGGCTAACCCAACATCGCCTTGGACCATGAGGGTAGCTAGTTTGAGGAACAATGAGGCTCCTCATCAATGCGTGGGCTAGGCTCCAAACCCAAGCCCAAATCCGAACCATGGGCCCGCCCCAAAACAGCCATTTCCATTACAAACTTGGGCTTGGGCTCAAATCTGCACCCGCCACCACCAGAAAAACCCACATTGCCGCCTTTGACACTTTGAGCCTGAACTTCGCCTCCTCGTTTAAGCTCGTCAGTGACGAACCGTACACCACCTTCCCCCATCGAACCTGAAGGCTCCAACTGCCCTGACCGCCGCCCCCCGACGCCGCCGGATTTCTTCAAGTCGTCTCCGGTAGTCGGCGCTGCACGTGACCCTGTCGTCGGCTGCCGCTCCTTGTGCTGATCCTGCCGCTTAGATATGTGAAGGCCATTGCTGAGCTGGTGAGATGGGATTCGCGTACCCATTGATGACTTAAAGAGAGGATCTACAGAGAGGAAGGTAGAGAAGGAGCGAAATGGAGAGGTGCTTTAGAGAGAGAAAAGGTGGTGATGGAAAGAGGAAGGGTGACGACGTGCATGTACAGTCCTCATGCTCGCGGAAGGGATGATGAAAATGAGAGGGTGGTGTTTCTGATGGGTGGTGAGATGAGGGTAGCCATGCTCATATAGTGCTGTGTTATCCATTCTTTCAATGTGGTAAAAGTGCAATCTTTTCAAAAGGCCCCAACAGCACCACTATCCCCACTAAGAAGCTGTTAAGCAGGATATGGAAAGAATGGATGATTCCTTCCCATGTCTAGATCTTTTAACATTCCATGAAAAAAAAACCAACTGCATCTATGGAATTCCTGATGGTATAAACCAATGGCTGAGAAGATCCGGGTAACAAAGATGGACCAGGAACTATACCAAGCCTGAGAGATCTAGGTAAAAGAGAAAAAAAAAAAAAACTTACCGAAGGACTTTTCCTGCTCATTGGGTCATTGTAAATACAGCTGCATTGTTAACCTTGGGAACTATTGTCGTCAAGTCAATAGTGGCATAACACAAAGAATCCATGGCAGACTTATGAAACATTGTACAAGTAGCTGCAGTGTAGCATAGGCTTTGTGTATCTAGCATAGAAAATACCTGGACCAAAACGAGAAGCTCCTCCTCTGCTCAGCTCGAAATCACCTCCCTATAGCTCCTCTTGCTTACAGCTTCTCCATGGCTTTCAAACTCTTCTTCTCAGTTCTCTCTCACTCTCCCTCATGCACTCAAAATTTTCCAGAACCCTCTATCTCAGGAAAAACTCACCCCCCTACCCTTACTCTGTTTTTTTCCATTTTCTCCCTTTTTTTTTCTTTTCCTTGTTTTTCCCTCAGATCCCCTCTCTATCTTCCTTGGCAAGCCACTACTTGCCCTACTGTTCCTCGCATCAGCAGCATGGCCCTCCAATCACCAGCATGGCCCCTGCCATCTTGACTTGTTGCACATCCCATCTCTCGTAGCTGCCTTCATGCCGAAAGGGGTCCCCCCACTTGCCTAAGGTGCTGCTAGCTGCTAGTGATCCCGAGACACCTTTCCAATGTTATTGTATATATAAAAAAACCTAAAGTCCCCGGCCCTTGAAAGGGGGTCTACACTAACATATGAAATATTAATAATAATAATAGTTTCTTGTATAGATTTTAATTTAATTTAAGTATGTAAAGAAATAAACAGTGAGGGTAAGATTAGGAAAGAAAATGAATTTTATAATAATTTGGAAACTCACTAAATTAATTTATTATTGTTTAGTAAGTTGAAAAATAATATTGGGTAGTAATAATATTAGCATGAGAAATTAATTAGGATCCCTAAGACTACATAAAATATTTTTAGGATTTTCAAATTTATATATTTGGATAAATAATCAATAATCACTATTATGTATGATATTATGTTAGGTGAGAAGGAAATTTTTCAAAGTTAAATACTTCAAGATTTTGAGTGCTTCTTCAAAGTAAGGAAAATTAATGCAGATTTTTATAGAAGAAAATAATTTTTTTTATATTGTATTTTGTAATGTGTAAAAATATTATCTTTATCTTTTTGCATGGATCAAATATGTGTTTTGTATGGAAAGTATTTTTTTTGAGAATTTTTTTGTTTATTTATGAAAAGTGAAAAATCGAGGAGATATGATATAAGCTTATAATAGATACTTCTAGTGTATGTTATATATTTATAAACATTTGAAATTTGAAGTCAATTTAAAGTTTGGAAAATTGAAATTAAAAGATAAAAATTGAGGTACCATGACAATTTCATGTTCTCATTTTTATTTGAAAAATTAAATTATTAAATAAAATTTCACCACAAAATTGAAAAATGAAGGCATTAAAATTTTGTGCAAATCTAAATTTTGCACTAAAATCATATCTAGCCGATTTTTTTTTTGTTGAATTTTGTTAACATGCGAAGACAGGAAAATATTGAGAAAAACAATTTTGGATATATATGAAAACATATAGGAACCATTGGTAAAGTTAAGGAAAATGAAGGTTATAATACCTCTTGGTTTGAGGGTGTTGATGATAGTGGTGATAGTGGTGTGATCTTTATGCTACATTAAAGTTTATTTCTGCTTCATTAAAGTAAATAAAAGGACAATATATATATTATTTTATTTTATTTTATTTTAGTTTCATAAGAATTTAAAAAAATTCTTATAACATGCACCTTGGGAAAAGCCATAAAATTGCAAAAGCACACTTAACCCATTACGCTCATATTCAAACCAATTAAAATTGTGACAAATGGTTCTGATTAATTTGCATCAGTCAGTGGAGGTTGTCTTTGGGGTCAATTTTTCTGGAGGATCATGGGCTTATACAAACCCTTCATTCAAGACTCCTATCGTTTCCTAGCCCCAAATCAAAAGAAGAAAAAACTTCCCTATATATGAATCCTCTAAGATCCTAACCAATATGATTTAAAAGTAAAGAAAAAAATATATATGATGAATTTTGAAAGTTTGAATGACTCAAATTAAGATATATATCTAATTAAGATGTCTAGCTTGCTCAATGACCTGTGGATTAATTCTCCTTTCAAGGCCAGCCTCTTTGTTGCATAAAAAAGTGAAGCAATGATCCTCAACTCATATTTAAACAATTATGTTAAAAATAAATCCACATAATTTTTTTAAGAAAAATATTATAATCATGTCATAAAAGAGGAATTAATAATCATGCATCAAAGAATGTAGTGGTGCACAAAATGTCTAAAAGAAAAATGAAAAAAAAAAAAAAAAAAGAAGAAGAAGGAAGTCCTCTACAAACTAGTAATTATTGTTGTATTTAACAATTAAAATATGTTGAAAAAAGTTTTAAATTCCTAATTTGAATGTATTTCTTTTTTTAAGAGAAATATTATATAAAATATTTCTTAAGTTTATATATGATTATAATTATATTTTTTTATATAAAATATATAAGAAAAGCTAGTAAGAATATTTTTATAAATATTTTAAGTCATGAGAGAAAAATATTATAAGATAAATATGATCTTATAAAGACTATAAGTGGTGAATAGAGATATGAGAAAAAAAAAACAAAAAACACCCCATGGAGTAAGAAGACTCACTTAATGAGGCATAAATATGTGGAAAAGTGAGAGATACCATTTGGGGTATAAATTAAACCATGCATAAGTATAAACATATTAATATTTTAAACTCTATTTAGATAAAATAAGTATAATATTAAAATGTGAAAATAGATATTGAAAATAAAAGAAAAATTTTGCTATTTAATTTTTCTTATATATTCGAAGTTATATACTTATTTACTTATATATTTATATATTTATCTATTCTATTATTTTTTAATTTAAAAATATATTATATTATCTTACATATATTATCCACATATTTACCTATACAAAATTAAAACAAATAATATTTACAGTATTTATTATTTTGTACATTCTAGCGCAATAGCATATGTAGCCAAGTGGAGTTTTCCTGTTCAACCTTTCATCCATTATTTTATAATACACACACAGGACATTGCGTTCATTTTATACTT
The DNA here is from genome assembly GCF_030704535.1 of Vitis vinifera. Classification (NCBI taxonomy): domain Eukaryota; kingdom Viridiplantae; phylum Streptophyta; class Magnoliopsida; order Vitales; family Vitaceae; genus Vitis; species Vitis vinifera. Next base: position 14,515,459 of record NC_081813.1, read on the forward strand.
ATGTATTTTTATTATAACAAAATTAAAAAAAAATTACTGGGTGGTCCCACCCCTCCTAATAATCATCTTTCCTCTGTTTTTTATTTTTTATTTTAAAAAATGAAGTAATTATAAAAATAATTATATTTGATTTCCATTGAAAAGAATAATTTATCATTTAATAAAGGTTTTTTCTCTCTCGCCCTTTTTTGTATGGTATCATGGCCATATATAAAACCTTCTTTTAATACTTGTATCTTTCCTTACTCCAAGTCTAAAGGCTAAATCTAAAGGTTATATTTGGTTCTTGGAAAGTAATAAGAAAAGATAAAAAGCTGTTAAAGAAAATGATTTTTTCATGTATCGGATTTAGTCTTAAAAATGTAAAAGAAAAATTAAATATAATTAAAATTAGTTAGAAATTTATACATTTTAAAATTATTTAATCGTTATATAATGAAAGAAAATAAGTAAAATAAGTTTGAAAAAACATATAAAAATAATTTATTAACTTTAAAACTATTTTTTATTTTCCTTTCACTTTTTTTCTAGTACTTTTCTTCTTTATTTTCTTTCCCTCAAATTTTCGGAACCAAACATAGTCAAAGGAGAAACATCAATCCCTTTTGTATATAAATCTTCTAAAGTAGCAACACATATTCTCTTAGACAAGAAAATTTTAGAGCTCTTCTATGATAGCAAGATATATATATATATATATATATATATATTATATTTTTATACTTTAATTTTTGAATCAACAATAAATTTTAGCATAAAAACAAAAATTATTTTTTTTAATGAATTGAATAGAAATTAAAAGAGAAAAAGTTTATTCCCTTCTCACTTTTAAATCTTATTTCATAAATATTTATTCATAAATCTTATTTCATAAAAATTGATGGTGAAAATTAATAAAGAGCTATGGGACCACTAAACCCACGACGACTTGAAAGTTTCAACATTTCAAGCATACTCCATCTACAAACCTAATCTACTATTCTAGTTTAATTATATTTATATACATTTTCCTAATTTGCATTCACTAGTAAAAAAAAATCAAAGTTGAACTTAGAAAATGGGTTCAATTTATTTTCGACTGAGGTTGTGATTCACGAACGTAGCTATCAATGACTTGACTTTTAAGGCCAAATTAATACAGGGGTTAGAAGTGACTTGACTTTATTGCAGAAAATTGATAGTGAAAATTAATAGAGAGCTATGGGACCACTAAACCCACGATGACTTGGAAGTTTCAACAATTCAAGTTGACTCCACCTACAAACTTAATCTACTATTCAAGTTTAATTGTATTTATATACATTTCCCCTATTTGCATTCACTAGTAAAAAATTAAAAGTTGAACTTAGAAAATGGGTTCAATTTATTTTCAACTTGGGTTGTGATTCATGAACGTAGCTATCAATGACTTGACTTTTAAGGCCAAATTAATAGAGGGGTCAGGAATGACTTGACTTTATTGCAGAAAATTGATGGTGGAAATTAATAGAGAGCTATGGGACCACTAGACCCACGATGACTTGGAAGTTTCAACAATTCAAGTTGACTCCACCTACAAACTTAATCTACTATTCTAGTTTAATTGTATTTATATACATTTTCCCAATTTGCATTCACTAGTAAAAAATTAAAAGTTGAACTTAGAAAATGGGTTCAATTTATTTTCAACTTGGGTTGTGATTCATGAACGTAGCTATCAATGACTTGACTTTTGAGGCCAAATTAATAGAGGGGTCAGGAATGACTTGACTTTATTGCAGAAAATTGATGGTGGAAATTAATAGAGAGCTATGGGACCACTAGACCCACGATGACTTGGAAGTTTCAACAATTCAAGTTGACTCCACCTACAAACTTAATCTACTATTCTAGTTTAATTGTATTTATATGCATTTTCCCTATTTGCATTCACTAGTAAAAAATTAAAAGTTGAACTTAGAAAATGGGTTCAATTTATTTTCAACTTGGGTTGTGATTCATGAACGTAGCTATCAATGACTTGACTTTTGAGGCCAAATTAATAGAGGGGTCATGAATGACTTGACTTTATTGCAGAAAATTGATGGTGGAAATTAATAGAGAGCTATGGGACCACTAGACCCACGATGACTTGGAAGTTTCAACAATTCAAGTTGACTCCACCTACAAACTTAATCTACTATTCTAGTTTAATTGTATTTATATGCATTTTCCCTATTTGCATTCACTAGTAAAAAATTAAAAGTTGAACTTAGAAAATGGGTTCAATTTATTTTCAACTTGGGTTGTGATTCATGAACGTAGCTATCAATGACTTGACTTTTAAGGCCAAATTAATAGAGGGGTTAGGAATGACTTGACTTTATTGTAGAAAATTGATGGTGGAAATTAATAGAGAGCTATGGGACCACTAGACCCACGATGACTTGGAAGTTTCAACAATTCAAGTTGACTCCACCTACAAACTTAATCTACTATTCTAGTTTAATTGTATTTATATGCATTTTCCCTATTTGCATTCACTAGTAAAAAATTAAAAGTTGAGCTTAGAAAATGGGTTCAATTTATTTTCAACTTGGGTTGTGATTCATGAACGTAGCTATCAATGACTTGACTTTTAAGGCCAAATTAATAGAGGGGTTAGGAATGACTTGACTTTATTGCAGAAAATTGATGGTGGAAATTAATAGAGAGCTATGGGACCACTAGACCCACGATGACTTGGAAGTTTCAATAATTCAAGTTGACTCCACCTACAAACTTAATCTACTATTCTAGTTTAATTGTATTTATATACATTTTCCCAATTTGCATTCACTAGTAAAAAATTAAAAGTTGAACTTAGAAAATGGATTCAATTTATTTTCAACTTGGGTTGTGATTCATGAATGTAGCTATCAATGACTTGACTTTTAAGGCCAAATTAATAGAGGGTTCAGGAATGACTTGACTTTATTGCAGAAAATTGATGGTGGAAATTAATAGAGAGCTATGGGACCACTAGACCCACGATGACTTGGAAGTTTCAACAATTCAAGTTGACTCCACCTACAAACTTAATCTACTATTCTAGTGTAATTGTATTTATATGCATTTTCCCTATTTGCATTCACTAGTAAAAAATTAAAAATTGAACTTAGAAAATGGGTTCAATTTATTTTCAACTTGGGTTGTGATTCATGAACGTAGCTATCAATGACTTGACTTTTAAGGCCAAATTAATAGAGGGGTCAGGAATGACTTGACTTTATTGCAGAAAATTGATGGTGGAAATTAATAGAGAGCTATGGGACCACTAGACCCACGATGACTTGGAAGTTTCAACAATTCAAGTTGACTCCACCTACAAACTTAATCTACTATTCTAGTTTAATTGTATTGATATACATTTTCCCTATTTGCATTCACTAGTAAAAAATTAAAAGTTGAACTTAGAAAATGGGCTCAATTTATTTTCTACTTGGGTTGTGATTTATGAACGTAGCTATCAATGACTTGACTTTTAAGGCCAAATTAATAGAGGGGTCAGGAATGACTTGACTTTATTGCAGAAAATTGATGGTGGAAATTAATAGAGAGCTATGGGACCACTAGACCCACGATGACTTGGAAGTTTCAACAATTCAAGTTGACTCCACCTACAAACTTAATCTACTATTCTAGTTTAATTGTATTTATATGCATTTTCCCTATTTGCATTCACTAGTAAAAAATTAAAAGTTGAACTTAGAAAATGGGTTCAATTTATTTTCAACTTGGGTTGTGATTCATGAACGTAGCTATCAATGACTTGAATTTTAAGGTCAAACTAATAGAGGGGTCAGGAATGACTTGACTTTATTGCAGAAAATTGATGGTGGAAATTAATAGAGAGTTATGGGACCACTAGACCCATGATGACTTGGAAGTTTCAACAATTCAAGTTGACTCTACCTACAAACTTAATCTACTATTCTAGTTTAATTGTATTTATATACATTTTTCCTATTTGCATTCACTAGTAAAAAATTAAAAGTTGAACTTAGAAAATGGATTCAATTTATTTTCAACTTGGGTTGTGATTCATGAACGTAGCTATCAATGACTTGACTTTTAAGGCCATATAACTAGAAGAATTCCGGATGTGATACATCTGGGTGGAATGGGTGAGAATTTTCGTCCGGGTGGAATGAGCGATGCCTCGTGTTGCAAGAGGCTGTCTGCGCGTCCAAGGGAGAGAGAGCCACGCGGAAATTTTCAGGGAGGATCCCACATACACATGGGTATTGATGATGAGTTAAACGGGCATAGGAGTGGAGTGATAGATGGGGACGTAGGCATGTTGGATAAAACGATGAATAATAAACGAGAATGGGTGTGGGGATGCTGATGAGGTGAGCTTTGCTGCCATGACAACTACTCCAGATTTCCTAGGATCTCCTTCAAGCAGGGATGAGAAAATGGATGCGTACCATGGACGGATATCAAGAGCAAAGGAGGATAACGAAACAGAGCACAAAGAGTAGATACGAGAAAATGAGCCCGACAAGCTATGCTTCATATCATACCAACAGGCTTAGATGATGGTGGGTAAGATTAAATGAGTATCAAATGAAAGGTAAAACGTGGTTACAAAAATATCCCATGGAGAAATCAAAACTAGAGCAAACTAAGCCACTACAAAACCATTAGCAAAAATATGAATGTATTCACTCCCAATCAACAATCATCATCCGAGAGTTAGTAAAAACAGAGTAGAAAAGCACACCAATAGAAGCTGACGAAGAATACACAATAAATGTACCTCAAAATAACCCTCTCCAGCTAGGTGGGCAAGAAATCGGACAACTATCCTTCCTCTCAAGCAACTAGCCAAGGAATGCCCCTTTCCTATCAGTCCTCTCAGGCTAAACTCTGCTCTCTTCTCTACTTCTCTTTTTTTTCTTCTTCTGGATATCCTCTTCCTTCTGCCCAATGCCCTCTACCCCCTCCTGGAATCACTTTCCTTGGCAAGCCATCCTGTCTTCTCCTGTTCATGCATCAGCCAGTATGGCCTGCCCAACTACCCTCACTGTTGCTGCGCGCTTCATGCAGTCGGCATCCCTCTAAGCTGGGGGTCCCCTACCCTCCTAACCGCCTACAGGACCACCTTCCCCAAAAAATATCTCCAACGGCCTGAAGATTTTAGAATATCCTCTTGACAGGTGTCTTCTTCTGATTGCTTCTTTAATTCCACTATTTTGATCCCATATTGACTAATCTGGGAGTGACACGTGGCCATGCGAGATGGTGTCACTTGTCAAGCATCAGCTGCAAGAATGACTCCCAAAATGGGGGTCTACACAACCCTAAATTAAAATCTATGAACGTTCTAAGAATATGAAACTTGGAAAATGAAGTCCTACTCGAGTAAAACTTAAGCCATTGAGTCCATACCTTGAAATTTAATAACTAAATCAAATTGTCTCTAAGACCATCAACTAAGCTCAATGTCAATTAGTCTTAGATTTCCCCAAAATAGAGCCTACTAAAATACCATTCAATTTCTTAATTTTTCTTACTAATTAAAAGAGTTCCCAAAATTATGAAACTCTCTAGATTTGCTTTGTGACGAGTCTAAAAACTTATAAAAATAATTTAGAGCTCCGAGGAACAAGATGTTTGAGACCTATAAAAAATAACTACAATGAGTATGCTTGATGTAAGGACCCTACTACTTATGTTAGTCATATGTAGAAAATATCTCCCTATTCAATTCATCAACCCTCTTATTTATAGAAATAAAAACTAAAATGATAAGGATGTGTATTAGTCTTAGGAATATATGTACATTTATGTTTTAATTGAAATTATCTTATGTTATCTTTTTATTAAACAGATGTTGTTAGGCTTTTTTCATATCTATTAGGACCAATACTAAGAGTTTCCTCTCATATTTCAAACAATGCATGAAGACTTGCAAACTTTCAAAAGAATGATGTCTTTGAGTTCTATGAGTTCTAGTCTAGGAATTGAAACTTGTTATTAGTTGTTCATGATATATTACCAACAAAATATTCTCTCTCTCAACCTAATACATTAAAAAACCTATAATTTCATGGAGCTTTAAATTTTACTGACCCAACTTTCTAATATATAATTTATGGTTACAAAAAAGTTCAAATTAAATCCTAAATTCCCGCTCAAAGAATCTTAAAACCTAAAAATCCCCATGGTCACAATGAATTTCAAATAATTTCATACCTAAACACCTTTAGAATTATGATTTTTCAAAAATAAGAAAGGAATTAAGTCGTCTAGGTATAATAGAGTATGAAAAAATATTCACCAAGCTTTAGAGAAAATTAAAATAATTTAATTTATAGAATTCAAAAGTTAAAAAAGATAAATAAAACATAAGTGAAGGAAAACTTCAATCCTACTAATAGAATCATAGATTCTCATTTCATCTCCCCTCATTAATTTAAGGTCACATTCAATTAATTGAATTTCATCCCATTGGAATTCTGTTTAGTACATCTTAATTTCTTTCACATAAATATTCAACTAAGTATTATGCCCGCGACCATAGAATGGTTTTAGAGAAGGCCCAATGTTGCCAGGGTGCTCAAGGCCGCGGAAATAAGGTATGTATTTAAAGCACCAGCTCTCACAGTCTCTTCCCCTTCGACAGGGACTCCAACGATCCAACACCTTCAAATTAAGGTAAAACAAAATTTTCTCCCATGTTGGATTCTGAAATCCCTTTTATCTTCTCCCGTTTTCCCTTCTCCATTGCATCAAAATCGTAAATAAGAAGGATTTGTTTCTATTCAAACCCATTATCAATGGTTGTTAATTTTTCTTTTTAACTCCTTTAATTTGATTTTTAATCTCTTGTTTAATAAATCATTTGGTAGGAATTTCTGTGCTACCATTTCAGTAGCAGATTGCATAGTCATGTGGGGATCACTCTCCACAAAATCGCCATTGTGCTGCTCTGGTACTTCCTTTTTCATTTACAGGTGCTAAATTTTCTCTAACAAGTGGTAGCAATTTGAATTCTAGGGTTACTCTGTTTTTGCTATTTTAGTTTGGGAAGCCCGCTTATTCTGCTGTTGCGTATTCTTTTGGTTATATTTGCTTCTTAGTTTTGTTTAATATTTCCTTTGCAACTTCATGATGGGAACATCCACCAGAAGATTGTTCATGGAATTGTCGAGGGAACTTTGGTGGCTAAGCTTGATGTTATAAAAACAATGAGTTCTAATTGAGTGAAAATGATTCAGTTTGGGTTTGAAGTGGGAGAGCTATGGATTTTTAAATTGTCACAGTGGATGCTATTGTGTGCCTCATCTATAATAATCCAGCATGGGTTTCTTGTTAAGCCATTACTTTTTTACACCATCAAATCCAGTCAAACATTTGTGCAAAATATATTCAAACCCAAGTCTAGTACTAGTGGAATAATGTTGCTACAAGCTTACTCATTTTCATCTTGTTTGTTACAGAAATCTGAGTCCTTAATAGGGGATGTTCAATACTGCTGGGATTCTGATATAAAAAAAAAATTCTAGCAACCTGTATAATGTGTTCCACCATTCATGCTCTGTTTGGAAGCACTCTTGTCTCACTTAATAGCACTAGCATGTTTAAGGGCATTTATTTTTGTGGTGGGTTTATATTGGAATATTGGAATAAAGAATAAAAGAGAAATAAATTGGAAATATGTTAAGGAAACTTGTTTTGACCTGTACCTCTTTTATTTGTTTGAACTCAAGATATTTAAATCAGCTATTGGTTTATTTGGGTGTCAAAGTAGATCAGTGAGTGATGATGTCCTAATAAAACAGCTTTAAGGTTTTCATTTTTTCTTTGAATTAGCCTTTCACTTCATCAATTAATTAATTAATTAGACATGATTTGTGAAATGTTTGTTTGTGAAGTATTTCTGTATAGCCCGGACTTAATACTTTCAGCCCTTGCTTCAGTTGCCTTTGCTGCTGCAATTTTTGACCTCCCTTTGTGAACCTCAGATTTCAGCAGTGCTATTTCAACTTGAGCTTCATTCTCCCTTCCTCTAATCTCATCCACCTCTATTTTTGTCCTCTCTAATTCCCCTGTAAGCATCTCAACATCACAGTTTAAACGCCCTACCTCCTCATTTGCATTCTTAAGCTTTATTTTAAACTGATTAAGCTCCATTTCCAGTGAGTTAATGGATACTGCTTGTTCTGAGTTCTCTCTTTCCTGCCTTTCAAAATCTAATTATAGCTTGTTTAAATTGTTGATGGCATCAGAAGCAGCTTTTGCAGATACACAGTAAGTTCATTGCCTTCTTTAAGTTCAAATTGCAGATTTGCAGGGTTTCAATAAATTCCGATTTAGCCAGGAGCTCATTTTCCAGAAACTGCACTATCTCTGTTTGTTTCCTCAACTCTTCTAGCTGTTCCTGTGCTTGAGCCAAAGTTGCTGTCACTAACTGTAACTCCGCCTCTTTCTCACATAGAACTGCAGACTTCTCTTTCTCTGCTTCAATAGCAGCCAGCTTTGAATGAAGAATAACTTCATGGAACTCTGAGACATGCTTTAGAAGCTCATCAGTCTTGCCTTTTTCCATGTTGGCAGCTGTTTCCGTCAGCTTTGCTTGTGTCATAGCCTTGAATTCAGATTCTCTAGCATTAGCAAGTTCTGTTTCCATATGAAATAATACTTCTTGGGTTGTCTTCAACTTGCTTAAACCATGATAAAGCTACAGAATGGAAAGAAAGTGTTATATATCGTGATTTTTCGAGTTTAGTTTTTAATTTGGCGTACTATCTGCTTTATAGGTTTTGGGATATTGGAAAATCTAAGCATCATGTTTTTTTCTTTTTCTTGCTGAATATTTATTAGTTGTGTAGTTTTAATTTTTGGAAGCAACAACGTTGAATATTTATTAGTCATGTGGTTTTGGATTTTTGAAAGTTAACTGGCTTGTGATTATTGCTGGAATTTGGAAATTAGGATTCAAAACTTTGTTTTTCCTTCTCTTCCTCTATATTCTAAGCAATCTAATAGAGGATTGGGGTTTAATGGTAGTTTAGTCTGTAGTGGCAATGGGAATGATTGTCAACCAATTAGATATTTTTTACAATAATTGAAAATTTTAATTAAAAAAATTCCTAACTAGTTTTTTCTTTTTCCCCTAAATTTTCTCTCAGGGTTTGTGAATTTTCTGTATTTTGGTCAATAATGGAATTTTTTTTCTGCAGTTTTTTAGAATTGGTGGAGGTTCAGATAACAAAATTGGGTTTTTTAGGGGAAATCGAATTTTTTTCTTTCTTATTTCTATTCTTTAATATCACAAATAACAAAACAAGAAAGAATAGAAATCTTATTATTTAACAGTACAAAAAAAAAAGATAACATAGTATATCTCAACTCTATAAGGGGAAGGAGGAAGTGATAAAGGAGGCAGAGGAGCTGAACAAGCAAATGGATGCTTTCGTTGCTCTTCGGATCAAGGTGGAGAATCACTGGTGGGGTTTAGAGCAGCAGGAGGTGGTGGTTCTGGCCCAGCAGAGAGGTGGCTTGATCATCAGGACAATGGCAGAAGGCCTAGTAAGGGGGAAATTGTTTGCTCAGATTTTCATTTCAGTCGTAGAAATCTATATTATTATTATTCGGTTTTATATTTAACAAATTTGATAATTGGTTTATTGTTAAGTTTGATGCATTTTCTATGTAGTCACCCACATGGAAAATATTTAATATGATGCAAGTTCTTATAAGAAAAACAATAAAATTAATAAGAAAAACTTAGTTTAAAAATGAGACAAGTTCTTGTCTCTTTTTTTTTTTTTTCAAAATTAATTTTAATTTATATAAACAAACAAAATTTCCATCTACTAAAACATCTATGTGAAATTGATCTTAGCAAACATATTTTCAATCAAAAATTTCACAATCTGTGTTTATTTTTATTTTTTTGATTTTCAGAAACTTAATTTTAAAAATTATTTTCATAGAAAAGACTCAATCATGCTCTACAGATTTTAAATTTCTTACCTTTATATATAAAGCAAGAACAGGATTGAAGAAATATGATGAAAAAAAGTACTAAATTTTGATTTGTTCTTGGTTTTCCTTTCTTTTTGTCATAGAAGGGATATTCTTAGGAACCAGAAACTCCAATATCAACTTCGAAGGGCATTCTCTCCACTTCAACATCCAACTCGTCATTCAGCAAGGAGGAGCTGAGGAAAGCAGAGGAGCTAATGACAAAGGCATTTGTTAAATTCCATAAAAAACTTCGGGTTATAAAAGGTTATTGGTGACATAGGTTTCTTCTTCTTCTTCTTTCTACATAATCTGATGAGGTCTTCTTCTTCTTTCTACATAATCTGATGAAGCTAAACATATTTCTTGAGAATTTACTAATGTTAGTAGGATCAATTCTATTCTCACACATGCTCCATAGCACTCATAGTTGCCTTTTATTGTTTGGAATGGTTTCAGGGATTAAATGTTGTTGCTCATGATGCATCTGCAATTGAGGAATACCCTTACTCAGAAGAACAAGGGCTTTGCTTTCATATGGTTTGCAATTGTTGAGCACACCAGGCATGCATGCTGTCAATGAACTTAAGCATCCAGTGGTATTGAGATTGTCCTCTTCTTTCTTTTCTTGATTCTCTTCTTAGCATTCTATGTTTGGAGCTGGAGTTGACTTGGAGCCTATAGCCTGAAGGCTAATTTGTAGAGTCAGTCCTTGTGGTGAGCCTCAACACGTAAGCCTTAATAGCCTTTTAACAAAAAAATAAACTATGAGAACTAATAAAGCATTAAAAAGGCTCTAACTAAAATATGTAATGCTAAAACTAAATTATGGAATAATTTTCCTTTTTTCTTTCAGAATATTTTGTAGGGTGCTTTTCATGTTGTTCTCCATCATTGGTTGTATTTTCTGCATGGCATTCCCGACCCCTATTTGCTTTGGATAGTTATTAGTTGCTATGACATGGATCTTGCAAAAAGAGAACCAATTGGTATTGAAATGAATTACAGTTTTGTTGAATCAGCAGCATGCAGTTTTTACTTTTAACTATTTAATATAGTTTTACTTTTTGTTGGTGTTGTATTACTTCATCCATATTTTTCATTGATTAGGCTATTGAATGACCAGCATGCAGCTCCTACAAGTGACATAGAGGTTAGAGCTTTTTCTAAAATCTGTCAATACAATTGTACACATATCTGAACTAAACATATGGACAGGTTTGGTGAAGTTAAAACATTTACCTTGGTAGATAAGGTATCAAGGAGGTGTCCAAGAAACAAAGAAGGCAGAGAGATGTCCCTCACATGCTTAAAACCACTAATAAGCTATTCTTTTAAACTAATTTTTTTATTGTAGAATTTGTTGTTATGTCACATGCATAATTTGGAAAAGGACTATCTATATCATGCCTTTTTCTTCCATGATGTTGAAGAAGAAAACTGGAAACTGAGAGCTTATCTGCTGTGTATCAGGTTCCCTCTAGTAATCATGCCTATAAGGAGCAGTAGAATGCTATGAGGTGTATCATAACAGTTCAAATATATCTAAAACATTTGGTGGTGTCGCCCCTCCAACACTTCAAATTGCAGCAATGGCTCAATAGCAGGCTTCATACCCTACCTACCACCAGCAGCAACAACAGCATTTGGTGTAATTTTCCCCCAACACTACTACTGCTCACCCTCAAACTAACAATCCTTTTGGAAGCACTGGTCTACTGTAATTTTCTGTTGATTTCTCATGTTTATGTATGATGTAAAATTATTTTGGCATTTGAATTCAAATAAAACTATTTCCTTCTAGTTATATGTAGTTTTAATATAATTCTATATTTATATAGATAAGGGATGCGGATTTTCAGAATTTCGATAAATGCAATCTAAATATATATTAGATATGTAAGAAAAGTCTAGACAATGAGAAGTTCCAAGTTTGAAAAACAATATTTTATTGACTTAAAATCTATTTTTTTATTTTTCTTCATTTTTTTCTTTCTTCTCTATTTTTTTTTTCTTCGCATTTTCTTCGAACTTTCTGAAACCAAACATACCCCTTGGATTTAGATTGTCTTTTGTGGGTTTGTTGTTTTGAAATTTAGTGCTTTCAGTTTCCTTGAAGGAATGAGATCCCTGAGGATGAGAGTTTTGGTGGGTACGAGTCTTTGGTTAAGAGTGTTGATCTTATTTTAATGTTAAAAGTTCATAAAATTTTGAATTTGTGTTTATAAAAGTAACAAATATGGTTAAGTCTGAACTAAACAATACATAAAAAGTAATCGAAAGTTAAAAATAAAAACAAATGATGTCAAAATTTAAGCAAATATAAGGGTGTAAGTTTTAACTTATAACAATTATACATCCCATTCTATCTCATGGAAACAAATGGTAATTAATTATACAAATATCATCCAAATAAAATTATCTAGTTATACAAATATGTTAATAATTTGGAAAAAGTATCAAAAGTAAAATAATGGTAAGAATATATACATTCCTTGATAAAATTGAACTTACAAAGGATGGTAACAAATCCTAACAAGATCATGATATATGTAGTAAAACTTTTATAGCAAATCATATAATCAATATCGTACCCATGGTGGTAATATTAATCTTTTTATTAAAATTTAGTTCATGTATTTTTAGATTGTTTTGTGCTTTCATATGTAGAGAAAACGAAATTTAAGTTTAAAAAACATATTTGGTTATTGTTTCCATTTTTTGAAAAACTAAAAATGGAAAATCTGAAAAATACTAATTTAGTTTTCAAAATTTTGCAAGAAAAGTAAAAATGGGTGTAATCCTCTATTTAGTCCCCTAGCATATGTTTTCCCCTTTATTGTTCTTTTTCTTGTTTTGTGATCTGTTTTAGTTCATGTTTAGGAACCCTTTTTACTCTGTTTTTTATGGCTCATCATTGGCTCATATTTATCTGATTCATTATTGATTTTCAGAGCCATATTTTGGAGACCATGAAAAGGTTATTTTGGGTCTAGCACGATCATTGGGCCCTGTAGACTTAGGGTCTGTTTGATTGCTGTTTTGGAAATCTGTTTTGAAAAACAGTTTTTGAGAACAGTTTTTGGTGTTTTTAGAAAAAAAATTATGTTTAGGAATTGAATTTTGGAAAACAATTTTTGTTCTAAAAAAAAAGAAACATGTTTGGTTAAGTTAATAAAAAAGTTTTTTAGAACAGGTAAAACAAAAAACACATTTGAAAAATGTTTTTTTTTCTAATTAATAAAATATTTTCTTCTAATAATTTTATATTATAAATTTATAAATAATTTTTAGATATACAGTTTATTTAAATTAAAAAAATTATTTATTTTATTAATTTTAAAATAAAAATATATTTTATATTTTTTTAAAATAAATCAAATATGATAAAATCATTTTTATTAATATTTTTATTTTATTTTATTAAAAATTATAGTATATTCTATGAGATGAGATAAAATTGTTCTCATGATTTGTTTAATTTTTTTTTATCTCTACTAAATCTAAAAATCAAAACGCCACCCACTTCTCTCACTAGGGCATCAAGAAGCCCTTTTCTGAAGTTGCCATCCAGAGCAGAGAATCCCTAATTGATTTGTTTCTTCTTTTTTTTTTTTTTATTAATGTCTACTAAAACTAAAAATCAAGAGGGCCACCCACTTCTCTCAGTCGGGCATCAAGAAGCCCTTTTCTGAAGTTGCCATCCAGAGCAGAGAATCCCTAAAAAAGGCCTATTTTCCTCTGCCACGCTCAATCCTCGCAGGTACTAATCTAATCATGTTTTTATTTTTTTTGCAACCCCCGTTTGATTCCCAAGAAAATCCATCCCCCATTCGATTTCCGGGAAAATTCATCTTCGTTTGATTTCCGAGAAAATACATACAAAACCCCCAAGGAAAACCAAAAAATTTGCTTTTTTTTGCTCCCTGTGTTTTCTGGATCTGTTCTAGGTGTCTCTTTGCTTTTGTGCCATTGGATTTCAATTTCACGAACGCTAAATCCACGATTTTTGAGCCGGGCTGAAAAACACAACCTTTGCCTGCAAATCATGATCAGATTACCAAATAGCATCTTATTTTTTATATATATATAAAAAAAAAATTGGACAGATTTTTGTATCCTGTGCGCGGGCTGGACTGGTAGGAAATATCGGGAAACAGATGTTCTCTTTATGGCTTTTTTTGTTCTGTAAACAGTAAAAAAACGGGGAAAACACCATTTTTTTTGTTCTCTAAACAGTGCAATTTTGGGAACACGGAGAACAACAAAAACAAAAACAAGTTTCTAAATCAAACAAATTTTTGGTGTTTTTTGTTTTCAAGAACAGAAAACAGTTATTGAAAACACCAACCAAACAGGCCCCTAGAGACTTGACGGGCGAATCTGTTGTTTCACCTTAACATTTTTCACCGAAGGTCCTCTCTGCTGCTGCTTCTTCCTCGTCAATGGCGGCTACTAACCTTCTCCCTCAAACTCCCACATTCTCCAAATCCCTAAAATACCCTTTAAACCCAAAGTCATTTTCTCCATTTCCCAACTTACTTCTCAGATCCTCCCCTAAAACCCTGACGCTCAAAGCTGTTCTATCCCAAAACCCTGCAAAAACCTTAACCCCAGACGCACAAGCCAAGAAATTTCAGCACTGTTTCAGAAAATCCGAAGATGGGTTTCTCTACTGCGAAGGTCTCAGAGTCCAAGACGTCATGAACCAAGTAGAGAAAAGGCCATTTTACCTATATAGTAAACCACAAATTGCGCGAAATTTTGAAGCTTACAGGGAGGCTTTGGAGGGTTTAAGATCGATAATTGGATATGCGATTAAAGCCAACAATAATTTGAAGATTTTGGAGCATTTGAGGGAGTTGGGGTGCGGTGCCGTTTTGGTGAGCGGGAACGAGTTGAGGTTGGCTCTTCGAGCTGGGTTTGATCCAACAAGGTATAATTATAAATAGAAGAGTGTTACATTGTGCATTGAGGGAGAAATTATGTCACATTTCAATTTCTGTTTTAGTGTTTGGTTGTAAAAATCTAGGTTGTTGAATTATGTCACATTTCAATTTCTGTTTTTGAACGATGAGTGCTTAGAAGTTTATGATGGGTGTTGTAAAGTGTTTCAATTTCTCCTTATGCCTTTTTACGACTACAGTTTCTCACTTAATTTGCAATTAACTTTTAAGTTTTCCTACTTAACAACTAACAAGTGGTTAGATTTATTTCTTGTCTGCTAGGAGAGGTGGTATCCTGTTTGGTTTTTGTTTGATCACTATTGTAGTGGGGAGATTAGTTTATTATTTGTTGGTAACTTTTTTACCCCATTGGCAAGTGAACATGGAAGCTCCTGCATCCCCAAACAACTCCTTGCCACTCAACCCAGGCCTCAAGGGTTGGCAGATTATATTATATTAAGAGGCAAATCATAAAAATGAATGCTTTCTTGCAAATTAAGGCAGTCTCCATTAGCTTATTATTTGTTTGATCATTAGGAAGGGGGAAATGCAACCAAAAAATTGAGACTTCGGTATGAGTGTAGAACAACATAGTATAGGTAAACTTTGTGTAAATCAAAAAGCGTGCTCAATTCCTGGTTTCTCACAATTTCTAATAACCACAAAGGAAATTGCACCCTAAAAGTTAGCCTTTGATGTGATTATGAAACAGTTTAATTAATCTGATCAAAAAACAAAACAACTTAATGAACACTCTGCCCCCTGACTAGAGTGGGATCAATCAAATTAGTATTTTAAATAACCTATGATGGCCCCAACTTTAACCCATGATGGCCTTTTTATCTCTATCCAGTGCATTTGGAAAAAGTAGAATAGAAAATATTTTTGTGGACTTTAGAGGTTCGATTTATAAGAAAATTAGGATAATCGTATTAGGATAAGCACCTAACAAAAAGGATGCACAACCCAGAAAAACATGCAGCATACAAGCAGCGCACAAACAGAAAAGAAAAGTAAAACCTATGATTCTAACTAGCTAAACAATCCCCATAATATCAGCAAGGTCCAAAAAAGGCCAAGCAGTTTAGCTCACATCCCCTTTGGTCCACTAGAACCATCTTTAGAATCACATACTTGACCATTGAATAAGATCTGTCCATACCATCAAATGATCTATGATGATGCTTCTTCTAAGTGATCCAGAACTGCATAGTGGAGCCAGCTTCTAAATTGTCTTGTGATTGGCTCCTGCAAGAGCACCATGCCAACCAAGAAAGAATCCTTAATTGTTCAAGGAAAAACGCAAGAGATGCCAAGCATTGAAAACGCCTAGGACCATAGGCCTGAAATCTAACTATAATGAATATTTAGTCAGCAAATTCGAGGTTTGGTTGGCCTTGAAAAAGCTCTTTCTCAAATCTCTGCTTTGGTGGCTGAGAGGCCTGCATGAGGTGAAAATTTGTTAACACAAGATTTTATAGATCTATTAATTTGCTTCTTTATTCGGGTTTGATTTGGTGTTATGCTTGCGCAATTCCCTGTTTAGTTTAACTCCTTGTGTTGATTTCTGGATGAATAGGTGTATCTTTAATGGGAATGGGAAGCTTTTGGAGGATTTGGTGCTAGCTGCCCAAGAAGGTGTCTTTGTCAATGTTGATAGTGAATTTGATTTGGATAATATTATATCAGCTGCAAGAATTGCTGGCAAGAAGGTCAATGTTTTACTTAGGATCAATCCAGATGTGGATCCTCAGGTATGTGCTGTCATTGTTTAATTCTAATGTTACGAATAATGTAATGTTGTAGGGTGTTCATAGAACAGGTATTTCCCTTAGGTTGGGTAAATTTGGTTATGAGACTTTAACGATAAAACTACATGGAACTTAACTGACTACTTAAAAGTTTTCTGTTGATTAAATTCACTCAAGGGTCAAGTTTTGGTTAAATATGTGGTCCAACTCCTGAAACATGTGAGAATTTGGAGTGGTCAAAATTTTATGCATCGATGGTCGTTTTTAGTTATTTTAATCTCTAGGAGAAATGTACTTGGTGCTATTTAACTACTTCATTTTTAGTTGTGTAAATATGTTCATGTTTTGGGCTGTTCATAGAAAAGGTTTTGCTCCTTCAGTTCAAAGTTTGGCTTTGTTCATTTAGTAATATGAATTGAAGAGAATAAAACATTTGAACACAATTGACATCTCAAAAGTTTTCTGTTGATTGAATTCATTCAAGAGTTGGTTTTGGTTAAATGTACGAATCTTGGAACTTGTGAAAATTTTGGGTGCTAAAACTTTATACATCCATGATTTTGGTTTAGTTGTTGTCATTTTAAGGTTAATTATTATTAATTTCTTTAGGCAATAAAATTTATAGATATGCAAAAAAAGCAATACAACAAATTGCACAGTATACAACAAGTACCAAACGACAATCTCGGAAAAGAAAAAACATAAAAATCAACTCTCTCCCTCAACATGATCCCAACCAATCAAAATTAATCAAAGATATTGAGCCTTTTTTATTTACAACCTAACCCATACTAAAGGATTACTTAGGAATGAACATTTTAGCTTTTAATCTAAATATTTCTTGTTTTCAAATGCTTTTCAATTTCTTTCCTTCCAAATTGTCCACAAAATTCATAAAGGAGCAATTCTCCATACTTTCTTCATTTTCTTCCCATAGAGGCCAACTTAAAAGAGTCTCTTTGATCATGGAAGGGAACACCCAAACTATGCCAAATAAGGAGAATAGAACTGTCACCCTCTCCTTTGAAGTTGATCTAATGTCAACACCTTTCTTCAGCTAGCTCCCTAAGCAAAAAAGCTCGCCTTAGATGGGACCCATGAATTCCAAATTATACTCGTTGGGAAGGGAATTGATCTCCTTGACCCTCAAATAGAATAAAGAGATTTGATAGAACAACTTCATTCCTCAAATCCATCCAACCACCATATCGTTTTCTTCCTTCTTCACTAACTTATATTGCAATCTTGAGAAAAAAAGTCTCAATTATATTCAATTCCCAATTGTTTAAGTGTCTAGAGAAACATGAATTCTAATGATCCTCTTCTCATCCCATAAATCTGCCACCCAAGCCTCTGTGGATAAGGCTAAAACATACAAAGAGGGAAAGGACACACACAAGGGCCTTGGTGAGAAAAAGGTCCTTGGTGCTACTTATTTGATTTTATGTCGAGTTAATTGGTCATGTTTTCCATCAAGTCAAATGTATGTTATGATATATTTGGATTTGGGAATACTATCATGTAATTCTGACTAAAAAAAGGTACAATCATTGCTTTAATTGTGGTCTTGTCAATTAACCATAAATTTTAAATTATCTATCAGCAGAAATGATTCAAAGTTCTCTAAAACTATCATCCTCCAGAATCATCCTTCCAAAAAAAAAAAATCATTTTTTAAAACCCAAGCTGAGAGTACTTTATTAAGAAGTTGTTGGTGCCATCTAGTTAAGAAGTTAGATATCTGGGTATTGGAGGTTAAGACCCCTATTTGCTGCAATCCTTTGTGAATATTTTATAATAGAGCTAGCTAGGTTCGAATTTTTCAGTGTCATAATCTTCAATTTTGCACTTAAATAGTTATGTATGTATATATTTTTTTCATAGGTCCACCCATATGTAGCTACTGGGAACAAGAACTCCAAATTTGGTATTAGAAACGAGAAGCTGCAATGGTTTCTTGATGCTGTAAAGGCACATCCCAATGAGCTGAAGCTTGTGGGGGCCCATTGCCATCTTGGGTCTACCATTACCAAGGTATGTCATTGACTTTCTTCCTTTCGTTTTTTTTTTACTATGATTTTTCAAAGTTGACTTGAGTTAAACAAAGCTTTTTCTGTTATTTGATGATTACTTGTCTTTGCATGGTTAACATTTTTTAAAAGATTAAATTATTTTAGATCTGTTTCTACTTATATCTCACCAAATCAAGTATGTGTATATGTGAATTGTGCATTCTGGAAATTGACAAGGACATCTATCTGCTAATTTCATAA
This sequence comes from Vitis vinifera, assembly GCF_030704535.1. Lineage (NCBI taxonomy): Eukaryota > Viridiplantae > Streptophyta > Magnoliopsida > Vitales > Vitaceae > Vitis > Vitis vinifera. The sequence goes on from NC_081813.1 coordinate 14,534,407, forward strand.
TAGTCATTTTGTTTTTACGTGGCAAAACCCCTATTCCTGTAAGCAAACATTAGTGTCCCGCATTGTGATAAGACAATATTGTCTTTGAGATCTTTCTTTGTTGCATGTGTCTTCTCAGCCTTTCAAGTTGATTAACTGATCTGGTACTGAAACTTTCTTTCAATTGATGTTGGTTGAAGGTCTGTCATAACTTTTTCCTCTTGCTCATGATTTATTTGTTTTGCTCTCTTAATAGACCTTTTTATTCTCCTCCATTTTCACTATTCTTCTTTATCAATCAGTCTTTCTACCTTTTAAATTTTGAATTTTATTTTTCTTATTTTCAGGTGGACATATTTAGGGATGCTGCAGTTCTTATGGTCAACTACATTGATGAAATCCGAGCTCAAGGCTTTGAAATAAGTTACCTAAATATTGGAGGTGGTCTTGGGATTGATTACTATCATGCTGGTGCTGTCCTTCCCACTCCGAGAGATCTTATAGATACAGTGAGGATCATATTTCTAAATCTAGGCAAATAGCTTGTATAATACACAGTGTGTGCATAGTATCATGATTGTCCATATCTTCACCATGGTAGTAAGCATGTTTAAATAGGTTTTGAAAATGACAATTCCTAATATGTGGCTAGCAATTATACTTCTTTACATTCTTGATACCTTGTGCATAATGCACTGAATACTATTGACAGAACCGTACCTATAAATCTGGAAACTGGGTGAGGAAACCTTCCAAGCTCTGGCACATCATAAGTGGGTCTTAGAATTCTAGATCTACCTAGTCTACGCCTTATTTTGAGCTTTCAATTTTTCTGTTCCACTATTCAGAAACAAGAAAGCAGTAAAAGACATGTAAGAAAAGGAGGGATTTAATTAATGGGGGAAAAATTGTTGCCAGCTGAATCCCGACTAAAGTGAAGCAAAAAGGACTTTTTTTTGTTAAAAAATAAATAAATAAATAAAATTGATGGATTCTTAGACGATAATGATATATAGGCAGTTAAGGGCCCCCTAATTTAGAATACTTTGATGCTTTCAACAACTTAATTCCACACACTTTTATGATATACTGTATTATAGATGCTTGGGTTCATGCTTACATATTTATGCATCTGTTGGTATGATTTTGGATTAAATAGGGAATCAGATTTGTATGTTTGTGGGTATCTGGCTTTGATGCTGATAATGCTGGCTTGGATATATTGATCATGCCAGGCCCAGCATGTTGCAATCTTGACATGGCATATAAACTCCTAGTTCAATTTGTTATGTGGTTTTCATCGGTGCTTCCTTTTTTCAAGGAATAATCACTAGCCTAGGTTGTAGACCTTAATGCATGTCGATGATGCTCATTTCCCTGCAAGACTAAGGGTTGACTACATTGAGATAGATACTTTGAATCTTTACAAGCTGCTTGAACTCATGTCCAATTATGATAGTTTTATTTCAAAGGTTTCTGAGATTGGATGAAATTTTGGGATTTCTTTTCATGAAGGATTGAAAATGATGCTCAAATGCTGATTGAGACCAAGCTTCCTAGTGGAGTATGGTCATAACGAGAATTGTCAGAATTGGCAATTATTGCTTCAAGCAACAAAAGGTCAATTAATATTTTTCATTATGGGTTGTTGCTGTAGGTTCGGGAGCTGGTTCTTTCACGAGATCTTAATCTTATCATTGAACCTGGGAGATCACTTATTGCTAACACTTGCTGCCTAGTTAATCGGGTCATTGGAGTGAAAACTAATGGAACAAAAAATTTTGTTGTGATTGATGGCAGCATGGCTGAACTTATCCGTCCTAGTCTTTACGATGCTTATCAAGTAAGTAATTAAATTAGATCAGCTACTCTTGTTGTTGAATCTGCTTTTGGCTGCATGTGGTGATTAAAAATGATGAATATTCTGCTTTTTAATATAATTTATTGAGTTATTGATATTTATTTTTATTTTTTTCAAAGAAAAAACGTTCTTAAGAGTCTGTTGGCCCTTCACATCAGAAAGTTGTTGGTGGGTTTTCCTTTGGCCCTATTCCATGAAACACACGTCCATACCAGCTTTTCTAGTAGTATCATGAGTGTCTTCCTGAATACTTTCAATGAAGTACTTGGAAAGCGTGATTTCTTGAGGTGTCAAATTGAAATATGCTGGTGTAGTAATATTGATACTAATTGATCATATCTCATTCCTTAAGAATGGATCTACAATTGAGAATCTGTGTACTAAATATAAATTTTTGTTTGAGCCACTCTAGATGACAAAGGCGAATTTCCATTGTGGCAATTCTGATGCTCTCCTTTTTCACTGGAAAAGCATGCAGCTGTTTCCCACATGATATTTGGGATTAGCTCCATTACAAGTCAGGGTTTTTAGAGCATTGGAAACAGGACTTGCATTGAGTAATGAACACCTTCTTGCACACATTAACTGCTATGCACTTGTGACATCCTTTCAAAGAGCAGATTCATGCCACATGTCATCTTATTTTGAGGTTAGCCTCATTGCATTTGTACACTCCATAACTGTGGCAAACACTGACATTCATATCCCTATGTACCTGTCTTTGCAACCTTACTGAGCCAAAGAGTTTATTTGCCCCTGCCTTTTCTCCACTAAAAGCTTGACCCCTATTTTAATAGATTGATCTAGTTCTTCATGAACCAGGCTATTAATCTTCATTTTCTCAAGTTTGTCTCCTTTTTTTTCTGAAGAAATTATGTGGTGGTAAAGAAAGTAAACACAATTTTATAACTTGAACATTATTATGCTCTTGTAATCTTTTCTTACAACAGTTACGTTTTTTGGCATATCTTGGTTACAGTTTGCTTCTCTTTGTCTGATTGCAGCACATAGAACTGGTGTCTCCTCCACCTTCTGATGCTCAGATTTCAACTTTTGATGTGGTGGGCCCTGTCTGCGAATCTGCAGATTTCTTGGGGAAGGATAGAGAACTTCCCACTCCACCTAGGGTATGAGCTTGGTCTTTTCTAGGGGATGTATGGACATTGGCCGTATAAATCTTATTTATTTATTTATTTTTAGGCTGCAATAATCGTCGATATTTTTGCTGATTTAGAGTTCTACTTTTCAGGGAGCTGGCCTGGTTGTTCATGATGCGGGTGCTTACTGCATGAGCATGGCATCATCTTACAATCTCAAGATGCGCCCACCTGAGTACTGGGTATGGAAGTTTCGCTTTGAATTGTTTTTACCTGATTTTTATTTATTTTCAAATTTGATTTCATCTCTTAGCTATGTCTTAGTAAATAATTCTGTTCACATTCATTGATTAGATTAAATTTTAATCAACCTTCATTTGGTACTATCTTAGAATTCATTAATGGCTATTCTTTGGAGTTAAACAATCTCCTAAGATATCTTACTGCTTAGGGATCTTATTTCCATTGAAGGGCAAATCCTAGACGTGGCAACTCGCTAGTTGTAACATCAAATGATTTTCAAGGCCTCGTGATGGTTTCCTTGTAGAAGTCATCAGTTGGTCCATGAATCATCATTTATCACTGGCTTATAAATCCAACTTTTCCTTGTAGTAAATCTTAAAACATAGAATTAAAGTGGCTGTTCCACTCATCTCTGCCATACAAATGATGCGACAAAATTCGTGATAGTGTCTGCCACTAAATTTCCAGCATGCCTCATGCATTTAGTTAAAATTTTATTTTGCTCTTTCCCAAATTCTATTCTTTCAAGAAATAAGTGCTGGGATTTTGAATTGATGTCTTAGGTTGAAGATGATGGATCCGTGTCCAAGATCAGGCATGGAGAGACATTTGAAGACCATGTAAGGTACTTTGAGGGGCTTTGATTGTATGGTGGCAGACATTGACATTCCTACTTAGGGCTAAGAAGCTTGTTTGTTGCTTTCAATCTATGCATGGTCTGTTGGTGGAAATTGTGTATCTGAATACTCCATAGTAGCTGAATTTTATTTATCAGCTGATCTATCAATTTATTATGATCCATTATTAGACAAAACAAAATATGATGATGATGATAGAGAGAGAGAGATGTTGACAAGTCAACTTAACTTTCTCCTTAAGTCTTTCTTAAACCACCTTCTATTTTTGCCAGTTGCTAGGCAAGCAAGCAGTGTGCCATGCATTATCTTTCTGTTAAGAGTCATTTCCATTGTAGGCAGTTACATATGGGCATTGATCTCATTTCTGAAGTAGCACCTTTGGTTTTGCTTCACCTATAATCATCTGAAATGGGGTAGGTAGATGAGGGAGAAAAATGAGATGTTGGTACACTATGTAGCATGGCTAAAACTCTCCTTTACTAAAATGCTAGTATATCAACATCACAGACCTCACCTCACCTTTGTGAACAAACCAGGGATCACCATCTTTTCATCTATTGAACCTGGAGATTGGGTGATACTGAGATTTAATATTGTGCTAATGACGATTGGATTGGTTTGAACCGGACAAAGACAAGACGTGGGAGATGGGGTTGGCATTGATGAACCCCACCACAGCTCCATGGTTTGGTGGAACACATGCATGCTCTTTAATAGACAATAACCCTTAGGTGACACGATATTGTCATTAATTTTTCGGTTCATCCGTCAATTCAAACTTGGAGATGTTCTTACTCGCCCAATTAATGCATGACCTGCCCTACTCTTGTAACGCGGAAAGTAATGGTATTTGTAGAAAAATAGACCTGGGTTTTTAGCCATTTGAGGGGGGTGAAACAGGGGAAAGCAGGGTGGGCATGTTGAGATTATAGAGGACCAAACATGGATATATTGTTTGTTGAGATGTTGCTCCCTTTGATTTTTTGTTTTCTTTTCTTTTTTCTTTTTTCTTTTTTGTATTTTGGAGAAGGAAATGCTCGTCATTTCACCACTTTTACCCATCTCATTAGATAGCAAAAGATGATTGGGTAATCAATCAGAATGTGACGGATAATGATTTTTAAAATAGTTTTTTAGAACAGTTTTTTTTAAATAAAGTTCTTAAAAACAATTTTTTAGAACAAATGACCTTCCGATAGTTATTTTTTAAAACAAGTGAAAATATATCTTGAATAAATGTTCAAAACTTGTCTTCTATTAAAAATTTGTCAAATATGTTTTTGAATATAAAAAACAATTAATTGTTTTTAATAATAAAAATTGTTTTTAAAAATCGATGCTACCTATAAAAGTAAAGAGCTATTTGCAGACCCCCATTTGGGGCCTTTCATGCAGCTGCTCATTTTGCCACGTGGAAGAGCCTTGCTCAACCACGTGTCTTCTTTTGAGAGGACAGTGCAGAATCATATGGTGCTTTTGAAGTGCCAATGGAAGGTTGACAGGTGGCATGGGGATCTGCAGGCCGTTGTCTTGAGGAGCGTCTTCTGTTATTAGTGGCGTAGTGGAGGCGGGCAGCTGCAGAGAGGGAGGTGCCTGGGCTGCCATTGGAAGATATTTTTGGAGCTGCAGGAGAGAGGGAGGTGCCTTTTTCTGTTGCAGGAGGAGCGTATCTGCAGGAGGGGGGTGCTTTTTCAGAGGGGGCGATTCTGCTGAGGAGGGGGGAGATATTTTTTTGGAGGATGGTATCATTTTCAGGAGGGCTGGCTGGTAGGAATAGAGAGAGACATTAGAGCTTTAAGGGAGGAGAGTTTAGCTTGAGAGAAGAAGGAACTCAGGCATTTGGAAGACGAGTCTAGGGTAACAAGGAAGAAAAGGAAATCTGAGAAGGCAGTTCCAGGTACGTTTGATGTAGTTTTTTTTTCATCATTTCCACTCATGACTCTGTTTTCTTTGATCTTCTATCTTTTTTTTCTATGGTTATCTCTGATTTTCTGGGCATTGGATGATTGTTTGAGCATGTGATGACGTATTACTTTTCTCTTACATTGTTTATCTGAATATGGCTCACTCCTATGATGGAATTTTGTTGATGCTTTCATCTTGATATTTGTTATGACTTGTCTTGTTGCACCACTGGTTGGGGAACCCTTGATTTCAACTTGAAAGGGGATCCCACTATGGCTCTGCTCACCTTATCTATTGGGTTTTAAGTAAGTTGTGTTTTGTCTTGCTCTCTCACCTCTATTTCCGGTGCCTCAACCCATATCTCTGCTCTCTGGTTCATATTTTTGGATCTGCTCTGGATGATCGTTTGCCTGTTCTGACCTGTGCTTGAGAATGAGAGGGCTGCGCGTTAGCTTACTACCCCAAATCTGTGACCTTAGTGGACAAGACATATGCCTGGTTTACATCAGCCGCTATTCTAGCTGTTAGGTTTGCCATTGATACAGAAAGCTATATTCTCCTTTGGTGGCAGCGAGAGTAAAACGGGGTCGGGCTCCATTAGGACATGCCATGTGTGGATGTTCTCACATGTTTATATTATGCTCCTCACAATTTCCAGGTGTTGCTTTAAGCCTGTTTTATTCCTTGTCATAATAGCAAGTGAAAGAGATCATAATGAAGGAGATTTGACCATGGAATAATCCAAAGAACCAGAATTCAAGAGTTAGAGATGCCATGAGAGGTATTAATGGTTTACGGAACTCAAAAGCTCTTCTGTAACCTCTCATCCTCTCACTCAGAGTCTCTGTTCCTCGGGTCTAAGCCATGACCAGTGAGAGAGAGAGAGATACGCAGACAATAGAGGTGTGGCAATTCTTCTCTACTGTATCGACTAATGAAGGGTCCTCAGGCACTGGTGAGGCAGAGATTAAAGCCGCCATAGGACTATCTGGGCATGGTTTCAACTCTGTTTGTATTATAAGGATTTTCCTAACTCGGTCACACATGGTTAAAGCTCAGGATGGTATGAAGGCTGCATTGGGATGCATGACTGAAAATGACTGTGGATAGTACATGTATGATACTGTCAAGGGAAGGGACTGGTTAGGTGTCCAGGATGCTATTCAGTAAGTGTGTGGGGAGGCACCAGAAGCAGTGATAAGGCTTGAGAACTACACCTCCAGTTTGGGTGCATGGAAGCCTTATCCACCGCCACCGATGTATTCCAGACCTGGGAAGTCGTCACATGACTTGCTTAGTGACAGCCAATGCAATTCCATCTCAAGAGACACAGTTGGCCCTGAGGATGCGTTTAGGGGGTTTCCATCTAATTCGAGTCCATCCTGAAGTCTTCCATCCGCTGACCTGGTGCCTCCATCAGTCCCGGATGGTGATATTCATGAGCTTCCTAGGCTCCCCTTCTAGTTTGACCTTGAAACCTTCAAGACCTTCAAGTGGGATAGGTCATCCTGCCTCCTTTTGGTTGCCAGTGATCCCAACCTTTTTTTTTATATACTATAAATAAATTGGTGGTATCAGGTACAACATTTCGGTTGCCATTACCTCTGCAAGCTGTTCCTCTCAGTTTCTCCACCCCCTCAAGTGATCAGAAAATGAAGACATCCAGCATGCGCCAACTTCTTCTGTCAATGATAATAGTCAACTTGAAAATGCCGAATGATTTTAAGTAACTCCATGGGATATAAATACATTGTTCCAGACATTGTTCCAAGCATGGAAGGGTAAGTTCGCAAGCAATTTCAGCGTGTTCTCGAGAAACAAAAGATGCAGTTCATGTTCAGAATAAAGGTAACAAGTGTTGATACATCTGGAGACCTTGTTAAATTGACACTTGAACCAGCAGCCAGTGGTGAGCAGAGCACACTTGAGGCTGATTTTGTTCCTGTCTCAGCTGGCGTCCGTGCTATTGATGATGTAATTCCAGGTTCCATGTTAACTCACAAGGCAGAAGAGGAGGGGAGCTTATAGGTGCAAGAGTTGACTGAATTGGAGAGACAAGGACAAGGGATGTCTGTGGTAAGATAGATGTGATTTGTTACAGGCCACAACTGTTCACGGCTCGGACCAAGTGACTGTGCCAGCCGCTTCGTCTGAATCGTACTGCACTTCTAAATCTTGTTCTAGCGAACGTTGGAGATGGAGCAATAATCATAAACAATCTACTTCAGCATTTGAAAGAGCACAAAAACCCAGTAATGGAAGGAGTTTTGGCTGACATAGAGAGCATGCTAGTTCAGGGAAGAATGGAATTGCCTCTCAGCTTGTGTTTTGCAGTTTTGAGAGGAGATGACCTATTGTTGTATCAGTTGCTGAAACGTGGTTTGGATCTAAACGAATTGGACAGCAACGGATGAATTCCTCTGCATATTGCAGCGTTCAAAGGGAGAGCCAAATCTAAAAATAGATTCTTGTTCTACCTATTCATAGGAAGAAGAACCCCCAGTGCAAATTCAAAGTTCTGAAGTTTTGCTGCTTCCCTACAAGGAAGAAACATCAACTGCTGTAGAGATCACAACAGAACAAGTTGGGTCTTCAGTAGTTTCAGGCTCCAATGCAGAATTATTGGACTTTGATAGCTGGTTCACAAGGCTCCTCATTCATATGGCCACCTCGGGGTACCTCTGATCAGTCCTCGCCCATAATCAGTTTCAGTATACTCATGATCTTGCAGTATTCATCACTCTGGTTCCGTTGGGATTTTAGAGAAGGCATGCAACTGGTGTTCAAGGTGCACCAAGTTCAGAATCCCACTTGTGCACTGGACCTACAAGCATGACCCGTTTTGCATGGCCACCTTTGGCATGCAACCAAGGGGCCACTTGTCATCTTTCACTTCCCCCATACCTCTTTGATTTTGAAAATAATTCCCAAACTTCATTTTGTAATTCCAAATTCTGTTTTGTTTTAAAATAACTTCAAGTCTTCAAAGTTTTCATCCTTAGAGTCTTTAGGTTCCACAAGACTCATTTTCAATAAAATTTGGTTGCTATTTCCTCTTCGGCAAGCCATTTTCACATTTTCTATTTTTTTGAAATGTTTTAAAATAGGGAAAATTAGGTTTTGGGCTCTTGATATGGAATATATATGGTTTTGAAAACCTAAGTGTATAAAATATGAGATGTCACTGTTAATTGGTAAAATAATATCCAAAACATGCATTATGTCCTGTTTACTTTTCTTCTTCCCAGATTGCCCCTAAATTTCTCCATGTCATCAGCAAATTATCCCATGTCAGCAGAACACAAAGAAACCCGACCCGAGAACCAGGAATCTCTCTCTCTTCCCGTCATTTTGCCCTAACCCCATCTCAGGAAATTCCCAATTTCTAAATTTCTCATCTTCTTCCCACAAGCCCCTCGTTGAATTTGCTAGCTACCTCTTCATGTCGTGGCATTTCGGTCGACAACCCTTCAATCAAATCTTTCTCATATTTCAGATACGTGGGTTTTCAAAACCATATATCTTCCATAGCAGCCTGCAATCACAACTTTCCCTTTTTAATACACCTGCTTCACTTGCTCCAATTTTAAAGTGCCCAAAAAAATTTTCACTTGCGTAATTTCCTCACGAAAATGTCTTCCATCGGAACTTCAAAGGGAATCCTGGAAATCGGAAAGTTCGCTTTCTATGTCTCAATCCCGATTGATCTGATGTATACTTTGGCAAACAATTCCGAGAATATGAAGAAACTCGTCCAGAAGGTATTCTTTTTCCTCAGTCGGTGCTATGAAATTGGTGTGTTCTGGTTATTGAATTTGTGATTACATGACACCTGGGGATTTTTTGAAGTAAAAGAGAAGAAAATGCTTAAGAAAATGGACCATTCTGAAGCATTTTATTTTTCTTTCATCCGAATGGTCCTTAGTTTGTGGAGAATATTCTCGATAGGGCTGAACTAGTTTTTCTTTAGAAGATTGAATCGAGATTTATTACGTTTTTGTGGTTTGGAAAATCCTTATTAATTGGTTGATAGAGTAATTTTGGGGATCCATCATTGATGTTAGACATTTTTTGAATTGGGAACTATTCTGATTCTTACACGTCGTGTTTAGGTCTAACATTTTCAGACTATAAACTTCTTGGATACGTGTCCAATGTTCCTCAAAAGTCTCCTTACTTATACAGGAATCAAATATCTCTTTTTTACTAGCTTATATGAATTTATGAATGAAGCAATGGTAAGTTAGTATAATTTCTTAGGAATTTGATCAAATAGAATCTGCCTATCCACCTTTGCTAAAAGGATTCTCGAGGCTCTCAGAGAATTAATGGTAAACAATAAGGATAGGGAGAATAAGGAGATAAAGAGCAGAAGTAAGACAAGGTAGCTCCAAAATATTGGGGTTGTGACAATGTTGATAATGTTGCTCTAGGCAAAACATGACTATGAAAGCAGACTCGACATGGGTTTCCCCCAAACACTTGGATTTTGCCTCTGGTTTCACAGGCTTTTGAAGTATGGCTAGATACTAGACCAGTGATAGCCCCAAACACTAGGATTTTGCCTCTGGTTTCACGGGCTTTTGAGATACAAGAAGGGACTAGGCTTGTATATAATATTTTGAGCTGCTTTTAAGGTTTATGGCACATTTTTTTATCTCTTAATTGGATTTGAAATTCAATACAACACCCTAAATGGTTGTGTTACTAGTGATCTTATGTTTTTTTTTTGTATTTTCCCAATGAGATGTTTTGCAACAATAAATGGTTGCTTAGGTGTTAAGGAATGTTTAAAAAATTTCTTAAATAAAATTTTAAATTGTTTTCAAGAATAATTTTTTTTTTTTTGAGAACTTAAATGTGAAAACCAGTTTTCTTGGCTTTTTCTCCATGAATGCACTAGAAAGAGTTTTTAAGAAAAGAAATGAAATCATCAACCCAATCAAAGAGAGAAAAAAAAAAAAGAAATGATGAAATTATCAAAATGTTTCCTAGTTCCTGTTAGTTTTGTGTTGTAAGAAAACATGTACGCTTGCAGGCTTGGTTAAAATGTGTGAAAATCAATGATACATATCAAGGTAGCTTATTTAAATCAGTGATCAGGTTCATATTTATTACGTCTTAGGTTTTATTAGGTAAGTAGAGACTTATGTTTTAATTAGGTAAGTAGAGACTTATGTTTTAATTATTCTTGTTGGTATTATCCTTTATTCGTAAAAGCTAGAATTCATATTTGTATGTCTATCATCTTCTGAAATACGTTCATATTGTTTGGTGGAAGTTTGATGTATATTTTTGAATTTACTTTGATTAGTTTTCTTAAGACTTTTGTTGTGCTTAGGAGAGAATTTGATTAATGTGCTTCTAAAGGATTGTGGACTATGTTGCATGGGTTGGGGTATGAGTGTCAAGTGCAGGTGTTTGTCTAATTGTTCAATCCTTCATAACTCAAATTTTAGGTTGTGAAGACTTGGCTAAAAATGATCCAAAAAAGGGGCATGGACACCTTTTCCCTCTAAAAAAAAATCAATTAAAATAAATTGACATAAAAATTAATTGACATGAAAATAAATTGACAATGAAAATATCCTATTTAAAAGCTCCCACCTTAAGGTACCCTAGGTACTACTTTAGCTAAACATGAACTCAACCTCTCCCAAGCCTTGGGTCTTCCTTTGTGACCCTTAGAGCTTCCCATTATATGGTTCTCTTGAGTGCTCAAGTGGTCCACCAATGGTTTTTTGGGACTGTACCTTAGGTACACCTTAATGACCTTTAAGTATTACCTTAAGAGACCCTAGGTACTACCTTAACTAAACTTGAACTCAACCTCTCCCAAGCCTCGGGCTTTCCTTTGTGAGCCTTAGAGCATCTCATTATGTGGTTCTCTTGAGTGCTCAAGTGGTCCACCAAAGGTTTTTTGCAATTGTACCTTAGGTACTACCTTAAGAGCCCTTAGGTACTACCTTAATGGCCTTTAGGTACTACCTTGAGGGACCCTAGGTACTACCTTAGCTAAACATGAACTCAACCTCTCCCAAGCCTCGGGTCTTCCTTTGTGACCCTTAGAGCATCCCATTATGCGGTTCTCTTGAGTGCTCAAGAGGTTCACCAAAGGTTTTTTGGGACTGTACCTTAAGTACTACCTTAAGGGCCCTTAGGTACTACCTTAATGGCCTTTAGGTACTAGCTTAAGGGACCTTAGGTACTACCTTAAGGTAAACATGAACTCAACCTCTCCCAAGCCTCGGGCCTTCTTTTGTGACCCTTAAAGCATCCCATTATGTGGTTCTCTTGAGTGCTCAAGTGGTCTACCAATGGTTTTTTGGGACTGTACCTTAGGTACTACCTTAAGGGCCCTTAGGTACTACCTTAATGGCCCTTAGGTACTACCTTAAGGGACCCTAGTTACTACCTTAGCTAAACATGAACTCAACCTCTCCCAAGCCTCGGGTCTTTCTTTGTGACCCTTAGAGTATCCCATTATGTGGTTCTCTTCAGTGCTCAAGTGGTCCGCCAAAGTTATTTTGCACTGTACCTTAGGTACTACCTTAAAGGCCCTTAGGTACTACCTTAATGGCCTTTAGGTACTACCTTAAGGGACCCTAGGTACTACCTTAACTAAACTTGAACTCAACCTCTCCCAAGCCTCGGGTCTTCCTTTGTGACCCTTAGAGTATCCCATTATGTGGTTCTCTTCAGTGCTCAAGTGGTCCACCAAAGTTATTTTGCACTGTACCTTAAGTACTACCTTAAGAGCCCTTAGGTACTACCTTAATGGCCTTTAGATACTACCTTAAGGGACCCTAGGTACTACCTTAGCTAAACTTGAACTCAACCTCTCCCAAGCCTTGGGTCTTCCTTGATGACCCTTAGAGCATCCCATTATGTGGTTCTCTTGAGTGTTGAAGTGGTCCACCAAAGGTTTTTTGGGACTATACCTTAGGTACTACCTTAAGGGCCCTTAGGTACTACCTTAATGGCCTTTAGGTACTACCTTAAGGGACCTTAGGTACTACCTTAAGGGACCTTAGGTACTACCTTAAGGTAAACTTGAACTCAACCTCTCCCAAGCCTCGGGTCTTCCTTGGTGACCCTTAGAGCATCCCATTATGTGGTTATCTTAAGTGTTGAAGTGGTCCACCAAAGGTTTTTTAGGACTGTACCTTAGGTACTATCTTAAGGGCCCTTAGGTACTACCTTAGTGGCCTTCAGGTACTACCTTAAGGGACCCTAGGTACTACCTTAAGGTAAACTTGAACTCAACCTTTCCCAAGCCTCGGGTCTTCCTTTGTGACCCTTGGACCATCCCATTATGTGGTTCTCTTCATTCCTCAAGTGGTCCACCAATGGTTTCTTGGGACTGTAGCTTAGGTACTACCTTAAGGGCCCTTAGGTACTACCTTAGTGGCCTTCAGGTACTACCTTAAGGGACCCTAGGTACTACCTTAAGGTAAACAGACTCTTTCCTTTAAGGAGATAAGAGCTTTGATGAACCAACTTGGGGAAAATTTGACAGTAATGATGACATGGAGTCAATATGGGGATGAACTCAATCGATGGTACTAGCAAGGTAAGCAATACTCCCATTTAAAGGATATGTATGTGTTTGGGGGGTGGAGTTGCATTTGAGTATGCTTAGCATTTGTCATGTTACTGAAATGCATGCTCATCCCCCATCTGCTTCTAATATTAGGAGTATGCTTAACGAGAAATACATTACCTGCATAAGTTGCTCAAAAGTTCATCTGTTCAGTGTGCATGCAAGTTATACTAGCATATAAAATGAAAAATTGCAAACAGGACATGTGAAAAAGGTCTAATGTTAGATCCCAGATTTGATTCATAATCCAATGTGTCATTTATTTTTAACTATGGTTAAACTTGAAAGAAAGAAATTTAAAATACTTTCACTCAAACCAACTTTATTTGGTTGAGAAGTTTGTACCCTATCCAATTTCACCCAAACACAAGGTAGTAAAAAAACATTATCTGTAATTGTACATGTCAGCAGCAAGGATGACATGAATGTCCTTGTTCTCAATGTAAGATAAAGTGTATATCTCGGGGACATAGGCTCTAAAATGCATGGCAACTATGATAACTGGCCAATATTTGACCCATTTCGATGAACATAGATAATGTATTTGGAGACTGGCTCAAAAAGGGATAGGAGAGTTAAGATGATCTCACTGGGTGAGTCTTGGATTTGGAATTTGAGGGCCTTCTGAACTCTTAGGAATCAGATCTGCTGGTATGCTGATGCTGACAATTGATTTGGTTTATCCATACATGGGCTGGCTTGAGACTAGGTTCTGGAAAACATATGCTCACCTTGAATCACAAAATAGTGCAAGAGTGACATAACCTGAACCTAATTTTTATGAATGTTATTGTATGATGGTACTTTTAGAAAGCTGAACTCAAACCCAACCACATCAGACTTGGTGTGATCATAGTTTGATAACTATATTGCAACATCCCATTTGATGCATGCATTTTAATGGAAAATTTTCAACTACTTTAAAAGCTAGTCGCCGAAGCCAGTTCTTGGAGTGTTGCTGATTTGTGCTGTTTATAATGAAATGTGGAACCGTGCTTACATGCAGCCATTTCCTGCAAAATGCAGAGGCTTAGGTCTGCTACTAGGCAGCCCATTCTAGCACCCTAGAAAAAGGAGCCTACATTGGGTAAGCAAGCTTCCTATATCAAAACGTGCAACTTGGGTTCATGTAGGAGCATCTGTATAATATTTTCCCATTTATCTGCTGCAAATGGTTCTTTGTGATTTTTCATTGTTTGAGACTTTGATCAGTAGCTGGCAGTAAAGTTTGATTTTGCATTTTTCTTCTGAATTTGGTGTTCACTATAAGTCCATTAATTTTGTAGGTGGATCATGAGAGACAAAACTGAGGTGCAGAATGGAAGACGAATGTTGTGTGACAGAGAGTATTCTTTGCAATACTCGGTCAAAATGGAGTTGGTTTGAGGTAAAAGCACTTGCACTATCTCAGAGCATCAGTCTAATCATGTCTCATTTGATTTTTGTGTTAAAGAATTTTAAAAGCTATTTTAAAACCTGTAGCTAGTTTAAAAGTTAAGTGATGGTTTAATGGTTTTCAAGCTGGACCGAATAAATTAGGGTGATGCTACTATTTTGGACCAATGTTAATTTAATGGCAAGGTCATGATTAGAGCCACCTAAGAGCCTATAAGATTTTTTTATCTCTTTTTGGTACTGCTTAGGTCAATCCTTCTTCAATGAGAGGAACCTTCTTGGGTGGAAATGGGAGTTTTGTGGGCAAAAGGCAGAGGAAAGCATGGAAACCTGTGCCACTATGTTTGTTTTTTATTATTTGGGTGGATAAAAATCATAGATAGTTTGAAGATGTGGAATAGCCCAAATGCTTAAAACCTGTTTCATATGAGCCCTTCTCCTTTGCTGAAGAGAGTGTCTTGATGCTTGATCTGTGTCTATGTTAGATTGCATTGACTGGTTGGCTTCTTATTAATGGGAGGGTGCTGGTTTTTTATTTTCCATTTTGAATTTGAGCACCGATGGCATACTACATGTTTGTTGGTTGAAATCTTGGTTGTTTAAAACATGTGAGAGAAAAGTTGAGAAAAAAATATGTAGAAACTTTATCCTTGGACACATCATCTTCACCAACTTCGGTTTTCTTGTCACTGAATGACCACTTACAGCAGAATAACAACCCATTGTCTTTTAATCAGCCATCAATGATGTTAAAAGACACGAGTCAAGATAGAGAAACTCAGCCATCAATGAGCTTAAACAAGATTTGGCTAATAGGTTTGGTATAGAGGGACAATTGGAGGACCAACAGAGGATAGGCTGGAAACTCGTGTATGTGGATCATGAGAATGACGGTCTGCTAGTGGGGGATGATCCTTGGGAGTAAGTTCGCTATTTCATTAGTTAATAGAGCTCATTTATATTTGTGCATTTTAATATGAAGGAGTGGTAATACTAGAAAATGTGGAATAGGAAACAATCGGATTCTGAAGGAGTTATGAGGTGGGATCAATTCAAGGTAATGATGCGGGAAAGTATCTAACATGATGTGGTCATTTGCATTGAAGACCGTCTGATGCACCAATAAAAAAAAATGGTTAGATTTAGATTGAAGGAGGGATGAGAGTAGAGGAAGCCCAAGAACGGCATAGGTTAACATGGGGAGAAAACACATGATTTCATTTGATTTAACAGAGTATGCCTTTAGCAGAGCCAAATGGAAATGGGGGATTTCTGTATCAAAGCTGAAATAGTTGGGATTTAAGGATTTTATGAGTTGGGTAATAGTCAATTTTGTTGATTTGTTGTCAATCTTTGGGGGCACTGTTGGAGAGAGTAAAATTACAGATAGTTTGAACATCGTGCTTATGTATGATGGTATATTTGTACTTTGGCAAACTTCTATTTACTTCAAGTTTTCCTGAGTAGCTAAGTTTGATCTAGAAAATGGATCAATGTGGTGTGTGTTGCACCAGTACATTGAAATGTGGCATGATGGTGTAGGTTCATTTAGAGTATTTATTTAGAAAACAATAAACAATCTCAAATAAAATATCAATTTGCTTTTTCCATTAGTAAAAGGTGGATTAATAAAACATTTTATTTAAAATGAAACTCTCTGTTCTATTATATTTCGATTTGTTACTTTTAATATATTTTAATCCTCAAAATGATTCTGAAGGTGAGTGATTCTTTTGATTGTTAGTTATGTTGTGGGAATGAGAGTAAACCATGATTTGGAATATGTTATTTGGACCATAAATAAGTAGGCTATTAGCATTTTTCTGTACCCTGCAGTGTCTAATACTTCACTTTGAATAGCATGGAACTATTGCTTACTGTTATTAAGAATAGCTTTGATTGCATATCTGATTCTGGGAACAAGTTGACTTCGTGCTAGCTTCATTTGATTTGGACAATAAATATCATTTTATTTAATGGCAAGAAAGCATGATTTTTCATTTGGTTCTTATTTCATTTTTTTACTGTTGTTGCTTTGGTCAATGTAATTTTCTCTACATGTATATTATGTTTATTTAATGTTACATTATAACCTCATTATGTTTTTTTTTTTTTTGCTTTTCTCTTGAAATGAACGCTGATGTTTTGACTTAGCAGGTGAATTTAGGTTAAAAGATGAGTACTCCGGATGCAACTCGAGCAGAACTTGCTCTTGTAATTTTGTATTTGAACAAAGCTGAAGCTAGGGATAAGATATGCAGGGCAATACAATATGGTTTGAAAATTTGGCGTGATGGACAGCCTGGTACTGCCCAAAATGTTGACAAATCAACCAGCTTGGCATGGAAAGTTTTCCATCTTTTTAAGGTTGGGTGATACCGTACATTGTGGTGTAAAACTTTTATCTATATATATATATATATATATATTAATCTTGTCTCCTATTTCTGTTGGCTTCTCCATTGTATACATAAGCAAAAGGGACACCCTTAGTGCATTAAAAAAAAAAAATTGATGTTGAACTTGCATTAAATCAAACACCAGAATGAGCATTCAAGTATCCTGTGAAAACGATGGACCTATAAGTACTGATTACAGATGCTTATGATGAGATGATCTATTTGGATGAACTCAGGTCTCACAAATGGGACCATTAATATCTGAAGCCTCTTATACAAAATGGTACTATTTTTTACCTAGGTATTGATTGAATTTGTATGATAATGAACCCCAAGAACCATCCAGATGTATAGTTACAGAATTGTGACATGGTAAGTTAATTATGAGCTAATTCAATACGATCGTTTTAGTATGTAACATTTTTTTCCTGGTGGACTTGGAACCTTAAGCCTCCCACAACCCCACCCAGTCCTCTTCATTACCACTTCAGGCAAAGGCATCAAGGGCAAAGTATTCAAAACCGAATTCACTCGCACCCAAACAGAACAATGGCATGGCTGTGGCAACACACAGTAAAATGTGATCATCCCATCTCAAGAATCACCTCACGCGTAATGCGCAACAAGGGTATAGCTCGTGATGTGAGCAATCAAAGCTCTGCTTGTGTAAAAAGAGATACCCTAACCCCACATTCAGGGTATATTCATTCCAGGCATGAACAAGTGTGGATCCCACCAGGAAAAAAATAAGGCAAAATCTTACTCATGAGAATAAATATGGGCTCTGGCGAACTCTCAATGAGAAAGACGGCTATCAAGGGGCAAAACAAAAGTAGTTGAAGAAACAAATATGGTAATTGTGTCTTTATCCAAAAAAAAAAAACGAAGTTTACCATTGAACATCTAGTTTCAAACATTTATGGGCATCACATCCATTTTCAAATCAAGGAAAACGATGGCAAAAAGCACCCCTTCACAATGTAAGTTTAGACTAATTTTAGTGTCTTTGAATCGTAGGCATAATCTGTGTATGAGACAACACCTTACAAAGTTAAAAGCCAGTCTATATATTCTTAGTGCTTCCCAACAGTTGTCTCCTGAAAAGCACAATAGCATGTTCTTTAGAAGACATCTGGATGGAAATGGCCAGGGATGGAGCTACTTTGTTGAGCCTGCCTCAGGTGCATTGAGAGTGCATAGTTATTCACCTGTTACACCATCACAAGATCAAATAATAGTGTCATTGCACTACAGAAAATTTACAAAAACACCAGGAAAACAATTTTTGTAATGATGATCTGGCTACCAAGAAATCATGTTTTGAATAAAAGATTGGGGAACTACTGAAGCAAATTTAAGAAAAACCATGCAATCTGTGAAATGGATTGAAACTTTTCCCATCTAAAATTAACTAACATGTAGTTTAGAAGATTTCAGGTTTATGAGCTTTACCTCTAGCGTTCTCAACTACTCCTGGTACTGGGTGACCACCTGCTTCAGGTGCTGTAATTCCTGGTTCCTCTCTTCACTCTCTTTCTGATGCTCATGCTGAATAGACACAGCCCGCTAGAGAATTATGTTCTCCTGAAGCAGAGCTTCCACTTGTTCCTTCAGCATCAAGTTTTCCTATAATAAGACAAACCATAAGTAAAACAACAAATATGATGGACACATACATTCTGCACCTGGTTGATAACAGTAACAACAACAATAACAACAATAACAACAACAAATATCTAATACAAATTCATAAAATTAACAAATGATGATTCTAATTGTGGATACATTCTTCCTCATAAGGTAAAATCAATATTCAGGCAGTGATCCAATTACCAGCCAATCTTTTGGTCACTCCCAGCCATGCATCCTGCTTCCATTTCAGGATGTACTCCTCTCTCAGCTTCACTCTATATCCCTTTTACCTCGATTTCAGGATCATCCCTCATTTGGCTTATCAAATCGAGCATACATTTAATGATCTATAGATGAGCTAGGTCTGATGCAAACCAGATGATTCATTCAGATGTACAAATGGATCTAGTAAGGGTAAGCCCACATTAAACCTAGTCTGCTCTTTTACCTAAAGTATATTTATTGTATGAACTTTGCTTTGAATGAGCCTTGCAAATGGAAAGTGCCATCATTCTACATGAACCATTTCTCAATTTCCTATATACATTTACTATTTTAAGTCAGAAAATGGTACGCTTAGAAAATGCATACCAACTTTTCACATCAAAAACTAAACATAAGAGAAACCTCAATCAAGAAGCAAAAAAGGCAGAAACCAAGAAATCATATAAAGAACCAAATGTTTGAGATGTATTATTGTACCTCACCAGCATATAATTCATCAACCTGGAACTGATTGGGAGATAAAACTCCAATTTCATCAGCAAAATAATCCTGCAATCAAAGATTAAGCAGTTAAGAAATTAGCATAAAGGATGTCACGAATATTTAGAATCTTTCAAACCAAAACAGTGATCATAAAGACCACTAAAGAAAACTTTAATATGCACAACAATTCTTCAAAGTTAATTATGAATAACACTACATTGATGGAAAATGGAACGTGGTGTATAGAACCATGTGCAAATATCTACAATGAGAAAATAATGCCTGCCAATGTAATTTAATTGAGTTCGGAAAGAAAGACAAAAAACAAATAATACTTGAAAGAAATACTTTACCTTCTTGCTAGCCATAAAATAAATCCTGTCACCTTTCTTTATAGTCCCATAAATGACAAGAAAATATACGATCACTCTATATGGATCATAGTAACTGAAAAGGTTTGAAGAAATGATATTTATACACACCCAAATAATGCAAAGGCTAATATGTTATATGCTGAAATTAAAATAGCAAAGAGAAAACAAAAGAAGAATGCATGGAATAGGACAATTTGTTTTCAACATTAAAAAGCCCTATAATTTTGGGCCAAAATATGAAAGTTTATTATTTATGTTGTGAAAATATAATTTTATAAATGTTTTCTGAAACTTTTACATCAGCTGTTATTTAGACAACAGCAGCATTTAATTCCACAATAAATTCACAAGAGTTGGACACGCAACATTTTGCACCAGCATCCCTCTTTTTACGCATATCTCAATCCAAAAAAAACAAACCAAACCAAACCCCACCCCCCAACACAAATAAAAAAGGCAAGAAAAAAAGCCTCTTCTCCTTTCAGTCTTTCAAATGTTCATTTATTTTCTTAGCACCACATTCATGCTTATGTTTACTTTTGGACTTACGCCTATCGAAAAAGGTAAAAATCAATTTCTGCATCATCCAAGGTTCCACTTCATTGATGTGTTTCAGCCAATTCAAATATGAAGACATTTCAGAAATGCAATGTACAAGGCATGACTTTTAGAAATGGATTCTGAATTGCCAAGGTTACACAGCTTCCTTTTTCCAAGTTCAACCTTTACACAACCTTTTGTATCACCATAAGAAGTATATGGTAGTCAATTTCTATTTGGAAAATGTGTATCTATAAAAAAATTTGTCATGTAAGCTAGCAAACTAATTAGCTTCCATGTTCAATAAAATCACTAAGATTATAACATAATTAACTGGCATGTATGATATGCATTTGTTTATTCATTATGTAAGAATACTAGTATTGAATGTGATCTAAACTTTCATTCAATAATAAGAGAAGAGAGACCATGCATTATACAGGACAAGTGATAGACCATTAGAGACTATAAGGGTCACCAAGGAAGACCCGAGGCTTGGGAGAGGTTGAGTTCATTTTTACCTTAAGGTAGTACCTAGGGTCCCTTAAGGTAGTACCTAAAGGCCATTAAGGTAGTACCTAAGGGCCCTTAAGGTAGTACCTAAGGTACAGTCCCAAAAAACCTTTGGTGGACCTCTTGAGCACTCAAGAGAACTACATAATGGGATGCTCTAAGGGTCACAAAGGAAGACCCGAGGCTTGGGAGAGGTTAAGTTGAAGTTTAGCTAAGGTAGTACCTAAAGGCCATTAAGGTAGTACCTAAGGGCCCTTAAGGTAGTACCTAAGGTACAATCCCAAAAAACCTTTGGTGGACCACTTCAACACTCAAGAAAACCACATAATGGGATGCTCTAAGGGTCACCAAGGAAGACCCAAGGCTTGAGAGAGGTTGAGTTCAAGTTTAGCTAAGGTAGTACCTAGAATCCCTTAAGGTAGTACCTAAAGGCCCTTAAGGTAGTACCTAAGGTACAGTCCCAAAAAACCTTTGGTGGACCACTTCAACACTCAAGAAAACCACATAATGGGATGCTCTAAGGGTCACAAAGGAAGACTCGAGGCTTGGGAGAGGTTGAGTTCAAGTTTAGCTAAGGTAGTACCTAAGGTCCCTTAAGGTAGTACCTAAAGGCCATTAAGGTAGTACCTAAAGGCCATTAAGGTAGTACCTAAAGGCCCTTAAGGTAGTACCTAAGGTACAGTCCCAAAAAACCTTTGGTGGACCACTTCAACACTCAAGAGAACCATATAATGGGATGCTTTAAGGGTCACAAAGGAAGACTCGAGGCTTGGGAGAGGTTTAGTTCATGTTTACCTTAAGTTGTACCTAAGGTCCCTTAAGGTAGTACCTAAAGGCCATTAAGGTAGTACCTAAAGGCCATTAAGGTAGTACCTAAAGGCCATTAAGGTAATACCTAAAGGCCCTTAAGGTAGTACCTAAGGTACAATCCCAAAAAACCTTTGGTGGACCACTTCAACACTCAAGAGAACCATATAATGGGATGCTCTAAGGGTCACAAAGGAAGACTCGAGGCTTGGGAGAGGTTTAGTTCATGTTTACCTTAAGGTAGTACCTAGGGTCCCTTAAGGTAGCACCTAAGGGCCCTTAACGTAGTACCTAAGGTACAATCCCAAAAAACCTTTGGTGGACCACTTCAACACTCAAGAGAACCATATAATGGGATGCTCTAAGGGTCACAAGGGAAGACTCGAGGCTTGGGAGAGGTTTAGTTCATGTTTACCTTAAGGTAGTACCTAAAGGCCATTAAGGTAGTACCTAAGGGCCCTTAAGGTAGTACCTAAGGTACAATCCCAAAAAACCTTTGGTGGACCACTTCAACACTCAAGAGAACCATATAATGGGATGCTCTAAGGGTCACAAAGGAAGACTCATGGCTTGGGAGAGGTTTAGTTCATGTTTACCTTAAGGTAGTACCTAGGGTCCCTTAAGGTAGTACCTAAAGGCCATTAAGGTAGTACCTAAGGGCCCTTAAGGTAGTACCTAAGGTACAGTCCCAAAAAACCTTTGGTGGACCTCTTGAGCACTCAAGAGAACTACATAATGGGATGCTCTAAGGGTCACAAAGGAAGACCCGAGGCTTGGGAGAGGTTAAGTTGAAGTTTAGCTAAGGTAGTACCTAAAGACCATTAAGGTAGTACCTAAGGGCCCTTAAGGTAGTACCTAAGGTACAATCCCAAAAAACCTTTGGTGGACCACTTCAACACTCAAGAGAACCATATAATGGGCACTAAGGGTCACAAAGGAAGACCCAAGGCTTAGGAGAGGTTGAGTTCAAGTTTAGCAAAGTTAGTACCTAGACTCCCTTAAGGTAGTACCTAAAGGTCATTAAGGTAGTACCTAAAGGCCCTTAAGGTAGTACCTACGGTACAGTCCCAAAAAACCTTTGGTGGACCACTTCAACACTCAAGAGAACCACATAATGGGATGGTCTAAGGGTCACAAAGGAAGACTCGAGGCTTGGGAGAGGTTGAGTTCAAGTTTAGCTAAGGTAGTACCTAGGGTCCCTTAAGGTAGTATCTAAAGGCCATTAAGGTAGTACCTAAGGGCCCTTAAGGTAGTACCTAAGGTATAGTCCCAAAAAACCTTTGGTGGACCACTTCAACACTCAAGAGAACCATATAATGGGATGCTCTAAGGGTCACAAAGGAAGACTCGAGGCTTGGGAGAGGTTGAGTTCATGTTTACCTTAAGGTAGTACCTAGGGTCCCTTAAGGTAGTACCTAAAGGCCATTAAGGTAGTACCTAAGGGCCTTTAAGGTAGTACCTAAGTTACAGTCCCAAAAAACCTTTGGTGGACCTCTTGAGCACTCAAGAGAACCACATAATGGGATGCTCTAAGGGTCACAAAGGGGAACCCAAGAAGCAAAATCCGGGAGAAATTTGTTCCAGTTCACATATGAGTTTGTTGAGCTGGCCTAAGGGGAAGGCATTTTCGGTATGAAATAACACCTTGGACCAGAGTGCATGAAAAAGAAAATTTTTCTTGAAATAGTGGACATATCTTGGGTTATGCAAACTTGGGTTTTGAAAACAATATTATTGGGAAATGGGGCCCCAAAACACAACTTTCCCTTCATAATTCCTGTGTTCATGGTGTACTTCCATTTTTGCTAGACGCCTTCCAACAAAATTTTATTTTCCTATTAACAAAAAATTCACAACTGCAACCAAAATCTCTAGCAACCAATTCTCTAATGAATGACCTATCTAATTCTATGTAATTTATTTCATAAAGTCATATTGGTTCTAACATGTTCAATGACCTTAGCAATCCAACCTGTAGTTAGAAACTAGATAGGAGAAAAAAAAAATTTCACATATAAAATGTGCAACACCTTTTATCAACTATCTCACACATAAAAATATTTCATACATACATACAAAAATTACCTAATCAATATATCGAAAGAAGACTATGAGCGTGTAAAAGCACCTTTTATCAACTCATTTTTTATACAAGAGGGAAGAGAAATGGAAGGTAACCAAAGGAGACCCATAAAAAACAAATAAATAAAGAAAATTACATTTAATGGGGAACCTCAAAAAGACTTGAAATCCTTCCAAACTTGTGTCCAAAAAAATATTTTCCATGTAAAGAAAGATATGGAACAAAATAAAATTGGATTTGAAGCTTCTTGGAGAGAACTATTTGAAAATTTACGATATAAAGGGGGGAAAACCTAAAAGAAAAGGGACAGTTTGGATTATCTTGTGAAAATGTGTCATGTTATATCACATGATATGAAATAATATATAACACGATATTTGATATTGTGCAATACAACCTACTTTTCCTATTGATTTGATAGGAATAGATACATCTTGCATGATACAAGTATACAACCCTCCACCCTTTACAATGTGATATCATCTATCAATCAATTAGGCCTTTGGCAGTCCTCTTGATTTGCAAATGCTTCCAACACCCCGACAAAAAAAACTTAAACCCAAAAAAAAAAAAAAAAAATCTTTTTCCCCATAATTTCTGAACATACCATGTTCCAAAATTTTAAACAGGAAAAAAATTCAAACCCGTTATCATTCAAAACTAAAGCATAATTTTCCAACAACACAATCAAATACATCCATACCACGATTCCCACGTGCTGTTTTTTCCCACTATGATCTTCTCTTATAAAATAATCCATATGGCAATTACATTTCCTTTTAGGTTTCTCACCTCATAAAGAGCATAATCAGTTATTGCCACAATTCATCTAATGGAATTGGAGGTAAAATGAATAAGTTATGTTGTGTTAACAAGATTTAACAAATACGTAAAGAGATTTGAAAAGGACCACCAGCATACCAGATCAGAAATACCAACTTATTCTAATGGCAAAAAATTCAAATATTGGAAAGCAACCACAGTCCAGTAAACCAAACTGTAAAGAACCTATTCACTACTCTTGGGGGCATTTCCTATTTTAGTTCTAAGTGCCGAAATATCCAGACTTCTACATCGACAAAATCACCCATTACAGATAATAAAATTAGAAAAGCATTTTGCCTATGAGAAAAAAGCTACCAAGATTAATCCAGACATAAAAATTATAACTATGTTTACAAAATTCAAAAAAAGAAAAATATAAGTGACTCGGCATCTAGAAGGCATAACGTAGCCATCAAATAAACAAACAAATAAGATAACCACGTAATAGTTTGCATCCATGAGAACAAGATAAAATTTTTGCCCGTTAAAATATAGCAAGATAACATTCATAACTGGTTAAGATATAGACAAAAACACGCATAAAAAATTACGAACCTACACCTGTGGATTCTGGAAGTCATCCATAGATGCAGCTAGAGCTGGTAGCACTCGTTGATGGTACTGAACTTGCAAATCTGGGCCCATGTCTGTGGACAGTTGCCCAATGGCATTAATAGCTGCCCATCGCACACAAGGATGGGGACTTGGGAATGTATTCAAAACCATTGTCACCATTTGCTCCAAATTTTTTATCATCACCTGAAAATAAAATAGTCAGAATGAATAACTATAGTAGCATGTAGGGACTATTATGATTTATTTCTAATAAATACAAACAAACAAGCAACACAGACAAACTAACAACCTATACTAACAAACCATATTAACAATGTATTCCCATTATTGTTTCCTCTCATTTAAAAACAAATTGACCACCTTTCAACCCATACTCCAAAATGTTAAATATTCACCTTCCTTAGTGTGGGAAGTATGTGTTTTTAACAAAGGTAGTAAATAATTTTCCTTAATGAAAATTGGGTTAAATACTTCACAACCAAACTCAATTACCAGAATTATGCTAAATTCCGGATAAACTCCACCAAGTGAGCAGTTATAATACAAAAAAATCCTATGAGATTTTTATAAAAGTACTTTGGAAAAAAGAAAGAAAGAAAAAACAATTTAAGAGAAAAGAACAACTCCAAGAAAATCCTATGAGATTTTAATCAAAGTACTTTTGAAAAAAAAAAAAAACAAAGCAAAATTAAAAAGAAAATAACAATTCCAATACCTTTGAACAGACTTTTGCGATCTGAGCAAGAGCAATCAGAGTTGCATGGTGTTTTTGCCACTCCGGCACATCCAAATATGCCGGCAAAAGCTCTGAAGCAACAGGTACAATCATATTCCCACCCAATGAAATAACTAACCTATCCAAACACTCCTGCCCAGCACTGTAATTACTGCTCTCATTCGCATCCTCGTCCTCGCTATCCGCACTATGCAACCCTGGATCATCCTCAATATCCAACAACATCTTTATCAATATAGCAAAAAGCCTACTTATAAACTACGACAACTTCCTCATCATCCCAGGTGCGCGCTCCCTCGCCTCTGCCAGAGCTATCATGAACTCCACCGCCAAATGTCGCGTCCCCTCCTCCAGGGTCTCAGCCTTTGCAATCTGTAACATAGACCCCACCACATCCACCAACTGCAGTCTCAGAAACCACGGCTCTGTCCCGACCAATTCGATCAACAACTTGAGCGCCTCTTTTGTCGTCGCCTTCTGCCCACAATTCAACGCCTCTGTTATCGTGCGCATCATCGCCGGCAACAAGTCCTGAAACCGATCCCGGTCCGTCGAACTCGACAAACACTGAATGAAATTAATTGCATCGCTCAAGGCCGCGATTTTCACATTGGAGCTCAACGACGACGTCAGACTCTGCAAAAACATCGAGTATGGATGCTTGATATGAGAAACTAGGGTTTCCTCGATGTACTGCGCCAACTGCGCAAAAATCAAGAACACTGCCTCCTGAAGCTTCGTCGAATCGAAGGTCATGCACTGAAACATAAACGACAACAGATTCGGCCACCCGTTCTCCAGCAAAATCGACGACGCCAACTCCGAAACGGTGTCGCACAGCTTCTTCGAAATGCTCTTCGCATTCTTCCGCTGAATACACCCTAACAAAATTGATTTCAACGATAACTGAGTGGATGCACTGAGCATTAGGTTTACGATTTTCATTGGATCCCAAAAACTGGAAATGGAATATCGAAATTGGGAATTTCATGAGATGGGGTTAGGGCAAAATGACCAGAAGTGAGACAGACTCACTACTTTTGGTTATCGGGTCGGGTTTCTTTGTGTTTCAGATTTGAGAACGAGTTCAAGTTTCAAATTGTTCTGCTGACATGGAGAGGATTTGCTGATGAGATGGAGAAATTTAAGGGCAATCTGGGAAGAGTAAAAATAAACAGGAAATAGTGCATGTTTTGTATATTATTTTACATATTAACAGTGACATCTCATATTTTATACACTTAGGTTTTCAAAACCATATATATTCCATATCAAGAGCCCAAAACCTAATTTTCCCCACCAAGTGATTGGTGATCACTTGTCACAACTGCATCTACCTGTCTCTAAACTTCTGGAAAATTTTGGGATCATTGCAGTGCGTTGCCAGAATTTCTTGGTGGTACTGTACGTGTGCAATAATTATTCTCCTTTCAATTTTAAATCTTGTTTCATAAATATTTGTTCCATGTTTTATACATTGGGTTTCTAGGGAATTAAACAATTTAATTTTTCTTAATGCTTCATTTTTTTTTCATTAAGAATATAAGTAGAAATAAGAAATTCTTATCAAGGAGAATGCTTTAATATCCTTAATTTAAAAAAAAAAAGTTTTATTTACTTTTATTAGAAATTTGAGATTTTTTATATTATTTGATCAAGAATGCAAATAAAAATAAATAAATTCATACAAACTAAAATGAATAATATAACACCCTAGTTTGGTGCCTTATTTGCAATCACAATTTCAAAAAATATTGCACATGTTATTACATTTTTAAAATAAATCATTTTTCTCTTTAATGCTTTTATTTATGTTTTTTTACTTTAGTGAAGTAAGAAGTTTGCTTCTCTTTCAAAAATGATTTCAACAACAGTCCATGCACTGGCCCAAGGGAACTCAAAGCCCAGTTTACTTCTCTGACGGGCTAGCATGGTGTCCAGCCCAATTTTGAATAGATACCGTATGTTTAATGGAGGTTAAAACTTCTAATTTGAACTTATACAATATATTTCATTATACAATTTGTCACTTTAATGATCTTATACTATATTTGAAATTAAACATATAGGTCATGTTTGACTAACCGATATAGCATAAAAAATATGATATTATATAGTTTATTAACATATATGTTGTAATAAAATATAATTATGTAATATATTATTTTAATTGGTATGTTCATTACTGAAATTATATATCCAACAAATTTAAAGATCTCTTTTCAAGCATCTTGGCTTTTATTTATTTTCTATTTAGTATTTTTTTTTTCACATCCAAGCAATGCACTGCTTCAAAATGATGATACCAAGAGAAGGCCCTGACCTAGGCCCAAGGGCAGCTCAAGACCCAGTCTTTAAAATCTGGTGTAGGCCTAACACGACCAACTCAATGTACTTCTTCAAGAAAGATTATTTTAAAATTTAAGAGAATAAATTTTATTTTCCTAAGTTTCTATTCTAATTATTTATTCTTTTCTTCTCATTAAGCTATAAATTAATTTAACACTAAAAAACTCCTGAAAATTTGAATTTGTCCTTATGAAAGTAAACAACATATTTAATAAAAAAAATAACCTTGAGAGTTATGTGTTTCATATCTGGAATAGGACAATACATTGTAAGTGTTTGGATAGGAGACAAGGATGGAAAAAAATGTTGGAGGGTATTTTTATAAAAAAAGAATATTATGTTTTATGTTTTTATAAAAATACATATGTGAATTTTTTCTTTTTTTTTTAATTAAATAACCCTAAAATAGATAATAACCAAAAATAAAAACAAAAGATGGTGACCAACACGCCCAAAAGGTGAGGCCAAAAGCACATATGGGACTGGGGCTGTCATACTTCTCAACACAGGGGAGGAGGTAATTGATGAGTCAAAACATGGGCTTTTAACCACTTTGGCATTTAAGCTTGGACGATAAGCTCCAACCAACTATTCTCTAGAGGGCTCTATTGCAATTGCCGGAGCTTCAGTTCAGTGGCTCAGAGACAGCCTTGGTATAATAAGCACTGCAAGTGAGATAAAGAGGAATTAGCAGCAAAGGTTGATTCTTCGGGTGGGGTTTATTTTGTGCCAGCATTCAATGGTGGCGTGATGATGGGCGTGGGGTTTGCATCGGGATCACAAGATTTACAAACAAGTCTCACATTGCTCAAGCCGTAGGTAAAGGAGGTCCTAGATTCAATGCACAAGGATGCAGGGGAGAAGGGTGAGGTATTTCCAATTTATAAAAAAATTGGAATAATTTGTCATGCCTAAGAAGCTATAAAAAATTAAAGCAGTCCAGGTCAAAACATCTCGTTCAGGTATTTCCCCAAACACCTTACATGCATACTTAGAGCTCCCACATTTTGCATAAACATTAACCAACGAAGTCCACAAATGGGAATCCGGGTTTATCCCACTTTTTATCACCTGCCCATGAATAGCCTTCCCGTCATTTAAAGCACAACTCCTCAGCATCCTCGAATACCATCTTAGGCTCTCCTTGCTATCCAAATTCTCTTCTTTTCAACTGTTTCAGGAACCCTATTCCCCGACGTCTAATTGGGTCTATTGGGACTTGATAGTTTACTGGGTGTTTTCTGGAACCCATCCTGAAGCCGAACCGGCAAGTTCTGGGCATTGCCAAAAGCCCAATTTTCTTCACCTTTTCTATTTGTCATCCCTCCCCTTTTAAAAATAAATCAATTTTCTTCAACCCCCAATTGTTTATTGTTTTGTAGATATATAATTATTTCTACATTATTGAAATATATATTTTATCTTAGTTGAAGCTTTTATTGTAAAATTAGCATATTGAAACATGACAGGATATTGGTATTTATCTTAGTTGAAGCTTTTATTTGATATATTTTAGAATGATACTGTCACGAGACTTTATGCTATCAACATGACTAAGGGCACTGGCCCAAGGAAACTTTATGCCCAATCCTTAAAGTCAAGCCCAGCCTCTCACGTGTTGGCATGGTAACCATCTCTCATGCTTTGTAATAAATTATAATAATTATGTAATACATTTATCAATTATTATGATTAAACAAAGAGTGTTAGCCCATGACTTCATATTTGATATTTCAATGGTTGCTATTGCAGAGGATACTAACAAATTGGAAGATTATTTTACAATTCCCATATTATTACAAACAAATGTAAATGATAACTTAATGCTTCCTTGAATTATTTATTATTTTTTTTGTTTTTATTTTTTATTTTTCTAATGTGAACATGAAATTACTCAAATGCTAAAAAAATCTTAAAAGTTTCAATTTATCTATATAAAAGTAAACACCATACCTAATAAAGTAACCTCAAAAGTAATGTACTTAAGATATTAAATTAAAAAAAAATATAAAACAAAATAAAAATTGAAATTACAAACAAGGGATACTGAAATTTAAGCAAAGATAGACTTTAAATGATAACAATTATTTCACTAGTAAACACAAAGATGATTATTATTTGTATCACCATATTTGGTTCTATGCCAGAAACAAGTAGTGGTTAATTATACAAACATCATCCAAACTAAAAGTATCTAATTACACAAATATGCTAATAACTTGGAATGAGTATCAAAAGCAAAATAATAACGAAAATATATACATTCCTCAATAAAATTGAACCATCTTTGACGCCAATAAGGGTTGATGTAAAGGATGGCTGCAAATCCTAGCAATATCATGATATATGATGCAACAAAACTTGCAAAGAAAACAACATGATCGATATCATACCATTTTGCCTCACTTTCTTGAGAAGGTTGTGATGGTGAGTTTGGTGACTCAATACTTGTGTTGCATTTCCTCTTTAACATTGGCCCACAAAGAAAAGGATTATCTTCATAGCTGCTTTCACCAAATGTCCCAAATTGTTCTTTCATATCTGGAACTCTACCAGAGATGTTGTTGTGAGCCACATTGAACACCTCTAAAAAATTGAGTCCAATAAACTCTGGAGGAATTTCTCCACTCAGTTTATTATAAGAAAGGTCTAAGCTCTCTATTTGAGAAAGTTTGGAGAAACTCTTTGGAACGGAGCCCTTCAATTGATTATGAGACAAATTCAATGCCAAAATCGAACTTAGCATTCCAAGTTCACGAGGGATTTCACCTGTCAAGTTGTTACATGATAAGTCCAATCCAGACATGAAATCAAGGATGCCACCTCCGTAGGAGTTAGACCTGTTCTTGGTAACAAACTCAACTTCATCTACTTCATCACGGTGTGCCTCAGTAGAGAAAAATAAATATTTTACTAAGTAACCTGTATATATAGAGAAAAATGAATATGGATTAAACATCGGTTTATACACATTGTGCTCAGTTTTGAAGTCTCCAAATTGGATATGACCAAAGCATTTGGGAATTGACCCAGAAAAATTGTTGTTTGAAAGATCCATCAAGCTTATTTTAGTCAAATGACAAAGCTGATTTGGAATGAAACCACTTAAAAGGTTTCCTCTTAGCAAAAAAATCCTTAGCTCCAAAAGTCTAGAGATTGAATTGGGGATACTTCCAAATAACCTGTTGTCTCTGATATCCAAAGTCAATAGATTTGAGGAATTGAGAAAATCTCTGGGTATTAATCCTGTAAACATGTTCCCTTGCAAATGTAGATGCTTTAAATACTCTATGCTCTTCAAAGAAGGAAGAGATCCTGAAAGAGTGTTTTGAGAAACGTCAAGAAACTCCAACCGCTGCAATTGAGAAATCTCAGGTGGTAATTTGCCTTTAAAACTATTGTTGCCCAACACCAGTGTAGTCAAATCGGTCATGTTACCTATCCAGCTTGGAATTTCACCTGACATGTTGTTGTTGCTCACATCCAACACCCTTAACCAAGAGCTTCTGGAGATTACATTTGATAGTGTTCCTTTGAACTGATTATTGTCCAAATGCAAAAACTCTAACGAAGTCAAGTTAAAGTCCCTTGAAAATATTTCACCATGAAATTTATTATTTGATAATTTCAAAAACTCCAAATCTTTTGCCACAAGCAATTGCTTTGGTACTTCCCCTGAGAAACTATTAGCAGACAAATCCAACGACCATAAGGAACTCATTTCGGCTATTGAGGATGGGAGAATACCTTCAAAACCGTTGTTGGACAAATTTAGATGCTCAATATTTGGAATCATATTGGCCACATTTTGTTGAAGTTCCCCAACAAGTCGGTTGTCTGAGATATCCAATGAAGTGATACGACTATTAGGTCTGAGGGGAAGTAGTTGACCCATTAAAGAGTTATTCCTCAGGACTAGATATTCTAGTCTCGTATTGTTTTCAAGTAGCCAATTGGGGAAACTTCCAGTCAAGTTATTATGGGAGAGATCAACCACGGTTAATCTGAATTGGTATCGAAGAAAACCAGGAAAGTCACCGATGAGCTTATAGTTGGATAGCACAAGCACTTTCAACTGAAACAGGGGAACCCAACCAACTGGATATTCAGTTTCTATCTCAAATTTGTTGTTATCACTTCCATGTATGACCACTTGAAGGTTGGAGTGATTAGCAAAAGAGTTGAAAGAGAATGGACCCTCAAAAAGATTATAACTGAGATCGATGTACTCCAGGGATGTGAGACTAGGCAAGAGAGAAGAAGAAACATTTCCAGAGAATAGGTTGTGAGAAAGATCCAATAACCTCAGAGATGTTAAATTATTCAAACATGGAGGAAGGATCCCTTGGAAGAAGTTGGAATTAAGATCCAACTCTTGAAGCTTGTTCAGTTGGCAAAAGCCTACAAAAGAGAATAAGACATGCAACCAATCATCTCCTCGTCTTGTCAATGCCCCCAAACTTACAACTAGCTATTACTTACAGTTGATGAGGTCTTTATGAATTAAGAATAAAGTTTTTCATTAAATACCAAAAATTAATAGACATGCATGACTTAATTGGCATAAAGAACAAACAAGATGTTAAAAAAGAAAATAGAAAAACTTGTAATCATAGTATATGTACCTTGATTTGGTAAGGAACCATTGAGTTGATTTCCAGCTAGAGATAAAGACTTGAGAGAAGACATCAATCTTATAGACGATGGAAGGATCCCACTAAATGAATTATAACTCAAGTCCAATATCTCCAAATTGCTTAAGCTTGCAAAATCTATCAAAAAAAAAAATCAAAATAACTAATGTAATAAAAGTTATTGTTCTTAAATCACAATAAATTAAAATGATTTAAACAAACTACCTTAAAAAATTATCAAAACCTATCATTTTATCTTTTCTCATACCAAACTGGGAAAATGCATTCGTCTTATAAACTAGAGCACGTTGTCTATCTTTCCATAAAAGTATCTAAATTTCCAATGACTTTATTTTATCTTATTTTTATCATTTATCATATTCAACAATGACTATAATATTTAAGATCTTCTTAAATAATAATCTTTTACTCTAAAAATTATTCTTCCTTGAATCAGTTTTCTCCACATTATTGAGTTTTTTAAATCCATAAAAAGAAAGATAAACATAAATGATGTTAGGAGATTTTTTAAGTGATTTAGTATTATAGTCTAGAGATCAAGTTGTTTTTTTTTCCTTTCCTTGAATTTTCATTGAAAGAATTTTTATTCAAATTTTGTACCAAACAAACCAATCTCATTATACTTACTCTCAAAAAATTAAATTTCCTTAATTTTTTGTTACCAGTTGCATTGTTTCTCTATAAATCTATGTAACTCTTCATTAAAGTTTAAAGTACTTGAAAAGCAATAAGAAAAAAGAAAAAAAATAGAGTAAAGAAAAATACATTTTTTAAAACTTTCTTTTACCTTTTTATTCTTTAGAATTTTTTTATGGGCATGAAATAATTTTCCTAATTCCTTGCTTTTTCCTTATTTTGTTTTCCTTACTTTTTTCATAGTTACCTGCAATTAGTTGTTCCTCATTGTTAATGAGGTCATTTATGAATTATAAACATTGGTAACTATGAATGTTGTAAAGATTCATTAAGAACAAACACATGCTTATAAAATTTAAAAAGCAAGTTATTTATTTCTACCTTACATTAACTATGACAACTCGTTTTTACAATACTTATCTTCTCTAATCTATATGAAACAAACAAATCATTACATATGTACCTTGATTTTGTAAAGAACCATTGAGGTGATTTCCAGCCAAGGATAAAGATTTGAGATGAGACATCAATCTTATAGATGATGGAATAATCCCACTCAAGGAATTATAACTCAAATCTAGTATCTCCAAATTGCTTAAGCTTGCAAAAGCTGTGAAAAGAAAATTAAAATAGCTAGTGTAAGAAAATGCATTGTTCTTAAATACAAATGAAATAAGACGTTTGCTACTTTAAAAAAATGACCAAAACCTACAATTTTATTTTTTTATACCTAACTAAAGAAATGCATTGTTTTCATAAACTAGAGCACTTGTCCACTTTTCTATAAAAGTACCTAAATTCCCAACAAATATTTTTAACATTATCTATTCAATGGTGATTATAATATTTATAATCTTCTTCAACAGTAAACTTTTACTTCAAATTATTGATTTTTTCAAATCCATAAAAAGAAAGATGAACATAAATGATGTTAGGAGACTTTTTAAAAGATTTAGTATTATTATCTATACATAAAAATGTTTTTTCCTTTCCTTGAATTTTCATTGAAAGAATTTTTATTCAAATTTGTATCAAATGAAGCAATATGATTAGACTTAGTTTCAAAAATTCAATTTCCTTGATTTTTTTCTTATCTATGATCCACATTTCTCCTTAAATCTAACTCCTAATTAAAAATTAATTTTCTTTTAAAGTATGATTCACTCCTAAAAAGTAGGAGGAAAAAGAATAAATAAATAAATAATTTTCGTATATTTGGATAAAATACAAAAAAAAAAGTAAGAAAAATTCAAACTAATTAAATAAATAATAAAAAATTTCTTCCTTATTTATCTTAGGATATGTTCACTATGAAGAAAGTTTGAGGCAAAAGAAATAAAGTAGGGGGAAAAAAAAAAGAATGAAAGAAAAAAAAATAAAAAAAAGAACTACAAAATAATTTTCTTGTTTGGTTGTCCATAGCAAAATGAAAGCAAAGAAATCAAATTTTTGAAAAATACATTTTTTTTAAAACATTCTTTTACCTTTTAATTCTTTAGAATTTTTTTTTTATGGGGATGAAATCATTTTCCTAATTCCTTGCTTTTCCCTCATTTTGTTTTCCTTACTATTCCCATGGTTACCTACAATTAGTTGTTCCTCACTGTTAATGAGGTCTTTATGAATTATAAACTTTGGTAACTCTGAATGTTGTAAAGATTCATTAAGAACAAACACATGCTTATATAATTTAGAAGGCAAGTTACTTATTTCTACCTTACATTAACTATGACAACTCTTTTTTTTTTACAATATTTATCTTCTTTAATCTATATGAAACAAACAAATCATTACATATGTACCTTGATTTTGTAAATAACCATTGAGGTGATTTGCAGCCAAGGATAAAGATTTGAGATGAGACATCAATCTTATAGATGATGGAATAATCCCAGTTAAGGAATTATAACTCAAATCTAGTATCTCCAAATTGCTTAAGCTTGCAAAATCTGTCAAAAGAAAATTAAAATAACTAGTGTAAGAAAATGCATTGTTCTTAAATACAAATGAAATAAAACGTTTGCTACTTTAAAAAAATGACCAAAACCTACAATTTTATTTTTTTATACCTAACTAAAGAAATGCATTGTTTTCATAAACTAGAGCACTTGTCCACTTTTCTATAAAAGTACCTAAATTCCCAACAAATATTTTTAACATTATCTATTCAATGGTGATTATAATATTTATAATCTTCTTCAACAGTAAACTTTTACTTCAAATTATTGATTTTTTCAAATCCATAAAAAGAAAGATGAACATAAATGATGTTAGGAGACTTTTTAAAAGATTTAGTATTATTATCTATACATAAAAATGTTTTTTCCTTTCCTTGAATTTTCATTGAAAGAATTTTTATTCAAATTTGTATCAAATGAAGCAATATGATTAGACTTAGTTTCAAAAATTCAATTTCCTTGATTTTTTTCTTATCTATGATCCACATTTCTCCTTAAATCTAACTCCTAATTAAAAATTAATTTTCTTTTAAAGTATGATTCACTCCTAAAAAGTAGGAGGAAAAAGAATAAATAAAGAAATAATTTTCGTATATTTGGATCAAATACAAAAAAAAAAGTAAGAAAAATTCAAACTAATTAAATAAATACTAAAAAATTTCTTCCTTATTTATCTTAGGATATGTTCACTATGAAGAAAGTTTGAGGCAAAAGAAATAAAGTAGGGGGAAAAAAAAAAGAATGAAAGAAAAAAAAATAAAAAAAAGAACTACAAAATAATTTTCTTGTTTGGTTGTCCATAGCAAAATGAAAGCAAAGAAATCAAATTTTTGAAAAATACATTTTTTTTAAAACATTCTTTTACCTTTTAATTCTTTAGAATTTTTTTTTATGGGGATGAAATCATTTTCCTAATTCCTTGCTTTTCCCTCATTTTGTTTTCCTTACTATTCCCATGGTTACCTACAGTTAGTTGTTCCTCACTGTTAATGAGGTCTTTATGAATTATAAACTTTGGTAACTCTGAATGTTGTAAAGATTCATTAAGAACAAACACATGCTTATATAATTTAGAAGGCAAGTTACTTATTTCTACCTTACATTAATTATGACAACTCTTTTTTTTTTTTTACAATATTTATCTTCTTTAATCTATATGAAACAAACAAATCATTACATATGTACCTTGATTTTGTAAAGAACCATTGAGGTGATTTGCAGCCAAGGATAAAGACTTGAGATGAGACATCAATCTTATAGATGATGGAATAATCCCAGTTAAGGAATTATAACTCAAATCTAGTATCTCCAAATTGCTTAAGCTTGCAAAATCTGTCAAAAGAAAATTAAAATAACTAGTGTAAGAAAAGGCGTTGTTCTTAAATACAAAATGAAATAAGACGTTTGCTACTTTAAATAAATGACCAAAACCGATAGTTTTATTTTTTTATACCTAACTAAAGAAATGCATTGTTTTCATAAACTAGAACACTTGTCCACTTTTCTATAAAAGTACCTAAATTCCCAACAAATATTTTTAACATTATCTATTCAACGGTGATTATAATATTTATAATCTTCTTCAACAGTAAACTTTTACTTCAAATTATTGATTTTTTCAAATCCATAAAAAGAAAGATGAACATAAATGATGTTAGGAGATTTTTTAAAAGATTTAGTATTATTATCTATACATAAAAATGTTTTTTCCTTTCCTTGAATTTTCATTGAAAGAATTTTTATTCAAATTTGTATCAAATGAAGCAATATGATTAGACTTAGTTTCAAAAATTCAATTTCCTTAATTTTTTTATTATCTATGATCCACGTTTCTCCTTAAATCTAACTTCTAATTAAAAATTAATTTTCTTTTAAAGTATGATTCACTCCTAAAAAGTAGGAGGAAAAAGAATAAATAAAGAAATAATTTTCGTATATTTGGATAAAATACAAAAAAAAAGTAAGAAAAATTCAAACTAATTAAATAAATACTAAAAAATTTCTTCCTTATTTATCTTAGGCTATGTTCACTATGAAGAAAGTTTGAGGCAAAAGAAATAAAGTAGGGGGAAAAAAAAAGAGAATGAAAGAATTTTTTTTTTTTTTTAAAAAAAAAGAACTACAAAATAATTTTCTTGTTTGGTTGTCCATAGCAAAATGAAAGCAAAGAAATCAAATTTTTGAAAAATACATTTTTTTTAAAACTTTCTTTTACCTTTTTATTCTTTAGAATTTTTTTTTTATGGGGATGAAATCATTTTCCTAATTCCTTGCTTTTCCCTCATTTTGTTTTCCTTACTTTTCCCATGGTTACCTACAGTTAGTTGTTCCTCACTGTTAATGAGGTCTTTATGAATTATAAACTTTGGTAACTCTGAATGTTGTAAAGATTCATTAAGAACAAACACATGCTTATAAAATTTAAAAAGCAAGTTATTTATTTCTACCTTACATTAACTATGACAACTCGTTTTTACAATACTTATCTTCTCTAATCTATATGAAACAAACAAATCATTACATATGTACCTTGATTTTGTAAAGAACCATTGAGGTGATTTGCAGCCAAGGATAAAGACTTGAGATGAGACATCAATCTTATAGATGATGGAATAAGCCCACTCAAGGAATTATAACTCAAATCTAGTATCTCCAAATTGCTTAAGCTTGCAAAAGCTGTGAAAAGAAAATTAAAATAGCTAGTGTAAGAAAATGCCTTGTTCTTAAATACAAATGAAATAAGACGTTTGCTACTTTAAAAAAATGACCAAAACCTACAATTTTATTTTTTTATACCTAACTAAAGAAATGCATTGTTTTCATAAACTAGAGCACTTGTCCACTTTTCTATAAAAGTACCTAAATTCCCAACAAATATTTTTAACATTATCTATTCAATGGTGATTATAATATTTATAATCTTCTTCAACAGTAAACTTTTACTTCAAATTATTGATTTTTTCAAATCCATAAAAAGAAAGATGAACATAAATGATGTTAGGAGACTTTTTAAAAGATTTAGTATTATTATCTATACATAAAAATGTTTTTTCCTTTCCTTGAATTTTCATTGAAAGAATTTTTATTCAAATTTGTATCAAATGAAGCAATATGATTAGACTTAGTTTCAAAAATTCAATTTCCTTGATTTTTTTCTTATCTATGATCCACATTTCTCCTTAAATCTAACTCCTAATTAAAAATTAATTTTCTTTTAAAGTATGATTCACTCCTAAAAAGTAGGAGGAAAAAGAATAAATAAAGAAATAATTTTCGTATATTTGGATAAAATACAAAAAAAAGTAAGAAAAATTCAAACTAATTAAATAAATAATAAAAAATTTCTTCCTTATTTATCTTAGGCTATGTTCACTATGAAGAAAGTTTGAGGCAAAAGAAATAAAGTAGGGGGAAAAAAAAAAAAGAATGAAAGAAAAAAAATAAAAAAAAGAACTACAAAATAATTTTCTTGTTTGGTTGTCCATAGCAAAATGAAAGCAAAGAAATCAAATTTTTGAAAAATACATTTTTTTTTAAAACATTCTTTTACCTTTTAATTCTTTAGAATTTTTTTTTATGGGGATGAAATCATTTTCCTAATTCCTTGCTTTTCCCTCATTTTGTTTTCCTTACTATTCCCATGGTTACCTACAGTTAGTTGTTCCTCACTGTTAATGAGGTCTTTATGAATTATAAACTTTGGTAACTCTGAATGTTGTAAAGATTCATTAAGAACAAACACATGCTTATATAATTTAGAAGGCAAGTTACTTATTTCTACCTTACATTAATTATGACAACTCTTTTTTTTTTTTACAATATTTATCTTCTTTAATCTATATGAAACAAACAAATCATTACATATGTACCTTGATTTTGTAAAGAACCATTGAGGTGATTTGCAGCCAAGGATAAAGACTTGAGATGAGACATCAATCTTATAGATGATGGAAGAATCCCAGTTAAGGAATTATAACTCAAATCTAGTATCTCCAAATTGCTTAAGCTTGCAAAATCTGTCAAAAGAAAATTAAAATAACTAGTGTAAGAAAAGGCGTTGTTCTTAAATACAAATGAAATAAGACGTTTGCTACTTTAAAAAAATGACCAAAACCTACAATTTTATTTTTTTATACCTAACTAAAGAAATGCATTGTTTTCATAAACTAGAGCACTTGTCCACTTTTCTATAAAAGTACCTAAATTCCCAACAAATATTTTTAACATTATCTATTCAATGGTGATTATAATATTTATAATCTTCTTCAACAGTAAACTTTTACTTCAAATTATTGAATTTTTCAAATCCATAAAAAGAAAGATGAACATAAATGATGTTAGGAGACTTTTTAAAAGATTTAGTATTATTATCTATACATAAAAATGTTTTTTCCTTTCCTTGAATTTTCATTGAAAGAATTTTTATTCAAATTTGTATCAAATGAAGCAATATGATTAGACTTAGTTTCAAAAATTCAATTTCCTTGATTTTTTTCTTATCTATGATCCACATTTCTCCTTAAATCTAACTCCTAATTAAAAATTAATTTTCTTTTAAAGTATGATTCACTCCTAAAAAGTAGGAGGAAAAAGAATAAATAAAGAAATAATTTTCGTATATTTGGATAAAATACAAAAAAAAAGTAAGAAAAATTCAAACTAATTAAATAAATACTAAAAAATTTCTTCCTTATTTATCTTAGGCTATGTTCACTATGAAGAAAGTTTGAGGCAAAAGAAATAAAGTAGGGGGAAAAAAAAAGAATGAAAGAAAAAAAATAAAAAAAAGAACTACAAAATAATTTTCTTGTTTGGTTGTCCATAGCAAAATGAAAGCAAAGAAATCAAATTTTTGAAAAATACATTTTTTTTAAAAACATTCTTTTACCTTTTAATTCTTTAGAATTTTTTTTATGGGGATGATATCATTTTCCTAATTCCTTGCTTTTGCCTCATTTTGTTTTCCTTACTTTTCCCATGGTTACCTACAATTAGTTGTTCCTCACTGTTAATGAGGTCTTTATGAATTATAAACTTTGGTAACTCTGAATGTTGTAAAGATTCATTAAGAACAAACACATGCTTATATAATTTAGAAGGCAAGTTACTTATTTCTACCTTACATTAATTATGACAACTGTTTTTTTTTTTTTTACAATATTTATCTTCTTTAATCTATATGAAACAAACAAATCATTACATATGTACCTTGATTTTGTAAAGAACCATTGAGGTGATTTGCAGCCAAGGATAAAGACTTGAGATGAGACATCAATCTTATAGATGATGGAATAATCCCAGTTAAGGAATTATAACTCAAATCTAGTATCTCCAAATTGCTTAAGCTTGCAAAATCTGTCAAAAGAAAATTAAAATAACTAGTGTAAGAAAAGGCGTTGTTCTTAAATACAAAATGAAATAAGACGTTTGCTACTTTAAATAAATGACCAAAACCGATAGTTTTATTTTTTTATACCTAACTAAAGAAATGCATTGTTTTCATAAACTAGAACACTTGTCCACTTTTCTATAAAAGTACCTAAATTCCCAACAAATATTTTTAACATTATCTATTCAATGGTGATTATAATATTTATAATCTTCTTCAACAGTAAACTTTTACTTCAAATTATTGATTTTTTCAAATCCATAAAAAGAAAGATGAACATAAATGATGTTAGGAGATTTTTTAAAAGATTTAGTATTATTATCTATACATAAAAATGTTTTTTCCTTTCCTTGAATTTTCATTGAAAGAATTTTTATTCAAATTTGTATCAAATGAAGCAATATGATTAGACTTAGTTTCAAAAATTCAATTTCCTTAATTTTTTTTCTTATCTATGATCCACATTTCTCCTTAAATCTAACTCCTAATTAAAAATTAATTTTCTTTTAAAGTATGATTCACTCCTAAAAAGTAGGAGGAAAAAGAATAAATAAAGAAATAATTTTCGTATATTTGGATAAAATACAAAAAAAAAGTAAGAAAAATTCAACTAATTAAATAAATACTAAAAATTTTCTTCCTTATTTATCTTAGGCTATGTTCACTATCAAGAAAGTTTGAGGCAAAATAAATAAAGTAGGGGAAAAAAAAAAGAGAATGAAAGAAATTTTTTTTTTTTTTTAAAAAGAACTACAAAATAATTTTCTTGTTTGGTTGTCCATAGCAAAATGAAAGGAAAGACATCAAATTTTTGAAAAATACATTTTTTTAAAACTTTATTTTAACTTTTTATTCCTTAGAATTTTTTAATGGGGATGAAATCATTTTCCTAATTCCTTGCTTTTCCCTCATTTTGTTTTCCTTACTTTTTCCATAGTTACCTACAATTAGTTGTTCCTCATTGTTAATGAGGTCTTTATGAATTATAAACATTGGTAACTATGAATGTTGTAAAGATTCATTAAGAACAAACACATGCTTATAAAATTTAAAAAGCAAGTTATTTATTTCTAGCTTATATTAACTATGACAACTCATTTTTACAATATTTATCTGCTCTAATCTATATGAAACAAACAAATCATAACATACGTAGCTTGATTTTGTAAAGAACCATTGAGGTGATTTCTAGCCAAGGATAAAGACTTGAGATGAGACATCAATCTTATAGATGATGGAATAATCCCATTTAAGGAATTATAACTCAAATCTAGTATCTCCAAATTGCTTAAGTTTGCAAAATCTGTCAAAAGAAAATTAAACTAACTAGTGTAAGAAATGACATTGTTCTTAAATGCAAGCGTTTGCTACTTTTAAAAAATGACCAAAACCTATCTTTTTTTTTTCTTTTTTTTATACCAAACTAAAGAAATGCATGTTTTTTATAAACTAGAACACTTGTCCACTTTTCTATAAAAGTATCTAAATTCCCTACAAATATTTTTACCATTATCTATTCAATGGTGATTATAATATTTATAATCTTCTTAAATAGTAAACTTTTCCTTCAAATTATTGAGTTTTTCAAATCCATAAAAAGAAAGATGAACATAAATGATTTTAGGAGATTTTTTAAAAGATTTAGGATTATTATCTATACATAAAAATGTTTTTTCCTTTCCTTGAATTATGAATTTGTTACTAACTATGCCCAAAATTATGAATTTGTTAGGGTTTTATGGAGCCTATGAAAGGAAAAAATTGCTAAATTGAATGAAGGAAACATAGTTATAGCATATCTAAGGTTCGAATGTTATGGTTATTGTTATGGTTATGTCATATTCATTGATAATCATGTTAATTGATTTTTTTTTTTAAAGTTTTCTATTACTTTTGAAAATAATAGTTATATCAAACATGTTGTACATGCTCGAAGCATCTAATTGGAACTTGAAAGTTGAAACGATGACTGAGACTACTTTATATGAAATTTTATGACATTACAAAAGAAAAGTAACTAATGAGAAGAATTTGTTGGTCAATTTGATAGTTAATTTAATAACAAAATATCATAAGCTTTTTTAACAAGTTAATGAAGTACCTTGCACTAATTGAAAGCTTTCCAAATCATTATAGCTTAGATCCAATACTTCCAAGTTTCTCAAACTAGCTAATTATGCATAAATTAATATGAATGAAAAGAGAGATTAATTAAGAAACATTAAAATTTAGAAATATATTGTACTTAATTTCAAAAAAACAATATAGATATGCAATATGCCTTGGATAGGAAAAGATCCATTCAGTCCTATGCGGCAAAGAACCAGTGTCTTGAGTGATGTTATTGCGCCCAAAGATTTTATGACACTTTTGTCAAATTCATTACCACTAATGGCCAAGATCTCCAATTTCTTTAAACTCAACAATCCTTTAAATCTAGTAAAAAAATAATAATATAATTTTAATCAAATGCATGTAATTGTAAGTTGTGATCTTTATACATGTATTTGTAAGTTCATATATGTGTGTGATGTCCAAATTCCTCATTCAATTTTTTGCCTTTTGTGTTGAAATGTTACAAATAAAATGGTCTATAGAGCTTGAAAGAGCTTTTGTGATCTTTGTGAATTTAACATGAAAATTCATGCTTTGTGCCCCTTTAATATGAATCCTAACTCCATAAGGAAAACTATCTTCTCAACTTAAAATTTTGTATACATTTCTAATAGGTTTAATTGATCAAAGTTTGTCCATGTTGGTGGGTTGTGGATGGATGGAAATGCACATATGCTCATGGGTTGGGCTTTACTTAGCCCAGTGTCAAACCAACTAGACTACATTTTAAAATGGTAAGGCATGGGCCCTACCTAAGGCTAGGTTATTTAGGCTCCATTAGAAAGATGTGTTTCCATGAGTTGGGCTTGTCATTTAGGCTCAGGTCATCTAGTTACGTTAAATATAGGGATTAGCCCTAATTGAGGTTCTTGTTAGAGTCAAATTTTATGATCTTTCATAAACCGAGCACTATCAATTGGAAATATTGGAAACCAAGACAGAAACGACCACCAAAATACCACTGACTTGGTTAAGTATTACATGATTGTATAAATAATAATGGTGCATGTATATCTTAGGGTAATTTTTATATTTAGGAGGGTATTCCTTTTTCAGTTTCAGCAAAAATATTTTATTTCCCTTGAAAAGTCATTGTGAACCTTGAATAATGCAAACTTCTCTACAATTTCCATTATTATTTACTAGAAATGAATTTAAATCATTCAAAATAAGTGAAATAAGTTTGTAGTAGCATATAAAAATAATTTATTAATTTTAAATCTATTTTATTTTACTTCATTTTTTCTTTTCTTCTAATTTTCTTCTTTATTTTCTTTTACTCATATTTTATGTGAACCAAACATACTATAAGGTTATGTTTGCTTCTTGAAAAGTATTAAGAAAGGAAAAAAAATATTAAAGAAAATGATTTTATCATGTTTGGTTGTATTGTAGAAAATATCAAGTAAAAGAAAATATAATAAAAAATAATTAGAAACTTATGCATTTTCAAATCTTTCATCTTTATATTGAAGAATTAAAATAAGTGAAACAAGTTTAAAGTAACATATAAAAATAATTTATTCACTTTAATCAATTTTATATTTTTCTTCACTTTTTTTTTTCTTTTAATTTTCCTCTCTACTTTCTTTTCCTTTCATTTTCCCTCAAATTTTTTGAAA
The DNA here is from genome assembly GCF_030704535.1 of Vitis vinifera. Classification (NCBI taxonomy): domain Eukaryota; kingdom Viridiplantae; phylum Streptophyta; class Magnoliopsida; order Vitales; family Vitaceae; genus Vitis; species Vitis vinifera. Next base: position 14,579,045 of record NC_081813.1, read on the forward strand.
ACCAAACATAGCATAAAAGTATTTTATGTGTGTGTGTGTGTGTTGTAAGACAATTTTAAAATACTTATGAAACTATAACAATATTATACATGTAAGTATTTATTGATAATCAAGTTGATTAATTCATAGAAAAAAAGTTTTCAATTACTTATGAAAATGTTAGTTATATCAAACATCTTGTGCATGCTTGATGCTTGTTGATTAATCTTACCTTTAATTTAATAACAAAATATCATAAGTTTTTTTAGCAAGTTAATCAAGTACCTTGCACTAGTTGAAAGCTTTCCAAATTATTGTAGCTTAGATCTAACACTTTCAAAATTTTCAAACTAGCTAATTTTGCGTCAAATATGAATCAAAAGAGAGATGCAATTGTTGGCTAATATCATTAATTTAATAACAAAATAACATAAGTTTTTTTAGCAAGTTAACGAAGTACCTTGTTCTAATTGAAAGCTTTCCAAATGATTGTAGCTTAGATCTAGCACTTTCAAATTTCTCAAACTAGCTAATTTTACATCAAATATGAATCAAAACAGAGATGAAATTGTTAGCTAATATTGTTAATTTAATAACAAAATATCATAAGTTTTTTTAGTAAGTTAATGAAGTACCTTGCACTAGTTGAAAGCTTTCTAAATCATTATAGCTTAGATCCAACACTTCCAAATTTCTCGAACTAGCTAACTCTACAACAAATATGAATCAAAAGAGAGATTAACTAAGGAACATTAAAGGTTAGAAATATATTATACTTAATTTCAAAGAAACAATGTGGACACATAACATGCCTTGAATAGGAAAAGATCCATCCAGTCCCATGCTGCGAATAGCTAATGTCTTGAGTGATGTTATTGCGCCCAAAGATTTTAAGGCACTTTTGTCAAACTCATTACCACTTATGTCCAAGATCTCCAATTTCTTTAAACTTGATAACCCTTTAAATCCTGTAAAATAGAGTAATATAATTTTAATTAGAAGCATGTAATTACAAGTTGAGATCTTCATACTTAAATTTGTAAGCTTACATGTCTTTAATATAAGAATATGTATCCAAATTTCTAATTCAATTTTGTGATTTTTGTGTTTAAATGTTAGAAATAAAAAAAGTCCATAGAGCTTCAAAGAGCTTTTGTGATCTTTGTGAATTTAAACATGAAATTTTTCATTCTTTGTGCCCCTATAATATGAATCCTAACTAAATAAGGGAAATTATTTTCTAAATTAAAGTTTTTTATATTCATTTTAACATTGTATGTAGAATCCATCTAATAGGTTTAATTGAATAAATTTTGTCCTTGAAAATGTCATATGAATAGGTTGTGGATGGGTGGAATTTGGAAATGCGTAGATGGTCATAGGTTGGGCTTTACTTTGTTCATTGTTAAACTAGCCCGACATCAACTTAAAACAATAAGGTCTAGGCCCTACCCAAGGCTAAGTTTTTTTTTTGGGGTGAAAATGTGAAATTCTGAATATGGTGATTCCTTATTTGAAAGCAATAGTCAAATTTTATTATCACCTTTCTTTAACCAATCTCTATCAATTTGGAAAATGGAAATTAGGCCTTTTAGGAATGGAAGATAAAGAAAGAAAATTTAGCATAAAGGATAAGGATATGGGAGCCTAGGTGTTCCTATTAATTAATAACTGCGAAATTGCTCACTCTAAGTGGGTTGGGTACGAGATGATGGCATAAATAACAAGTATGCTTATATATATAAGTCTAATGTAATCTATAATATTTCAAAACAATAATTTTTAAATATTAATTTACATTTTAAATTTTAATGATTAGTAGTTGTTCTCATATTAAATTCAATAGTTATTAGTGACCATTTGGTCTCCACCTGAACACTTTTAAGAACATATGCTAGTAGTTCCTTTAGAATGTTTGGAGTATAAGTGAAAAGAAATTTTAAAAGTGAGAGGTAACATACCTTCATTCTCAATAAACCCATCAAATGAGTTTGCAGACAAATTTAGATGGTGAAGTTCTTCAAAAGGAAGGAATAGGGAGACATTTAGTAACCAGAATTTGACATTTTCATAATAGTACCAATTGACTTCCAACATATTTTGTTGTTGCCTTATATCATTGAGGGAAAGCTTCTTAACTCGACCTGTGGTGGGATTGCATATAACTCGCTCCCAGTTACAACAGTCACTAATGTTGTTATCTATCCATGAAGGGAGAAGAAAATCTGCATGCCCATCATTCAATTTCAGAAAAGCCTTAAATTCAAGCAAACCCATCTTCTCTTCTTCAATGCAACCTTTGCATCCACATATTTGAACCAAGAGTAGTATAAAAACCCACATCAAATATTTAGATGACAAACTCTCCATTGAGAGTTCAAACATGAAGTACATAAGAAAGACACTACTAAATTGCTCTTGATGTACAAATAGATGAAGAGTATTTAATCTAGTTGGTTCATCGTTCTTGCCTACAAATTGTCTTGACTAGTTGTTTGATAGGGCCCACCATGGATGCTAAAGTCTATATTCTATTCAAAAAGGCTATTTATGAGGAAAGAAATTGTGATAGATACAAATTATAGGGAAGACTTGGTCTCACTTTAATATGTGCCACATGTTTAAAGGATAGAGTCTTTCAAACTAAAATTTTCTTGTGAGATTCAATGAACTCATGATGTTGATGTTAATATCAAATTTAAGAGTCTTTATTTACCAATTTAACAGCGGTAAAGTTAAACTAACTTTATTCAATTGTTTAATTTGTTGATTTTATTTCTATTTCTTTTACAAAATAAAAATAATGAAGTGAAAAATAAACAATAAATTTTTTTTAATAGATGTGAAAATTTATTAAAATAGAAAAAATAAAGAAATTAATTTCATATCAAATGCTCTCTTGATCTTGAATATCTTTTTAAGTATGTTAACTTCTTTTAATATTAAAAGATCTTACAAATATCAATTATTAATTCAAATAAAATACTAAATTAAATAAAAAAACTAAATGTTTTTCAACTACATATATTTTATAATTGTCTTTTAACAAATAAGTTCTTATTTATTGAAATGATAATTTAGTAAAAAATAAAACTCAATTAATAATTTTGCATCTATAACAATATATTGTACAAAATTTTATCATATAATAAATAAATTATTCATATTTTTTAGTAAAAAAAAAAAAAACTTTACCAAATATTGTCACCTAAGACCTCATACAATATGGAGAGATTGTACTTTCAAATGAAGAGTATACATATTAAATTAATGATATTCTTTCTAGGTGTAAAACAAAAAGTTCTTAATTTTGGTGATATTTCTAATATCTTAATATCTCAGTAGCCTTTAAGAAAATGATCCACTTCCAACACCACACACTACAAATACACTATCTATAAATATTTGTAAAAGGGCTAAATTTTAGTCCATACCCCCTAAGATTTAGTACAAATACATTAAATCATCATTGGTTTTAAATTTCATTAGTTGGAACTTCCATGAATGCATTTCATCTATATAAATTGTTTTTAAAGAATTGTTGAACTTATATACTTTAAATATTTTTACCTACAATTCTTCTAAAAAAATAAAATTTAAAAACAAATTACTTCTAAAAGACAAATTTGAAACCATTGTTGGTTAAGTATATTTACCGAGTGAAATTAACTTATTTGTAAAATGATTGATAATATAAAATACCAATGAATATGGAATTGTAGGACCACTAGACATGAAGGATTTGAAAGTTTCAATAATAAAAGAAAATCCTTTGAATTAAAAAAAAAACTATCCTATAAAAAAAAATACGATGATTTTTCCAATCAATCAATATCTTATATAGTTGTCATAATTGAGAAAACTAGATAGAAATAATTGTAAATGATACTTTAAGAAAGTGATATAAAGCTTATGAGTAGCTAATGAGTTGTGAGACCACTAATATATATATGTATATATTCTTTTTAAAATTTTAATTATATATATATATATATGTATTTTTATTTTTATTTTTACTTTTTTTAGCAAAGTTATTCTAATACTATTTTAAAAGATTTATCAAACTATGTCAATACCATACATGTAGGGATTCATTGATAATCAAGTACATTTATATAAAAAAAAAATATATATTCAATTGCTTGATAAAATATTACTTATATCAAATATTTTGCACATGTTTGATGCATCTAATTTGAACTTGAAAATTTGTAAGATGACTTAGCCTACTTATCTTCGTCGATGCAACCTTTGCATCCACATATTTGAACCAAGACTAGAATGAAAACCCATGTCAAATTTTTAGATAAAGAACTCCCCATTGAAAGTCTAGAAATGAGATACATAAGAAAGACACTACTAAATTACCCTTAATATGCAAATAGATGAAGAGTACTTAATCTAGTTGGTACATCATTCTTGCCCATGAGTTGTCTTGACTAGTAGTTTGATAGGCCCCACCATGCATGCTAAAGTCTATATTCTATTCAAAAAGGCTATTCATTAGGAAAGAAATTGCGATAGATACAAATTATAGGGAAGACTTGGTCTCACTTTAATATGTGCCACATGTTTAAAGGATGAAAATTTTCAAACTAAAATTTTCTTGTGAGATTCAATGAAGTCATGATGTTCATGTTAATATCAAATCTAAGAGTCTTCATTTACCAATTTATCGGTGGCAAAATTAAACTAACTTAATTCAATTGTTTAATTTGTTGATTTTATTTCTATTTCTTTTATAAAATAAAAATATTGAAGTGAAAAATAAACAATAAATTCTTTTTAATGGATGTAAAAATTTATTTAAATAGAAAAAATAAATAAATAAATTTCATATCAAATACTCTCTTGATTTTGAATGTCTTTTTAAGTATGTTGACTTCTTTTAATATTAAAAGATCTTAAAAATATCAATTATTAATTCAAATAAAATACTAAATTAGATATAAAAAGCTTTTTTTTTTCAATTGCATATATTTTATAATTGTCTTTTTATAGATAAGTTCTTATTTATTGAAATGATAATTTAGTAAAAAATAAGACTCAATTAATATATTATTGTCTTTTAACAAATAAGTTCTTATAATAATATATATTTACAAAATTTTATCATATAATAAATATATTATTTATATTTTGTAGTAAACAAAAAAAAACTTCACCTAATATTGTTACCTAGCTACGACTTCATACAATATGGAGAGACTATACTTTCAAGTGAAGAGTGTATATGTATATATATATATATATATATATATATATATATATATATATATATTAAATTAATGATATTCTTTTTAGGTGTAAAACAAAAAGTTCAAAACTTGTTAAGAAATTTTATTATTGAATAAATAACTTACTGGCTTATGAATAGCCCTACAAAGATAAATCAAACATAATTGAAAGTAATCCATGTTTAACAATCCTAGAAATGTGGTCTATGACTAAAGAATAGATCAAACTAAACAACACATCCCTTATCAATAAGGAATACAAACAAATCAGTAACAAACTACCTAAAACAAATACTTTAATAAAACTTTGGCAATATTTCCAATATCTTAGAGGCCTTTAAGAAAATGGTCAACTTCCAACACCACAACTACAAATATACTAGCTACAAATATTTGTAAAAGGATTAATTTCAATACACACCCCCTAAGATTTAGTGCAAATAAATTAAATAATCATTGGTTTTAAATTTCATTAGTTGGAACTTCCATGAATGTATTCCATCTATATAAATGGTTTTCAAAGAATTATTGAACACATATACTTAAAACATTTTTACCTACAATTCTTCTAAAAAATAAAATTTAAAAAAAAATTACATCTATAAGTGTGCTAATCACTTAAATTTGAAACCATTGGTAGTTAAGTATATTTACCTAGCGAAATTAACTTATTTGTAAAATGATTGGTAGTATGAAATACCAATGAATAGGGAATTGTAGGACCACTAGACATAAAGGATTTGAAATTTTCAATAATAAAAGCAAATTCTTTGAATAAAAGAAAACTATCCTATCAAAAAAGACATGATGATTTTCCAATCAATCAATATCTTATACAGTTATCGTAATGGAGAAGGCTAGATAGAAATAATTACAAAATGACTTAATTTTGAGAAAGTAATATAAAGCTTATGAGTAGCTAATGAGTTGTGGGACCACACACACACATACTATATATATTATTTTTTCATTTTCAATTTTATTTATTTATGTATATATAGATGTATTTTTATTTTTATTTTTAATTTTTTTTAGCAAAATTATTTTAAAAGATTTATCAAACTATGTCAATACCATACATGTACCTATTCATTAATAATCAAGTAAATTTATATACAAAAAAAAAGTATTCAATTACTTAAGAAAATATTAGTTATATCAAATATGTTGCATATGTTTGATGCATCTAATTTGAACTTGAAAATTTGTAAGATGACTTAGCCTACTTCTCTTCTTTGATGCAACCTTTGCATCCACATGTCTGAACCAAAACTAGTGTGAAAACCCACGTCAAATTTTTAGATAAATAACTCTCCATTGAAAGTCTAGAAATGAGGTACATAAGAAAGACACTACTAAATTACTCTTGATATGCGAATAGATGAAGAGTATTTAATGTAGTTGGTACATCGTTCTTGCCCATGAGTTGTCTTGACTAGTAGTTTGATAGGCCCCATCACTGAAGTCTATATTATATTAAAAAAAAGGCTATTTATGAGGAAAGAAACTGTGATAGGTACAAATTATAGAGAAGACTTGGTTTTACTTTAATATGTGCCACACCTTTAAAGGATTAAGTCTTTCAAACTAAATTTTTCTTGTAAGATTCACTGAAGTCATGATGTTCATATTAATATCAAATTTAAGAGTCTTTATTTACCCATTTAACGATGCAAAAATTAAACTAACTTAATTCAATTGTTTAATTAGTTGATTTTATTTCCATTTATTTTTCTGTTTTGTGTTTTTTTTTTTAATATCAGTAAAAGTCCTATATCAAAATCACAAGGATAAAGTAACTTTTTTTATATTTTCTTTTAATGCGCTTAAATTAATAACTAGAATGTGCTGAGCGACTTTCAAGTTTCAAATTGATGTTAAAATGATAAGGTTTTCATGGTGCATTCTACAGCACAAGAGAGGTATCATACCATTGTCTTATAGTGGGTAGAAAGTCAGAAAGCATATATTGATTTTTGAAATCTAGTCATTGAATTCGATCTTTAAATATTATATAGTCTAGATGAATGGAGCTAAGGTACCTCTATGGTACCTTCTAGGATGATTTTGCTCCTCATCATGTCTCCCAAGATGTTAATGGAAAGTTCGTATATTCATTGTTACATAAAGTCTAGTCCATCTTATTAAAACTCCAAGAGAACTATTATTTCAAAAAATATTATCTTTTTATATTATTGTTACCTAAATTATAATTTTAAAACCCAATTAAAAATTTTAAATCTATAAAAAAATATTACATAAAATTTTATCCTACAATAATAAATTATTTATATTTTGTAATAAACGAAAGAAAAACTTCACCTAATATTGTCACCCAAGGCCTCATACAATATGGAGAGACCTTACTTTTAAGTCAAGAATATAGATGTTAAACTAATAATATTTTTTATTAGGTATAATAAAAAAAAATTCTAAAAGTATGGCAATATTTCCAATATCTTGGAGGTCTTCAAGAAAATGATCAATTTCCAACACTACAACTACAAATATACTAGCTACAAGTGCTTGTAAAAGAGTTAATTTCAATCATACCTCATAAGGTTTAATGTAAATACACTAAACAACCATTGATTTTAAATTTCATTAGTTAGGACTTCTATAGATGTATTTTATCTATATAAACTTTTAGATAAGAAAATTTATTTTTAAAGAATTGTTAAACACATATACCTAAGATATTTTTACCTAAATAAAAAATAAAATTTAAGCACAAATTACATCTATAGGGGTGTGGCTAAGTATATTTACCTTAAGTGAAATTAACTCACTTGTAAAATGATTGGTAATATACATAAAAGATTTGAAAGTTTCAATGATAGAAGAAAATTCTTGAAATAAAAAAAATAAAAACAACTATCTTATAAAAAAAAAAGACATGTAGATTCTTCCAATCAACAACTATCATATAAAAGTTGTCGTAATGGAGAAGGCTAGATAGGAATAATTGTAAATGACTTGACTTTGAGAAAATGATATAAAGTTAATAAGTAACTAATGAGTTGTGAGACCATTAAATTCAATAAACAAATATATAGTTTCATAAAGTATATGTTAATTGAGAAAAAACAAAGTTATTCTAATACTATTTTAAAATATTTATCAAACTATGTAAATATATGTAAGTATTCATCGATAATCAAGTAAATTTACAGAAAAAGAAGTGTTTAGTTACTAAAGAAACTATTAGTTATATCAAATATGTTGTTCATGTTTGATGCATCTAATTGGAACTTGAAAATTTATAAGATGATTTAGTTTACTTCAAACCAAATTTTATGATATACTCAAGGAGAGCTACTATTTTAGTATGACATCTAGGTTATAATTTCTAGATGCATGCTTGCTTTAATTGGTCTCTTTAGACGTAGACACTCGTTAAAAGTATGATAATGTAACTTCAATTCTACTACAAGATTTCATTTTTATAGGTGTTCAAATTTCTTTTTGTTAATATATGGAAAAACAATTCCTTTTCAATGTTTATTGAAAAATCCAGACATTAAATGAGAGATAAACAATAAAAATATCTTCTAAAGTTGTCGTAATATGTAGGTATTCACTGATAATCAAGTAAATTATAGAAAAAAGTGTTCAATTACTTAAGAAAATATTGGTCATTTCAAATACGTTGCACATGTTTGATGCATGTAATAGGTATTCACTAACTCTTGCTTCTAATTCTTCCATTTCTTTATTTGTCATGCTCTCTAGTTTTTTTCCTTGTAATGCTTTGAGAAGTCTTTGTTGTATCATAACATCTTTAATAATACTCTGTCAAATATTAAAATTATTCTTTCCATCAAAGGGTTCAATGTCATATTTTAAGTTTGACTCCATCCTCAAAATAATTTTTCCCATAATCTTCTCGCCACGACTTAGATACCACTTGTTGGCAAAATCGCAACACCTAAACTTAATAGAAAAGATCAAGCAAATGAAGAAGATAAAATCTTTAATGATTTTTGTGTTTAAATATTAGAAATAAAAAAGTCCATAGAGCTTCAAAGAGCTTTTGTGATCTACATATTTAAATCTGTAAGCTTACATGTCTTTAATATAAGAATATGTATCCAAATTTCTAATTCAACTTTGTGATTTTTGTGTTTAAATGTTAGAAATAAAAAAGTCCATAGAGCTTCAAAGAGCTTTTGTGATCTTTATGAATTTAAACATGAAAATTTTCATGTTTCGTGCCCCTATAATCTTAATCCTAACTAAATAAAGGAAATTATTTTTTGAATTAAAGTTTTTATATTCATTTTAACAATGTATGTAGAATCCATCTAATAGGTTTAATTGATTAAATTTTGTCCTTGAAAATGTCATATCAATGGGTTGTGGATGGGTCGAATTTGGAAATGCGTAGATGGTCATGGGTTGGGTTTTACTCTGTTCATTGTTAAACCAACCTGACATAAGCTTAAAACAATAAGGCCTGTGCCCTACCCAAGGCTAGGATTTTTTATTTTTATTTATTTTTTATTTTTTTGTAAATGTGAAATTCTGAAAATGGTGATTCCTTATTTGAAATCAATAGTCAAATTTTGTGATCACCTTTCTTTAACCAATCTCTATCAATTTGGAATATAGAAAATCAAGCTTTTTAGGAATGGATGATAAGAAAAGAGAATTCAACAAAAGGGATAAGGATATGGGAGCCTAAGTGTTCATGTTAATTAATAATTGTGAAATTGCTCACTTTTAGTTGAATCCCACTTATTGGGTTGATTGTGAGATGATGTGATGGCATAAATAACAAGTATGCTTATATATATAAGACTAATGTAATCTATAATATTCTAAAATAATAATTTTTTATTGCTCTATTTAAATGTTGATTTACATTATAAATTTTAATAATTAGTAATTGTTCTTATATTAAATTCAATAGTTACTAGTGATCATCTGGTCTCCACCTAAACACTTTTAAAAATACATGCTAGTAGTTCCTTTAGAATGTTTGGAGTATAAGTGAAAATAAATTTTAAAGGTTAGAGGTAACATAGCTTTATTCTCAACAAACCCATCAAATGAGTTTGCAGACAAATTTAGATGGTGAAGTTCTTCAAAAGGAAGAAATAGGAGACATTTAATAACCAGAATTTGACATTTTTATAATTATACCAACTGTCTTCCAACCACTATTGTTGTTGCTTTATATTGTTGAGGGAAAGCTTCTTAACTCAACCTGTGGTGGGATTGCAAATAACTCACTTCCAGTTACAACATTCACTCATATTGTTATCTATCCATGAAGGGAGAAGAAAATCTGCATACTCATCATTCAATTTAAGAAAAGCCTTGAATTCAAGCAAACCCATCTTCTCTTCTTCAATGCAACCTTTGCATCCACATATTTGAACCAAGAGTAGTATAAAAACCCATATCAAACATTTAGATGACAAACTCTCCATTGAAAGTTCAAACATGAAGTACATAAGAAATACACTACTAAATTACTCTTGATATGCAAATAAATGAAGAGTATTTAATCTAGTTGGTTCATCATTCTTGCCACCAGATTGTCTTGACTAGTAGTTAGATAGGACCTACCCTGCATTCTAAAGTCTATATTCTATTTAAAAAGGCTATTTATAAAGAAAGAAATTGTGATAAATACAAATTATAGGGAAGACTTGGTCTTACTTTAATATGTGCCACATGTTTAAAGGATGAAGTCTTTCAAACTAAAATTTTCTTGTGAGATTCAATGAAGTCATGATGTTCATATTAATATCAAACCTAAGAGCCTTCATTTACCAATTTAACAATGGAAAATTAAACTACCTTAATTCAATTGTTTTATTTGTTGATTTTATTTATATTTCTTTTGCAAAATAAAAATAATGAAGTGAAAAATAAACAATAAATTTTTTTTAATGGATGTGAAAAATTATTAAAATAGAAAAAATAAAGAAATTAATTTCATATCAAATACTCTCTTAATCTTGAATATCTTTTTAAGTATGTTAACTTCTTTTAATATTAAAAGATCTTACAAATATCAATTATTAATTCGAATAAAATACTAAATTAAATAAAAAACTAAATGTTTTTCAACTGCATATATTTTATAATTTTCTTTTAACAAATAAGTTCTTATTTATTGAAATGATAATTTAGTAAAAAATAAAACTCAATTAATAATTTTGCATCTATAACAATATATTGTACAAATTTTTATCATATAAGAAATAAATTATTTATATTTTGTAGTAAACAAAAAAAAAAAAAAAACTTTACCAAATATTGTCACCTAGGACCTCATACAAATTAAAGAGACTATACTTTTAAGTGAAAAGTATATATATTAAATTAATAATATTCTTTTTAGGTGTAAAACAAAAAGTTCTTAACTTTGGCGATATTTCCAATATCTTAGTGGCCTTTAAGAAAATGATCAACTTCCAATACCACAACTACAAATATACTAGCTATAAATATTTGTAAAATGGCTAATTTTAGTCCACACCCCCTAAGATTTAGTACAAATACATTAAATCATCATTGGTTTTAAATTTCATTAGTTGGAACTTCCATGAATGTATTCCATTTATATAAATTGTTTTTAGAGAATTGTTGAACATATATACCTAAAATATTTTTATCTACAATTCTTCTAAAAAATAAAATTTAAAAACAAATTACTATTTATCGAGTGAAATTAACTTATTTGTAAAATGATTGGTAATATGAAATGAATAGGGAATTGTAGGACCACTAGACATAAAAGGATTTGAAAGTTTCAATAATAAAAGCAAATTCTTTGAATAAAAAAAAAAACTATTCTATCAAAAAAGACATGATGATTTTTCCAATCAATCAATATCTTGTACAGTTGTCGTAATGGAGAAGGCTAGATATAAATAATTGTAAATGACTTGACTTTAAGAAAGTGATATAAAGCTTATGAGTAGCTAATGAGTTGTGGGACCACTAATATATATATATATATGTGTGTGTGTGTGTATTTTTATTTTTATTTTTTACTTTTTTTTTTAGCAAAGTTATTTTAATACTATTTTAAAAAATTTATCCAACTGTGTCAATACCATACATGTAGGTATTCATTGAAAATCAAGTAAATTTATATATAAAAAAAGAGTATTCAGTTGCTTAAGAAAATATTAGTTATATCAAATATGTTGCACATGTTTGATGCATCTAATTTGAACTTGAAAATTTGTAAGATGACTTAGCCTACTTTTCTTCTTCGATGCAACCTTTGCATCCACGTATCTAAACCAAGACTAGTATGAAATCTCACATCAAATTTTTAGATAAAGAACTCTCAATTGAAAGTCAAGAAATAAGGTACATAAGAAAGACACCACTAAATTAGTCTTGATATGCAAATAGATCAAGAGTACTTAATCTAGTTGGTGCATCATTCTTGCCCATGAGTTGTCTTGACTAGTAGTTTGGTAGGCCCCACTATGCATGCTAAAGTCTATATTCTATTCAAAAAGGCTATTCATTAGGAAAGAAATTGCAATAAATACAAATTGTAGGGAAGACTTGGTCTCACTTTAATATGTGCCACATGTTTAAAGGATGAAATCTTTCAAACTAATTTTTTTTTGTAAGATTCAATGAAGTCATGATGTTCATGTTAATATCAAATCTAAGAGTCTTCCTTTACCAATAATTTTGCATCTATAACAATATATTGTACAAAATTTTATCATATAATAAATAAATTATTTATATTTTGTAGTAAACAAAAAAAAAAAAAAACTTTACCAAATATTGTCACCTAGGACCTCATACAATATTGCGAGACTATACTTTCAAGTGAAGAGTATATATGTATATATATTAAATTAATGATATTCTTTTTAGGTGTAAAACAAAAAGTTCTTAACTTTGGTGATATTTCCAATATCTTAGTGGCCTTTAAGAAAATGATCAACTTCCAACACCACAACTACAAATATACTAGCTATAAATATCTGAAAAAGGGTTAATTTTAGTCCACACCCCATAAGATTTAGTGCAAATACATTAAATCATCATTGGTTTTAAATTTCATTAGTTGGAACTTCCATGAATGTATTCTATCTATATAAATTTTTTTTAGAAAATTGTTGAACATGTATACCTAAAATATTTTTACCTACAATTCTTCTAAAAAATAAAATTTAAAAACAAATTACTTCTATAAGAGTGCTACAATTTTGAAACCATTGGTGGTTAAGTATATTTACCGAGTGAAATTAACTTATTTGTAAAATGATTGGTAATATGAAATACCAACGAATAGGGAATTGTAGGACCACTAAACATAAAGGATTTGAAAGTTTCAATAATACAAGCAAATTCTTTGAATAAAAGAAAACTATCCTATCAAAAAAGACATGATGATTTTTCCAATCAATCAATATCTTATACAGTTGTCGTAATAGAGAAGGCTATATAGAAATAATTACAAAATGACTTAACTTTGAAAAAGTGATATAAAGCTTATGAGTAGCTAATGAGTTGTGGGACTACACACACATACACGCAAATATATATATATATACACCAGGTTCAACTCTTCTTTTTTCTTGGCACAAGATGTCGTTACACCATACACGATAGGCGAAAGACCAAGCACAAATATAGATGATTAAACATTTCGGTATTTCGACATGTGATTCACTGTCGAAAGCTACTTCTTGTACGCTAGCACTTGAGGGAGGTGGTTCGGCTACCTTTTTCGTCGTGTTTGCGGTTTTTCTTTCATCAAAGAAAAAATTTCTTTATCTCTTAACTTTATACTATGCCATTGATGAAGATTCATAGCTTGGGAAAAGACCTGAAATCCTACCTTTCGTTCTCTTTCTGTCGAACGAAGATATATTTCTAACCCCTCAGTGACTAATATCAAGTGATACACGAATTCTTTAGTTCTAATCTTTCTGGTAAAACAGAAGGTAGGATTCCTACTTATTCAAAGCTTAATCAAATCATATATACTGGTCGTTATAATCTCATAGATCCTGCCATTCTACACGAGAATTTTGATTTATTGGCAAAGAGGCGAAGAAATAGATTCATCATTCCATTCCAATCGATTCAAGAAGGAGAGAAAGAACTAATGCCCCCTTTAGGTATCTCGATTGAAATACCTATAAATGATATTTTCCGTAGAAATAGTATTCTTGCTTATTTCGACGATCCTCGCTACAGAAGAAATAGCTCAGGAATTACTAAATATGGGACTATAGAGGCGCATTCAATTGTTAAAAAAGAGGATTTGATTGAATATCAAGGAGTCAACGAATTTAAGCCAAAATACCAAATGAAAGTAGATCGATTTTTTTTCATTCCCGAGGAAGTGCATATTTTACCCGGATCTGCTTCCATAATGGTACGGAACAATAGTATCATTGGAGTATATATATATATATATATATATATATATATATATATATATATTTAAATATAGATGTATTTTTATTTTTATTTTTATTTTTTTTAGCAAAGTTATTCTAATACTATTTTTAAAAGATTTATCAAACTATGTCAATACCATACATATAAGTATTCATTAATAATCAAGTAAATTTATAATAAAAAAAGTATTCAATTACTTAAGAAAATATTAATTATATCAAATATGTTGCATATGTTTGATGCATCTAATTTGAACTTGAAAATTTTTAACATGACTTAGCCTACTTCTCTTCTTTGATGCAACCTTTGCATCCACATGTTTAAACCAAAACTAATGTGAAAACCACGTCAAATTTTTACATGAAGAACTCTCCATTGAAAGTTTAGAAATGAGGTACATAAGAAAGACACTACTAAATTACTCTTGATATGGAAATAGATGAAGAGTATTTAATGTAGTTGGTACATCATTCTTGCCCATGAGTTGTCTTGACTAGTAGTTTGATAGGCCCCACCATGCATGCTGAAATCTATATTATATTTAAGGCTATTTATGATGAAAGAAACCGTGATAGTTACAAATTATAGAGAAGACTTGGTTTTACTTTAATATGTGCCACACGTTTAAAGGATGAAGTCTTTCAAACTAAAATTTTCTTGTAAGATTTATTAAAGTCATGATATTCATATTAATATCAAATCTAAGAGTCTTTATTTACCCATTTAACGATGCAAAAATTAAACTAATTTAATTCAATTGTTTAATTTTTTGATTTTATTTCCTATTTTTCTATTTTGTTTTTTTAATATCATTAAAAGTCCTAGGTCAAAATCACAAGGATAAAGTAACTTTTTTTATATTTTCTTTTAATGCTCTTAAATTAATAACTAGAATGTGCTAAGTGACTTTTAAACTTCAAACTAATGTTAAAATGATAAGGTTTTCATGTGCATTCCACGACACAAGAGAGGTATCATACCATTGTTTTATAGAGGGTAGAATGTGAGAAAGCTTATATTGATTTTTGAAATCTAGTAATTGAATTTGATCTTTAAACATTATATAGTCTAGATGAATGGAGTTAAGGTACCTCTATAGTACCTTCTAGGATGATTTTGCTCCTTATCATGTCTCCCAAGATGTTAATGGAAAGTCCACATTGTTTCAAAAAATATTATCTTTTTATTATTGTTACCTAAATTATAATTTTAGAAGTATTTCTACTTTAATTGGCCTATCTTAACTATAAAGCACCCGTTAATAGTCCTATAGTGTAAACTTTAATTTTATTGCAATATTTCATTTTTAGGAGTCTTCAAATCCTTTTTTTTTTTTTTTTTATCAATTTCCAACACCACAACTTCAAATATATTAGTTACAAGTGTTTGTAAAATGGTTAATTCCAATCATACCCCATAAGGTTTAATGTAAATACACTAAACGACCATTGATTTTAAATTTCATTAGTTAGAACTTCTATAGATGTATTTTGTTTATATACATTATTTTTAGATAAGAAAATTTATTTTTAGAGAATTGTTGAACACATATACCCAAGATATTTTTACATAAATAAAGAATAAAATTTAAATACAAATTACATCTATAAGAGTGCAAATCAATGAAATTTGAAACCATTTGTGGCTAAGTATATTTACCTTAAGTGAAATTAACTCACTTGTAAAATGATTGGTAATATACATAAAGGATTTGAATGTTTCAACGATAAAAGCAAATTCTTGGAATAAAAAAAAACAAAAAAAAATAACTACCCAATCAAAAAAGACATGTAGATTCTTTCAATCAACGACTATCATATAAAAGTTGTCGTAATGGAGAAGGCTAGATAAAAATAATTGTAAATGACTTGACTTTGAGAAAATGATATAAAATTTATAAGTAACTAATGATTTGTGGGACCATTAAATTCAATAAACAAATATATAGTTTCATAATATATATGTTAATTGAGAAAAAACAACGTTATTCTAATACTATTTTAAATATTTATCAAACAATGTAAATATATGTAAGTATTCATCGATAATCAAGTAAATTTATAGAAAAATAAGTGTTTAGTTACTTAAGAAATTATTAGTCATATCAAACATGTTGCTCATGTTTGATGCATCTAATTGGAACTTGAAAATTTATAGGATGATTTAGTCTACTTCAAACCAAATTTTATGATATACTCAAGTAGAACTACTATTTTAGTATGACATCTAAGTTACAATTTCTAAATGCATGCTTGCTTTAATTGGCATCTCTAAACATAAACACTCGTTAAAAGTCTCATAATGCAACTTCAATTTTACTACAAGATTTCATTTTTATAGGTGTTCAAATCATTTTTTGTTAACATATAGAAAAAACAATTCCCTTTCAATGTTTATTGAAAAATTTAACATTAAATGAAAAATAAACAATAAAATTTTTGTTAAACATATATACCTAAAGGGTTAATTTTAGTCACACTCCCTAATGTTTAGTGCAAATTTAGTTTTTAGCAAGTAAAATTTATTTTTAGAGAATTGTTAAAGACATAAACCTAAAATATTTTTACCTAAATTCTTATAAAAAAATAAATTTTGTACACAAATTACATCTATAGGGGTACCAATTGATGAAATTTGAAATCATTGGTGACTAAGTGAATTTACATCAAATCTCAAAGCATGTGAATGAAATTAATTCATTTGTAAAATAATTAGTAATAAAAACTACCGATCAATAGAGAATTATAGGACCACTAGACATAAAGGATTTGAAAGTTTCAACAGCAAAAGCAAGATCCTTTGAATAAGAGGAAAAAAAAAACTATCCTATCAACAAGGCATGAAGATTTTTCCAATTAATCACTATCTTATAAAGTTGTCGCATTGGAGAAGGCTAGATAGAAATAATTGTAAATGACTTGACTTTGAGAAGGGGATATAAAGTTTATGAGTAACTAAGGAGTTGAAGGACTACTAAATTCAAGTAAACAAATATAGTTTCATAAAAGACATACTTATGAATATTATATGTGTGTGTGTGTATTTGATGAATTTGTTAATTGCAAAAGAGAAAAACCATTCTAATACTATTTTAAAATATTTATCAAACTATGTCAATACCGTATATGTAGGTTTTCATTGATAATCAAGTACATCTATAGAAAAAAGTGTTCAATTACTTAAGAAAATATTGGTTATATTAAATATGTTGCATATGTTTGATGCATCTAATTGAAACTTAAAAATTATAGATGACTTAGATTACTTTAAACCAAATTTGATGATATGCTCGAAGAGAACTACTATCGCCAAAGTACTACTATTTGAGTACAACATTTAAATTACAATTTTAGATGCATGTTTACTATAACTAGCCTCTCTTCAACATAAAACACTCACTAAAAGTCCCACAATGTAACTTTAAATTTACTATGATCACTACAATAAATATGGGGTTTTGTCATAAATTAATTTGTGATTAAAATAAAGTATTTTGTGGTAAAAGATTTTGGATAAAAAAATATTTGTGACTAGTTTGTTGTTATAAGTTCTTGAGCAATTATTTTTAGCCATAAAATTTAATATTATAGCAAAAATAAATAATTTTTCTACAAAATAAATGTGTGGCAACATATCACTTTTAACCACAAAATAAAATTTGCCATAAAAAAAGTTCATGGTGAAAGATCACCTTTTTACCATGAAATAAAATTTATGGTGAAATATGTTTTACTACAAATATATATATATATATATATATATATATATATATATATATATATATATATATTCTTTAAATTGTATGCCGCATTAATCATTTTGTATGCCGGATTTTGTTTTCTGCCAAAACAAATAGAGACGAGATGGAAATGAAACTGGCTTTTTTCTGTGCGGGGTACGAAAAGAAAAAATCAGTCCTGGGGTACATATGACCAAGGCCATGAAGATTATATCCATTGGATTTGAATGCATTTTTGGAAAGTAGAAAATGTTAGTAATGTAGGATACAAATGTTATCCTTGAAATCAAAAACAGGTTGCCCCATAGCCCCAAAACATGCATGAAGAATTTTAACAAACTTTCTTTCACACCTTCCAAATCAAATAGACTTACATTGCTAACTTGTCATGTAATCAGTCATGGCTAGACCCTTGTTGAGCTTCCTTCACGGCCAGGCTTCAATCCACTCTGTCCTTGAATTTATGCAGCTAAGATTGTTGATTCCCTTGGTCTTCTCCAGGGGTCTCGGTTCACAAACTGAAGACGACTGCTTGTTAATTGTTTTGGGACCCTTTTGATATTTGAATTACTTGATTGGCCGATTTTGCTCTTAATAGGGTTTGCCTGAACCCTGGTTTTTGGACTATCAACTGCACAAGCTTCTGTTCCAATGATGAATGTTTCAACTTGAGTTAGGGTCTCAAAATATCCATCCATGTTGGGGAATAACTTCTCAAGAGAAGTTCAAAAATAATGTGCTTCTCCATCCTTCATGTGCTTGTTTTGAGTACAGTCAGGGGGGCACCACTTGATCCATGCAATCCTTTCTGCTTTAGGGTCCACATGAGGGAAGGCATAGAAGTCATTGCCACCAACTAATACTTTGGGCTCTGAATAGCATGTAAAACCAAAAAAGAAAAAGATAAAAAGGAAATAATATTTATCAACAGATTATTATAACTTATAAGAGAAAAAACAACATTTCTTATCAGATTATAATAAGAATAACTACATAAAGCCCCAAAGAGGTAGTGTAAAACACCCTTAATATGGAGTGAGTGGTACAAGAGAATGATCTGCTAACCATCACAGTATCTCACATCATAAAACTACAACTGAAAATTAATTGGTAAAATATAGAAACACTCCTTTTAATATTTCAATTAGTAAGGAGATGGTACAAATATCTAAATAAGCAAGCGTTAAATAACAATCATGTGGCAGTAAAAAAAAACAAATTTTCAACCTGCTTGACAGGAGACTTTGACTGATGATGAGAGCTAGAGTTCCAAAAAAGCAACAACTTTCTTGTGATGAGAGTCTCAAATGTGATAAAATCTTAGAATATGTAATTTAGATATTTTCCTGACAAAAAAAGTAGGATTTCAAAATTGGAATATTAAGTTCATCTTGAGAAAAATAATGTACCCATGTTGCTTTATTGACTGCCTTTTGGTTTCATGGAACCAACAATTATATGCCATGAGGGTACATGTTATATAATTCTTTGTATTCACATATTTCATTTTCATGAATGACAATTAGAAACAGTTCCCAATTAGTTTTTGACTCCAGACATGCCAATTCCATCACTTCTCACCCATAGATTATCTAACAATGCTAGAGAACTTATTTTGTGCTTCTAGAACAAAAAGTAAGAGTTTCAGCAAGACAATGGGATTGAAGGCATTCTTGTTGTACTCTTGAGCCTTAGACAACTTCCTTCAAACTGTAGCCTAATCATAGAAAAGAATGAAATGGATATGTTTGAATAGTTCAATGTTTAGAAAAGATGAAAAGGGAAGTCCATGGGTAAAACCTATTAGCAATAGTAGTATAAACGCAGGTACATGTATCCTGACTTAACATAACCCATAAGGAACCCAGTTGAGTAAAAACCTATTAGAAGGGAATCATAATTAAAGGTGGCTACCTCAACTTCAACTTTTTGCTTACTTCAACTTCTGCAAACTGCCAATTAACAAAAATTTCAAACCAAGAAGCAGGAACATCTTGGAAAATAACCTAAAGGACCTGGTACCAATTTTAGGGTAGATCAGCCTACCTCAACACGCCTTAGCTCACAATCATATATCACAGGACCACTATGGCTAGAGCTTAAGGGCTGGGAAAGTCTCAAGACAACCTTGGGCTCTGTTTTGCATTTCTAACTGATTTCAGCCTAATAAAATATGAGTTATTGTCATATAAAAAATATAAAAAAAATAAAAAAAACAGACACAAAAACAGTCCAACATTATCAAAACATGAAAAAGCATCAACATTTGGGCTTATAGGCTTTTTGATACCCTATAAGCCTCTGCATTCACACAAAAATAGTCCAACATTATCAATTTCCACATAGAAACTTAGTAAATTTTCCCCATCATCTTTTCATACTAACTGTCTACAAACCACAAAGGGGAAGGACTCGGAGAATTAAAACTTTCTAATACTAACAAACAAAATCAAGCTCATAAATTAACAGACATTACATGAAGGAGAAATTAAGAAAACAAGACTTTACCTTGTACAACGAACCAAGAAGCTGGGTCACTGGTTCCTGAGATACTATGTGTTGACTATGATTCACTAATATAATATAAAATCATAAATCCATGGGAGAACATAGTTTCCACTGAATGACCTGTTGAAGACAACCAAAGCTCTGTGGCAGTAAAAGCAAACACTGACTTGGGCACCACCTAGCTCATATATATCGAAAAATTACCGGTGAAATTTGGGTGATTTGAATTTTAAGTTTAGAAAAATTAAAAAGAAGAGAAAGAAGAGGAAGAACCTCCCCCATTTCTTAGTTCTAAGGTCCACTCTTTTCTCACTGACATGGGCACAATCTCACTCATATTTTGTACAAATGACTGGAGAAAATTGAATGCTTTGAAGAGATTAACCCAAAAACATACAAGGAAAATTTTCATCCACTCCACTCTCTCCAACAATCTCTATTTTTTAAACAGGAAAACTTTCAAATCTTTAAATATCTTCCTATTTCTATCATATTTTCTTTTCCCTCCTTTATTTTCAAATCAATTTTTTCGAAGATTCAAAGAGAGCCAATAGGAATCTTCAATTTGAAATCCATTTCTATCCTTTTCAATTCTTAACAGCAAAGTACTTCCAGCCTATGTAGATTAGCAAGCCCCAAAACATGAAGCTTTTGCAACCCATGGCAAGATACGATGTCCAAACAATCGATCAAAGGGCAAACTTGATATTAGTTTCTGAATTTATTGTTCATCACATTGGATTTGTCCTAAATACACTTTCTAGTGCCGTGCAGATCTATATCACCACAGATTTCCAATCTGCAATCCTGTACACTGAGAACTATAATTGTTTTGGTAGCAAAAACTTTACCTGGCAAGCCGTAAGGCTTGGCTCTTGCCTTGGGTAGCATAAATAGATCCAGCTCCTTCACCTTCCTCTCAAGTGCCGTGCAGATCCACAAGTCTATCAACGATCGTGATTCGATGTCATTGAGTCCCAGATGGAGCCCGAGTTTCGCAAGACTTGCATCTTTCTGACAGTGTTAGGGAGGAATCGATGGCATTGATGAACGAGGAGACATCAGGGTGTTTGGTTGCTGAAAAATCAAAGCGGAAATTTGATGGAACGGTTGGGAAGCTAGAAACCCTAGAGAGATCCCAGAAAGTGATAACGAGGGTGAGATTTGATTGTGGGGGGAAAGAGAACAAGATGGCTAGGCTGCCACTCCACATATGGTTGCCTTATATAGCCACGTCCATGTGTCGGCCACGTAGGCATTATGCACCCACTAGTGAAAATATTCTGTCATCTCATTATTCGATCAATTTGAATATAATAGGAAAATAAAATACAAAAGAAAAAAATAGAAAAATACTTTATTTTTTCCGCCTTCTTCAATTCTCTAAGTTCTATTCAAATTGATAAACCATCATTCAATGTGACTTTTTGTTATAAATATAAAAATTGATGTCAAAATCTTATAAAATTATTTGCCATCAACCTGTAATGTGGTTAAATATAATATTTTGCCATAATACAAAGTTCATCTCTATAAAGTTCATTTTTGTCATAAAAATAAAATATGTTGCAAAATTCTTCTTTTTATTTGTGTCTAAAATTATGATAGCAAAATATGAAATTTGTTATAATGTATCCTCGTTTCATATTTCATTGTTCAATTCATTATTCATTGTTAGCGCATTTAATTGAAAATTGAAATTTTGGATGAGTTATGAGACAAATTTTTATTTTAATATAAAAAATTTATGAATTTATTTTAAATTCATTTATTACCAAAATTTAGTTATATACTTTTTCTTTCTTGTCTGTTTCTAATCTTTTTCTCTCTTATTTAATCTACTTTTTTTTTTTTGTAAATATTTAGGTTATGTTTAGTTTTTGGAAAATGCTAAGAAAGAAAAAAAAAACCAAGAAAAATGATTTTTTTATATTTTGGTTGTATTATGAAAAATATCTAAGAAAATAAAATATAATTAAAACTAGTTAGAAACTTATGTATTTTTAAATTATTTAATTTTTATATCGAATAAAGTAAAATTATTGAAGTAAATTTAAAGTTGTACATAAAAATAATTTATTGATTTTAAATCTATTTTTTATTTTACTTTACTTTTTCTTTCCTTCTACTTTTCCTCTTTATTTTCTTTCCCTTAAATTTTTTCAGAATCAAACATAGCTTTATCTACAAGTGGTCAGTATTGATGATGGTTAAGAGTTTGGTAAGTTGCTATCCTTTATCAAGATGACAAACTATTTTTAATTGATCTCCACATTTGGTTATAATATAATTTTCTATTTATTTTTTAATTCATTTTGTATTATTTTAAATAAATTTTTGCCATAGGGTATATGGATATGTAAGATTATGATAAATTCAAATATGTTAAAATTCATATTATTTTTTAATTGTGTTATCAAGTGGATATAAATTTAGATGGATGTAATTGCTCCTAATTAATAAGAAAAATAATTACCAACTAATGTATTTCAGTTTTAGTTTTTTGAACTTAACTTCTATTTCTTCTCACCTTAATTCAACAATGCAACTTATAAATTTTATATCTTCAAATATAAAATTTAATATTTACAAAATATTTTATAAATGATGACACCAAGAAAAGGCCCTGACCTAGGCCCAAGGGCAACTCAATGCCCGGTCTTTAAAATCTAGCCCAAGCGGCCCAACATGGTGTCCACTCCAATTATTATAATAGATTCTATTAGTTAGGGATGGAGTGTAAAATTTTTAACTATGTGATTTACATTACTTGTATAATTACTAAACAACTATAATTGTCACTTTAATGATTTTATATTAAACATATATAATTTAACGAGATATATGTCATAATAAATTATAATAATTATGTTATATATTTATCAATTATTATGATTAAATAAACAAAGTCAGAATTACAAAAAAAAAAAAAATGTAATAACAAATAAAGGACTTTATTCATGCCACGAGTAAATGAAATGCTTTGAGTTATCAAATAAATGCATAAATTTAAAATAAATATGAACTCATGATGCTACTTAATCAAACTCTGAAAATGGCTTTCATAGTAAAAGGTAATAACAAATTGAAAGATTATTTTAAAATTTCAATATTATACAAAACCAATTTAAGTGGGTAAATTTTATTTTCTTGAGTTGCTTTTATAATTATTTATTCTTTTTTTTCCCTATTCAGCTCTAAATTATTTTAACACTAAAAAAATCCTAAAAAATTGAATTTTTCTTTATGAAAAAAAAAACAATATATTGAATAAAAAAATAACCCCAAATGGCCATGGTGGATGGTGTGGTGCAGCCGTTGACGTCGGAATTGGGCCTGAACTCATTTCTAATTGGGCTTTAAGATTGGGATAAACAAAATGGGCTTAAAATTGCCCTAGGGCCAATTTCAGGTCTACAATAATAATGAATATTAATGATAAACAAATAAGTAATTACGTAATAAATTTTAAATTTTAAATTGTATACTCATTTATAAGTAATATTAAATACAAATTTTTTTTTTAATTTTAAATATCGTATTATCTTCCATATATATATATATCAAAAATTTGATTTTCTAAAAGTCTAGATATAAAAAATGTAGATAAATAAATAAAAGGAAAAGCTAAAAGAACAAGGAAAAGTTATACCTCTTTTTGCAAATTATAGAAAATAAAATTTGCAAAAATAAAAAATAGGAATTTACTACTTAAGATTCAAATCTACCATGATCTTTAAGAATTATTACAATCACTTCAAAAAAATAATAATAATAAAAAATAAATAAAAAACCCTAAAAGGTAAAGAACAAGATGTGTATAATGCAAACACTAAATTCACAAAAGAAAAGAATTTAAAACTATATATATATATATGATACAATATGGTATAATACTAATATATATATATATATATATATAATAGAATATTTAATATTTACAAAATATTTTTATATTTTAATCATGACTATTATCAACAAATAAATAAATAAGTATTTACTAAATTATAAATTATAGAATAATTTCTAAATAATATTAAACCTAAGAAAGATTTTAAAGCAAACATTTCGAATGTAATATATTTTATTTTTAAAAAAATATCAAAATTTGAAATATAATATGTTTTATATTCTAATTCTATTGTTTTACTACAAATCAAAATAACATAACATATGTTATTGAGTAAAATATTCTAAAATATTATAAATTATTCTCTTTCACGTCTTTACTTTGACACCCATGCTATGGAATAAAAGTAAGAGGTCTGGTTATAGCGTTATAGTCTTTTCTAGAGTTCAAATTAACATGTTGAATCCTGTCAAAGACTAAAGCTACACCACCTCCAACTATTATTAAACCATAAGAGAAATGACTTCATTTCATCCCAATAGATAAATCACCTTCATAATCACCTCTAAAGGGAGATGAAAAAATAACAATTCTTGGACCGTAACTTTTGGGAAAATATAGAGATAAATGGATGTAGATAGATATAGAAATAAAATCAAATAAAGGAATGCAAATCGATGGAAGTAAAAAGAGATGAAATAATAAGGATCTCACTTTCTTGAAATCAATTTTATATATTCAATAATTTGATAATGTTTAGAAGTTCATGTATTTTAACATTAATCAGTACATAGCTTTTCTATATTAGGAAAAATAATAAAAATTTGTATAAACTCAAAATTTGCCATCTAGGGGATGATGTTCCAACCACTTTTATCTATACATTCAACTTGAAAACTTATAGTAAAAGATGCACGTAGAATAAGTTATGAAAATAAGAGTGTACATGGTCCTGCAAAATTAGCAAAATAAATAGGAAAATAATACAAACAAAATATTTATTGAAATTTAAAATATTGTGGCTATAATATCAAATATAATATTTTCTACAAAAAAATATTTTCCCTTCGATTCTTTCGCTTTGACCACAACTTGAAGAACGACGATGACGTTTTCTTGATTTCGAAGATCAATCGAGGGACACAAATGGTTTATTTTCGAATGAACTCGTTGAATGACGAAGAACGCATGGAGTAGTTCTTTTGTCCTTTATCAAACTTGTAGGGAGATTTGATGAAGCTTTTTTTTTTTTTTTTTTTTTTTGTTATGAAGCCTCTTTTCCCGTACGAAATCGCCTTTGGATTTTCTCCCTAAGATTTTCCTTTCTAGATTTTTCCGATTTTTGAATTTCTCTTATTTCTCTTAATTTGTTCCCCTGTTCTTGAAAAAATACACCTCTATTTATAGGTGAAGATAGGGATTTTGAATTTCAAATTCCTGAATTTTAGTTGCTTAATTCAAGGGATTTAGTTCCTTGATTTTAACAATTTTTCTTATTATTATTATTATTATTATCATTTTTATAGTTGGAGATTAGTATTTTTTTTTTTAAAGAAATTTATCCATAAGAGAATATCTATTTTTTTTAATTCATTTTGAAGTCTAAATTAGTGGTAATTTAATCACTAAATTTTTTATGTCTACAAATGTCCCTACTTCAAAACGCATTTTTTTTTCAAAGAAATATTTTAATAGGAAGTTTCCTTTTTTTAAAAATATTTCTTTCCCACTTTTTTCCAAACTCCACTTTGTTTTCCCTCTTGCTTTAGACTTTGAATCATCTTCCAATATGTTTTCCTTCTTGCTTTACACTTTGCATCCTCTTCCATATTTATCATCTCTATATACATTTTTTAAATATAAAAGGGACAATAGTTAAGAAATCCAACTTGAACTTTTTTAGAGAATTATTTCATTCTTTGAACATTCTTCGACTAATTTGAGGAAGCCAACTTAAATTCTTTTAGAAAATTCTTTCAATTGTTGGGTGATCTCCAACCCAATTTTAAGAAATTCAGCTTGAATTCACCGTGAGAAGTCTTCACCTCTTCAAACCTATAAGTGTTATATATATAAAGCTTTCCATGGGAATGTGGAGATGACACTGTGGAATGATATGTCGTTCGTAGAAACTTTGTTATGGTGTCTGTGGCATACTATAGAGCGACATCAACAAGGGTTGGGTTGTTTGTGGCATGCGTGTGGTTATGGAGCAACAATAACCAAGAATATATATATATATTGACACATGTTTTCTTTATTCATTTTTTTTTGCTAACTTTTTTTTCAAGGAAGAAAAAGATTCACTTTTTTCGAACACGTGTCTACCTTCATTATTTGCGAAGACAAATTTGATTTCAACTAATTTAATTAATTAATTAATTTTTAAATTACCTTAATACTTGAGGGGAAATTTTTAACAAACTTAAATATCCATAAAGAAAAAATGAATATTTAAAATTTGACCCTCATGTAATCAAGTCGTAGCCTTGACGCAAAGCGGTATCGTATTTTCGGCACATATGTGCTAAAGTCTTTACCCATGCAAATTGGCTTGACTTGAACACATAGTGATGTTCAAGTTTTAACATTTAATTAAAAATAGAATAATACTTAGTACCCATGCAAACAAGTTATGGCCCTGATGTCATGTGGTTTGCACTTTCAACACTTAATACGACTTAAATGCTAAGGTCTTTACTAATGTGAATTGGTCTGACTTAAATGCATAGTGGTGTCTAAAAACTTAGACCCATATTTTATTCATCTCTCCCTCTACCTTCCTTTTTTTTTTGTAGGATGGTGTTCTTCAAATGTTTCAGGGAGAAGACTATAACCATTCTTGAGGATGATAGTGAAGATTTTGAGGACAGAACTACCTTGTCAACGCATAAGTCACTTACTGACCTTCAATCTTTGTTAGTGCCAATGGAAAAGGATCCATTACACATTCCTTCTTGGTCTTGAGTTGTATCTTGCAAGCTTACAAATATCAGCAATTCAAAACTCAATAAGGTGAAACTTGTTTATGATGTTTTGCTGTTGAATTCCTCTCACCCAACTACTACTGAAGTTCATGATGAATTTGGATTGTTGGGTTCTCATGTTCGTGACGGAGAAGCCAAATGGGAAAGCTTCTTCAAGGTACTTAGGGAATCCTTCTTTATCGAAGGATATTGGGAATGGGTAGAGGAGGTATTGGGTTGGTAGGGAACATTTCTTATAGGATGCAAGCTTTATAAAGCTATTTTTACATCCCTATTCAGCTATGATTGTCATGCCTCTATGATTAAGGCCTTTTGTGAATGTTGGTGTCCTACCACTAACACCTTGCATACTTCCATTTAAGGTGTTTCCATCTCTCTTTGGGACTTGTATCGTATTGCTGGACTACCCATTATTGGATCTTTTTATGATGAGATGGTAATGAGTGCGGAAGAGTTATTTAATAATGCAACAAAGTCTTCACTCCCACTAAGTTGTCGAAACTTATTCTTTGCATATCATCGAATTTGCTTTGAGATGAAAGGGAAGTCTTCAATCAAGTTAGCCTCTTGGGTGTCATATTGGTACAAAGGCTCCATGAAGTATGCAAAACCCCTAAAGAAAAGTACAAAGAATAAGACGCAGAGGCTTAAGGAGACTTATAACCCATCTAGGGATATTGATCCTATTAAATCTCGTGTACTTAGTTGGAGATGGAATTTTTTGACGACCTTGGCATAACCGAGGTAGATGTTAAGGAAACTTACTTGGCTGTTTTCCTGACATGTTGGTTATGCAAGTTCGTTCTTCCTTAGGGGGGGGGGGGGGTCAATTTGATTCATCCTGGAGTTTTCAAGGTAGCTAGTAGAATGACTCAAGGTGAGACATTTAGTCTTGCTGTTCCAATCTTAGCAAACATTTACAATGGCTTAAATGAAATTGCTTGTTCTTCAAATCCTAGGACTAATGCATCTATTTTCCCTATTTATTATTTATATGGATGGTTATGTGAATATTTCGATACCCATTTCATTTCTCCTTCTTGGAATCATCCCCCACAGATGACTTATTACGTCAACAAGTTTTTTGCTAAGTGTTTTAATGATTGGCAAGCTCAGGCTTTGATGATGTCTTGTAAAGGCGTAAAGTTGGACCACTTGGCATTGCGTCACAAGGAGCGTGGGCACTGGACTGATAATGAATCCATTAGTGTTACCAAAGCTTCTTATCTCATAAGTCTTCGCTCTAGCTATGGATCTTTGTGACAAGGTAACCATCGAGTGATCCAACCATATTATTTGCATCGGTTTTCTAGGTAGTTTCGGTATCCTTAAGACCTTCTGGGGGGATTTGCCGAAGATTTTTCGCACTAGAACTTTAGAGGCGGTGTATCAACATTGGGAGTCATGCACTAGGCTTGGTACCTACTCCAAAGTTATTATTCCAGATTATCATAGTCTTGAATAGTTTTCAATCATCAAGGCTTATGCAGATCGGTGGATCAAAGTGTGCAATCCTAATAAGGAAATTCTTACTACTGCTTGTATGGAGCCCCCTCTTGATTCTTCTTGGCAAATACCCTCAAAATATTTAGAAAGTAGAATGTGCAAGGTTAACTCAAGTGTTTCTACTAAGGGGAACATTATAGACAATGTTGAGAAGGATTTTGATGATTTACCTGATGATTCAAGAGCTTCTTCTAAGCGCTTAATGAGTGGTCATCAAACTAATACCTCCACACACTTGGAGCATGAGGAAACTATTTTCAATGGTGGTAATGCTCACTGTCATAAGACTTTTAAGCAACATAACAATGCATAAGGTCTTTATGTATCAGATGATGGCTCTAAAGATACAAGTGAATGTCATTTCAAACACCGAAAGATTAGACCCAACCCTGTGTACTATGATGAGACTAACTCCTACCCCTTTGATGCAGATGTCTTCTTTACTAACGTCCCAACTTCTACTCAACTGATGGAACTTGATGGTGAAGAGACAATATCTTTTTTTTTTTTTTTTCATTGATACTAACAAAAATAAATATTTGTCTTAGGTGGAGGGTGACAACCAATTTGTTGATGAAGGGGGTGAGTCCTCTCCTAAGGATCGATTCAAAAGTGTTGTTGCTATTAGGGAGTCAATGCCTTTTACCCTGACTATACAATGAGAATCACTCTATCATCCCATTACCTTTGCCTCATTCTCATTTGGGTGATGAAGGAATTACTAACATCTTAAGTGATGTTCTGATTGAATCTCAAGGTCAAGAGACTACAATTGGAGATACAACATATGATAAATTGACACTTTTAGTAGTTGCAAGTTTAATTGTTGAACAACAATCTCCATGCCCTACTGTTGTGGCTCCTTCTACTTCCATTCACATATTCGACGTTGAACAAATCATCTTTAATGCCGAACACCAAGAAGCACTTATGATAGGAGAAAACTTTAAGGAGATGATTATCAAAACTTCCAATGAGTGTCTCCCATTATTAAGAGGAGAAACTGATGAGCTTTTCAATGCTATCGCGAAGATTGGAGTGGACCCTTCACCATTAAAGTCTCAAATTGAGATGTACATGGAAAGTGTAGATCACCTTGATGCGGTGCGACACACCCATTTTATGAAGATATCTCCAAAAGTACAACAAATGTTTAACTATTGTTGCGTCTCAGATTGTGGATGCTCTAAACTCTGAGGGCGTGCAAGCGAACCATCGTCAATCATTAAAGGTTGACTTAGTTATTCTCGATGCTAAACAGAAAGCACTTAAGAAGGAATTGGAGCAACTAGGTATACAAAAAGAGCTCATTTACAACTCAATCTTGGAGATCGATGAGATAATAGCCAATAAATAGAATGATGTTTCTTGCTTCAAGAAAGAACACGTTATTATTACCTAAACCCTTGTGCTTACTGATGTCGATGTCAATACTTTAGAGACACTTCAAGAAGCCTTAAGGACTCAACGTAACGCACTTGCATGCTTGGTGTGGATATGACCATTGTACCTTCTTAATTAGTTTTAGCTCTCATTCTTTTCCTTCATTCATTTTTTTATATTAAGATGTAATAAAATCTAACATTTGTTAGCCAAGTTTATTTACTAATAAAACTAAGACTTTTTTTTTTTTTTGGGTAGTGACTAAACTCAGGTGGTTTCCCTGAGTTGCCTACATACCCTTTAAAGAGAATGGATCAAGTCAAACGTAGTTCCATTTTTTTTAATGCTCTAACTTTTGTCAAGACTAAAAGAAAAATTTAATTTTGCGAGCATATGTTCTAACTTTTGCCTAAGTTGTCTTTTCAGGTTTTTAACTTAGCAGACTTTTTTTTTTTTTTGTTCGTCGTACATAGTTTATGTTCATGCGGGCTAGGAGCGCCACTTGTCTTGAGTTTGATTGAAGGGTGATGAATTCATGTCTTTGGAAAAAAGTTTAATTGAGAGTCAAAGATGACTTATTTTCAACTAAACTTGTGAAGACCTTTCTTAAGCATTTTGGAGAACAAAATAAATCCTTTGAATTCGTCTTGATTTTCTTTAGCCTTAAAAGTGGACGAATGACACTTTTGTATTGTGTTTGATATTCTTCTATGAGCTTGTTGAAGACTGTGCCATGCTTGGACTTGATTTTAATCCAAGGATGGTAACACGTGTTCTTGGAGTAAAATTTAATTAAGGGTCAATGCTGACTTGATCTCAAGTAAACTTATCAATAATTTTTTCAAGTGTTTTGAAAAACCCAACCTTGTTTTCTTTAGCTTTGAAGGTAGATGAATGACACTCTTGTTTGTGTTTGATATTCTTTCACGAGCTTGTTGAAGAATGTTTGGAGTTTAATCTTGACTTTTGAAGCTTCATTTTTGGATTTAGCTTTGGGTTGCATCTCTTTTTTGAGAATGTCTCATGCTGAAAGAAAAAGAACACTTGTATTTAAAGAAGTTGGAGATTTTAGTTTAGAATCTTCGAATTTGACTTCTTTAATACAAAGAGTTTGTTCCTCAGTTTAACAAGTTTGCCAAGAAAGATTTTTTTTTTTTTTTTTTTTTTGTTACTACAATTTAAGCTCTTGTAGGATATGAGAAATATGCAATTTAGACTCATGCTTTAAGGAGCATCATTGAAGTGTTGAGGTTTGAAAACAATTATGGTAAAATTTGATGTCACACTCTGTTCATCGTCATTGGTGAAGGTGATGGTTGCACAACATGTCTCATAATTGTGGTCTTTGTCTTCAAATTGCTTTGCCTTCTTTATTTTTGTGGAATAGAGTGTTTGGTTCTTAAGTACTTGAATCAATGCAATTCGTGTTTCCTCAGGAAGTTATAGCATTTCATGGATATTGAAGAGCGAGGGTAAGCATTGTAGCTTTACTACTACCTTATCTCTTTCTTGGTTTTGCTTGACTTTGTACCAAGAACGCTTTCTTCATTTTCACTTGGTTCATCTTCTTCTGAAGTCTCATGATAAGAGACCATATGAGTTGATGTCATCATTCCTCCATTGTAGAACTCTGGAGGGAAGTATTTTCCTAAGATGACAGCGGTGATGAGCTTCTATACAAAGAGGTCATCAACTTGTACAATCTCTTGTTTTCTTTTGGGTTTCTTTTCTTCCTTCTTTTTAGAATATCGATGAATATTTTGCTTATGTTGTTCCTTTGGGTAGGGATGAGATTCTTGTTTCTTGTGAGGTCTTCTTCGTGTCACCAATGTCCAATCTTCTTCACTATATGAAATTGATTCATTATCAGAGCAGAAGTGAAGAAGGTGTCCTGGCATGACACTTGTGTTTGCTTTGGTTTCGATGACTTGCATTGGATAGTACCGGCGTATGCCTCCAATGTCTTAGGTGGAACATGTAATGAAACAGGATCGAAGGACCCAAATATGACTATAGCATGATTTGACTCTACTACTTCATCCAGATTTGATGAATTCTTCCTTGCTTTGCAAGTTTCATTATGAGATCTTTTAATATGAAACATTTCTTCACCACGTGACTGACGATTCGATGGTAATGACAATAGTTTGGATCATTAATGTTAGCCTAAGGGTTCTCTTAATCGGGTTTTGATGATAACAAACCATAGTTAAGTGACTAATTTGTTTAATGGTCAAGAATCTCAAGCATAAACTCGAAAATTCATCAAAGGACCAAATGGATACAAGATTGAGACGCTTGGAAGACTTGTGATCATAGGAAACTAATGTAAGATGAATGCATGACTGCACTTAGGATTTTCACACGTTTCATGCATCTTTGAAAACTCGATTTATTATTTAAAACGTCGATTTCATTAAAACCCGAGTTTTTAACTAATGTACCTTAGGCAAAATGTTTTATAATTGACTTAATAATTTACCTAAAGACCTTGCCTAAGTGTTAGAAAAGAAAGGAATTAAAAAAATAGGTTTTTGGGGCCAAAAAGGCTCAACCGGTCGAGGCTATGGCCAACCAGCTTAAGCGGTTGAGGAACCGATCGGGAGACCAAAAAGTTTCTCTCTCTCCCAATAGCCTTATCTTCCCGGTCGAGGGGATTCTCTTACCGGTCGAGGACCGGTTGAGGCAATGGTAACCTATCATGCATTAAATGCTCCAACGACTAGTGAACCGGTCGACCCCTAGCTTGACCGGATGAGGTTACCTTTTGCTGTTTTTAAACATATAAATTGAGAGCTCCACTTCATTTATTGACAAGAGAACACTTGCATTCAATAGCCTACCTACCTGTTCTTAATAAAAAAGCTCTCATTTCTTTCTTAGTGCATTAAATCACCACTTGCATATCCTTTAGTGCACTCTTGTGTGTCATCCTAGCTTTGTCTTGTATTTGAGCTATCCTTAAGCTAGGTTGAGGGATCATTTCTTGTAAAAATCTGAGTGTCAAAGCCTTTAAGAGGTTTGAATCTTGAAGAGATTGTGTAAAAGTCCATTGGAGCCGGAATCCAAGTGTAAGAAGATTGGAGGCTTGGTTGAAGCTTCAAGTTAGTGGAACCCTCACTCGATTAGGAGATTGAGGAGAGTGGACGTAGGCAAGGAAGTGCTGAACCACTATAAACTCGAGTTTGAATTCTCTAAACTCTATCTCTTTATTTTTCTTATGTTGTGTTTGAATTTGTTGTGATTGAAAAGATTTTAAAAACCTAATTCACCCACCCCTCCTCCCCCTTCCTCCTTTTTGGGTGTTTTTCTTAACTAAGCATAACCTTTGTTTTCTCAATTGGTATCAGAGCTAGACCTCTTATTTTTTAAAGACTTAATCGTCTAAGAGGAAATGTCTATTCCATCAAGCTCATCCCAAGCTGAAAATTTTTCAAAACATAGAGCTCCATTCTTTATGGGAACCGACTATCCCTATTGGAAAACTAAAATGACTTGGTATTTGCAATCTACTGATTTAGATGTATGGGATGTCATTGAAGATGGCCCAACTTTTCCCACTAAACTAGTTGATGGGGTTTTGGTTCCAAAACCTAAGCAATAATGGAATGAGCTTGATAGAAGAAACTTTCAATTAAATGCTAAAGTAGTTTTTACTTTGCAATGTGCTATGGATAGAAATGAATATAATAGAATATGTCAATGCAAATCGGCTAAAGAAATTTGGAGGTTGCTTGAAATAACTCATGAAGGAACTAATCAAGTGAAAGAGTAAAAAATCAATTTACTTGTTCATAACTATGAATTGTTTTCAATGAAAGAAACTGAGACTATTGTTGAGATGATTACTAGGTTCATTGACATTGTAAATGGTCTTGAAGCTTTAGGAAAAACCTACAAGGAATCCGAGAAGGTGATGAAGATATTGAGGTCTCTCCCATCAAAGTGGCATACCAAGGTCACCGCAATTCAAGAAGCAAAAGACTTGACTAAGTTACCTATGGGAGAGCTCATAGGTTCATTAATGACATATGAGATCAATTTGACAAAGAAGCTACAAGAGGGTGAAGACAAAAAGAAGAAAAGCATAGCCCTCAAAGCTACAACCAAGGAAGAAGAAGGTGTTGAAGAAGAAAAGCCAAGTGATGAAGATGATGATTTAGCCCTCATCACAAGAAAGCTCAACAAATACATGAGAGGTGAAAGGTTTAAAGGAAGGAAATTCATCTCTAGAAGGGATCCTTCTGTGAACCCCACATTTTTAATGATGCGTTCCCACTCGATCGGCGAGACTCACTTTTCGTTATTTGGGTGAAAAATATGATTTTTAGAAAAGACTAGGAGTCGCCGCTTACTTTTATTTATTTTTAAAGGGGAAAACAAGTAAGAATAAAACCCCTAAATGGACTCCTGATTTTTTTTTTGGAAAAGCTGTCTGCGAAAAACCTAAGTCTGGGTTCGGGGATTAGGTTACTTATTGGGAAGGTACGGTAAAGACCGTAGCACCCCTCTAAGCCCCTAAAAAAAATGGGTCTTTACTAAATAAGGTGAACCAGACATGACAATTAACTAGAAGATCAATGGATACCAAAATGATCATAGTTCAAAAATAAGTCATGATGACGAAATGATAAACGAAGTGAGAGTGAGAGTGTACCTTAGTAGTAAGTAATAAAGCGCTATCATGAAAATAAGGTTAGTGTACAATGACAAGTGTAAAAAAATCTCATACAAAACTAAATCAAAATCAAACAAAATGGAGAGCACAACTTACTTGAATTATTTTCGAAAAAAATGTTATGAATGTCGGGCCCCCACCAAAGCCCAATTAATTTTTGCTATGAATTAATTCTCATAAATTCCATCATTTTGGAATTATAAATTAAATAAGTATTTACTAAATTATAAATTAAAGAATAATTTTTAAATAATATTAAACTTAAGAAAGATTTTAAAGTAAACATTTCGAATGTAATATATTTTATTTAAAAAAAAAAAAAATCAAAAAGTGAAATATAATATGTTTTATATTCTAATTCTATTGTTTTACTACAAATCAAAATAACATGACATATCTTATTGAGTAAAATATTATAAATTATTCTCTTTCAAGGTTTAGGAAATAAATTATATAATAAAGATAAGTGCAAGTGCAAGATATTGACACTTACTCTTCCATGTCTTTACTTTGACACCCATGCTATGGAATAAAAGTAAGAGGTATGGTTATAGCGTTATAGTCTTCTAGAGTTCAAATTAACATGTTGAATCCTGTCACAGACTAAAGCTACACCACCTCCAACTATTATTAAACCATAAGAGAAATGACTTCATTTCATCCCAATAGATAAGTCACCTTCATAATCACACCATTTAAATTAGACATATAAAGGGAGATGAAAAAATAACAACTCTTGGACCGTAACTTTTGGAAAAATATAGAGATAAATGGATGTAGATAGATATAGAAATAGAATGAAATGAAGGAATGCAAATCGATGGAAGTTAAAAGAGATGAAATAATAAGGGTCTCACTTTCTTGAAATCAATTTTATATATTCAATAATTTGATAATGTTTAGAAGTTCATGAATTTTAACATTAATCAGTACATAGCTTTTCTATATTAGGAAAAATAATAAAAATTTGTATAAACTCAAAATTTGCCATCTAGGGGGTGATGTTCCAACCACTTTTATCTATACATTCAACTTGAAAACTTATAGTAAAAGATGCACGTAGAATAAGTTATGAAAATAAGAGTGTACGCACAAATTTTGTAGATGTAAAAGATCTCAGGCTTTGATGATGTCTTGTAAAGGCGTGAAGCTGGACCACTTGGCATTGCGTCACAAGGAGTGTGTGCACTGGACTAATAATGAATCCATTAGTGTTACTAAAGCTTCTTATCTCATAAGTCTTCGCTCTAGCTATGAATCTTTGTGACAAGGTAACTATCGAGTGATCCAACCGTATTATTTGCATTGGTTTTCCAGGTAGTTTAGGTATCCTTAAGACCTTCTGGGGGAGGGGGGTTGCCGAAGATTTTTCGCACTAGAACTTTAGAAGCGGTGTATCAACATTGGGAGTCATGCACTAGGCTTGGTACCTATTCCAAAGTTATTATTCCAGATGATCATAGTCTTGAATAGTTTTCAATCATCAAGGCTTATGCAGATTGGTGGATCAGAGTGTGTAATCCTAATAAGGAAATTCTTACTACTGCTTGTATGGAGCCCCCTCTTGATTCTTCTTGACAAATACCCTCAAAATCTTTAGAGAGTAGAATGCGCAAGGTTAACTCAAGTGTTTCTACTAAGGGGAACACTAGAGACAATGTTGAGAAGGATTTTGATGATTTACCTGATGATTCAAGAGCTTCTTCTAAGCGCTTAATGAGTGGTCATCAAACTAATACCTCCACACACTTAGAGCATGAGGAAACTATTTTCAATTGTGGTAATGCTCACTATCACAAGACTTTTAAGCAACATAACAATGCATAAGGTCTTTATGTATCAAATGATGACTCTAAAGATACAAGTGAATGTAATTTCAAACATCGAAAGATTAGACCCAACCCTATGTACTATAATGAGACTAACTCTCACCCCCTTGATGCAAATGTCTTCTTTACTAACGTCCCAACTTCTACTCAACTAATTGAACTTGATGGTGAAGAGGCAATATCTTTTTTTTTTTTTTCTTTTTTTGCATTGATACTAACAAAAATAAATATTTGTCTTAGGTGGAGGGTGACAACCAATTTTTTGATGAAGAGGATGAGTCATCTCCTAAGGATCGATTTAAAAGTGTTGTTGCTTCTAGGAAGTCAATGCCCTTTACCCTGACTATACAATGAGAGGATCACTTTATCATCCCATTACCTTTACCTCATTCTCATTTGGGTGATGAAGGAATTACTAACATCTTAAGTGATGTTCTAATTGAATCTCAAGGTCAAGAGATCACAATTGGAGATACAACATATGATAAATTGACACTTTTAGTAATTGCAAGTTTAATTGTTGAACAACAATCTCCATGCCTTATTGTTGTGGTTCCTTCTACTTCCATTCACATATTTGACATTGAACAAATCATGTTTAATGCCCAACACCAAGAAACACTTATGATAGGAGAAAGCTTTAAGGAGATGATTATGAAAACTTCCAATGAGTGTCTCTCATTATTGAGAGGAGAAACTGATGAGCTTTTCAATGCTATCGCGAAGACTAGAGTGAACCCTTCACCATTAAAGTCTCAAATTGAGAAGTACATGGAAAGTGTAGATCACCTTGATGCGGTGCGACACACCCATTCTATGAAGATATCTCTGAAAGTACAACAAATGTGTAACTATTGTTGAGTCTCAAATTGTGGATGCTCTAAACTCTGAGGGCGTTCAGGCAAACCGTCGTCAATCATTAAAGGTTGACTTAGTTAGTCTCGATGCTAAACAGAAAGCACTTAAGAAGGAATTGGAGCAACTAGGTATACAAAAAGAGCTCATTCATAACTCAATCTTGGAGATCGATGAGATAATAGCTAATAAATAGAATGATGTTTCTTGCTTGAAGAAAGAACACGTTATTATTGCCCAAACCCTTGTGCTTACTGATGTCGATGTCAAGACTTTAAAGACACCTCAAGAAGCCTTAAGGACTCAACGTAATGCGCTTGCATGTTTGGTGTGGATGTGACCATTGTACCTTTTTACTTAGTTTTAGCTCTCATTCTTTTCCTTCATTCATTTTTTTTTATTAAGATGTGATAAAGTCTAACATTTGTTAGCCAAGTTTATTTACTAATAAAACTGAGACTTTTTTTTTTTTTTTTTGGGTAGTGACTGGACTCGGGTGGTTTCCCTGAGTTGCCTACATACCCTTTAAAGAGAATGGATCAAGTCAAATGTAGTTCCATTTTTTTTAATGCTCTAACTTTTGTCAAGACTAAAAGAAAGATTTAATTTTGCGAGCATATGTCCTAACTTTTGCCTAAGATGTCTTTTTCAGATTTTTAACTTAGAGGACTTTTTTTTTTTGTTCGTCGTACACAATTTATGCTCATGTGGGCCAGAAGCGCCACTTGTCTTGAGTTTGATTGAAGGGTGATAAATTCATGTCTTTGGAAAAAAGTTTAATCGAGAGTCAAAGATGACTTATTCTCAACTAAACTTGTGAAGACCTTTCTTAAGCATTTTGGAGAACAAAAGAAATCCTTTGAATTCGTCTTGATTTTCTTTAGCCTTAAAAGTGGATGAATGACACTTTTGTATTGTGTTTGATATTCTTCCATGAGCTTGTTGAAGACTATGCCATGCTTGGACTTGATTTTAATCCAAGGGTGTTAACACGTGTTCTTAGAGTAAAATTTAATTAAGGGTTAATGATGACTTGATCTCAAGTAAACTTATCAATAATTTTTTCAAGTGTTTTGAAAAACCCAACCTTGTTTTCTTTAGCTTTGAAGGTAGATGAATGACACTCTTGTTTGTGTTTGATATTCTTTCACAAGCTTGTTGAAGAATGTTTGGAGTTTAATCTTGACTTTTGAAGCTTCATTTTTGGATTTAGCTTTGGGTTGCATCTTCCTTTTGAGAATGTCTCATGCTGAAAGAAAAAGAACACTTGTATTTAAAGAAGTTGGAGATTTTAGTTTAGAATATCTGAATTTGACTTCTTTAAGACAAAGAGTTTGTTCCTCAGTTTAAGAAGTTTGCCAAGAAATATATATATTTTTTTTTGTTACTACAGTTTAAGCTCTTGTAGGATATGAGCAATATGCAATTTAGACTCATGCTTTAAGGAGCATCACTGAAGTGCTGAGGTTTGAAAACAATTATGGTAAAATTTGATGTCACACTCTCTTCATCGTCACTGGTGAAGGTGATGGCTGCACAACATGTCTCATAATTGTGACCTTTGTCTTCAAATCGTTTTGCCTTCTTTATTTTTGTGGCATAGAGTGTTTGGTTCTTAAGTACTTGAATCAATGCAATTCGTGTTCCCTCAGGAAGTTGTAGCATTTCATGGATATTGAAGAGCGAGGGTAAGCACTGTAGGTTTGATACTACGTTATCTCTTCCTTGGTTTTGCTCGACTTTGTACCAAGAGCACTTTCTTCATCTTCACTTGGTTCATCTTCTTCTGAAGTCTCATGATAAGAGACCATATGAGTTGATGTCATCACCCTTCCATCGAAGAACTCTGGAGGGAAGTATTTTCCTAAGGTGACAGGGGTGATGAGCTTCTGTACAAAGAGGTCATCAACCTGTACAATCTTTTGTTTTCTTTTGGGTTTTTTTTTTTCGAATATCGACGAATATTTTGCTTATGTTGTTCTTTTGGGTAGGGATGAGATTCTTGTTTCTTGTGAGGTCTTCTTCATGTCACCAATGTCCAATCTTCTTCACTATATGACATTGATTCATTATCAGAGCAAAAGTGAAGAAGGTGTCCCGGTATGACACTTGTGTTTGCTTTAGTTTCGATGACTTGCATTGGATAGTACCGACGCATGCCCCTAGTGTCTTAGGTGGAACATGTAATGAAACAGGATCGAAGGACCCAAATGTGATTGTCGCATGATTTGACTCTACTACTTCATCCAGATCCGATGAATTCTTCCTTACTTTGCAAGTTCCATTATGAGATCTTTTAATATGAAACATTTCTCCACCAGGTGACTGATGATTCGATGGTAATGACAATAGTTTGGATCATTAACATGACCCATTTTTTTTGGATGCTTACACTTAGGTGGCACAATAACCTTTTTCTAGAGTAGGTCTTCCAACATGCTAGGCACATCAAAGTTAGGAAAATGATATTTCTTCTCCTCTAATTCTTTCAAGGTGAATCGACACCTCTCATTTTCCTAGGTTGGTGCAGCCTCTTTTACTTCTTTTTATCTCGTGTTGAGATTTTGATAGGAGTAGTATTTACCATCATTAACTCTAAAATGGTTTTATTGAAGTTTTATCACTTGTTTTCCCATTGTGTTTCTCTCTTTGCCAGTTAATGATAAGGTCCTTTTTACCACCATGGTTGGTTATGCTGAGCTCCATGTCATGTGCTCGAGTAGCCAACTCTTCAAAAATGTGAGGTCGTATCCCTTGGAGGATGTGTAGAAGACCTTAATGCATTCCTTGTATGCACATTTCCACATCTGACACCTCAGATAATCTATCTTTGTAGTCCAGGCTTAAGGAACGCCAACAATTGATGTAGTCTACAACCAGCTTATCTTTCCATTGCTTAGTATTAGTGAGTTCCATCATGCTTATAGTTCATCAAATGTTATAGAAACGGTTGAGGAATTCACGTTCTATTTGGTCCCAACTATCGATACACTCAGATGCAAGGTCTATGTACCAATCAAAAACATTTCCTTAGAGAGAACGGACGAATTGTTTGACTAACAAGTCACCATTTGTACCTGCATTGTTACAAGTTTCAATGAAATGGACAATATGTTTTTTTGGATTTCCTTTCCCGTCAAATGATTGAAACTTTGGAGGTTGATAACCCACAGACATGCGTAGATGCTCAATCCTCTTAGTGTAAGGTTTAGAGTACATGAGCGTACTCTGTGAGGGTCCACCGTAGTGCACTCTAATGGTGTTAGTTATCATGTCATAAAGTTGTTGGATAGATAATGACACCACTGAGGTAGATTTTGTCGTTTGTATCCTGACTTGCACTGTGCTATACGCATGTGGTGAACATTGAGAGGAGATGCAACATTCAGAAGGTGGTTAAGTCCTTGACTTGACTCACCCATATTTTGTACTTGTGCTTCAACCTTGTTTATGAGGAAAACTATTTGCATATCTTTCTCCTTGACCATCTTGGTGAGTTTGGGGATGGCACAAGTCATCTTTGTTAATTGTTCCTCTATGGATGTAGTGTCGATTGTTATTTCCGGCATAGTCATCGAGAAGGGAGAAGTAAAAAAGTCGAAACGATTGTAGTTTTCCTTTTTTGACTTTCCAATTGGCGATCCTGAGTGTGAGTCGGTGCTAAAGTTGGCATCAGTAACAAAACAAGAAGATTTATCCCCCAAAGTCCTTTAATGCTGAAGGGAGTTTTCCCCTACTACGAGGACTATGGCTCTTCGCCCCTAAAGAGGCCAAAGTGATGAATGGTTGGTGCTCATCACGTGTTCTTACTAGTTTTAGCAAACAAGCAGACTCACTTGTTTGTTTTGTTGAGAGTGAAGATGTTGATTTTGCTTTGCTACGAGTCATGGGGCCCGTAGCGGTATTGTGTGTCGATTGCACAATGACGATCTTGTCATTGCCCTTGTTGACATGCACAACTCGAGTTCTTTTGGATACCACCAACGTAGTAGTGATCAATCTTCTAACAAAAGAGATGAGAGGTAGAGATGTCCCATTGGGCATGCCAGAAATTTGTACGCACAAATTTCGTAAATGGTCCTACAAAATTAGCAAAACAAATAGGAAAATAATGGGAACAAAATATTTATTGAAATTAAAAATATTATGGGTACAATCTCAAATATAATATTCTTTACAAAAGAATATTTTCCCTCTGATTGTTTTTCTTTGACCACAACTTGAAGAACGACGATGATGTTTTCTTGATTTCGAAGATGAATCGAGGGCCACAAATGGCTTATTCCCGAATGAACTCGTTGAATGGCGAAGAACACATGTAACAATTCTTTTGTCGTTTATCGAACTTGCAGATAGATTTGATGAAACTTTTTCTTTTGTTGTGAAGCCTCTTTTCCCGTACGAAGTCGCCTTTGGATTTTCTCCCTAAGACTTTCCTTTCTGGATTTTTTCTGATTTATGGATTTCTTTGAATTTCTCCCCCCCTTCTTAAAAGAAGACACCTCTATTTATAGGTGAAGATAGGGAATTTGAATTTCAAATTCCCAAATTTTATTTGCTTAATTTAAGGGATTTAGTTCATTGATTTTAACAATTTTTCTTATCCCGAGAGATTAGTTTCTTTTTGGTTTTTTATTTTTTATTTTTTTTTATTTTTTTAAGGAAACTTATCCATTAGAGGATATCTATTTTTTTTTATTCATTTTGAAGGCTAAATTAGTGGTAATTTAATCCACTAAATTTTTTGTCTACAAGGAGAATTAGAGATGAATTTGCTATGTGAAATAAAAGTATTGTTAAAACTTTAATCAATTGAGAGGAATAAGGATAGCTTAATAAAAGAGAGCATATACTCATTAATTGAGAAATAGTTATAAGGGATCATAATACTATCCAAATATGTCTCTCTTAACAACCCCTATAAATAGGGTGTCTCCTTAGTATTTAAAACAACATTAGAGGTTGTCTTGAGATAGATAAAACTCAAAAAAAAAAATTGCTTCTAATTAATAAGAAAGAAAAATAATTACCAACCAAACAAAATACACTAATATATTTCAATTTTAGTTTTTTGAACTTAAGTTCCATTTCTCCTCACCTTAATTCAACAATTCAAATGGAATTATAAAGTTTAATGGTACAAATATGAAGTTGGGTAGAGTGGGTACCATGACATTTTGTTTGAAAATGTTTTCTAAAATATGTAACTTATAAATTTTATATCTTCAAATATCAAGCATGTCAATCCATGATCATTATTAATTATGGTGCCTTTTTATACGGCCAATCCAACATATAAATATTTGAAGAAAAAATGTTTTCTTGGTGTGCATGAATAATATTCCACATGTTATTGCATTTTTCATCTTACCCTTTTTTAAAATAAATCATTTTTTTTTTTAACTCCACATTGTTTGTTGTTTCGTACGTGTTGCAATTATTTTTGCATTCTTGAAAATATAAATGCAATAAATTTAAAGATTAATATTTTTAAAATTATTTAATAGTTTGGCTCAATATATCATAAAATTAGCATGTTGAAACATAACTTGAAGAATCTTCCTATTTATTTTGTTTAATCCCTTTACTTATGTTTCATATAGTTTTTCTACATCAGTGAAGTTTACTTCTCTTTCAAAAATGATGATGCCAAGAGACTTCTTATGATTCCAATAACACTCTTAATAGATATTATATGTTTGCTGGAGTTTAAAACTTCTAATTTAATGATCTTATATTATATTTTATATTAAAAATATATAATTTAATGGGATATATGTTGTAATAAATTATAATAATTGTGTAATATATTTATCAATTATTATGATTAAATAAACAAGGTCAACATTACACATGAAAAAAGATTTGATTGATCACATCTTCTTGATAGTATTGATCTTCTATTGTGATAATTACATTTAAATGTGGTTTACCTACAAAGAAAATTATAAAATTATTAGGATTTTATTCATGTTACTAACAAATGAACTTCTTTCGGT
The DNA here is from genome assembly GCF_030704535.1 of Vitis vinifera. NCBI lineage: Eukaryota > Viridiplantae > Streptophyta > Magnoliopsida > Vitales > Vitaceae > Vitis > Vitis vinifera. Next base: position 14,622,997 of record NC_081813.1, read on the forward strand.
CATCAAACAAATATTTAATTTTAAAGTAAATATGAACTCAAAATGCTACCTAATCAAAATCCGAAAATGGCTTCCATAGTGTAAAAAAAAAAAAACAAAAAAAAAAAAAAACAAATTGAAAGATTATTTTAAAATTTCAGTATTATACAAGACCAATTTAAGAGGATAAATTTTATTTTCTTGAGTTACTCTTCCAATTATTAAGATCTAAATTATTTTAACACTAAAAAAATTCCTAAAGGATTGAATTTGTGTTTATGAAAGTAAACAACATTTTTAACATAAAAGAAAAAAAAAACTCGAGAGTAATGTGTCTAAGATTTTGAATAAATCAATACATGAAAGAAATATTTGTGGAAAAAGAGAAAAACAACTTCAAAGTATTGAAAGTTATAAATATAATTTCAGTTTTATACACCTTTATGCGTTTTGTAAGTGTTTGGATAGGAAATAAGGATAAAAAAAAATGTTTGAGGGTATTTATATATATATATAAAATGTTATATTTTATGTTTATAAGAAGGTTATTTTTGTGAATATGTGTATTTTTTTTATTTTTAATTAAATAACCCTAAAATAAATAATAAAAAAAAATAAATGGAGAAATTTAAGCAAAAATAAGAGTGCAAGTTTTAACTCATATGTTGATTGAAAAAAAAAATTGTAAAACATCCACCAATAACTTATTACAATATGATTTATTATTACTTATATAAACATATTATACAACTATTATTTGTCACTTTAATCATCTTATATTATATTTAATATTAAACATATAGAGTTTAATGAACGTGCAACATATTATTATTATTATTATTAAACGAAGAGAGTGGGTGTCCCACTTAATGAATGTGCAAACAACCCGTGTTAGGAATCAGTTGGATGGTGCCTACATTTTGTTTTTGCAGGAAATTGGAGAAATAATTACTTGAATGGTGGAACAATAGACACTCGGTTGATTTAGAGTATGACAGGAGGCTTGAATGGTGGGGTTCATGTCACTGATGTCTCAACTGCATCTAGAACAATGCTCATGAATCTCAAATCCCTTGATAGGGATAAACCCACATTAGATACCCTAACCATTCCTGCTGAAATTTTGCCCAAGATTGTTAGTAATTCTGAGATTATTGGAATGGTCGGAAAAGGATGGTACATTCTTGGGCTCCCAATTTTTGGATGCCTTGATGACCAGAATGCTACAATGCAGGGCCAAGCTTGCCGAAAAGGTGAGGCCAAAAGCACATATGGGACTCGGGCTTTCATACTTCTCAATACAGGTGAGGAGGTAATCAAGTCCAAACATGGGCTTCTAACCACTTTGGCATTTAAGCTTGGATGAGAAGCTCCAACCAACTATGCTCTAGAGGGCTCTGTTGCAATTGCGGGAGCTGCAGTTCAGCAGCTCAGAGACAGACTTGGTATGATAAGCATTGCAAGTAAGATAGAGGAATTAGCAGCAAAAGTTGATTCTTCGTGTGGGGTTTATTTGGTTTATTATATATATATATATAATGAGATGATGCTAGAAGAGCAAATTGGTATTCAATGATACTAAGACATCCATCAAACAAGTGGTGCTAATTTTTTTTTCAAGATTTCTCAAATAAACACAACATTATGTCTTCTCAGATTCTATCATGTTTTCTCCCATTATTCTTGTTTATATTGAAGAAGTTTTGGGCATTTTTGTTTGATGCATTCCAATGGTAGATAAACTTTGACTATCCAAATCATCTACCTTTTTGGTTTATATTGGAAAATTTTAAATTAATTATTTTACTTTAATATGTCTTAATAATTTAGTTTAATATACTCCAAACTTTCAATTTTGAGAAATCTCAATAGAACAAACTTGGGCCAAATGGCTATAGCATCACCATTCAGGTAGAGAAAATATTTAGAGGTTTCAACAAATAATTATAACTCAATTATATTTTAACTCATAATTATAATTATGAGTATTTATAGGAGCATGCGCATCCACCACCATGTGTTGCCCCGATAGAAGTGACACATAGAGCCATCTAGGGACCCAACTCAATGTGGGGTATTAAATATGACTAGATCCACAACATGATTACCTTAAAGCATGAACCGACTTCAAGGAATCACCGTTGAAAAAGCCTAACCCAAAACACATTGATGTAATGATCCAACCCCATAGTTAACCATGAAATGATTGGACTATAAAAATTTTACCATAATCATCATGGAAATGGCTAAGGTGTTAAAGAGATGCATAATGAAACCATTAATTGATACCACCATTGTCATCGATATCTTTCTGTAGACTATCAATAAAAGAACAACTATAAGAAGGGAGTCCCTCCAAGAACAAGGTACACACAATAATCTAATCATTGAAGAGAGGTTGGTTTAAGTAATCTCACTCTATTTCCTACATGTCTATTTGCTTTGCAAGTGACACTCGGTTCAATGTTATCAAAAGAAGGCCAAAAAAATATGGGACAATAATTGTAAAGAAATAACAAAAATATAACACAAAAAATATTAGAAAAGTACAGCTAAATATTGCAACAAAATATATTGCCAAGATATTCAACTCATAAGAGGGTTACTTCATACTAAATATTAAACAAACAAGAAAGCTAAAAAAACCCAAATAATTCACACCAAAAGGGTCCACAAAATAAGCCCTAAATTAAGCTAGAGAAGGACATATTGATATTACTTCAAAAGGCCCAAGTTATAAATGAGCCCAAAAGACCCATACCAAGCAAATACCAAACATGGCCTCATGTACAAGCCTTAGGACCACCTTAAAAGCCCATGATCTCTATCCTCGTCTACCTCATATCCAAGCTAAGAGTAATGGATACATAAAATAGTACAATATTTGGTAATTATATATATCATAACAATTATTCCACTAGTAGACAAAAAGATGATTATTATTTGTATCACCAAATTTGGTTCTATGCCAGAAACAAGTAGTAGTTAATTATACAAATATCATCCAAATTAAAAGCATCTAATTATATAAACATGCTAATAACTTCGAAAAAGTATTAGAAGCAATATAATAGCAAGATTTTTTTTACAATTCCCATACTATTCCAAACAAATTTAAGATGATAAATTAATTCTTCCTTGAATTATTTTTCCAATTATCTAGCATTTCTTTCATTTTTTTTCCTAATATGATCGTGAAATTACTGAAATGCTAAAAAAGGTTGAAAGTTTGAATTTGTCTATATAAAAGTAAACACTGTACTTAATAAAGTAACCTCAAAAGTAATGTACTTAAGATCTTAAATTAAAAAATATAAAAAAATGAACACTGAAAATGCATACAAGGGATGCTGAAATTTAAGTAAAGATAAGGGTGCAAAATTTAGATCATAACAATTATTCCACTAGTAGACAAAAAGATGATTATTTTGTATCACCAAATTTGGTTCTATGCCAGAAACAAGTAGTAGTTAATTATACAAATATCATCCAAATTAAAAGCATCTAATTATATAAATATGCTAATAACTTCGAAAAAGTATGACAAGCAAAGTGATAACAAGAATATATACATTCCTCAATAAAATTGAACCATCTTTGACGCCAATAAGGGTTGATGTAAAGGATGGTTGCAAATCCTAACAATATCATGATATATGATGTAACAAAAGTTGCAAGGAAAACAACAAGATTGATATCATACCATTTTGCCTCACTTTCTTGAGAAGACTGTGATGGTGAATCTAGTGACTCAGTACTCGTGTTGCATTTCCTCTTTAACATTGGCCCACAAAGAAAAGGATTATCTTCATAGCTGCTTTCACCAAATGTCCCAAATTGTGCTTTCATATCTGGAACTCTACCAGAGATGTTGTTGTGAGCCACACTAAACACCTCTAAAAAATTGAGTCCAATCAACTCTAGAGGAATTTCTCCACTCAGTTTATTATAAGAAAGGTCTAAGCTCTCTATTTGGGAAAGATTGGAGAAACTCTTTGGAATGGAGCCCTTCAATTGATTATGAGATAAGTTCAATGTATGAATCAAACTTAGCATTCCAAGTTCATGGGGGATTTCACTAGTTAAGTTGTTACATGACAAGTCCAATCCAGACATGAAATTAAGGATATCACCTACGTAGGAGTCACGTCTGTTCTTGGTGACAAACTCAACTTCATCTTTTTCTTCATATGCAAAACTTGGGTATCGCCAATATTTCACCCAGTAACCTGGATATACAGTAAGAAAATTCCCTGCATACAAAGAATAATGGAATTGTCCAAACTCGTAGTACTCCTTTTTTGTCTCCCCAAATTGGATATGGCCAAAACATCTGGGAATTGGCCCTGAAAAAGAGTTATTTGAAAGATCCATCAAGCTTATTTCAGTCAAATGACAAAGATGATTTGGAATGAAACCACTTAAAAGGTTTCCTCTTAGCAAAAGAATCTTTAGCTTCAAAAGTGCAGAGATTGAATTGGGAATGCTTCCAAATAATCTGTTATCTCTGATATCCAAAGTCAATAGATATGAGGAATTGAGAAAATCTCTGGGTATTAATCCTATAAACATGTTCCCTTGCAAATGTAGATGCTCTAAGTACTTCATGCTCTTCAAAGAAGGAAGAGATCCTGAAAGAGCGTTTTGAGAAACATCAAGAAACTCCAAGCTCTGCAATTGAGAAATCTCAGGTGGTAATTTGCCTTTAAAACTATTGTTGCCCAACACCAGTGTAGTCAAATAGGTCATGTTACCTATCCAGTTTGGAATTTCACCTGACATGTAGTTGTTGCTCACATCCAACTCCCACAACCAAGAGCTTCTGGAGATTACATTTGACAAAGTTCCCGTGAATTGATTATTGCCCAAATACAAATACCGTAACCCAGTCAAGTTAAAGTCCCTTGAAAATATTTCACCATGAAATTTATTATTTGATAATTTCAAAATCCACAAATCTTTTGTTGCAAGCAATTGCTTTGGTACTTCCCCCGAGAAACTATTAGTAGACAAGTCCAATGCCCATAAGGAACTCATTTCGGCTATTGAGGATGGGAGAATACCTTCAAAACCATTGTTGGATAAATTTAGATACATAATATTTGGAATCATATTTGGCACATTTTCTTGAAGTTGCCCATCCAACTTATTGTGTGAGATATCCAATAATTTAATATGGGTATTAGGTCTCAGGGGAAGTAGTTGGCCCATTAAAGAGTTATTCCTCAGGAATAGATATTCCAGTCTTGTATTGTTTTCAAGCAGCCAATTGGGGAAACTTCCTGTCAAGTTATTATGGGAGAGATCAACCACCATCAATTTGAATTGGTATTGAAGAAAACCAGGAAGGTCACCGGTGAGCTTACAGTAGGATAACACAAGAGTCTTCAACTGAAACAGGGGAACCCAACCAACTGGATATTCAGTTTCTACCTCAAATTTGTTGTAACCACTTCCAAGTATGACCACCTGAAGCTTGGAGTGATTAGAAAAAGAGCTGAAAGAGAATGAATCTTCAAAAAGATTATGACTGAGATCGATGTACTCCAGGGATGTGAGATTAGCTAACAGAGAGGAAGAGGCATTTCCGGAGAATAGGTTGGAAGAGAGATCCAATAACCTCAGAGATGTCAAATTATTCAAACATGGAGGAAGAATCCCATGGAAGAAGTTGGAATTAAGATCCAACTCTTGCAGCTTGTTCAATTGGCACAAGCCTACAAAAGAGAATAAGACATGTAACTAATCATATCCTTGACATGTCTTTGACTCCAAACTTACAAGAAGTTATTACTCACTGTTAATGAGGTTTTCATAAATTAAGAGGCTTATATGAATTAAAAATAATGTTTTTCATTAAGTACTAAAAATTAGTAGACATCACTTAATTACCATAAAGAACAACATATTAAAAAAAAATTGTTGAATATGATCTTCTTAAATGACAATCTTTAAATAATATTAAAAAAATTGTAGAGTATGATATTCTTAAACATCAACAAACTAATATTTAAGATTTTTTTTTAAAATAATAAATCTAAAAATTGGTCTTCCTTGAATAAGTTTTCTCCAAATTGTTGAGTTTTTGAAATCAGTAAAAAGAAAGATGAACATAAATGACATTAGGAGATTTTTTTTTTAAAAAAATGATTTAGTATTATAATCTAGAGATAAAAATGCTTTTTCCTTTCATTGAAAGATTTTTTATTCAAATTTTGTATCAAATGAAGCAATTTGACTATACTTCCAAAAATTCAATTTCCTTAATTCTTTGTTATTTGTTCCATTGTTTCTCCTTAAATTTGTCTAAATCCTAATTAAAAATTACTTTTCTTTTAAAGTATGATTCATTCCTAAGAAGCAGGAAGAATAAGAAAAAAAATGAAGAAATATTTTTTCTATATTTGGATAAAATACAAAAAAAAAGGTAAGAAAAATTCTAAAAAAAAAAAGAATACTAATTTTTTCCCTATTTATCTTAGGCTATGTTTGCTATTGAGAAATTTTGAGGGAAAAGAAATACAAGAGGGGAAAAAAAAGAGAATGAAAGAAAAAAAAATAAAGAAAGAATTACAAAATCATTTTGTTGTTTGGTTGTCCATAGCAAAAAGTAAGGGAAAGAGAATTAAATTTTTGAAAAATACACTTTCTTAAACCTTCTTCACCTTTTTCTTAGAATTTTTTTTATGGGATGGAATAATTTCCCAATTTCCTTTGTATTCCCTTTTTCTTTTCATAGTTACTTATAATTTGTTGTTACTTACTATTAATGACGTCTTTATGAATTATAAACATTGGTAACTCTGAATATTGTAAAGATTCATCAAGAATAAAACATGCTTACATAATTGAAAGCAAGTTATTTAATTTTAACTTACATTAACTATGATAACTCTTTTTTACAATGTTTATCCTCTCTAATCTTTATGAAACAAGAAAGCATAACATATGTACCTTGATCTTGTAAAGAACTATTGAGGCCATTCCTAGCCAAGGATAAAAACTTGAGAGAAGACATCAATCTTATAGATGATGGAAGAATCCCATTGAGGAAGTTATAACTCAAGTCCAATATCTCCAAATTGTTTAAGCTTGCAAACTCTATCAAAAGAAAATTGAAATAACCAGTGTAAGAAAAGACATTGATCTTAGATACAAATGACATAAAATGTTTGCTACTTAAAAAAAAAAATTACCCAAACATATTGTTTTACTTTTTTCACAACAAACTAAAGAAATGCATTGTTTTTGTAAACCATAACACTTCGTCTACTTTTCTATATAAGTATCTAAATTCCCAACAAATATTTTTACCATTATTATATTCAACGACGTCTATGACATTTATGAGCTTAAATAGTAAACTTTTACTCCAATTGTTTAATTTTTCAAATCCATAAAAAGAAATATGAACATAAATGATGTTAGGAGATTTTTTAAGTGATTTATTTTTATAATAATTATTATTCACTTTAAAAAAATTATTTTTAAATTTTACATTATTTTACTTTCTTCTCAAATTTTGGTTGCTCTTAAAAATTGACGTTCTTTTAATTTTCTAGAATCTCCTTACATTTATTTTTATTTTTTATTTTTTTTATCTTTCCAAAAATTTGACTTCCAAAGTATTTTTCTTTCAACTTTTATGATCCTCCATATCTACTTTTGGAAATAAATGCATCAATCTACTTATTATTTATCAAAAACTCTTTGTCTATTAATTTTAAAAACTTTTATATATTTTTTGCATTATTAAAACTTGAATTCTATATATAATTGCCATAATAGCATTTTTTTTTAACTAGGTGCATCATATGATATATTTTAAAATACATTTAAGAAATGACTAAAATGAGTCAACTAAAATAAATAGTATCTTGAGGTCAATTGAGATGTAATTTATTATTTTATATTGTTGATCTTCATTAACACTTATTTTTAAGAACAATTAAACAAAATCAAATAAAAGCATTTGCAAAAATGTTACTTATCATTGGATAAATCTAAGAGTTTTCATCTACCTAAGGGATAGAAGATAGTAAAATTGTTGACCTTTAAAACCACCTAGCAAGAAATGGGGCTCATATATGGGTTGTCTGAAGTACACATTTGAAGATAGATCCAAATGTGGATGAAGTGAAAGAGAGGATTATATAAGTCGACTGAATTGTTGGATTATCAATCTAACATTACTCAGTAGTATGTCATATGATTTACAACTAAACTATTGCATAATTCAATGGATTTAAATCTATTCACTCAATAAAATCAAACACCTAATGCCCAAACTATTTCTAAGAAGTTTCCAAGAAAGAGAGAAAGAGGAAAACTTCTCCATAAATTGGTTTAAATTATTTGATGATCAATAACATTATAATCATGTACATTCCACCAGGAAAGGAACAAAAAAATCCAAAAAAACCTTAGTTGGAATGCTTATTTCATCTAGTATATGTAAAACAGATAGAGACATATTTTGAAGTATTGTTTTGTCATTAAACAATAAAACTTAATAGACATAAATTACTTAATTACACTTATAGGAATGAAGACACACAATCAACTAATCATAGTAAAGTATAACAATAATAACATCTAGCTCATGTCTCCAAATTGTTGAATTTTCAACTCCAAAAAAAAAAAAAAAAAAAGATAAACTTAAATAATGTTAGTAGTAAACATTTTTTTTAAATGATTTTATGTGATTAAATACTATGATCTAGAGAGAAAGATGTTTTTCATTTCCTTTTACTGTCATTGGAAAAAATTATTGAGGAAATTTAATAATTTGCATGTGGGTTGTCCTAGTCTTTAGTGAGTTTGTTTACCTAGTCATAGGAGTTTGTTTTTAACATGGGATAATGTCTATTTCATGTTGCTTTTAGTTATGTATTAGCCCATTTATAGTTGTTTGTTTATTAATAAAAAAAATCAGAAAGTATATCCTTCACTTCTTATTGTTATTGTGAAAAATGTTTTATTAGTTTTCTATTTATATCAGTGGTATTAGAGCAGGTTTCGAGAAGAGTAAAAGTGAAATTAATGGCTTCCGAAAGTTTTGTACAACCAGCCATTCCATGCTTTGATGGTCACTATCACCATTGGAGTATGCTCATGGAGAACTTCTTGAGGTCTAAAGAATATTGGACGATTGTTGTTTCTGGAGTAGCAGAACCAATAGAAGGTGTTGTGCTGACAGATGCGCAAAAGACAGAGCTTGAAGGGTTGAAGTTAAAAGATCTTAAAGCAAAGAATTATCTCTTCCAAGCTATTGATCGCTCAATCTTGGAAACCATTCTTTGCATGGATACCGCCAAGCATATTAGGGATTCCATGAAAAAGAAATACCAAGGTACAACAAGGGCTAAGAGGCAGCAGCTTCAAGCACTTCATTCTGAGTTTAAAATGCTTTGAATGAAGTCAGGAGAATTAGTTATAGATTATTTTTCAAGAACGATGGCAATCGTTAACAAGATGTGGATCCATGGCGACAAGACATATGACGTTCTCATTGTTGAGAAGATTCTTCGATCCTTGACACCAAATTTTAATTTTATTGTTTATTCTATAAAAGAAGCTAATGATGTTGGTTTACTGTCAATTGATGAATTACAAATTTCTTTGTTGGTTTATGAGAAAAAAATTAACCAATAGGAAAAATAAGAATAAGCATTGAAGGCCTTATCAGAAAATCACTCTACACCCAGTAGAAGTGATAGAGGATGAGAAAGAGGCAAAGGTCGAGGTAAAGGAGGCAGAAATAACAATGATCGTGGGAACCAACAACAAAATCATTATCACCAAGAAAGTCAATTTCAAGGAAAAGGCAAAGGACGTGGAGACCATCACTCAACAACTTATAGATCAAAGTCAGCAGACAAGTTCAATATTGAATGTTACAAATGTCATAGGTGTATGGCCATTATAAATCAGAATGACAAAGTGGAGATCAAACTAACTTTGCAGAAAAGGAAGAAGGGGTGTCTCTTTTGATGGTATGTTATATGAAGGAAGAAACTCAGTAAAACATGTGGTATTTAGATACTGGCTGCAACAACCACATATGTGGAGATGAGGCATTCTCTGACTTAGATGAGTCATTTCATAGCTCTATTAAGTTTGGTGATAACTCCACAATTTCTATTATGGGAAAAGGAAAGGTAACAATCCAAACCAAAGGAAATTCCACCCACATTATCGCTAATGTTCTTTTTGTGCCAGATTTAAAAACCAACTTGCTTAGTGTGGGTCAATTGCAAGAAAAAGAATACGAGATTCTTATCAAATATGGAGTATGTCAGATTCAAGATGCAAAGTTGGGCTTAATTGCTAAAGTTAACATTACGACGAATCGTATGTTCCCACTTTATCCCCACAACACTGCTCGTTTGTGCTTCTCAGAAAAATTAAAATGTGAGGCATGGATATGGCACTTTCGCTATGGGCATTTAAATTTTGGTGGATTGAAAACACTATAACAAAATAACATGGTGATGAGGCTTCCTCAAATTACAGCTTCTTCTCAATTTTGTGAAGAATGTGTTGTTAGCAAACAACACTATAATCAATTCCCACAAGGAAAATATTAGAGAACGAAGAAGACATTGGAGATTGTTCATTCTAACATTTGTGGGCCAATAAAAACCACATTCTAATGGAAGTAAAAGATATATAATTACCTTCATTGATGATTATAGTCTTAAGATATGGTTTTATTTTTTGCAAGAAAAATCTGAAGCCTTTGTAGCTTTTTAAAAGCTATAAAGTGCTTGTTAAGAAATAAGTTGGCAACCCAATAAAAGTTCTTCACATGGATCGTGATGGAGAATATAACTCACATGAATTTGCAATTTTTTTGTGAGAACCATGGAATCAAGTGACAACTTACAACAACTTATACACCCTAACAGAATGGTGTATGCGAGAGGAAGAACTGCACTATTATGAATATGGTGCAAAGCCTTTTGACAATAAGTGACATTCCCAAAAGTTTCTATCCTTAAGCAGTTAATTGGAGCATTCATATATTGAACAAAAGTCCCACACTTACTGTTCAAAATATGACACTAGAGGAAGCATGGAGCGGAAGGAAACCTACTGTAGATCATTTTCGGATTTTTAGGTGTATTGCCTATGCTCATATTCCAAATGAGAAGATGAGGAAGCTAGAAAATAAGGGAGAAAAATGCATATTTCTTGGTGTTAGTGATAAGTCAAAAGCTTATAAACTATATAATCCTAGCACCATGAAAATTGTCATCAGCTGTGATGTGGTATTTGATGAAAAAGACACCTGGTCATGGAATCAAAATGGTGTTAAAGAAAATATTCTAGTAGGTTTTGATGATGATGAAAAAGTGAAGCAACTTATGGGGAATAAACAAGAAGAGGAAGTCATTTAAAACGTTCCAATAGCTGATCAAAGCCCACTTGTAGTTGAGTCATAAAGACCTCAACGTGTTCGAAGAAGACCAGCATGGATGACTAATTATGAGGTAACTGGAGTTGACCAAGGTGATGACCCACTTACACATTTTGCTCTGTTTTCATATTGTGATCCTACCATTTTTGAAGTGGCTGTCAAAGAACCTAAATGAAGTGAGGCTATGGATGTTGAAATTACAGCCATTGAATGAAATGATGCATGGGCGCTATGTGATCTTCCAAAATGGTAGAAGACAATTGGTGTAAAGTGGTTTTGCAAGACAAAGTTGAATGAAAATGGTGACGTTGACAAGCACGAGGCACGCTTGGTAGCTAAGGGCTACAAGCAAGAGTTTGGTGTTGATTATAAAGAAGTCTTTATTCTGGTTACAAGGCATGATACAATCAAATTGGTGATTGCGATGGTAGCTAAAAAATCATGGCCTATCTTCTTGGCATTGAAGTGATGCTGCCTTCTATTGGAATTTTTATTTCTCAAAAGAAGTATGTGCGAGAAATCTTGGACAAGTTTCAGATGAAGGATTGTAATCCTGTAAATACTCCATTTGAGTTTGGTATGAAACTAAACAAAGATAATGGAGGAAAAAAGGTTGACGACACTCTTTACAAACAAATAATGGGGAGTTTAATGTATTTGATGGCAACAAGACTTGATATAATGCATGTTGTAAGTGTGATTAGCAGGAACATGGAATGTCCTATAGAGATTCATCTCTTGGCTGCAAAAAGAATTTTTCAGTACTTGGAAGGTACTAAGGAGTTTGGATTGTTCTACAAGAATGAAGAAAAATTAGATTTGTTTAGCTTTATAGATAGTGATTCTGTAGGGGATTTAGATGATAAAAAAAGCACATCTAGGTATGCTTTCATGATGGGGACATGAGTTGTTTCATGGTCATCAAAGAAGCAACCTATTGTCACATTATCATCCATTGAAGCTGAATTTGTTGCTGCAACAACTTTTACTTGTCAAGCTATTTGGTTAAAGAAAATCCTTAAAGAGTTGCATTTAAAGGAGGATGGACCTACATAGATTTATTGTGACAATAGTTCAACAATAAAGATTTTAAAAAATCCACTTTTACATGGTAAAAACAAACACATAATTGTGAAGTATCATTTCTTGAGGGGTTTCACAAATGATGGAGTCATTAATCTTATTTTCTGTAGAAGTGAAGACTAGGTCGCTCATATTCTAACCAAGCCTCTCAAGTTTCCTGCATTTCAGAAGCTCAGGAAGCTACTTGGTGTTTGTACTTCAAACGTTTCAATTTGAGGGATGGAGTTTCAAAGTTTAACTCTTATTAAATCAAATGTTATGTCTGGAACATTAGTTTAAGAGAGGCATTGTTGAGGAAATTTAATAATTTTCATGCGGGTTGTCCTAGTCTTTAGTAAGTTTGTTTACCTAGTAATAGGAGTTTGTTTTTAACGTGGGATAGTGTCTATTTTCATGTTGCTTTCTGTTATGTATGAGCCTATTTATAAGCGGTTTGTTTATCAATAATAATAAATAAAAAAATAGAAAGTATATCCTTTGCTTCTTACTGTTATTGTGAAAAATGTTTTATTAGTTTTCTATTTATATAAAACAAATATATATAGCTTATAAGAATGAGGAATTTTTTATGAAGTTTTTATTAGCTGAATTTTAATATATTTACTCCTCAAAGTTGTTTTTCCTTTTTTCTTTATTATTCCTTGCACCATTTCTCCTCATTTTTTTTTTAATAATAACTAAAGGAAAGGAAAATATTTAAAAACACACACACACCCACACACACACACACACAAATAGATACAAGAGAAAAAGATAAAGAAGAATTCAAAAAAACAAAAGGAAACATTCTAAAATGTTTTCCTCTCATTTCTCTTAGAAAATATTTGATTCTTGAAAATTTTGAGATAGATACAAGGGAAAAAAAATAAAGATTTTTTTTTAAAAAAAAAAATGAGAAAAATTCTAAAAGATTTTCCTCTCATCTTCCTTAAATTGTGTTTGGTTCTTGGAAAATCTAATGAAAATAAAATAAAAAGAGTCAATAAGGAAAGAAAAAAAATATAAATTGTCTTATTTGGTTGCTTATAGAAAGAAAATTAATTTTTTGAAGAATACATATTACCTAAACTTTCTCAACCTTTTCTTCCTAAACATATTTATAGAGAGATTTTTTTATTTATTTTTTATTTTTTAACATCTTCCTCTTTTCCTTAATTTTCTTTGTATCCAAACTCAAGAACATTTTTTTTTCCTTTCTTTAGCACTTTCCAAAGAAATAAGCATAGCCATAGAAATAAGTGAGATTTTTTTTTTTCAAATAATAAAAATAATTTGGAAATGAATTTTAAATTGAGGATTTAAAATATAAGAATTTTAAATAAAAATGTAAGGACATTGACTCTTGTTTATAAGTTGGCAATTTTATTCAAATTTATGTTTGCTCATAAAAGTCTTTTTAGATTATGACTTATTCGTTGTTCGTCCAATCGGGAAGTCACATGTACGTTTAAAAAGGTTTGGCTTGTGTCATGTAAGGCTTATTTGAGGTATAAAAGGTTCAGTATCATTTTTGAACTTAAAATATTGTAAAATGATTTTTCAAAAGTAGTAGGCGTTGCTCAAGCAATTAGCCCCCTCAAGTGATAAGGACTGCTCAAGTGGAATGCTCAAGCGATCTAAGTCCGCTCAAGTGGTCATGTTAATTCTACGGAGTTTAGAAACGTAGTTTGAATGAATTTCACTCAAACTCAAATTTGGAAACTTAAGATACAAAATTCCTTATGGATTTTGCCTATATATACCTCTCTAATAACCCCTTGAGGGTTAGAGATTCAGTCCAAGTGATTAGAGATTGTAGAGATCTAAGAGTTTAGAGACCTCTTATTCTTTAGAGGGGCTTCTTCAAAGAAAGCCTTATTGTCACACAATTCCTGATCTCTCATTCAAGAATTCGATTATTTGAATTGTGGGTTGAAGACCTTAATCCCTTTTGAGGGACCGAAGGATCTACTAGGAACCAAACATGAAGTAGTTTTGTTGTGGAGGTGGACCAAGATGTAGGTATTGGAGAGTAAGTCTTTAGGATAAAGTGGCTAGGTAAATCTGTGTAACTTGATTTCAAATAGCGAATTTAGATTGGTAGGTTTTAGACCTTGTGGTTTTTTTATCTCCATAAGTTTGTGGGGGGTTTTCCACATAAAAATCCTATGTCTCATTGTCCATATATTTTATATTTGATATTCTGATTGAATTGCCTAGAATAGGTCAAATTGATTCATTCTAATATATTGCACAACTTTCTTAAAAATGTGCATATCTATTTATTTCGACTTATATTCTGGTTGATGACATTGATCATCTTGAATTTATTGGTTAATTGATCATTAAGATTGTTGGATTGGTTATCTTAGTGGTTATACATATAACCAATTATTAATTGATTTGTTGGGATTATTTTTAAGTTTTTTAGGTTGGTTATTTTGGTGATTATTATTATCCTTAACATATCTCAACATATATTTCAATATTAATAATTATATTATCTTTATCCCTAACCAACTGTAGGGTATCCCAAAAAGTTAAAAATCATATTTTTATAGACCTAAAGATTCTAGGTATAACCATTTATTTATTTAGGACATCTTTGATGTCTATTGGAATAAGAGAAGCTTGTTATAATTTATAAATATTGTTTTAAAAACTTTAAATCACCCATTCAACCCCCTTTGGGTGTTCCCTTATTGGGCTTTCAACTATTATTCAAGTGGTATTCAAAGCAATACCCATTTTTCAATTGGTATCTGAGTGGAATAAAAAATCGATTCTTTATCCTATTGATTAAAAATCCAATTTTTATTGATCATATTGTTTAAAAATCAATTTTTTTATTGATCACATAAGATAAACATCAAATTTTTATTGATCTTGTAAGTTTGATATGGAATAATAAAAAAGTGATGCTCCTTTGAATGGTCCACCATATTTTGATGGGAATAACTATTCCCATTGGAAAGCACAATGATGTTTTTCCCCAAAATGCAAGGTAAAAGGGTGTGGAGGAACTTAGTTGAATATGGTTAGGGACCACCATTAATCCTTGATGCTCAAGGGAAATCAATAGAAGAACTTAAACTTAAGAATGAATGGAACAAAGGTGACAATGAAGGTAGTGAAGTCAATGCTGGGGCTTTATTTAGTATTTTTTAATGGAGTTTGTCTAAATGAGTTTCGCAAGATAGCAAATTGTAAACGTGCAAAGGAAGCATGGAATATTCTTCAAGTCACTTATGAAGGTATATCTACTGTAAAGATTTTTAAATTGCAAATGCTTGCTACTAAGTTTGAGAATATTAGGCCGCATGAAAATCAAACTTTTTCTTCTTTTTATTCCAAATTGAGTGATATTGTAAATTCTTCATTTAACCTTGGAGAACCTATTCCTAATTCTAAGGTAGTTAGGAAAATATTGAGATCTCTTCAAGAGAGATTTAGACTTAAAGTAACTACCACAGAGGAGAGCAAGGACATTGATTCCATGAGAGTTGATGAACTTATAGGCTTCATTCAAACAAGATTATATGAAAAATCATGATGTTCTTGAAGCTCATAAAAACAAGATTGATGTGCTTCATGTTGAAAAATCTATTTTTCTTGAAAGATTAGATTTCTTGAATCTAAGCATCATTCTCTTCTTGAGAATAATAATGCTCTCACTTAAGAGATCAATAATAGTAAGCCTTCTTCATCTATGAATGAAAATTTTCACCCTAGCACTAAAGTGCTTAATGAAATTCTTGATAAATACAAAACCCATGGTGATAATAGAGGTTTGGGGTACATTGACATAGATGAAACTCCCTCTAGTGGAGAAATTGTGTTTGTCAAAGGTAAAGATGATACCCTTAACCAAGTAGAATCTCTTGAAAGACATCACTATGCACACACTATAAGAAAACTAGACATTCTCAATTTAGATGCTACACTAATTAAGTTTCTTGAAAGGTTTGAAACCCAAATGAATAGACTAATGAATGACTTTAATTCCTTTAAAAATAACATCTTGAATAATGGGAAAGATAATAAAACCAATTAGAAACCTAGAAGTCAATCTTGTTCCTTCAAGTCACCATCTAGGACTAAGCAAGTTTGGTTGAGAAAAGATAGGTCAAAAGGTCAAGTTGTGTTCAATGCTCTTAAAGTTAAATATTCTAGTAAGTGGTACCTTGATAGTGGGTGCTTTAGATACATGACATGAGACAAATCCTCTCTTACTTATTTTGAAAATTACTTTTGGAGATGGAAGCCTGGCTTGTATAAGAGGCAAGGTTAGTATAGCTATCCCTGGTTGTCCTAAACTAGATGAAGTTCTATATATTGAAGGATTCAAGGCAACCCTCTTAAGTATTAGTCAAATGTGTGACAAAGACGATGCAATGAATTTTCACTAAGACTTATGTAAGGTAGTTAATAAAAAGGGAAAGGTAGTTATCATAAGACATAGGACAGTTGATAATTTTTATGCTATAAATCTTAAGTCTAGAACACCTCTTAAGCATAGTAGGACAAAAATTGATCCTACTGAGCTCTAGTATAGAAGACTAGGTCATATAAACTATAGAGATCTTATGCAATTAATGAATATTGAAAAAGTTAGAGGTGTCCCTAGACTTAGTGGTGAACCTAAACCCATTTGTGGTGAGTGCATGAAAGGAAAACAAACTAAGAGTTCACACAAAAAGGTTAAGAAGATAAGAACCACTAAACCTTTAGATCTTCACATGGATCTTATAGGTCCAATACAAACTGAAGGCAAAGGTGACAAGAGATATGTCCTTGTGGTAGTAAATGAGTTTTCAAGATACTCCTTTGTGAGTTTTCTTAGGGGGAAATAAGAGGCCATAGAAAATTTGAAGTCTTTATTTAATAGAATACAAGTGGAAATTGGCCATCTAATTATAAGGATTAGGAGTGATAGGGAGAGAGAGTTTGATAGTATGGATGTTGACTTCTTTTGTGAATTAAAAGGAATTAAACAAGAGTTTTCATTTCCTAGAACTCCTCAACATAATGGAGTAGTTGAAAGAAAGAATAAAGTGCTATAAGAGATGGCTAGGGTGATGATACACATGCATGACATCCCTATGCAATTTTGGGCAGAAGCTATTAATATTGCATGTTATATTGCTAATAGGATTTTTCTTAAACTAGGAATAAAGAAGACATCTTATGAATTATGGACTGTGAGAAAACCTAATCTTAAGTATTTTAGGACTTTTGGCAATGAGTGTTATATACTCAGGAATGGAGAGAACCTTGGAAAGTGTATAATCAAAATTCACAAGTCATCCAAGAGTCTTCTAATGTGGTTATAAATGATACTGGGTATGATCAGGATATAATTGATAATCAAATTTTAACCCAAGAATCAATTGGAGATAACCTTAAAGTCTTGGAGACTACTAAAGATAACCCTAATGATATCCTTAAAAGAGACATTGACCTTAACAATGATGAAGTTGTACCTTTAGATGACACTCCTAAAGAAATAAGGGATAAGCATAGATCCAAAATACCTAAGATCTACCCAATCTCAAATGTTATAGGTAATGTAAATGAACATGTGGTTACTAGGAGACAATCGAGATTAAATGAGATGGGTCTTGTATGCTATACCTCCCAATTGGAGCCAAAGAATGTGGGAGAAGATTTAGGAGATGAAAATCAAATTAGCACACTATAGGAAGAGTTAAACCAATTCACTAGGAATGATGTGCAATATTTAGTCTCTAGGCTTAAAGATAAACATGTCATAGGTACAAAATGGATATTCAAGAACAAACAAGATGAAAATAGGGTCATTGTGAGAAACAAAGCAAGACTAGTTGCCTAAGGATACTCACAAATAGAGGAGATTAATTATAAAGAGACATGTGCACTTGTAGATAGATTTGAATCAATTAGGATACTTTTGGCAATAACATGCTCCTTGAGGATTTGTCAAGAGTGCTTTTCTAAATGGGATTATAAGTGAAGAAGTTTATTTTGAGCAACCTAAGTGATTCGAGGATCCTAAATTCCCTAATCATGTCTATAAGTTAAAGAAGACCTTTTATGGATTAAAGCAGGCTATTAGAGCTTGGTATGAGAGGCTCACAACCTATCTTTTAGGGAAAAAGTTTGAAAGTGGGGGAGTTGATAGAACCTTGTTTATAAATAGGTCTAAGGATGAGTTGTTAGTAGCTTTGATTTTTGTTGTTGACAATGTTTTTAGAGCTACCTCTAGTGACCTTGCCCTTAGTTTTGTAGAAGATATGAAGACTGATTTCAAGATGAACATGGTAGGTGATGAACTAACCTTCTTCCTAGGATTGCAAATTATGCAACTAAAAAATGGAATCTTTTTTTCTCAATCCAAATATGCAAGGGAAGTTGTTAAGAAATTTGGTTTAGAATCTTCTAAACACTCTAGGACACCAATGAGCACTACCACTAAGTTTAGCAAGGATGCATCTAGAAAAAATATTAAGCAAAAGCTTTATAGAAGTATGATAGGAAGCTTACTTTACCTCACTGCAAGTCATCCTAACATATCTTTTAGTGTTGGAGCTTGTGTTAGATATCAAGCAAACCCCAAAGAGTCACACTTAACAACTGTTAAAAGAATGATTTATTATATAAATGGGACTTTTGATTATGGTTTATGGTATTCCTATGATTCTTCTCTTGTGATTGTTGGATATTTCGATGCTGATTGGGTTGAAAACGTTGAGGATAGAAAAAACACATCTAGTGCTTGTTTTTTATTAGTGATTGTCTTATGGCTTGGATTAGTAAGAAACAAAACTCTATATCCTTACTTACTATCAAAACAGAGTAAACTACTGTTGGAAGCTGTTGTACGCAACTCTTATGGATGAAGAAAATACTTAAAGACTATGGAATTATGGACCATGTGCATACATTGTGACAAATTTAGGGCTATAAATATCTCAAAGAATCATATTCTTCATTTCTGTACTAAGCATATTGGAATCCGTCATTCTTTCATTAGGGATCTTGTTCAAGACAATGTCATTTCTCTAGAGCTTGTCCCCACTGAACATCAATTGGTAGATATTCTTATCAAACCCCTGGATTCTCTTAGGTTTGAGTACTTTAGGAAATCCCTGGGCATATGCCTAATCGATTGATATTCATAAGTTTAGGCTTCAAATGTTTTGAACTTAGTGTTTATATTTTTTTGTTTCCTTTGGCCTTATTTTGTTTTGGGCATATGATTTTTGTCTATTTACCTGATATATTAGCATGATTTGTAATACCTTGAGTTTGTGATTTGGAGAAATATACTACATCTACAAGATTTGATGTGAAAGGAATCATAGATATAGTTAATCAATATTGATGTATTTGATTCATGATAATTAAATGTCTTTTTATGTGAGAAATTTAATATTAGTTACATCTTATACTTGATTAAGAGGGAGACTTCTTAAGTGGACCTCAATAAAGTAGACTTTGATTGCTTTGGAAGGATTCATTATCATTCTCAAATCTTCTTATCCATGTACCTTGTTTGACTATGATCATTATATTTGTTTCTTGAAGTGAGTCAGTGCAAAATATTGAATCCTTGGTTAAACATAACTCTCATACTCTTTCCAAGATTCATGCTCTTAAATGTATGGTACTCACTTGCAACATTTGGAAACACCCCCTAAGTGGATACAAAGGCAACCATGAATGAAAACGAAAAGAAAAATTAATATTGATCATGGTGTACCATGCCTTCACTTTCAATAGAAAAAGAAAAAAGAAAGAAAGAAAGAAAGAAAAAGAAAACGATATTAGATTAAATGGGAGTCAAGTTATGCTATATGTAGATCAATGAGGTCATGTTAAATAGAAATCCAACTATCTTAGTTCAAATTGATTGGATGTGTTCTTTAATTTGACCAAAGACATGACTAGATCTCTTCTAAGTGATCAATTTCGAAATATAGAACTAGATAGTAAGTTGTATTCCCTTGAAAATCAATACTTACGTTTCTATGTTGGCTTTCTTATACATTGATGGTTATGCATTGGGTTTTCAAAATTGAGATTATAATAAACTTTGACCTCTAATCTTGAAACTTCATTCTTGATGGATTGATGTGTACTATCTAAAGTAACTTACTTAATCTATTACTAATTGAGCTAATGTTGAAAGTCTATGAACTTAATTATCTACTCATTTTAGTCTATTGCTAAAATTTGTTTCAATTGGTGTCAATCCTAGTTTTTAAGTTAGTTAATTGAGTATTCTATCCTTTGTTAGAATTGAAATGAGACTCTGATCGCTCGAGTGTTGCATCCAGTGCTCAAGCCTCATCAAATATCTTTACTACTCAAGTGTTCTAAGTTGCATACAGTAACACATCTAGCAAACATCCTGTTTGAGAGCTAATCTGCATCTAGCTGTTCATTTGAGTATAAAAATCCACCCCCATCCAACGTGCCTTTTTGAATTTCAAATGTTTTCTTATTCTCTCAAACGCTTTGGGACTCCGTTTCTTTGATTTTTTAGGTTAGTTTTATTCGTTTTTCAAGTTTTTGACTTCATAGTATTATTCTATGCATCATTTAGGACATTTCTAGTCGTTTAGATTTTTTCGTATTTTTCTTAGTTTTCATGTCCTTTGGTGTTCCCTTAGATATGGCTATAGGACACCTAAACCCCTTCATGGTTTTTTGCTTTAGGATCCTTTTAACCATATGGCTCTACTAATGGATTATCTACTATGTCAAAATCCCCTAGTTTGATATTATTCATCTGTTTATTATCAACGCATTATGTTTGTATGATCCATTCCTCCTCTAATCCTAAAACCTCATATAATCATATCCTACAAAGATGGTGTCAGTGAAGGTCAACTCTCTTAAGTTTTGATGCATGAGATGAATTCTATAAGAAAGACTTGTGCTTCACTGGAGGATGAGTGTTGCTAGCTCTTTTCATGCATATACTTTAACATCGCCCTATCTAGAGTATTTATTGTCTTCACGCATGGAAGTTTTCTCTTGACCATATAATGGTTACATGTTTCGAGTTCCACTTCGCTGCCACCAGTCATTTAGTTATTTAGTTCTTTGCTTATCTTTTGTATCCATAATAACTTTTTCTTTGATATATATATATATATATATATATATATATATATGTTGGGATTAAGCCCTGGAAAGCATGACATGATGTAATAGATTGAGATTCATTTATAAATTTATTTATTTATGTTTCTTGGTTTCCCTTAAATATATCATTTGTATTAATTAGTTATTTGAGTATACATGCCCCACATTACTTACATTGTACATGACTTGGTGCATTAGGAGTTGAATAGAAGATCCAAGTCATGGGTTCCTTGTAGAGTGATGAGTTGTCCATAGTCAGTTCATGGATTTGGGCTATCCATATGAGATTGTAGTGCACTACCTCCTAATTAGAGGCATGACTTGTCTTGGTTGTCATGATTGTTTTCCCATGGTGAGTGTACTAGTGCATGTGATATGCATTGGATATGACCTACAGTGAATCATGACACAATGCAATCAATTATCATGATTCACCAAGCTACTATATTGCATGGAATCTCAACCTTGAGAGGATATCGAGTTCATGCCAAAGCTAACAAGAAGCTTTGACCTATATGTGAGACCCTAGAGTGATCATATGTTCTTATAGATTAAGTCATTTTTTATGAAGGCTAGTGGCAATAGGCATTCTCAATATAGGAACCAGGATATCTTATGGATTGAGACAGTGTCCCCTTAGGTGATCCAAAGGACATGTGATTTAAAAGACTCTGACCATAGAATTTCCCTTATTGGAAATTTGACATATGCTCATTAAAGCTAGAGTATGTCAATTGATCACATAATAAGTGAGATCTATAACTTAAGGATTGGAGAGGTAACCTTGATAGGTGATAACACTACCTTGTTAGATTATAGACACCAATTCATGGGAAGTCTACATGCAGTGGATAGTAGGTCACGGACCCCTAGTTTTGTCTCGTTGTTATAGGATATTGGAGTGTAGTTGATTCTCTTTAGTGGAACGTTTAATCAACTTCAAAATTGGATTATGAGGAAGTTGTACTTCTATAGGTCCCAATGGTCCTCCCTCTGAGCTCAAATACCATGATGACAAAGCTTATAAGGGATGAATTAACCCTTGGTTCATTCTTATGTTGAAAGGCATTTTGGTAATTACACAAGATTGCATAAAGACTAGTGAACAAGTTCTCTAGATTGTGCTAATTAATTAATTAGATGGCCTTATATAGTTAATTAACCAATTAGGACCCATTTTGCATTAGATTAAGTGACCCAAGCCTTGGTGGACTCAAGTCACTTAAACCTAATAAGGGAACCCTATAAATATCCACAAGGGCTAGGGTATCCATAACCTTGAGAGAGACTTTGTCTTCCACCTCCAGGGATAGAGAGAAATACTGAGAGCTAAGAGATCATCCTTTCCCAAGTCCACACTTTGGAGTATCAAAATCATGGTTCGAGTCATCAGGCAGAAGATTTTGAGTGTACGAGACATCCGGATTCATTGTTCTTCATCTTCTCTAAGTGGAATTGATTTGGGAACATCCAAATCAAAGGTAAAGTTCTCTAATGGCTTTCCTTTTGATCCTAGAATTGTAAAAATATGATTTTTACTTCCATTGCATATGATCTAGAGGCATAGGGTAGTTTTGCATGCACCTATATGATTTAGGGTAAGGGAATGGAGAAATCCAAGATTCCCAACAACTTGAACAGGAAATAGCGCTCAAGCACTAGGATTGCTCAAGTGCTTAGCCTCACTCAAGTGCTCGAGGCACTCAAACTATGGTTAAGTGTGCTTGAGCACTCATGCATTTTCTATTGAGATTTGAAGAATATTTTCAAGATTTTCATGCAAATTGGATTTGGAAACCTATTCATGCCGAACCTCCTCAAGTTATTTTCCTATAAATACCTCCCCATAACCAAATGTACAATAAAAGGTATTAATTTCATTACCATTATTATTTCTTCATAGTTTTCTTAATAACATTTTTTATGCCACTTCGCTTATAATACATTTGATACACAAAAGAATAATTCTAAGGAATAAAAAATGTTAAAAAATAATAGTTACTCTTTATTCATTTGGTTATGATAATGGATTTAATCCAATATTTAACATTTGTTTCATTTTTATTTCTTCAAAATTATTATTTTTAATATCATTTGGTTCAAGTCTAACTAAGTCTATCTTAGAAAAACCTCATTTAGTGTCCAAATTAGTCTATGTATAGTTTTTTATTCTTTAAATTTTTTTTATTTTATTTTTTTAGTTTTGTTTACTTCTCTATTTGTATTGTTGACCTTTTTTTTTTTTTTTTTTCTGTTTTTACTTAAATTTTTTCTTTCATTTAGTTTTATTTTTAAATTTTAAAAAGATTAACTTTTTTCTATTTTATTATATATTGTTTCTTATTGATATTTATATTTAAATAATTATATGTATATTTATGGGTGTCTATCTTTGTCTCCATATAATATTTTTTTTATTCCTTTTTTTTTTTTAGTTTTACTTTGTTAATTTTTCATTTTCCAATTTTTAGTTTTAAACGTTATTTTTCTTACATATGGTTGACCCATAAATGCTTAAATTCTTAAGAAACCCAAAAGCCCATATAACTATCTGAATTTTTTTATTCCAATAATATGATGAAATAGTTATCATGTTTTTCATTGTCCCATGTAAAATTGCTAAATGTTGGAATCTAGACATTCTTTCAATTATGTTACGAAGAATAGCTAAATAATGGTCATGCACAAATTGATAGACAAAGAATGTTGATTTTAATTATGTTCTTACATGATGTATATAACCAAAACTTCACTTTGTATTTACCTTGCATGCCTATAAGGTGATTCCCACTTAGGTCCAACAACACCAAGTTTTCTAGAGTGCATAATCCTACAGTACCATTGAAGGGGAAAAAAAGATTAGAGATGTTGAAAATTTTAATATTTTACCATTAAAAATAATAATAATTACACATACCTTCGATTGGAAAAAATCCTTCCAAAGAGTTCCATTTGAGAGACAAATTTTTAAGGGATGTGAATATATTCAATTGTTGAAGGCTAGTATTCTTGAACATGTTTTGGTTGAGGTTCAAGGTCTCTAGCTTTTTGAATATGGACAAGCTTTTTGAATCTACAAAAAAAAATAAATAAATAAATAAAATAAAATAAAATATAAAAATTTCACATTTACACATGTAAACAATCCAAACTTTTAACCTTCATAGAACTATTGAAACTTTAACAAAAATAAATTGTAAAAAATGATCATAATTAACTTACATTTGAGATTCCTCCTATTAAAAACTACATACACTTAGTTCTAATTTAAATATTTTATTTATATTTTTACATTATATTTCAATTAAGGAACTACAAGATTCTTAATCACATAGATATGAGAAATAGAGAAAATTTAGATTGTCTTATAACCCATATTTATATTTTATTGCAACATTTTCATCTCCCACCATCCACTATTCTTCTCTATATATTTGTTATAAAGGAAGTCTTATTCATATATTAGTTTCTTACAAACTAGAACCAGCCTTTGTAGGTTATTCAAGAATGTTTTTTTTTTTTTTTTTCATTTTTAACAACAAGACTTTCATTCACCCTTGAAGAGTAATTGCAAAGGTTGAATAATGCAAACTTCTTTGCAATCTCCATTAGCTCACGATTTGACAAGCATTCTTAATTTCAAAATTAAGTTGTAATTAAGATATACTTCTATTTTTTAAAATAAAAGCTTTTATTTAAAATATAGGAATTATACTAAAAATACAAATTCACTTTATATTCTTAAAAACTCTTTTCAAGATTTTTAAAATTTGAAGAAAAGAAATTCTTTGTTTCCTCAAATTTAAAAAAATTTGGAAATGATTTTTTATATAAGTCTCTACTTTTTATACATATAAGATTTCTTATATTTCATTATAGATTTTTTTGTAAAATAAATAAATAAATAAAATAGAAGAAAGGAAGTGTATTCAAACAATACCTAAACTATCACTTGTTTGTTTAACAGAAACTGATATTTAATTTCTTTTACATTATCACTAAGGAAAAGCTTTCTTCTCATGAAAGTATAGTTTAAAGTGGTAATATAAATTTAACTGCACAACTAGGAAGCACTAATGGATGTGTTCAAGTTGTAGAGCATTAACCATTACAATGGCACCCAAGCTGTTGAACTAAATTACTTAGTTTTTTTAATCTCCATATGAATTATTTATAACCCAACTGGTATCAATCAAAATATAAATGGTTAATTAGCTTCCTAGCAGCCATTTCCATAATTCCAAAAGGAAAAGGTTTGCCCTGCTAGCTCTTTGAAATATACTTTATTCCCGTAATGCATATAAAAGTGATGGAAAATGGGTTTTTGAAGACAATATCTAATAATTAATAATGGTAGCAATCAAATAAAATCAAAAGCAATCACTTCAAATCATCAAGTACTTTCATTAGAATACTTTATTTTTCTTTCTAGTGAATTAGATAAAAGACTTCTATGACTATTTTAAAATATTTATAAAATTATATCAATACCATACATGTAAGTTTTCATTAATAATCAAGTTAATTGCTTTATAGAAATAAAGATTTTTAATTACTTATTAAAATATTAGTTATATAAAATATATTGCACAAGCTTGATGCATCTAGTTGGAACTTGAAATAAAGTTGAAATGGTAGTTGAGACTATTTTATATCAAATTTTATGACATTACAAAAGAAAAGTAACTAATGAGAAGAATTTGTTGGTTAATTTGATAGTTAATTTAATAACAAAATATCATAAGTTTTTTAGCAAGTTAATGAAGTACCTTGCAATAGTTGAAAGCTTTCCAAATTATTATAGCTTAAATCCAATACTTCCGTTTCTCAAACTAGCTAATTCTACATCAAATTAATATAAATGAAAAGAGAGATTAACTAAGCAACATTAAAAGCTAGAAATATATTGTACTTAATTTTAGAAAAACAATATACACATATAACATGCCTTGAATGGGAAAAGATCCATTTATTCTTGTGTTGTAAAGAGCCAATATCTTGAGTGATGTTATTGTGCCAAAAATTTTTATGAAAATTTTGTTTAATTCATTACCACTAATGTCCAAGATCTCCAATCTCTTTAAACTTGACAACCCTTTAAATCATGTAAAAAAGAGTAATATAATTTTAATCAAATGCATGTAATTGTAGCATGTGATCTTTATACTTATATTTATAAGTTTATATGTCATTTACATACTAATATGTTCATATATGTGTTTAGTTTCCAAAATCCTCATTCAGTTTGGTGGGTTTTAATTTTATCTGTTACAAATAAAATGGTCCATAGAGCTTGAAAAGCTTTTGTGATCTTTGTGAATTAAAACATAAAAATTTTCATGCTTTGTGCCTCTTTAATATGAATCCTACCTAAATAAGGAAAATTTTCTTCTAAACTTAAAATTGCCATATACGTTTCTAATAGGTTTAATTGATCAAAGTTTGTCCATGCTGGTGGGTTGTGGATGGATGGAAATGCACAGATGCTCATGGGTTGGGCTTTATTCACTCCAATGTCAACCAACTGGACTACATCTTAAAATAATAAGGCATGGGCCCTACTCAAGGCCAAATTATTTTGGCTCTATCAAACATATGGATTTTCATGAGTTAGGCCTGTCATTTAGGCTCAAGTTAGTCAATCACATTAAATAGGGATTGGGCCCAATTGAGGTCCTTGTTAAAGTCAAATTTTATGATCTTTCATAAACTGAGCATTACCAATAAGAAATATTGGAAACCAAGATAGAATTACATGATTGTGTAAATAAAGCCCAAATGACATGTAAGATTTCTTATATTTCATTAAAGAGTTTTTTTAAATGCATAGATGCTCATGGGCTAGGCTTTATTTAGTCCAATGTCAACGAGTTGGACTACATCTTAAAATAATAAGGCATGGGCCCTACCCAAGGTCAGATTATTTAGGTTCCATCACAACATATGGGATTTCATTAGTTGGCCTATCATTTAAGCTTAGGCCACCCAATTACATTTCATAGGGATTGGACCTAATTGAAGTCCTTGTTAGAATCAAATCTTATGATCTTTCATTAACTGAGCACTATCAATAAAAAATATTGGAAGCTAAGATAGAAACGACCACTAAAATCCTACTAACTGGGTTAAAGTATTACATGATTGTATAAATAGTAAGGGTGCATGTATATGTTAGGGTAATGTTTTCAGTCAATAGGCTATTTAGGAAGGGTTTTTTTTTTTTTTTTTTTTTTTTTTTTTTTTTTTTTTTTTTTCAGTTTCATCAAAAATATTTTCTTTCACCTTGAAAAGTAATTGCAAAGTTTGAATAATGCAAACTTCTTTGCAATTTCCATTACTCCTTTATTAAAATAAGTTAAATAAGTTTGAAGTGATATATGAAAATATATAGTAAAATGATTGGTTCCTAAGGTTATGCTTGGTTCCTAAAGAGTATTAAGAAAAGAAAAAAAATATTAAAGAAAATGATTTTATCATTTTCTATTATACCGTAGAAAATACCAAAGAAACTAAAATATAATAAAAAAATAGTTAGAAACTTATGTATTTTCAAGTCCTTTTATCTTTATATCAAAGAATTAAAATGAGCGAAACAACTTTGAAGTAATATATAAAAATTATTTATTTATTTTAAATCTATTTTTTTTTTAATTTCCCTTCGCTTTTTCTTTCCTTTTACTTTTCCTCTCTATTTTCTTTTCCTTTCATTTTACCTCAAATTTTTCAAAAACCAAACATAACATAAAAGTATGACACACACACAACATATATAAATTTTGAAATATTTATGAAGTTGTATCAATGTTATACATGTTAGTATTTATGGACAATCACGTTAATTAATTTATATATATATAAAAAAAAGTTTTCAATTACTTATGAAAATATTAGTTATATCAAATATGTTGCACATACTTGATGTATCTAATTCAAACATAAAAATTGAAAGGATGATTTGGTCTACTTTATATCAAATTTAATAATATTACAAAAGGAATTGTTGGTTAATTGGACTATTAATTTAATAACAAAATATCATAAGTTTTTTTTTTCAAGCTAATGTAGTACCTTGCACTGCTTGAAAGCTTTCCAAATGATTATAGCTTAGATCCAGCACTACCAAGTTTCTTAAACTGACTAATTCTGCAACCAATATGAATAAAAAGAGAGATGAATCAATAAACATTAAAGGCTAAAAATATATTATACTTAATTTTGGAGAAATAATGAAAGCATATAACATGCCTTGAATGGGAAAAGATCCATTCAGTCCCATGCTGGAAAGAACCAGTGTCTTGAGTGATGTTATTGTGCCCAAAGATTTTAAGGCACTTTTGTTGAACTCATTACCACTTATGTCCAAGATCTCCAATTTCTTTAAACTTGATAACCTTTTAAATCCTGTAAAATATAGTAATATGATTTTAATTAAAAGCATGTAATTGCAAGTTGTGGTCTTCACACTTAAATCTGTAAGCTTACATGTCTTTAATATAAGAATATGTGTCCAAATTTCTAATTCATTTTTGTGATTTTTGTGTTTCACTATTAGAAATAAAAAAGTCCATAGAGCTTCAAAAAGCTTTTCTCATCTTTGTGAATTTAAACATGAAAATTTTCATGCTTTCTACCCCTAAATAAGGGAAATTATTTTGTAATAGGTTTAATTGATTAAATTTTGTCCCTAAAAATGTTATACAAATGGGTTGTGGATCAGTACAATTTGGAAACGCATAGATGGTCATGGGTTGGGCTTTACTCTATTCATTGTTAAACCAGCCCGCCATTAGCTTAAAACAATTAGGGCTAGACCCTTACCCAAGGGTAGGTTTTTTTTTTTCTTTTTGTAAAATGTGAAATTCTGGAGATAATAATTCCTTGTTTGAAAGCAATCATCAGAGTAAAATTTTATGATCACCTTTCTTTAACTGATCTCTATCAATTTAGAATATGGAAATTAGGCTTTTTTGGAGGAAGATAAGGAAAAGGAAAGACAATTCCGCATATGGGAGCCTAAGTGTCGTTGCTAATTAATAATTACAAGACTGCTTACTTTGACTTGAATCCCACTTATTGGGTTGAGTATCAGATGATGGCGTAAATAATAAGTATGTTATATATATATATATATATATATATATATATATATATATATATATATATATGTATGTATGTATCCTAGGCTAATGTAATCTATACTATTTTAAAACAATAATTTTTATTGTTATGTTTGAATGTTAATTTATATTTTAAATTTTAATCATTAGTAATTGTGCTTATATTAAATTCAATAATTATTAGTGGACTTCTATTTTCTATTTGAACATTTTAAGAACTTATGCTAGTAGTCCCTTTAGAATATTTGGAGAACAAGTGAAAAGAAATTTGAAAAGGTGAGAGATAACATACCTTCATTCTCAATAAACCCATCAAATGAGTTTGTAGACAAATTTAGATGGTGAAGTTCTTCAAAAGGAAGGAATAAGGAGACATTTAGTAACCAGAATTTGACATTTTCATAATAGGACCAATCGAATTCCACAAAATTTTGTTGTTGCATTATAGCATTGAGGGAAAGCTTCTTAACTCGACCTGTGGTGGGATTGCAAATAACTCGCTCCCACTTACAACATTCACTAATGTTGTTATCTACCCATGAAGGGAGAAGAAAATCTGCATGTTCATCATTCAGTTTCAGAAAAGCCTTGAATTCAAGCAAACCCATCTTTTCTTCTTCGATGCAACCTTTGCATCCACATATTTGAACCAAGAGTAGTATGAAAACCCACGCCAAATATTTAGATGACAAACACTCCATTGAAAGTTCAAACATGGAGTACATGAGAGAAGACACTACTAAATTGCTTTTGATATGCAAATAGATGAAGAGTATTTAATTTAGTTGATTCATTGTTCTTGCCTATGAATTGTCTTGACCGGTAGTTTGATAGGCCCCACCATGCATGCTAAAGTCTATATTATATTCAAAAAGGCTATTTATGAGGAAAGAAATTGTAATAGATACAAATTATAGGGAAGACTTGATCTCACTTTAATATGTGCCACATGTTTAAAGGATTAAGTCTTTCAAACTAAAATTTTCTTGTGAGATTCATTGAAGTCATCATATTTATATTAATATCAAATCTAAGAGTCTTCATTTACCAATTTAATAGTGGAAAAAATAAATTAATTTAATTCAATTGTTTAATTTGTTGATTTTATTTCCATTTCTTTTTCTATTTTTTTTAATATCATTGAAAATCTTCAATCAAAATCACAAGAATAAAGTAACTTTTTTTTTATTTTATATTTTCTTTTAATTCTCTTAGATTAATTATTAAAATATTCTAAGTGACTTTTGAGTTTCAAAAAGTTTTCATGGTACATTCTATGGTACAAGAGAAGTATCATACTATTGTTTTATAGAGGGTAGAATGTCACAAAATTTATATTGATTTTTTAAATTCAATGATTGAGTTTGATCTTTAAACATTACATAGTCTAGATCAATGATGCTAAAGTACCTCTATGGTACCTTCTAGGATGATTTTGCTCATCATCATGTTTCCCAAGATGTTAATGAAAAGTCTGTATATCTATTGTTACATAAAGTCTAAGCCTAACTCAACCAAACTCGAGGAGAACTATTGTTTTAGGAAATATTATCTTTTTATTATTGATATCTAAATTATAATTTTAGAAGTATTTCTATTTTAATTGGTCTATCTTAAGCATAAAGCACTTGGAAATAGTCCTATAGTGTTAACATTAATTTTACTATGATATTTCATGTTTAGAGGCATTTAATTCTTTTTTTTTTTTTTTAAAAAAAAAAAAAAACAACATGCAGGAAATTTTTTTTTTTAAATGTTTGTTACAAAATAAAAATATTGAAGTGAAAAATAAACAATTTTTTTTTAATGAATGTGAAAATTTATTAAAATAGAAAAAAAATAAAGAAATTAATTCCATATCAAATACTTTTTTGATCTTGGATATCTTTTTAAGTATGTTAACTTCTTTTAGTATTAAAAGATCTTACAAATATCAATTATTAATTCAAATAAAATACTAAATTAAATAAAAAACTAAATGTTCAACTACATATATTTTATAATTGTCTTTTAACAAATAAGTTCTTATTTATTGAAATGATAATTTAGCAAAAAATAAAACTCAATTAATAATTTTGAATTTATAAATATATATATTATATACAATTTTATCATACAATAAATAAATTATTTATATTTTGTAGTAAACCAAAAAAAAAACTTCACTCAATATTGCCACCTAAGACCTCATACAATATGGAGAGACATACTTTCAAGTGAAAAATATATATATTCAATTAATGATATTCTTTTTAGGTGTAAAATAAAAAGTCAAATTTGACAATATTTCCAGTATCTTAGAGGCCTTTAAGAAAATGATCAACTTTCAACACCACAACTACAAATATACAACCTATAAATATTTATAAAAGGGCTAATTTCACTCACATTGCCTAAGGTTTAGTATAAATACATTAAACTGTCATTGGTTCTAAATTTCATTAATTGGAACTTCCATGAATGTATTCCATCCATATAAATTGTTTTTAAAGGACTGTTGAACACATATATCTAAAATAATTTTACATAAAATTGTTCCAAAACATAAAATTTAAAAACAAATTACATCTATAAGGGTGCTAATCAATTAAATTTGAAACCATTGGTGGCTAAGTATATTTACTGAGTGAAGTTAACTTATTTGTAAAAGTAATATGAAATATGAATGAATAGGGAATTGTGGGACAACTAGGCATAAAGGATTTGAATGTTTCAACAATAAAAGCAAATACTTTGAATAAAAGAAACTAACTATCCTATATATATATATATAAAGACATGAGGATTCTTCCAATTAATCAATACATATAAAGTTGTCGTAATGAAGAAGGCTAGATAGAAATAATTATAAATGACTTAATTTTGAGAAAGTGATATAAAGTTTATGAGTAACTAATAAGTTGTGTGACCACTAAACTCAATAAACCAATATATAGTTTCATAAAATATATGTTAATCATTATATGTGTGTATTATCAATTAATTTTTAAAATTTCATAATTAGGAAAAAAACAAAGTTATTCTAATACCATTCATGTAGGTATTTATTGATAATAAAGTAAATATTTAGGAAAAAATGTTGAATTACTTAACAAAATATTAGTTATATCAAATATGTTGCACATGTCTAATGCATCTAATTAGAACTTGAAATTTTATAATGTGACTTAATCTACTTCAAACTAAATTTTATGATACACTGGAGGAGAATTAGTATTTAAATATACCATCTAAATTACAATTTTAGATGCATGCTTACTTTAATTGACACCTCTTAAGCATAAAACACTAGCTAATTAAAGTCCAACATTGTAACTTCAATGTCATTGCAATATTTCATTTTTAAAGGTGTTCAATTTTTTTTCTTCAAGATAAGGGGAAATAAATTCTTTTTTAATGTCTATTACAAAATGAAAACATTAAATGAAAAATAAAAAATGATTTTTCTTAAACATATATACCTAAAATATTTTTAAAACGGTTCATTTTAGTCACACCTCCTAAGGTTTAGTGTAAATACACTAAACCATCATTAATTTGAACTCCCGTCGATGTATCCCATGAATATAAATTATTTTTTAGAGCACAATATTTATTTTTTAAAGAATTGTTAATCCTAAAATATTTATACCTAAAATTATTTTGAAAAATAAATTTTATACACAAATTACATCTTTCATAATGCTAATTAATGAAATTGAAATCATTGATGACTAAGTATACTTACACTAAACCTCAGAGGTTGTAAATGAAATTAACTCATTTTTAAAATGATTGGTAATATGAAATACAAATGAATAGGGAATTGTGGGACCACTAGACATAAATAATTTGAAAGTTTCAACAATAAAAACAAATACTTTGAATAAAAGAAACCAACTATCTTATAAAAAAAGACATGAGGATTCTTCAAATCAATCAATATCTTATAAAGTTATTGTAATGGAGAAGGTTAGAAATAATTATAAATGACTTGACTTTGACAAAGTGATATAAAGTTTGTGAGTAACTAATAAGTTATGGGACCACTAAATTCAATAAACAAATGTATAGTTTCATAAAATATATGTTAATCATTATATGTGTGTATGTATATATGTCAATTAATTTTTAAAATTTGTTAATTAAGAAAAAGAAAATTTATTCTAATACCATTTGAAAATATTTATTAAACTATGTCAGTAACATTTATGTAGGTATTCATTGATAATCAAGTAAATCTATAGAAAGAAAATGTTCAATTACTTAAAAAAAAAAAATAGTTATATCAAATATGTTGTACAAGTCTAATGCATCTAGAACTTAAAAAATTATAAGGTAACCAAGTCTACTTCAAACCAAATTTTATGATATACTGGAGAAGAATTACTATTTAAGTATGACATCTAAATTACAATTTTAAATGCATGCTTACTTTGATTGACCCCTCTTAAGCATAAAACACTCGCTAAAGTCCCACAATGTAACTTCAATTTCACTACAATATTTCATTTTTAAAGGTGTTCTACTTTTTAAAAATATGGGAAAAAGAATTATTTTTTAATGTCTATTACAAAAGGCAAACATTAAAGGAAAAATAAAAAACAAAAATTTTGTTAAACATATATACCTAAATTAATTTTAAAAGGGTTAATTTTAGTCACACTTCGTAAGATTTATTGTAAATACACTAAACCATCATTAGTTTTAAATTTCATGTGTTAGAACTCCTATAGATGTATTCCATCTATATAATTTATATTTTCGAGAATTGTTAATCCTAAAATATTTTTACTTAAAATTCTTCGGAAAAATAAATTTTATACACAAACTACATCTATTGGAATGCTAATTAATGAAATTTGAAATCATTGATGGCTAAGTATATTTACACCAAACCTCAAAGAATGTGAAGGAAATTAATTCATTTGTAACATGATTGGTAATATGAAATACCAATGAATAGGGAATTGTAGGACTACTAGACATAAAGGATTTCAAAATTTCAACGATGAAAGCAACATTCTTTGAATAAGAAAAAAGATAATTATCCTACCAAAAAAGGCATGTAGATTCTTCGAATCAATCACTATTTTATAATGTTCCCGTAATAGAGAAGGCTAGATAGAAATAATTATAGTTGACTTGACTTTATGGTGATATAAAGTCCATGCGTGACTAACTAGTTGTGGTACCATTAAATTCAATTAAACAAATATCTATGAGAATATTAATTAGTGAAATTTGAAATCATTGATGGCTAAGTATACTTACATTAAACCTTAAAAGTTGTAAATGAAATTAACTCATTTTTAAAATGATTGGTAATATGAAATAGAAATGAGTAGGGAATTGTGGGACCACTAGAAATAAAGAATTTGAAATTTTCAACATTAAAAACAAATTCTTTGAATAAAAGAAACCAACTACCCTACAGAAAAAGACATGAGGATTCTTCCAATCAATCAATATCTTATAAAGTTATCGTAATTGAGAAGGTTAGATAGAAATAATTATAAATGACCTGACTTTGACCAAGTGATATAAAGTTTGTGAGTAACTAATAAGTTATGGGACCACTCAATTCAATAAAAAAATGTAGAGTTTCATAAAATATATGTTAATCACTATATGTGTGTATATATATTTATCAATTAATTTTTAAAATTTGTTAATTAGGAAAAAGAAAAGTTATTCAAATACCATTTAAAAATATTTATTAAACTATGTCAATACCATTCATGTAGGCATTCATTGATAATCAAGTAAATCTATAGAAAGAAAATGTTCAATTACTTAAAAAAAATATTAGTTATATCAAATATGTTGCACATGTCTAATGCATCTAGAAGTTGAAAATTATTAAGGTAATTTAGTCTACTTCAAACCAAATTTTATGATATACTGGAGGAGAATTACTATTTAAGTATGACATCTAAATTACAATTTTAAATGCATGCTTACTTTAATTGACCCCTCTTAAGCATAAAACACTCGCTAAAGTCCCACAATGTAACTTCAATTTCACTACAATATTTCATTTTTAAAGGTGTTCTACTTTTTAAAAATATGGGAAAAAGAATTATTTTTTAATGTCTATTACAAAATGAAAACATTAAAGGAAAAATAAAAAACAAAAATTTTGTTAAACATATATACCTAAATTAATTTTAAAAGGGTTAATTTTAGTCACACTTCGTAAGATTTATTGTAAATACACTAAACCGTCATTAGTTTTAAATTTCATGTGTCAGAACTCCTATAGATGTATTCCATCTATCTAATTTATATTTTCAAGAATTGTTAATCCTAAAATATTTTTACTTAAAATTCTTCGGAAAAATAAATTTTATACACAAACTACATCTATTGGAATGCTAATTAATGAAATTTGAAATCATTGATGGCTAAGTATATTTACACCAAACCTCAAAGAATGTGAAGGAAATTAATTCATTTGTAACATGATTGGTAATATGAAATACCAATGAATAGGGAATTGTAGGACTACTAGACATAAAGGATTTCAAAATTTCAACGATGAAAGCAAGATTCTTTGAATAAGAAAAAAGATAACTATCCTACCAAAAAAGGCATGTAGATTCTTCGAATCAATCACTATTTTATAATGTTCCCGTAATAGAGAAGGCTAGATAGAAATAATTATAGTTGACTTGACTTTATGGTGATATAAAGTCCATGCGTGACTAACCAGTTGTGGTACCATTAAATTCAATTAAACAAATATCTATGAGAATATTGATGGCTAAGTATACTTACAATAAACCTCAAAGGTTGTAAATGAAATTAACTAGTTTTTAAAATGATTGGTAATATGAAATAGAAATGAGTAGGGAATTGTGGGACAACTAGACATAAAGAATTTGAAATTTTCAACATTAAAAACAAATTCTTTGAATAAAAGAAACCAACTACCCTGTAGAAAAAGACATGATGATTCTTCCAATCAATCAATATCTTATAAAGTTATCGTAATTGAGAAGGTTAGATAGAAATAATTATAAATGACCTGACTTTGACCAAGTGATATAAAGTTTGTGAGTAGCTAATAAGTTATGGGACCACTTAATACAATAAACAAATGTAGAGTTTCATAAGATATATGTTAATCACTATATGTGTGTATATATATTTATCAATTAATTTTTAAAATTTGTTAATTAGGAAAAAGAAAAGTTATTCTAATACCATTTGAAAATATTTATTAAACTATGTCAATACCATTCATGTAGGTATTCATTGATAATCAAGTAAATCTATAGAAAGAAAATGTTCAATTACTTAAAAAAAATATTAGTTATATCAAATATGTTGCACATGTCTAATGCATCTAGAACTTGAAAATTATTAAGGTAATTTAGTGTACTTCAAACCAAATTTTATGATATACTGGAGGAGAATTACTATTTAAGTATGACATCTAAATTACAATTTTAAATGCATGCTTACTTTAATTGACCCCTCTTAAGCATAAAACACTTGCTAAAGTCCCACAATGTAACTTCAATTTCATTACAATATTTCATTTTTAAAGGTGTTCTACTTTTTAAAAATATGGGAAAAAGAATTATATTTTAATGTCTAGTACAAAATGCAAACATTAATTGAAAAATAAAAAATAAAATTTTTGTTGAACATATATACCTAAAATAATTTTAAAAGCATTAATTTTAGTCACACCTCGTAAGGTTTAGTGTAATACACTAAGCCATCATTAGTTTAAAATTTCATGTCTTAGAACTCCTATAGATGTATTCCATCTATATAATTTATTTTTTCAAGAATTGTTAATCCTAAAATATTTTTACTTAAAATTCTTATGAAAAATAAATGTTATACACAAAGTACATCTATTGGAATGCTAATTAATGAGATTTGAAATCATTGATAGCTAAGTATATTTACACCAAACTTCAAAGGATGTGAATGAAATTAACTCATTTGTAACATGATTGGTAATATGAAATACAAATGAATAGGGAATTGTAGGACTATTAGACATAAAGGATTTCAAAATTTCAATGATGAAAGAAAGATTCATTGAGTAAGAAAAAAAAAAAAAACTATCCTATCAAAAAAGGCATGTAGATTCTTCGAATCAATCACTATCTTATAATGTTCCCGTAATAGAGAAGGCTAGATAGAAATAATTGTAGGTTACTTGACTTTATGGTGATATAAAGTCCATGAGTGACTAAGAAGTTGTGGTACCATTAAATTCAAATAAACAAATATCTATCAGAATGCTAATTAATGAAATTTGAAATAATTGATGGCTAAGTATACTTATAATTAACCTCAAAGGCTGTAAATGAAATTAACTCATTTTTAAAATGATTTGTAATATGAAATAGAAATGAGTAGGGAATTGCGGGACCACTAGACATAATGAATTTGAATTTTTCAACAATAAAAACAAATTCTTTGAATAAAAGAAACCAACTACCCTATTAAAAAAGACATGAGGATTCTTCCAATCAATCAATATCTTATAAAGTTATCGTAATTGAGAAGGTTAGATAGAAATAATTATAAATGACTTGACGTTGACAAAGTGATATAATGTTTGTGAGTAGCTAATAAGTTATGGGACCAATAAATTCAATAAACAAATGTGTAGTTTCATAAAATATATGTTAATCATATATGTGTGTACATATATATATCAATTAATTTTTAAAATTTGTTAATTAGGAAAACGAAAAGTTATTCTAATACCATTTGAAAATATTTATTAAACTATGTCAATGCAATTCATGTAGGTATCATTGATAATCAAGTAAATCTATAGAAAGAAAATGTTCAATTACTTAAAAAAGTATTATTTATATCAAATATGTTGCACTTGTCTAATGCATCTAGAACTTGAAAATTTATAAGGTAATTTAGTGTACTTCAAACCAAATTTTATGATATACTGGAGGAGCATTACTATTTAAGTATGACATCTAAATTACAATTTTAAATGCATGCTTACTTTAAATGACCTCTCTCAACCATAAAACACTCGCTAAAGTCCCATAATGTAACTTCAATTTCACTACAATATTTCATTTTTAAAGGTGTTCAAATTTTATTTTTTAAAAAAGAATTCTTTTTTAATGTCTATTACAAAATGCAAACATTAAAGGAAAAAAAAATATACTTAGTTAAACATATATACCTAAAATAATTTTAAAAGGGTTAATTTTAGTCACACCTCGTAAGGTTTAGTGTAAATACACTAAATCGTCATTAGTTTTAAATTTCATTAGTTAGAACTGCTGTAGATTTATTCCATCTATATAATGTATTTTTTAAAGAATTGTTAGTCCTAAAATATTTTTCCCTAAAATTCTTCTAAAAAATAAATTTTATACACAAACTACATCTATTGGAATGCTAATTAATAAAATTTGAAATCATTGATGGCTAAGTATATTTACACTAAACCTCAAAGAATGTGAATGAAATTAACTCATTTGCAACATGATTGGTAATATGAAATACCAATGAATAGAGAATTGTAGGACTACTAGACATAAGGGATTTCAAAATTTCAATGATGAAAGAAAGATTCTTTGATTAAGAAAAAAAAAATAACTATCCTATGAAAAAAGGCATGTAGATTCTTCGAATCAATCACTATCTTATAATGTTCCCATAATGGAGAAGGCTAGATAGAAATAAATATAATTGACTTGACTTTAGGGTGATATAAAGTCCATGAGTGACTAAGATGTTGTGGTACCATTAGTTTCAAATAAACAAATATCTATGAGAATGCTAATTAATAAAATTTGAATTCATTGATGACTAAGTATACTTACACTAAACCTTAAAGGTTGTAAATGAAATTAACTCATTTTAAAATGATTGGTAATATGAAATAAAAATGAATAAGGAATTGTGGGACCACTAGACATAAAAAATTTGAAATTTTCAACAACGAAAACAAATTTTTTGAATAAAAAAAACCAACTATCCTTTGAAAAAGACATGAGGATTCTTCCAATCAATCAATATCTTATAAAGTTATCGTAATGGAGAAGGTTAGATAGAAATAATTATAAATGACTTGACTTTGACAAAGTGATATAAAGTTCGTGAGTAACAAATAAGTTATGGGACCACTAAATGAAATAAACAAATGTATAGTTTCATAAAATATATGTTATTCATTATATGTGTGTATGTATATGTATTAATTAATTTTTAAAATTTTTTAATTAGGAAAAAGAAAAGTTATTCCAATACCATTTGAAAATATAAATTAAACTATGTCAATACCATTCATGTAGGTATTCATTGATAATCAAGTAAATCTATAGAAAGAAAATGTTCAATTACTTAAAAAGAATATTAGTTATATCAAATATGTTGCACATGTCTAATATATCTAGAACTTGAAAATTTATAAGGTAATTTAGTCTACTTCAAACCAAATTTTATGATATACTGGAGGAGAATTACTATTTAAGTATGACATCTAAATTACAATTTTAAATGCACGCCTACTTTAATTAACCCCTCTTAAGCATAAAACACTTGCTAAAGTCCCACAGTGTAACTTCAATTTCACTATAATATTTCATTTTTAAAGGTGTTCAAATTTATTTTTTAAAAAAGAATTCTTTTTTAATGTCTATTACAAAATGCAAACATTAAAGGAAAAAAAAATGTTAAACATATATACCTAAAATAATTTTAAAAGGGTTAATTTTAGTCACACCTCGTAAGGTTTAGTGTAAATACACTAAACCGTCATTAGTTTTAAATTTCATTAGTTAGAACTCATGTAGATGTATTCCATCTATATAATTTATTTTTTAAAGAATTGTTAGTCTTAAAATATTTTTACCTCAAATTCTTCTGAAAAATAAATTTTATACACAAATTACATTTATTGGAATGCTAATTAATGAAATTTGAAATCATTGATGACTAAGCATACTTACACCAAACCCCAAAGGATCTGATTGAAATTAACTCATTTGTAACATGATTGGTAATATGAAATACCAATGAATAGGGAATTGTAGGACTACTAGACATAAAGGATTTCAAAATTTCAACGATGAAGGCAAGATTCTTTGAATAAGAAAAAAGATAACTGTCCTATCAAAAAAGGCATGTAGATTCTTCGAATCAATCACTATCTTATAATGTTCCCATAATGGAGAAGGCTAGATAGAAATAAATATAATTGACTTGACTTTAGGGTGATATAAAGTCCATGAGTGACTAAGATGTTGTGGTACCATTAGTTTCAAATAAACAAATATCTATGAGAATGCTAATTAATAAAATTTGAATTCATTGATGACTAAGTATACTTACACTAAACCTTAAAGGTTGTAAATGAAATTAACTCATTTTAAAATGATTGGTAATATGAAATAAAAATGAATAAGGAATTGTGGGACCATTAGACATAAAAAATTTGAAATTTTCAACAACGAAAACAAATTTTTTGAATAAAAAAAAACCAACTATCCTTTGAAAAAGACATGAGGATTCTTCCAATCAATCAATATCTTATAAAGTTATCGTAATGGAGAAGGTTAGATAGAAATACATATAAATGACTTGACTTTGACAAAGTGATATAAAGTTCGTGAGTAACAAATAAGTTATGGGACCACTAAATGAAATAAACAAATGTATAGTTTCATAAAATATATGTTATTCATTATATGTGTGTATGTATATGTATTAATTAATTTTTAAAATTTTTTAATTAGGAAAAAGAAAAGTTATTCCAATACCATTTGAAAATATAAATTAAACTATGTCAATACCATTCATGTAGGTATTCATTGATAATCAAGTAAATCTATAGAAAGAAAATGTTCAATTACTTAAAAAGAATATTAGTTATATCAAATATGTTGCACATGTCTAATATATCTAGAACTTGAAAATTTATAAGGTAATTTAGTCTACTTCAAACCAAATTTTATGATATACTGGAGGAGAATTACTATTTAAGTATGACATCTAAATTACAATTTTAAATGCACGCCTACTTTAATTAACCCCTCTTAAGCATAAAACACTTGCTAAAGTCCCACAGTGTAACTTCAATTTCACTATAATATTTCATTTTTAAAGGTGTTCAAA
This sequence comes from Vitis vinifera, assembly GCF_030704535.1. Lineage (NCBI taxonomy): Eukaryota > Viridiplantae > Streptophyta > Magnoliopsida > Vitales > Vitaceae > Vitis > Vitis vinifera. Next base: position 14,664,811 of record NC_081813.1, read on the forward strand.
TTTATTTTTTAAAAAAGAATTCTTTTTTAATGTCTATTACAAAATGCAAACATTAAAGGAAAAAAAAATTGTTAAACATATATACCTAAAATAATTTTAAAAGGGTTAATTTTAGTCACACCTCGTAAGGTTTAGTGTAAATACACTAAACCGTCATTAGTTTTAAATTTCATTAGTTAGAACTCATGTAGATGTATTCCATCTATATAATTTATTTTTTAAAGAATTGTTAGTCTTAAAATATTTTTACCTCAAATTCTTCTGAAAAATAAATTTTATACACAAATTACATTTATTGGAATGCTAATTAATGAAATTTGAAATCATTGATGGCTAAGCATACTTACACCAAACCCCAAAGGATCTGATTGAAATTAACTCATTTGTAACATGATTGGTAATATGAAATACCAATGAATAGGGAATTGTAGGACTACTAGACATAAAGGATTTCAAAATTTCAACGATGAAAGCAAGATTCTTTGAATAAGAAAAAAGATAACTGTCCTATCAAAAAAGGCATGTAGATTCTTCGAGTCAATCACTATCTTATAATGTTCTCGTAATGGAGAAGGCTGGGTAGAAATAATTGTAACTAACTTGACTTTAAGGTGATATAAAGTCCATGAGTGACGAAGAAGTTGTGGTACCATTAATTTCAAATAAACAAATATCTATCAGAATGCTAATTAATAAAAATTTAAATCATTGATGACTAAGTATACTTACACTAAACCTTAAAGGTTGTAAATGAAATTAACTCATTTTTAAAATGATTGGTAATATGAAAAACAAATGAATAGGGAATTGTGGGACCACTAGATATAAAAAATTTGAAAGTTTCAACAATAAAAACAAATTCTTTGAATAAAAGAAACCAACTATCCTTTTAAAAAAAGACATGAGGATTCTTCCAATCAATCAATATCTTATAAAGTTATCGTAATGGAGAAGGTTAGATAGAAATAATTATAAATGACTTGACTTTGACAAAGTGATATAAAGTTTGTGAGTAACTAATAAGTTATGGGACCACTAAATTAAATAAACAAATGTATAGTTTCATAAAATATATGTTATTCATTATATGTGTGTATGTATATGTATTAATTAATTTTTAAAATTTGTTAATTAGGAAAAAGAAAAGTTATTCTAATACCATTTGAAAATATTTATTAAACTATGTCAATACCATTCATGTAGGTATTTATTTATAATAAAGTAAATCTATAAAAAGAAAATGTTCAATTACTTAAAAAGAATATTAGTTATATCAAATATGTTGCACATGTCTAATACATCTAGAACTTGAAAATTATTAAGGTAATTTAGTCTACTTCAAACCAAATTTTATGATACACTGGAGGAGAATTACTATTTAAGTATGACATCTAAATTACAATTTTAAATGCACGCCTACTTTAATTAACCCCTCTTAAGCATAAAACACTCGCTAAAGTCCCACAGTGTAACTTCAGTTTCACTACAATATTTCATTTTTAAAGGTGTTCTAAAAAAAGAAAATAGTAACTATTACTCAAAATAAAATAATTCCTTCATTTTTGTTAGAAAAATTAAACTAATCCAATCTAAGGTAATCACCCTAGAAGGGGGGTGAATAGGGTGATGGTTGTTTTTTGCAAATTTAAATAAAATGTATATAAGAGACAATCATATGCAAGTATATAATAAGACAATATAAAGACAATTGCATATATAGTAAAAGAGTAGGAAAGAGAGAATGCAAACACAAGATTTTATAGTGGTTTAGCGCAACCCGGCCTAGATCCACTCTCCTCTAACTTCAATCCTAAGCTTGAGGTTCCACTATTTCAAGGCTTCCAAACCAAGCCTTCAAGCAATAATATTGGATTATGGTTCCAATCCACCCTCTTAGTCTTTTGGCTCCAAGCACCCTTTACACTTCTCAAGAGATACCTCACTCTTGATCAACCCTTCAAGTGATACTCCACACTTGAGAATCCCTAAGTGATACGTCACACTTAAACTTTTCTTCTCAAAGATTTACAAATGATTTCACAAAATCCTAGTACAAGACTTTAGGCTCAAATGATACAAGAAAACTAGGATTGAATGGTGCACTAATGATATGCATGTTTTAGAACAATGATGCACTCAAAAACACCCTCTCAAGGCTCAAAGATATTCAAGAAATGTTTAGAAAGGTTAATCTCATGAAACAATGAAGATTGAAGCCTTTTTATAGAGGAAAAAAAACCAAACTAGTCGTTAGGGGTTCGACCAGTTAACTAGCCATTAGCATTTAATGCTTGGTAGGTGACCGTTGGATCTCGACCGCCCCTTGACCGGTTGAGGTGGGGGTCGACCAGTTTCTATTCAACCTTGACCGGTTGAACAACCATTCTGGAAGAGAGAGAAGGTTTTTTTTTTTTTTTTTTTTTTTTTTTTTTTTTGCACCATTCGACCGATTGAGCTGGGGGTCGACTGGTTCCTCATTTGATTCAACTGGTTGAGTCGTTTTTGGCTCAACAACCAACTTTTTCAACTTAAAACCTTTTAAACAAGTTTGGAAAATATTTGACACAAGGTTTTAGTTGAAAACATGGAATCATCCAATTTTTAAAATATTTAAAACAAAATAACTCTTAGATGATTTTAGTGCATAAGTAAAGAATGTAATGCATGAAAATCCTTGTGCACCAACAACCTTACAAGGAGATCTTATGAAGCTTGGGTGTTGAAAAACACTTCTCTTTGAGGTGGTCTTCTTCTTCATGATTTCTCATTGACTTGTTTTGTTTTTGTGATTGTCATTTTGAAAATCGTCTTGCCTAATCACACTTGAAATATAATCATTAGTTCTAAACCTTGTTTTGTTATCATCAAAATTGAGATTAACCAAACCTTAGTTTCACAATTTTATATAATACTTAAATTAATTAATTCATATCTACTTTCATATTTAAATAAAAATTCTAAGATATGAGCATCTAATATTTAAATGAGAAATGATAGGAAATGATGGTCTTTTCTCGAACTTATTTGCTATGTTATAGACAACTTTAACAAGAGAGAGCTCCAATTCATTTTGAGTAGATTGCCATGAAGGTAATAAATATCACACCCAATTATTAAAAAAATGTTGAATTAAAAATATATTAATTCCATAACCATGGACCTTTACTATATATGAAACCTTAAAAAAGTGTATTTTTTTCTTGATAGAACTCTAAAAAACATGTACTTATTTTTTGGGCATCTAATTATTTGGAAAAATGACTGATACTAAAACTGAAAATTTTCTAGCTTTGTTCTAATTATAATTAATGAAATTTCTTAGAAAAAAATGAAAAAAAATAGTGTTGAAATAAAAAGAAAAGGAAAAATTAAAAAAATCACTCTTATACTTTCACTTACATTGTCTTTTAAACCATTTTTTTTTATAATCAATCATAAATTATATCTAAATGTAAAATAAGCCATTTTGCTAACAAGAAAATATATATTGGAATGAGTTTTTGTGTCATATATTTGGATGTTTTCGATTTATGTACATACTTTTCATGAGACATTTTTTTTTTTACAAAATATCTTAATCAAAGTGTAGACCCCCCATTTTGAGGATTGCAATTGTTCCCACTTATTTTTGCCAAATGGGGGAGTTTTTTAAGAGAACGTGCTGTATTTGGAGAGGCTATTAGAAAATGGCAACATGTCTGTTAATGGAGGTAGTGATTTTCTTAAGAGGTAACCATGGGAAGACATGTAGCAAAGACCGTTGGGGGTGGAAGGGCATTAGGAGTATTCATGAGGGACAAGAAAAAAAAAAAAGGATTTTTTTTATTTTTTTATTTTTTAAGGAAATGAGGATTTTGGGATGTGTATGGTGAACAAGAATGAGAGGGGGTGGATGAAAAGTTTGAGAAAAAAATCAAGAGAATGAGCTAGAGAGGGAGGAAGAGGGAATTTTTTTTTTTAAGGAAAATGAGGATTTTGGGTTGTGTATGGTGAATGAGAGTGTGAGGGGGTAGAGGAAAAGTTTGAGAAAAAGAAATTAAGAGAATGGGTTAGAGAGGGAGAAACAAAGGGATATTCTAGGTTTTAGAATGAGAAAGCTGTGAAATATTCTTTTATTATTATTTATTTATTTTAGAGTGAGGAGGTTATGAGATAAATGAAAAGCTATAAAATGAGATATAGAGGGATATTATGGGTTTTGGAGTGAGGGGAAGCAGAGAAGGGAGTTATAGTAGGCGAGTTGAGAGTAACAAGAAGGAGGATGAGAACTTTCCGATCTTTTGAGGATTAGAGGAGCACTTCAGGTATGGTCTCTTTGTGCATTTCTTATTCATTCTTCCTCATTATCACTAGTCTTTATCATCTCATCCTGCTACTTGAGCATCATTAGCTTATTTTGTTGCGCATTAAGCTATGTTGAATCTGAGTTTACTTTCATGCTTGCATTGTTTTGGTTCTTTCTTGGTTTCTTGGATTTCTTTGATAAAAAATTGGATCTTATTCAATGGCTTGTTTGCCTGTTTGCCCTTCTTGGGTTATACTTTGTTTTTTTGTTTTTGTCTTTTTTTTTTTTTCTCTTTCTCTATTCATGGAGGCTATAGGGTCAGAATTTTAAATCCATTGGGTATGGGGAGATTCAAAAGGTAATAGGTTCCTCCCAGTGATGAGCATGTGGTGGCACTTGATCCTATGGAATCAACATCTCACTAGAAACAAAGTGCCATGTTCCACTATACCAGCAACCCATTGTTGAATACCAAACTCTTTCCACTTCCTTCCCATCTTCATGGCCCTCTTGTGACCCCGTTGAGTATTGTTCAAGATTTTGGTTCACTGACACATCATTTTTCCCCTTTATTAACTATCATTGGCCTGGTTTAAAGTAGTTAGATTTTATTCAAAGGCTTAGAAGAGAATCCTTGGGACTGTTTCAAGCAGGGTTCAAAGTATCGGCCGAGTTCGGTACGACTCGGCCGAGTCATATCTATCTTGACACCTACCGCGATGAGACCAATACTAAATACAGTATAATGCACAAACTCGGCTGGGAATCGGTAAGACTCGGATGACTTGGATGATTCAGTTGACTTAGTTAGGTTATAGAGAATTTTCAAATTTTATTTCCAATCACAATAAAATATCAGAACATTTTCATAAAATTAAAAAAAAAAAAAAAATCAAAGATTGCCCTTTCAAAAGAAAACACCTATTCTGAAATTTTAAACCATCAATGAGAAGATCAAAGAAGACAAAGAAGAAAAGACCCAACCAATGACCCGTTTGAAAATAAGTGGAGAAACCACCGAAGGATGAGGGCATGATTTAGGATTTACTTACTTGATTTTCCTCAAAATCGAGCATTATCGGAGAGTGGAGCTTTGGTGTCGGTGGTGGTGACTCGTCAAGTGGACTAAATCTTTCACCGACGACATTGACAAGACAAACCCCTTACAGTCAGATTGTTCCCCCTCCCGTGTTGGGTTTTGCACGGTTGCAAATTTTGCAATTGCAGGTGGTGTCGTCTGTTGTGGGTCTTCACAACAATGATGGCGTACGAGAATTAGTAAAGTAAAATACTACTTTTTATATGTATTTACATGGAGAATTGAGTCCCCGATTTACATGGAAAATACCTTTCATATAAACACTTTAATATGATTTAATAGTAACATGTTCAGAGAATTGAGTCCCCGATTTGCTAAAGTAAAATGATATGAAAGGTATAGATGAGGTTTAATGATAAATTAAAGTGTTTATATGGAAAATTGAGAATTAAATCCTCAAATTTTAATATTATCACAAATAACTTTGAGCTAAATGTGAAAAAAACATTGTTTTATTAAAATTTTCAGCTTATTTAATTATATATATATATTTTAATTTATATCATATTTTTATAATTTAAAAAAAAAAATTAATTATCTTATTTTACGTATCGGCCGATATCGAGTCGAGACACCGAGACCAATATGCCTCATGACCCTACGAGTCAATGACCGATACCACGACTTAAGATTACCCAATGGGACACACTATCTCAATCCTAAAAGATATCATGGTGACTCTATTGAGAATACCTATTGCTACTGGCTTCCATCAACAATGACCCAATCTAAAGGGAATATATGATTAGCTTATGATCTCACCCGTAGGTCAAAGTCATTATTAACTGTAACACAAGCTTAATATTCTCTTAAGGTTGAGAGACAACACAATGAAGCAACTTGATGAGGTCATGACTATTTGATAACCTTAAGTCATGACTCACTATAGGTCTTGTCCAATGTGTAACGATACACCCACTAGTGCACTCACCGTGGGAAACCCATCCCAATAGCCAAGACCAGCCATCCCTCCAATTAGAAGGTGGTTCACTACAACCTTTAATAGGTTGCTTAAACCCATGAATCAGTTGTGAACAAGTCATTTATTTGAAAGGAACCCATGACTTAGATCTTCTGTGCAACTGCTAACGCACTTAAGTCATGTACAATGCAAAAGATGTAAGCATGAATGCTCATAAAGTATAATATGAGGAATAAGGATAGATAAAAGTGAAACTAGGACATCATTAAATAAATAATGAATTCCAATTTTATTGCATCATGTCATGCTTTTAAGGGCTCTATCCTAACATTCTCCCACTAGCCCTCAAAGTATCATGCCTATAAAGCATGCCAGATACTCATCTAAAACCTATGTTATCCCTATGACCAACAAAGACCCTCCCTATCAATGTCTTGGTGAAAAGATCCACCAAGTTCTCTATAAAAGGTATCTTGTCAGCCATCATGTCACCCTCTAAACTCTCTCAACAATTTGGAGCCTAAACACATAATCCCTCGTTCTCCTAAGATACTTGAGTGTATGCTTGGCAGTTGTCCAATATTTTGGACCTAGATTAGACCGATATCTACTCACCGTACCTACTTCAAACCAAATATCTGTCCTAGTACATAGCATCACATAAAAAAAAAACTACCCATTGTAGAGGCATAGGGTACTGACTACATGCGCTCTTTCTCCTCAGGTGTTTTAGGACACTAATCCTAAGAAAGAGGAATTTCATGCCTAAAAGGTAACAAACCATTCTTGGAATCCTACATCACATATTTGACAAAAAGCTTATCTATGTAGGTAGCTTGAGATATTGCAAGATTGTGGTCCCTAAGGACCTTAATCCTAAGAATATATTGCATTTCTTCCAGATCTTTCATCTAGAACTAAGTAGACAACTAAATCTTGATTGATGACAATAACCCTACATCATTACCAATGAGTAGAATGTCATCAACATACAAGATCATAAAGACCACCATGCTTCCTTGCACTTTCTTGTACACACAAGGCCCTTTCCTATGAAAATATTTTATTTCATTATATAAATGCTAATATCAAGATAATCGTTTATGAACACTATCTTGACATCTTATTGCAATATCTCATAAATAAGATACACCGTAATGGGTAGGAGTACTTTGATGGATTTGAATATGGCTACTAGTGAAAAGGTTTCCTATATTTGAAATAATATTTCGAACTATAACCTTTAGCTATAACCTAGCCATATAAAAATCATATTTTCCATCTACTCCTTTATTCCTCTTGTAGACCAACTTGCACCTATGTGTTTTATCCCTTCAGGTGCTTCTACAGGAACCCAAACTACATTAGAATCACAAGGATTCTAACTTTGCCTCCATAGATTTTTGCCAAAGATGTGCATCCACATCACTTATTGCTTTATCGTAATCTATGGGATCGATCTTATATTCCTTTATAATGGCCTCGAAAGACTTTCCCAAATACATGAATCGGTTTGGTTGTTTAACAACACTCCCACTATGACAAGGCATCGGTATACAAGAAATGAAAATGGTTGGTATTGGATCCATAGTATGTTGTGTATAGTCTTCTAGTATTCTCCAATCTTTATCATTGTTTGCCTTATTACATATTATATATTCTTCATAAAAAATCTGGTATATATAATAACAAACGCCTTTTGATAATCCTGACTATAAAGTAATAATCACTAAATCCTCTTGGATATCTTATTAAGTGATACACCTCTTTAAAAAAAAAAAAACGTATTATACATCCTTCAAGATATATCCCTAAAGAATATGGGAAGTAATGAAAAACCAATCATTGATCTCACTATGTCTATCAAAGTTCAATATCTTATTTCCATTACTCCATTTTGCAATGGAGTCCTTGGTGCACACAACTAGGATATCATCTCATGCTCCATATGGAAAGGATCGAACCTACTAAACACATTACCTCAATCTAATCGAAGTGTCTTGATATGTTTACCCAATAGGTTATCTGATTCCGCCTTAAAATCAACAAATTTATCAAGGGCATCAAATTTTCTATCTATATATATATATATATATCCAAAACTAGAGTATTTATCAATGTTTTCAGAACTAAACCGGTCATTGAATCGGAAAAGTTACTGTTTCACGGTTTACGGTTTACGAGTTGGATCGACGGTCAAACCGTGGTCGGACCGATGATGTCATAAATATATATTTTATATATTATTAAAATTAAAAAAACTAATAAATAAAAATAATAAATTCTATCAAAATTTTAATAATATCTACTGAGTTTTTTTATAAAGTTTTTTATCTGTAAATGTTAATAACCCAATATTTTCAATAATTTCAATAAATTAAAATTTTAATATGCAATAAATAAAATAAAAATGAAAAATTTAAATATTAAGCCTATCATTACAATTATAATCAACAAAAAAATTAAGAAATTAAATATAAAACATAAAAGTTAAATTTTTAAAAACAAAAATGAAAGGAAGGTAAGGCGTAGGGCACTATGTTTTGACTTTTGGGAGAAGAGAGGAGGAGGGTGGGAGAATTTTGTAGTTGCTGAGCTTGGGAGCGCGTGGTGGGGAGCGGGAAGGAGGGAAGGAGTGGAGGGGGGGGGGGGGGGGGGGGAGGGGGGCGCGGCGGGAGGTGGTTTCTAACGCCTATGAGGGGTGATTTCCAGCGCCGAGGGGTGCTACAAAAAATGGGAATAACCCACGGATGCTAGAAGGAAAGGAAAAAAAAATGAACCAAACAAACCCGGTCGAACCACAGGTTTACCGATTGGACCTCTAGTTTGATCACTTTTCAGTCCAATTAACCGGACCAAGCGGTCCAGTCTAGTTTTTAAAACCATGGTATTTATCAATAAAATGATAAAATACCCATACTTTCCATATATAACAAAAAAAAAAGGTTCATATAGGAGAGTATGCACTAACTCCAAACATTCCTTGGTTATAAGTCCTTTAAAAATAAAGCGGTCTCTTTGTCATTTTACCATCTATATAGAATTCATAAACTAAAAGATCTTCTGGATTAAGAAAGTTCAAACTTAATTAGTCTTTGGATCCTATATAGATTAATATGACCTAGGCATTAGAAGCCAAATGTTTAATTAGTGCTAGGTTCTTTCTTTTAGTGAGATATGACTATTCTCATTACTTGGAAAAATGATAATGGAGTCTCACATAAAAAAGATAATATCTCCTACTAGCTTGCACAACTAACCTTGCAACTGAAGTTACGTTAAGTATAATCCCATCATATGACCTTCTCACTTGTTGAAAACCTTGTAAAGAACTACAGATAGTGGGGTTGGAATCTATCCACCATAATTAGGGAAATCCACCATTATTTATTTAGCAATGAGAATATGATGTGTACTTGCCTATCCTTAGCACTTTGAGCATTCCTTTTCTAGAGTCCTAAAAGGTCACAAAGGAATCAATGCCCATGAGTTTGTTCTCTCATTCCTTTTCTTGAACTTCCCTTATTTGGTGTTCTTCTTCTTCTTCTTGGTATAAAAGGCTAAAGAACCTTGAATTCCATATGCACAACCTTTTACTCTTTGAGAATCTTCTTACCTATCCTAAAAGAATCTGGTAAGATCTCTAAGATATCTTGAATCCTGGTGTTCATAATAGTCTTAAGGCAACTTGTCTAGTTGACTTGCCCTTATCACCAAATAGCCCTTGTAACTTTAAAGAGAATATCATAGACTATGGCAATAGACATGTGTTGCTTTTGAGACACATTATCTAAAGACCCAAGTATGAGAGACTTAGTCTTTTGATCTATCTTAAGCCACCTTTGATATGTTTCTCTTACTTTATTATAGGTTTGTTCAAAGGAAATAACAAATTCTACCAAAATCAACTTCTATGCAAGTAATAATATATTCAAATTATTTTCAGTATATAATTAGATCCAATTTAAACAAAAGATAATAAGTGACAAGTTAAAGACATGATATCTATAATAAATATAATAATTTCATGAATTAATAAAAAGAAACTAAGCATTCAAGGCAAGTTGGTAATTAATTTAGGAAAAATATGGTGCTCTCAAACTACATATATCCATACAAGGTATCCTAGTATCATAAGAATCAAGCCTACTTTAGGCAGGTCATGATTCTTATTACTAGGTAGAGACCCTCTCTAATTAATTGCCTTAAACCTCCTAAGGTTATCCTAAGATATTGATCAACATACCTTTATGTTTAGCCCTTAGCCCGTAAAAGTAGGACCACTTTAGGTGATTCTACCACTTCATGTCTAAGTTAAGTGTGTAACCAAAATCCTCGACATCAATGTTACCAAGTGTAGAGTTTCATCTTTAGGATTGGCCACTCCCACTAAAATCATATATGGCCTTGTCCACAAAGGATAGTCCATACCCTTGATTCCTTGGGTCACCCCAACTTTAGGATGGGGATGAGCCCAAAATTAAGAAGGGCTTGATCTTGGAGGCTATGGGCTTGCGTATGGCCTGCTCCCACTTAATATTTTGGAAAATAGACTTTAAGATAATATTTGTAATTATCTTAAAATAAATTATCTATCATGAGAATTTCAAAACTTTTATTTATTACTTGAATTGGGACTCTTGTGCCAAATAGGGATATCTTTCATATTCCTTATCCTTGAACTTCCTTCTCAAACTAAACGGTTTCCTCCTTCTCTCAGAGGGGAGAGCCTAAATGACCAATTTAGGTGTCATTCTCCTTCTCTTTGGGGGGAAGAGCCCGGAGAACCACCTAACCCAAATAAAGGAAAGTCCCAAAAGGAATTTGAAATTCCAAATGACAACAACCAATTTCTTAAATAAATAATAATGGAAATAAAACTCATGAAAATTTATTCTTTTAAGAAAATCCAAAATTGCTATTTTCATTTATTTTATTTGAAACAATATCTTGGTAAGCTATCTTAACCATGAATTATCTATCATATATTTTTTCAAAATAATTTATTTCTTTAAATTAGAATCTTGTGCTAAATAGTAAAAATTTTATTTCATAAAGACTTGGAAAAATAAAACTTCTTCAAAGATTCTTAGAAATCTAAAATCTAAAAATATTAATTTTGAAAAGAAAAAAATCTCTAAGAGTTTAATTTTGAAAAAAGTAGGTTCCTTATTTCTTTCCAACTTGTCTTTACCTAAAATAAAATTTTCCTAATTCATAGCATATTCCAATTTAATAAATTGTCTAAAATAAGGAAAAATATGAAAATTCATTAACTTAAGAATACCAAAATATATTCTATGCCAAAAAAAAAAAATGAAAGACATAAAAGGAAATTAAATAAATAATTCTCATGGCCTTAGGGATCTTGTTGCAAATTTGGATAAAATCCAAATGACCAAAATATCCTTGCACCAAAGATAGGGTTAGTGAAAAAGGAAAAACCCAATGGGGCCCAAAAATAAAAGCTAAAAAAGAGGCCCAAAAATTGAGCCCAAACAACCAAAAACAATTTGGCTTGAACTTAATCCTGTAATTGTATGCCCTTTGCGTAGCCTTGCTTCAACCAACTACAACTCTCTCATTCCAACTCCAAATTACAATTCGTTTGAAGCCTTGGATTCTTGACTTCCTAAGATTCAAAACCATAGGTGGATTGCTCTAAGAAACTCACAGGAAGTCATCCCGATTTTAAGTTAAAAATGACAAAATTGTGCTGCCAATCCCAAATCAAAAACTTCCAAGATTCTTTCTTTTCCCTTAAATCACCATAGGAACTCATGAAAGAAACTTCAAGAAGCCTTCTTTTCACTTTTCTAGCAAGGGAATGTATGTGAACACTTTGTAATGCTTCAGGTTGCTTCCATACTCTCCATAGGTTACAAAGAATGATAAAAAAAAAAAAAAGGATTTTTATAACAAAATCCTATACTCCCAAGATTTGGAGTTTACATATCATTCTAAGATAATAATAATAAAAAAAAAAAAGATTTTTAAAAAAGAATAAAAATCCTATGCCTCTTATAAGACTTGCAACCTGCCATCTAGGAAAAGTAAAAACCAATCTAAGTAATTATTATTACATCCCCAATAAAAGTAATCACAATTATAACCTTCATATTATAATAAGATCATAATAAAGAACACACATTAATTATCCCTGGGGTCATGGGATAAAAAAAAAAACCCTGCAAAAACAAGTTAGCACACCCTAGAATGGTTCTAGCATGATTACTAACCTATGACTCTAAGACTAGTTGAAGGGAAAAACCTCGATCCCTCTATTTCCCAAGCCTGGATCAAGTTAGGAACATGCATAACTATCCTAGTCTTTTTCTAAATACTATCCATAGTGGAAAAATAGTTTTTTTATATTTTAAAAGGATTTATAAAGTGCTAACGAAAACCATACCTCGGTTTCAATTGTTCTCGAATCAAATCCATGTGGTGAAGATGAAGAACAAAATCGTAGAAGTCTCGTAAACCCATGATCTTCTACCTGATGACTCGAACCTTGATCTTGGCACACTTTCGGTGGAAAGGAAAAGATGGTGAAGGCTATGGCTCTCAATCTCTCTGGATGGTGGAAGACAAAAGTTATGAAAACCTTAACCCCTAGGGGTATTTATAGAGTTCCCAAGTGGGCTTAAGTGATTTGAGCCCACATGGGCTTCGATAACTTAATCTAACCCAAAATGGGTCCTAATTGATTAATTAACCCAATAGGGCCTACTAATTAATCAATTAGGTCAATCTAGAGACCTTGTTCACTTACCCTTATGCAACCTTACATAATTACCAAAACACCCTTATGCACAAAAGTGAACCTAGAGCCAATTCGACCCTCATAACCCATGCCAACAAGGTAAATGAGCTCAGAGTGGGGACCACTAGGACCCATAAGAATATTGACTCCCTCATAATCCAATTCTAAAGTTGATTCAACATCCCATTACAGAGAATCAACTAAACTCTAATATCCTATGTAAATAACAACGAGACACCAAGTTCTTGGGTTTGTGACTTGCTATCCATTGTGTTCAGTCTCCCCATGAACTAGTGCCCATAGTCTAATTAGGTGAAAGCTATCAACCTTTCAAGACTACCTCTACCGTCCTTGATTTACAGATCCTCTTATTATGTGTTCAATTGACATATCTTAGCTCTCAAAGAGTCTATATAAAGTTCCACTTAAGGAACTACTATGGCCATAGTTTCCATGAACACACCTCATGATCACCTAAGGGGACACACTGTCTCAATCCCAAGAGATATCATGGTGTCTCTAATGAGAATACCTGTTATTACCGATTTCCATCAACAATGACCCAATCCATAGGGAATATATGATCAGCTTACGATCTCACCCATAGGTCAAAGGTTGGATAAGATATGATCAAGAAAGCAAAACAAGATAATTGAAAATTTTGTTTGATGCCTTGTGAAAGCATGAAAAAATAACAAATTCCTATAGTAACACCAATAGACAAAGCAAAGCTCGAGAAGAATATATTATGCATGCAAATCAACCAAACATAATAGAATCTAGATAAGACACAATAGATCAATAATAATACCTAGAGGCCTATCTCCAACTAGAAAATAGGCAATGAGCATCATGAGAAGAACCTTCTATGACTCAGTAAGGTTCTAGAGAGATATTCAATTCAAACATAAATATCTTGCAGGAAACATCCATGTTAGATATATCTCTAAAGCTTCTAAGTTATGCTTTCATCAGTTGATTTGGTTTTCTCCAATGTCTCAAGTTTAATTTCCTCTAATATTTCAATTAATTTTCCTTAAGAGTTAAATAAATTAAATTAAAGAATTCAAAATTATTAACTCTCAAATATCTCTATGCCTATATATGTCTATGCTCCCATTATGACATCCTTATTTAAATGAGTTAAATATTCAATGATCTCTCCATTTTTGTCACAAAAATGGCAAAGCAAATGAATCATAAACATGGGAAAGCACACAAAATATAAAAAGAAAGAAAAACATCATATATATATATATATATATATATATATATATATATATATATTGAAAACAATGATTTTGGATACATGAGATATACAAGCAATACAAAAATCTAGATCAAGTGTATGAGAGGACACAAGCTATAGAAAAATTGAATAAAATCCAAAGAAAAACAAAACTGCTAGAAATGCTAAACTCAATGCGAGAAACAAAACTTTACAAACAGAAATGAGCAAAATGAAGCGAATTGACCTCAAAAGACAAAAAGATGACAACCCAAAGCATTTGAAGAGAAATAGGAACATTTGCAATGAATAAGGCGCATTGGATGGCTTCAATAGCTTGTGGGAGCGTCGATGCAGATTAGTGCTTGAGCATCATGAATGCTCGAACCAGCATTGGATACAACTTATAGCGCTTGAGCAGTCTAATTGCTCGAAGCAGTGCTGAAAACAACTTACAAGACTTGAGTGCAAAGAGCACTGAAAGAAGTGCTTGAGTGTTGGAAGCAACACTTGAGCACTTGAGGCTTCAAGCTAGTTTAAGAAGAAGCAATTATGCAAGCCAAGGCAACTAGGAAATTGAATAACATTACTTCAAAAATAATCGATAACAAGGAAGCAAAAAAGAAACATTAAACTAACCAACTTAGATAGATAATCATGTTAAAAAAAACTCTCAAGATTAGCCTAATCAGTAATAAATCAAGTGACTTACTCTAGATATTACACATCAATCCATCAAGAATAAGGTTTCAAGTTCAAAGGTTAAAGCTAATCATAATATCAGTTTTGAAATCCAATGCATAACCATCAATGTATAAGAAAACCAACATAGAAACATAAGTATTGATGTTCAAGGGAATACAACTTACCGTCTAGTTTTATATTTTGAAATTGATCACTTAGAAGAGATCTAATCATGTCTTTGGTCAAATTAAAGTATGAGAGATATGCTTAACCGATGATTCAATATTTTGTACTAACTCCCTTCAGGAAACAATTATAATGATCATAGTCAAACAAGGTTTATGGATGATAAGATTTGAGCATGACAATGGATCCTTCCAAAGAAATCAAAATCTACTTTATGAGTTAAACTTAAGAAGTCTCCCTCTTGATCAAGTTCTAGATGAAACTATGGTTGAAATTCTAATATACAAAGATATTTACTTATCAAGAATCAATTACATCAATAGTGATTAACAAATATCTATGAAGTAATCCACGTCAAGTCTTATAGATATAATATATTTCTCTAGTTCACATACTCAATGTAGACCCTCCATTTTGTCCTTTTAACACATGTGACACTAGGTGCCTTCCCATACTTCTCTCTTGACTCATTATCATCCCTTGGTGCCTTGTCGACACTTATATAGTTTCATAATCTGAGCCATCTTCAGAGACCCTCTATTGAGAGACTCATTCAAACCCACATTGTGACTTTGGCCACTCTTTGTCCTTAAGTTAGATTCCATTTAGGTTCACCTAGACCCACTCTGGTTCACATAAGCCCGTTTAGGTTCATCTAGGCACTTTTTAGCTTACACAAACTCACCCTAGGTCACTTAGGTACTTTTTGGCTTGCTTGGGCCTATTTAGGAACACCTTAACCCATTTTAGGCACACCATGCATACCTAGGCCTATTTGGACACATTTAGGCTCACTTAGACATGCTTGACCCACTTAGGCCTACTTAGTTTTACCTGGCCTGCCTAGGTCACCTTTTTAGGCATGTTACATGGCTCGTCTGGCTTGCATGGCTCCCATGGCTCGCATGACTTGTTTTGCATGGCTTGCATGACTTGTTTTTCATATGGTTGCATCACTTTTATTTTTAATAATAATAATAATAATAATAATAATAATAATAATAATAATAATAATAATAATAATTATTATTATTATTATTATTATCATTATTTTCTATGATACTTTTTTTCTTACTCATATAGTCAATTTAATAATTTGGTGAAATGTTCCCATTTGATTTAATAATGTGGTAAATATTTTTGTTTAATTTAAAAATTTTATAAAATATTTTTATTTAATCCAATAGTTTTGTAAAATTCTTTGATTTAATTTACTAATTTTGTAAAATGCTCCTTTTTAGTCTAAATAATTTCATAAATTGTTTTTCTTTAATTAGAATACTTTTAGAAAAAAAAAATACTTTTATTTAATTTAATAATGTTAAAAAATATTTTTTTTTATTGAAACTAATACTTTTGAAAAATGCTTTTATTTATTTAATAGTTTTGTAATACATTTTGATTTTATTCAATGATTTTGTAAAATGTTTTTATTTAATTTAACAATTTCATATATTACTTTTCTTTAATTTAATATTCTTGAAGAATGATGTTATTTAGTATGATAATTTTGTAAACTATGCACAGATGCGAGAATTTTTTTTTTTTTTTTACCAACTGTGTTTAATTATCTTGAGGAGAAGGAAGATTCAGGAGTTTTGGGGGAAGTGGGAGCAGTAGCCCGCGTTGGGAAGAGGAGTTTTGAGGAAGTGGGAATAGCAGCCCACATTGGGAAGGAGGTAGAGGCTGGATTTTTTTTTTAGAATTAAAGAGTTTTGGTGGGGAAGTGGGGAAGGATCATCAAGAAGGAGAAGTTGGTAGATTACGAGAGCAGAGAGAATGGGGGATATAAGAAGAGACGTTGAGAAGCCTAGAAGAAGAGGGTTTTGTTTTTAAAAAGAGCAAGGGAAAAACCAGGAATGAAAAAAAAAGAGAATTATGGAATAGAGAGGTTCCGATTTTTGGAGAGAAAAAAATAAATAAAATAAATAAGAAGAAGAAGGAGGAGAAGAGGAGCTGTAAAAGAACGAAAGAGAGAACATTCAAGAAACGTTTGGAGAAGAAGAGGAGCACCAGAATTTTCTTCTTAGAGGAGTCCTACAGGTATGATTACTGTAACTCCTATATTCGTTTCCATTTATCTTTTCTTATTTGTGCATGGTTAGTTGAGTTTTGTTGATCATGAACCAATTTTGAGGTTAGAATTTTTTTTATGATTTCATCTGGGAAATTGATTTGAACATGGTCTACTTTTGTATTGAGAGTTCTTTGTTGATTATATCTCAATATTTGCTTTAAATCTCTCAATTGTACCACTGATTTTTGAACCCATTGAATCTTGCACCAAATGGGTTTGTGTTTAATGGTTCATTTATTTATTTCTTTTTCTTCTGGTTATGATCTGTTTTGTGATTTTCCTTGCTATTTTTGCTGTTTATATGAGCTTTTTTGTGGTCTTGTTGGGATCCTTCATTTCCAAAGCCTGGACAACACGGTTTGGAGGAGTTGTTACAGAATTACGCTCCTGCCTCTGTGGATTTCGCTTATCCCTAGCCCATTGACACCCATAAGGGGCTAGATCCACTCTTCTTTGGTTCTTTTTATGTTCTACATCTAATTTTTTTTTTTCCTATTTTCTATTTGTTGCTATGTTTCTCTTATGTGGAAGTATGATATTGTTAATGGCCTAGTTTTTGGGACTGGGGAAGTGAGGTTGTGAAGGGAAATGAACTTTGTTTTTTTCTTTTTTTTTTTTTTTTTTTGTGATTATACCTGTGCTCTAGTCTATTGATTCTAAATGCTGGTCATCAGGATTACATTAAAGTCTTGTATTTGGGTTTTGCTTGGCCATATAGATTTGATAATTTATACAATAGAGGTAAATATAAGACTGAGGTTTTGGGATTATCATTCTCGTTAACACGCTGGTGTGATCAATTCTGATGGGAAGCAAGGTGGGTCTGAGTGTGCACCACGTGATGCAATATAATTTAGAACGACAATAGTTGGGATATCATAGCCACTTATCAATCAGTTATGGTCAAGTCCTTAATTGATGATGCAAAAGTAGGCGCCTCTTTCAACGCTTCTGTGAACTATTCCAGTGCAAATGTTGCTGCAAATAATCAGTTGCCTTCCTTGTTTCCTATGGGCAGTGCTCCTCCCACTTCGCTTAGAGAAGGATTGAGTTTGGTTGTATTGGGATAGCGACAAAGGATACACACGTACATCAAAATATTAGGTGAATGGTAATTTAGAATGAGATTCATGTTGTTGTGTCATTGAAGTCATATCAGTGCTTATGTTGAACTTTAAAACTCAAGTGTGGAAGGTGACCATGGCAGATTATGATGGAATTAATGACTTTATTGAACATTAAAATAAATAAATAATAATCAAATGAAGGTAGATCAATCTGGCCGGTTGTGAGAGGTGTCAATGGTTGATGTTCGTCTGAAATTTATAAAAATAAAAATAAAAATTGAATGATCAGCATGGAACAAATGTAATGGATTTAATTGATTTATAGAAATGAAATGAAAGTGACTGACATAGAAGGATGTTAATGGTGTGATAATTTGTGAATAAAAAATTGTAAGGAATCCATAAAGGTATGTTGGTGATGTGTTAGCTTTGAATGAAATAATAATAAGAAATTGAAAAGTGGATTTGAAGATTGTTCGAGCCAGCCTTGATAAAGCTAATGACTTTTTGCATGAATTTTAAAATCTGATTGCCTATGTGATTGTGGCTGGCTATAAAATATGTTAGTGGTACGAGTTTATTGAATAAAAAAAGATTCCAGTTAATGTATGTAGGAATATGTGAGTGGCATGTTGTTCATTGTAAAATCAAATAAAATTCCAATGAATTTATATAAGATATGTTAATGATTGATTGAATAAAATATAAATCAAGCTAGTTTTTTTTAGTTGTTAACTTTTGAATAATTTTTTTTAGTTATTATTATTGCTAATTTCAAGTTATTTTTCGTATAGATTTGCTTTGGATGATTCGGGGTGATAGTTTAAAAGTTGGCCTTTTTATTTATTATTTGTCTTAAGATAATTCAATGTTAATAAAAGTTAGAGTGTTAAAAATAATGGTTTTGAATTAATTTTTAGGTTTTAGGTTTTAAATATTAAGTAATATAATATGTGATTGTGTGTGCTAGTGTTTTAGATTTTAGATATCAAATAAGTTAGTGTAATCAAAATGTAATGGTTTCTTTAAAATGCATGTTGATGATGTTGAAAAGTGATAAATATAATGGTTGATTTTTTAAGATAAAATTTGTGTAGGAGGTTAATTAAAATTAGAATTTTAAAATTTAGGTTTTAGTTATTTTTTTTTAATGCCAATAGGAAAGTTAGTGTTTTTTTTAAAAAATTTAATTAGTTTTAAATATTATTTTAATGTAAATAAAAGCTAGAGATTTAAAATTTTAGTTTTCAATATTTTATTTAATGCTAATGAAAGAATTGAATTTTTCTTATTTTTAGTTTTAGATATTATTTTAATATAGATAAAAGTTAGAGCATTTAAAATTTTAGTTTTTGTTAAATTTCTTGTAATAATCAAAAAGTTGGAGTCTTTAAAATCTTTAGTTTAATTGGGTGATTTAAGTTAAATTTATTTTTACTAGATTAATTAGTTATGTGATAAAATGTCTTTCCTAAATTAGTTTTAATTTAATTCGTTTAGTTGATTAAAGTATTTTAGTTCTTTTTTTAGTTCATTAGGTTTTTAGCTGTATGGAAAAAAATGCTTTTTAGTTCACTATTTCACTAGGTCAATTGTTGACAATTCTTAGCTTTAAACATTTTATTATGATCATGCATGTCACGTTTTACTCTCCTAATTGAATGTCATCATTTTTTGTCCTAACCTCTCTATTCATATCACAAGTGTATTTGCATTTAGAACATACTATTCAAGTACACTCTCCAACTTTCACTTTCTTTTGGCTACATAAACAATGTTTTGGGTGAACTATATTCATATTTGACACTGCCTTAGGTGCCTTGATTTTCGTTTGATTTCCTCTAATAAAATGCATGTTGAGTGGTATAATACCTAACCTAACCTTGGTGTTTTGTGATAGCGCTTAAGTTGTGGTTCAGGTATGCATGCTATCATTTCTTTATGATTATGTTTAGAATTCTTCTTTGTCATGTTAGTGATAATAGAGTTTTGAAATCACCTTGACTCATCTAGGTATCCTCAATCGACTAACTAATTGTCATACTTCCCTCAACTTAGCTAGTAGAGACCTATTTAAGGCTTAGAGGGGTGTTATCTCTTCGGAAGTACTTTCCCAATAGGTAACCTGATCCCTAAACCTAGACTCGAGTTTTTCACAGACATCTTTCCCAAAAGTCAGGAGTTATTTTAGGAGTTTTGTTCTTACTTGATTTCTCCTTTGAAAATAAATAAAAGTATGTGGCGACTCCAATTTTGTTTTTTACAAAATATAGTTTTTTTCACAATTAAAGCGAGTCTCGCCATCGAGTGGGGATACACTGTGAAAAATGAAGGTCCACACTCAAGGTATTATCAATCATGCTAATATATCAAGTAAATAAACAAGAATCATATGCCTATGCTAATTTTAAAAGAACGCCAAAGGGACCAAACAAAAAATAGACAATAGGCTCAAAACCTTTGAAGCTTATAACTTTGCTGATCAACTGATTCGACATATATCAAGGGATTTCATAAGGAATTAAAACCTAAGAAAATCTAGGGGTTTGGTAAGAATGTCTGCCAATTGATTTAAGTGGGGACAAACTCAAGAGAGACAACTTTTTCTTCAATAAAATCCCTAATAAAATGATGACAAATTTCAATGTGTTTAGTGCGGGAATGAAAAACAAAGGATTCTTTAAGATATTTATAGCACTAGAGTTGTCATAGTGTATGTTCATGGTCCCTTGCTCAATTCCGTAGTCTTCTAGCATTTGCTTCATCCATAGGAGTTGTGTATAATAACTTCTAACAACAATATTTTCAACTTTGGTAGTAGATAAGGATATAGAGTTTCGTTTCTTACTGAGCCAAGTCATAAGACAATCACCAATTAAAAAAAAAAACACCACGTGTGCTTTTTCTATTCTCAACATTTCCAACCCAATTAGCATCGAAATATCCAACAATCACAAGAGAAGAATCATAAGAATACCATAAACCATAATCAAGAGTCTCATTTATATAGAAAATAATTCTTTTAATAGTTGTTAAGTGTGACTCTTTGGGTTTTGCTTGGTACCTAGCACAGGCTGCAACACTAAAGGATATTTTAAGATGACTCACTGTGAGGTATAGTAAGCTTTTTATCATACTTCTATAAAGTTTTTTGCTTAACATCTTTTCCAAATGCATTCTTACTAAACTTAGTGATAGTATTCATAGGCGTCCTAGAGTGTTTAGAGGATTCTAAACCAATTTTTTTAACTAACTCCCTAGCATACTTCGACTAAGAAAGAAAGATTTTATCTTTTAATTGCCTAATATACAATCCTAGGAAGAAAGTTTGTTCACCTACCATGCTCATTTCAAATTCAATCTTCATTTCCTAAGCAAAACTAAGGGCAAAGTCACTAGAGATAGCTCTAAAAACTATATCATTAACGTAAATTTGAGCTCCTAACAACTCATCCTTGGACTCATGAATAAATAAGGTTCTATCAACTCCCCTTGTCTCAAACTTTTCTACAAAAGATAGGTCGTGAGCCTCTTATACCAAGCTCTAAGAGCTTGCTTTAATCCATAAAAGGCTTTCTTTAAGCTACATACATGATTATAGAATTTCAAATCCTTGAATTGCTTAGGTTGCTCAACATAAACCTCTTCACTTAAAGTCCCATTTAGAAAAGCACTCTTGACATCCAATATATTCCTAGACTTAGTGGTGAACCTAAAACCATTTGTGGTGAGTACATGAAAAATAAGCAAACTAAGAGTTCACACAAAAAGGTTAAGGAGATAAGGACCACTAGGCCTTTAGACCTTCCTCACATGGATCTTATGGGTCTAATGTGGACTGAAACTAGAGGTGGCAAGAGATATGTCCTAGTTATTGTAGATGAGTTTTCGAGATACCCTTTCATGAGTTTTCTGAGGGAGAAATCAAAGGCCATAGAGCACTTAAAGTCATTATTCAATAGAATATAAGTAGAGATAGGCCATCAAATTATAAGGATTAAGAGTAATAGAGGGGGAGAGTTTGATAATGTGGATGTTGGCCTCTTTTGTGAGTTTAAAGATATTAAACATGAATTTTCAGCCTCTAGAACTCCTCAACAGAATGGAGTTGTTGAAAAAAAGAATGGAGTGTTACAAGAAATGGCTAAGGTGAGATTCATTGCATAATACCCCTATGCAATTTTGGGCTGAAGAGATTAATATTGCATGTTATACTGCCAATAGGATTTTTCTTAGGCCTAGAATAAAGAAGACATCATATGAATTATGGACTGGGAGAAAACCTAATCTTAAATATTTTAGGACTTTTAGTAGTGAGGGCTATATACTCAAGGATGGGGAGAACCTTGGGAGGTTTGATGTTAAATCTAATGTAGCTATCTTTCTAGGCTATTCTACTACAAACAAACCTTATAGGGTGTATAATCAAAATTCTTATATAAACTAGGAATCCTTTAATTTGGTTATAAATGATACTGGGTATGATTAAGATATAATTAAGAGTCAAATTTTAACCTAGGAATAAATTGGGGATAACCCTAAAGATATGGAGATCATAAAAGACAACCTTAATGGTATCTTGACAAAAACATTGGCCTTAACAATGATGAAACTGTAACTCTAGATGACACTCCTAAATAAATGAGGATAAGCATAGATCTAGAGTACCTAAGAACCACCCAATCTCAAATGTTGTGGGTAATGTGAATGAGTGTGTGGTTACTAGGAGACAATCAAGATTAAATGAGATGGGTCTTATATGTTATACTTCCCAATTTGAGCCAAAGAATGTAGAGGAAGCTTTAGGAGATGAGTCTTGGACTACCGCACTCTAAGAAGAGCTAAATCAATTCACTAGGAATAATGTGTGGTAGTTAGTCCCTAGGCTTAAAGATAAACATGTCGTAGGTATAAAATAGATTTTCAAGAATAAACAAAATGAAAATGGGCTCATTGTGAGAAACAAAGATAGGTTAGTTGCCCAAGGATACTCATAGATAGAGGGGATTGATTATGAAGAGACATTTGTAGCTATAGCCAAATTAGAATCAATTATGATACTTTTGGCAATAGCATGCTCCTTGAGGATAAAGTTTTACCAATTATACCTCTAATTTTTTCACTATTCACTAAGTGCACAAAGGTCCCTAAAGTTTATGTGACCTAGCCTTCTATGCCAAATCTCAGTAGAATCTAGCTTTGTCTTACTACACATAAGAGGTGTTCTAAAGTTAGGATTTATAACATAACAATTGTCAACTATCCTATGTCCTGTGATAACTACCTTTCCATTTTTATTAACTGGCTCACACAAATCTTGGTAAAAATTCACCCTATGGCCTTTGTCATGCATTTTACTAATGCTTAGAAGGTTTGCCTTGAGTCCTTCAACATAGAGAACTTCGTTTAGTTTTGGACAACCAAGGATAACTATACTACCCTTGCCTTTCACACAAGCTAGGCTTCCATCTCTAAAGGTAACAATGCCACCATTATAGTTTTCAAGAGAAGTGAAATAAGTTTTATCACTTGTCATGTGTCTAGTGTAACCACTATCAAGATACCACTCACTAGAAGATTTAGCTTTAATAGCATTGAACACAACTTGACCTTTGGCCTTATCCTTTGTCAACCAAACTTGTTTAGTTCTAGATGGTGACTTGGAGGAACTAAATTGACTTCTAGGCTTCTCATTAGATTTATTCCATTTCTCATTATGCAAAATGTTATTTTTTTTTTTTTAAGAATTGAAGTCATTCATAAGCCTCCTCATTAAGAACTTTAGTTCTAGGGTGAAAATTTTCATTCACATATGAAGAAGGCTTATTACTCTTGATCTCTTAAGTGAGAACATTTTTCTTCTCAAGGAAAGAATGATGCTCAAATTCAAGAAATCTAACTTTTATCAAGTAAATTAGTCTTGTCTACATTAAGCATATCAATCTTGTTTTTATGAGCTTCAAGAATATCATGATCTTTTAAATAACTCTTAATTAGTTTCTCATGCTTAACAACAAGCTTACCTAAGAATATAGCCCTTTGTTCATTAGTAAACTCATCATCACTATCACTATCACTATCACAATCTCTATCATTCACAGATTCCACGTATGTAATAAAAGGTAGGAAGCCATTTGGATTTTTAGAAGCAATCTAAGCACTCTCTTCAAAGTCAGTATCACTCCATGTTGTTTGCATAGACTTTTTAATATCTTTGGGACTAGGATAATCATTAGCATAGTGTCCCAGACTTCCATAGTTAAAGCATTCAATTTTCTCACCTTTGGATGAACCTTTTCCTTTCTTATTAAAAGACTTTTCATATATTTGTTCATTAGGTCTCTTTTCTTTTCAAGATTCTTGGTTTTTGTAAAACCTCTTATTGAATTTCATGACATTTTTTTATTCTTTTAGCCATATGAGCCAACTCATCCCTAGTTATATCATATGGCATTCCAATATCTTTCTCCTCATTCTCAAAAGCCTTAAAGGCGGAGTTTTTAGGCTTTTGAGAACTAGGTAGGGTCATCTCATAAGTTTGTATGGAGCCTACAAGTTCATCAACTCTCATGGAATCAATGTCCTTTCTCTCTTTTATTGTAGTAACTTTAGGTCTAAATTTCTTTGATAAAGGATCTTAATATTTTTCTAAATATCTTAGAATCAGGAATAGGTTCTCTAAGGTACAGGAACAATTAACAATATCAATTAATTTGGAATAAAAGGAAGAAAAGTTATTATTTTCATGCATTCTAATATTCTCAACTTTAGTGGCAAGCATTAGTAATTTAGAAATGTTTATAGAAAACGTACCTTGATGAGTGACTTGAAGAATATCCCATGCTTCCTTTGCACGTTTACAATTTTCAATCCTACGAAACTCATCTAAATAGACTCCGTTAAAAATAATAAACATGGCCCTAACATTGGCTTCACTACCTTCATTGTCTATTTTGTCCCATTTGTGTTTAGGTTTAAGTTCTCTTGTTGATCTTTATTTAGCATCAAGGATTAATGAGGGTCCCCATCTATATTCAATTGAATTCCATACCCTTTTACCTTGCATTTTGAGGAAAAACATCATTCGTACTTTCCAATGGGAGTAGTTATTCCCATCAAAGTAGGGCAAACTATTAAAAGGGGGCCCCTTTTTTATTATTCCATGTCGGACTTACAGGATCAATAAAAAATTGATTATTATCCTATGTGATAAATGAAAACTTGATTTTTAAACAATATGATCAATAAAAATAGGATTTTTAATCAATAGGATAAAGAATCAATTTTTTTTATCCCATTATAATACCAATTGAAAAACTAAAAGTCCAACAGGGAACACTCAGAAGGAGGGTGAATGGGTGATTTAAAAATTTTCAATAAAGATTCATAAGTTATACCTAATTCTTTTAGCCTATGAGATGTTAGGGATGATCTCTTCTAGCAAATTCAGGCAATTCAAACAAAATATCGAACATAAAAGATATAAACAATGTGGCACAAGATTTTTACATGGAAAACCCCCATACTAACTGTGGAGATAAAAAAAACCACGAGGTCTAAGACCTACTAATCTAAATCCACTATGTAAAATTAAGTTACACAGATTTACTTGGCTACTTTACCCTAAATACTTACTCTCCAATACTTATAACTTGATTCACGTCTATGATGTAGCAACCCTTGATTGCTCTAGTGGATCACTTTGGTTTCGCTGAAGAGATAAAGGTCTTTAAACCAATATTCAAAGAACAAATCCTTAAATGAGAGATTTGGAATGGTATGATACTTTAGGCTTAATTTCTCTCTAAGAGATCCTTTCTAAAGAATGAAAGGTCTCTAAAACAATCTCAATGCAATCTTTCCCCAATCTCTAACCCTCCAAGGGTTAATAGGGGGTATTTATAGGCAAAAACCCGAAGAATTTCAGTTTTTGAAGGTTTCTTAATTGAAATTGCTTAAAAAAAACTCAATAGAATCAGCATGAGCGCTTGAGCCAATTCACCCACTGCTTGAGTGCCTTAGGCACTTGAGCGGTCCTAAGCACTCCTGCTTTATTTAAAATTCATTTTTTTAAATCTTTTAAGTTCAAAACAAAACCAATTCTCTTTAATACCTCAACATAGCCTAAATTGTCACAAGTCAAACCTCTTTAGACATACTTGTGACTTCTCAATTGGACAAACAGTAACCCTTGATCTATAATAAAGAGCAAGTCACTATCTAAAAAGACTTCAATGACCAAATATTACAAAGAACAAAATTGCCAATATATAGACAGGACTTACTATCTTGACGATAAACCTTTCAAGTTCTTCAACAAGGTAGAACCCATCCTAAGGACTCAATCAATTCTAAACTAATAGGTAGTATATTGTGTCATTAGAAATAAGTCCATAAGTTGAAGTAAAAAATAAAAATAAAAAATTCTCTATTTTTTTATTTTTTGTCTAACTTTAGATTTTTAAAATTCTAGAATATTTCAAGAAATCATTAAGATTTTAGAATATTTTATAAATTAGTTGATTTGATAATGAGTCTAATCATCTAAGTTCTATTGCATTTGGAAAAAAAATAACTTGATACAAAAATTCTAGACTAATTGATAATAGAGTAATTTATCTAAGATAGTTTTGAACCGCTTGTGTTTCTTAAAATTTTGAGATGTTTTAGCTAAGGGTCTCGACCTTGAGTTATTTTAATAAACCAACCAATCTAACTTCACTCAATTTGGTTTCTATTTACATAAGAAAAGATTTGGTGAAATTAGTAGACTTTTAGCACTATATGCTAATTAAGAGAGGTTCATGTTCTAGGAATTTTTGTGTTATTTGAGTTGGTCATGGATTTCCCAATTATTTTTATAAGTTTTTAGACTCATCATAAAGTAGATCTAAAGAGTTCTATAGCTCTTTTAACCAATGAGAAAAATCAAGAAATTGAATGGTATTTTAATAGGCTCTATTTTGGAGCAAATCTAAGACTAATTGACATTGAGGCTTAGTTGATGGCCTTAGAGACCATTTGATTTAGTTATTAATTTTCAAGGTACTCAATGGCTTGGGTTTTACTTGAGTAGGAATTTATTTGCCTAATTTCTTATTTTTAGAACATTCATAGATTTTAATTTAGGGTTGTTCAAGTGAGAATATATTAGCAAACTTTAGGTCTTAAATTCTTTTTGGTTTGAAACTAGTAGATCTATAAGTTTCCTTACTTTCTATTATTAGGAGAGGACATGAATCTTGACGAGCCATTTTTCTATGAGTTATGTTGCATCTTCGATTGTGACTCATATTGTGAGTAATTTTATGGTGCATGTTTTTCAAATGTCTATAAAAATGAATATCTTGATCTATTCTTACTATTTCTAGATTTTGTTAAATGGATGAGATATGTTGAACTGATTGTTTAGCCAAAGATAATTTTTTGAAACGTTGATATATTTGTGATATGTGATATGATTATTGAAATGATAAGTGCGTAATTATTTTAATTATATCATTAGTGAAGGGGAAAAAATTGGTAGCCAATTGACTTAGTGGGTATTTGGTGTAACTTAATACTTGTTACTTAATAACTTAAGTTGATTTTAAATTAAATTGTTCTTAAGCAGTTAATTTAAAACTTATTATTTATTTTTAATTTAAGTATTAAGGTTGTTTGGTAAAATTAACTTAAAATTTATTCGAAATCATCAAATTAACATATTCACTCTTATTAATTTAAACTTCAAATTATTTTCATTCATTTTAAACAATAAATTTATTTATAAAACATAAAGTTAAAGTATTATAAATACATAAGACAACTATTAAATATTTACTATAAAAATGAGCCATGAATTTGGAATTATAATTCTTAAATATACACTCATAAGTGTTGGTAAACAAGGCAAAAAAGATTTCAAATTAAGAGTATGAGGGTGTTTAGTAAAACTTAATACTTATTATTTAATGACTTAAGTTGACTTTAAGTTAAACTATACTCAAGTTGTTGGTTTAAAACTTATTACTTAATTTTTACTTTAAGTATTAAGGTTGTTTGATAAAATTAACTTAAAATTTATTCTAAATCATTAAATTGACATTTATTTTTGTAAATTATAATTAGGGCAAAGGAGGTCGAGTAATAGTGGAGGTCATGGAGTAACAAAGGAGATTGTGGAAATAACTAAGGCAAATAGGGTAAAAAGGTAAAATGAAGGTGTAGACTTAAGAATAAGTTAATTGTTTTTACTTATTACTTAAAGTTGTTTTTTACTTTTAAGTCATACCATTAAGTCAATTTACCAAATGTATTTAATTTACTTAATGACTTAAATTAAGTTATTAAGTCACTTTAAGTCATTAAATTGGTTTACCAAACACCCACTAAGTTAACTATTTTTATTTAATACTTAAATTTGCAATAACTTAAATATTAAGGTATTTTACCAAACATGCTTAATCCACTTAATAACTTAAATTAAGTTATTAAGTCATTAAGTTGATTTACTAAATACCCTCTTAGTGGGTGTTTGATAAAACTTAATACTTATTACTTAATGACTTAATTTGTCTTTAACTTAAATTATTCTTAAGTTGTTAACTAAAAACTTATTATTTATTTTTTACTTTAACTATTTGTTTAGTGAAATTAACTCAAAATTTAATTTAATTTATTACATTGATATATTTACCCTCATTAGTTGTAATTAATATTTATCATAAGTATTTTTAACTAATATTCATTTTTATTAATCTCAAGCAATAAATTTGTTTATTAAACATCCATACTTAAAAGTACTATAAATATATAAGACAACCTTAAAATATTTGCTATAAAAATGAGTCATGTATGAAGTCATGGTTGTTAAATATATTCTCTTTAAATATGGATATAAGATAAAAAAAGATTTGAGCTTAAGAATAAGTCAACTATTTTGACTCAATACTTAAAGTTATTTTTTATTTGAAGTTGTGATATTAAGTTATTTATCAAATATGCTTAATTTACGTAATAACCTAAATTAAGTAATTAAATTATATTAAATGATTAAGTTGATATTTCAAACATCCTCTTAGTAATATGTTGAATTTGGAGAGCATTTGTAGTCGATAATGTGTATGTATTTAAGGTGAGAGTGGAAGAGCACTACAATAGTGGACTTGCATGCGAGTTTGTTATGATTATGATTCTAATGAGAATATAATGATGGGATTGTTTTGTGAGGATAAGACTTTATTGTCTTTAAATTATTGTTATATGAAATGCCAGGCTAAGTTAGTAAATAATATAATAACATTCCCTTTCTTTAATTTTTTTTTTCCTTTTTTACATACATTTTGTTAGTATTTTACCTTATGACTTAATTTTTGTTACACTTACTACTTCTGGTTTCAATCATATTTTCTTTTATATTTATTCTTTTTTTGTGTTATAATTTTATTTAACTACTTTATATTCTCTATTGTATGGTGATTTCACAAGCCCCTTTCAAGGTGAGCCGTTATAGAAAATTACACAAACATCCCCTAAGGTTAGACTAGTTACCTTGTTCTCAATACATCTTTGCCAATAAATCTATTTTGATTCAAATCAAACTCAACATTTAATAATTCAAATGAAAAACCCAACAAGAAAAAAATCTACCTAGAACTGAATAAGAAAACTTGTGGCAAGAGTCTCATGAAGAAGGTGATAGAACCCTAAAGCTCAAGAACATCTTCTAAAATAGAATTAAAAAAAAAAAGATATTCAGTGTTGATAGATTCCACATTCATGAACAAAATAGCATCGCACTACTCGTTTCCAATTCACACTTTAATTTACTACCCATAAAAACTTTCATCAAAATTTTCATAAAACTAACAAAGAGCCCTAACCCCCAAATCTTTTACATTCTTAAAAATTCAACATTTCTACAATTTTCAAAATCCAAATTTTAACACAAATAATTTTTTTTTCACAAATTATTAAAAGAATAAAAAACAAAATTTTAAAAAATTAAATAAAAAAGAGGTTGTCATTATCATACTTGCAAAGACACCACAAAAAAATTTAGAAAATAAAAAATAAAAAAACCATGAGGATGAAGATGATGCTTAGGATGAGGAAGATAACATTAATTAGACGATTTAGGGTAAGATGAGGAAAGCGACATCAATTGCTTGATCATTTAGGGTCTTCGAGATACAATAGGAGGAGAAGGTTGAAATTTTGTTGTAATTGTGTTTGGTTTAGGATTATTAGGTTAGTTTAAGTATTAATGTGTTTATTTAAAATAAATTTAAAAATGAGTTACAATTTAATTAAAATAAGTAATATTGATTCATTGTTTAATTTAGAGCTAATGTGAATAAAAGAAAACATGATTATTTTGTTTAAAGTATTGATTATGTAGCTCATGTTAACAAATTAGTCATGATTAATTTAAGTATAAAAAGAGGGTCATTTCAATTGACCAAATCTAGTGGTATGACCATTACATG
The DNA here is from genome assembly GCF_030704535.1 of Vitis vinifera. Taxonomy (NCBI): domain Eukaryota; kingdom Viridiplantae; phylum Streptophyta; class Magnoliopsida; order Vitales; family Vitaceae; genus Vitis; species Vitis vinifera. The sequence goes on from NC_081813.1 coordinate 14,695,595, forward strand.
ATGCAAATCTTGACTTATGTGTATAATGATATTATTCTTTTCATCATGTGTACCACATTTTTTTTATCATTCTTCTTATGAGATATTTCTAAATTGTAGGGAGAAGTTTAAAAATGGATCTAACTAATACTTTCTTTATTCAAAAAAATAAAATAATATATATATATTGTCTATTTCACAAATATCTACTTATTTCAATACTAAATGTTATAGGTTTACCTTATTTTATTTGTTGAGAAGTCTTTTAATTTAATTTGCATCATTGTAAAAAATTTATCATCCGAGAATTTATTTATCATGAAAACCCTTTTCATAAGCTAACTCTTACTTGTGGCAAAGGCTTCAAAAATCCATCTAACTAACATTGTTTTCAATATATATATTATTTGTTTGACAATATCTATTTATTTCAAGACTTTCTTCTTTGGATTTTTGATATATATATTTTTTTCATTTGAAAACATCATCTTCTTTATAATATCTATTTGCTACAAATTTTTATTTTATTTATTTAGAAATTTGTTAATTTAAAAGTTTTTTTATCTTACACATTATTTTACCAAAACTCTAAGCTCATGTGACTCGTAAAATGACACGTTCTTTCCTAAGAAATTACAATAGAAGTTGATGTGCACTTATCAACCACAAAATCATTTTAGTGAAAGGATACTCAAAGTTTCATGGTTTTCCTCTCTAAGATCAACGATATTTTTACAAAAGACTTAGATGAAGTTTATACCTAGCCCCCAATGACCAAATATTGGTATAGAGTAATTTCTAAAGGCCCATGGACAAGATTTGTAGGTCAATTTCTAATAGGCCCATAGCCTATTAGCTCCAAAGAGCAATTTTCTAAAAGCCCATAGGCCAAGTTTCATGCTGCAGATTCTTTTAGTTAATAGGCCATGCCTCATAGAACAATCCCTAAAGAGCTATAGGTTAAGCTCCAAGGAGTTATTTCTAGTAGACCCAGAAGCTAAGCTCCATATAAAGAAATCCATAAAGGCCCATAGGCTAGTTCCATAGAGTAATTTCTAAAAGGCCCATGACAACTCCATAAGGCAATCCCTAAAGGCCCATAAACAAAGCTTCATGGAACAATACATAATTAAAAGGCCCATAGGCCAAGCTACTTATTAAGAAGCTCCGCATTCGAGGTCTCTAAGCCAAGTTCAATTCCTGTATCTTTATGAAATCCTAAGTTCATATGACTCAAATTGAGCAAAATCAAAGCATTCATAAGGATCATAAATAAATGACAGCAAAAAATAGATATGGACCAAAAAAAAAAAAAGTAAAAACAAAAATCATATAACTTCACCTTCTTTTGGAACATAGATCCTTTGGGCAAGCCACTAATCACTACATAGCAGTTCCTATATAAGTCTCATATAGGCACAATGTCTCATTGGGTAAGCTTTAAATTAGCACCAAGTCTCATTAGATGACCTTCTACTCAACATAGAGACAAAGCCCTATTTGGCCAACCCTAAGTTGGAATAGAGCTCAAACCTTTGATACAAGCATGGGCTGGTAATGATAAATCTTAAAAATTGCTGGATGTCCTCACTAAAAATTTTCTACTTCTATAAATATAAACTTTTAAAGAAAACAAAAAAAGGATAGGACGTTCTTACATGGGCTCCTAATGGATATGAACAAGCCTCATAACATTTGGTGAACTAATATAAATAAAACTAGAATCTCAAGTCTCGTTAAAACAAAAATGTGTATCTATTCTTAAAGCCCATGCTTTATTCTTGTCCTTCTCAAGTTTCAATTTAAGTTTTTATTTCTATAAATAAGAAGGTTGACCAAGTGGTTAGGAAGGTTTTCTACAATTCACTTATATGGAAATAAGGACATAAGTAAAATAGTTTGTTTATAGTAAACCATAAATTTAATCTACTTCTCAAAATTATGATGAGACCTTTTTACTAATAAGTGCAAGAATGGAAGGGCTAATTAATGAAGAATACACTCTTCAATTGCATTATTGTTTCTAATTGGATTGGAACAATGATTAGCTTATGTTTCATGTAGCTATATGTATTGTTTGGTTCCCTAGTTGATTTAGTTCATTCACAGAGTTCACTTGATTTTTTTGAAATTCCTAGTCTTTATGAGTCTAGTGCTCCCACTATTCAAGTTTTCACTAATTCATAAATTTTCTAAATGGGTTTATTAATTAATGAAAACTTTATCTCTAAATGTGGGGGAACTAATTATTACGCATTTTTCATTAATGAACATGATATCCATTAAACATTTTAAAGCTATTTATTTTTTAGATCTATAACTATAAGAAAAATCCATTGACTCAATGAAGGTAAAATATATTTCATGGAATATTTGTTGTATTGAAAGAGGGTCACCTTCTTAATGGTTTCTAAGATGCTTCAAACTTTGTGTAACATTTTGATTCCACATAGTAAAAAATAAACAATAATGTAACATATTTCCTATCTTTACTTTTTGCTAGAAAGGTGATGTATTTTAGTCAATCCTCCAAAAGCTTCCAACTTACTTATTTTTAAGATTTATGAAACTAAATTTTTTATTTTGCTTATATATTGAATGTTATTTTTCTTAAAAAATACATTTATTTTTGTAATTATTAATAGATAAACTAATAGAACTACATTGTACAAGTTCTCCAAGTTTGGGTATGTAATTACAATTCAGATCAAGCAAGTTAGGGTTTTTGTAAGAACCTTACAAAACAATAAGTACACAAATTGAGCCAATATTAAGCTAATTGAAGAGGCTAATAATTTTTGCAATCTCACATCTATAGACAAAGAAATATTTCATGAAATTAATTTGACTAGAGTTAATAGATAGTGATCATTCTTGCTTAATTAGAATTAGTGGTTTTTTTATGTACCTTTGTTGAAATTGAATAATATAACTTTGATGGATAAATTTTTAATCATACCTGTGTCTCCTCTACTATGCTAAGCATTGCAATTTCATCCAGTTTTACGGTTTTGAATGGTTGTATAAATCAAAATTTCCTCCTGATTATTGAAAGTATATCAAGGATTTGACACTTTAAGTAGGAAAAAACAAATCGAAGTGATGCATACATCTATTCCTATGCATCATAATTCATTATATGAGAGGAATTGAGAAAATACTTTTTCTTGTATATTCTTTTAAAAAATACAATGGTATTACATACAAAAACAATTGTTGAAAAAAATGAAGAGGAAATAATCCTATATACAATAAAAGGCAATAAATCGGATTATGCTAAGAATATCTCCATTTGTAGCATCAATTTAGGGAAAGTTAAATATCTCCATATCTTAAATAATATTTCCATATCTCCAATAGCCCTTCCTCAAGGTGGCGTGTGAAAATTGTGAACACCTAACTTGAAAAGCAAAACACTAAAAACATCAATTGCAAGGGCCTTAGCAAAAATATCACCAAGTTTTTCTTATGACCGAATGTACTTAGTGCAAATCAGTCCTTGTTAATGCTTTTCATGAACTATGTCACAGTCAATCTTAATGTGCTTTGTTCATTCATGAAAAATTAGATTGACTTCTATATGAAGAGCAGATTTGTTATCACAATAATTTTGTAGTGGGTTGCAAATGAGACACCCCAAGTTTGTAAGGAGATAGCATATCCATGTAGTCTTACAAAAGGTAGTTGCCTTTAATAGATATTTAGCTTTAGTTGATGAGTGTGACACTTTTGATTGCTTTTTAGACTTCTAAGAGATCGGTGAGTTCTTAAGTAGAATACTCCCTATAATGGATTGTCTAGTATCATAGCACCCTCCCCAATCAGAATCACAATAAGCATGCAACTAAATTCCACTAGAAGTGAAAAGTAGTATTCCTTGGCTTGGCCTATTCTTCATATAATGCAAAACTCATGTGGCAAGTGCATAATGGGATTGCCTAGGTTTGTCTAGAAATTGACTAAGGATTTGCACACTTTAAGTAATGTCTAGTTTAGTGACTGTTAAGTATAGCAAACAACCTACCAAAGATCTATATTGAGTGGCATCAGTCAAGGGTTCTTAGTCTATTTGGTTGAGCTTTAGATTTTGTTCCATGGGGTTTTTGAAGGTTGGGAACTGAGGTGGCCAAATTCCTTAAGAAGCTCTAGTGCATTTTTATTTTTTTTTACTTAGATCCCCTTATTGGACGGTGCAACCTCAATACCAAGGAAATATTTCAATTTACTAAGGTCTCTTAACTTAAAATGAGTTTGCAAATTTTCTTTTACTGCCATGATCCATATGATGTCATTACCTGCAATGAGAATATTGTCAACATATACAAATATGGTTATAAAGGAATCATTCATGACTTTGGTAAATGAAGAATAATCTGCCTTGGATTATGTATATCTTGCATTCTTCAAAGTAGTTGATAGCTTGGCAAATCATTGATGTGATGCTTGCTTAAGACCATAAAGGGATTTTTGCAGTTTGCAAACTATGTTCTATGTTCCCAAGAACTTGAATCCTATTGCAAGTTGAATATATACTTCTTCATATAGATTTCCATTAAGGAATGCATTACTGATGTCAAGTTGGTGAAGGTGCCAATTACATTACAACTATAGCAAGGAGGTAAAGTTGCAAAGGTTTCTTGATAATCAACCCCCTCCTGTTAGTTATATCATTTTTCCACTAAACTAGCCTTGTAACGTTCAATTGAGCCATCTTGTTTATGCTTAATTTTGTAGACCCACTTACATCCTATTATCTTTTTGTTTGGAGGCAAAGGAGTAAGAATCCATGTTTGGTTGGCCTCCAAGTCTTTGATCTCCTTTGCCATTGCTTTTTTTCCAATTCTCATCAAGAACAACTTGTTTAAAACTTTTGGGTTCTGCCATAGAAAAAATGGATACTAAAACAGATTGGTATGAAGCATATAATTTATCATATGACACATGTATATTTAATGAATGAGAAGTGCTTACTTGATAAGAAGAAGACTTCGGAGATGGTAGATCACAAGTGGTCTTTTCACAATGATAGTCACTAACGTAAGATGGAGGGTGTGTCTCATGAGTTGATTGCCTAATTGGTGGTTGAGGACAATTTGATTCCGAAAGAGATTTGTGAATGCCATAGTTTGTAGAGTTCGTATTTTCAGTATGCCCATAAATTGGTTCTTATTCTTCTAAAGGAAAAGGCATAATGTGCGCATTTGGAGACATGTTAATGTTCTTAGTAAAGGGATTCATGAAATTGAACATCTCTGGAAATTTAAAATCTTTTGGTATCCAAGTCATTTAGATTATAACCCTTTTTACCATATGGATAACCAAGGAAAACATAAAGAGAGGCTCTTGTATCAAACTTCATTTTTGTGGTACCAGTATTGGTTGCAAAACACAAACAACCAAACACTCTCAAATAATTATAAGAAGAAACATATCTAAAAAGCAACTCATAAAGTGTTTTTCCTTAAGAGAGAGGGATAGGAGTTCTGTTTATTAGGTATGTGATAGTCAAAACACGCTCACCCTAAAAAATGAATTGGGAGATTGGGGCTTAACAACATTTAACAAATGATCTTGTTTTCTCTCCATGACTTCATTTTGTTGAGGGGTGTCAATGCAACTTACTTCGTGGATAATTCCCTTATTTTTTTAAAAATTCATGTAAAATTTGAACCCATTATGAGAATAAATGATTTTAATTGTAATGAAAAATTAAGTTTCAACATAAGTATGAAATGATTATAGAAGTACGGGAGTTTCAATTTTATTTTGCACAAGGAAAGTTTAAGTTCCACAATAGTAAGAAAATAATGAGCCTCACTAAAAGAAGTTGTGTAATATTTTCCCTAAATATCACAATGAATCAAATCAAAAAGAGTAATGGATTTTTTATTACTCAAAGGGAAATGAAAATGGGTTTGTTTAGCAAGAGGGCAAACTTCACATATTCGAGCTTCAACAAAGGATTTAGACTAGAAATGTATTTGGAAAATAATTTGAAATGACTAAAACAAAGGTGTCCTAAACATTGATACCACAAGGTAGGATTTGAAGAAGACGTGTCTTGAGAACATCTAGGTGTATTAGGAAATGGCTTCACAACAAAGAGGCCACCATTTAATCTACCCGCTCCAATTGTCTTCTTCAAGGACTGGTCCTATATAAGACAAGAATCAACATAAAAAAACAATCATACAATTGGCATCTTGGATTATTTTTGCAACAGATATAAGTTGACATTAAACTTGGCACACATAACATATTTTTTAAAACAGTATTGAAAGTTAAATAAATGATTCCAATGTGAGTTATGGATTGTTTTGAACCATTTGGTTATTGAACACTTTTAGAGCAGTGTGAGGTGATAAAAGAAAGTAATGAAGGAGAAGACGCTATGTGTTCAGTTGCACCATAATCAACAATCCAAGAAATGGAGTTTGGAAGGGAAATGACATTTAAAGCAATACTTGATAGATTACTGTGGAAGGGTGTTACCTACAAAGTTTGAATGAGAACTTATTAAGGTTAAAATTTGTTGGCATTGCTCTAGAGTGAAGGGAAAAGCCTAAGGGATGGACATGATAGCAAAAACTTGGTTGGTTGATGCTTGATTTGGAAGGGACTAATTTTGTTGCTTTGGTCCTTTGTAGAGCTTGTGGCCCAGAGGGTACCCATGTACCTTGTAACATTTTTCTTTAACATATCCTTGCTTCCCATGACAATTACAACTTAGTTTTGAGTTGCCTGAGTCATTTTGCTTCCTGGGTTTTCTTTAATAGTTATTTCTTTTCACAATGAGCACAGTGTTGTCTCTTGACTATGGTGGTGCCCCTGAGATTCTCCATTGCCTCTCTTCTTATCATGCCTATAACAATCATCTTGATGGAATTCGAATAGAGGAAATGAAGGTTTATATATTTATTTCTAAAATTTCACCTTTTTTTTTTTTACATTTCTATATTAGTGATAATATTGCTCAAGGTCTCTTGCAAACACAATAAACCTTAGAATAGAATTGGAATGATATGCATAACAATACAAAAATGAGCCTTTTATTTGATTAAAAAAAAAGGTTAATGATGGATTTTAAGCAAGGCAAACAAGTTGGTATATTTTAGGGGCATTTATAATGACCTGCTCCGAAAGGAGTCTACTAGGAAATAGTGAGCACACTCCCAATTACAATCTAAAGTAGAATGTCGCATCAACAAATGAATATAGAGCAAGAATATAATAAAAACTAAATGATTTTGATACGGCAACAACTGGTAGATAAATTGCTAGTAGAAGCAATGGTTGCAGGATGCCACATCGCAGAGCATAACTAAATTGGAACTAAAAATACATAAAGGAAATGACACTACATCTCCCAAAAGTTTTGGTAAGGAAAAACATTGGAGCTAGGTTTCCATCTAATTACTCTCTAAAGATGATTCTCTCTCTTCAATAGACACATGACTTCACATGAAAAATATCAAAATCTATGGGATGAACACAAGGTATAATGAATTGTTACAATATTCAAGCATTAGGATGGTAAGTCCACTTAAAACTAGTCAAAAACATATTATATAACAATTTTGGTATACAAAAACTACCATAATGTAATAATAATAGAATTTAAAGATTATATGAGATGTAAAATATGTACTGAAAAGTTTGAAAATACTGTAGTTAAACCATTGACTATAAATAAACCTACTATCCAAGAAACATGCACCATATCTATATGGTCTTCAAAGTCTCACTACCTCAAATCACAATACTAGGGATGTCATCTCCTACTTATCCCATTAGGCATAAGAGAGCATACTCTGCCACTTTAGACTCTACCCTCTAGCTTGACATTAGAACTCATAGCTGCATGAAACCCCAGGTGCATTTGTTATCATGACCATTAAATATCAATGTCCAAAAGTTTAACAATTTATTAATATCATAACAAGATATGTAATTTCATTGATTCTAAACATACACAAGGTATTCAATAATCGCTTGAAGATAAATTAGTATTCATTTTTGCAAACTTAGCATAATACATATGCATTAACTAAATAACAGTTCAACATGTATCTCATTTTATTAGTAAAACTAAACAAGTAATATATAACATATGTAAAAATATTCATTTTATGAAAAATTTAGTAAAATTACATATGTTGTATAACTACTAACAAAAATCTTGGTAAAAAACTACAATGGAATTTGCAATATGAGCCTCCTTAAACTTTGGATTCTTCTAGAACAAATGAAAAGTTAAATGAATAAGAAAGATTTTGAAATTTAGTAAAAATAGAAACAAAGGTTCTAAGGCCTTGCTAATCTAATTCGATTCAAATTACATCTAAAATTGAAATCTATAAAATTTATAAAAGTAACCATCTAGGAAATAAAGTTGAACTTGAATGAAACTTGAGCTAATGAGACACTATACAAATTTAGATAATTCAAAATTTGATAACTAGGTCAAATTTGATTCTAAATTTACCCAAAATATAGAGTATATTCAAATACTACTCATTTCTTGGATTTTCCACTCTAATCAAACAAGTTCCAAAAGTTACTAAGCTCTCCAAATATACTTCATGATAAGCTTATAAAATCATAATTAAAATAATTTATAAACTAGTAACAAAATAAAATAATGCCAAAATCCCCAGAATCCAAAACTGTCTCAGCACATACTACCGAAAATCTATTGATATTTACCAAACTCTTTTTCTAAATTGACTAAGAATCAAGTGAGATTGAACTCGTTAGTCTCATGTTTTAAGTTTACTAACATATAAAAATAACAAGGGGTCAAGATGCTTGAGTTAAATATCCAAGAATTTTGAGAAAGACCAGTGGTTTAAATCTGCCTTGGTTGAATTTTGCACTAGGTTATCATCATCCAAATGAAATGAAACTTATGCTGTTAGATTTCTTTGAGAGTATTATTTTGTAAGAATAAGTCAGGGATTGAAAAATCGAGAGATGTCGCCGATATTTCGGAGAAATGTCGCCGATATTTCGGAGAAATATCGGATATCGGACGGGCGCCGAAACGATAATCGTCACCGATTATCGATCGACGGAAAAATCGACAAAAAATCGGAAAAATCGCCGATATATCGGTGAAGCACCGATTTATCGGAGAAAAATCGCGAGTGAATCTGACGCGCGGAGCAACCGGAGGAGAATTTTAAAAAATCGTCGAAAATATCGCCGATATTTCGGTATTTTTACCGATTTTTCGGAAAATTTCCCGATATTTTCCTACCAGTCCAGCCCGCGCACAGGATACAAAATCTGGCTCAAAAATCGTGGATTTAGGGTTCGTGAAATTTAAATACAATGGCACAACAGCAAAGAAACCCTTAAAACAGATCCAGAAAACACAGGGAGCAAAAGAAAAGCAAATTTTTTGGTTTTCTTTGGGGGTTTTGAATGGATTTTCTCGGAAATCAAACGAGAATGAATTTTCCCGGAAATCAAATGGGGGATGGATTTTCTTGGGAATCAAACGGGGGTTGCAAAAAAAATAATATCAACGTGATTAGATTAGTACCTGCGAGGATTGAGAGTGGCAGAGGAAGATAGGTTTTTTTAGGAACTCTCTCGGCTGGAGGGCAGCTTCAGAAAAGGGGAAAGGGGAATTCTCTTGGCTGGAGGGCAACTTCAGAAGTGGGTGGCCCTTTTAATTTTTAGATTTAGTAGAGGTAAAAAAAAAAAAAAAAAAACAAATCATGAGAACAATTTTCCTCTATCCATATAAATAATTATAAATTATTGAATTTTATTTTGATTATTAAATAAATTAATATTAATAAAAAAAAGTTGTTACTATATATTTTTAATAAAATTTTAAAAATTAAATCTCAAATAAAATATTTATATAAATTAATTTAATTTTTATTTAAAATATAATAAAACATGTTTTAATAAAAGTATTTTAAATTTTTTTAAATAAATATTATCTTCAACAAATTGGGTCATCTTCATCTAACAATATAATGAAATCACATCGATCTTTTTCTTAGTATAAGGACTATTGTAATATCATATGTATTATATTTATGTATAAATTGTTTTTATTCAATAAAATCAAATATTTTTTAATTCAATTCTAACTCTATATACTTTCAAAATTCATATATATTATTTTTAAAATTCAAATATCGAATCTACCAATATATCTTTGTTTACGATATTTTTCTTCTTAATTATATATATGTCAATTACACTTACAAGATAACTTTAAAATATGTATTTTTACTTATTTTATCATTTTTTGAAGTTTTTTCAAGCATTCCTATTAATTTTAAATAATTTTCACTTTATCGATATTTGTGAAAAAATATCCACTGATATTTCTCCAATATTTCCGATATATCCGTAAAATCGAAGTACCGATATATCCGTAAAAACCGATATTTCAATCCTTGAAAATAACTAGGAGTCCAAATATATTTTTAAAAATCCTCCTTCACCAAGATTTTGTTCATTCGATATATTTATCTTCATCAACCCAACTAAAATCTATTATTCTAGAGATGATTGAACTTCAATTTGGTCTTTTCAATGATCTTTTAAGTAGCAATAGTATGAGTTCATTCTCATACACTTTTCCACCAATTAGATGTGGATTAAAACTTAGAATCTAATTTTTTTTTTCTCATGTTCTAGGCTTCCAAACATCCTATTACTTGAGGAAAATAAGGTTGTAGCCCATTTCCTTGTGCTCTTGTTCTAAGTATTGAGAATACTTACAACTAGGTACATGCATTAAGACATTAAAAGTCCTTTAATTTCTATATTAACTTTGGCATTTTTAGTCACTTACTTAGTACCGAATAGTTCGTAAAGTAAAAGCAAATAGTTCGAAGTATAGAAGTACTTTGTCATATAATATATCCTAATCATCTAACAACACTCCACTAACCAAATTAAGGGCTAAAAAAAAAAAACAAAAATTAAGTTAAAAGTAAAAATTTAATTTAATTCTTAAAGAAATAAAAAACATTTTTTTACCACTAGATTATCCACAAAGTAGAGAAAGGTTTTCTCTACCTCTTGGAGATTCCTTCTAACTTTTACCTTCTTCACACATCTCTTTAAAGTTTCATGACCACCATTATGAACTGATAAAAATATCTCTGCTTGACACAAAGATCATAAAAAATTTTACCCTTAAATCTTTACACTCTAGGTTTGCCAAGTATCTTAAGTTATGAAATTTATGATTTCAAGATTCTTTATGTATATACATTAACATTTCTCTTTAGGTCCTTATTTTCTATCTAAGTTTTGTTATATACTTTTTTCTAATTTAACTAAACTTGAATTCCTTAATTATTTAAATCTAATACCTATATTTATCATGCATTACCATGTCTATATATTAACTATTGATTTCACTCACCTATCTTAAAGTTTGGGTTAAATACAAGTCACTATTACTTTGAATTTCATCAAATATGTATATCTCTTACTTTAATTCAAAGGGGTAGTGGGTGAAATTAACAAATGGGAAGTTAATTTTAAATTAACAATAATTAGTATATTTAGCTCAAATCTCAAGAAAAATGAGTAAAATTAACCATCACCTATAATTTATCTATAATTAATTTTTTTAGCATTTTAACTTGTTACAAGAATTTCGTTACAACAATTAGAAAATAATTTTTGTTACTAATTATCATTCCTAAATTTAGGATGTTAATTGATTAAAATTTTCATTCAATCAAACCCCAAATACACCAAGTTCCAAATCAAGTCAACGCCCAAGTCAAGATCTTTCTTAAAAGAATTAGATGACTAGGTAGAGATTGTATCATATTTCTTACATGAATCAAATTTCAATTTGATTACTAATCTTTCTTCAAGAGAAATTGTGTATAATTACTTCCATTAATTTTGAATAATTTGATTTTATTACTTTCAATGAGTTTTTATTTTTTATTTTTTTGTTCAATAAACAATAAATGTTAGCATAGCAACTAATTAAAAATATTTTTTATATTAAACTAAATAGAAATTAAAAGAAAAAAATTATTCCCTTTCCAACTTTAAATCTTATTTCAAAAACATTTATTTAGTTTTTTTTTTCTGAATTAAAGAAATTAATGATTATTCTATGTTTCATTTTTTTTTTTCATTAGGAATATAAATAAAGTCAACAAAAATATCCTTATAAAATTTTAGAAAATAATTCAAAAAGCATTTTACATTTACTTCTTTAGAAAATTGATGTGTTGCAATTATCTTTGCATAATTAAAATTATAAATGCAACAAATTCCAAGACTAATAAATTTTTTACTTTGATATATATATATATATATATATATATATATATATATATTAATAGTTTGACTCAAAATATTATAAAATTAGCATATAGCTTTTAACATCACTGTAATTTTTCTCTCCTTCAAAATTATAATACCAGGAGACTTTATGCTATTTGCTCCACTCCAGGCCCTAGCCCTCACCCAAGGAAACTTGTGGCCCAATCCTTAAAATCAAGCCCGGGCCTCTCGATGCCATCCGATCCAATTGTTAATAGAAACTACATGTATGATGGTAGTGTAAAACTTCTAAGTATAACTTACACTATAATTTCTTATTACTTACAAAAATATATTATACAACTATAATTTGTCCTTGTACAAATCTTATATTATATTTAATATTAAACATATATGGTTTAATGATATATATGTTGTAATAAATTATAGTAATTATGTAATGTACTTACCAATTTTTATGATTAAACAAATAGAAAAAGGTGTTCCATGTAAGAAAATTTTTTGATTGATCATGTCTTCTTGTTACTATTTAAATATGATCTACTTAGAGAGAAATTACAGAACCGTTAAGATATTATTCATGCTATAAACACAAGAACATGTATGCTTAATCTTAAAGTGTATTTGAGCTTCCTATTCCTATTTAATCATTCAATCATTTTTGTAGTAAAAGCTACTAACAAATTGAAAGATTATATTAAAATTTCATAATTAATTATATGAAGTCAATTTAAGATGATAGGTAATGCTTCCAAGAATTGTTTTCCTAATTATTTTTTTATTTGTTTTATTTTTCTAGTTTGCACCAAATTATTCTTACGTCAAATAATTATTAAAATATTTAATTTGTATTTAATTATGAAAGTAAACATCATACTTAATAAAGTTATCTTGAAAGCAATATGATCTTGAATTAAACAATATATAAAAGAAACGTGAACCTAAACTTTTAAGGGATTATTTGATTAAAAGGGTATTTGAAAACCCAAAATTTGAAATTTAACCTTTTATCCTTTTTTGGCCTTATTTTGACAAAAATACCTTCACTTTTTTCTTGTAAAAATAAACATTTCTTTTAAAACTTATATGTAAATATTTGAAATGACAGAGGACATTTATATCCAAAATGGGTTATTTTTCAAATAAAAACATAAGAATGGTTAAATTCACAAATTGATAATTATTTCATCCACTTTAATCAATTAATTCAACTTAAAACAAAAGATGAGAAAACTTTTAACTCATATCAATCATTTACTACTAGAAAAAGGCATTATTATCACCTTTATCACCAAATTTCTTTCTATGTCAAGGAGATCATCGGTAGTTAATCACATAATTATAATTCAAACTAAAAATATTTAATTACCCAAAATATGTGAACAACTTGGAAAGAGTATCACAAGCACAATAATAACTAGAATATATACATTCCTCAATCAAATTGAACCATCTTTGATGCCAGTTGATGTAAAAGATGATTGTAAATCCTAAGAAGATCATGATATATGATGTAGTAAAACTTACAAAGAAGACAACAAAATCAATACCATACCATTTTGATGTTTTGTTCATTAGGACAAGTTATTACTACTAAGAAAGAAATTCTTATCCAGGAAAATGTTTTAATATCCTAAATTTCAAAAAAAATTATATTTGTTTTAATTAGAAATTTGATATTGTTTAGATTATTGTATCAGGAATGCAAATAAAAAGAAATAAATTCATATAAACTAAAATGAATAATGCAGGTCTGTAATTTGGTGCCTTATTTGCAATCTCAATTTTAGAAATATTTCACATGTTATTGCATTTGTCATAAGCCCCTTTTAAAAATAAATCAATTGTATGTTGCAATAATTTTTGTACTATTGAAATTATAAATGTAATAAATTTAAAGATTAATAATTTTTCAATCAAATATATTTTTTATCCTAATAGTTTGGCTAAATGTATCATAAAATTAACATGTTGAAGGATAATATGAAGAATCTTGGCATCTATTTTGTTTAATGCTTTTATTTATGTTTTCATGTAGACTATGTTTGGTTCCCGAAAAGTACCGAGGAAAGGAAAAAAATGCTAAAGAAAATCATTTTCTCTTGTTTGGTTTAACTATACAAAATGCGAAAGAAAATCAAATATAAATAAAATATTGTTAGAAATTTATGTATTTTAACATTATTTGTTGTTTATTTAACACAGGAGAATAAGTCAAATGAATTTAAAAAAGCATATAAAAATAAGTTATTAACTTTGAATCTCTTTTTTATTTTACTTTGATTTTTTTTTTTCCACTTTTCCTCTCTATTTTCTTTTCATCACATTTTTCCTCAAATTTTTTGGGAACCAAATTTAGCCATAGGTTTTTTTTACATCAATGCAGTTTACTTCTTTTTCAAAAATGATGATACCAAGAGACTTTTATGATTTCAACAACACTGGAGACCCTGGCTCAAGGGAAAGACCCAGATTACTTTTCCCATGGGCCAGCATGATCTCCAACCCAATTTTTAACGGATACTATATGTGATGGAGTTTAAAACTTCTAATTTGAACATATACAATATAACTTATTATTACTAGTGTAAATATTTTATACCCCCTACAATTTTTCACTTTAATGAGCTTATTCTATATTTGAAATTAAACACATATAGTTTATTGACAAATATGTTGTAATAAAATATAATTGTGTAATATATTATTGTATTGTGTATGTTGCAATTATTTATGCATTATTGAAATTATATATCCAACAAGTTTAAAGATTTCTTTTCAAGCATCTTGCCCTTTATGATACCAAAAGAAGGCCTTTACCTAGGCCCAAGGGCAACTCAAGGCCCAGTCCTTTTAAGATCTGACCTAAGCCTAACACGGGCCACCATGGTGTCCACTCCAAATATTATAATAGATTCTATTAGTTTGATGGAGTATAAATATTTTAACTATAACTTATACAATATGATTTATATTACTTGTATAATTAGTACACCTATAATTTGTCACTTTAATAATCTTATAATATATTTAATATTGAACATATATACTTTAATGATATATATGTTGTAATAAATTATAATAATTGTATAATACATTTATCAATTATTATGATTGAATAAACAAGGTCAACATTACACATAAAAAAATATATTTAATTGATCATATCTTCTTGATAGTATTAATCTTTTATTGTGTTAATCATTACATTTAAATGTGATTTACCTATAAAAAAAATTACAAAATTACTAAGATTTTATTCACATTACTGACAAATGAACTTTGAGCAATCAAACAAATGTTTAATTTTAAAATAAATATGAACTCAAAATGCTATCTAATCAAAATCCAAAAATGGCTTCCATGATAAAAAAAAAAAAAAAATTACAAACAAATTGAAAGATTATTTTAAAATTTCAATACTACATAAAACCAATTTAAGAGGAAAAATTTTATTTTCTTGAGTTGCTCTTCCACTTATTTATTCTTTTTTCTCCCTACTATGCTCTAAATAATTTTAACACTAAAAAATTCCTAAAAAATTGATTATCTTTCATTATCTTTATATATTCATTCTGATTGTCGTTCTAATTGCTTCATTCACATTCCTGATTTCTTGGATAAAGAGTTCTCTTCTTCGTTTAGCCCCTCGAACTATGCATGAAAGTGCACTTAGAAATCTCTTTCTAGGGTTTCCTTCTCTCTTCATTTTCCTGTTAGCAATGTGAACCCTTATAGAATGTTGAAGCAATTTGAAGGTCCTGCGAAAAGGAAAAGACTCTAGAAAGGTTCCTCCTCCGACAACATAGCCCATGTTTCAGTTTATATTATGGACGATTTTGCCACTGATGAATTCGAAAGGGATTTCAATATTCTAGACAATGTTGATATCCAACTACTACGCAGCAGCACACACCTCCCAACTGATACACATAAGAAACACTCCATGTGTTTCACTAGGGAACAGTTCTATGTTGGGTTGCGCTTACCTTTGCCTTCATTAGTGAGGGAGTTTTTACACTATACCCAAATTCCATCCTGATTTGTCCATCTAAACTCAATCCGCATTCTCATGGGCTACTCTATTTTAAATCAGTTATTCAATCTTGAGTTGTCCTTGCTTGAGATTCTTTTCATTTACACTATTAAGCTGAACAGATGGGAGAAATTCCTCTTTTCTGCTTGCAAAAGGCAGTTGCAACTGATCACAAACCTATTGGATTTGGGGAAAAGTTGGGTCATTAGACACATGATTGTTTATGGAGAATGGGAATTTTCAACTCCAAATCCTTGCGGTTCTTACCCCCTGAATCATACCCTTAAACTACCCAGTAAGTGCCCTGATACCACTTTTTTCTTGTTTCTCTTTTTTTTTTTTTCTTTTTTTCTTTTTAAATATTGGTCTAATCTTGCTTTCGAACAGCTGAAAACTATCGAGGACACCTAGTAGAGTGGGTGGAAAAACCTTCTCGGGAATGACTTACCAAGCTGTTCAACATTGATTTCAAATAAAGAAGTTTTTCTCTTTTACTTATCGAGACCAATCTTCAAAGCATGTTCTGGAACCTAGACCCTTTTGCTCAATTTTTTCCAAGGATTGTTCCTAGCGACCTAATCCCTAGGGTGCATTTCGTTCCAAAAGATTTTAAAGTAGATAAACCTTCTGGCTCTTTTAATACTAACAAAAAAGCTGTTGGGGAGAGCGAGCAACCTCTATCACCAACAATTGCTTGGAAAACTAACCGACCTGGTCCTTCTGTCACAATTCCACTCTCTTCGCCTGAGCACACTCCTTCTGCCTAAGGCTCAACTTTTACTGGCCCAATAGACTTGCCACTATTGGTGTTGAATAGTGATTCTATTGAACAAAATGAGTTGGTTCCTTTGATTGTGGAAGACATGGACGATACAAAAGATGAGGTTGCTGACATCTTTAGTCGGGTATGAGAGAAAAAAAGAAAAAAGAAAAAGACTAGAGGTCGGTCCATCTAAGGCCACCCAACCAACTTCTAGCATGCTTCAAAAGTTGTTGGCTACACAAAGTGCTTTACTGGATACTACTCCACAAGCGGCCCCTCACGACAAGATTGATGTTCCTGGCTTGTGCCCAAGGGGAAATCTGCACCTTCACAAGACTAGTCCCATTTCAACCAAGGAGGTAGGGAAAATCTTAAACCAGTATTCCTCATTTACCATTATTGATCCTCATTTACCAAGGAGGTTGCCAATAGACTTAGGCAGTACACTGTTGAGTCCATGGCCAAGTAGGGGAACCTTGAGATGGAGTTGGCTTTAGCTAAGTCATGCATTGCTGAACTTGGGAACTCCAATAAAGTCCTTCAGGCCTCAATCCAAACTCTTCAGATTGAGTGTGTGGAATTGAAAAAGAATTAAAGAAGGAAGGTATAGGAGATAGAATGGCTCCCCATCTTCAAATTAACTAGTCCCAATCTGCATTGAAAGCTCAACATCCAAAGTTAACTACCAAGTACATTAATCAGGTGGAGAAAATGTATTGGTACGTGTACCGACATTGCAAGCAAAAGCAAGCTATCACTGGAGACTTTGATACCAACAAGGACCTTGTCACCGAAGATGAATGTTCTGTCCTTGAAACCTCACCATCGAGTGTTGGTAGGGCCGGCAAGGGAGTGAGGTTGGTTGCTACAGACAAGGACGAAGTCGACCCTACTAGGGTGTCAGCCCCGCCGAAAGCTTCTTTGCAAGAAGATATCACCTTCTACTCAGATGAGGTTTCTCCTCTATGTCACACTAGCAACGTGCCTTCCCTTGCTGAACTGACAGGTGATATGGATGACCAAGAGAATGCCCTAGATAGGACTGAAGAATTAGAACCCTTGCTGACTGATTTAGATCCCATTACACACATTGATGACCTAGAAGAATGAATTGAAGTCATAATTCTTTCTCTCTCTCTCTTTTGTAAAAACTTAACAGTTACATTGGTACTTAATTTGACATTTGGCGGGTTTTAGCGCCTCTTTTCTTCTTTTTTTTCTTATTTGTTTTTTTTAAAAAAAAATGTTTTCAAGATCTTTCCCTGACAATAGGCCTTTATGCCCTGCTTCTTTTGCCCCTACTTTGTTAAAGGATTCTTTGAAGCTTTTTGCTCTCATTAATTACTTCTTAACCCTACTTTGTTTCGTTTTTTTTTTAACTTTATTTTATAATATTGCATCTATTCTTTAATGCATCTTGCTAGCATGCTTGCACTCTTTACTTAATCATAGGATTTTTATTCAAAGAAAATACCTTTTCAGGTTTGAAACATTCCAAGGATGAGGTAAATGTTCCCCGGTCAGTTTTTCTAAGTAGTAGGCTCCTCCATGTCCTATTTTTATTACATAGTAGGGACCTTCTCAATTGGCTTGCAATTTACCAGGCCCATGATCTACCACATTCTCAAACATTTTCCTCAAAACTAAGTCCCCAACTTGCAATTGTTGTGGTTTTGCCCACTTGTTGTAATACACCATAGCTTGATGGTGATAAGCTTCCATTTGGATCAGAGCAGCCTCCCTTAACTCATTAGCCCAATCCATACTAACTTGGATCTCTTGGTTTCCTACTGGTTCTTGGGTTGTTCGCAACATTGGCATTCCTATTTCAGTTGGAATGAAAACTTCCATGCCATAAGCTAGGAAGAAAGAAGTCTCCCTAGTTGAGCATCGTCGTATGGTCCGATGTGCCCACAATACTCCGGGCAACTCTTCCACCTAGCACTTGTTGGCTCCTTGAAGCCTTTTCTTCAACGCATCAAGTGGGGACTTATTCGTTGCTTCTGTTTGCTAGTTAGCTTGTGGGTAGTGTGGTGAGGAATTCAGGTTCTTGATCCCCAACTCAACACAAAATTTTCTGTAATTAGAGCTATCAAACTGTCGCCTATTATCTAAGTTTATCACCTATGGTATCCCAAAATGAAAAATAATGTTTTTCCATAAAACCTTGGTATGCCCTTATCTTTTATTGTTGAAAAAGCCTTTGCCTTGACCCACTTTATAAAATAGTCAGTTGTCACCAACAAAAATTTCTTTTGGGCAGGGACTATTGGGAAATGACCCATTATATCTATTTCCCATTAGGCAAAAGGCCAAGGACTAACCAAAGTAGTGAAGGACTCTGATGGTAGCCGGGGGATGTGTGTATTCCATTGACTACTGTCAAATGTCCACACTAACTCTTAGGAATCCTTATGCATGGTAGGTCAGTAGTACCCTTGTATGTGGGCTTGATGAGCAAGTGTCCGACCGCCCGAGTGGTTTCTGCACACTCCTTCATGCAATTTCGAAAAGACATACTTCGCTTCTTCTGGGTCCAAACACCTTAAATATGGCCCATTATAAGACTTTCTATATAATTGACCCCCGATCATGCTATATCATGTGGACTTAATCCAGATCTGATGTGTCTGAAGTTCATCCTCTGGTAGCTTCCCTACTTCCATATACTTGACGATTGGTTCCATCCAACTTCCATGGATATCATAAACTTGATTCACTTGTTCCCTTTCTAGGACTGATGGGTCATTTTGGTAATTGATTACTACCCAAAAAGTGCTATTTTGCACCTTTAATTCATTATGTTTTAAGCACTTTTGTGTAGTAGTTCTCCATCTTTATTCCAATTGGCATGTTAAGGACCTAGCAATGACTTCTAATCCTATTTGTGGCTAGTTTTAGTATGTTGACAACTTTTTGGATCATTAAGACAAGCCGAGCAAAGGAGAGAAGCAAAGAGAAGCAAAGAGAAGCAAAGAGAAAGTGAAGAAAACAGAGGACAACAGCTTCAGTCTTCCTTCACACTTTTTGAGCACTTCCCGAAGTCCATTTTCTACATGCTATATACCATTTCAAAGCTCAGGAAGTCAAGAATGCAACGCTTTAAACCGTGTACAATTTGGAGCTGAAATGAGGAAGATATGGCCTTCGGAAGACAACTGCTCCAGGCTTGTGAGAAATTCGCACAACACCTTCCAAATTCGCACAGCCCATGCGTGGTGCGAATTCTCCTCTGTTTTTGCTGACTCCGCTTTAGATCTTTTCTTATGTATTTTTTTGATGTAACTTCCTTTATTATCCTTGTAACTAACCAATCACAAGCTTTGCTTTTGTAAAGACTATATAAGGGGTGGAAATCACCTCTCGAACGAGAACTAAGATATATGTTACATTTTTACACTTAGTGAAATACAGAGCTCTCTCGTTTTCCTTTTCTCTCTACTATTTTATTTTTCTTGGAAGCCAAACAACCTCTGAGGATGTTTTCCCAGAGGATGAGAGGCTAAACTTTTAGTTTCTTGGAGTGAAGGAAGCTAGGTGAAAAGTCCTGATGCTAAAGTGGAAAACTCTCGTGTGTTAAATACAGGTAGTTGGAGTTCATAAATGGCTTTTAAATCTAAAGTTTTGCTTTAAATCCCTTAGAATCACTTTGAATGGCCAATACATGGTAAGCTTAAGGTCTCTATGGATGCTTATTGCTAGATCCATATCAGTCCATTAGTTATCATGTACGAGCCATTGGAAAGTGATTCAAGGTGAAGACCCATAGTGTCTAAAGCCATTAATGGACCTTGACTACCATTTCTATCGACTTCTTATGGATTAAATCTTCATTGTTAAACCTATACCGGTTCGGGAAATAACTATAGGTTAAATCCCCAATACGAGGAGAAAAATCCGGAATTTTCCACTTTGCATTCTGAACTTGATCCTAGCAACCTCTAGCTCCGGGAGACTTTCTTTCTTCCATTTTTACTTAGTTTATGTTAGTTTAGTTTCAAACACTTTCAAAACAAATTTTATTTTCTTTTAAACCTTAAGTTTTTTATAAAGGAAATCATTAAATTCAATTTCTAATCTTGAGTATATCACTGGTAGAATGAAAACCCATCCTAGAGTTTGACCCTAGAGCCACTATGCTATAGTAGCTTTGCTACGCTAGTATGAGGTCATAGGTTTTATAAATGTTTTTGATTAAATGACCCGACTGGATTTTCATGCGAATCAGTAATAAACTAATAAAATAGTTTGCGTTAAAGCTAAGGAAGCTGCTAGTCTAGCTAACGCATCTGCTTAGACATTCTCTTCCCTAGTGATTTGAGTCACTTTTCACTCACTAAATTTCTGAAGTTGGTTTTTCACTTTATGGAGGTACTTTACCATTCTTTCATCCCTTGCTTCATACTCTCCTTACATTTGGCTCACCACTAGTTGTGAGTCACTTTGTATATCGAGGTGGTTAGCCTGGATTGACAGTGTCAAGCTTACCCTAACAAGTAGAAGAGCTTCATACTTGGCCTCATTATTTGAAGCATGAAATCCCAATTGGACTGCCTGCTCCAAACATTCTCCTATGGGGGATTGTAAGATGAGTCTTATTCGTGTGCTTACGCCACGAGAAGCTCCATCAACATAGAGAATCCAACACTCCATCATCTTCCAGTCAAAGCAATCTATAGGATTAAGCCACTCCGTGATAAAATCCACAAAGACTTGTCTTTTTAGTGATAGGTGGGGTAAATACCGCATACCAAATTCACTTAACTCCATGACCCATTTTTTCAGTCGCCCAATAACTCTGGCTTATGCAATATAGCTCGAAAAGGAACATCAATTAAGACATTGACTTGGTGTGCCTGAAAATAAGGTCGCAACTTCTTTAATGCCAATCGTAGTGCCAATACCACTTTTTCTGGCAGGGTGTACTTTTGCTTGGCTAGTAGCATTGCCTTATAGACATAGTAAACTAGTAATTGAATCTCATTAGGGCCCAACTTAAGCAAAACTACACTGACTGCCAACTTTGATGTTGTAAGGTACGTGTACAACAGATTTCACAATTGAGGACTTTTTAAAATTAGGGGTGAGACCAGATAGTTTTTTTTATATTTTATATATAACTAAGAAAGTTTCCTCACACTCAACGGTCCACTCAAAGGCCTTGGCTTTTTTTATTACATTAAAGAAAGGCTTCAGATAGTTAGTGTACCGAGAAATAAAACAAGCTATTGTAGACACATTTTCTATTAAATGCTACACATCCCTTTTACTTTAAGGAGATGGTAGTTCTTGTATTGCCTTTATTTGAGGAAGATCTACTTCAATTCCTCACTCTATGACCAAAAAACTCAAGAACTTGCCGGCAGGCACCCCAAAGGCACACTTAGTAGGATTCAATTTCATCCTAAAGTGTTGTAGTAGGTCAAAAGCTTACTGCAAGTCTGCACAGTGATCTTCCATTTTCCTGTTTTTTTACAAGTATGTCATCTAAGTAGACCTTTGCCATTTTACCCAACATTGGATGAAATATTTTTTTCATTAACTGTTGATAAGTGGCCCCTGCATTTTTAAGGCCAAAAGGCATCACATTATAATAGAAAGTCCCAAATAGGGTTATGAACGTCGTCTTTTCAGAATCAGAAGGGTACATAGGAATCTGGTTATAACTCAAAAAAACATTTATAAATGACAACATTTGATGCCTCAAAGTGGCATCAACAATTTGATCAATGCGTGGAAAGAGGAAACTATCCTTTGGGCATGCCTCATTTAAGTCAGTAAAGTCTATGCAAACCCTCATTTGTCGTCCTTTTTCGACACAACTACCACATTGGCTAGCCAATCCAAGTAGTGAACCTCACAAATGAATCCCGCATCTAGTAATCGGGATACTTCAATCTGAATTATCTTCTACCTCTCTGAACTAAGTCTTCCTACTTTTTTTCGAATAGGCTTCGATCTCGAGTGAATCCTGAGTTTATGACTCATCACTTCAGGGGATATTCCTAGCATGTCAGAAAGTTCCCAAGCAAAGACTCCGATGTTCAAATTCAGTTGGTTTACCAATTGCTCTGCCTTTCCTGTTGTTAGCATAGTACTAACATAGGTAACCTTCTCAAGTCCTCCTTTTTGTACTTCTAAACTAAACAGTGAGTCAACGATTGGGGACTCTCGGTCATATTCATCTTTCCGTAATTGTTATTTTTGTTGGGACTCACTATCAATGTGGGCATTTTCAGCTTCTTCTCCTGTAGGCAAGACATTTTCTTGATAGCACTGTCTAATAGCTAGTTGGCTCCTAAATAAGTCCATTTGGCCTGCTTTATTAAAAAATTTGACTTTCTAGTGATAAGTTGAAGGGAAAGCCTTCATTTTGTGAATCCATGCTCGTCCCTGTATGGAATTGTATGGTGAATAGCCTAAGACAACTAAAAAAAAAAACAATTAGGGCTATAAGCTCGGCTTCAATTGACAAAATTATCTCTCCCAAAGTTCGGGTTATTGATCCATTAAAACTTGTTAGTACTCGGCCTGGGTTTCCCAAATTGGAGATTGGGATACCCATATGCTTATAAGCCGAGATGTGGAGCAAATAAATTGAAGTTCCCCAGTCAACAAGTAGTCGACAGACTTGGAACTCAACAATTTTTAGTGGTAAAACAAGGGCATTTTCATGCGGGACTGTTATTCATACGAGACCTTAGGTGTTAAATGTGATAGCCCCATCTATAGGCTCCATTGTCCTTGGTATAAAGGAGTAGTGCTCCAAGTAGTGCTCCATACCAATCTTCTCCATGTTGCTTGCTTCTTGAATCATTGCTCAATGATGGCGCTTTGCTTCCCAATGTTGATCAATAGGTTCTCCTTGAATGACATGAATAACTGGCGGTGCTGCTCCTGGCAGGATAATGTCGGTCATGGCTTGCTGAATACTCCCAATAGTTGGTCATTCACTTTTCTTGACCTACTAAGAAAGCAAACCAGATCTTACCATGTCTTCCACCAGATAGCGAAGATGTCGGCACTCATCAAGTGGTGTGTCCATGCTCTTTCTGGTATTCACGATGTCAAGTTTGGTCCTGCTATGCCAGGTCACCACTAAGAGCGAATGACCACTTGAATTAGGTAGGTTAGTTATAATTGGAAGTAACTGTTCATAGGTCAGATTGAGCGGGGTCCATTGTCGGGGTGGTCGTTGGCCTTATTCACCCCTGCAAGGCTTATTGCCTTGTTAGAGGTTCCTCAAGCCTTAAAGTTTATTAATACATGACGAACTTAGGAATGGTATACTCTCTCGGGGGTTCATACAACAAAATATGCTATGCGGATGGTGTTGTCATCATATCATTCAAGCAGTGAGTTGTGGCTCCTAGAGGTAACTTGTTTGGTCGCCTATGTGGGAGCTAGTTCGCCGAAGATAGAGGCTGAGCCAATCTTCTTGTAGCCTCCACACAGGGCAACCTCATTTGTTATTAGCTGTCAGGATTTGAATATACTAAGAGCTGGGGTCCTTGTTGGGAGGTGTTGTCTGCCTCATCAACACCTTCAATAACCAACATTCTCGAAATCCTTAGGTTAGATGGGTGGTGTCCCTCGTGCAAACTTAAAATGGCATGGGGAACTTGACCAAAGGAAACTGCACAATCTAAAGGTTCCACCACGTCATTATTGTCTTGATGGCACAAGTGATCAAGATTACTTGCTGACTAATGCAACACTTGAATGTGAGCACACTGATCTTCGAGTTGTGTCCGAAACAAGGCATTCTCTTGGCTTAACAACTTTGTTTGGGCAATGATGTATTCAATTCTTCTCTCCTGGTCTCCTTGACACCTTTTGAAATCCTCAGGAATAATTTTTGGCACGGCAGGCTTTCGAGGAGCTATTGTACTAATTGAATCCTATAGTTGACTATCTCTCATTGTGAAGCTTCCAACTCTAACAAAAACGCGTTTACTTTAAGCTCAAAGTAAAAATGCTACTTTAATGTAAAACCTTCCCACAGATGGTGCCACTTATTGGAGTTAAGAATTTTTTGAGCAATAGTCCTCTTCTCGCTGCGCACTTCCTTATACCCATCACACAAGGCTTGCCCGATTTTACCCAAGGATCATTTCCTCCGATGATTGAGTTAGATGGGTTTTTTTCATAGAAAAGGTAAAACTTTCAATGCTGATATTTTTTCCTACCTCTTCCTGGAATTGTCAATTGCATTCATATACCTTTCAGTTACCGATAGGCATGGAGATCATAGGAGCACTTTTTGGTCACTCCAAACGGTTACCGTCTCAAGTGTTAACTACCTCCACTACTCCTTATGGGATGTTCTCCCATGTTTTTTTCCTGCTTTACTTGTTGGGCTATTTAAGTTAGTTGGGCCATTAGGCTAGTTAGGCCTTTTAATTCTAGCTTGAATTAGCTCGACTCAACGGATAGTTTTTTTAGTAGGCCCGTTTCCCCTGTTTACGAGGGTGCCCACAATCCCCACACCCATTATATATATTATCATTACTTTCAAAGAGCTACCACACCACTACTCCAAGCCACCAACTACACCTATTTTATTATTATAAAAATAATCACATTGTTTTTTTCTTCTTTCCTAGTCCGTCCACATGCATTCTTTTTTTCTTTTTTTTTTTTAACCCTCTGCTACATCATTACATTACCACACACATCTACTTTATTATTATATATATATATTTTATACACTATAAGTCACCCAATACAATGACATCATATATTTTTTTTATTCCTAATATTTTCCAATCCCTTAAGCCACATATAATCATATATTTATTCATTCATTTAATTTTTAAAATTTCATTGCTTAAATTTATTCATCTAATTTTATTTTTTTTAATTTCCCTATTTTCATCAATGAAACAACCCATATTCATAATTTAAATATTTTGACCTAAAATTTTTAAAATAAATTAACCCTAGCCTAAATCGAAATCTTCCAAAGAATCCTTGATTTTATTTTATTTTATTAAACCAAATATTCGAAACTTTCCAATCTTTATTAATAACTCTATTCATATTCATAAATTTTTAATCTTTTTTATCTAAAAATTAATTTAAGAAACCCTAATCTAAATTGAAATTTATAAAGTATTCAAATCTAATTAATGAATATAAAATACTAATTTAAGGATTTAAAATATTACTTGGAAAAATTGATTTTCAACCCTAAGCCTTCAAATCTTCACCCCTATGCTCTCTAACCTATCTTATTATTTATTTATTTATTATTATTATTTTACGTAAAAGGATTTTCTGAATATAGAAGATAGGAAAAATCTAATTTATACATAGGGATTTTAAATATAAAAAGACTTTTTTACCCTTATTAAATTAATTTAATTAATTACTTTTTTAAATTACAATTTTACCCCTAAGTTAGGTTTGGGGCGTCACACTGGATGTGAGATAGGGATAAAAAGTGTTTGAGGGTATTTATATATATATATATATATATATAAAGTTAATATTTTATGTCTTTAAAATATGAAGGTTATTTTGGTGAATATGTGATTCTTTTATTATTTTTAATTAAATAACCTTAAAATAAATAATAATCCAAAATAAAAACAAAAGATGGAGGAATTTAAGTAAAGATACGAGTGCAAGTTTTAACTCATATCAATCATTCATTGATTGGAAAAAAAGTGACAATTACATGTATCACCACATTTTTCTCTATGCATGTCAATAAAACCGCAACAATAGTTAGTTCAAACACCACCAAACTAAAAATTTACAACATAATGTTATTATATTTATAGTAATAATAATTGTGAGAAAAAAAGAGTAAGTTGAGAAAAAGGAAAAAAGACAAATTAATAATAAAAAGTAAAAAAAAAACACAAAAAAAGAAAAGGGAAAAAAAGAAAAGGAAATGAGTAAGCTCAACTAAGGCCCTTATCATGAAATATTCCAACATCTAGGTGAAAACCAAGGCCCCAAATAATAATAATAATAATAATAATAATAATAATAATATATAGTAGGAAGGTTTTAGTAGTAATTTGATGTTTTATTCTTTTACTAGAAAGAGTTACTTGAATACAAAGGTGAAATAGAAGAACAATTTGGTCCATATCACATACAAGACACTTTTGTGAGTGGAAATGATAACCATTTAACATTGAATTGCAATTTGAATGCAACATTTGAACCAATAAGGTCTGAAATGCAGCATGCAACAGTCATGTCATCAAAGTCTTTGAATTTTATTTAACAAAAAATCTGGAAAAAAGCTTCACTAGTGGGCGTTACTTCATAAAACTTAATATATATATAGAAAGTCACAATATCCATTCCAACAAATTCTGGAAAAAAGTTTGGGTGGGGGTCTTCTTAGTGTTGAAGCTGTAACTAAGGAGGAAGAAGCTGTAGTTCGATCAATCCATTCTTCAACACATGCAACATGGCAAATTAACTTATATTGAAAAAAAAGGTAATTTTTTTACTTCCTCAAAATTTCAAACTATTAAAAAGTGTTTTTAACAACATAAGCTAAATTTTTTACTTCAATGCAAGAGTTATTATTTTTTATATAAAAGTTTTTATTTTTAAAAATTAAAAATAAAGTGTATCAAAGGAATATTAAGCATGTCCTCAATTCCCATAGTACTTGCAAATTGAGATAAATGAATTTTTGAAAGCCTTTTAATTTCAGTTTACCAGAATATATATACTTTCATGTGTAAAAAATAATAATAATTCTGTTAATTATTAAGCTAGGCAATAATAATTTAATTTATAGCTTTATAAAAGAAGAACTAGTCATATTTCATTTAAAAAATATACACATTTAGAGATGTTTTGTGGCACACAAGAGTGAAGATAGAGGGTAGGTAGAGGAAATTATAAGCATAATGGAGGTGCAGATATGGGGCATCAGTGTGGCCTGTCATCCTCCCTGTGGTTTGATTCAATTCTTATAATAGTTCATTCTCTTTTACTGACAACAATTTTAATAATTTGGTCAAACAAATATCAACACATGTACTTTGATCATACATCTAACCACTTCTAACAATTTTAAGAAAAAAAATAAAAAATAAAATTGAGTCATAAGTCAGAATGTAAGTGGAAACAAGACCAAGGATAAAGAGCGGCACATTATCTCTAAAGTTTTTCCACTATTTCTCAGCTACTTTGTATACACTATATTTGAAATTTTGGAATGAAGGGCTGAGGTAGAAATGGAAGATTAAGGAAGTGGTGTTCTAGGTTAAACAAAAACGAAAGAAAGAATTAAAATCCCATAAGGTTGGTTCATCATTCTTGCTTTCTTACATATTTAATTGTTTAAATAGCAGAAAAGTAGCAATTCCTTCTAATTTGTTGGGATTTTAGGTGTGGGAGCTAAGGTAACAAGTCTTTCTTACATATACCTTTGAAGGCAATGAGGCTCCTGTTTATTCTGTCTGCCCCCACTATAAGGAGAATATTCAGGTAACAAGTCCCCTAATGGATTTTAGGTTTTTGTTCTCTGGGTCACTTTTTTTTATGATATAAAATAAATAAATTCTGTTGTGGGCTTGTGGGTGGTGGGTGTGAGTTAGGTTTCTGCGGCTTTAAGTGTTCAAAGAGGTGCTCAAAAGCAGCAGTGACAGATGCATGAAATCCTGTTATTCTGTATATAACAAAAAATGTTGTTAAAAACAAAACAACCTTTTTTTTCCCCAATAAAGGGCAGGTGTTGTACTTCATTTCCTGTTACCGTAACAATAAAAAGTAGCCTTCATTGTACTATCACTCTTATCTATTATCTATTAACGTGTGTTTTCATATTATCAAAACTTATTCTATTATGTCAAAAGCTTGATGGTTCAAGAGGTACTGAGAGGCCTCCTACAGTCAAAGGTGTTGAACAGGGTAGTAAGTATGAGAAAAATATAGAAAAACAAAGGAAAAGAAGGGCAAAGGTATTTCTCCCTTTTTTAATACTGGGTAAGTTGCAAAGATTTATAAAACAAAAGGAAAACAACCCTAACAACTTAATTAGTCTATCATTAAGCACCACATGGTAGAGGAATATCTCTAGAAGGTTCAAAATGCCTTTTAACACTCTCCCTCAAGCTAAACATAGTGGAAGAAGCTATGATAATGTTGAGAGAGGCTTTGTGAGGATATCTATTGTTTGATCATAGGTTGGAACATGTTGAACAACTAAGGCTCTCTCCAAAACTGTCATGCACAAAATAAAGATCGAGCTCAATGTGTTCCATCTAAGAGTACTATTGAATTAGATTAGTACTTAATGATATCGTGCTAAGGTTATCACACCAAATGATTGGTCTTCGAGGTTGTGGAACTCGTAATTCTTTCAACAATCCCAACAGCCACACCATTTGAATGCTAGCATTAACTAGGATTTAATACTTTACCTCACTGCTGGAATGAGAGATGGTGTGTTGTTTCTTAGATCTGCAAGTGACTAAATTTTAACCAAGAATTATGCAGTAGTCTGAGGTTGATTTCCTATCGTTAGAATCAGATGTCGAATCTACATCAGAAAAACCTTCTAGAAACAAATGTGACGGTTTGGAAAGATAAAGGCCATGATGAATAATGTTGTTAAGATATTGAAATATTTGTTTAATAGCTTGCCAATGAGAGTCCAATGGATTGTGCATAAATGGAGACACTTTATTCACACTATAGGAGATCTCTGGTCTAGTGAAAGTATCATATTTTCGATAAATCTTAGGATTTAGAATAGGTTCACCTTAATGAGTTGAGAGTCTCAAACCACTGACCGTAGGTGTTGAAAAAGCCTTTGTTGCAACCATCTTAGCTTTTTTCAAAATATCAATGAGATATTTCTCATGCAAGAGTAAGATGCCTCCATTTTCAATATGTCGAACCTTAATTCTCAAAAAATAATAGAGAATGCCAAGATCCTTGAGTGATAACTTCTGATTGATAAGGAGATCATTGTGGAAATGTAACTAAATCATTTCCAATGATAATAATATCATCCATGTAGGTCAACACATAAATGCATGAAGTAGATGTAAATTGAAGGAACAAAGATTAGTTAACTTTAGAACTCACAAAACCAAGATGCAAAAGAGAATCTCTGAGTTTATCAAACCAAGCTCTAGAGGCTTGTCTTATACCATAAAGGGCTTTGTGAAGTTTTCAAACTAGAGGAACAAAATGAGTAGATTTCTCAAAACCTAGGGGTTTCTCCATTAGAATTGTTTCTTAAAGAATACCATTAAGAAATACTTTGTTCACATCTAGTTGACAAATCTCCCAATTTTGAGAGAGCTAATGTCAAAACTACCCAAATTGTACTTAGTTTAATAACTAGATTGAACTTCTGTGAAGTCAAAACAGGTTTTTGATGATACCCCTTAGCCACCAATTATGCCTTCTAAAGAGCATTAAAACCATCTGGATGTCTCTTAAGTTTGAAAATCTACTTACAACCAACAACTTGCTTCTTTAAAGTTTAAGGAACTAAAGATCATGTGTGATTGGCTATCAAAGCATCATATTCTTCTTGCATAACAGCTTTCCATGGAGGACTTTGAAGGGCTTCCTGCACTATGGTTGGCTCAAAAGTAGATAAATCAGTTGTTAGGAACACTCTGGGTTTATAAATCCCTACTTTAGATCTAGTTTTGATTGCATGAATATTCTCTGATGAAGCTATGGTAGGTTGTTGAGTTTCCAATGGTTCTAGTTGACTTGTGATAAACTTGTTACTAGTTTTTTTAACTTGTTTACATCTTATAAGTTGTGGACGGATCAAGTTCTTTTAAAGAATAAAGAGAAGTATGACAAGACTTAGTATGAAGGGTATTAGGATGGGATGTAAGTTAAATTATGGTCAACAATGGGAGCCATGAGTTGGAATTTAGATGAATGAAGGCTATAGAAAATTCCAGAATAGTTGTGGAAGTAAAAGGAAATATATTTTCATCAAATATAACATGACAAGATATATAGATCTTACTACTTGAATCTTAACACTTGTATCCTTTGTGCTTGTGACTATATCCAACAAACGTACATGGAACTGAACGAAATTGCATTTTATGAGCATCATGTGGTCTCAAGTAAGGAAAATATTAACTTCCAAAAGCCTTTAAAGAGTAATTAAGTTTGATGTGAAAGAGTCTTTCCAAGGGAGATTGTCCATGAAGAACTAATGTTCATAACTTGTTGATAAGGTAGACAACAATTACAAAATCATCATCCCAAAGCTTCAGGGATAAGGAGGATTGAGCAAGAAAGGTCAAACCAATCTCTACAATGTGCCTATGTTTATTTTCTACAGTACCATTTTGTTTTGAAGTATGTGGATAAGATTATATATGATGACTTTATTTAATTGTAGGAATGAAGTGAGTGATCTAAATTCACCATCCCAACCAGTATAAAGAATTTTGATCTTCTTGTTTAGTAGAAGTTCAACTTAAGACTTAAAAGTGTAGAAAGGTTTCGGTGACTTTAGATTTAGATTTTAAGTAGATCCAAGTGTACCTTGAATAAACATTAATAAAGTTAATATAATATCTAAAAACATTAGTAGATGTTACTGAAGCAGGACCCCAAAGATCATATTCAATTAGATATAATAGGTCATTATAAATGGTCAAAAAATTAGAGAAAGGTAATTTGTGACTTTTACCAAGTTAACAAGCATAACACAAATGATACTTCTCATTCATTGAAAATGTCAAGTTACAATTTGATAGGATTTACTTGACAATAGATGAAGTTTGATGTCCTCATTTCTTATGCCACAAACTTAAAACAACAGATGACTTAACATTATCATCATTTTTATTGGAAGTAGAAGAGTTCGAAGGATCAAGATCACAACCTTCTATTCTACTAGCTTCAAAAGACAAGACTCAAGATTGTTAGAAATAAGAGATGAAAATGATTTGAACTAGTTGATGAAGATGAATGAGCCTTGAACATGTTAAACCGATATAGCCCTTCATGTAGCCTCCCTTTGACCATAGGTGTTCACTACAAGGAAAAAGATGTATGGTGACATTTATAACGAGTCACCATAAACATAGGGTGTCACTACTACATAGCATCACCTTCTCCACTGACACCATATAAGGTACCAATTGGTGACGTATTTGGAAGTGACACCAAAGTAGATAAATGGTGATGTATTCGGAAGTAACACCATATATTTCTAGTGATGATAGGGTGTCACATTAAATGCATCATATTTGAGTTATGATGTCACATTAAATGCATCACCTTTGAGTTATGGTGTCACATCATTATAAAATATTGTGGAAGGTATGATTGCTTTTGGTTGATTAACCCTGTAGATTTTTGTAATGCTTATGAATTAACAAGTAAGATTAACCTGTGTATATTTTGTCCATAAATATAACAATCATATTACATTTAACTCATTTTTCTGTAATGTTTATGAAATAACTCGTAATACATTGATCATCTAATAATATTTGTATATCAAACGTTCACAAAAATATATTACATCCAACATATCAAACCTACCAAAACTAAAAAAGAAGAGTGAATACATACCAAAACATGATTTAGAAATGTTAAACATCCCAAGATTCATGTATACCTCCATTTTGTAAGCATAAAACCGACTAACTATAAAATGACATAAAAGTTGCATCTAAAAATCTAAAATTCTCACTACCAATGAAAGTAATGTTTATGTCCTACAATGTATGACATAAGAGTCGCATTTAAAAACCCAAAATCTTGTTGTCTCTTTCTTTCTTTTTATTCTCCATTGCACCCTCCTAAGAGTGTATACCTGCATTTCATAGTTTAATGAGTTTTATAGATTTTATTGAAGAAAATAAATATGGATCAATGTTATCATAAATGAACAAGTCTAAGAACTATTTTTTTTCTTTTTTTCAAATAGAAACATTGTTCAAAGAGTAAGCAATACTATGCAATACCTATGGAAAAATTCATGTGGTAGCTAAGGGACTCACCATGCATGGTGATCATGATGCAACTCCTTTAATTTCATCGAATTCTACTTGAGAATATGTTTTTTTTTTGTCACAAAGCTGAAATCAAATAAGAAAATAACATTAAAATGCATAACATTTGGAAGCCTAGAACTATGTACAATTCATTAAATAAGTAATACCTTTGAAGAAATAATTGTAGGATAAAAAATTATCTCTATGATGAAACTCATAACAAAGTAGCCACATTCAAACCCTCATTCTTGTCTTGGACACTAATTGATCAATTATAAAATAACATTAGGACTCATATATATAAATGGTGCAAATGCGTAAGTTGAATGTGTAAAGAAAAAATTTGGGCGTCACCTGCACTAGTTGCCAAGATGGCTCCCTCTTAGATATTTTCTTTGCAGATATTCGAAGAGCCCTATGTAAATAAGTTCAGTGGGTACATTTTTAAAATAGGTAAATGTTATATGTTTTAATATATAGAAATAAATAAAAATGTGTTTAAGGTGAATGTATTTTTTTTTTTTAAATAATACTACAAAAAATAATGGGAAGAACTTACAAGTTTACGATATCCTTTAAGTCCTCACATGGTTTGTGATGCATAGGGTCAAGATAATGGACTATCATTTTCCTTGGCTCAATCACTACCAAGATCCAATGAAATATAAAACATTAAAAACAAAAGTAGCATCTAATTAGAAATATAAATCAATCATAAAACCTCAAATTAAAGTATAATATTCGTCACTTACTCGGGGTTGTAGGGCATGAAAACATATTCAACATCTTGGCACTCTATTAAGCGTTTTGACAACAATTGTGCTCTCTTTTCTATTTGAGGAGTACTAAAGCCCGCTCGTGATATTGTAAAAAGACTAACAAATATAAATTGTGATTCATTTTTGGCAATATGTAGTTGATCATGCATGTGCCTATTATATTATCAAAACACCAAAAGAAAATTATCATTAGTCATATCTAATCTCATTCAACATGGGCAACTCATATTAAAAAAATAAAAACAAATGAAAATAAAATGTGCACACCATAAATAGAAGGATATGCAGTTTGATGACACCTCTAAAGATGAAATAATGTATTTACAATCCTTTTTAGATATACATGTTTGAAATTTGACACCAAATAGTGAAATGGGGAGCTGTATTGGGTATGTCTTCTCATTACTAAGACAACCATCCACAAATTTCTGAAAATTTTTAATGGTTAAATGATTCTAAGGCTTAGATTTTCGAATAATTGGTGTCTTCACTATCTTCTTCTTTCCTTTATCCAGCACCTATGAAAAATGAAGGAATGTTAGTAATATATACTCCTAAACAATAAAATACCAAGTTACAATCAAATTTACTACATGCATGACAAGGTTTGTTGGTCAATCAATCTCAAAGCCAATAGCATCCCCAATATTGATAATCTCATATGGATTTGGAAATGGGAGTCTAGCATCTGGCTTGTGTGCAACATTTATTACAACCAACCTATTTGATCCTTTTTCTTCTATTAGTGTACCAATTGCAACAACATTTCCTTTTCTTTCCACTGCTAATTTACATTTAATTACCTTCAATACAACAAATAATATCATTTACATAGGCTATATATTACTTATATTAATCTTGTATTATTAGTAAGTAAATACATACCTTGCGTTTTAGTGGCGGTTCTGGTGGTTGGGGCTCTTCCATCATTTTAACATTGGTTTTTCTGCTACAACTGGTTGTAAAACAAGTTGTTGTCTCATGTTATTACTACCCATATTAGAATGGGGTGTGGGGGGAGACATAGTTTGTCTTGTTGTAGCATCTTGTATTTCTTTTTGCACCATTTTCCATATTTATTCTTTGATTTTTTTTCATGTCATTAGATAGTTGATGAAAGTATGAGCTGGGCTTAACCAAATGGTCTTGATCTACCACACGTCTTGGATGATCAGGCTTACCCAACGCTTGGCATAATATGTCATTTAGACCAGGTGGAGGTAGTCCAATTTCCTTAGCCTTTTCTAGTAATCCATCCTACAACAAAATATATATTAGTAATAATTTGATGAAGATGATTTACATATCAATCAAAGACTACCAATTCAAGGTACCTAGAAAATGAATTGTTTTAATATAAAGGATAATAGACAAATTGATGTATACTATTTCAAAATTAAATTTCAAATTAGGCTACTATATTTGCACTAGTATAACATGACTACTCATAAAAATGATAGCATTAAGCCTCTTCTTGCCTATTAACACCTAACGATATCATCATAAATCATAATCACATAGACATACTAACATTATAGGCTTTAAAATGCATAAATATGCTAACTTACTATCATGTTAATCACTGGCTCTGTAATCTTATTAAACTTTCCTTTCTTCTCACGTGCTATTCTTCCATAAAACACTTCCATCAACCCTGCCAATAGCCTGTGGACCCGCATTTTTCACATGCGCCCCCACTCGATCGGCGAGACTCGCTTTTTTATTTGTGAAAAATTAATTTTAGAAAAGTTGGAGTCGCCACCTATTTTATTTTTATTTTAAAGGGAAAATAAAACAAGAAAGAAAAACCCTAAAAAGTGACTCCATAGTTTTGGAAAAAGCATGTCTTTGAGAAACCCGAGTCTAGGTCCGGGGATCAGGTTACTTATTGGGAAGGTACCTCTAGGAGGTAGCACCCCTCTAAGCCCTCTAAAGGTCTCTACTGACAAAGTTAAGGGAAGTGTGACCATTAATCAGTTAATTATGGATACCTAAGTAGGCTAGGTGATTTTAAAGAGTGGCATGCCAAACACAATCAAATTGCAATAAAAGAGAGTTAGGGTGCGTACCTGAATCGCTCTTCAAGCGCTATCATAAAACATAAAAGTTAGTGTAGAAATGTAGCACACAACATTTGTTTTATTCAAGCAAATCAAGCATATATCAAAACATCCAAGAATCGCATCATGTATGGGTATAGTCATCAGTAACATATGTGTCAATAGAATTCTCAAAAATAGGTGTGAAGGAGCGTACCTGGATAGCAAGCTAAAATGCCTCTATGGGAAACAAGATTGCTTAATGATAGGTGCATAATAATCTCACGTATCTCAAAGAGAAAGCACAATTAATCAAATATCAAACAAAAATATTTGAGGAAATATCATGAATGTCGGGCCCCCCTCCAAAGCCCTAATTAATTTTGCATGAGTTGATTCTATAAATTCCATTATTTGGAATCATGAATTTTGTTCATGCTTGAGAAAATCGAGAAAAATCGAGAAAAATCAAGAAAATCGGTTAAAAATCGAATAAAATAGTGAAAACGCGTGCCGGAAGGAAAATGACAGCAAAAGGTTATTGAAATCTGGATTTTATTGCCTAGAGAAGGTCTAAGGAACTTTAAAGAAAACCAAAGTTATTTTGATGGAAAAAAGGTTTTGAAATCCATATTTAAGATGTATAAGATCACAAAATAAAAGAAAAGAAACATTAGGAGGGTAGGATGTGTGGCAAAGTGGCCATGCTAGAGTGAGGTTGGGAGGTGCACTTGAGACTGCATTGCTGAAGCAGATTCGTGAGAAGTCCTCTGCAAATCACTGGTGTTATTCTCTCTGGATTTTCTCCTTCTTCCCTCTTGTGTCTTCTTTCTTTGTCCCATATTGGTCTATGAGCTGTGCTTGATATTCTAGGGCCCCCTCCATACCCTGGGCTCTTCCATATGATGAGTCCGAGTCATCTTCAGATTGGATAACCTAGATCTTCATCATATATCCTAAGCCCATTGGTTTGCTAGTTGGTTGAGTTTCCTTGAATCCCAAATACTTCAATATTCCTCCCTGAGTGCAATTTCCTTGTCATTTGCAATTGCACCAGCATTTTCTAAAGCAAAGCCCATAGGCGACTGATCTTTTCCCAGAACACAGTAAGCATTATCCCATGACTAGACTGAACTAGTTCCTTTCATTGTTTTGGAGTAGCCGAATCCATTGAGAACAATCAAGTCCCCACCTTGAAATGATGGTCAGCACTTAGCAGCATAGGAATAAACGTTGAGAGGTTTTTCAATATTCCACAAAATTCTCTTCTTGCATTTTATTAGTTTCCTGTGATTCAAGCTGGACATCGACAACATACTCAAAGTGAATATCCGGATTTTCTAGGTATGACAGTCCTTGTTCTTCTATTTGGATCTCATTATGAAGATCACCTCCAACAAAGTTTGTTCTTGTTTTGAGGCAACAGTATCAGCAGCTTCATCGTTCCCTCTATCGGACTTACCGACCTGTTTGATATCAAATACACCCTACTCTCTTTCCAAGCTGTCTGTTTTCATAATGGATTTATGAACCTTTGCCCTCTGGAAAATCATTGGCGTCAATTGTCTTTCCATTTAAAGCTATGACAGTGCAATGAACTTCCACTCCAGAAGGTTTAATTTGAACAATGGTTTTTGCTGCACCTAGAACTGTAGCTGAACCCCCATATCAAACTTCATGAGTTCAACATGATAACGAGTCCAATCCATTAAATCTGACTCTCCAATAAATTTTTGAACTATCATCTTCATCCTTGTAAAAATTGTTTCCAGCATCTGAGCCATCTGTGTTGTCACCTTCATGCTCAGAACCATCATCATCATCTTCTGGACTCCTGTGATCGTTGGGAAGGTGATTGAAAGTGATGAGCAGGTTCCAGGCTCCGTTTGGAAATTAAATACACTATATCAGTTTCAATCTGATTGTAGAGTTGATCAGCTACAGCAGTGAAACATACTTCCCTAATTTCTCCACCATCAACTCACCAACAGCTACATCAAGTGTTAAAACATCACTGCTGCCTGTTCCCAACACTAATAACGAACATTGAAGCTTCCCTTTTCTTTGTCTTGCTGTCCAGAAACAACCATTTTTAAACAAGTATAATCGACTGAAAGGTGCCCTCTTTCAGGTTTGTTGTATAAATTAGTTGCGTCTGTTGATATGATGTCTGCAAATTCAATCTGAATCTGACCATTCAAAATACCCCAAATCTTAATTTGTGCATCTCCATAACTGATGCCAAAAGAGGAGCCAAAGGTTGTTAACAAATCTTGAGAAGCAGAGGGTTGATTTCACTGAAAGTGATCTACGGTCCCATAAAAATTTCTGGTTCTGGTATTTCAAATAATGAATTCCTCTCTGAAGAACTGGACTGTGCATGCTGCACTTCGATCCCTTGATTGATCCATCTTACGAAGAAGTTCAAGCACATTCTGACTTGATTGAGCAGTCTTGTTTTAGATATAGATATCAACTGATCTGGGAAAAATCCTCTTTTCATTTCACTAGAATCTTTAAGAATATGACTAGGAAAATTTAGATGATCCAGAAAATCCTTGTTCATGAATTTTTAATCTCAGGGAAACCTGCGAGGACATGGCCTATATGAAATTTCCGTCTTTCTTGGAATACTCAATAGAGAGATGCTAAAAAAATGAACCCAAACCAGAGAAAACACCACCACCATTATTATTGAGAACGAGGAAGCCTTGGAGACTTGTAGAATTGTTGGCCGGTTTTACGTAGTACTAATGCCGGATGATGATGAGTAAAGCCTTTTGCAAACCGGGATATGGTGTAGAGCAATAGGCATTACTTCAGAAAAACAGGAAAAATTAAGTCACGACAGTAGTTCGAATAGAACTTCAATCCCTGATTTTTCCACAAATAGTCGACAAATTTCAGAATTTTCCAAAGTTCTATTAACCAGTGTGGTCACATGAAAGATGGAGAGTTGAACGAGCTGCTTATTATTGATGTCTACTACAACTGAACCCATCAAAGCAACTACAGCAAAGGCCATCCTTTTCTTTGTCTTCAAGATCCATTTCCATTGCAGTAGCCTCATTAAGTCTTCTTGGTGACTCTAAATTATCATCCCATTGTTCCCAAGGAATGTCTCCAGCCTATCCCTAAACTGCAATAACTGTAATCTTACCTTGCGGAAATCCCAAATTTGGCCATTCCCATGATCATCTCATTCAGAAAAACCTATACCGACCAGTTAGATGGAGCCCATAGGCAAATAGAGCCTTCACAGCATCTTCCATTGG
Organism: Vitis vinifera; assembly: GCF_030704535.1. Lineage (NCBI taxonomy): Eukaryota > Viridiplantae > Streptophyta > Magnoliopsida > Vitales > Vitaceae > Vitis > Vitis vinifera. Next base: position 14,734,728 of record NC_081813.1, read on the forward strand.
TCCAATTTTATTAACACATTCAGACAATACAGGATCCTGAATGAGTGAAGACTTAGCACCTCTGGAAGCTTCAGCACCATTTCTCTTAGTAAATCAACCCATTCATTCTGAACAGAAATTTCCTTGCCCATTGCATCTGCCATATTCACAGCATTTCGTCTTTGATCATGGAGAAGAGGAATTAAATTTACACAGAGACAGTAATTTGGGTTACCACTTAATTCAGTATCAGAATTGCTGGGTCAGAATATTATTCGTCTGTGAGCAATTAACAACTGTAAATCTGTGCAGATAGTAATTCCTGTATCTTCCTCTGAAGAGTTTAGGGATTCCTCTTCCTTAGGTCCAATTTGCAAACCTAAGAGCGATCATCTTCTTTGAACTAATCAAGAACGATGGCAAGAAACAGAACAATACCATACGGTTTGTATACTTAATTATCAATTGTACATAAGCATCAAGCTGTTTGTTCCCTCTGGAGATTGGATAAAGGCCTTTTCTAGATGCTACTCCTTCAATTCATCCATCTTTATTTGTAAGCTGTAGCATAAACATCAAGAATTCCAGAATTTTCAATACAGTGACAGGCTAAGAAAAGCACCCATATATGCACGATCTGCAATCACAATGCATCTAAATTGGATGACCCGCGGCTCTCATCTAACTTTTCCTCATCTTCCTCGTCATCACGCAAGAGACGCTTTTCAAGGGAATTCATCAGCCTGCTAAGGCACAGACCTTGAAAACTAAAAATAGACTTAGCATATATAAAGGAGTAGTTTCCAGAATTGTCTCCATGACCTGCGCATCTTTCACCTGCTCAGTAATAAAGTCAGAAATCACTTCTGCCAGAAAAAATCTAACACTGCAGTAACGGCAATAGAACAAGGACCACCACCAAAGCCAAAATCATCCATTTCAACTACGGCAGTCCCATTAAATCTTCCTGCTGATCCCTACCATACGTTGCTCTCAAATCAGCCGTGCCCATATTCGTTTGCCAATACAATCTCATCCCAGTGCAGGTCCCGAGATAATAACCTATGATTTTCTCACAAACTTCCAGAATCTCTACTGGAGGGTTATACATATCATTTGATTGAATTGGCCAAGGCCCTGCTGTGAGAATCGAGACAGCAAGTGTGGGGTCGTCCTTTTGTTTTTTAGCGAATGTGCTTGCACAGAAACCCTGCATTTTCTTTCCATCTCATCTTTCCAAATTCGAATTCCACGCTCCAGCAGTTTTCAGAAGATTCCTCACAAGCAAATGTGGGAAAGAGAGAATGGCATTCGAAAACAGAGCATAAAAAAATGAAAAAAACAGAACGAGACGATAAAAAGGGAGCCACGTTTCATGTTTCAATCCATTGGCTTAGGATAGGGGAATGATTCAAAACAGATCAGATTCAAGAACAGACCCAAATGCATATTGTTCTCAAATGAAATCAATGACATTGAAAAGAACAAAAGCCTAAAAATGAATAAGAAATCAGAGCAAATAAACAAACAACCCACCAATCTCAATAGAACCAATTGTGGCCCTTTCCGTCTGCTAGAACCTCGGCTGCAATCTCTCTTTTTTCCCGCTCTTGTGCACCTCTCCACCTTTTCTCAGAATCACCTCAGTTGATCCTCTCCTGCGTTCCCAAAGAATACTCCTTTCTCCCTCTCCTCTCTGCAATGCGTCCTCTCACCAAACAAAGAATCTCCTCCCACAATCAAAAGAGCTCCTCTCTTTTTCTCTTTCTTTTCTCACATATATATATCACCCCTCAAGACCTAAATTTGTTTCCAAAAAGGAGAACTCTCCTATTTCCTTTCTTCTTTTCTTCTTTTTTTTTAAATCTTCCAATCAAAAAGCAATCTTCCCAACTTCAAATTCCCCTCCAAAACCTTCCAAGAAGAGTCCCACCTTCCTTAAACTCCAATGGTAAGTTTCCTTGCAAAAACATGAAATTTTAGAAGTTAAATAATTGCATGAATATATAAATAAGTAAATAAATTAGAAAATGGTAGAAATAATAAATAAATAAATAAGTTAAGGAAAATAATATAAAGAGGAAAATAAAATAAAATAAAATAAAATAAAAATAAACAAATTAACAAAAAAATGGGCCCTACAAGCCATGCAAACACGCAAGTCATATAAGTCACGCTGAAAATGTCCAAATGAGCCAAGTGTGTCTAAATGGCCTATGATGAGACTAAGTGGGCCTAGGGTGGTGCCTAATGGGCCAAGTGTATCTAAAAGCTATCCTAAAAAAAAAAACAAGAAAAGCCTAAGTCTAAGTTAGGGCTGCCAAGGGTCACAATAAAGGATCAAATAATCCCTCGACCAAAATCTTCGAGGTGACTCAGAAAAAGGTAAGTGGTATGAGTAGCCATGGGCCACCAAGGAACTATTTTGAAGCACTGAAAACGAACTTAAAGACATGTGCTAAAGGGACAAAATTGAGGGTCTACAAATATGCCCCTCTTCGGTATAGATCACGAGTGTAGAGAATGTGAGTAGAAATACGAGTAATGAGCAAAATGAAGTGAACTATACCGAAGAATTAAAGAAGGACTAGAGATTTTGTCCTAGCACATGAAGAGGTAAGATCAAAAGATGGGGTCTCAATGACATGGATGGGACAACTCTATGTGGGGGAAAATGACAATAAAGAGAGAAGGCATGTGACGAGTAGCACAAAGATGGAAAGAGGTGAAAAGGATGATTCAAAGTCATGGATGATATGAATGACTCTGGATCATGGACAAGGTGAACGACTCTGGATCTAAAATAGGATAAAAGACTCTGGGTCATGATGGAAAAGGACTCTAGGTCGAGAGCCCTAGGCTCTAAATGGAAAAGAATGACTCTGGGTCCAAATGGAAAATGACTCTGGGTCGAGAGCCCTAGGCTCTAAATGGAAAAAGAAATGACTCTGGGCCGTAATGGAAAATGACTCTGGGTCGAGAGCTCCAGGATCTAAAATAGGAAAGAATGACTCTGGGTCGAAATGGAAAGTGACTCTGGGTCGAGAGCTCCCAGCTCTAAAATAGGAAAGAATGACTCTGGGTCGAAGTGGAAAGTGACTCTGGGTCGAGAGCTCCAAGCTCTAAAATAGGAAATAATGACTCTGGGTCGAAATGGAAAGTGACTCTAGGTCGAGATCTCCGGGCTCTAAATGGAAAAGAATGACTCTGGGTCCAAATGGAAAATGACTCTGGGTCGAGAGCTCCGGGCTCTAAAATAGGAAAGAATGACTCTGGGTCGAAATGGAAAGTGACTCTGGGTCGAGAGCTCCAAGCTCTAAAATAGGAAATAATGACTCTGGGTCGAAATGGAAAGTGACTCTGGGTCGAGAGCTCCGGGCTCTAAAATAGGAAAGAATGACTCTGGGTCGAAATGGAAAGTGACTCTGGGTCGAGAGCTCCAAGCTCTAAAATAGGAAATAATGACTCTGGGTCGAAATGGAAAGTGACTCTGGGTCGAGAGCTCCGGGCTCTAAATGGAAAGGAATGACTCTGGGTCCAAATGGAAAATGACTCTGGGTCGAGAGCTCCAAGCTCTAAAATAGGAAATAATGACTCTGGGTCGAAATGGAAAGTAACTCTAGGTCGAGATCTCCGGGCTCTAAATGGAAAGGAATGACTCTGGGTCCAAATGGAAAATGACTCTGGGTCGAGAGCTCCGGGCTCTAAAATAGGAAAGAATGACTCTGGGTCGAAATGGAAAGTGACTCTGGGTCGAGAGCTCCAAGCTCTAAAATAGGAAATAATGACTCTGGGTCGAAATGGAAAGTGACTCTGGGTCGAGAGCTCCGGGCTCTAAAATAGGAAAGAATGACTCTGGGTCGAGAGCTCCAAGCTCTAAAATAGGAAATAATGACTCTGGGTCGAAATGGAAAGTGACTCTGGGTCGAGAGCTCCGGGCTCTAAATGGAAAGGAATGACTCTGGGTCAAAATGGAAAATGACTCTGGGTCGAGAGCTCCGAGCTCTAAATAGATAGCCGATCAGGATACTTTCCGACTCAAGGTGTCGGGTCGAGGCCACTCACAAGTGGCTAGAATGATGAAAACGAAACATCTCAGGGATGTGAATGATGCAAATGACTCCGGGTCGTGAGCTCAGGGCTCGGGGTGCTATGAATGACTCTGGGTCAAGATGGAAAATGACTCTGGGTCGATGAATAGCTCAGGGCTATGAGCTCCGGGCTCTATGACTGATCGGCTAGAAGGAGAATGCGATACGCAAACTCCAGGTCAAACCACTCATGGGCGACCAAATGATGAAAGCTCAACTAAGAGCTGGAAAGACTCCGGGTCTATAGGATATGATAGCTCAGGGTTAGCGGGCTCAGGGCCTAAAGGAGAAAGGATAGCTCAGGGCTATAAGACTCAGGGTCTAGAAGGAATGGATAGCTCACGGCTACGAGGCTCAGGGCCTAAAAAAATGATAGTTCAGGGCTAGCGGGCTCAGGGCCTAAGGAAAAAAGGATAGCTCAGGGCTATAAGACTCGGGGTTTATAGGAAATGATAGCTCAGGGCTAGCAGGCTCAGGGCCTAAGGGAAAAAGGATAGGCTATAAGACTCAGGGTCTAGAAGGAATGGATAGCTCATGGCTACGAGGCTCAGGGCCTAAAAAAAGGATAGCTCAGGGCTAGCGGGCTCAGGGCCTAGAAAGGAATAATAGAGAAGACCAACTCGAAAGTGGACATGAAATAAATTGGCTCAAAGCCATATACTCAAAAGGTCAAGGGTCGGACTACTGAAACCAAGAAGGGAAATATGCCCCAGTATCCAGGGTGCTCACACTGCTGAAACAACCAGTAAACCAATCATCTACTAGAAGCAATGGGTCAAGAACCAATACATCATGACAAACCTCTGAAAAGTCAAAACTGAAAGAGGCCTCTGTGTCTGAAAAAAAAACTGCTCTGTCGACGAATCTCAAAAGGTGAATCTCAAAGCGTGTATATCGTGGCTCATCTAAAAGCAAATCTCAAAGTGCATAAAATGCTGCTCATCTGGATAATCCAATCTGCAAGGTAACAATGATGAAAACAAATCTGTCTCATGAACATCTGGCTAAAGGATCCACCCACGCTCCTCGGGTGAAACCTGATGCGATCCATATCTATCTCAACAAATCCATGTAGGGAGGCCCTGATACAGTCGATCGTCGGAAGCTCTGGGCTAGTACTCAATCTAAAACCAAGCTGGTTACTGTCTCAATCTCAAGGATACTCAAAGAAAATGGGGGAAATATGCCCCAGTATAAGATCCGATATCAAAGTCATGAGGTAAACAACCGACACCAATCATCCATCCTCATATCACTACCCAAAAAAATCTCGTAATGGAGAGGGGAATATGCCCCAGTATGGATATCGGATGTCGAAGTCGTGAGGCAAACAAACTAACAATGATCATCCATCCTCGTACCACTGTCCAAACACAATCTCATCAAGGAGAGGGGAATATGCCCTAGTGTGGATAATCTAATGTCGAAGTCGTGAGGTAAACAAACTAACAATGATCATCCATCCTCGTACCGTATACAATAACAGATAAGAATCTCGGAGGAAGGGGGGAATATGCCCTAGTGTGAATATATGATGCACAACCAAAGGATGAATCCAACATCATCAATCAACTATCCTCAGCTCAACAATAATCCGCTAAGAAGTCAGAATGATGTATCAACCAATGCCTCAAGGGAGACACTCTAAATCTAATCTCAAATGAATAGCCAGAATGATGAGGAATGTGGTAATCTCAAAAGTAGAAACATGTCTCTGATGAATCCCTGACTGAATCTGATAGGAATCTGGTAACCTCAAAATGGGAAAATATGCCTCAGTATGCCTGGTCTATACACAGCACTGAAAACTGCCTCCAACTCAGTAATAATCCACTAGTCTATCTCAGAAGTACTCCGGGAATGGAACCACTAGGGGCTCAACGATGCTCCACTAGAACTGATATAGTCTCAACATACCTCACTAGGGAAAGTGCTCCACTAGGGGCTTATCTCAGCCAAATGAAAGGGGAATATGCCCCAGTATGGATATCTAATGCACAACCAAAGGATGAATCCAATATCCTCAATGAACTGTCTCCAAACCCAAAAATCCATCAAACATCAATATGCCAAGCAAGAGAGAAACCAAATGCTTCCAAAAGTATCTTCCATAAAAGAGAACATAGTAACGACCAAACTTCAACCAATCTACCAAAGTCTGTCCAAGTGAAGACTGTTAAAGATAATGTCTGATCTCATGGCCTCAGGGTGGTCTTAAGACACGGGACGTAACGTAGGCCAAGGTGGTAGGGTGAAAGAAATGAAGGGAAACTAGGCTCAAATACCCAATGATCAAACCCGTACCCTTGTGTACAAGATGTGATGCATAGAAAAATCTCATAAGTCATGGACTTAGAAGTAACCAAAGGGAATGCCGATAACGAAATGAGAGAAAGGATGAATGGTCAAACCATCAATGAAATATGTGAATGATGTGAAGAAGGTATCAAATCAGTAATGGGTATCAATATGTAGGGAATGAATAAAAGGTGGAACAAAGATCTGGAAAGCGGTAATGGGATACAAAAGAAAGCAATGAGAAAGTGGAATGAGTGATGATCAACCCATGTTAGTACAATAAAGGAAAGTCATATCACCAATGATGGAATGGTGGGTAAGACAATGATCCGGAGACCCTAGTAAAAAGATCACTCATCTCTCATACCTAATATATATCAATCATGATCCAAGCAGCATAGGATCTCATAGAACTCTCACATGAACCCTCGACACTCCAAATGCGTAACAAGAGTGGCTCAAGGAGTGAAAAACTCATATAAACATCTCACAAGAACCCACAATGTCAAATATACCCAGTAAACAAACCTCAAAAGGTGATATAAGTACCCAATGGAGCAAGATATCATACACAAACATGTCATTGCGCTTTTTCTTTCTTTTTTTTATTTTTTTATTTTTTTTGGTTTTTTTTTGTTTTTTTTTTTTTTGTTTTTTTTTTTGTTTTTTTTTTTTTGTTTTTTTATTTATTTATTTTTTTTTATTATTATTATTTTTTTTTTTTGCGCATGCTCTGATCATCAATAAATCAAACTCCAATGGAAAAATATAAGGAATGAACAAACTCTCTCTGACCACTGATGAATACATGAACCCCAACCCATGAGACAACCTCTCAAACTAAGATCTCCGAATCAATGTCAAATGATGGAACGAATAGAGTGATATGACTGCCCTCTTTGCACTAAGATGTGAAGAATCATCAACCCAAGGAAGAGAATAGATAAGATGAAGCGAATAATGATAAAGACAAGAAAGAGAATGAATATGTGGTGATAATAAAATAGAACAAATAGGGTGATAAGAGGATGGTAACAAAATGAGAAGATAGATTTATAAGTCTAAAGCTCATGAGACTTTCCTAGCAAAGCATGCATATACATCAAAGGGCCCCAACCCGGGTGTAGAAATGGTAATCAAAGCTATAAGAAAGAAATAAAGCTATAATATACCCCGTGAGGCTCAATGGGCTAGCAATGGTTTAATATTTCAATAAAGGTGATAAGGTGTAAGGCTAACCGAGATGATGGCCACCCATCCTGTGACCACGGTCTCAAACATAATACTTTTTTAGTTGATCCACGTTGGTAGGCTCTGAAAATTGGTTTCCATCTAAGTCTGTCAACCATGCAGCCCCTTTTGGAGTCAACTCTCGGATAACATAAGGCCCACTCCAACTATCATCCAACATGTCCATCTCAGGCCCATCATGAAGAAAACCATGTCAATTAAATCTCCCATCTAAGAAAAACTAATGTCCTCTATAAGAACTCTCATCTGATAAACTTTGACTCATAATCCACTAAACTCATCATATGTACGAAGTCACCCTCAACAATGTCACTGGCTAACTGGGTGGTGGGGGTGGGTGGTAATGAATCATACGACATCTCATCCAGAACTGGATACTATCTATCTCACTGTCCATCAATCCTCTGGCTCAAACCTGCTAATGTCTCTTGAATAGAGTCATGGTGACTGTAAGTCGATCAACTGTATCATACTGAGGATCTATACCTGACTTCTTTGAAACCTTGACCAATCTATCTCCAACTCTGATATAAAAAGTCGAACCCAAACTGAAGCGAGTAACATTCCTATAAGGTACAAAGACGCGGAAAGAGAAATGACATGAAGGAAGCTCAGAAGAGGTGGAAACACACTAATCACAATGCAGAAAAGTGGCCCAACTGAGACTCAAACATGTACCAATCTCTGAGCACACCAAAAGGAGACCATGAAGAGGATAACTGAACCCAATTGTGACCAAGGTAGCTCTAAAGGTCCACAGATGCACCCACGTGTAGGAATGAAATCTTAATTGGGTCTAGGCTAACCTACAAGGTTGAGGTGGCTCTATGAGATAAGATGGGTGGGTTAAAGGATCCCTAGAAGAAGCGATCGTACCCTCCGGCGGTACGCAACCCTCTGCATGCCTCCAAGGAGACGGGGTGCTTCCATGCATGGTGGTCATCACCTCCACACATGCACTTCCTCGCGTTCCCAAGGGGTTTCTTAATGGTGAAGGCTCTCTCATCTCTCAACACTCAAGGATAATCTAAAGTGCACAATGAAGGATGTGGGTGCATCCGAAAAACCTAAGATCTAAAGTGAGATAGTGAATGAAGACAAGCAATCATACGAACATGCAAGAGAGTGAATCATGCAACAAGCAGCCATGCGAAGCAGATAAATATCAAACAATCAAAGTCCTATCTAGCATATATGAGAGTGAATCATGCTAAAGTGAACAAACAGTTAAGTGATCACATCAAACAGTCATGCGAATCAAATAAATATCAAACAAACAAAGTCCTATCTAACATATGTGAGAGTGAATCATGCTAAGTGAGCAAAACAATCAAGTGATCATCCAAGGCAATCAAACATGTTAAGATAGCAAACCAAACAAGCAAGCAAATCAAATCACCTTGCCTAAAAAAAAGAGGTACCCACTAATCGACCAATTAAACGCCACATTTTCCTCAACTAGTGTTCAAGCTTGATCCTCAAGAATCCCCAGTGGAGTCGCCAATTTGTGGACCCGCATTTTTCACATGCGCTCTCACTCGATCGGCGAGACTCGCTTTTTTATTTGTGAAAAATTAATTTTAGAAAAGTTGGAGTCGCCACCTATTTTATTTTTATTTTAAAGGGAAAATAAAATAAGAAAGAAAAACCCTAAAAAGTGACTCCATAGTTTTGGAAAAAGCATGTCTTTGAGAAACCCGAGTCTAGGTCCGGGGATCAGGTTACTTATTGGGAAGGTACCTCTAGGAGGTAGCACCCCTCTAAGCCCTCTAAAGGTCTCTACTGACAAAGTTAAGGGAAGTGTGACCATTAATCAGTTAATTATGGATACCTAAGTAGGCTAGGTGATTTTAAAGAGTGGCATGCCAAACACAATCAAATTGCAATAAAAGAGAGTTAGGGTGCGTACCTGAATCGCTCTTCAAGCGCTATCATAAAACATAAAAGTTAGTGTAGAAATGTAGCACACAACATTTGTTTTATTCAAGCAAATCAAGCATATATCAAAACATCCAAGAATCGCATCATGTATGGGTATAGTCATCAGTAACATATGTGTCAATAGAATTCTCAAAAATAGGTGTGAAGGAGCGTACCTGGATAGCAAGCTAAAATGCCTCTATGGGAAACAAGATTGCTTAATGATAGGTGCATAATAATCTCACGTATCTCAAAGAGAAAGCACAATTAATCAAATATCAAACAAAAATATTTGAGGAAATATCATGAATGTCGGGCCCCCCTCCAAAGCCCTAATTAATTTTGCATGAGTTGATTCTATAAATTCCATTATTTGGAATCATGAATTTTGTTCATGCTTGAGAAAATCGAGAAAAATCGAGAAAAATCAAGAAAATCTGTTAAAAATCGAATAAAATAGTGAAAACGCGTGCCGGAAGGAAAATGACAGCAAAAGGTTATTGAAATCTGGATTTTATTGCCTAGAGAAGGTCTAAGGAACTTTAAAGAAAACCAAAGTTATTTTGATGGAAAAAAGGTTTTGAAATCCATATTTAAGATGTATAAGATCACAAAATAAAAGAAAAGAAACATTAGGAGGGTAGGATGTGTGGCAAAGTGGCCATGCTAGAGTGAGGTTGGGAGGTGCACTTGAGACTGCATTGCTGAAGCAGATTCGTGAGAAGTCCTCTGCAAATCACTGGTGTTATTCTCTCTGGATTTTCTCCTTCTTCCCTCTTGTGTCTTCTTTCTTTGTCCCATATTGGTCTATGAGCTGTGCTTGATATTCTAGGGCCCCCTCCATACCCTGGGCTCTTCCATATGATGAGTCCGAGTCATCTTCAGATTGGATAACCTAGATCTTCATCATATATCCTAAGCCCATTGGTTTGCTAGTTGGTTGAGTTTCCTTGAATCCCAAATACTTCAATATTCCTCCCTGAGTGCAATTTCCTTGTCATTTGCAATTGCACCAGCATTTTCTAAAGCAAAGCCCATAGGCGACTGATCTTTTCCCAGAACACAGTAAGCATTATCCCATGACTAGACTGAACTAGTTCCTTTCATTGTTTTGGAGTAGCCGAATCCATTGAGAACAATCAAGTCCCCACCTTGAAATGATGGTCAGCACTTAGCAGCATAGGAATAAACGTTGAGAGGTTTTTCAATATTCCACAAAATTCTCTTCTTGCATTTTATTAGTTTCCTGTGATTCAAGCTGGACATCGACAACATACTCAAAGTGAATATCCGGATTTTCTAGGTATGACAGTCCTTGTTCTTCTATTTGGATCTCATTATGAAGATCACCTCCAACAAAGTTTGTTCTTGTTTTGAGGCAACAGTATCAGCAGCTTCATCGTTCCCTCTATCGGACTTACCGACCTGTTTGATATCAAATACACCCTACTCTCTTTCCAAGCTGTCTGTTTTCATAATGGATTTATGAACCTTTGCCCTCTGGAAAATCATTGGCGTCAATTGTCTTTCCATTTAAAGCTATGACAGTGCAATGAACTTCCACTCCAGAAGGTTTAATTTGAACAATGGTTTTTGCTGCACCTAGAACTGTAGCTGAACCCCCATATCAAACTTCATGAGTTCAACATGATAACGAGTCCAATCCATTAAATCTGACTCTCCAATAAATTTTTGAACTATCATCTTCATCCTTGTAAAAATTGTTTCCAGCATCTGAGCCATCTGTGTTGTCACCTTCATGCTCAGAACCATCATCATCATCTTCTGGACTCCTGTGATCGTTGGGAAGGTGATTGAAAGTGATGAGCAGGTTCCAGGCTCCGTTTGGAAATTAAATACACTATATCAGTTTCAATCTGATTGTAGAGTTGATCAGCTACAGCAGTGAAACATACTTCCCTAATTTCTCCACCATCAACTCACCAACAGCTACATCAAGTGTTAAAACATCACTGCTGCCTGTTCCCAACACTAATAACGAACATTGAAGCTTCCCTTTTCTTTGTCTTGCTGTCCAGAAACAACCATTTTTAAACAAGTATAATCGACTGAAAGGTGCCCTCTTTCAGGTTTGTTGTATAAATTAGTTGCGTCTGTTGATATGATGTCTGCAAATTCAATCTGAATCTGACCATTCAAAATACCCCAAATCTTAATTTGTGCATCTCCATAACTGATGCCAAAAGAGGAGCCAAAGGTTGTTAACAAATCTTGAGAAGCAGAGGGTTGATTTCACTGAAAGTGATCTACGGTCCCATAAAAATTTCTGGTTCTGGTATTTCAAATAATGAATTCCTCTCTGAAGAACTGGACTGTGCATGCTGCACTTCGATCCCTTGATTGATCCATCTTACGAAGAAGTTCAAGCACATTCTGACTTGATTGAGCAGTCTTGTTTTAGATATAGATATCAACTGATCTGGGAAAAATCCTCTTTTCATTTCACTAGAATCTTTAAGAATATGACTAGGAAAATTTAGATGATCCAGAAAATCCTTGTTCATGAATTTTTAATCTCAGGGAAACCTGCGAGGACATGGCCTATATGAAATTTCCGTCTTTCTTGGAATACTCAATAGAGAGATGCTAAAAAAATGAACCCAAACCAGAGAAAACACCACCACCATTATTATTGAGAACGAGGAAGCCTTGGAGACTTGTAGAATTGTTGGCCGGTTTTACGTAGTACTAATGCCGGATGATGATGAGTAAAGCCTTTTGCAAACCGGGATATGGTGTAGAGCAATAGGCATTACTTCAGAAAAACAGGAAAAATTAAGTCACGACAGTAGTTCGAATAGAACTTCAATCCCTGATTTTTCCACAAATAGTCGACAAATTTCAGAATTTTCCAAAGTTCTATTAACCAGTGTGGTCACATGAAAGATGGAGAGTTGAACGAGCTGCTTATTATTGATGTCTACTACAACTGAACCCATCAAAGCAACTACAGCAAAGGCCATCCTTTTCTTTGTCTTCAAGATCCATTTCCATTGCAGTAGCCTCATTAAGTCTTCTTGGTGACTCTAAATTATCATCCCATTGTTCCCAAGGAATGTCTCCAGCCTATCCCTAAACTGCAATAACTGTAATCTTACCTTGCGGAAATCCCAAATTTGGCCATTCCCATGATCATCTCATTCAGAAAAACCTATACCGACCAGTTAGATGGAGCCCATAGGCAAATAGAGCCTTCACAGCATCTTCCATTGGTCCAATTTTATTAACACATTCAGACAATACAGGATCCTGAATGAGTGAAGACTTAGCACCTCTGGAAGCTTCAGCACCATTTCTCTTAGTAAATCAACCCATTCATTCTGAACAGAAATTTCCTTGCCCATTGCATCTGCCATATTCACAGCATTTCGTCTTTGATCATGGAGAAGAGGAATTAAATTTACACAGAGACAGTAATTTGGGTTACCACTTAATTCAGTATCAGAATTGCTGGGTCAGAATATTATTCGTCTGTGAGCAATTAACAACTGTAAATCTGTGCAGATAGTAATTCCTGTATCTTCCTCTGAAGAGTTTAGGGATTCCTCTTCCTTAGGTCCAATTTGCAAACCTAAGAGCGATCATCTTCTTTGAACTAATCAAGAACGATGGCAAGAAACAGAACAATACCATACGGTTTGTATACTTAATTATCAATTGTACATAAGCATCAAGCTGTTTGTTCCCTCTGGAGATTGGATAAAGGCCTTTTCTAGATGCTACTCCTTCAATTCATCCATCTTTATTTGTAAGCTGTAGCATAAACATCAAGAATTCCAGAATTTTCAATACAGTGACAGGCTAAGAAAAGCACCCATATATGCACGATCTGCAATCACAATGCATCTAAATTGGATGACCAGCGGCTCTCATCTAACTTTTCCTCATCTTCCTCGTCATCACGCAAGAGACGCTTTTCAAGGGAATTCATCAGCCTGCTAAGGCACAGACCTTGAAAACTAAAAATAGACTTAGCATATATAAAGGAGTAGTTTCCAGAATTGTCTCCATGACCTGCGCATCTTTCACCTGCTCAGTAATAAAGTCAGAAATCACTTCTGCCAGAAAAAATCTAACACTGCAGTAACGGCAATAGAACAAGGACCACCACCAAAGCCAAAATCATCCATTTCAACTACGGCAGTCCCATTAAATCTTCCTGCTGATCCCTACCATACGTTGCTCTCAAATCAGCCGTGCCCATATTCGTTTGCCAATACAATCTCATCCCAGTGCAGGTCCCGAGATAATAACCTATGATTTTCTCACAAACTTCCAGAATCTCTACTGGAGGGTTATACATATCATTTGATTGAATTGGCCAAGGCCCTGCTGTGAGAATCGAGACAGCAAGTGTGGGGTCGTCCTTTTGTTTTTTAGCGAATGTGCTTGCACAGAAACCCTGCATTTTCTTTCCATCTCATCTTTCCAAATTCGAATTCCACGCTCCAGCAGTTTTCAGAAGATTCCTCACAAGCAAATGTGGGAAAGAGAGAATGGCATTCGAAAACAGAGCATAAAAAAATGAAAAAAACAGAACGAGACGATAAAAAGGGAGCCACGTTTCATGTTTCAATCCATTGGCTTAGGATAGGGGAATGATTCAAAACAGATCAGATTCAAGAACAGACCCAAATGCATATTGTTCTCAAATGAAATCAATGACATTGAAAAGAACAAAAGCCTAAAAATGAATAAGAAATCAGAGCAAATAAACAAACAACCCACCAATCTCAATAGAACCAATTGTGGCCCTTTCCGTCTGCTAGAACCTCGGCTGCAATCTCTCTTTTTTCCCGCTCTTGTGCACCTCTCCACCTTTTCTCAGAATCACCTCAGTTGATCCTCTCCTGCGTTCCCAAAGAATACTCCTTTCTCCCTCTCCTCTCTGCAATGCGTCCTCTCACCAAACAAAGAATCTCCTCCCACAATCAAAAGAGCTCCTCTCTTTTTCTCTTTCTTTTCTCACATATATATATCACCCCTCAAGACCTAAATTTGTTTCCAAAAAGGAGAACTCTCCTATTTCCTTTCTTCTTTTCTTCTTTTTTTTTAAATCTTCCAATCAAAAAGCAATCTTCCCAACTTCAAATTCCCCTCCAAAACCTTCCAAGAAGAGTCCCACCTTCCTTAAACTCCAATGGTAAGTTTCCTTGCAAAAACATGAAATTTTAGAAGTTAAATAATTGCATGAATATATAAATAAGTAAATAAATTAGAAAATGGTAGAAATAATAAATAAATAAATAAGTTAAGGAAAATAATATAAAGAGGAAAATAAAATAAAATAAAATAAAATAAAAATAAACAAATTAACAAAAAAATGGGCCTTACGAGCCATGCAAACACGCAAGTCATATAAGTCACGCTGAAAATGTCCAAATGAGCCAAGTGTGTCTAAATGGCCTATGATGAGACTAAGTGGGCCTAGGGTGGTGCCTAATGGGCCAAGTGTATCTAAAAGCTATCCTAAAAAAAAAACAAGAAAAGCCTAAGTCTAAGTTAGGGCTGCCAAGGGTCACAATAAAGGATCAAATAATCCCTCGACCAAAATCTCCGAGGTGACTCAGAAAAAGGTAAGTGGTATGAGTAGCCATGGGCCACCAAGGAACTATTTTGAAGCACTGAAAACGAACTTAAAGACATGTGCTAAAGGGACAAAATTGAGGGTCTACATAGCCCTTTCTTCTTGTAGCTATAAAATTTTTAATAATAAAACTCATTAGTTCAATATGACCAAGTTAATAAATGATATTTAAAAATTGGAATCATTTTCTTATGAACAAAATATATACTCCATTTTTTTTACCGATATTGATAACTTACTATATCCTGCTCAAAACGTGCATATCCTTTTCTTCTAAGATAATGATTGTAAATGTGTTTATCTCTTCTCGATTTCTGAACCTTGCGATATTCCTACAAATTATAGACACAAAATTAGTACATGGTGAAACTATGTAAATATGAAAATTGAAGATGTAATAAAAATAATGCTTAACATTAAAATGTTCAAAAAGTCTATCTTTAACAAATTGTCTCCAATGATCCTCTTGTATGAATGGGTAGATAGCAGGTGGCTTTTCAGCTTTTTTAGGTCATTCTTGAAAGGCAATGTATATTTCTTTGTCTACTAGTACTTAAAGGTTTGAAAACTGATGCCCATTAGTATGAAACAATTTCTCTTGGATTTTTTTATTCATATTAAAGCTTGTCTACAAAATAGCAACTTATGTTAGCTTATGTTAATGAATGTATACAATAATTAAATATTAAAGCTATAGATTGACTTATCATGATCAAATCCCATAACTTCTCCTTAGTCTCTTAGGAACTTTCCTCCAACTCTCAATAATTATAGGCACATGGGTTCTAGTTATTGTACCAAGACAACTACTTAGTTCAACTAAATTTTCCTCAATGCGACTACTAAGGCTATTGTATTCAATCTTGAGTTTTATCCTTTTACTTCAATTTTTTGCAATCTCTGGTTTCAATGTACTACCTCTATGCTTTATTTTTGGTAGTTCCTCTTCTTCCAGATCCATATTTGTGTGGAAGATATCAAGTAAATGTGCAAACTTGTACTTCACCAACAAACCTATAAAATGACTCAAAAGCAAGATTAGTATAGCCTTGCATATATTTCCTATAATTAAATTGGTCATTCACAAATATGTTTTTCGAAATTTTCTTTCAAAGTTTGTTTTGTTTTTTTTATTAACAATAATGAAGAATTTATTTGTGAGGATAATAATAAAATAAATTAGTGCATAGTTTCAATTATGATTTATAGTTTTAATGAAAAAGAAATTTAGGAATGAGAGTTTCAAGTTTATGTGAGAATAAAATCAAAACATGATAATACAAAATAATATAAATCTAATTCCATGGATAGCAAAAAGATGGTTGAATGAAGATTGAAGTGGTACCGTATGTATGTATGTATGTATATATATATATATATATATATATATATATATCATGAGCAATATATAGAAGCTAAGCTAATATGCAACTCATGAAAACTAATAAGTGAAATGCCTTATTATATCTCATGTCAAGGGTACAATATATTATTTAATTATTTTCAATCCATATGCCCTCACAGTCTTCCCTCATGTATATTGCCTCTGATTCATCCATAGCATCAAATGATTCAACTTTTGGCATTGAACTTATAAAGGGGTGATGTTCCATGCAATTATCGATGAAGTCATCCCGTCCTTCCATGTTCTTGAAATCTTTTGGAGGAATTGAGAGAACTATTGACCATCTAGGATCAAGTTGGTCTTCAACATAGAAGATTTTCTTGGCCTGTGATGCTAAAATAAATGGATTTGATTTGTGACCTATTTTGGAGAAGTCAACTAATGTGAACCCAAGTTCATCAACTTTTATACCATTCTTCTTGTCAACCCAATCACACTTGAAAATTGGAATTGTGAGCATATTGTAATCAAGATCCCATATCTCATTAATGACCCCATAAAAGCAAAGTTCACCAAAAATTGGGTTCTTATCCTTAGAACTGACAATTTGCAGTCCCTGCTAAAATGCTAACACCACTATTTTGGGCGACCCATGTCATATCGCGATCCTTAGTATGGTAACGACACCCATTAATGATATATCCAAGATATTTTACCACCTGGTGAGTAGGGCCATGTGCTAACCACCTAAGCGTGTTGGGAATATCTTGCTCATTATGGATAGTCTCTTCAACTTGTGTGTAATCAAAACATATTGGAAACTTGTGATGTTTTCAACATATCAAAAAAAATTCTGAAAACTAATAGATTACCTTTCCTTTAAGCCAATATGTAAAACAACGCATATGTTCTTCTTGCAACCAAATTTGTCTCTTAAATTGTCGAGGGTATTGAGACTTTAACTAATTCATGTGTTCCCTATAATGTTATAGACAAGGAATGCAAACTTAGGATTTCATCATTATGTTATGAAATTATAAAAAGATATAGGTATATTTTTCTTACTCAATGTATGGTTAGATAATAGTTGTATTCTCTAACACATAATGATGTGCTTGTAACCATGATTTATGATCAACATTGGTAGAACGACCACTAGTTATAGGTCTACCAAATTTGTTGTCATAATTGTTACCTTTTGGAATTCCAATTGTATGAGTCCCTAGTAAATATGTAGTACAAAATTCAACAACTTCCTTTGCTAAATAGCACTCAGCAATGCATCCTTCAAGTCAATTATGAATGCGAACATATCCTTTAAGAACTTTCATATACCTCTCAAATGGATACATCCACCTAAAGTAAACTGGACCACATAGTTGCACCTCCCTTATCAAATGCACTATTAGATGAAGCATAATATAAAAAAATGAAGGTGGAAAATACTTTTCAAGTAAGCACAGTGTGACCATTAACTCATTGTCCACTTCATTCAATTTTGGCACATCAACCACTTTTGTACATAATTGATTGAAGAAGATACACAATTTTGATATAGTATATCTCACATGCTTTGGCAAAATAGAACGTCATGCCATTGGCAACAGTTGTTGCATAAGTGCATGGTAGTCATGGGATTTTAAACCAAATAACTTCAATTCCTCTAAGGAGACAAGATTTCTAAAATTTGAGCAATACCCCTCAGGGGCCTTCAACTTACACAATATTTGACAAACTAATTTTTGGATAGTGAATGACATGCAGCGGGAAGGTAGGTTCGCTTCAAGTCAACTTTTAGAGAAAGTTAAGACCTTAAACCCATTTCAACTAGGTCAAGTTGATCATTAAGTCCATCATTTGTTTTCCTTGGGATGTTAAACAAAGTACCAATAATACTCTCATAGACATTCTTTTCAATGTGCATAACATCCAAGTTGTGACAGAAATGAAGATATTTCTAATATTCTAATTAAAAAAATATGGACTTTTTTTCCCAACAATTTGTGTTCACATCAGATTCAAGAGATTTTATCTTCATTTTTCCCTAAGAAATAGAAATGAGATCAACTTTTTCAAGTATTTATTTCCCACTCAAAATTTTAGGAGGAATCCTAAAATCTTGTTCACCATTGAATGCCTTTTTTTGTCTCCGATAAGGATGGTTACATGGAAGAAATCGTCGGTGACCCATATACGAGTTCTTCCTACAAATCTTTAATCTTTGGGAATATGTTCCTTCTCCATATATTGGACATGCATAATATCCTTTCACAGTGCAACCAACCAAGTTTCTATATGTAGGGAAATCATTGATTGTCCATAAAAGGATGGCCTTTAAAGTAAAAACCTCACGCAAGTGTGCATCATAAGTCTCAACTCCTTATTCCCACAAAGTTTTAAGGTCATCCACCAATGGACTCAAGTAAACATCTATATATTTACCAGGTTGTCATGGCCTTGAGATCAATAATGATAGCATCATAAACTTCCTTTTCATGCATAACCAAGGAAGAAGGTTGTATATGATCTGTATAATAGGCTAACAACTATGTCTACTGCTCATAGACTTATGAGGATTTATATCATCTGTTGAGAGTGCTAGTCTAAGGTTTCTCAGTTTAGAAGCAAAATCAGGCCACATATGGTCAACTAGTTTCCACGTTGAGGAGTTTGATGGGTGGCTTAGTTTACCATCATTTTCTTTATCCTTGGCTTGTCACATAAGATGTTTAGCGATTTTTGAGGTTTGGAACATCCTTTTGAATCTAAGGATTGGTGGGAAATACCAAAAAACCTTTGCAAGAACCCCTTCTTAATCTTTCCCCCCTCATTGTTTATCTTCCACCTTGACTTTCCACAAATTAGGCTTGCAATAACATCCTTATATTGGTTTCTATTCAAAATAAAATCATTAGGACATGCATGAATTTTTTGATATTCCATCCCAAGTGCACTAATGGTCTTTTTAGTTTCATACATGGACAACGACATCTCATTATTCAATGGCAACATATTTGCAAGCAATTGAAGCAATTCTAAGAATCCTTTTTCAGACCAACCATAATGTGTTTTTAAGTTGTAAAGTTTTACCAATGTTAACAACTTTGTGTATTTCATGCATCCGGGATATAAAGGTTTTTCTGCATCTTTAAGTAACCTTCCAAACACATGGGGATCATTCATACAATTAACTTTTACGGCATTAACCATATCTATTGTGTCAACAACATCATTATACTCGCATTTGTCATAATGTTGTTGTGAGACATTTGAAAATCCTCCACTAGAACCCTTTTCTCCATGCTAATACCATACTCGATAATTGAGATCTATTCCATTAAAGAACAAATGCTCTCTAATGACTTGAGGAGTTTGACATAACAGATTTCCACAACGTAAGCATAGGCATTTTATAGAGGTATAGTTGGTTGAATATGCTAATGCAAAATTGATAAAGTTTTCAACTCCTTCATCATACTCAACTGACCTTCTATCTTTTGACATCCAATCTCGATTTTTCATTTCAATTAAAATAATGGAATATATATATATATCCTAGACAAGAGAACTACAAAACTTGTTAATATTAAGAATAAAAAAAGTTAAGTAAGTATATATTTCTTCAACATAATATTGGATATATTTAAATAACTAAATGTAGCTTATATACGCAAGAAGAAAACTTAGTATGCATTAGTACACAAAATAGTTGTAAAAAGTTTGTGAAAAAATATACAGTATTATGCAATAAAACTATGGAACAAAATAAAACACATAAGTATACAAAACATTTGTGAAAAGTTTGTCAAATAACTAATATTTTTAATTAAATAAGCTTCAAAAGCATAATATATAGAAAAAAGTTTTAAAAATATATAAAGATTTAATTACCTTTACAAGCTAATTTTATCTTCCTTACAATTGATACTATATAAGAGCATGCAAAAAATAAATGTACACTTACACTTTCAATAACTTCTTTGATAATGACTTGCTTACTATTTGAACATGTTACAAGAATAATATATTATCAATATAAAATGTTATAGATTTAATTTTATTTTATTTTTACTAAAAATGGCACATATCCATAATCAACTATCAAGTCATATTTTCAATAATACATTGTAACTTTTCAACTAAATATTCATCTCCATTAAATTACACTAAATATTCATATAACTTACAAATGTTAAATTTAAGTACTAAAATTTTAATTTATAAATACTAAAAGTTATAAGTAATAAAAACAAATAGTATCCTTTGAAATTTTAAAATATAAAGTAATACGTTATAAAAAAAAATACCTTAAAATGCCATAAATTTATTATAAAAATAACCTATTATCTAAAAAAATATTTCATAAACTATTTTTATCATTTACCAACCACAATTATTGTTATCATCCTTTTGTAGTTATATATATGCTTGTGATCTTGGGTTATTGCTTCATTCACATGTAGTGAGATTATACTCAAAATGAGCATCATGATATCCTAATGGAATTGTAATATCCCCTTTGAGTAATCCTAAAGTGCATGATCAAAGTTGAATCCTTGGTCAAGTAATTTCATTAAGTTGGAATTGATATTAATATCCTTATAGGATATTGTATTATGAATGACCATAACAAAGTTGGATTTGTAGCTCAAAGGAATAAACTATAATTTAATTGGATGATATTTTAATTCAAATTAAATTATGTATACCAGTTTATGGGGAATAAGTGCAAGGAAATAGTAGAATATAAGACAAGCTTTATTTAGCTTTGTTTAATTTGCCTAAGGTAGTGGAGTTCAATCAATCTTTTTTATAGAACAAATGATAGATTTATAGAATTATGAGTGATTAATTCCATAGGAGCCACACACTTTTAGGTTCCAATCATCCCACTCTAACTACCAATAGTTTGTGCATTTTTAGAAGAAAACAATGGATGTGAGGTGGGTGTGCCTTGTGGTCTATGGTGTATATAGAAGAAAGGTGGTTGCCGAAATTAATAGGCGGATATAACACCTTGAGGGTATTTCAATGTTTTTGTATCAAAATTAAATTTCTTTTAGAGATAATTTTCAAATCTATTCCATAAATTTAACACCTTTCTTCTTCTCATCATTTAATTTTAAACATTACCCATACAATCAAGCACAAGGTGTTATTAGAATCATTATGGAAGGTTAAAGGGTGTTGAGGCATTCATACTAAATAAAATAAAATAAAACTAGAAGTATGAAAAATCCAATCTTTCTCTATACATGTTATAAATCTTTTAAAATCTTTTAGGGAACCTTATACAAGGAAAACTAACAAAAATAACTCATGTAGTATATATAATTTATTATTACTTATATAAATATATTATACAACTATAATTTGTTATTTTAATGCTATTATACTACATATAATATAAAACATATATAGCTTAATGGCATATATATTATAATAAATTATAATAATTGTCTAATATATTATTATTAGTATTATTATAATTAAACAAGGAGAGTTGACATCTCACACAATCAAGAATTTAATTGATCGTGTCTTCTCCATGCTATAAACACAAACTTCTCAAGTGATCATATGTTTACATGCTTGATTTTAAAGTGTGTGAAATGCAATTCTAGCTAATCAAAATCAAAACATGATTTTGTATTTGATATTTCAATCATTGCTATAATAAAAGCCACTGACATGATGAAAGATTATTTTAGAATTCCTATATTATACAAAAGATGATGAGTTATACTTCCTTGAATTGTTTTTCTAATTATCTATTATTTTATTTCCTTTTTTTTCTTTTCTAATTTGAACTCCAAATTATTGTAGTTTGAAAAATTCCTAAAAAAATTAAATTTGTCTTTATGAAAGCAAATACCATACTTAATAATAAATAACCTTAAAAGTAATGTGTTTAAGATCTCGAGTTAAACAATTCATGAAAGAAACGATAGGTAAAAATTAAAATAAAAGATAGGGAAACTTTTAACTCATATCAATCATTCAACACTAGAAAAAGGGGTGACTATCACCGCTATCACTGCATTTCGTTTTGTCATGGAAACCAGTAGTAGTTGAGTACATTAACATTGTTCAAACTAAAAATATCTAATTATACACAAAATATGGGAAAAACATGGAAAGAATGTCACAAGTAAGATAGTAACAAGAATATATACATTCCTCGATAAAATTGAACCATCTTTAATGCCAATAACGGTAGATGTAAAGGAAGGTAGCAAAACCTAGTAAGATCATATGATAAATGATGTAATAAAACTTGCAAAGAAAACAACATCGATATCATATCATTTTTCCTTACTTTTCTTTGCAAGGTTGTGATGGTAAGTATGGTGACTCAATACTTATGTTGCATTTCCTCTTTAACATTAGCCTACAAAGAAAATGATTATCTTCATAGCTGTTTTCACCAAATGTCCCAAACCGTGCCTTCATATCTAGAACTCTACCGGAGAGATTGTTGTGAGCCAGACTAAAACCTTCTAAAAAAATTAGTCCAACCAATTTAAGAGGAATTTCTCCACTCAATTAATTATTAGAAAGGTCTAAGCTCTCTATTTAAGAAAGACTGGAGAAACCCTTTGGAATGGATCCCTTCAATTGATTATGAGACAAATTCAATGCAAGAATCCAACTTAGCATTCCAAGTTCATGAGGTGTTTCACCTGTTAAGTTGTTACATGACAAGTCCAATTTGGAAATGAAATCAAGGATGCCACCTTTGTAGGAGTCACGCCTGTTCTTGGTGACAAACTCAACTTCATCTTTTTGTTCATATACAAAATTTGAGTACTCCCAATATTTCACCAAGTAACCTCCATATATAGGACGAGACCCTTCATACCCAGAATCACAAAACCGTCCAAACACGTCCTCCTTTTTCATCTCCCCAAATGGGATATGGCCAAAGCATCTGGGAATTGGCCCTGAAAAAGAGTTGTTTGAAAGATCCATCAAGCCTGTTTAAGTCAAATGACAAAGATGATTTGGAATGAAACCACTGAAAAGGTTTCCTCTTAGCAAAAAAATCCTTAGCTCCAAAAGTGTAGAGATTGAATTGGGAGTACTTCCAAATAACCTATTATCTCGCATATCCAAAGTCAATAGATTTGAGGAATTGAGAAAATATCTGGGTATTAATCCTGTAAACATGTTCCCTTGCAAATGTAGATGCTCTAAATACTCCATGCTCTTCAAAGATGGAAGAGATCCTGAAAGAGCGTTTTGAGAAATGGCAAGAAACTCCAGCCACGACAATTGAGAAATCTCAGGTGGTGATTTGCCTTTAAAACTATTGTTGCCCATGACTATTATGTTCAAATATATCATGTTACTTATCCAGCTTGGAATTTCACCTGACATGTAGTTGTTTCTCACATCCAACATCTGCAACCTAGAGCTTCTGGAGATTACATTTGACAGAGTTCCCCTGAACTGATTATTGTCCAAATACAAATACCCTAACCCTATCAAGTTAAAGTCCGTTGAAAATAGTTCACCATGAAATTTATTATTTTATAATTTCATAATCTCCAAATATTTTGTTGCTAGCAACTGTTTTGGTACTTCTCTTGAGAAATTATTGGCAGACAAATCCAACACCTGTAAAGAACTCATATCAGCTATTGAGGATTGGAGAATACCTTCAAAACCATTGTTGGATAAATTTAAATTCCGAATATTTGGAATCATATGGGCCACATTTTTCTTGAAGTTGTCCATCCAACTGATTGTCTAAGATATCCAATGAACTGATACGGGTATTAGGTCCCAGGGGAAGTAGTTGACCCATTAAAGAGTTATTCCTCAAGAGTAGAACTTCCAGTCTCGTATTGTTTTCAAACAGCCAACTGGGGACACTTCCTATCAAGTTATTATGTGAGAGATCAACTCCTTCTAACCTGAATTGGTATTGAAGAAAACCAGGAAGGTCACCGGTGAGCTTACAACTGGATGGCGTAAGACCCCTCAATTGAAACAAGGGAACCCAACCAACTGGATATTCAGTTTCTACCTCAAATTTGTTGTTATCGCTTCCAAGTATGACCACTTTAAGCTTGGAGTGATTAGAAAAAGAGCTAAAAGAGAATGAACCCTCAAACTGATTATAATTGAGATTGATGTATTACCGGGATGTGAGATTAGATAATAGAGGGGAAGAAACATTTCCTGGGAAGAGATTGTAAGAAAGATCCAATAACTTCAAAGATGTGAAATCATTCAAACATGAAGGAAGGATCCCTTGGAAGAAGTTGGAATGAAGATCCAACTCTTGAAGCTTTTTCAATTGGCAGAAACCTAAAAAAGAGAATAAGACATGTCTTATTAGAAATCATCTCCTTGACATGTCTTTGACTCTAAACTTGTAATCAGCTGTTACTCACTAATAATGAGGTGTTCATGAATTAAGAGGTCTATATGAATTATTAAAAATAATAATTTTCATTAAATTCTAAAAATTAATAGACCACTTAATTACCATAAAAAAACAACATATTTAAAAAAATTTGCTGAGTATGATCTTAGACATCAACAATGATAGTAATATTTATGATCTTTTTAAATAATAATCTTTAAATCTAAAATTTGTTCTTGAATAAGTTTTCTCCAAATTGTTGAGTTTTTCAAATCCATAAAAAGAAAGATGAACATAAATGATGTTGGGAGATGTTTTAAATGATTGAGGATTATAATCTACAGATAAAAATGTTTTTGCCTTCCCTTGAATTTTCATTGAAAGAATTTTTATTCAAATTTTGTATCAAATGAAGCAATATGATTATACTTACTTTCAAAAATTCAATTTCCTTAATTTTTTGTTATTCATTCCATTGTTTCTCCTTAACTCTGTCTAACTCCTAATTAAAAATAATTTTCTTTTAAAGTATGATTCATTCTTGAAAAGCAGCAAGAAGAAGAAAAAATAAAGAAATAATGTTCCTATATTTCGATAAAATACAAAAAGGTAAGATTAAGTATTGTTTTGTCATTAAACAATAAAATTGAATAGACATAAGTTACTTAATTACACTCATAGGAACGAACACATACAATCAACTAATTATAGTAAAGTATAACAATAATAACATCAAGCTCATTCCTCCAAATTGTTGAATTTTCAACTAAAAAAAAGAAACAAGAACAAAAAAGATGAACACAAATAACGTAAGTAGCAAACATTTTTTATTTTAAAATAATTTAAGTGATTAAATACTATGATCTAGAGAAAAAAGTGTTTTTCCTTTCCTTTTATTGTCATTGGAAAAAACAAATTCAAACTTTTGCATCAAATGAAGAAATCTGTATAATTTATAACAATGAGGGTTTTTTATGAAGTTTTTTTATTAGCTAAATTTTAATATATTTACTCCTCAAATTTATTTTTCCTTTTTTTGGTAATTTGTGAAAATATGTTTTTCCTTTAATTTGGACAACCTTAAGAATTACTATTTATAGATTTATTTTTAAAGGATCCATAGAGTTATTGATATTTTGTCAATTTTTTTATGGGGTGTCATCATCATCATCATCATCATTATTATTATTATTACTATTATTATTATATTTTTGAATTATTAAAACTTAAAATTTTTGTGAAGTTTAATTATAAATATTATAGCAAATTTCACCACATATAACATTTGTATTAATGTATTAAAAGGCTAAATAAAACAACCCAAACTCTTAATATTCTCTCATACAAAATGAAATTGATAACATACACCAATGTTAAAGTATTATCCCAAGTGGATGGCTAGATAAGAGTCATTATGCATGGTACAAAAGGATACCCAATGGGTCATCTTCTAGGCCCAAATATCTAAATTACATTCCAATTAATCATTAAATTATTGGTATCAATCCCAATTTAATTGTATAAGAATTCAAATATAGCAAACATCCCTTTCAGGGATAAGGGAAGATATGAATTTTATGACTGGAAACAAGAGTGTATTACTCTATTCATCAAATAAAACTATGGCTTAGATTTTCAATTTTCTCGAGTGTTTTAGAGTGAAAAAGTAGGGAATTTAGAGAGAAAAAGCATTTTCCTTTTTGGGTTTAGTTTTCTTTCTTTGATGCTTTTAAAAATACTATGATTTGTAATACCTAACCCACCACCTTTGTTTTTAGGTTTGATTTTCTCTTTTTTATTTTATTTTTAGGATATTGAACTTGCATGTAAAAATATAGGTTTGTGATAACCAAACCCATATTTATTTTTTATTTTCTATATTTTAGATAGATGATTTATTTATTTATTCATTTATTTTTCTGGGAAAATGTTAGAATAGATCATTTAAAAGCATGGCATGATGTAATAATCATTTGAACCTTTTTATTATTTATTTAATAAAGTTCTAGTTCACTTTTATCTATCTTATTTTTATGCATTATATCTTATAAGTGCTCTAGTCTGCATCTTTTGTATTGTATGTAACTTAGGTGCATTAGGAGTTGCACGGAAGATCCAAGTCATGGGTTCATTCACAACATCCACACCAATTAAAAATAATTATAACAAAAAAAAAAGCTAAAAAATATGTAAAAGTAAAATAAACAAATATAATAATTAGAATTTTTAATTTAAATATAATAGAGCTCACTCAAGATTGAAATCTAAAGTCAAATCATCCTCTCAACAAATAAATATAGAGCAAGAATATAATAAATTTAAATGATGTTGATAAGACAACAACAACTAGATAAATGGCTAGTGGAAGGTTACAAGATGCTATATAGTTGAGCATAACTAAATTGGAATTAAAAATACCTAAAGGAAATAAGACTACATGTCCCACAAGTTTGATAAGGAAAAACAATGGAGCTAGTTGCCCATTTACTTTCTCTCTAAATATGATTCTCAACAAACACATGAAAGTCCTCACATTAAAAATATTAAAATCTACAAGGGTAAACACAAGGTCTAGTGAATAGTCACAATATGCAAGTGTTAAGGTAGTTAGTCCAATAAAAACTTATTTAAAACATATTATATAGCAATTTTGGAGTATATAAACTACCATAACATAAGCATAATAATAGTATATGAGATACAAAAACATGCAATCATAGGTCTGGGCATATCTATTGTCAAACCATCAACAATACACAAATCTACTATCCATGATCCCCCACATCTATACAGTCTACCTTGGATCATAATACCAAGGAGCTCATCTCTTGTTTATCCCATTAGGGATATAATTAAGCATACTTTACCACTTCAAGCTCCATCCCTTAGCTCGAGATCAGAACCCATAGCCTCACCCTATTACCTTTCCCTTGCTATATAAGTGATGTAGAGTTCCAAAATACCTCATGGGTGCATGTGTTATCGTGCCAATTAGATATTAATGTCCAAAAGTCTAACAATTTATTTAGTTCATAACAAGGTATATAATTTCATTGATTATATACATATGCAAGATATTTAATAATTGCTTAAAGAGAAAGTAGTATTCATAGTTGCAAACTTGGTATAAAACATATGCATTTAACTACATAATAATTCAATAAATATCTCATGTATTTTGTAAGAATAACTAGGAAAAATCATTTCAGGCCTTGGATCATTAGAATGCATGTAGAACTATCGTAAGGACTAGATATATACAGTGAAAGCAATAACATATAAACAAAATAGTAGATCTAGCTATATAAAAACCATACTTATGATATGGATAATCTCATATCAATTCCAATTAATGAAGAGATGGGAATAGATCTTGAATACATCGTGATCTTCTACTAGATGACTCTTTTTCTTAGACCTTGGTATTTGAGGATGGTGGAATCATCTTTGTTGGGATGGAGGCTATGGCTCTTCTTTCTAGAAGACTAAATAGTTGAAGACTTAGGCCCTAAACCCTTAAGGGGGTTTATATAGGTCCATTCGTCGGCTTAAGTTACTTGAGCCCACCTTGGGCTTAGGTTACTTAATTTAGTTCGTTGGGTCCTAATTAATTAATTAGCTATATTGGAATTCAATTGATTAAATAATCTAATCCAGAAAGACCATTCATAAGTTTTTATGCAACCTTCCATATGCCCTTATGTACAAATATGAATGAAGAACCTAATTATCCCTCAAATAATGTGTCGCCAAGGAATATGAGTTTGAGTGGGGAACCCATAGGGAATACTAACTCCTTCAAAATCCAATTACAAAGTAGACTCAACATCCCATTATAGAGAGTCAACTACACTCCAATGCCATGTGATATTGGATTGAGATAGAAAACTCGAGTCCATGACATACTAATAACTACATCAAGCTCCTTATAAATTGATATTTGTAATCTAACGATATGAATATTATATAACTCTCAAGATTACCTTTATCATCCTTGAGTCTCAAATCCTCCTATTATTTGATCAACTAACATACTCTAGCTTTGTAAGAGCATATGTCAAATGTTATTTAAGGAATTACTATTACAACAGTTTTCATGATCTTATGTCTTTAGCCTAAGGAGACACACTATCTCAAACCTATGAGATATCATGGTGTTTATCTTGAGAATGCCTATTGTCACCTACCTTAATCAATAGTAACCCAATCCATAAGGAATATATAATCTCTTTTAGGTCTCACCCATTGGTCAAAGCTACTAAAGACCTCAACACTAGCTCAATATTCTCTTAAGATTGAAAGTGCATGCAACGTAGTAGCTTGGTGAAGTCATGACTACTCAATAACCAATTCATGACTCACCAAGGTTCCTATCTAATGTGTAATTATACACACTAGTGCATTCATCATGGGAAACCCATCCCAATGAGTCATCTCACCAATTAGGAGGTAGTGCACTACAACCTTAGATGGATTACCTAAGTCCTTGAATCAATTGTGAACAAGTCTTCAACTTACAAGGAATCCATGACTTGGATCTTCTATATAACTCTTAATACACCCAAGTCATGTATAATGCAAATGATAGAAGTTTGAATTCTCAACACATATAATGCATAAATAGGATATAAATGAAAAACCGGAATTATAATCCAAATATTAGTAAAATTAGTTTATTGATACATCACATCATGCTCTTAAAAGTTAAATCCTGATATCATTAATAAAACTAAGAAAATAACAAATAATATATGCAAGAGACATTTATTTTAGGAAAAATTTCATAAAATCAATATGCATATTGTAACTACAAACAAAAATTTGTGTAAAAAAACTAAAGTGGAATTTGTAGTACGATGTCTCTTTGAACTTTTGATTCTACCCTAACAAAAGAAAAGTTAAATGAATAAAGAGATTTGAAAATTTAATAAAAATGAGAACAAAGGTCTTAAGGCCTTGGTAAACTAATTGGATCCAAAAACCAACTAAAATTGAAATCTATAAAGATTCTAGAGATAAAAATCTACAAAACACAATCCAACTTGAGTGAAACTTAAGCTAGTGAGATCATTGATAAATCTAAATAATTAAAAATTGATAACTAGGTCAAATGGTTACTAAAAGACCATCATTTAAGCCTCAATCTAAATTGATTCTTGATTTACCTAGAATAGAGTATGTTGAGATACTACTCATTTCTTGATTTTTCTCCTCAATCAAATAAGTTTTGAAAGTTATGAAATTCCCTAGATATTCTTCAAGATTCAAACAATAGTACAAAATCCTCAAAATCCACAATTATGTCAACACACCTACTAGAAATCTATTAGTATTTACGAAATTATTTTCCAATGCAAACTTATTTAGAATCAAGTTAGATAGGACTCATTGGTTTCATTTTTAAGTTTATAAACATGTAAAAATAACAAGAGGTCAAGATCTTTAGTTGAATCTCCTTATATTTCATCAGTAAGTCTAGAATTTCTATACTAGGCCATCATGGTCCAAGTGTAATGAGACTTAAATTGGTTAAATTGCTTAGAGATTCTTCTATCATAAAAATAGCTAGAAGTGCTAATATCATTTCTAAAAAAATTAGAATTTTAAAGATTTCAAATGGGTCGGAGTACCAAAAATATGGTATTCATCCTTTATGAATATTTTATCCTTTCCATGGATTTATTTTCATCAATCCATCTAAAATCTATTGCATTAGA
The DNA here is from genome assembly GCF_030704535.1 of Vitis vinifera. Lineage (NCBI taxonomy): Eukaryota > Viridiplantae > Streptophyta > Magnoliopsida > Vitales > Vitaceae > Vitis > Vitis vinifera. The sequence goes on from NC_081813.1 coordinate 14,765,311, forward strand.
AGTTATTAAGATTCAGTTTGGGTCTTCCCAATGATGCAATGACTTGAAGTTCATCAATTACTAGGTTGAAAATGCATAACTAATCCTTTTTAAGTAGTAGGAATTCATTCTCATACACTTTTCCATCCATTAGACGTGAATTAAAACTTAGAATCTAGGATTTTCTGTCATTTTCTAGGCTACCAAGCATCCTATAACCCAAGGAAAATAATTAAGGTTCTAACTCATTTCCTTGTGTCCTCACTCTAAGTAATTAGAAAACTTAGAACTAGGTACATGGATTTTGACATTACAAGTAATTTCTATGTTAACTTTGACATTTTCATTCACTTTCCTGACCACTAAATAGTCCATAAAGTAAAAAACAAAATAGTTAAAGTATAGAAACTTTACTGTATGTAACTTTCTAGTCTTCTAACAATATTCCTCCAACCAAATTAAGCACAAAAAAATATAAATATAAATCAACTAAGCTATAAATGAAGATCAATTTAATTTTTAAAGAAATGAAAAGATTTTTCTCACCACAAGATTATCGATAAAGTAAAGAAAAATTTTCTTTACCTCTTAGAGATTCCTTCTAACCCTTACTCTCCTTCATACACCTTTTAAAATTTCATGAATACCAACATGAAAAAGACAAGTAGAAGGAAACCTGAAGAGGAAGAACATATATCCTTATATACTTTTGGATTATTTATGAAGTTACTACTATACCCATTTATCTTCCTAGAGTGTCCAAAATATCTTTATCCAACTTAAGAATAACAATAATACCCGTAAAATCTTTACATTCTCTCTAGGTTTATCAAGTATCCTCTAAATAAATTAATTATTCATTTTGATCCTCTAATTGTTTTAATATACTAAAATTAAGATTGAATCTTTAATATTTTGAACTTATGAAGTTTATGATTTATGGAGAATTTAATTGGTTATAAAAATTTTTTTGGGAAATATACTCAATTTTTATTTATAAAAAAAATTAATCTTGAGTTATTACATACTCTTCTCTCTCTCTCTCTCTCTCTCTCTCTCTCTCTCTCTCTATATATATATATATATATATATAATGTAGAGATGAGAATCAATTATGATTTTTCCACTGATTTTCATTAACCGAAATAGAGTACATATACACAAAGGAATAACAAGATCACTCCTAGATACAAGAGGAAGTCCTAATGTTAAGGAAGACTCAACTACTCTACTATATACAAGGAAATATTTGAATTTGAATAAAGATCGGATAAGAGATCTTTGTTACATGCTGATATGCCCCCTTAAGATAGGCCACGTGGAAAGAGGCCAATCTTGACTCGTAATTTCTGGAATTGAGAATGAGGCAGAGGCTTGGTTAGAAGATCAGTAAGTTGGTTTGCAGATGAAACATGAGCCACACGAAGAGCACCAGATTGAACTTGATCACGGAGGAAGTGATAATCAACTGCCACATGCTTCATTCGAGAATGGAAGACCGGATTTGAACTTAACTGTGTTGCACCGACATTGTCGTAGTAGACAACTGGGGGGCTGACCAGATTGATGCAAAGTTCAAAGAGCAAAGAGCAAACCCAGCAGAGTTCAGCAACAGTAGCAGCAACTGAGTGATATTCTGCCTCGGTAGAAGAACGAGCCACAGTTTTCTACTTCTTAGAGCTCTAGGAAATGAGATTGTTGCCTAGGTAAACAAGGTAAGCACCAGTTGAAGAGTAGTCATCCTTGTTACCTGCCCAGTCAGCATCGAAGAAGGCATGAATCGAGTCGGAGAAAGCATAAAGGGATAGCGGTGAGGTGCAATGAAGAAGAAGGCCATCATTTACTGTGCCACTGAGGTAACACAAAATTCGTTTAACCAGAGTCCAATGTTCATCTGTTGGTTGATGCATAAACTGAGACATTTTGTTAACAGTAAATGAAATGTCCAGACGAGTGAGAGACAAGTATTGAAGGCTGCCCACTATAGCTCTGTATTCCATGGGGTCAGAGAGAGGTGATCCAGATGATAACTTGATGAAGGACGAGCTGATTGGTAAAGGTGTATGAACTGGTTTGGCAGCTTGCATATTAGTTCTAGTGAGCAGATCCTTTATATATCTCCTTTGTGAGAGTAGGAGGCCATTACGATGAGGAACAACTTCTACACCAAGAAAATATGATAGAGGGCCCAAATCTTTGAGAGAAAAACGCTGAGCTAGATACTCAACAACTTGGGATACAAGATCATTACTATTCCCAGTGATTATAATGTCGTCAACGTATACCAGCAGATAGAGGAGGTTGGTTCCAGCATGTAGAATAAATAAAGAAGTATCAGAGTGAGAGTTCTTGAACCCAGAATCTACAAGAAATTGGCGCAATTCATGATACCAGGCCCGAGAAGCCTGTTTGAGACCATAAATGGCTTTGTGAAGCTTGCATACATGGGTGGGTTTATCAGCGTCAATGAAGCCAGGAGATTGTGCCATATATACTGTTTCTGATAGAGTACCTTGGAGGAAGGCATTGTTTACATCTAATTGGTGAAGGGACCAGCCATTGCTTATGGCAATACTGAGCACAAGTCTCATAGTAGTTGGCTTGATTACTGGATTGAATGTTTCAAGATAGTCCACACCTGGTCTTTGATGAAAGCCTTTGGCTACAAGGCAAGCTTTAAACATGTCAATAGAACTGTCAGAGTTTCTTTTAATGCGAAACACCCACTTACAGCCTATAAGGTTGGTGATGTCGGTTGGAGAAACAAGTTCCCAAGTCCCATTGCGAACAAGGGCATCATACTCTTCGGACATAGCTTTGCGCCAGTTTGAGTCTTTGAGGACCTGAGCAACAGATATGGGTTCGGAACTGGGGGAAGAGGCTAGGTGTGTGTGGAGATTGAGTTTTTGGATAGGTTTGGTGATATGGTTTTTGGCGCGGGTAGTCATGGAATGGCGAGGAGCTGGTGTATGATTACTACTCAAAAAGTGCTATTTCATAGCTTGTAATTAACTCTTTTAAACACTTTTGAGTAGTAGTTATTGTCTTTTAACCCAATTAACATATTAAGGACCTTTGCAATCAATTCTAATCAAATTGTGTTAAGTTTTGGTGTTTTGATAGCTTTTTGATCACCAAAGCAATCCAAGATCGAGGAGAGTTATGTGGAATCTTTGGCAAAGCAATTTGAAGCTCAGAAATGTGAAGAACTAAAGCTGTGAAGTCCTTTGCTGCCATGAGTAAATCCGGAATGTAAGGAGAAGAAGCAAAGAGAAATCTGTCATGAAGCATATTCTTGATGACAGTCATGTCAGCCACTTTTGGAGCACTTCCTGAAGTCCAATTCATGCATGCTATATGTCGTTTCGAAGCTCAGGAAGTTAAAAATCCAATGCTTCAAATGGTGCACAATTTGGAGTTGAAATGAAGAAGTTACAGCCATTGCAAGGTAATCACTCTAAGTTGAAGGAAGAATTTTGCAAAGTGTTGCGAAATCACCCTTTTGTTGCGAAATGATTTCGCAGCCTTTTTGCACAGTGCTGTGGAATTCCTTCTGAAGTTTCCCGATATATGTGACACGTTGGAAACCGAACACCGCAAGCTGAAAGCCAACTTCCCAGCGCTGCGAGATTAGCCGTTTGTTGCGAAGTGATTTCGTAGCCCTTTTTGTGCCTCTGTGAAATCTCGCAGACATCATTTTCACTTGCAAAATGATCCTTAGTGCGTCTCGATATTTGCTACCGACATTGGGAGATATTTTTCATCAGATTTTTGTTGTCTAAATCCCAAAATTCTCCTTGAAAGCCACCAATTATAAGATTCCTTAGCTTTTAAGTTAGTAAAAAGAGTAAATATCCATGTAATAATTAGTATTTGTTTTTGCTGATATAAATAACTCTCGAGAGCCTGTTCTCAGGGAGGAACCCTTTATGTAAAAGTTTGAAAGCAAGTAAAATTGAGGACCTTTGTTTTGCCTTATCTTCTCACTTTGTATTCTTTATTTTTTCTAAGTTATGCACTCTCTGAGGAAGTTTCCCCAGAGAATGAGTAACTAAACCTTTAGTTCCTTAGAGCTAAAGTTGCCGGGAAAGGTTCCAAGTGTAAGAATGCAGAGCTTTGTGGTTTCAGCCATGAATGAAGAGGAAGTGAAATCCTTTAGTGATTTCTATGTTTTTAGTTAACTTAGAACACCTTAGAGTCACCTGGGCCAACACTTGGTAAGGCAAGTGATCTCCAACCATGGAGATGCACTAGTTTACCCCTTGCGAGCCTCTGGGAGGTGACTTGAAGGTAGGATTTTCTGGAATTGCCAACACTTGGTAAGCTTTTGGACTCCAAGGAGACATCCATTAGTTATCTCTTGCGAGCTTGAGAAGGGAAGTCCAAGGTTAAAGATCACCTTGAATGGTTAAGGCTTAGTGAGAGGCTCGAACCGTTGCAAGTTGCATCAGTGAGAGAATTAAAGCTGAAATCTAATTAAAGGATGTATCTGTACAACACCGGTTAGAGAATTGACTATATGTTGATTCTCTCACGCGAGGAAATGAACCAACTGACCTGAGCTATGTCTTTTGCATGAGGAACCTCCCCAGTGAACCTGACCCTCCAAGGAATGTTTTTCTTCCTAAGTAATTTCCATCACTTGCTTTGTAGTCATTTTAAATCTAAATCTTTACCAATCAAAGTTTTTGTTTTATTTCTTGAGCTAACCTTGAAATGAAAAAGTACCAATTCACTTTGAATTGGTATCATTTGTAATTTGGAAACCCTTCCCAGTGAACGATCCTAGAGCCACTATACTATAGTAGCTTTTTCTTTGCTACCCTAGTATATGGTGTAATAGGTTATAAATTTTGTTGATTACTCCCTCAAACAAGGAGCACCAGCTGGACATGAATCAGCTGAGACACCAATTGGGCACGAATCAGTGTAGAGACTTGTTGTGAGGCAGGTTCTAGTTGCAATGTAGGTCCTGGTTGATGGGATGGTAGAAACATGTTTGAGATGTGATCTGCAACAGGGGCCAAGTCCGGAGCTTGTACTTCTGGAGTGTAAGAAGGCGGTTGTGCTGGAAGAGGAATGGGAATTGTGATAACTGGTGGAATCCAATCAGAAACTGTAGTGGTGGTCAGACGTGGTGCTGAATATTGAGTGTGGTGCAAGGAAATATGGATTCAACAAATTGGACATGATGAGAGACATATGTTTTAGAGGTGGTTGGTTCAAAACAGAGATAGGCACTTTGGGACAAAGAGTAACCAAAAAAGACACAGGGTGTGGACTTGGGGGCTAGTTTGTGGGATGAATAAGGACGAAGCCATGGATAACATAAGCATCCGAAGATTTTGAGTTTAGCATAGTTTGGTTTTGTTTTGTTTTGAAAATTAATTCAAAAGGGGTGGAGAGGTTGAGAGTAGGGGTGGGCATTCTATTAATTAGTATACAGCAGTACTGAATGCATAAGGCCAAAAGGTGAGGTAAGGAGGCATGGGAGAGTAAGGTGAGGCCAGTTTCGACAATGTGACGGTGTCTTCTTTCAGAGTAGCCATTGTGTTCGGGTATATGAGGTGGACTAGTTAGATGAGATATACCAGCGGTAGAAAGGTAATCTTTGAGGCCCAGATTTCTCCCCTATTGTTAGAATATAAAGTGACAATTTTGTGGTTAAAGTAATTTTCAACAATGGTTTTATAGCATTTAAACACTTCGTGAATATCTGATTTTCGTTTGAGGTAATAAAACCAGATATATTTTGTAAAGTGATCGACAAATATGCCATAATATTTAAAACCAGTGGAAGACATAATGGGAGAAGTCCAAACATCATAAAAGATAATTTGAAGAGGGTGTTTAGACACAAGTGATGAAGTAGAAAAAGGTAATTTGTGACTTTTATTGTAGAGGCATGCAATACATGAGAAATCTTTTGGCATAGAGGAAGATGATTCTAAACAAGAATTAGAGAGAATATGTTGTAAGATTGGAAGAGCTGGATGTCCTAAACGATGATGCCAATTAATAGATGTTGTTTTGGCTGTAAGAATGCTAGAATCGGGTTTTTGGGAGTTGTCCATTCATACACTCCATCCTTAGTATTGCCCTGGAATAAAATTGCCCCCGAGCGAAGATCCTTCACAAAAAAAAAATGGTAAGAATTTAACTGATGCATTGTTAGTGATGCAAAACTGAGAAATGGAAATTAAGTTTTTTTTCATGGTTGGGACACAAAGAACATAAGATAAAGTGAAAGTTGATTGTGGAGAGGAGAGAGTAGTAGATCCTGTATGTGTGATGGAGAGACCTGTACCATCCCCGATCATAACATCATCTATTCCGTTGTATGGTGAGTGAAGAGATAGATTGTTTAGATCAGCTGTGACATGATGAGAGGCGCCACTGTCGAGTAACCAAGTAGGGTTTGGTGATGTTCTGTTGGTAGCAAAGTTAACTCGTGGTTGCCAAGGAGCAGTTGAGTTATTGGAGGATGAGGGTGCAATGGTAGAGGATTGAATGGGAAGCACTTGAAATGAGGGACATCTCTTGGTTGTATGTCCTTGGATGCCACAGATCTGACAGAAGCCTTGATAAAGTCTAGATGGAGGACAGTTGCTACGATTTTGGAAGCGTTGATCTGAGTTCATTGGTGGACGGCCATTATTGGGTGCTAGTGGACGCCAATTATGGTTGCCAGCAGGTGCATATGAGTGAGAGGGGGTACACCAATTATTTGGTTTGTTTGGGTGCCATTAGTGGTTTGTTTTGTTTGTTGGATTGGCAGTAATTGGAAATGAAGTTTCTGAACTTGTGATTGCAGGTGCAGAGGCTTCAAAGGAGAGTAGCTTCTCGTGGAGCTCATCAAATGTGATGGAAGTGTCACGAGCTTGTACTGCACGGACCAGTTCCTTGTAGTCATCGCCTAGGCCATCGAGGATCTTGTCAGTGAGGTCTTCAGGATCCAATGGTGCACCTAGGACGGCTAGTTCATCAGCACAAGCTTTGACAGAATGAAGATACTCGATTACATTATGGCTACCTTTTGTTGGATTCTTAAGTTTGGTTTTGACTTGTTTGATGCAACCACATGAGGGTTTGGCATAGGTATTGGCAAGGATGGTCCATGCTTCTTTGGTAGTCTTGGCTTGGGCAATGAAGGGAATGATAGTAGAGGAAAGAGAGCCAATTAAGGCATTTAGCAGTAGTTGATCTTGACGAATCCAGAGTTTGTGAGAAGGATTGGTTGTGGCAGTGTTGTTTGCTGTGATGGTGATGGGAGGACATGGTTTGGATCCATCGATATACCCAATGAGGTCATATCCAATGAATAGAGTTTCAAATTAATGCTTCCAGGATAGGTAATTTGTGGAGGTGAGTTTGAGTGGTGCTTGAGCAGATATGTTGATGGTGATAAGAGGAATTTCAGTGTTTGGAGGACTAGCGACAGAGGTAATGTTGGTGGAGTGTGGTGTTGTCATTATGGTGTTTGATAGCAAGAGAGTAAGAGGGAAACAATAGAGGAAAGAAGAGAAGAAAAAAATTAATGTGAAGGAATCGATATGGGCTCTGATACCATGTAGAGATGAGAATCAATTATGATTTTTCCACTAATTTTCATTAACCGAAATAGAGTACATATACACAGAGGAATAACAAGATCACTCCTAGATACAAGAGGAAGTTCTAGTCTTAAGGAAGACTCAACTACTCTGCTATATACAAGGAAATATTTGAATTTGAATAAAGATCGGATAACAGATCTTTGTTACATGTTGATATATAATACTCCCATTTTACATCAATATTTCTTGAAAATCTTCTTTTAATTCTTACTTCCTCTCTAAGTTTTGCTATAAAAAATTTTCTAGTTTAGCTAAAGTCATATCTCTTAATTAATTTACTCGATGATCCCCATATTAATCAAACTTTACCATTTCTTCATGCTATCAAATGGCAATTTAGAACTCATTTTCACATGTTTTTTATACTTTAAAATTTATATACATAATGCCCTATTTATTTTAACGGTTAATTTAAGGGTAAGGATAAATATACTAAATCATCATTAGTTTAATTTTTTTTTTAATATCCCTCTTTCTAGTCAAAATAGAGGTGGATCAAATTAACAAATGAGAAGATAGGGAAGAGTGAAAGGGGAAATGAGTGAAATTAACAAATAAGATAGGTAGGGAAGGTATTTGAGCAAATTTCAAACTAATAATGGTTAATTATATTGATGAAAACTCAAATTATACAATGGGATAGCTCTCAGAGAGCCAATTTTAGTGTGTTTGAGACACTCATGATATTTAGTTTGTTGATAATGCCTTAGAAAAAAAAATTTTGAAGTGTTTTGTGTTGTAGGACTAAGGGCATTTACACACTTCCAGCACTTCATGAATAGAGAGTAGATAAGTAAAGGACATTATTACCAATAGCACATTGAGAAAAAGCCTTAAACTATGCACCAAGTTGAGTTTAATGAGAATAGTGCGCCTTCAGGGCAACAAGCTAAATTATGCACTTAAAGAAGTGCTTTCATAGCGTAACTTTAAGTGGGATGTGGATTACGTAGTCAGGGAAGCCACTACATTGTGCACTTAAAGGATTCTTCTATGATTACGTTATGGTTTGATAATGCACTTTTCTTAGACATTCCAACAATAGCACACCTGTCATAAGAAAAGTTTGTGTAGATTGCACACCCTAAAGGCATCAATCCATATCGCACACTTGGAGAAGCACACTTAGAGTGTGCACCTTTGAGTAATAGTTTGGATTGCACACTTAAGAGCCAAACTACATCTCTTGCCTCCTATGGTGTGCAGAAAGAAACCTCCATCAAATTGTGCACTACTTAAGAACACCGAGAAGGAAGCCTATCTCATATCCACTTGCATAGTGCTCACCAAACCAACAACTCATAAGTATGTCATTCATTCAACAATAAATCATGTGCATATCAAACATTCATGAGTATGCAATTTGGCCATCAATAACTCAGTGCACTACCCTTCTTATAAAACATCATCTATCCTCCATCATGAAGCATATCCTAGATCTCAACTCAATACATTGCCTTTATCATTCCACCTCACACAAGCTACATCTTCTTATCTTCACACAATTTTCAAGCTAAACACTAAATAGTGCCCCTAAAGCTTTTAAACATTCTATCATTCACATTGTTGGGATTGAGCCCCTAAAAAAAACACATGATGTAACAAAGTTAGACTTAATTATCCCCTTACTATCTTTTTGGTGTATTGACATTGATTTGAGCATTTAGCTCATGTCTCTTACATTGTATATGACTTAGGTAGATTAAGAGTTGCATAGAAAATACAAGTCATGGGTTCCTTGTAAGTAGATAAGTTATCCACAGTCAATTTATGGATTTGGGCAATCCATTAGAGACTGCAGTGCACCACCTCCTAATTGGAGGGATGTCTTATCTTGGCCATCAAGATGTGTTTCCCATGGTAAATGCACTAGTGTATGTGATGAACACTGGATAGAACCTAAGGTAAATCATGACATAAGGCGATCAATTGTCATGATTCACCAAGCTACTATATTGCATGGACTCTCAACCTTGAGAGGATATTGAGCCTAAGCCAAAATCAATAGGAGGCTTTGATCTATGGGTGAGACCCTAAAGTGGTCATATATCCTTATGGATTAGGTCATTATTGATGGAGGTTGGTGGCAAAATGTATTCTCAATAGATGCACCATGATATCTCATGGGATTGAGATAATGTGTGTCCCTTTTTGTAATCCAAAGGACATCTTATCATGAAATTTGTGGTCATAGTAATTCCTTTAGTGGAATTTGACATATGCTCCTTGAAGATAGAGTATATCAGTTGATCACATAATAGTGGGATCTATAACTCAAGGATTGGAGAGGTAATCTTGATAGGTGATAACATTACCCTGTTAGATTACGAACACCAATTCATGGGAAGTTTGTATGTAGTGGATAGTAGGTCACAGACCCGAACTTTACTCGTTATTATTTACATAGAGTACTAGAGTGAAATTGATTCTCTTTAATGGAATATTGAATCAATTTCGGAATTGGATTTTGAGGGTCTCAGAACTCTTATGGGTCTCATTGGTTCTTGCTCTAAGCTTATATACCATGATGACATGGTTTATGAGGGTTGGATTAGCTCTAGGTTCATTCTTATACATAAAGGCAATTTGGTAATTTCACAAGGTTGCATAGGGGATAATAAACAAGGTCTCTAGTTTGGGCTAATTGATTAATTAGATGGCACTATGTGGTCAATTAATCAATTAGAACTTGCTTTAGGCTAGATTAAGTGACCCAAGTCTTGATGGGCTTAAGTCACTTTTAGCGCAGTAGCAACTCTATAAATACCCCTTTATGGGTTAAGGTTTCCTAATGACTTTCAGTTAGTCATCTTCCACCTATAAAGAGAGAGAGAGAGAGTCATGGCCTCATCCCTTCCAAAGCCCACACTTTGGAGTGCTAAGATCATGGTTCGAGTCTTCGGAAAAAAGATCTTGGGTATACGAGACCTCATTGGATGTAGGGCTCTATAACGCATTGGAATCACACAAGCCACATGCATGAGAACCGCATGGGATGCGCACAGGCCGTGTGCATAGGAATCGTATGGGATGTGCACGGGCCACATGCATGGGAATTGCATGGGATGCACAAGTGGGTAGCACCATGAGGAGAGATTCTCTAGTTTTTCTATGCATGTTCTTCACTATAAAGAATTGATATGGGAACATCCAGATCTAGGTATGAGCATTTTTTCCTTTAGATCTTTACCCTAATATGGTTTTTGAAGCCACTCTTTTTTGCTACATTAGATTTAGAGATCTTTAGGGATAGATGTATGCACCCTATGAGATCCAAGGCATGGGAACAGAGTAATCCAAAGTTCTAAACACACACCATCATGTTGTTGCACTAAAAAGACAAGATGTGTGGTCGTTGTCTACACCAAGTTAACATATTTTGATTAATGAGGCCATGCTAATACATCACTATTATGGGTAGGAGGTTAGCTTAGAAGGGATAGCTTTGGAGCAATGATGAGAAGAGAGATTTCATTGCCTATAAATATGAGAATTATAAATAGTATAGTTTTTTTTTCCTGGAAGGACTCTCTCAGAGAGGATACTTTGTCTCTTATAGGAGATATACATTCTCTTCCTCTAGAGCAAAGATGTTAGGAAAATAAGTTAGTTTGTTGTTGTTATTGTTGTTTCATTTTTTTTCCTTTTGTAACTTGTTTTTAATCTGAATAAAATTTTACATTTCAATATTTATGTCTTTGTCTTTCTACTTATGTTCATTTCTTTTCAATTTTTATGTTTTCGCTTTTGAGTTTCTGAAATGGGCTATAGTCTCCTATCCTAGTTTAACTGACTATGGTTTAGCTGTCTATGGTTGAAAAAGGGTCTACCGAGGTTTGTGGTCGTGAGAACTAAAAGGAGACTCCATGGGCCAAAGTTAGTGGTTATGAGCACCAAAAGGAGTAACCATGATCATAAGTCTAATAGACCAGGAACATGGTTTTTTACTTAAGAATAAACTCATCTAAATCATTTGATTGCAATCATAAAAAAAGAAGCACTTAGACTGAGTTGAGTCTTTCTTGAGGTGATTGATTCTCTTATCAATTGGTGTCTTGCTATTGGTATAAACCTCCTAGCTAATTTGAAGGCTGATAACACTAGATTGGAACTAGTTATGTAAGTTGAGTTTGAGAAAGGGAATTCCAGTTATTTTCCCTTGCAGAAGTTTGTGTTTGTTTTCTTTTCAATTTCTATGTTTCCTACTCTCAAAAAAAAAATTACAAAAATATGTTTTTTCTCCTACACTCTACAGACCCTCTATTTTATCCTTATACAACATGCTATTCATCATACTTGTTACCCTTTACCTTGTCCTATGCAAAAGTTTGTGTTTGTTTTCTTTTCAATTTCTATATTTCCTACTCTCCCAAAAAAATTACAAAAATATGTTTTTTACCCTACACTCTATAGACCCTCTATTTTATCTTTATACCATATGCTATTCATCATACTTGTTACCCTTTGCCTTGTGCTTTCTTGTGGTATATGCATAGGATCTCTTTTTACTTAGTTGTTTGTTGCGCTCCTTGGTGGTCTACTTGTTACTCAATTTTGGTACTAACTCTTGGGCCTCTTTTAGAGGCCGTTTGGAGGGAGTTTCTATATCCATTGTGTGACTTTAGAGGCACCTTAGGTTTCCCTAAATTTTTGGCATGCTTGGAGCTCAATCGGGCTCTTTTCAAAGACCTAGGACATTTTCATGGTCAAATTGGTTCCCTTAATCGATTCATCGTGTTTTTTAGTTTTCTCCCTTATTTTAGCCTTAATTTGAGAACCTTTCTGTTTTTTTGTTTTTTTTTTTTTTTTTTTTTGGTTTCCTAACGTTCCCAAGAGTGTTTTGGTGACCTTGAACCAGTCAAACCAATTGGTCGACCAACTGCAATCGATTGAATTGGTTCCCTCAAGTTGTTCATTGTTTTTTTTTTTTTTAATGCTTCGAGCCTGTTTTAACTCTGATTCAATCACCATTTTTTATTTTTATTTTTGGTTTCCTAACATTCCTAGGAGTGTTTTGGTGACCTTTATCCCTAGTTTAAAGACCCCTTTATTTTGTTTTTTATTTAAGTGGGTTTTGATTGTTTTGAGCTTGAGGTGAGATGAGGACAAGGGTCCAAATCTCCACCCTCCTTTGCCTTATAAAAAGGTGTCTTAGGACCTTATTTTGAGGGGGATTTTTCTTGGTTTTTCAAGGAAAGACTCTACTGAAATTTCCAGAAGAGAGGAACTTTGGAGATTTGAAGGTTTACCTTAGCTAAGAGGAGAAGAAAAGCTTGCTAGAAGCCAAGCAACCTTGCTTGTCAGGGGATTATCTTGTGAGTACTCTTTGGCTCCATTTTTTATGCCTATTTTTAGTCATTTTTCATTCCTCTCTTGATTCTTGAGATTATTTACTTGTCGGGTATGGATATTGGAGGCCACACATTGGTTTGTTATTTATTTTATTCATGCTTTATGGTTGTTCATCTTCTCTTCTTCTCTTGATTTACCATGATTGCTTGAAAATTGGTTTAATCTTTGATTCATGTTGTATAGTGGTTTATAAAGGTTAATTTGATCTAATTTTTGGTTTTTTTTTAAGTTTTTTTTACCATCAAGCCCATTGATGATTCATGAAATGATGCTTTGCTTGATTTTAATTTTTCTTTTTCTTTTTTCTCTTTAAGATTTCAGTTTTCCCTTACTTTATAATGATTTTTAAAAATATTTTTGATTGATTTTTCAATAAATTTGAGAGTCACAAATGTGTTTGTTCATCCGCCAAATTGATTTTCTATAGAAATTTCCTTTTAAGGATTTTTTTTTTATCATTTTTTATTTTTCTTTCTAATTTGATTGTTAAAGTGATCTGATGAGGGCCTGAAGAATAAGGAAGACGGTTTGGTATTTTGGGAATAAGGATTGCTCGAATTTCGGGATAAAGTATGAAAACAAAAGGAAGAAAAAGTTAAATAACTCCTTTTGAAAAAGACTACACAACTTATATAAAATTTATGGTTACGAGAATGAGTCCTAATTAAACTCAAATAGTCGAAAATAAAATTATGGAAATAAGTTTTATTTAAATTAAACACATTATTCATCTTTCATAAAGAAATTAATATAAAAATTGATACAAAATTATGGTTACTCTAAAACTTCTCATGAGTCTTAAAGTAATCTTTAATCATAAAATATGATAAGCTCAAAATCAATCAACTAATATTACCTATAATGAATCTAGATCTTTTCATCAAATATAGCAATCAACAAGCATTTGACATAACCTTAATTTTATCAAATCTAGCAATCAAGAAGTATTTAATAAATGATTACTCTAGATGATTTATAATACAAGTCCCTAATAATAGAAAATGAAATTTCTAAAAATTACAAAAAAAAAAAAAAGAACCTACCACTTGAAATTCAAATCAACCAAGATCTTCAAGAATTATTTCAATCTAATTCCAAAAATAAAATATAAACCAAAAACCCTAAAAGGTAATGAAGAAGATATATAGCAATCAAGGATGTGAGTACTCCCCATCTTAGAGTTCACATGCAATACCAACTTTTAAACATTTCAAATGGTTGAAAACAAAGTAGATTTTAAATAAAATTACCTTTCAATTTTTTTCATAAATATATTAATAAATTATGTTTTTTTCTAAATCAATCTACCAAAAATAGAGTCCTAAAACAAAAACCAATTTTTAAAATAATATTTTGAATAGATGAAAATAATAAAAGAAAATGTTTATTTGAGAACCAATACGAAAAATATTGAGATAAAAAAAAAACACTTATTAAGCTTAAAATAGTTTATTTAGACTAAAATTCATTAAATAGATGGAAATAATAGAAAATGAGAGAAAAATAAAAAGAATCCTAATAAGAAAAGGGGAGGTAAAGAAAGAAGAAGTTAAAAAACACACCATCTCCACCTACCTTAACATTTCATTGACTAGTTTGTTATATCCAATTTCAAATTGTATATCTAAAAAATGAAGGGCACTATCCAAGAAAACTAAATCAAACTAAAAATAAAAAGAATAATTTTGAAGAATATATTGATTAACCCCAAAAGAATAAAATACATAAGTAAAATTCAAGTGCTTTCAAAAATAAATAATTTAAACGTGAAGAAAAAAATAATTTAAAGAGGTACAATAAAAAGGAATTTTGATAATTTTCTTTGAGATTTATCCACCTAAAAGACGTCACTTAATTTTTTTTAAAGCAATTCAAGTTCTTCTTCAGTGAGAGCATTGTCCCACCATTCCTTGAGCTGGCCAATGAACCCTACAATTAGGTGTACACTGATCAGATGGTCCGAATTTCCTCTGTCTTTATAGGCTGTAAAGGTCATGATCATTTCTTAAAGTATATTTAAGATTTGATGTTCGCTTACTCCATCTATGTTCCATTCATAGATACCATCACTATCATATTTTGATGGGATAATTTGATTTCTTTCTTCATATTAAAGATCAGGAGGGGTAGGCCTAAGATAGTAATTCCTAGTTCTAGTTTACTGTTTGAACCGATGGTTTATCCTATTTACTTGAGGGTCCCGTTCCTCAAAGGTTGATCATATTTGGTCCATGTTTAGTGTTTGTGTTACAACATTTACTGACTTTGTGTTTGAAGTTGAAGATTTGAGTATAATATCTAACTGTTCTATTCTTTTTGTTAGACATTTGATAAGTACTGCATTTGAGTTATTTGAAAGTTTAATAGTCTCTTTCCTTATTTCCACAAGTTTGAAAATCGAATGATTTTTATCTAAATTTTTGTTTAAAAATTAAGGCATAGTGATTTGACTATTAATGGGAGGTGTGTCAAGTTTGTCTTGTATCATATTAAGTTGAGACGAGAGAGTACCTAGAATTTGATCGGTGAAATTATTTTGTTGTTGAAGGGTTTTATAGTCTTTTATAGTTTTTGTTTTTCCTTCAATTTCTTTTAAGTTTTTTGTTTTGAAAGGAAGGGCAATTATTTCAATATTTTGAGCAATTATGGTTATTTCTTCTAAAGGAGGATGATTTGAAATTATGGTTTTGTTTGACATTGTTTTCCAAGTTTGACCCTTTTGAAACATATTGACCTCTAAGAAAGGGTAGTTAATATTATTATTTGAAGCTTAAATCTCAATGTAAACATAGGAATATCTATCCTATTGTTTCCATACATTTATACCATTCATCCCTAAAGGCTTCTCTAGGTTGAGTGGTAAGTTTGTTAGCAAAAAATTACTCTCTTTTGATCATTTTTTGGCAATTCAAGTTCTTTCCTTATATAATCTTTATCTATTTCGAAAGGCTCTAAACTTTCAAAAACCATTAACTGGTTAGGTTCATCAAGCATCATTTGAGAATGTGTTGGAAAGGTTGGAGGTGACTCCTGGGTAACATACCCAGGTTAAGGGATGTTAGGAGTAAAGTCTACATTATGAAGCTTGATAGAGGATCTTTGAGAGTTATTCTCGAAAGACAATCTAAGGGCAAAAGAAGTTCTACTTCCTTAAGTAGAGATTCTACTACTCAATTCTGCTCGTTTGGCAAATTGTAGGGTAACATTCCCTTTATCATCTTGCATGATAAAGAGAGGTTTCCTAACTTCAATTGGTTTTGGAAGGGCCAACTGTTTGAAGTCTCGGGTATTTGAATGAGTTAATGATTCCAAAGGAATTTCTTTAGGAATCATGTTTGAGGAATGTTCTTCATTGGATTGGAATAAAAGGGTTTTCTCTTTGGGAGAGGTCAATAAACACTTTGCGTTTACTAAGGTGGTCATTGCTTTATAGTATACCCTATATACCATAAGGATATTCTTAGTTTTAGGGTCCATATCATAACCCTTAGTTTGAACATTTAGGGTTAAGGCTTTGTGGATAGACATATCATTTATACAACTTAACTCTAAGTTTGGAAAACAATTGAAATAAATAGGGTCATATGCCATGTTTGATTCCATGACTCCTAACAACGAATCATCAAAGTTGTTGTATCTTGCATCTCTCAGACAAACACAAATAGGTTTGTTTAACCCAATTCGGGTTAAAGGTTTGACTACTAGTTGGATAGCTCTTATGTGTAGGATTTTGAATTCTTGCTTTCTTAATATATCAATATCTTTTAGATTAAGGAGTTCTATGGTTTTAGTTTCTAACCCTATAAAATGTGTATTTTCTGACACTTTGATTTTGTAAGTTGATTTCCATTTGAAAGTTCCTATTTGATAAATATCTTTGATGTTTTGTCTTGGCATTTCCCAATTTTTAATATATTGCTCTAAAGTACCTATTGATATATTCAAATGATTTTCAAATTTTGAAGTATTTTCTTCCAACATTTTGAGATCATTTTCCATCCTACTCATATTACTATGAGAGCTACTTTTAGAAGAAATTCCAAATAAATTTGACATTTTTGTTTTATGATTTTACTATTCTTAATCCTAGCAATTAGTGGGACCACCTAACACCCACATGGAAAACACGGTTGACTAACGGTAACTAAGGGTTAACTAATGCTAACTGTTCAGATTAAAGATAGATATTCATATCATAAAATAAAATGGCAAATTAAATTTGAAAACATTCTATCATGGCTTTAATACCAATAAAGACAGAGGAAATTCAGACCAGCTATCAATGTACACCTAATTATAGGGTTCACTAGCTAGCTCAAAGGATGGTGGGACAATGCTCTCACTGAAGAAAAAAAAAATCTTAATTCAAACCAACCTTGATGAATAAGGAAATCAAAACTCAATGTATACTTTGATATGCAATAACCAAACACTTCCTTGGAGAACCGATAGTTTTCCAACAAGAAGCATCAAAGATCCTTCAAAATATTAGATGTAGAAAACTAAGATACTTTAGTTGGTATAAGGATTTATACCTCTAAAAAATCTATACTAGACCATATGCAAACCAACATTATTGGAAAGAAAGATTCCTTAATGGGTTACCCAAATACTTAGCTAAAAGAGTTTAGCTTAGGATCAAAGAAAAATATAATGGTATCATACCATATGATTTCTTAACATATGGACAATTAATAAAGTTCATAAACCAAGAAGCATTAAACCTTTGCACATTGATCAAGGTAAATGCTACCATAAAAAAAATAAAAAATAAAAAATAAAAAAAGATCTTAGAACTTCAAAAAGAGAATTAGGAATGTTATGTGCCTAATATGGGTATGAGAAAATCCTTTCTCCTTTGGCCAAACAAGAAAAGTATTATAGATCCAATAAGAAAAAGTTCAATAAGAAATATTCAAATTTCAAAGAAGAACCATATTATAAAAAATCAAAACATAGAAAACATTCAAATAAGGCACATCAAACTTCCTATTCAAAGAAGACTGATAAAAAAGAAATAAAATGCTTCAAATGTGGCAAGAAAGGACATATTGCCCCAAGTTGTAGAGTTAAAGAAATAATTGAAAACTTAGATAAAGGAAAACATCTCAAACAACAAATGATTAATCTAATCAAAATAGAGTCATAGTTTGATTCATCCAGTCAAACCTCTGTAGAATCAAATAGTGAGGATCAACTTCTTCTAATCGAAGAAGATTCCTCTAATGAGTCAAAAGAGTCTCTCTCACAGTCATCTTATGATTGTGTAGAAAATTGTCTTTGTAATATCGAACAAGTGAATGTAATAACAAGTGAACAAAACTTCCTAATGGAGTTAATAGATAAAATACTAGATCCAAATCTTCAAAAAGAATACTTCAAAAAATATTTAGAAATTCAAAAACAAAATAATGAAAAATAATTATAAAATACTAATCAATACAGCCTAAATTAGATCAATTTTCTAAGCCTAAGCCAATAAGAATTCAAGACCTTCAAAATGAGATAATTCAAATAAAATTGCAAATTAATACCATGCTAATTCAAAATCAAGAAATGGAAACTAGACTTCAAAGACTAGAAAATGAAAAAAATCAAATCATTGAAGATGATAATAAGCAATTAGATGAAGGAGAATCTTCTGAATTGTTTGTGAAAACTATAACAAGAATGAAAATGCAAAAAAGGTATGTCAAAGTAAAAATTTTCATAAAACCCAATTTTTTAAAAGAATTTTTAGCATTAGTTGATTCTGGTTCTAATATTAATTGTGTACCAGAAGGATTAATTCAAACCTTATTCTTTGAAAAAAACCTATCAAGGTGTTGTAAGTGCAAACTCACAACCCTTGGCAATATATTTCAAATTTTCAAATGTACATATTTGTAATCAAAATATCTGTTTCAAAACTTCTTTGTTGCTAGTCAAAGAAATGCATAAGGAGATAATCTTAGGAATACCATTCGTTGCTCTACTTTATCCTTTTAAGGTAGATAGTGAATGGATTAAAATAGTTTATAAAAGATAAAATATTTGCTTCAAATTTACCAATCCTATACAAACCAAGGAGTTAAATACACTTCAAAATGAAGAAGTAAATTTAATTCAAAAGAAAAAACTACGTATCAAATTTATAAGTCAAGAAATACATTATAAAATAATTGAAAAAAAATATTACAAAAAGAAGTTTAAACAAGGATAGAAAAGATTAAAAATCAAATTGAAACAGAACTGTGTTCTTCTATTCCCAATGCTTTTTGGGATAGAAAGAAACATGAAGTTTCCTTGCCCTATGTTGATGGATTTGATGAAGCCCAAATACCTATTAAGGCAAGACCAATTCAAATGAATGCTCAATTACTTGAATACTGTCAAAATGAAATCAAAGATCTCTTGGATAAAAATCTAATTAGAAAGAATCACTCTTTTGGAGTTGTACTACTTTCTATGTTCAAAAACCTTTAGAGATTGAAAGAGGTGCGCCAAGACTTGTGATAAACTATAAGTCTTTAAATAAGGTTTTCCAATAGATAAGGTATCCAATACCTAACAAGAAATACCTTATTAGATGCCTTCATAATGCTTCAATCTTTTCAAAATTTGACATGAAGTTTGGATTCTAGCAAATTCAACTCCATGAAAAAGACAAGTATAAAACTACATTCACTTTTCCATGTGGCATTATGAATGGAATGTAATGCCTTTTGGTTTGAAGAATGCTCCCTCAGAGTTTCAAAATATAATGAATGACAAAGAATGGAATGTAATGCCTTTTGGTTTGAAGAATGCTCCCTCAGAGTTTCAAAATATAATGAATGACATTTTCAATCCATATACTAATTTATCCTTAGTATATATTGATGATGTGCTTATATTTTCAAAATCACTTCAAACGTCTTGAAATCTTTCAAAAAATTATTAAGGAAAATGACTTAGTTGGGTTTTCCCCTAAGATCAAACTATTTTAAACTAGGATTAAATTTCTAGGATTTGAAATCTATCAAGGTATAATCAAACCCATTCAAAGGTCGATAGAATTTTCTAGTAAATTTCCTGATGAGATTAAAGACAAAACCCAACTTCAAAGGTTCTTAGAAAGTTTAAACTATGTGTCAGACTTCTATCCAAACCTTAGGACTATTATGAAACCACTGTTTGCTAGGCTTAGACAAAACCGAAAGCCTTGGATGTAGGAACATTCAAACATAGTCAAACTAGTCAAAGAACAAGTTAAGAGTCTTCCTTGTTTAAGAATCCTTAACCCATTAGCCTTTCCTTTTATAAAGACAGATGCCTCTAATATAGGATATGGTGGTACTCTCAAACAAGAATTTCAAAATCAGATCTCCATTGTCAGTTTTCATTCAGGCATATGGAGTGGCCCCTAAGAAAACTATTCAATAAAAAAAAAATTTAGCCATTGTTTTGTGCATTCAAAAATTTCAAGAAGATGTTTTTAACAAAAAAAAAAAAAAAATTTCTTCATGTTGATTGCAAAAGTGCAAAAGAAATTCTTCAAAAAAATGTTCAAAATATTGTTTCAAAATAAATCTTTGCTAGATGGAAAGTGATCTTGTCTATTTTCGATTTTGAAATTAAATTTATAAAAGGTGATTCAAACTCTCTTCTTGATTTTCTTTTACATGAGTTTCTACAAGGACAATGAGTGCTCAAAAGCCCAATTCAAATTCTCAAACCACAAAAGCCTCTTATGCAATGCCCCTAGTCAACCAAGAAAAGCCTAATGTACAAACCCAAAATAGATTCCAAATTCTTGGAACTATTTCTTCAAAGCCTAAACCAACTTTCGCTCAAATAGCCTCTTCAAGCCAGACTCAACAGCATGTGGTAAAGGCCCATACTATGAAGGTACAAGTTCTTAAACCCTGTCAACTTTTAAAATCTAAAGCACCAAATATTTCAAAAAAATTTCCCAATGGGAAATACTTTCTTCAAAATAACTTAGAAAAAACTCGCAAATTTTATGAGTTTATTCTAGTTGATACAGATTCTATAGAAATTTCTCATATTCAAAACAAAACCTCTATAAATATTTGTTATTCAAAATGCAGAATTTGCAAAGTTATTTCTCAAAAATCGTGGGATCAATCTCTTGACACTCACAAAATGTTTTCTCAAATCTTTAGGCCAAAGTCATATGATTATCATGATTATATTGACATTTGATACTATACATTTTTCTTTCACCCCTTTGATCACTCTTGGTTTTTCCATTGGGGTGATGAAATGAAAAATCAAAATGATTTTCCCAATTGGTTCCGAGAATGGGGACTATTTTTTGGCACCTTAAGGACATTTTCTGTCCTCAAACTCTTGAAGGATACAAATACTTTGTTGAACACGGAAGTAACTTGGTTCCTACTCCTTGTTCACAAGTATAATTCCTTCTTTCAAGGTCTAAAATTCCTTTGATTCTGTGTTGGGACTTCGTTCTCTCACAAATGATTCCAGCTTCTTTTCTCGCACATTTGGCAAGAGAATTCAAAGTCAAATGGTGGTCAAATTTCTCTCCTTTTGCTACTTAGAAAATTCCTTATATCCATCAATGGACTTCTTCAAAAAATTCTCCTTCAAAAGCTCCTATTCAAATTCCTCCTGGCAACTTTTTGTTATCAAGAACGTCATTCCCTTATGAAAAAGAATTCAAAAGAAATCTCAAAATGCTTAAGAAAAAAACTTCAGAAACCTTGTCTTAATTCTCTAACTTTGGTTCTGATGATGATACGACATCCTCTACTTTTTTATGGGATCTCAATGAAGACATGTGCTATGGCTTGCCATACATGTCCCTGAAGTAATGCCTCCGAGTCTTCTTCAAAATTAGTTTGTGAAGCACTTCAAAAGCAACAATTGAGTTTTCAGGTCAACATTCTCACCTTCGATTATATCTTCCAAACAGACTTTGGATAATATGGCAAAATTTATAAGGACCTCAAATTTCTCAAATAATCAATGGCTCAAAGATGATTTCCTATTGTGGACTTTACTATTTTCAAATTCGGGTGGGTTGATACGACATCAATACCACTCTTCAATTTTATGGATCAAAACGGTAGGCTATAAATCGCTCTTCAAATTCAAAGGACAACTACACAAAAGACAAACTACTTTCGATGAATTTCAAAGCTCTCCAAGTCCATGGACTTCAAAGGCTTTCAAATTCATCTTCAAAGCCTATATGAGGCCCTCATTTCTCATTGTAAGGCAATGAAAATTTTTCAATAGTGTTATTGGGAGAAAGGAAGTGAGATGTCCTTTTGAGTGATAGCCTTGTAATTGAGAAAGCTCAAAGCTCTCAAAGTTCTATTTTTAAAAGCTCTCTTCAAAGATTGTAAGTTTATCTTTCAAAGTCTTTTGTAATTATTTTATGCTTTGAATGAAATTTCAAATTTGAAATTCAAATGTTCTTTAAGCTTTTGCAAGAACCTCTTTGAAAGTCTGTGAACTTTCTTGAAGTTCTGCCAAAGTTATCTAGGGTTTTAAGTGAGACTATTCTGACTCCTCCATATTAAACTAGGAGATTTCATCAAAATTCATATTGATATTCAAATTGAAGTGTTCTTCTTCATTTCATTTTATTTCATTCATCCCAATTTTTAAAATAATATTTTGAATTGATGAAAATAATAAAAGAAAATGTTTATTTGAGAACCAATACAAAAAATATTGAGATAAAAAAAAGAACATTTATTAATCTTAAAATAATTTATTTAGACTAAAATTCATTAAATAGATGAAAATAATAGAAAAAGAGAGAAAAAAAAATCCTAATAAGAAAAGGGGAGGTAAAGAGAGAAGAAGTTAAAAAACACACCATCTCCACCTACCTTAACATTTCATTGACTAGTTTGTTATATCCAATTTCAATCAGTATAATGATTAACCCCAAAAGAATAAAATACATAATATAACAAAAATTAAGTGATTTTCATGTAAAAAAAAAAAAAAATCAAGTTAAAATAAACAAGAATTCCTACAAAGTAAAATTTGTGTTGAGATCAAAAGAAGAGTTATAATACTAACAATTCTTTTTAAAAATCAAAATTAAAGAAAAAAAAATCATTTATTAAAACAAATGTTATTGACCAAATGATTGATTGGTATCCAACCTAATTAGGCCAACTCATAGGCCATGCAAAAGGCAAATATTAAATTTTTTTTTTCTATTTGAAGTATAGAATTTATCACTAAACAAGAAAAAAAAATTGAAAAAAAAAATACATAGAATCCAAGTGTTAAATAAAAAGGGTAAAATTTTTAATTTTTACATTTAAAATAAATATATAAAATTATTTTTAAATATTTAAAAAAAAATACATAATCCATTATCTCTCTTCTTCTATCTATTATAGTAAAAACCAACTTCTTATCTCTTTCTTGTTCATATTTTAAAATCATCTTTAAGTAAATTAAAACATAAAAATAAATTAACAAAACAAACTTCAAGTGCTTTCAAAAATAAATAATTTAAATGTGAAGAAAAAAATAATTTAAAGAGGGACAATAAAAAGGAATTTTGATAATTTTCTTTGAGATTTATCCACCTAAAAGACGTCACATAATTTTTTTTAAATAATTCCAAATTCACATAATTATTGCAAATATTAAAGTATTGACAACATCTTTTTCATAAGTTTGGACTGATGTTCCTTCTTATTTGATTATTGTCTTTTTTTGCATTTAAAATGTATTCTCTATCATTTTGGCTCAAATAATGATCCCACCATCCTTTTAAGTAAACCGCTGAACCCTATTACT
The DNA here is from genome assembly GCF_030704535.1 of Vitis vinifera. Classification (NCBI taxonomy): domain Eukaryota; kingdom Viridiplantae; phylum Streptophyta; class Magnoliopsida; order Vitales; family Vitaceae; genus Vitis; species Vitis vinifera. The sequence goes on from NC_081813.1 coordinate 14,789,037, forward strand.
AAGGCACCAACAGGATGAAAATCTAAATTATTAGTCTTGATTCTCTAAGCATTAGCAGCCATCATCATTTCATGAAGTAAATTAATTACTTGATGCTCGCTCATTCCATCTATATTTCACTCATAAAAACTACTACCATCATAACTAGCAGCTAAGTGATAGTTTCTTTCTTCTGATTGAACATCAAGAAAATAAGGTTTTGAATAATAATTTTTTCTACTTACAAAATTATTAGATATTGCATTAATTGTTGAAGGGGGTTTCACTATTGAATTTGGAGAAATTTTGAATTGTTCTTCTATTTTATTGACATAAATATAGGTACAACATAAATTATTAGATATTACAAAATTTTTGTAATGAAATATAGGTACGACATAAATACATTATACTTACAATATAAATATGATACAATATATTACAACATAATTTAATTTATTTTTGTTTAATTTTTTCACATGCTATATTACCCCATGAATAGTTACGAGTTATTCCATTTAATAGTTGTATGTTATTCAATTGAATATTTATATATTATTCAATTGATGAGTGCTCGTGAAAAATAATTATTCATTCTATTATGGTAACAAAGTTTTTAATTGTATGTTCCATATATAAAACAATATAATAACCTTAGGATATGGGTTTTATTTATGAAATATTGAAAATTATTTTTTTTACGAGGTTCTTTAAAAAATATCAATTTATTTGGAAAAAAAGAGAAAAAATAGCAATTTTTTAAATAGTCGTTTGACTGTTCAAAAGTGAACAACAATTTTTTGGGCCTAAGAAATGTACTATTGATTACTTGTACTTATCATCATGTGTAGACCCCACATCATTGACAATCTCAAATTTATTTATAGATAATATGGAAAACATATTTAAGGGTAAAATTGCTCCGAAAATTCTTGAGACGAGTGACCCTTCCTAGTAATTATCACATCCAACCCACCCTATTCGGTAATTCTCCCTTTAATTTTTTTATAAAAAAAAAAAAAGAAAACAAAATAAAAAAGAAAACCCTGTGTGACTCCTTATTTAGAAAAGACATGTCTGCAAAAACCGAGTCTGGATTCGGGGGTCAGGTTACCTATTGGAAAGGTATAGTTGTGACAATTAATTAATTAATCATGTATATCAAAATTAAAGACACAAATCAATATACACAAATATAATGATAAAAGCAAATTATAAGAATGCACAAAATAAATGACTAGAGAATTATGCAAATTAATTTATTGAACTAATTACAAAAAATATATTTCAAAAGTTAGCTTTTAAGAAATTTCAAAGGATTTTATTAGAAACAATTTCAAACTAATGATTTCATTTTATTTATTTACAAAAAAAAAAATGTTTCAGTTTATTTTCAATCAAATGTCAGTTACAAAAAAGTTAGCTCAGCTTAATGACTTAGGGAATGAGCGAGTTATTTATTATCTGAGTAAAAGGATATTAGAGTATGAGATGAGATATGTTATGATTGAGTGCTTCTGCTTAGCATTGGTTTGGGCTACCTAGAGACTAAGACATTATATGATGGAGTATTCTGTACATTTAATCTCTCGCCTAGATCCCTTGAGATATTTGTTTGACAAACCCGCATTGACAAGTAGATTGATGAGATGGTTAGTGTTGTTGATTGAGTTTGACATTCGATATGTTTCTCAAAAGTCTGTTAAAGGGAGTATTTTCATAGATCATTTAGCCTCACTTCTGATATCTGAAAATAGAGTAGTTGATGATGACTTTCTAGATGAGGACATTTCTGTTGTGACCAATTTGTCAAGATGGCATATGTATTTTGATGGAGTTGCTAATAGCTTCAGCTATGGGATTGGTGTATTGTTGATATCCCCTCATGGTGACCATATCCCAAGATTAGTTCATCTATCATTTTCTAACAGTTACCTTACTACGAACAACATAGTTGAGTGTGAGGCATGCATCCTTGGTTTAGAGACTACTCTTGAGCTTGGGATCAAATAAATAGAGGTGTTTGGTGACTCTAAACTTGTACTTAGGTAGATTTAGGGCGATTGGAAGACTAAAGATATGAAGTTGAGGCCATACCATATTTATTTAGAGCTATTGGTTGGGAGATTTGATGAGTTAAGATATACACATCTGCCTAGAGTGTAAAATTGATTTGTTGATGCCTTAGCTACTTTGGCTTCCATGGTGGATATTCCTATTGATATCATCATTAGCCCTTTACTAATTGAGTTAAGGACCTACCCAGCCTATTGTTGTATGATTGGAGAGACTGAGAAGGCCCAGGATGATCTACCTTGGTACTATGATATCTACCACTTCCTTAAATTTGGCACATACCCCGATGTTGTTTCAACTAAGGATCAGAGAGCATTGAGACAGTTAGCTACTAGATTTGTGATTTGTGGGGAGTTACCATATAGATGTTCAACTGATGTTGTATTGTTATTATGCTTAGACCGAGCCTCCATAGATCAAGTGATGAGAAAGGTTCATGTTGGAGTTTGTGGACCGCATATGGGAGGCTACATGCTAGCTTAAAAGATCATGAGAATTGGTTATTTTTTGTTGACCATGGAGATCGATTATTGTCAGTTCATCCAAAGATGTCTAGAGTGTCAGATGCATGGTGACATTATTCACATGCCACCATCAAATTTTCATGCATTGACCTCACCATGGCTGTTTTCTTTATGGTTCATTGATATCATTAGGAAGATTTCACCAAAGGCTTCCAATGGCCATGAGTTCATCCTTGTTGCCATTGATTACTTCACCAAGTGGGTGGAGGCTACATCATATGCAAAGTTGACATCCGCTAGAGTTTTTAGTTTCGTCAGATCATGTATCATTTATCGTTTTGGGTACCTTATGAGTTTATTTCAGATAAGGGGTACACTTTTGAGCCAAGGTTAACACTTTATTACAGAAGCATGTATCCCACATCACAAATCTTTCGCATATAGGACACAAACTAATAGGACAATAGAGGTTGTGAATAAGAACATTAAGAATATTTTGAGGAAGATAGTTGAGTCTTCTTAAGATTGGTTAGAGAAGCTTCTCTTCGCTTTATAGGCATATCGTACTTCTTTTTGCACCTTTACAGGAGCTACACCTTACTCTTTGGTATATGGTATAGAGGTCGTTATGCTCGTTGAGATAGAGATGGGTTCATTAAGAGTAGTCCTAGAGCAATAGATTTCTGAGATAGAGTGGGCTTAGGCTTGATTTAATCAACTTAACCTTTTGGATGAGAGGAAATGGAGGGTAGTAGATCATGTTCAAGCATATTAGAGAAGGATGACCTGTGCCTTAAGGAAATGAGTTAAGCCTAAACAGTTTCAAAAAGATGATTTGGTATTAAGGATTCTCAGAGCATTGATTAGAGATCCTCATGACAAGTTTAGGCTTAACTAGAGTGGACCCTACTTTATTAGAGAGTTGACCCCAGAAGAGGCTACATGGCTAATGGATTTGGATGGAAATCAGTTCTCAGAGTTAACCAATGTAGATTAATTGAAGAAGTATTATGTTTGAGATTGGCTAGAGGATGGGTGGCCTTCATTTTGGTTAGCCCTATACCTAATCATCTTTATATTTCATATAGTCTTTTTCTAGTCATTTGAGCCTCACGAGAGTAATGGCCTTTTGTTTCTTATTGCCTTGACTACCTTTTTTGTACTAGGTTGGGACACCGTAGTGTGTAAGATGCGTGGTCATAGATTTTATGGGCAATTAGATCTAAAGTGATGTTGTGTCACTCCTTGTTTGTATTTTCATTTCTTATCTTTCAACCTACACTTTTATAGAGTTGTTGTCATCGAGTATTCATTTCCTTGGTTTGTTGTCGTTTACTTTTGCTCCCTCTTTTTAACCTTTTTCTCCTCATTTTTCTCTACATTTTGTTTCATCACCTATCATAGTGGATTGGTAGTTGTTCACTTATCTTTTTGTTGATAAGGATCATATCACTCCTCATTTCATCTCCTTATGTGTTTGATCTTGATATTTGAGGGTTCTATGGGCTCTTTCTTTCTCGAGATAGTGATTGTATTTGGATGAGGAATATAGAGATATATGTGTCTAGTGGAGGATTCATGTTACTGGTTACATATGTTCAATTGTGGAAAGTGAATAAAAAAAATGATGATGAAAAAAAAATGAAAAAAAAAAAAAAAACTATTTTTCTTGTGCATGATTGTATGTGTTGATGGGTCCTCCACTAAGTTCATTTTTACTTTGGGTAAGTTTGTAGGTGAGGAGATTTCCTTTTTATGGGTATATTAGGATTGTTCTTGTGAGGATATCACATCGTGTATGTGCTGGTGGATTCTCTATAGAGTTTATTTGTTCATTAAGTATACGCATGGGTGAGGGTATCTCCATTTTATAGCTATGTTGAGACAGACTTTGAGATGGAGTCACATGTGGTTGTTTGAGGTTCTAAGATGTCTCTCGATCAACCCATTTTATTGCTCCATTTACTTGTGGTATGATCCTTCTCAACACTTTAGGATGAACTAGTTATCATTCCCTTTTGATATAGCATTTTCTTCATCTGCATTGACATTATATCCATTTTTTTCATTGCCTTTCACATCTTGCAATTTCTATCCTCATATCATCATCCGTACTTGAAACCTTTTTATGTTTGTTTTCATGTTGTACCTTTGATTTATTCACTCTCCCGTACCTAATTCACCTTATCATTTTGACTACTTCCATCTTTACTTGAGTTTTATTCTTTTCCTTAACCTTTGTTTCTAATTTGCAAAGCATCACTCTGATCCTTCAACTATGAGATCTATGACACCTTCTATGAGGGGTATGAGGATTTATCATTGGGCGCTTGAGCCTAGTTTTCCTTTGTTTCTTTTACCTTTAACCTAAGCCTACTTTACGTCTCGTGTCTTAAGACCACCCGAGGCCATGAGATCTTGTATTATATTCGACAAACTTTGCTTGGATGGTGCTTGAGAGTTGATGGAAATTCAAGTGTCGTCATGCGCTCATCTCTGAGATTTTTACTTTATCTTTATTTTTGTTAAATTGAAATTTTTTTCTTTTAAAAAAATAAATATAATATAAACAACATTATCTATTTATTTATTTATTGTTTTTAAAAACTATAAAATTGTTTTTTTAAAAGCAAAACTAAAAAAACCTTTTTCACACAAAAAAAAAAAAAAAAAAAAATCCTCTTTCAAAAAAATAAACAAAATAAAAAAAAATCTTGTTGGAAAATAAAATTGCAATCCTTTTTTTTTGGGAATTGAAATTGTACTTTTGATAAATTCGAAACCTTTTTAATAATAAATTCAAATTTTTTCTCTAAATTGAAATAAATTTCTAAAATAAAAATTAAAATATTTTTTAAAAAAAAGGATAAATAAAGTAAATTAAGATCGATTTCTAAATCTTTAAAATATCTTTCGTGAATAATTGTAAATAGAAGGAAAAAAAAACTTTTTTTATGATAAAGATCATTTCGAATTGGATTTCCTTTGTAAATTAAATTGAAAAGTCTTTTTTTAAGTAATGGATAAACAAAATGTTTAGAAAGTTCTTTTATTATATAAATCAACTTGTAAAAAAAAAAATAAAAGATAAAAAATAAAAAACATCTTTCCCTACTAAGAATAATTTTTTATGAATTGATTTATAAGTTAGTTTTTTTTTTTTTTTGAAAATATCTTTCTTTTTTAATTTGAAACCTTTTGTTTTTTTAATAAAATAAAAATTCAAAGCCATAATCCCCTTTTTTAAGGAAGCTGAGGATCCTTTTGTAGCAAATTGACATTTTTATTTTATTTATTGATCTGTTAATAAGTGAGAAATAATTTTTTTTCCTAATGAAAATAAAGGAACTGTTTTTAAAGAAAGTGGAAATGATTGATTTTTAAAAAATAAAAATAAAAATTATCAAATAAGAAGTCATTTTTGGTAAATAAAAAAGGAATTGAAGACTTTTTTTTTTTTTGTTATGTATCTTTTGTAAAAAAAATGACAATAATAACAATTTTCTTATTAAAAGTAATTTTTTCTCTAATAAAATTGAATTGAATTTTAATGCTTTTTTTAAAATAATTGTGAGAGTTTTTTTAAAATAAAAATAAAAATAAAAAATTTAATTTGCTTACAGATAAAATTGAATTGAAATTTGTTTTGTATATAAATTTATAAACAATATTTTTCTAAATAATTCTAAAAATCACTTTTCTTAAATAAGAATTAAATTAAAATACCTTTGTAAATAAAACTGCAAAATTCATTCTCTCAAGCAAAAGTAAATAAAAATTATTTTTTGAATAAATAAAATTTTTTTTTTTTATTTTTTTTTATTTTACTTTATTCAATTTATATACATATTTGCACTCAATAAATTCTCTTAATAGTAATATATAAGGATGACTTTCTTGAAAATAAAAATTCAAATCAAATTAAATTATTTAGTGTTTTTTAAGTTAAAACATTTTTCTACAAATTGAAAACATTAACCCAAAATTGTCCTTTTTTATACCAATAATTTTTTTCAAAATTATCTTAAAATTACGTCGTAACATTTGAAATAATAAAGCCTTTTTTTTTTCTAATTAACCTAACAAATCAATTTGGGTCTTTCAAAAGTATCTTAAAATCACATCGTGACATTTGAAATAATATAACCTTTTTTTTTCTAATTAACCTAACAAATCGATTTGTGTCTTTCTCGTTTCATTTATTTTGCCTATTCTTGTAGTTTGATATTTACCATGACTAGTGAGTATTTCTTTTTTTTTTTTTTCCTGATATCCATGATTAATTAATTAATTGTCACATTTCCCTCAATTTGTTTGGTAGAGACCGTTGGTATACGGGAGTAGAGGGATGTTATGGCTCGCCATCATACCTTATCCATAGGTAACCTGACCCCTGAATTCGGATTCAGTTTTTTACAGACATATCTTTTCTAAATATGGAGTCACATAGAATTTTCTTTCTTAGTTTATTTTCCATTTTAAAAATAAATTAAAATAAATGGTGACTCCAATTTTTTTTCCAAAATCAAATTTTCACTAATAAAAAGTGAGTATAGTCGTTTCGAGTGGGGACGCACGTAAAAAAAATGTGGGTCCACATGTAACTTAGTTGATTTTAAATGAAATTATCTTTTTAATTATTTTAATAAATAAATAATATATATATATATATATATATATATATATATATATAAACTTATTTCAATAGTTTAATTAGATTGAAACATTCATCCCTTCATTTATTTTTTTCTCTTACATATTTTTATTTATATAACTCTTTGGTTAATTTTTTTTAAGTTAAAAAAAACTATAATTGAATATTGGTGAAAACTCCATAAATTAAAGTATTTAAATTCTTTTCAATTACTATTTTCTTGTTTAAAAACTAAGATTAAAAAGTGAACTAAAAAAAATGTATAATTTTTTTTATTTTTTACTTGTATTACTTTTATTTACTTATCTTTCATCATTTTTTTTTTTATCTTCACTTAATTTTTTTATTTGCTATGGAGTCCCTCATGAGTTGATTTCAGACAAAGGAGTACATTTCAGAGCGGTTGTTGACACTTTATTACAGAGATATGGTATCCAGCATCATAGATCGCCTACATACAGGCCGTAGAGTAATGGGGCAATAGAGGCCGCGAATAAGAATATTAAGAGGATCTTATGGAGGGTGGTTGAAACTTCTCGAGATTGGTCAAAGAAGCTTCATTTTGCGTTGTGGGCTTATCGCACTTCTTTTTGCAACTCTACATGGGCCACACCCTATTCTTTGGTGTATGGTATGGAGGCAGTGCTACCAGTTAAGATAGAGATGGGTTCATTAAGGGTAGCACTGGAGCAGTAGATTTCAGAGGCAAAGTGGCCTCTGTCTCGATTCGATCAGCTTAGCCTCCTAGATGAGAGGAGATTGAGGGCAGCAAACCATGTTCATGCCTATTAAAGGAAGATGGCTCATGCATTCACAAAGCGGGTCCAACCTAGACTACTATAGAGGGGTGACTTGGTTTTGAAGGTCATCAGAGGATTGATCAGAGATCCTAGAGGGAAGTTCAAACCCAATTGGAGCAGACCTTATTTCATTAGGGAGTTGACCCTAGAGGGTGCTACATGGTCGAGGGATCTAGATGGAAACCAATTCTCGGAGCCAACCAATGTAGATCAACTAAAGATGTATAGTGTTTGAGACCATGGTCGCAAGATGGGTGGCCATCATTTCGGTTAGCCATATACCTTATTACCTATTTTTGACATGTAGACCGTTGCAAGCCCATTGAACCTCACATGCGCATAATAGTCTTTCTTTCTTATTACCTTGATTAGATTTCTACACCAAGATAGGGCCCTTTAGTGTATGCATGTTTTGTTTAGGGATCTCATGAGCCTTAGGCTTATGGGCGCATCTTTCTCATTTTTTTGCCTATTATCACATTACTGTACTTCATCACATCTCATTGTTCATGCTCTTCATCCTCTTCTTGATCTTACTTTCTACTTGTTTCGCTTCATCTTTTCTCCACCCTAAGTGGTGATTCTTCTCATTTCATTGCATAGAGGATAGTCATATCATTTCCATTACCCATCCCACCAACACTGATTAAGAGATCCTTAATTGAAAGGGTCATCTTGTCAAAGAGGGTTTGTATACATAATTGTTTGAGAGTGTATCCATTTCATTATGTATTCTTAATGGAGCTCATTTGTTTGATATTTAGAGTATGCACAAGTAAAAAAAATGAATAAATAAATAAATAAATAAGCGCATGTATGTATATATGTATACAATGTCCTTCTACATTGAGTGTGTATATTGATGTTCGAGGGTCACTTCATTGAGCATGTTTATTGATCAAAGCTCATATGTGAGCTCTTCGAGACCCTCTCCTACTTATATTCGCTTTGTCATATTTTTTTGAGTGTGAGAGATGAGTGATCTTCTCCTAGAGACTCTAGGTCATTGTCCTCTCCATCATTTCATTCATTTATGATGTGACTTTCCTCCATGTTTTGATTTGAGTTAATCATCATCCATTTCATATATTCATTGTTTTGTTATCATCCTCAATGTTACTTTCGATTCATCTCATTCGTTTTACCCTCCTATTCTTCTTTTACAATAGCCTATTCCAGGTTTGATATTTTTTCCTCATCATTCTTACACATCTCATTATCAATTTGACTTTCTTCATTGCTTTCTTACTACTATTATATTCACATTAGATAATTTCAAGTCCATGGCTTATGAGCCTCTCTATACATGTTGCATTCTATACGCGAGGGTATGAGTTTGATCATCGATTTGCATGACCATCCCTGCTTACGATGATAGATGTCGGTCTGATTTTTATCAGAATTCCCCGATGGAGCCCCTCTTGAGTCATCCAGTCAAGCTCATACTTTTTTATATTTTCACAATTCTTCGATGAAGTTATCTCAGGAAGCATAGACTCCCATACCATTGCTTCAGTGGAGTACATGTTAGATTTCCTAAACACCCTCATTGGATTATTTTTGAGTCAGTGGCAAATGGGCTCACATTTTAATATCTACAGTAGAGTATTTTTTAGCTAATGACATGTATTTTTCTCATTGGTTACCTTAGTGGATTATTTTTTAGCCATTGACAAATAGACTCACATCATTTTTCCTGGTAAAGCACTTTTGAGCTAGTGATGAGCATGCTTCCACACGTCAATTCCTAGTGGAGTAGTACAGTTTGATCATCTCAGGTCATCACTAGGTTTCCGTTGAGTTACCATGGCAGACCAGCATGCATATGCTTTTTGAGCTATCGAAAGTTTGACTCTTAGATATAGAGGTGACTAGCTAAAGACATTTGGTTATCTACATGGCATGATGCATCAATTACTATCCTATGGGCATATTCCCTCTTTCCATTACTAAGATGATTGATTCCCCACATAGCTTTTACAACCTTCCTTATTTGATCGAGGGACTTTCATTTGCATTACAAGTCAAGGTTTTGATGATTTTATCAAAACGAGACTTCAAGAGAGCATGACCCTCGAGTTTTGACCACTTTACTACTTATGACTCCTCAATAGATCAATTTTTTGAGGCAGCGACGGTTTCCCCAATAGACTATTTTTGTTGAGAATTCCCAATGGATTATTCCTTCGAGATGACGATGGATTCCCTTAGTGGAGTATTTCTTTGAGACAATGATGGTTTTCTTAGTGGAGTAGCATTGATGCAGCATTTCATACTACCTAGTGGAGCATCTTTTGAGATATGGACACTTTTCAGTGCATATGTGATTCGTGCCCAATCACTGTATCAGCTGATTCATGTCCAGCTGGTGCTCCTTGATTGAGGGAGTAATCAACAAAATTTATAACCTATTACACCATGAACTAGGGTAGCAAAAATAAAGCTACTATAGCATAGTGGCTCTAGGATCGTTCACTGGGATGGGTTTTCACTTCACAATTGATATTACTTCAAAGATAAATTGGTGCCTTTTCATTTCAAGGTTAGCTTTAAAAGAAAACATAAAGATGTTTGAATGAAAAAGGTTTGGTTTTAAACTAACCAAAAATAGTAACTGATTTTACTTACAAAGAAAAGTGTTTCTTGGAGTTTAGATCACTGGGTTCAGATTCCTCATACAAAAAGGAGAGTTCCGGTCACTTGTTTATTTTCCTCGCATTGGGGATTTAACATATAGTTATTTCCCGAACCGATGCTATACAGATGCTTCCCTTTAATGGGTTCAAACACTAAATCCCTCTCACTGATGCACCTTGCAATGGCTCATACCTCTCACCTAGCACTTGCCATTCAAGGTGATCTTTAACCTTGGATTACTCGTCAAAAGCTCGCAAGAGATAATTAATGGATGTCTCCTTAGAGTCCAAAAGCTTACCAAGTGTTGGCTATTCTAGAAAATCCTACCTTCAAACCACCTCCCAAAGGCTCGCAAGAGATAAACTAGTGCATCTCAATGGATGGAGATCACTTGCCTTATCAAGTGTTGGCCCAGGTGATTTAAAGGTGTTTTAAGTTAACTAAAAAGATAAAAACCATTAATGGGTCACACTTTCTCTTCATTAAAAACTAAAACAACAAAACTTCCAATTTATGCATGAGGAAATTTACCCAGCTTTCTTCACTCCAAGAGACAAAGAGCCTAGCCTCTCATCCTCTAAGGAAAAATCCTTAGAGTTTGATTAGCTAGAAAGAAAATAACGAGAAAACAAAAGCAGAGCAAGTGCTCTGTATTTTACTTCCTTCCCAAAACTGTAAAAATGATGCGTCTCTAGGAACAAGCTCCCGAGATGCGATTCCGATCCTTTTTTCAAAGAAGATTACAAACTATATATAAGGGGCTATTTACCCTTTGTACTTACTTAAAGACTAAGGAATCCTATGATAGGTGGGTTACAAGAAGACTTTGGGTATTTAGACATCAAATATCTAAAGCAAAATATCTAAAGAAAAATATCTAAAGAAAAACATCTAAAGATGTTGGTCGCAAATATCAGGAAGCTTCAGGAGAACACCGCGGCACTATGCAAAATTGGCTGCGAAACTCTCGGGTGAGCACTATTAGAGGATCCGGATATGTATATCCGGAGAAGTTGAAACGCCCTCCTCTCCCATCCGGCTCCTGAATTCCGGATGTAAGACATCCGGATGTAATGGCGGCGGCAGCAGATTTTCGGATGTGATACATCTGGATGGAATGGCGGCGACAGCAGAATTCTGGATGTGATACATCCGGGTGGAAAGTGGTGGCAGCCGGATGGAATTCCTACCCGGGTGTAATGAGCTATGATTCCCGTCCGGGTGGAATGAGCAGGATCCCATACTCCTTGTATTTTGGATTTGCTTATGGCAAAGGACTTCAAAGCTTCGGCTCTTCATGTTTTTGAGCTTTCCATTCCTTTGCCATGGATTCCAAATAACTCTCCTCAATCTTAGATTGCTTTGGTGATCAAAAAGCTATGAAAACACCAAAACTTAACACAATTTGATTAGAATTGATTACAAGGGTCCTTTATATGTTAATTGGGTTAAAAGGTGATAACTACTACTCAAAAGTGTTTAAAAGAGTTAATTACAAGCTATGAAATAGCACTTTTTGAGTAGTAATCAATATGTTTGGATATAGTCACAGTTCCACCAAATGGGTGTTTTAGATTGTTGGGAACCCCTGATTTCTCTGTTCCAATGCCTTGGATCATGTAGGGTACATGTAAATCTATCTTAGTCTCTCTAAATCTATCGCAATGGATAAACAGATATTCAAAAATAATAAGAATACCATAGAAAACACAGATCTAGATAATAAAGTCACATACCTTTGATTTGAATGTTCTTGGATCGATTCCAATCGATGTAGATAACCTTAAAGTTGTAGTAGATGTCGTAAACACCATGATATTCCGTTAGATGACTTTTCCTTATGTCTAAGCATTGAGATAGTGGAGATTTCAAGGGTGGAGGCTAGGGTTCTCTTTCTAAATTGAAGGGGAGAATGGCAAGACATTGAAACCTTAACCCTTAAAAGGGTATTTATAAGCTTCCTACTAGGCTTAAGTGACTAAAGCTCACCATGGGCTTGGGTCACTTAATCTAACCCAAAAAGGTTGCTAATTTATTAATTAACCATACAAGACCCTAATTAATCAATTAGCATAGTCCAAAGATGCCACTCACTTATCCTTGCATAACCTTACATAATTACCAAAATGCCCTTATGCACAAAAGTGAACTAAAAACCCATCCAACCCTCATAAATCGTGTCATCAAGGAATATAAGCTTAAAGTGAGGACCACTAAGACCCAAAAGAGTATTGACTCTCTCATAATCAAATTTTGAAATTAACTCAACATCCCACGATAGAGAGATAACTACACTCTAGTACCCTATGCAAATTACAACAAAACACCAAATGCTTAGGTTCGTGACCTACTATCCACTACATGCAGACTCCCTATGAACTGGTGTTCATAATCTAACAAGGTAGTGTTATCACCTATCAAGATTACCTCTCAAATCCTTGAGTTACAGATCTCACTTATTATATGATCAACTGACATACTCTAACTCCAAGGAGCATATGTCAAATTCCACTAAAGGAATTATTATAACCACAACTTTCATGATCACATATCATTTGGATCACCCAAGGTGACACACTATCTCAATCCCATGAGATATCATGGTGCCTCTATTAAGAATAATTGTTTCCACCAGCCGTCATCAACAGTGACCCAATCCATAGGGATATATGACCACTTTAAGGTATCACCCATAGGTCAAAGCCTCTTGTTGATTTTGGCACAAGCTCAATATCCTCTCAAGTTTGAGAGCCCATGCAGTATAGTAGCTTGGTGAATCATGACAATTGATAGCCTTACATCATGATTCACTGTAGGTCTTATCTAATGTGTATCACATACACTAATACACTCACCATAGGAAACCCATCCTAACAGCCATGACAAGTCATCCCTTCAATTAGGAGATGGTGCACTATAGTCTCAATTGGATTGCCCAAATCCATGAACCAACTGTGGTCAACTTATCTACTTACAAGGAACTCATGACTTGTATCTTCTATGCAACTCCTAATGCACCCAAGTCCTGTACAATGTAAGAGACTTGGACTAAATACTCAAATCAATATCAATATACCAAGGAGATAGCAAGAGAGTAGTTAAGTCTAACTTTGTTACATCATGTCTTGCTTTTTAGAACTCAATTCCAACAAAGATAGGGTCGGCCATTTGCATTATGATGATCCTCAAAAGAGCACTTTCTGAGATAGAGACAATCCCCAACAGAGCACATTTTGAGATACAGATTTGGTTTTCATTAAGTGCTTTGAGATAGTGTCCATTTCTCCAGTATGTCATTTCTCGAGATAGATCAGTTTGCCACTTAGTTCTCAGTACACTATTCATTGGTGATAGAGATAGTTCTAGAAGAGCACTTCCTCACAGCATTGATAGGTGTCTCGTTTCAACTTCTTGATAGAGTATTTCAAGTCAGAGGCATCTAGATTATCATGACCCTTCATGGAGCCTTTTGAGTTAGTTAGATGAGTTATGAGATTATATTTTTAGTCGATTTGACCATTCAAGCTTGTCAGCAAAGCATCTTTTGAGATGCACAAAGTCTCTTTTAGACCTTTTTAGTGGATTGAGATATGACTTATCGACCTATGACATTTGCTTTCAATAGACGATGATTTTCATTGGATCATTCAAAGGTTTGGCAACCTGATACACTAGGGCATATTTCCCCTCCTTATTTCCCATAGTTAGGTGTTAAGAGCCACCTTCCTCAGTTAAGGTGTTAAGAGCCACCTTCTTCAGTCAAGGCTTTAAGAGCCACCTTCGTCAATTAGGTGTTAAGAACCATCTTCTTTAGTTTAGGCATTCAAAGCCACATTTCTCAATTAGGCGTTCAGAGCCACCTTCTTCAGTTTAGGCATTTAGAGCCACCTTCCACAATTTAAGCGTTTAAAGCCACTAGGCGTTCAGAGCCACCTTCCTCAGTTAGGCATTCAAAGTCACTTACTTAGCTTAGGCGTTTAGAGTCACTTCCTCATATTAGGATTCAAAGCCACCTTCTTCAATTTAGGCATTCATAGCCACCTTCCATAGTTTAGGCATTCAGAGCCACCTTCCTCAATTAGGCGTTCAGAGCCACCTTCTTCAGTTTAGGAGTTCGAAGCTACCTTCCTTATTTAAGCATTCAAAGCCACTTTCTTCAATCTAGACATTCAAAGCCACCTTGCTCAGTTTAGGTATTTAGAGACATCTTTCACAGTTAGGCGTTCAAAGCCACTTTCGTTAGCTTAGGCATTCAAAGCCATCTTTATCAACTTAAACGTTCAGAGCCACCTTATTTAGTTAGGCATTTAGAGTCACTTCCTTATATTAGGCATTCAAAGCCACCTTTATTACTTAGGCATTCAAAGCCACTTTCTCACTTAGGCGTTCAAAGCCACTTCCTCAACTTAGGCAATCAGAGCCACTTCCTCATATTAGGTGTTCTAAGCCACCTTTATCAGCTTAGGCATTTAGATCCACCTTCTCAATTAGGCGTTCATAGCCATTTCCTTAGCTTAAGTATTCAGAGCCATTTCCTTAGATTAGACATTCAAAACCACTTTCCTCAAAATAGGTGTTTAGAGCCACCTTCCTCAGTTAGGCATTCAAGCCACTTCTTTATATTAGGCGTTTAGAGCCACTACCTCATATTCAGCATTCAGAGCCATCTTTATCAACTTAGTGTCACAAGATGCTTCAAATAATCCTCCCCATGGGCTTATATAGGAGATGGGAAACTTCTAGATACCCTTGGAGACATCTACACTTAGCTACAAAGTGGAAGAGTATGGAAGCTTCTAGAGAGGGTAAGAGATGTCCACACATCTCTACACTTAGCTAAGAGAGCATTGGAATAGTATGGGGTGTTCTAGAATCTTCTAAAGTCATCTTGTACATACCCTTGTACATAGACTAGTGTAGTAGCTTCTAGATTATTCTTGATTTATAAGGAACCCTTCAAGGTTCTAGAGACTTCTTAAGGTGCCTATAAATAGGTTAAGCCCTTATTTGGCCAAGGCACCACCCAAGAACCTAACCAACCAAGCAAGTGAGTTCCAAAACACTTGTAAAGCTTCCTTTGATTAATAAAAGCTTCCATTCTTCAAGAGTTGCCTACTACGCCTTCTAAAGCTTCCAAGTTGTGAGCATCTAAACCTAACAAGTTAAGCATCGGGAGTAAGGTTGACTTAGCAAGATCAAGAGTTTTGACTTGTCTAAGTGCCTCACGATCTTAGGAAAAAACTAAGTTTTTGATAGTTGGTATCAGAGCACGATTGCAAAGTGAGCATTATGAAGGAAGCATGTCGGGGTCCAACATTGAGAACGCTAGTGAGCAAACTCATGGAAGGGAGATCTAGGCAAGGGTAGGAAGGATAAGTCTTGTGATGTCGTTGCCAACATGGAGGCAAGGTTAGCCAAGGTGGAGCTGGCCATGGCGGACACTCGAGAGGGGTTGGACTTGATTAAGCAAGGCATGGAAAAGGGTATGATAGATCTTAGGGAACAAATCCAAGACCTTCATGAGGGGATGCTAGTCTCATAGGTTTAGCCAGTGTCGTACAGGGAGTTTGTGTCCTTCCAAGAAAAGATCTTAAGCATGCTTACTAGCATGGAGTCAAGGATGGAGGCCTTGGACACTTGAATGGAATCCCGAGACTAGGAGGTTAAACAGGAGTTGGCAATCTACAAGGTTGTTGTGTCGGTTCGGGTCATGGCCACACAGGAGGCATCTAGGGTGGAGGTGAAAAAGCCACAAGGATTTAGTGGCAAGCAGGATGCCAAGGAGTTAGACAACTTCTTATGGCATATGGAGCGATACTTCAAGGTTATCGCACTGACTGATGAGGCAGCTAAGATAAGGATTACAACCCTCTACCTTACTGACAAAGTTTTTCTATGGTGGCGTCAGAGGTTCTCTGATATGGAGAAAGGCATTTGCACCATAGAGATGTGGGATGACTTCAAGAGGGAGATCAAGAGGTAGTTCTACCCCAAGGATGTGGCTTACCTGGATAGGAAAAACATGAGGTGTCTTAATTACACAGGCTCAATACGCGACTATGTAAAGGAATTCTCTTCGCTCATGCTTGAGATTCTTAACATGACTGAGGAGGAGTTGTTATTCAACTTCATGGATAACCTACAAAGGTAGGTCAAGCAGGAATTAAAGCGTCGAGGTATTCAAGACTTAGCCACTACTATGGTAGTAGCAGAGTCTTTAACGGATTATAAGAGGGGAGACTCCTCCAAGGTTGAGTCTTTGGAGGATAGCCACGCCACAGGTGGGAGAGACAAGGTTTCAAGATGCCACAATGTTCCTAAAATGGGATCAAACAAGACACCTAACGTTCTAAAATGAAGGGATAAGGCGGAAATGAAGGAGTTTACACCTAAAATCAAATGTTTCGTATGGGTCCACATTGGGAACAGGATAGTCCAAAGAGGAAGGCGCTCAGTGCCACGATCGAGGAAAGAGAACAAGAAGACGAAGCACATATAGGCTCAATGCAACTACTAAGTGTCTTCCAAGTCAACCTAAAGCCTAGTATGCCTAAGACCTCCTTACTATCAGGGATGCAAGTAAAAAAGGTAAAAGGGAAGCGAGTTGAGGTAGCCCGGACACACATGGACAAGGTCACCAAAGGAAAGGTGAACTCAATGGACAAAAGGAAGAAGCACTCCAAGCATCGAAAGTGCAAGTGTTTGCATCCATCTGATGCCTCACAGGAGAAGGAGGTGAAGAATATCCTGGATGAATAGGTCACCAGGAGACAAGGGGTCCCTCCTGTGATAGAGTATCTAGTCCGATGAAAAAGACTACCTAAGAGGCAGGTAAGCTGGGAACATGAGAATGCCTTAAGAAGGTTCTAGAAACACATTGAGAGGTTTCAAGAAGAGGCAATGACGGGGACATCAATGGCATAGGTGGGGGAGAGTGTCACAAGATGCTTCAAATGACCCTCCCCGTGGGCTTATATAGGAGGTGGGAAGCTTCTAGAGACCCTTGGAGACATCTACACTTAGCTACAAAGTGGAAGAGTATGGAAGCTTCTAGAGAGGGCTAGAGATGTCCACACATCTCTACACTTAGCTAAGAGAGCATTGGAATAGTGTGGGGTGTTCTAGAATCTTCCAAAGTCATCTTGTACATACCTTTGTACATAGACTAGTGTAGGAGCTTCTAGATTATTCTTGATTTGTAAGGAACCCTTCAAGGTTCTAGAGACTTCCTAAGGTGCCTATAAATAGGTTAAGGCCTCATTTGGCTAAGGCGCCACCTAAGAGCCTAACCAACCAAGCAAGTGATTTTCAAAACCCTTGTAAAGCTTCCTTTGAGTAATAAAAGCTTCCATTCTTCAAGAATTGCCTATTTCACCTTCTAAAGCTTCCAAGTCGTGAGCGTCTTAACCTGACAAGTTAAGCATCGAGAGTAAGGCTGACTTAGCAAGATCAAGGGTCTTGACTTGTCTAAGTGTCGCACGAGCTTAGGAAAAGACTAAGTTCGTGACATTAGGCATTCAAATCCACTTTCTCACTTAAGCATTTAGAGACACTTCCTCATATTAGGCATTCAATTTCACCTTTAGCAACTTAGACGTTCAGAGCCACCTTTCACAGTTAGGTGGTTAATTAACTATTCATATTGATTTCCTCATTATTTTAATTGCTTAAATTAAGGTTGAATCTTTAATATTTTTAAGTTATGAAATTTATGATTTCAAGATCAATTTTTTTTGGAAATTTACCAAATCTGTGTTTATAAAATAAAATAAAAAAAAGGTTATTACTATATATATATCAAAGATTGATTTCACTCGTATTGCTTGATATTTGGGTTAAATACACTTAGTCATTATTAATTTAAAATTTCGTCAAATACCTCTCTTCAATTCAAAGAGGTGGTGGGTGAAATTAACATATGCGAAGAGTAAAGGAAGTATATGATAAAATTTTAAATTAATGATAATTAAGTATATTTAGCTCAAATCTCAAGAAATATAAGCAAAAGTAACCTTTTGTTTTAATTATCCTATAATTATTTTTTTAGCATTTTAAATTGTTAAAAGAATTTCATCAATACAATTAGAAAATCTTTCTTGTAACTTTCTAATTATCATCCCTAAATTTAAGATGTTTTCTTATTTTAACTTCCTTAATTATCTTTAGTTTGTTGGTAATTTTTAATTATTTTATTTAAATTTTTATTTTAAAAAAAAAAAATCTCCTATATAAAAATTCGAGAAGTTACAACATTAATCAATGAATGAAAATTTCTCTTGATGGTGAAAGGCATCGCAATCAAGATTCTTTATTTTCTAAATCTTGAAGCATATATATATATATATATATATGAGAAATTTAGAAAGCCATATGAAACTAGAAATTAATTACGATGCTTTGCAATATATATTTTTGTATTGTCCTTCAAATGGAGTGTAGCACTCCATGGATTGTTGTGAAATTGTGAAAGTGATTAGTGGAGATTTTGGCTGGTGATCACAGAAACATGAGCATCGCTTTCTCTTTGGCTATGTTTGGTTCCCGGAAAGTACAAAGGAAAGAAAAAAAATGCTAAGGAAAATGATTTTCTCATGTTTGGTTGTCCTATGAAAAATATCAAAGAAAATCAAATATAATTAAAACTAATTAAAAACTTATGTATTTTTAAATTATTTAATCTTTATATTGATGAGTTAAAATAAATAAAATGAGTTTGAAGTAACAAAAAAAATAATTTATCAAATTTTAATCTATTTTTTTATTTTCCTTCATTTTTTCTTTTCTTCTACTTTTCCTTTGTATTTTCTTTCCCTCGCATTTTCCCTCAAATTTTCCGGGAACCAAACATAGCCTTTAGAATTTGTGAAAGTGATTAAATTTAGTTTGTTTCATATTATGTTACTTCGATGTTTTTCTCATAATTGGTTCCTAAAAATTATTTTATTTTATAGATTTTCTCATTTGTTAGTTTGCTTTTGCTTTTCAAGAGAAGGTACCTTTTCAAAAGCTATTTATCAACAAATAGTTTTTGAGAAGTTCTCAGTTATTTTCTAAAGTAAAATTTTAGTTGAGAATTCAAGTATAAAAATCAATTTATTCGATTATTTTACATGAAGGTTCTAAATACTTATCTACAATCTAAAAGGTTCTAAATCACTTTATATTATAAAAATAATAATAAAAATAACATATGGTAAAATAAGAGTTATTACTCGACAGTAACTCTATTGAATCAAATTATGACATATGTCACATGAGCCTCATACAAAAGAAAAACAAGTTATTTTTAAATTAAATAAAAAATAAATAAAGAATTTAGGCAATTAAAATATAATTATTCAAATAAATAAATAAAAAATAGTGAATTGGATAGTTAAAAGGTCAACAATCAATTCTCATTAAAAATAAACTAAAACCTATCCAAATATGCTTTTCCGAATGTCTTAAATATTAATTTTAAACAAAAAATAATCATATTTTAAAGGTCAAAACAATTTAAATATATCTTAAAATACATGGCCTTAATGAATGTGAGTCATGCCAAAGTCTAAATACAAGTTAAAGATACACCAAGGTCCAAGCTTAGACTTAAGATATGTCAAAGTCCAAGCCCAAATCCAAGCCTCAACTCGAGACACATAAGAGTTCAAGTCCAAACCCCAAATACGCCAAGGTCCAAGTTTATTTTAAGGGTATCCAAAAAGCCCACGGCCCGTGGCCCGGCCCAAGCCCGGCCCGAGCCCATTTTTGGATGGGCCGGCCCGTAGGCCCGCCACTTTAAAATATATATATATATAAAAAAAATATTCATTGTTAACTATTTTATTCATTGAATGTATACATTACATTTGAAAATGTGGGAAAAGTTTACATTACTACAAAATAAATACATCCCAACTAGGTTGGCACCTACTTATTTGTCAATCATTTGTACTTTTCAACCATAAAAATATGACATACATTTAGTAAAATATTTTAATCATTATCTCTTGGCGGTGATGGTGAACTAGTGAAATTCAAAGGTTGTTCTGCTCTTATTATATAACCAATCATTTCTTCACGACAATAAGATTCATCATAAGAAAATGTTTTTAAATTTCCACTTTCATCTTTACCTAATTGCATATAATTTCTAATATCTACATTATTTTTAGTTTTACAATTTTCATGATGTCTTTTTAAATGACTTGTACCTACATTTGAGCCACCACTAAGAAGTTTGTTACAAATTTTACATTTTGCTTTTATTTCTTTTTTATTATTTTCTAAATTTATTTCTATTCTATCAAAAAAATTCCATATATTTGAAGTAAATTTTTTGCTATCACATGCATTAGATGAAGAACAAGAACCACTTGCCATAATTATAATTATTGATAAAATATTATGCTAAAAATAATAAATGTAAAATTAAAATGTAACAAATAAATAAAAGAAAATGTGAAGTATGTTACTAAATTGGAAAACCGAAGCAGAAATTCCTTCAAATTTGAACTCTTTGAACCACCAATGCTTGTTTTTCACTACCAATAATATTGAATAATTTGAGACAAAATGCAATAATCGGAAATATTGTGGAATGGGAGAGAGCTTAAGAGTTGAGAGAATAGAAAAAAATTGAGGGTATTTAATATTTATAGGGATTTAAATATTAGGATTTAATTTTTTTTTTTAAAAAAAAATTTCAAGACCGTTCAACGGTCATATATTTGAAATTCAATTATGAGTGGCATGTTCAACGGTCATGTGACCGTTGAACAGTCAACTCACTTTTATTTTTTTCAAAAATCATACAATATTTCTAATATATATATAACTAATGCAAAATAGTTACACAAAAGAGGGCCAGCTCAGGTGGTGGCTAGCTCCTTTATGGTTCCATAAGGGAAGGGGTTCAAATCCCCTTCCCGGCCCGCCAGCCCGGCTCGCCAAGCCCGCCCAGCTTGAGGGCCCCCGGTCCGGCCCGGCCCGTTGACCAGTCAACGGGCTCAGTGGCCCGGCCCGGGCTGGGCCATGGGCCTTATTCCTCCGGGCCGGGCGGCCTGGCCCGACCCGTTGAAGACCCTTAGTTCTTTTTTAGAAGAATTAGATGAGTAAATAGAGATTGTGTCACATATCTTATATGAACCAAATTTCAATTTGATTGCTAATTTTTCTTTTAGAAAAAGTTTTGTATGTATACAACTACTTCCATTCATTTTAACTAATTTAATTCTACTACTTTCAACAAGTTTTTTCTTAAAATTTTATAATTTAATTGTTCAATAAACAATAAATTTTAGGATAGTAACTAAAAATATTCTTTATATTGAACTAAATAGAAATTAAAACAAAAAATTATTCCCCTTCCAACTTTAAATCTTATTTCAAAAACATTTATTTAGTTTTTTTATAAATTGATTTTTTTTTTTAGAGAATTAAAGAAATTAATGATTTTTTCTATGTTTCATATTTTTTTCATTAGGAATATAAATATAGTCAACAAAAAAAAACCCTTATATAATTTTAAAAAATAATTCAAAAATCATTTTACATTTACTTCTTTAGAAAATTGATGTATTGCAATTATCTTTGCATTATTAAAATTATAAATGCAAAAAATTTGAAGACTAATAAATTTTTACTTTGATATATCTATTTTTATATTGGCTCAAAATATTATAAAATTAGCCTATATTTTTTTTAACATCATGTGGTTTTTCTTTCCTTCAAAGTTATAATACCAAGAGACTTTATGCTATTAGCACCAATCAAGGTCCTGGCCCTCACCCAACGAAACTTATGGGCCAGTCCTTAAAATCAAGCCCATGCCGCTCTATGCCATCCGGTCCAATTGTTAATAGAAACAACATGTATGATGGAGTGTAAAACTTCCAAGTATAACTTACACACTATAATTTCTTATTACTATAAATATATTATACAACTATAATTTGTCATTGTACAAATCTTATATTATATTCAATATTAAACATACATATTTAATATTAAGATTTCAGAATTAATTCTACAAAGCTAATTTAAGATGATAGGTAATGCTTCCAAGAATTGTTTTTCTAATTATTATTTTTCTTTGTTTTATTTTTCTAGTTTGCACCAAATTATTTTTTACATAAAATAATTATTAAAATATTTAATTTTTATTTTATTATGAAAGTAAACACCATACTTAATAAGGTTATATATCTTGAAAGTAATATGCTTAAGGTCTTGAATTAAATAATATAAAAAAGAAACGTGGACTAAAACTTAAAACAAAAGATGAGAAAACTTTTAACTCATATCCATCATTTACTACTAGAAAAAGGCATTATTATCACTTTTATCACCAAATTTCTTTCTATGTCAAGGAAATCAACAATGGTTAATTACATAATTATAATTCAAACTAAAAATATTTAATTATCCTAAATATGCAAATAACTTGGAAAGAGTATCACAAGCAAAATAATTACTAGAATATATACATTCCTCAATCAAATTGAACCATCTTTGATGCTAATAAGGGTTGATGTAAAAGATGATTGTAAATCCTAACAAGATCATGATATATGATGTAGTAAAACTTACAAAGAAGAAAACAAGATCAATATCATACCATTTTGAAGTTTTGTTCATTAGGACAAGTTATTACTACAAGTAAGTAAGAAATTCTTATCAAGGAAAATGTTTTAATATCCTTAATTTCAAAAAATAATTCAAAAAGAATTATATTTACTTTTAGTAGAAATTTGAGACTTTTTATATTATTGTATCAAGAATGCAAATAAAAAGAAATAAATTCATATAAACTAAAATGAATAATATAGCTCCCTAATTTGGTGCCTTATTTGTAATCACAATTTTAGAAATATTCTACACGTAACCTCCTCACTTGCCAAGGGACCTGCTACTTGTGGGGGAGTATTCGAAGTCTATACAAGAGCTTTCCTTTTAGGTCATCATAGTGCTTATTTTGCTAAGTTGCTTGCTCTTCTAGCCTAAGTAAGATAAACTTTTGGGAAGATGAATTGAGACTTGAAATTGCTTCTTCATAAAAGGGTTCTTGTAAGGCTTTCAAGCGAATTGGCACGACATACTCACTAGATTGGACTAAAACCAACTTATTTGAGAACTTTTGGGTCGGGGTGTGGTGAGGGAAGGTTTGCTTTCTAATAGATTCAAAGTTCAGCTTCACTTCCTCTTGTTGAAAAAAGAAACCTAGTTGGTTCGTCTTGCTCAAATCAGTGAATTGATATTACTCTAAAGTACTTTTTTGTTGTCACCAAGAAGTCCTAAGAAGTGGATTTGCTCACAGGCAAGGTTGTATTCTTGAAAATATAAATGCAATAAATTTAATTATTAATCATTTTTAATTATTTAACAGTTTGGCTCATTATATCATAAAATTAGGATGTTGAAACATAATTTGAAGAATCTTGGCATTTATCTTATTTAATTATTTTATTTACGTTTCATATAACTTTTTTACATCAATGTAGCTTACCTCTCTGTCAGAAATGATGACACCAAGAGTCTTTTATGATTTCAACAAGACTCGAGACCCATTTTACTTCTCTCACCTATCAACATGGTGTCCAACCCAATTTTTAATATATTGTATGTTTGATGGAGTTTAAAACTTCTAATTTGAACTTATACAATATAACTTACTTTTACTTGTATAAATATTTTATACGCCTACAATTTTTCACTTTAATGATCTTATATTATATTTGAAATTAAACACATATAGTTTATTGGCATATATGTTGTAATAAAATATAATTGTGTAATATATTATTGTATTGTGTATGTTGCAATTATTTATTCATTAGTCAAATTATATATCCAACAAATTTAAGGATTACCTTTCAAAGTTTTTTTAGTTGATGTTTTTATTTATTTTATATTTAGTATAGTGTTTTTTTTTTTGTTTTTTTTTATTTTTTTATTTTTTTATTTTTACGCAACAACATACTTCTTCAAAATGATTATACCAAGAGATGGCCCTAACCTAGGCCCAAGGGCAACCCAAGGGCAGCCCAAGGCCCATTTTTAAAATTTGGCCCAAGCCTAACAGTAGTCACCATGGTGTCCACTCTAATTATTATAATAGAGATTCTATTAGTTTGATGGAGTTAAAATTTTTTAACTATAATTTATACTTGTATAATTATTACACAACTATAATTTGTCACTTTAATGATATTATGTTATATTTCATTTTAAACATATATAATTTAATGACACATATGTTGTAATAAATTATTATAATTGTGTAACATATTTATCAATTATTATATATGATTAAATAAATAAGGTGTGGACCTCGCATTTCTCGTAATGTGTTCCCACTCGATGGCACGATTCGCTTTTTATTTGTGAAAATTTTTATTTTTAGAAAATACTTGAAATCGCCACTTATTTTTGTTTTATTTTTTTTAAAGGGAAAATAAAATAAGAAAGAAAAATCTAAGTATGACTCCTAAAAGGAAAAGGCCGTCTATAAAAACCAAATTTGGGTATAGGGATCAGGTTACATATTGGAAAGGTATGACGATGAGTCGTCGCACCCCTTTAAGCCCCCTAAAAATGGGTATCTACTAAATAAGGTAAGACAAGTGTGACAATGGATAAGGAAATCAATGGATACTAAGGAATAATCATACACTGAAAGCAAATCATGCATGGAGAATAAATAAACAAAGTGGGAGTGAGAGTGTATCATAGCAGCAAATAATAATATGCTATCATGGAAACAAGGTTAATTCAAATATAAAATAATTGCATGCATGTCAAAGTAGGACATAAGTCAATCAATATCAATCACAAATGTTGGGCCCCACCAATGCCCAATTGATTTTAGGGGTTTAGAGGGGTGCTACGGTTTTTACCGTACCTTCCCGATAAGTAACCTAACCCTCGAGCCTGATCTGGTTTTTCACAGACCACATTTTCCAAAATAAGGAGTCATACTTAAGGTTTTCTTTCTTATTTTGTTTACCCTTTTAAAAATAAAACAAAAATAAGTAGCGACTCCAAGTCATATTTTTTTAATAAATAAAATCATTTTCGAATAAAAATCGAGCTCACCATCGAATGGAAATTGCATGAGCCGAAATGCGGGGTTCACACATACCATTTTGAAGTTTTGTTCATTAGGACAAGTTATTACTACAAGTAAGAAATTCTTATCAAGGAAAATGTTTTAATAACCTTAATTTCAAAAAATAATTCAAAAAGAATTATATTTACTTTTATTAGAAATTGGAGACTTTTATATTATTGTATAAAGAATGCAAATAAAAAGAAATGAATTCATATAAACTAAAATGAATAATATAGCTCCCTAATTTGGTGCCTTATTTGTAATCACAATTTTAGAAATATTACATACGTAACCTCCTCACTTGCCAAGGGACCTGCTGCTTGTGGGGGAGTATTCAAAGTCGACTTTCTTTTTAGGTCATCATACTACTTATTTTGCTAAGTTGCTTGCTCTTCTAGCCTAAAGTAAGATAAACTTTTGGGAAGATGAATTGAGACTTGAAATTGCTTCTTCATAGAAGGGTTCTTGTAGGGCTTTCAAGCGAATTGGCATGACATACTCAAACTGAAACCAACTTATTTGAGAACTTTTGGGTCGAGGTGTGGTGAGGGAAGGTTTGCTTTCTAATAGATTCGAAGTTCAGCTTCACTTCCTCTTGTTGAAAAAAGAAACCTAGTTGGTTCGTCTTGCTCAAACCAGTGAATTGATATTACTCTAAAGTACTTTTTTGTTGTCACCAAGAAGTCCTAAGAAGTGGATTTGCTCACAGGCAAGGTTGTATTCTTGAAAATATAAATGCAATAAATTTAATTATTAATCATTTTTAATTATTTAATAGTTTGGCTCATTATATCATAAAATTAGGATGTTGAAACATAATTTGAAGAATCTTGGCATTTATCTTATTTAATTATTTTATTTACGTTTCATATAACTTTTTTACATCAATGTAGTTTACCTCTCAGAAATGATGATACCAAGAGTCTTTTATGATTTCAACAAGACTCGAGACCCATTTTACTTCTCTCACCATTCGACATGGTGTCCAACCCAATTTTTTAATATATTGTATGTTTGATGGAGTTTAAAACTTCTAATTTGAACTTATACAATATTTTATATTATATTTGAAGGTAAACACATATAGTTTATTGGCATATATGTTGTAATAAAATATAATTGTGTAATATATTATTATATTGTGTTACAAGGGTCTCCAACGGGCCGGGCCGGGCCAAAGGAGTAAGGCCCATGGCCCAGTCCGGGGTGGGCCACTGAGCCCGTTGACCAATCAACGGGCTGGCCGGACGGGACCCTTGGTAAATCTAAGGCGGTCTATAAAAACCAAATTTGGGTCTAGGGATCAGGTTACATATTGGGAAGGTATGACGATGAGTCGTCGCACCCCTTTAAGCCCCCTAAAAATGGGTATCTACTAAATAAGGTAAGACAAGTGTGACAATTGATAAGGAAATCAAAAGATACTAAGGAATAATCATACACTAGAAGCAAATCATGCATGGAGAATAAATAAACAAAGTGGGAGTGAGAGTATATCATAGTAGCAAATAATAATGTGTTATCATGGAAACAAGGTTAATTCAAGTATAAAATAATTGCATGCATGTCAAAGTAGGACATAAGTCAATCAATATCAATCACAAATGTTGGGTCCCACCAATGCCCAATTGATTTTACATAAATTAATTTCATAAATTCCATTATTTTTGGAATTATGGAATTTTATTCATGTTTATTAAAAACGTGAAAAATTGAAAAAAAATGTTGAAAATCAAAAAAAATTTGTGAAATGAGCTTGTTGAAAAGAAAATGACAGCTAGTTTATTAAAATGGATTTTTGGTGACCTAAAACCTTACTGAAGAAAGAAAATTTATGTGCTTAAAATTATTTAAAAATTAAAATGAAATTAAAATTATTCGAGACAGAAGTTTTGAATATTAATGTTTGAAAGTACAAATGAGGAATTAAGAAAATGAGGACATGAATTTAAAAAAAAAAACTGACCCACAAAAAAGTGGAGTGGGGCCGAGGGCTGCTAAAGGTGGGACTGCATTGTTGGTGGTGAGTTGGTGACTTGACCTGTCATTGTTTGTATTAAAGAAATCCAAGATCCCACCCAACTTCTAATTTCCACAACGACATCTTTCATTGATTTGACTCCAATTTCAGCTCTGCATGCTCATCTTTTCTTTTTTCACTTCTCAATCTCTAATCATTTTTTTTATTTTCAATTTCATGAGAAGCCACAGTTTGCATCATCATTAGAGTTCTTTACTTCCTGAGCCATGCACTCTATTGCTTCCATTCAAATTTCGACAAAGTGCACATTGCCACTAACCTGATGTCGTGATAGAAAGGAGAACCATTTGCCTCACTGTTTACCCTTGATTCATATTCGGGTTGTCTCTCATAGGTTTGGGGTTGCACCACTAGAAGGATTTCCACATCCCTAGAAATTTAAATCCATCACAAACAAATGTTTCAAGTCCCTCTACTAAGCTCAATCGAGTGCCCAGTTGAACCCACTCTGAGGATGTGTCCGTTCTCAGCTCCCTCTATTATTCTCGGACCGAAATGAACAGTCAAAATTAGGCATTAGACTTATTTCGTCTGGAACATCTACACAATACAGTTCAGTGAATAGTGTTTGCTCTTCTCAAATTCACGTTCCAAAAGCTTGCCAACTTTGGTCATCCCATACCCAGTCTTATCCGCTCCCATATGCAAATGATTCGAACTGTGCAAGTCATGATCCTCTACACACCAAACAAACCCGTTGAACCTCTCCAAATTGATAGTTGCCACACGCAGCAATGAAGCCATGTTTCTGCATTTTCTTTCACATGGGTCGGTGCCAGTGGCAGTGGAGAGGTGGTTTGGATTGGTTGGAGCTATGGACCAAATGGGTGGTGCTCAAGGGTCCATGTTGGGTAGGAGAGATGGAGTTAGGTCGGATATGAAATGAGAGGTGGAGGAAGTGAGAGAAGTGGGCTTGGTGATGAGTGAAGCTAAAGATGGTGGGTATGAAGGAAAAAGAGGTGGTGAGCTGGTCCTAAGGTTTTAGACACAAAGTTGTTTGGCTTGGGGTTCAAATTTGATAATGGGGGGATTTTGGATGAGTTGTGTGAAAACAAAAAACCCACAAAAGCCAATCCAAATCCAAGAATAAGAAAAAAAAAAGCTCTTCCTGTATGTTCTTCTAGGACAGATTTACGAGACCCCATATCAGCTAAAAGACCCCGTATAAACATAATCATTGCTTGCCAAAATTAGTGTAAGCAGTAGATCTCTTTCTCAACAAACAAGTTGAGATGATCATGTCCATAGAAATCATGGCTATGACGTGGACCTTAGATATATCACTTGTCAGTGGACCCAGAAATATCCCTTTTTGGACATTACTACTCTCAGCCTCTTTGATTGGTAGGCGGGCGGGCTAAGCCTAAGCTCCCTACTTAAGATTCCATTCATAAGGGTAATTTTGTCGTGAGGTGGCCGACAACTCTATAGTAGACTTTTATATTGGCTCTATAGAATGACTTTATGCAGGGGAATTTTTTTTGTCTTTTTTGTGTAGTTTTTTCGGCATTCTGATTATATACTTCGTATTTACTGTCTTCGTCGCTTCTAGAGACTTCTAATGCAAGCTATATTTACCTTTATAAAAAAAAGAAAAAAAAAAAAAAAAAAAGGAGAGTCAGGATATTTTTTTCCCCACGCATCCAAGCTTGTAGTTTACGATTCTTGTTCCAGAGAGAGGCAAGCCTAGTTCTTACCCCTTTGAAATATGCCCATAAATACTCAGCCCCATCACTGCCCAAAGACTCATAATGTGGGTTGAGCTTTGAGAAAAGTACTGCTTATTATCCCCAGCCCCACGAAAAGCCCACTTTCCATTACCCTTTTCTTCGTTTCTCCCACCCTTTAATCATCTATTCCGGTTGCTGCATCTCTGATTCTTCAAGGGTGAGTTTCCAAAGAGATTATATATATATATATATACACATACATGCATGTTCGATTGGATTTTTGGTTTGATATGTCATGATATTTTTCTTGTCAAACAAACAGGTTTCATTATTGAAATTTCCATGCTTATGTGCAAGCAAACACAGCCTCTACTCAGTATGCCTCCCGGAGGGCTCACCATGGCTGTCTCCAGCCATCGGTGGCTCAAGGAGAAGGTGGCGGTTGTAATGGGGGCGACCGGTACAGGGAAGTCGCGGCTCTCCATCGACCCCGCCACCAGGTTTCCCGCAGAGATTGTGAACTCGCACAAAATGCAAGTCTACGAAGGACTAGACATCATCACCAACAAGATCACAGAGGAGGAGCAGCCCGGCGCTCCTCACCATCACCTCGGGATAGCGCATCCTAATGTGGATTTCACTGCATCCGATTTTCGGGACATGGCCTCACTCTCCATTGAATCCATCCTCGGTGGAAGGCGCCTCCCAATCATCGTTGGGGGCTCCAATTCATACATTGATGCCCGATACGAGTGCTGCTTCCTCTGGGTGGACGTCTCCCGGCCGGTCCTTCACTCATTCGTCTCCAAACGGGTCGACAAGATGGTCGGGAATGGAATGGTGGAAGAAGTTGAACAACTGTTCTATCCAAATGCAGACTACACGAGGGGGATAAGGAGAGCTATTGGGGTTCCGGAGCTCGATCTATATTTCCCAACGGGTTTCCTGGACGAAGAAGCTCGAGCTAAGGTTTTGCAGGAGGCGGTGCATGAGATCAAGGCTAACACATGCAAGCTTGCCTGTCGCCAATTGGAGGGGATTCATCGGCTCAAGAACCTCCGGAAATGGAAGATTCACCGGCTGGACGCCACTGAAGTGTTCCTAAAGCACGATAGAGAGGCTGATGAAGCATGGGAGAAGCTGGTGGCGAGGCCGAGCACCATGATGGTGGCGCAATTCCTCTACAGTGTGGGCGCCACCAGAGTCGCCACCGAAGAGATGGTGAGGAACGCCGCGCTGCTCCTCCTCTGTGATCTTGTTGGTGACGATGTCTAGTCCTTCGTAGACTTGCATTTTGTCCGAGTTCACAATCTATGAGGGAAACCTGGTGGCGAAGTTGATGGAGAGCCGCGACTTCCCCGTGCCGGTCGCCCCCATTATTACCACCACCTTCTCCTTAGGCCACCGATGGCTGGAGACATCCATGGTGAGGCCTCCGGGGCCATACGGAGTAGAGGCTATGTTTGGTTGCACATAACACTACAAGAATAAAGGCATATGGTTACAGGAATTTTTAGTTGGGCCAGAAAATTTGCACCTAAAAATAATATTCGGTCTAAAAGTTTATAAGTGTGGGCATACAACGCCTTTTCGTACGATGCCTTTTCGTAGGAGAACGCTTTTCAAGGTTCTGAATATTTTTCTTTTTACTTTTTATTTTTTATTTTTTATTTTTTATTTTTGTAGAGGTTGGATTCATGGATCTTCCTAGATCTTTCTAAGTGAAGCTTCGTCTGAAAGCTTAGGGGATTTTTCTGGTTGCTGAGAAACCATGGGAAAAGGAAGGATTTAGAATTTTTGGAGTTCAGGAGTTTTCGGATTTTAATTTTTAGGTTTTGAATTGTTTAGGGTCTCTCTGGAGTAAGAGCTTTTCAAAATCCATGGACACTTTGGATGTTTCATTTGGTTGTGAAAGATTTTAATTTCTGGTTGTGGTTTACTTATTTTCCTTTTCTTCGGCCATTGCTGGAAGGCATTCTCATTGCATGGAGATTGATTGGGTCACCATGCCGTCCTCTGAGGCTGTGGTTTCAAAGAAGGTTAGATTTTCACATTCGGTTCGATTTCAACAAGTGGAATTAACCGTTTTTCTGTTGCAGAGAGTGGATAAACTGAGTTTAGTTTCTGAGGGTACCGTTTATGTGCCTCTATGCCTTTCAATGGAGAGCTTTGCACTCCGTACAACAGGTAAATTGAATCGAATTCTTATGAGTTCTGTTTTGGTTGGATTGTTTTCTAGCATTTTCTAATTGATTCAAAATTGTTTGGTTTTAAATTTTTTGTTTGGTCTTGTTTTGTTTCTATGAAAATTGTTCCCCCAAAGAAAAAAAAAAAAGTTTGGACTTTGTCTTACTCAGCTAACAAAGCTGCATTTTACTTGATTGCATATGGGTTTTTATTTAATTGGTCTAGAATGACAGAAGGAACAATGAATTTATATCGCCCTTCACATACAAGCCACCAAGGTAGAATCTAACATAGTTTTGAGCCAGATTATTAGTTTTGTTGAGACAACCCAGATGTCCAAAGCTCCTATTCAAAAGTTTGCAAACTTTGTAAGTATTGTTGATGTGAGGGGCTTTTTAAGAAATTTATTTGCCTTGAAAAAAATTAATATAGTTGAAATATGATGTGCTTGTGTTACAATTTGTTTTGTTTGTGGGTATGGTTTGATTATTGTTTGGAAGTACTTTTCTTGCTTGTTCCTTTTGAAATCAAGAGAACCAGATGCTTTCATACTCACTGAATGGTTTCTTAGGTAAACAAGATGCTAAAACCCTGACTCGGCATCTCTAATGATGTTAAATCTAATCACCTCTGTTTATTCAATTCCCTATATTTGGTTCCTTAAATCTTATAATATGTGTTGGCCTGCCCTCTCTGTTTGATATACTGAACTCGAAATTCAATAATCTCTTTATATTTAAGATCCAAGTTGAGTGTCATGTTATTGCACTGTTAATGTTGTCTTCAAGCAGGGGCATTCTACACTGTGATGCCATTGGGTTGGATTCCAATTACTTGATAGAATCTGAGTGATTTGGCTGCATTGCTCTCTTGCTTTGGTTGATTCCGATAGTTATCAGTGTTTAATTTGTTGTTCTATTCATTTTCTACTAAATCAAGATAACCATTTATTCCCATACAAAATTAGTCATTATTTGTTATTCTACCACAAAATAGGCTGATTGCTTGAATAAGTAACACTATAGCTTGTTGAAGTTTCTCACATATTGCTGACAACTAGCTATTATGTCTAACAAACCTTAATTATTTTGTACCATAATATAATTTGTATCATTGTTGTTATTGCTTTCTGAACCATAATGTCACCCATTTAGGTGTGCTATTGTTTTTCTATTCCATTCTCTGGAGCTATATTGAAATCTAGCTTTCGTTTGGTTGTTGAGAGAAGGGAGGAAAAGAAAGATAAATGAATGCTTGGATCACATTTGAGTTAGAGATTTCAATTTTCTTTTCTTTTTCTTTGTTTTTTTTACAGAAAAGATAGTCTGATGTGTTGTTTATTGGTTTGATATTCTGCTCAATTGGTTGCTAAGAAATTGGGGGAAAGGAAGGAAAATTCCAAACTATACATTTTTGTTCTCACTGAAATTTGGAGAAAAATTGGACCCCCATCTATATTGTTCAAAGTATATGACTTCAATTTTCCTTTTTCCTCTTGATTTGTTGGCAACCAAATAGAGCCTTTAGGGAATTTACCTTATTTACATATTTTTATCATCTCCTGATTCACAGCTACACGGGAAATCTTTATATAAATTCATGTCTCGGGTACTTCATTTAGATTTTCAACATTGGTATTCTGTGCTTGCATGTTCTAGTTGTGTTGCACTTGGAGATTACTGACATGTAGATGGAACTAATTATTTATTTTTATGTATTTTATTTGACATTGTATTCAAATTGTATGCTTTCCCTTTTCAATAGTTTTTTGAAATTATTGCAACTAGTTTGTAGAATTGATGAGCATAGAAAACCATTATGATAGACAGACCTTTTACTTAATTAAATTCTGATAAAGATTAGAACCCATAACTAGTTTGTAGTTTTTTATGATTTCATGAGCAGCAAGCCCTTTGGTACAGGGTTGAAGCTACCAAAGTCTTATAAATTGCGACAATGGCTTGCAAATATATTGATTCTAGCAAGCCTGAATTATTTAAGAAAGGAATAGGACATTCAGATAAGTGAGTTCTCATGAATTTGAGTCGACTCATCTATGTCGGAGACCAGTGAGGAAGAGCCCTTGGAACTAAGTCTTTTTCTTCAAAACCTTTTCCCCAAATTTTTAATCTCTAGTGAAAGAGTCATTATATTCCTCTTTGGCCTCTGTTTGGCTTATTTGAGTGAAAAATGAAATTTGAACCACCCTTTGTTAGCATCATTTGTTACTTGATACAAGAACGAATCCCAACTTAAATAACCATGGGCTTGGACATGCTTATTATTATTTGGTTGATGAATGAATTGCTCTAATTTATTCTACTGGATTTTTTTAATGTCTTGACCAAGTAGGCATTGGGAAAATAGGCTTCCTTTAAGAGAGTTTTCATTCATTATGTTTCTTCATCTTCTGTTGATCATCTCTTTTCTGATGTTGCAAGTATCTATAGTTGATTTGGACAAGATTTGTACTTTTGGAATATCAAATAGTGGTTTACAGCTTATGGTCTGATAGTGAAACTTCAACTAATAATATTTTCATTTTGAGGTTAAATTTATAGATTTTTTGGAGCTCATTACTTTCTTCCTGAAGATTGATTTTTTGGGGGTCATCTGCGATTTAACAAGATAGAGCTCGGAGGTGTTTGGAGTTACTAGTGATTGTTGCTCACTCCTCAACCTTTCATTGGTAAAACAGAATACAGAGGTATTTTTTCTATTTTATTTTTTCATACTTCCACATAGATGATTATAGTCGATTCTTTTGGCTAATAAACTATCAGTCTGGACTTCTTTAATCATAAAGAAATGATGAGACTTGCTTCTTTATTTATTTTTATTGCCTTAGCTAAGAAATAAAATTATCATATGGAACACTTATTTATTTGTTTATTTCTTTGTTAGATTAAAAGTGAAGATTTTATATATGAATATTTCCTTATTTGAATTAGCAGTTGGAATGTTCAAGGAGATGTAGGAATTTTATATATTTAGTTATCAACTTTAAGGAGTGACATCTTTGTTGAGAGTTGGGAATGTCCATCTGTCTTATGTCGTTTTCTATGACATTACAGTAGACAATGAATTCATACTTGTTTTGGATTAGGTAGTCATCCCAGAGAAATCATCTCCTTGTAGGATTATTTCATGATAATATGACATATTCTTGTAAACTGGTGAAAGTAGCCATGAAAAACAATCCCAGAAGCAACAGTTACCATTCCCTCTGTGAGAAGTCAATGCAGGTGGCAGCAAATATAATTAAGTTGTCATCTTTTTCCATTGCCAAGATGAGTCTAGGAATAGGTCGAACACTAGCATCTCCTTGGAACTGTCCAAAAATTTATTTCTCAAAACAATTGGCTCTAGATTATTCTCTATGCTTTGTGATTAATGCATCATTATCTCCAGATGCTTTGCTTGAACTTCATACATACAAAAATAACCGAAGAGTGGTTTTATAGATGTGTTCAAAGTGAAATTATTGTTGTAGCCATAGACACAATTGGCTTGATATAAGTCATTTAGATGGAGTTGGTTTTTGATTTCAAGAATGATAAAAAATGGTGGTTTACTTCAGCCTCTAGATTATCAGGACCTAGCTTTCTATACAAGGACTCATAGATTTTCTTGACAACTCTTGGCTCTATTGAATACCATAAGCATGCTTTCATTGAACTCTTATATTTGTTGAAACCCGAGTAATAACAACCAAAAAGGCTCTGAGAAGTGTGGGCCAAACCTTTATTCCTAAATCAATTTTAAAGTAGTTTAGAGAAAAATTATTTTGACTAAGCTTCTACACATCTATTTGTCTGATTGACTATTGTTCTATCAGATCTCCAAGTAGGAATATTTATACTCTACAGCTTGTGAGTTACCTATTCATGTTAAAGATATATATGGAGAAGCTAGTGACAAAGATTTCAACATTGAAGCTCTCTCTCTCTCTCTCTCTTTATATATATATATACTGCACACAAATGCCAAACCGCTATGGTTTGCACTGCCAATGATTTACAGAAGTGGAAGGGTTTTCCTAAGGGGCTTAGGGTCCTCATTTATGATGAATCGTCTTTGGGACAAACTTCTATGATGAACAATGTTGTTTGGAGCTATGAACTCGATTCTCTATTTTGTGAATCATTGCATAAATTCAACTTTACATAGATATATATTTATATATATAATTTAGTTCATAATTTTTTTTCCTTTTTTTTTTCTTTGAATCATAAATTCAACTAATACCACTAGATACCAGTGCATGAGGTCTAATTTGACTTTAAAAAGAAAAATGTAGAATCTTCATAGCTCTTAATTTGGTTTTTTCTTAAATATTTAATTTCTCAGGAAGAGGAGGCTCCCACTAAGGCTGCTGGAAAGGCTACAGGCGAGGGTTTGTACTAGATGATGTTCTCCAAGTGGCTGGGCATGTCCTAATGATTTCAATATCTGCTTTTTATTTGTTGGTTTTGGTGTTGATTTCATGGATGAGACTTGATGTGAAAGGAATGGTCGGGATAAAGACAATTGGACATTGTATATGTTTGTTTGGATTCTTAATTTTTCCTAATGAGAATATCAAACATTATTCATCCACAATAATGAAATTTTATATTTGAAAAAATATATATAAAGAATAGCTGAAAAAAGGGAAAAAAAAATCACAATTGGAATTTTAATCAGTCATATGCACATGATGCTAATATGCCTAATGTCGCGGTCAACTGGAAGCCATGTCCATATCCTCACTATAGTCCAGCCAAAAATTATTGCCACTGTTTTAGTTAGGAGACTTTTAGTCACGGTCACCAATGGCTGCAGCTGTATCTATAAGATGAAAATATTGTTGACCACTATTATAGGATATTGCCCAATGTTTTAAAAACCGGACCGGCCGGTCCAACTAGTTCAACCGTCGACCGGTCACAATTTCGGTCCGGACTGCCTATTGAACCGTTTAAGATTTAAACCGGCCACGAACCGCCGAAATCGGCGGTCAGATCGGTGACTCGGTCAAACCGGACGGTTCTAATCGAATCGAACGGTTCAATTTGAACCTCCATTTTAAAGGCTCCCTTGCATAAAAAAGTTTTGGCAAATGCCCATTCTGGACCTTGTCTCATCATGACAAAGCCCAAACCCCACTCAACCATATTGTGGGCTTAGTCTTGAGCCCACCCAATGAGGCAATGCATTGGCCTTCAATGTGGATAGAATTTATAGGCACCCTTTGCAACCTCATTTCTCTTAGAATCCGATGTGGGATTCCTAACCAACCTAATCAATGAAAAAAATAATAACAAGTCCCACAGCCAAGAGGAATTGAACCTTGGACCCCAAATTCGGAAGGCATCCAAGGCACCACTCGGCTACACAGCTTTTGTTAGTTAATATGCTAAACAAAATAATATATATTAGATTTTAATTTTTTTTTGTAATGTTAAATAAAAATAATATAATATTTTTAAAAATGATAAAATTAGTTTAAATTTTCATTTTTAATATATTCACATTTAAATATTTTACATATTTCATTTAACAAAATTAAAAATATTAATATGATTTAATTTGATAATATTATTGATTTTAAATTTATTCATATATATTTTAAAATTTTTATAATTATTTTTAATTTTAATAATATATAAATTATATATTTATGACGTCACCGGTTCAATAGCGGTTCGACCGCTGGTCCGACTAGTGAATCGTGAACCGGTAACTTTTCTGGTTCGATCACCTGTCCGGTTCTGAAAACATTGATATTGCCACACCACCTATAGCCACGCCCAACGGCGGTCAAACTATTATGCAACTATATGATATAGTGATGCCTTCTCTAAACTTATTGTAAGCATGGAAATTTGCATAATGAAACCTGTTTGTTTGACAAGAAAAGTATCATAAGATATCAAGCCAAAAATTCAATCAAACATACATATATGTATATATAGATATCTATAATCTTTTGGGAAACTCACCCTTGTATTATCATGGATGAAAATATCGGGATATATTACTGATATATCATGTATCAAAGGCTATAAAAACAATATTATGTGAAGAAATATCGTTCTAGCAAAAGTTCGAGGAAAATTGTCAATATTTTTCGATATATCGAATGGTCAACGGGTCAATGGCGGTCAAACGCGCTATAGTGCCTCCACTACAATACTAGGCAATTTTTTGACCTTTAGCTCACTTTACCACTTGGACAAGTTTGCCCCTTGTTAAATTTATTGCACTAAACATATATATTCAAAGTCATCATATAAAGAAAATATTAAAATAATATTTTAGAGAACAAATTAATTATAATTATTTTACAATTAAATGCAAAAGTTTCTTTTAATTAATTACCAAAAATATAAAAATTATCATGATAATTTTTTTCATAGTGTTTTTAATATCATTAATATATTAATTAAATATTAAAAAATTGTACATATATCACAATTTATTTTATATCATTTAATACAATTGAATTAAATGGATCATAATTTTAATATTAATATATATTTTAAAATTAGACATATAATAATGAAATATTATAATATTATTATGAAATAATATTTGATATAATTTAATAATAAATGTATACTTATAAAATTCATATTTTTATCGATGTATACGATATTATTATCAAATATGATCAATTATATTATACATATATCAAATTCTTTAATAAAACAATTTTAAAATATCTATTATACTTCTAATTACATTTTTTTATGAAGTTTTTCTTATATTTTTATAAATTTTGATCAATTTTAGGCCTATTGATAGTTTTTTTCCAAAATATCGGCCGATATATCTTTGATATATCCAATATAATTGTAAAATTGAAGTACCGGTATATCTGTGATTATCGATATTTTCATCCTTGTGTAGTATTAGAGATGAGAAAATCGAAATAGATGATTAAAGGGTGGGAGAAACGAAGAAAACGGTAACGGAAAGTGGGGTTTTCATGGGGTTTGTAGTTGGGGATATAAGCACTACTATAGTATAAGTATAGAGACTATGGTTGGCATACTTATTTTCTTAGACTCTTATCAATTAAATAATTTTCCTCAAAGCTCAACCCATAGTGCAAGTCTTTGGGCAGTGACGGGGCTGAGTATTTATGGGAAAATTCCAAGACAAATGGGTCAACTAGGCTTACCTTTGTGCAAAAAGAATAGTCAACTACAAGCTTGGATGTGTGGGGGAGATATTCATGGGATTTTTTTTGGGAAGTATGGAGAAGTGTTCTGGAAAGAAAAATTAAGCTGATTTTGGGGGAAAGATTTGGTATGCTTTTTGGAAGGAACAAAGATCAGTCAAAGGGAGGACTTTTGGAGCACGTTTTGGGAAGAAGTTGGGTTCACATTTTGGAGGATTTTGAGCATGTTAGGGTGGAATTTCAGGGGCTAGTATTTGGACGACATAGGTGTGGGCACCCCCGTAAATGGGGATAATGGGCTTACCCAAAAAACTATCTATTTAGTTAGGCCAATTTGGGCCAAGATTAAAAGCCCAACTAGCTTAATAGCCCAGCTAACTTAAATAACCCAATAGGTAAAGTGGGAAATAGAACGTGGGAGAACAACCCACGAGGAGTAATTGAGGTAGTTAACACTTGAGACGGTAACCGCTTGAAGTGGCCAAAAAGTTCTCCTGTGATCTCCACGCCTATCGGTAACTGAAAGGTATATGACTGCAACTAACAAGAACAATAGGGAAAAAAAATTACCTTTTCTAGAAAACCCCAGCTAACTTAATCATCAGAGGAGGTGATCCCGGGGTAAAACTGAGCGAGCCTTGTGTGGTAGGTATAAGGAAGCACGTAGCGAGAAGAGGACTATTGCTTAAGAAATCCTCAGTTCCAATAAGTGGCGCCATATGTGGGAAAGTTCTAAATTAAAGTAACATTTTTACTTTGAGGTGAAAGTAGACCCCCGTTTTTGTTTAGAGTTGGAAGCTTCGCAAAAGGAGATAGTCAACCACGAGATTCAACTTGTACAATAGCTCCTTGGAGGGCCGTCGTGCTGAAGATTATTCTTGAGGATTTCAAAAGGCATCAAGCAGAGCAAGAGAGAAGAATTGAATCCATTCTTGCCTAGACAGAGTTGCTAAGGTAAGCTAATGCCTTGGTGCAGACACAACTTGAAGATTAGCGTGCTCACATTCAAGTGCAGCATCAGTTAACAAGTACTCTTGATCACTTGCACCATTAGGATAATAATGATGTGGTGGAACCTTTAGATCATGCAGTTCCCTTTGGTCAAATTCCCTACACTATTTTAAGCTCGCATGGGGGACACCGCCCATATGACCTCAGGATTTTGAGAATACTAGTCATTGAAGGCGTTGATGAGGTAGACATTACCTTTCAACGGGGACCCCAATCCCTAGTATATTCAAATCATGTCAGTCGACAAAAAATGAGGTTGTCTCGCATGGAGGTTGCGGGAGAGTTGGCTCAACCCCTATCCTGATTCCCTTGGGATTCTGACTCCCCTGATGCACGGAAGGCGCAGGAAAAACCACTGGTGAAGAAGATCCAGAAGATGCTGATCCAATAGGCGCGCCTACTAAAATAAGGGGGAGTAGAAGAACTCGTGCTCATGGAAGGTAACATGCCGGGCCGGCGAGAACGAGAAGAAGGATCAAAACATCGAAACTTCGGTAGTTTAGCTCCCACATGGGTGACTAAACAAGTTGCCTCCAGGAGCCACAACTTTTCGCCTAAATGATATGATGACAACACCATTCACCTAACATATTTTGATGTATGAACCCCTAAGTGGGTATACCATTCCTAAGTTCGTCAAGTATGATGGAACGTATGACTTGTTTGATCATTTGATGCATTATCAGCAAATGATGATGCTTGATATCAACAATGATGAGCTTCTATGCAAAGTCTTCCCAACTAGTCTTTAAGGCACTGCCCTAGCCTAGTTCTACTGCCTTCCCCCTAATTTCATTCACTCCTTTAGGGAGATGTCAAAAGTCTTTGTAGCTCATTATTTGTGCTTAGCAAGGCAAAAGTTCAATATTAGCAGTCTTCAGAATTTGAAGAAGATAGAAAGTGAGACTTTACGCCAGTTCATGCACATGTTCGACTAAGCAATGCTCTAAGTAGAAACATGTAGTATAGATGCTTTGCTACAAGCCTTCAAGTGTAGCATTGGGTCAGGGACCCTATTTTTTGAGTCTCTCTCCAAGAAGCCACCAGAGACGATAGATGAATTGTTTAGAAGGGCCAACAAGTATGCTATGTTGGAAGACGACTTGCAGGCTGTAACAAGTCTCATCTTAGTATCAACGCAAGTGGTATAGGTAAAAAAAGATACAGGGAATAAATGTCAGGGCTTGGGGAACCCCTCACAAGGCAAGAAGCCATACAGGGGTGAAAAAGGCCAAAGACCACCCCGACAATGGATCTCGCTCAATCTGACATGTGGATAATTTCTTCCAATTATGATTGGCCTACCCAACTTCAAGTGACCCTTTGCTCTTAGGGGTAACTTAGCATAGCGGGACAAAACCCGACATTGAGAATACCATAAAGAGCATGGACGCACCACTAATGAGTGTCGACACCTTCACTATTTGGTGGAAGACATGGTAAGGGTCGGTTTGCTCTCTCTGTATGTTAAGAAGAGTGAACAACCGATTACTGGGAGTATTGAGTAGGCCGCTACTGGCATGATCCTGTCAGGGGGAGCACCACTAGTTATTCATGTCATTCAAGGAGAACCAATTGATTAGCATTAGGAATCAAAGTGTCGTCGTCGAGTAATGATTAAAGAAGCAAGCGATGTGGAGAAGATTGGTACGGAGCATTACTCTTTTGTACCAAGGACAATGGAGCCTATAGATGGGGCTGTCACATTTAACACCTAAGATTTCACACGAATAATAGTCCCACATGAAGATTTCCTTGTTTTGTAACTAAAAATTGTCGGGTTCTAAGTCTGTCAGGTACTTATTGACCTAAGAGGTTCAGTTGCTTTGCTCCACATCTCAGCTTGTAAGTAGATGAGCATCTCAATCTCCACTTTGGGAAACCCGGGCCGAGTACTAATAGGTTTTAATGGATCAACAACGTGGACGTTG
This sequence comes from Vitis vinifera, assembly GCF_030704535.1. NCBI lineage: Eukaryota > Viridiplantae > Streptophyta > Magnoliopsida > Vitales > Vitaceae > Vitis > Vitis vinifera. The sequence goes on from NC_081813.1 coordinate 14,830,746, forward strand.
GGAGAGATAATTTTTCTAGTTAAAGTCGGGCCTACAACCCTGAACATTCGTTTTTTAGTCGTGCCAGACCCTTTACCATACAATTCCATACTAGGACGAGCATGGATTCACAAAATGAAGGCTACCACTCAACTTATCACCAGAAAGTCAACTTCCTTACTAAAGAGGGCCAAATGGACTTATTTGGGAGCCAACTAGCAGCTAGATAGTGCTATTAGGTAAATGTATTGCTTGTGGGAGAGGAAGTTGAAAATACCTGCATTGATAGTGATTCCCAACAAAAATAGTAATTACGGAAGGACAAAGGTGATCGAGAGTCCCTAGTTGTTGACCCACTAGTTTGTGTAGAAATATAAAAAAGGGGACTGAAGAAGGTTACCTATGTCAGTACTATGTTGACAGAGCAGGAAAGGCAGTAACTGGTAAACCAACTAAATCTAAACATCGAAGTCTTTGCTTGGGAACTTTCTGACATGCTAAGAATATCCCCCGAAGTGATGAGTCATAAACTCAGGATCTGTTCGAGATTGAAGTCTATCCAGCAAAAAGTAAGAAGGCTTAATTTAGAGAGGCAATAGATAATTCAGCTTAAAGTATCTCGATTGCTCGATGCGGGATTCATTCGCGAGGTTTACTACCCGAATTGGCTAGCCAATGTGGTAGTTCTGCTGAAAAGGAAGGCAAATGGAGGGTCTGCATATACTTTACTAACTTGAATGAGGCATGCCCAAAGGATAGTTTCCCCTGCCACGCATTGATCAAATTGTTTATGCCACTTCGGGGCATAAGATGTTGTCGTTTATGGATGTTTTTTCTAGTTATAACCAAATTCATATGTACCCTCCTAATTCTGAAAAGACAACATTCATAGCCCCATTTGGACTTTCTGTTATAATGTAATGCCTTTTGGCTTTAAAAATGTAGGGGCCACTTATCAGTGGCCGATGACAAAAATATTTTATCCAATGCTAGGCAAAATGACAGAAGTCTATATAGATGACATACTTGTAAAAAGCAAGAAATAGGAGGATCACTGTGCAGATTTGCAACAAGCTTTTGACCTGCTACAACACTTTTGGTTGAAATTGAATCTTGCTAAGTGTGCCTTTGGGGTGTCTGTTGGCAAGTTCTTGGGTTTTTTGGTCACAGGGAGAGGAATTGAAATAAATTCTGCTCAAATAAAGGCAATACAAGAACTACCATATTCTCAAAGTAAAAAGGATGTGCAACATTTAACAGGAAAGGTGGCTGCACTAGCCCATTTTATTTCCTAGTACATTGACATCTGAAGCCTTTCTTTAATGTGATAAAGAAAGCCAAGGCCTTTGAGTGGATTGCTAAGTGAGAGAAAGCGTTCTTAGTCATAAAAATCTATTTGATCTCACCCCTAATTTTAAAAAGTCCTCAACTGGGAGATCCGTTGTACATGTACCTTGCAGCATCAAAGTTGGTAGTCAGTGCAATTTTGCTTAAGTTGAGCCTTGATGAGAGTTGGTTACCAATTCACTATGTTAGTAAGGCAATGCTGTTGGTCGATTATAACTACATCCTGCTAGAAAAGATGGCATTGGCACTACGAATGGCATCAAAGAACTTGTGCCCTTATTTTCAGGCATGCCAAGTCAATGTCTTATCCGATGTTCCTCTTTGGGCTATATTGCACATGGCTAAGTTATTTGGGTGGCTGATAAAATGGGTCGTGGAGTTAAGTGAATTTGGTGTGCGGTATTTACCCTGCCTATCATTAAAAGGATAAGTCCTGGCAGATTTTATTGCTGAGTGGCCTGATCTTGTAGATTGCTTCGACCAGAAGGTAATGGAGTGGTGGATTCTCTATGTTGATGGAGCGTCCTGTGGTGCAAGTGCAGGAATAGGAATTGTCTTATAATCCCCCATAAGAAAATGTTTGGAGTAGGCAGTTTAGCTAGGTTTCCACGCTTCAAACAATGAGGTCAAGTATGAAGCTTTGCTTGTTGGGGTAAGCCTGGTGCTGTTAGTTCAGGCTAACCACCTTGATATACGGAGTGACTTACAGTTAGTGGTGAACTAGGTGCAAGGAGATTACGAAGCAATGGATGAAATAATGGTAAAGTACCTTTAGAAAGTGAAAATCTAGCTTTAGAAATTTAATGAGTGGAAGGTGACTTAGATCACAATGGAAAAGAATGTTCAAGCAAATGTGTTAGTTAGATTAGTAGCTTCCTTAGTTGTGATGCAAACAACTATTCTGTCGATTTATTACCAAGATGGCCCATCAATCCTAGAAAGAGAACAAGTGAATCAAGTTTATGATATCCATGGAAATTGGATGGAACCGATCATCAAGTATTTGGAAACAGGAAAGCTACTAAAGGATGAACTTCTAGCACATTGGATCAGGATTAAGTTTGCATGATATAGCATGATCGGGGGTTAATTATACAGAAGGTCTTATAGTGGGCCATATTTAAGGCGTTTGGACCCTAGAAAAAGTGAAGTATGTCCTTTTAGAATTGCACAAAGGAGTGTGCAGGAACCACCTTGGCGGCTGGACACTTGCTCATCAAGCCTACACATAAGGGTAGCCCTCCATGCATAAGGACTCCTAGGAGTTAGCACAAACGTGTGATAGTTGTCAACAATATGCACACATTGCCTGGCTACCATCGAAGTCCCTGACTCCTTTAGTTAGTCCTTGGCCTTTTGCTTAGTGGATAATAGATATAATGGGTCCTTTCCCAATAGCCCCTACCCAAAAGAAATTTTAGCTGGTGGCAATTGACTACTTTACAAAGTGGGTCTAGGTAGAGGCTTTCATAACAATAAAAGATAAGGACGTGACAAGGTTTTTATGAAAGAGCAAAATTTTTCATTTTGGGATACCACAAGTGATAATCTTAGATAATAAGCCACAGTTCGATAACTATAATTACAAAAAAATTTGTGTTGAGTTGGGGATCAAGAACCTGTATTCCTCACCATTCTACCCACAGGTTAATGGGCAAGTGGAAGTAATGAATAAGTCCCTGCTTGATGTGTTGAAGAAAATGCTACAAGGAGCCGACATGTGTTGGGTGGAAGAGTTGCCCAGAGTATTGTGGGCACATCGAACCACGTGACAACGCCTAATTGGGGAGACTCCTTCCCACCTAGCTTATGGTATGGAAGCTGTTATCCCACCTGAAATAGGAATGCCAACGTTGCGAACAACCTAGGAACCAACAAGAAATCAAGAGATCGAAGCTAGTCTGGATTGGGCTGATGAGTTGAGGGAGGTAGCTCTGATTCGGATGGAAGCTTATCGCAATTAAGCTATGGTGTATTACAATAAGAGGTCAAAGCTGTGACAACTACAAGTCAAGGACCTCACTTTCTTGTCATATCCCCATTTGTAGCAACCGACCTCACTTTCTTGCCGACCCTACCAGCACCCAATGGTGAGGTTTCAAGGGCAAAACCTTCATTTTCAATGACAAAGTCCTCATCAGTATCAAATTTTTCAATGATAGCATGCTTTTGCTTGTAATGTTGGTATGCATACCGATACATTTTCTCCACCTACTCAGTGTACTTAGTAGTTAACTTTGTATTTTGAGCTTTTAATGTAGGCTAGGACTGGTTAATTTAAAGATGGAGCCATTCTATCTCCTCTACCTTCCTTCTTTGATCCTTTTTCAAGCCACCACACTCGATCTAAAGAGTTTGGATTGAGGCCTAAAGGACTTTATTGAAGTTCCCAAGTTCAAGCATGTGCGACTTAGCTGAAGCCAACTTCATCTCAATGTTCTCTTGCTTGGCCATGAACTTAACAACATACTGCCTAAGTCTATTGGTAGCCTCCAACTTCTTATTGGCAGATTGAAGCCAACGTTTCAAGTCTCTAACTACAACAACCCCTTGGTACATAAATGTGATATCATTAAATATATTGAAGAATTTTAAGGAAGAATATAAAAAACACACTCGATTTGCTTTAGTACTATTTTGGTAATTTGATCTTCATCTAGTCCTTAGATAGCAGCTATCGTTTGAACAACTTGAGTAGGAGCCCCAATGGGAACACTTGCAATTAAGTTCAAGTCTGGTTGGCTAGGAACCTTCATAGTGATCTACTCAGTAGTAGGGAAAAGAACACCCATATTTGATAAAGAAGGATCAACAGTGGTAAATGAGGAATACCAGTTTAGGATTTCCTCTACCTTCTCAATTGAAATGGGACCAGTCTTATGAGGGTGCAAATTCCCCCTTGGGCGTAGGTCAAGAACAGTAATCTTGCTGTGAGGGACCGCTTGTGGAGTAGTATCCAGTAAAGCACTTTGTGTAGCCGACCTCTTTTGAAGCATGCCATAAGCTTGTTGGGTGGTCTTAGATGGGCTGACCTCTAATATTTTTTTTTTCTCTCTAACCTGGCTAAATATGTCAGTGGCTTCACCTTCTATGTCATCCATGTTCTTTGCAATCAAAGGAGTTGACTCGTTTCGTTCAATAAAATTGCTATCCGATACCAGTAGTGGCAAGTTTGTTAGGGCAATAGAAGTTGAGCCCAGACAAAAGGAGTATGCTTGGGCGAAGAGAGTGGAATTGTGACAGAGGGACTAGGTCAAGTAGTTTACCGAGTAGTTGTTGGCGGGATAGATTGCTCGTTCTCCCTAGTAACTTCCGTGCTAGTGTCAAAAGAGCTAGAAGGTTTGTCTACTTTAAAGTCTTTTGGAACAAAATGCACCCGGGGATTAGGTTGCTAGGAGCAATCCTTGGAAAAATTTGAGGGGTGAAAAGGTCCTGGTCCGAGAGCACACTTTGAAGATTGGTCTCAGTAAGTAAAAGAGAAAAGCTTATTTGCTTGAAATCAATGTTGAATAGCTTGGTAAGCTGTTCCCAGGAAGGTTTTTCCACCCACTCTACTAGGTGTCCTCGGTAGTTTTCAACTGTCCAGAAGCGATATTAGACAACTATTAAAAAAAAACAAAAAGTGGTATTAGGGCGCTTATTGGACAGTTTAAGGGTATGATTTAAGGGGTATTAGAGTTGAAAATTCCCATCCTCTAGAAATAATTACGTGTCTAATGGCCTAGCCTTTCCTAGAATCTAGCAAGTTTGTGATCAGTTGCAACTACCTTCTACAAGTAGCAAAGAGGAATTTCCCCCATTTGTTTAGCTTAATAATGCAAATGAAAAGAATCTCAAACAAGGACAACTTGAGATTGAATAACCGACTTAAAATAGAGAAAACCATGAGAATGTAGATTGAGTTTGAATGGAAAAATGAAGGCAAAATCTGTGTATAGTGCATAAACTCTCTCACTAATGAAGGCAAAGGTAAGCGTAGCCCGACATGGAATTTCTCCCTAGTGGAGCACATGGAGTGTTTCTTGTGTGTATCAGTTGGAAAGGGTGTGGTGCCACACAGTAGTTGGATATTAACATTGTATGGTATATTGAAATCCCTTTTGAATTCATCAGTGGAAAAATCATCCACAATACAAATTGAAGCGCGAGCTGTGTTATTCAACGAGGAACCCTTCTAGGATATTTTCCTTTTCGTATAACCATCATATTGCTTTGACATTCTGTAAGGGTTCGCACTACTAGCAGGAAAATGAAGGGTGATGGAAATCCTAGAAAGAGGTTTCTGAGTGCACTTTTGTGCAGAGTTAGAGGGATCAAATGAAGAAGAGAACTCTTTATCTAGGAAAACAAGAATGTGACTGAAGCTGATAGAACAAAAGCCGAAATTACTATATAAAGATGATGAAAGAGATGGGTTTTTTCTCACTTGAACACCGATAATGTAGGATTAACAGCTTGATGCAAATGGAAGAGGAAAAAACAAGAATGTCGTAGTGTGGTAACGATGTTATTGAGACTCCAAAAGGTAGGATATCATACCTTTTGAAATTTGAAAAAGCATGGTATACGTGTCACCACTAGGGGGCAATAGAAACCCTTAAAGGCGATTGGAGTGTACGTTGGTAAATGCATCCAATACAAAAATTGGAAAGTCTAGAAAATCATGGAAAATATGTTCTTGCTTAAAATGAAAAAGAATTTTCTGTTTGACCTCAGCCAAAGGTCAACAAAAAATTGGGGGCAATTGTGGGAACCCTTGTAAATGGGGATAATGAGCTTACCCAAAAAACTATCCGCTGAGTCGAGCTAGTTTGGGTCAGGATTAAAAGCCCAACTAGCCTAATGGCCCATCTAACTTAAATAGCCCAACAAGTAAAGTGGGAAATATAACGAGAGATAATAGCCCACGAGGAGTATTGGAGGTAGTTAACACTTGAGGTAGTAACCACTTGAAGTGGCCAAAAAGTACTCCTGTGATCTTCACGCCTATTGCTAGCTAGAAGGTATATGAATGCAATTGGCAAGAAAAATGGGAAGAAAAAAAAAATATTACCTTTTTTAGAAAACCCAAGCCAACTTAATCATTGGAGGATGTGATCCCGAGGTAAAACTAGGCGAGCCTTGTGTGGAGGGGATAAAGGAGCGCTCGGTGAGAAGAGAACCATTGCTCAAGAAATTCTCAGCTCCAATAATAGGAGCCATGGATAAAGAAGGTTAAGCATTTTCCTTGGAATGAGGGATCGTTCAACGTTTGAGAGAAAAGGAAAATATGGGTTACCACTATGGAGAGGGCTCTTACATGCACAAATAAGAGAATTTTGGTGGATTCTTAAAGGGATTTCAAAATGCAATGTCAAGGAAGGGGGATGATAGATTTCCTGAGAGGATGGTGCACAAAAAAAGATTACACATGGGTTGTCATTCATATCCTTGAAGAACACAGTCTACTTGGGAAGGGTGAAAGATCCATCACGCTACCCATTGAAGCTTTTTTTGCCATGCACAATCAGGCCCTCCATACATAACACACTCTAAAACAGCCTACAAAAGTGACAACCCGCTTTGAAGACAAACCATAGTCGCCATTCTCCATGCTACACGGTCACGAATGGCTTTGGACGACATTCTAACTGCACACAAAAAGCACAACTTGCATATATATCCATGATGCATAGGAAAATAGGAAACAAGTGGTCACTTTGTGCACAACATGCACATGGTGGGCTATAGGGGGGATTCTTTTTGTTTTGTTTTTTAAGAAAAGTCAACATGCATGCTAAGGTAAGTTGCAAAATTGTAAGCTTTGCTATTTTGATTCACTTTATTTTTAGTGTGTAATTGTTTTAAAGTTAAGGTTGTTTAGTTTAATTAATCTCATTTTATAATTCTCGTATTCCAAGTTTATTAATTTTTAATCTCTAATCCGTTAATATTTATTTTGTAGGTTTTTAGAGTTTTAATTAATTAATTTAGTTAATCTCGTATTTTTTGTTTGCATGTTAATTTTCAATTCTTCAATCTTTAGGTGTAATTCATCAATATTTATTTTGTAGTCGGTTAGAGTTTAAGTTAATTAATTTAATCAATCCCATGATATTGTTTACATGTTTTCTAAGCTCGTTAATCTTAGTATTTGGTCCATAAATATTATTTATGTATGTTTACTAGAATTTTAGTTAATAGATTTAGTTCATATCATATTTATTGTTTTCATGTTTTCAAGTTTGTACCATTTTGTTTTCAATGAAAATCTAGTTTTGAGTGGAAAATGAATCCAAACTTGTGGTCCCAAATAAATAAGAACATTCTAGGCTAGATTTGTGTATATTAATTGGGGATTTGGTAAAACCCTACGTGAAAATCATTTTTCAAAAACCTTTTATCGTTAGCTTATTCAATTTATTGCATCTCTAAAATGAAAATTCAATTTGACCTACTTATGATGTTTTAAATTTTTTTCAGTGATAGTATGATATTGTAGACATCTTGAAAATGAATTTAAACCTTTGTTTGAGTTAAAAAGCAATTCTAAAATAGAAGATATAAATGAGTCTTTTAAGGGTTTTGTTTTTACCCTGTTCTGGACACCCGAAATATTTTATAAAAATAAATTACTAGATAACTTTGTAAATTTGATATGATATTTTCCCTTAATTCTAGACTTCTTGAAATTGATTTTAATACATAAAATATTAAAAATAGTTTTCCAATTGAAAGAAATAATTTTCCTTTTTTATACTCATTGTACTGCCCTAATTTTGAAAAGCCGAAATGTTTGATTATTTTTAAAATTGATTCGTATGCCTTATGACCTTGTCTTTATTTTTCTCGTAAAATAGACATTTGAAACATATATATATATATATATATATATATATATATATATATATATATATTAATGATTTTTTAGTACCTTTCTGTTAGTTTAAAAAATCAATTAATGCATGTTATTGAATATTGAATGCTACCATGGTCTAGACCTTTGGGGATGTTTTTGTAAACTAAAATCAATTGGAGCTTTATTAAATTGTTTGGCATTTTGGATGATAATACAGACATATAGAAAATGTTACCTTAAAATATTTGTAATTAAATTTATATTCTAGATAATTTCTTAGGATTTACTTTTTGAACCTTCCTATTCTAAGTGAACACTATATATGTTAAATTAATGATATTCTTTATTAAGTGTAGTAAAAATGTCCAAAATTATGACAATATTTCCAATATCTTAGAGGCATTCAAGAAAATGATTAGCTTCTAACACCACAACTACAAATATGCTAGCTACAAATATGACAATATTTCATTTTAGAGGTATTCAAATCTTTTTTTGTTAACATATGGAAAAACAATTCCCTTTCAATGTTTATTATAAAATGCAAACATTAAATGAAAAATAAAAAACAAAAATTTTGTTAAACACACATACCTAAAGGGTTAATTTTAGCCACACCCTCTAATATATAGTGTAAATGCACAAAACTACAATTTGTTTTAAATTTCATTAGTTAGAACTCCTGTATATGTATTCTATCTATATAATTTATTTTTTATCATGTGAAATTTATTTTTAGAGAATTGTTAAATACATATGGCTAAGATATTTTTACCTAATCTTCTTTTGAAAAATAAATTTGATACACAAATTACATCTATAGGGGTACTAATTAATGAAATTTGAAATCATTGGTGACTAAATGAATTTACATAAAATCTCGAAGGATGTAAATGAAATTAACTCATTTGTAAAATGATTGGTCATATGAAATACCAATGAATAGGGAATTATGGGACCACTAAACATAAATGATTGGAAAGTTTCAGTGACAGAAGCGAGATTCTTTGAATAAAAAAAACAAAAAAAACTATCCTATCAACAAAGGCATGTAAATTCTTCTAATAAATCATTATCTTATAAAGTTATCGTAATGGAAAAGGTTAGATAGAAATAATTATAAATGACTTGACTTTGAGATGGTGATATAAAGTTTATACATAACCAAGGAGTTGAAGAGCTACTAAATTCAAATAAATAAATATAGTTTCATAAAAGATATTATAATGAGTATTATATGTGTGTGTATATATTTGATAAATTTGTTAATTGGGAAAGAGAAACGCCATTCTAATACTATTTTAAAATATCTATCAAACTATATCAATACTGTATATGTATGTATTCATTAATAATCAAGTAAATTTATAGAAAAAAGTGTTTAATTACTTAAGAAAATATTGGTTATATTAAATATGTTACACATGTTTAATGCATCTAATTGGAACCTGAAAATTATAAGAAGACTTAGATTACTTCAAACCAAATTTTATGATATGCTCAAGGAGAACTACTATTTGAGTACGACATCTAAATTACAATTTCAGATGCATCTTTACTGTAATGGGCCTCTCTTCAACATAAAACACTCACTAAAAGTCCTAAAATGTAACTTTATATTAACTACAATCACTACAACAAATATAAGGTTTTGCTAGAAATTAATTTGTAAAATAACGTATTTTGTGGTAAAAGATTTTTTTTATATAAAAAATTATTTGTGGCATGGTTGTTGCTATAAGTTCACAAGCAATTATTTTTAACCATAAAATTTAATATTATAGCAAAAATAAATATTCTTTTTACAAAATAATTTTATCACTTCACCACAAAATAAAATTTATGGTGAATATATATATATATAGTAAATTGTACATTGCATTAATCATTTGTTTTCTACCAAAACAAATAGAGACGTGGTGGAAATGAAAGTGGCTTTTTTTCTATGTGGGGTACCAAAAAAAATAAAGATCAGTCCTGGGTGACATATGACCAAGCCCATGAAGATTATATTGATTGGATTTAAATGAATTTTTGAAAAGTAGAAAATGTTAGTGTTATAGTATACAAATGTTATCCTTGAAAGAGACAATTCCTTACCCAACAATTCAAAACAAGTCTGTTCCAGTGCATGAGTAGGATACTACAGTCAAAGTACAACAACCCCTCATTTTTTTTGCTTTTCAAACATGGTATTATGCCACTAGAGGACTGGTGAGTCTTTTAATTGAAAAAGACAGAAAATTCTGTCTACAAGGTATGATCATTTTAGGGAGTGTAGGAGAACTAATTATAAAGATTATGAAGCTCCATTTTTTTTTTTTTTTTGCATTAACATTTTGGTGATAATTTCATTTTGTTTATCACAATGCAGAAAACCAAATGGAAGACCTTTTTTCAATCACATGCAAAGAAACTCATACCTCAAAACTGGCCAAATCCAAGGATACAAATACGCCCTCCTGTTTGGCCATCCGAATTACAGCATGAATAACTTCCAAATTATATATCCCATATCTCATTACCAACCACTGTAACAACAGATGGATCAGCAATTAAGTTCTAACATAACCGTATATGTTTTTCAAAAGCTATGCACTACCAATAACCAAACAGAGCAATTACATTGCATCTATGCATTTGAAGTTGAGCTATAAATTAAACGTATGGATGCACCTTTATGCTTATAGTTTAGATACTTACAAAGTAGCTAATATCATTTGTTGGAATACAAATTTAATCCAACTAACTAATAGTAAGTTAACCTACCATGTCAAGAAGAAAAAGAATAATAAGATGACAGTAAAAAGAAATTCCATGGTCACACTTGATCCATGATATCCTATTTCCATCTAGAGATGCCTTACCTTTACCCCTTTAAAATCCTCTTTAGTTAATTCCTCTGCCTGCAAGGAACAAAACAATAATAAGACTCCATGTATGCTCATCTTAATAAGAAAACTGTATGAAAATAAAGACTTGGAGCTTAAACTATTTTAAGTGAAAAGAAAGAAAACCAAAAAAACAGCATGTGCCTGAGTCTTAACAGCACTTGAGAGATAGGGCCGCATAGTACGATTGCCCAATGGATCAACCAGGTAAACACATTGTGATGTACTAGTGTCAATAAATTTTCAGCACTTATTATCCAGAATTCCAATGAGAAAATGTCAAAGAGCTAGTCCATTTATATAGAAGAAATATGAAGCTCACCTAAGCTGTTAGCCCCTTCTTTATCCTCAATGCTAAAAGGTTCACTCCACTAGAGCCCATGTTACTTACAAACAAGCCACCTTGCTCATCATCCCCACACGCTTCGAGTATTCCACAGTTAATCCCAAAGCATGCAAAGAGGCCTTGAATAGTATTGGCAACATTGCCCCCGACCATTGTCCTCATAGAAGATGAATCAGGAGGAGAAGAAAGGATGTGGGTCTTCACCTCATTTAAGATATGCTCCAGGTCTTCAATTGCAACCTAATCAGAATATGAGTAGAAAAACTACAGGGTTTAGAGAATGAATCAATTTCCATTATATACATATCTGCAATTCTCATCAAAAAGAGAAACCCACTATTGATTACCTTTGGACACTAAAAGACATTATGTGTATGATAAAAGACAAATCAAAGACTTAACTTATACATATGGCAACACCAATAATAATAATAGTAATAATAATAACAACGAATGACAAAGTCCCCACAAAAACTAAGGCAGTTAATAAAAAGGGCTTGAAAACTATTAACGACTAGTGAAACCAGGCCAGTGCCCCAAAACAGACATTGATGGCTTCAAAATGCAACTGCACCATCCAAAAAGAGAATACATTGACTAAAAATGAGATAGTAATAATAGTATAGATGTTAATCCAGGGGTTGAAGAAAAACACAAAAACTCAATCTTTATAAAAAACAAAATAGTGAAAGATGAAAGATGCACAAAAGTAAATTTCTTTTTCAAATAATATAAGCCAATTATGAATACAATAATTTTTTTGGATCAAAATACCGTATTCATCACTCTTAAAACCCCATAGAACTCAAAAATTGAAGTCCATAGACGTCAATAGCAGATAAAGGAAAGCACATAAAAATTAAGTGAGCTTGTTACCATCCAAAGCACTAAGAGCACACAGATCATGGATGACATCCCCATGGTCTGATTCCACCCACAAAGAAAACAAGTTGTGAGAGAAGTTTTGTGTAGGAAAAATGCTCAAATATGAACAATCTCGACAGAGTATCCTCCATCTTACCCCTTTTCGACCAATAAAATTAGTAATCTGCCCACTTGTGATAACACCAATCATTACCCCTTTTCGATCAATGGTGTGGGTTAGGATTCGAATGAATAGGGCATAGAAAATAATAACAATAATGCAGTCATTGAAGCGAAAATGATTACAAGTTCTTACCTCAAGTGCCCAGAATCCCTTGGTTCCAACGCAAGGGCCCTCTCTCTTTTGCTTTCCATCTCCTAGGAACAAATTAAATGTGATTGACCCTAGAAGAAAAATAAGATTTATCAACCCAAATCATCCAAGTTATTTAGGCAATATACTTTTTTCTTTAATAATCTAGCACCAGCAACAATAATTCCGAGAGGCATTGGAGAAATATAAACAAATTTCTTGTCCACTTTTTCCTTTTTTCCGAGAGGGGCAACAACCATTTTTCTCTTAGAATTTGGACCTCTTGATGATTCATGATTTGGATTCTGCATTGCTTCATGTGCCAGGTTGATCAGCTCCTTCCTTCCTTGGCATCACCACCAAGTTATATTAATCTGTAGCCCCAACAAGCAGCACCAACGTCTTCATTTATTGCAATTACGTCAGCACTATTGCCTTCTTTGCCAAAAAATACAACTTTGATGCTTAATACCATGGATATAACAATATAAAATATAACATTAAGATAAAAATGAAAATAAATAAATAAATAAACATCAAAACTACAACATATAAAAATATAAAATCTCCATGGATATGGAAACATTAAAAAAAAAACATTAAACATAAAGTCTTCCTAACAATTCATCCATATAACCACATTAAGATTACAAAAGAACATTAAAAAAAGTGTATCTTGGGTCCCAAAATATATCTCCAATACCAACTTCATCTCAAGAAAAGAACCTACAACAAGAGTGATTCATCATCTTCATCCATGATTGTGAGTTTGCCCCCTGGGTTAACAAGCAAAGAGTCACCCAATAAAAGTAAGAATAACAACGAACAACTTTATTAAAAAATTCAACATAGTTGTTTCATAAGATTGAAAATATTTTAGATTAACTACCTTCCATTTCATTTCTGAACCAACTTTGAGCACACATTAAGGCCTCTAAAGTATTTGGATGGAGTCTACTACGATGTTTTGATACCATCCTACCACCTGTACTGAAGGTTGACTCAGATGCAACTGTAGATACCAGAATGACATAGATATCTCGAACAATCATCTGTAAAGTCGAATACTTAATACCATTTATTTTCCACCAACTCAAAACATCAAAATTTGAAATCCTTGGCAAAATAGGTTATTCTAAGTAGTAGTCTAACTCCGACTTCGCATGACCTTCTTCACTGGTACTATGAACAAATAAGTCAAACTTCGAAAGAGGATCTTGTTCGTCATAGGTTAACTCAAAGAGATTTGAAACTGATGAAGCACCATGAGATGAAGTTTGTTGACCATCTTAGACTTTGATTGGTACTTAGAAAACAAATCATAACATAGTTGACGAATTTTTCCAATCTCACTTGAAGCTTCAGACCCATACTTTATCGAAAAATAAAATTCTAAAATCTTCATCTTGTATCTTGGGTCCAATACAATTGCTATTGCCATTACAATATGACATCCACTCCAATACTTGTCAAAATTTTCTAACATACTTGATGCCATTGTTCTTACAACTTCATTTGAGCAAATCAATCAATCATACAATGCTTCTTGAATCTCACACACTTTGATGAAAAAAGTATTCGTAGTGGGATAATTTCGCCCTAAGAACAACTTTGTTATATTATAAAACAATTTCAGCCTTTCACATATTTCTCTTGCTAAATTCCATCATTCCTTTGATGGACTGTGGTGTAGAGCTTTTCACGTTGCTTCAAATGCGGGAACACATCTTTATAAGTTATAGCTATTGATAGCATCAAGTATGTAGAATTCCATTGTGTTTTACAATCAAGGCATAGCTTCTTATTGCATGGAAGGCGCAATTGGCGAGTTGCATCTTCAAACTTTTCCACTCTTGATGGTGTTGCTGACCAATATGCAATACTCTCACAAATTTTTTCAATTTCTACTCTGATGACATCTAGACCTTCCTTCACAATCAAGTTCAAGACATGTGCTGCATATCGCATATGAAAGATTTTTCCATTTAATAAAAGTGAACCACTTGAAGATAATTTCTCTGAGAGGATATCAATCATGCCATCGTTACTTAAGCAATTATCCATGGTGATTGTAGATAGTTTCCTATCCATATTCCAATCCAATAACACATCAGAAAGAACTTCTTTTGTATGTGGAGGAGGCACATAAACAAACCTACATTAAACAATATATAAAAACATATTATTAATATAAGTGACATCATTAAACAATAATAAAATAAAATAAAAATTGAAAACTTGAACAAATAACATATCTAACCTTACAATATGATGATGTAGTAACCAAGACTCATCAATGTAATGCATAGTGATAGCCATGTAACCTTTCTTTTGATTAGATGTCCACATATTAGCTGTGATAGTCATTCTAGTTTCAAGCTTTTCCAAGTAGCTACTCATTTTCCCTTTCTCAAACTCATAAATCTTCATTATGCCATCCTTAATTATATTGCGGGAAACCATCTTAAACAAAGGTTGAAGGCTACTAGCAAAATCTCTAAAGCCTGCATGGTCAACAATTGAAAGAGGGTACTCATGCAATATAATTACATGTGCAAGCTTCTCTCTTGAGATATCTTGATCAAATGTGAAATCACCAATTTGCACTTTTCCATAGCCTTTTCTCTCTACTGCTAAAAATTGTTGCTTAATATCAACATTTCTCCATTTGATGCACCTATCTAAATGTATATGCAAATGTTTAGTCCCATTCTTACTATCGACCTTAAGTTTTGATTTACAATGCTTACAAATAGCATAATCTTGTCCATCTATTATGACTTTCTCAAAATCATTCCAAACAATCGAAGTCAGCTTTTTTTTTTTTACATGTCAATGATCCATCAGTAGTTGAAGTACTACCTGTAGCTGGATTAGAACCAGTACTTGGCATGAAAAAATTTTCCTCCCCTTCTGATGTCATTTTGCTGAATCCTTAGGATATTCTAAAATAGTTTGAAACCAATTTAGCCATAATAAAATTCTATTTGTATGTTTCTGGAAGCATGAATAATATGTTTCCAGAAGCTGTTTAGAAAAAAAAAAAATTAGGGTTTTCATCTATGAAAAAACAACATGATATTAGATCGTTCTCTTATAACAACTTGTTTATGCAAAAACATGAATACCAAAATTCCCTAAAATAATGAAATTATAACAACTTGTTTCTACAAAAACGTGAATACCAAAATTGAACCCTAAAAGAATGAAAAACCCATAAATCATCATTCTTATTCGTATAAACCCCAAAAATCAGTTTATATGTGGATGAAATTGATTTGGACAGGGTGAAAATTAATGTAAAAAACATGAACAATAAGAGCCAAAGACGAAAATTGATTCAACTGAAAAATACATATAAGACGAAGACCAAGAATGCATATAAATTACAAATCTACTAATAAATAATTGAAAAAACCTCAAACCCATAAACTAAAACAAAAAATATTTGAAAAACAAGCCAAATTTTTAACAAAACTTCAAAAGTTAGGGTTTTCTTACCTGAAAGGAAGGGATCCACAAGAACTCCAATAATCACTTGTTTACGAGACTGGAAATCTGGTTTTTAGAGTAAAGATTTTGCTTTTAGGGCAGTTCGATATGAGAAAACGAAGCCTTTCTTCCGAGAAAAAAAACCCTAAAAATCTAGGAAGAATAAATTATATATACGGAGGAGATTTTTGGTATTTTGTAATATTTAAGGGTAAATTGGTAATTCTAATTCCGAGGCGGGGTGGGACGGGTAACTACAAACCCATACCCGCCCCGAACCCAATTCAGGTTTCACAAAGCTTTCTCATACCCGTCCCATACCCGATAAATTTATCCCATACCCGTCCCAATAGGGGCGGGTGACCCGATTGACCCGGGAAATTGTCATTCCTACTCAAAAAGGTAGCACCCCTGTAAGCTCTAAAGAGGTCTCTACTAACCAAGTTGAAGGAAATATGGCAATTAATCAATTGCTTGAAGGTGCCTGAGTAGACTAAGGTGATTTCAAGATCCTATCAGCACTAGCATGCCAAATAAGAAATCAAATCACAATCATAAAAGAAGAGTTAGAGTGTGTACCTAGACTGCCTCTTAAGTGCTAACACAAGATATCAAAGTTAGTTTGAATAGTATACCACTCAGCATGCACTTTATCAGAAATAATCGAATAATAAAATAAATATCGAGACACCCAAGTACTATCAAATAGGCATAGTTTGCGATGACATATATGTTCGTGGAATTTTGAAATTAGAGGATAAAGAGAGTGTACCCGGTTAGCAAGCATCAACTACTCTATGGAAAACAAGGTTAGCTCAATAATAGGTGTACGGCAATCTCATGCATCACAAAGAGGATCAATATCAATCAAATACCAAACAAACACCTTACTTGAATCATTATCCAAGAAGATGTCATGGATGTTGGGTCTCCATCAAGACCCAAATTAATTTTGCATGAGTTAGTTCTATGAATTCCATTATTTGGAACCATGAAGTTACATGCTTGTTAAAAATCAACAAAACCATTTTACAAATTAAAGAAAATAGTGAAAATGCATGCCCAAAGGAAGGTGGGCAGCAAAAGATTTGTTGAAATTTGGATTTTTAATGTCTATGAACTTCTAAGGATGGGATTTTAAAGAAATCTGGAGTTATTTAATGGAAAAGATTTTGAAATCCAGATTTAAAATGTGTAAGTTTACAATAAAGAAAATAAGTAACAAGAGTAGGATGGTGTGTAAGAAGGTGGCAACTGTATGGGTGGAGCCTAGAGATGTGATTGAGACTGCTGGTATTGAATCCCTAACTGCATTCTGCTCTCTTTTGGCACTTTTCGGGGCTCCCTGTTGTTCAAAGTTTTGGTGATTTCTGGTGAGGGATGAAGAGTTCCAGCAACTCTGAAGCGAATTTCCTCACGGTGCCTCCAGAAATGATAACCATATTGCATTTGGTTCTGGCTAAAGTTAGCTGGAAGAGAGAACAATCTGGAGGGATTCTGGAATCCAGTTGCTTTTCCCAAGTGAACGCTTTGATGATATGTGCTCTATCGCTGCAATAGATGGTGAAAGTTTCACCGTAGGGGGCAAGCTTGTCGCCATCTATTCTTGATGTAAACTACCATTTCAACAAACTCACAATGGTTGTTGACTAAATTAAGATTTAGAAAATCTTAAAATCAAAACAGAAACTGGGTGATTCGGCTTTAATGTGGAAAATGCTAAATTTCCAGCATGAGAATAATGAGAAGACATATGTGGGATTTGGAAATGATTTGAAGCAGCTGAGGAACTCGAACACATACATTCTGAGGTCAACATTCTCCAAACCCATGATTACTTGTCCATTCCTTGACATGATCCGCGTAAGTTTCTCTAATCACACAATGTCAACAATTTGATCAGAAGCTGTGTATATGCAGTCTTCTGTCCATTTTCTGGTTGCCCCTACAACATCCTCATGAATTTTGTATTCAATCAAATTTAGAAAGCCACCTCAATTAAGACATCTCGAACAAATTAAAAAGGTATAAACAGAGGAAGGGTCAAGTATGAGAATCCCATCTAAATTCAAGTTCTGTGATGAGAGGTGCCAACTACAGCTTGGGGTGAGAAACCAATGCATGTATACAGATTATCGAAAACTCCTCATGCCAAGGCCTTTCCCACGTAGGTAAATTTATTCAGCAACAATAACTTATCCTCTAACTTCAGCTTCTTCTTGCTCACCTAGTTTTCAAGTATAAGAGTATTCCGTGTAGCTATCAAAACAACCCCTACATCTTTATTCTCAATTTTTCCACCAGTTTGGTCAGAAGCCTAATCCCATATCGGAAGGAAGAGCTTTTCTCTTCTTTCTGCAATTGATGGTGCAGATTCTGTAAGTTCTAGTGAAACATCTCAGCTTGAGCGAATTGTAGACATTCATTCTGTGCATGGATTTAGAGTTGCTCCAATTCTTCCTACTTGGCGAGCTTGACAGTGTTGAAGGAGTTCTTAAAAAAAATACATCTATGAACAACCACAGGAGCATTCGAGCAGTCTACAGGTTCTCCATCTGCTCTCATCGCTAAACTACCACATTCCTTAAGATAAATGTACCTGCCACCTTTGGTTTATTAAAGACTGAAACAATTTCAATTGAATGGGTCTTTGCAGAAACTTTCTTTGGGGCTGCTGAATTGGAGACTGATGTGGAGTATACTTAAGTCGTTTTTAGATCAGTATTTGAATTTGACCTTTTGAGGGGTGCCAAGTGCAATTCACCAAAATCTCAAACTGGGATTAGTCCATCTCCCATTTCCTCTGAAATACCCAATAATTCAATTTCTTTTTCTATCAAGTTTGCCTTCAACTTTTCAATGTTGGCCTACATTTTCTCTAGTTCTGTTTGTGGTTTAGCTTGTCTTGGACTGGGTCCAGATTTCGCGTGTTCTGCATGCTCATAAGCGCTTCCAAACTACATGTTCTGAACATATTCTTTCTGATACCTGACTTTAGCATCAAAAGCAGATTTTAAATGTCCCATCTTTAAGACCGGATTACTACTTATGAAGTAGTCTAGGCTCTCCTTCAAACGGCTGAGACAGTGAGCATTGTAACCATTGCCAAATATTTTGTTAGCTGTTGAAAGAAAGCTTGGGTTCCTATATGAAATTAGAACCATATGACATCATCAGAAAAGACTTCAGATGCTTTAGGAACCACAACCAGTTTTCTTCATTATCAATATTAATCACCCCATAAGCTAGAGGATATTAGTCATCATCTACATCTAAAGTAGATGCAGACAATAAAGTGTCTTTATGTGGTCCACTCAAGTGATAGGCGTCAACAAATAGCAACTCCTTGGAATTGACTTCATAAGTCGCTTGCACATCCATGGAAGCTTGTAGGAGTCCTCTGGCTTTCCAAAATTCACTATGCTGGAGAAAGTCCAATAGTGAGGGCTGCTACTAAGAGAATGGAATAGTTCCTTTACATGCAGTTGAGCCACCAACTTGTTAATTTCTCAGCTCATGGCCCAGGTTGTAGGGACCCCTCCCTCTGGGAAACACGTGGCACGCATCTCACGGTGACACGTGGCACGTGTTATCAGCCGGACCATCATCATCCGGATTCCCCTAAGGATACGCGTGATACAGTTCTCCTATCCGGACCGCCTCAAGGAAAGGCAAATGACGTTTCAGCTTCTCCTCTCCAAGGAAGAGCAAACGACGCTGGCAGAGTATAGACATCCGGACAACCTTCATAATGCATCCGCTCCACAATACATCCGGATAATCAGCATGTGCCATCCGGATATAATCGTCCGGATCATCAATTAAAGTAAAGCGAGTCTTACACGCTATCACAACAAACAGCCATGGCCCACGTCCTGTCACCTGCAGAGTGAGAAGACAAGATGAAGTGACAGCAAGTCACTTCCCACGATCATTCTACATGATCACTTCCCACGATCTCTGACAGCCGCATCACCTACCATGGTTTCTGACAGCCGCTCGTAGGGTGATGATGCTCCTACTGACGCCTATTATCATCATAACAACATAAAATATCTCCTCACCATTAATGAGAGGAACAGTACTCCTGGCACTATATATATGAACCTTCGCACGAAGAAGAAGGTGATCTCTCGATACCTAGTAAAAGGCCAACTGATCTATATCTCCCTTTCTAACCATGGCTAACAAAACCATCGGAGGGTGCATCCGAACACCCTGTCCGGATGTCTTTTGCAGGTATAACGACTGAATCAAGAACCCTTGTGTGTTGAGATCGCGTGTCCATCCATTTGGCAACTACGTGGAACATCAGGAACGCGAGGCATCAACATTGACGCCGTCTATGGGAAACTCTTTACTTTGATTCAGTCACTAAAAAAGATGGCTACGCCTTCCCAAAGCCAATCATCTGGTAAGGGAGTGGATGATAATTTTGAATGACGTCAAACCATCGAAAAAAGACAGTTGGCAAGTGAACGACAACTAAAAGCTCTCCTCCAGGAGACAGAAAGATTGAGAGAAGAAAACGCTGTATTACGCATCCAGGCTTCTACATCAGGGCCTCCTCGACGGCAGCGTTCAAGAGGCCAAGTAGCAAACTCAAGGCCTCAGCAAGAACCGGAATCAATATATCCTGGGACAACAGGGGCTATCCCAGGGGCATGCAACGTAAGGCCTCACGAGCCACGCACGCCTATGCCTCTAGCTCCCCGTGAAGAAAGCTCAGACTCTACTCACTTTTCAGCAAAAAGACAACGTGATAAAAAATCACAGTTGTCAAATTCGATGCGCGCAAGACTAGGCCCGCAAGAGCCTAGAAGATCAAGGCCACCAATGGCCACAACCTGGGCACCACGCCCTGACCCCATGGCCACCCCCATGGTACAAAACGTTCACCCGCATCGTGACCCCGTAGTCACCCCCGTGATGCGGAACGTTCATTCGCACCCAGCGGAACAACCAACTGGGAGAAACATCCCAAACGAGCCACCCATTGGCTCCATCAGCAAAAGGCTGGATGACATGCTCTCCACGCCTTTCTGCTCTCATATCATTAATTACGAGCCCCCAAGGGGATTCCTCGTGCCAAAATTTTCCACATACGATGGAACCAATGATCCCTTCGATCACATCATGCATTATCGACAGCTCATGACGCTCGATATTGGCAACGATGCACTACTATGTAAAGTATTTCCCGCCAGCTTACAAGGACAGACCCTCTCATGGTTTCATCGCCTACTTTCCAACTCTGTCGGCAATTTCAGGGACCTTTCTGAAGCTTTCGTGGGACAATACTTGTGCTCCGCACGACACAAGCAGAATATCAGCACCTTGCAGAACATAAAAATGCAAGATAATGAATCCTTGAGGGAATTTGTGAAGCGGTTTGGCCAAGCCGTACTTCAAGTAGAGGTTTGCAGTATGGATGCTGTCCTATAGATCTTCAAACGAAGCATCTGTCCAGGCACTCCATTTTTCGAATCACTGGCTAAAAAACCTCCTACAACGATGGATAACTTAGTCAGACGTGCCAACAAATATTCAATGCTCGAAGATGACGTACGTGCAGCCACCTAACAAGTTTTGGTTGCCGGACGGCCATCTAGAGGTAATACGGAGAGAAATACTAAACCTCCGGATCGACCAAAGCCGTCTGACCGAAGGCAGGAAGGGCCAAGTCGCCCGGAAATGCCGCCTCTCACACCTCTCTCTATATCATATGAGAAACTTCTCCCAATGATCCAGGGCTTGTCCGACTTCAAGTGGCCTAGACCCATTGGAACGGACCCATCCACAAGGGATCGTAGTAGGAGATGTGCCTTCCACAAGGATCATGGCCATACAACAGAGACATGCCGAGCTTTCCAGTATCTGGTCGAGAGGCTCATAAAAGCAGGGCATTTGAAGCAATACCTCCGATCAGATAATGGAGGAAGGGACGCATCCCAACATCACAACCCCGGGACCCCTAGGGCCCCAGTTGCCCCCAAGGCCGTTATAAACTATATTAACGGGGGTCCATCTGATGAGGAATATGACTCCAGGCGAAAAAGGCAGAAGTTGTTGCGTGCCGCATCAATACGCGAACGCATCAATTCCATCCGGCCTGGGCTAACTGGAGGGGGTCCTCGCCCCATAGATGGGACAATCATTTTCCCACCAGTTGACCCCACCCGGACACTACAGCCACATCGAGACGCCCTCATCTTGTCCCTAGAGATAGGAGACTTCGATGTAAGGCGCATCTTGATTGACCCAGGCAGCTCCGCCGATCTTGTGCAAGCATCGGTCGTTAGCCACATGGGACACAGTCTCATAGGCCTTGAAAGCCCCGGACGAATACTGTCCGGATTCAACGGCTCATCAACTACGTCTTTGGGAGACATTGTACTACCGGTCCAAGCTGGCCCAGTCACTCTCAACGTACAATTCTCGGTGGTACAAGAGTTATCACCCTTCAATATCATCTTGGGGCGCACATGGCTTCATTACATGAAAGCCATCCCCTCTACATATCATCAAATGGTGAGCTTTCTCACCAACGATGGCCAAATTGACCTATATGGCAGCCAATTAGCTGCTCGCCAATGCTATCAGATAGCACGCGAGGCAGGGGCCAACCAGGGGGATGCATCTCCCCTTGAACCCAGCATTACACATGATCAATAACAATTATTGGGTCCGGCGGACAAAGATCCCCTGGCAGCAGATCCCTTACGAACAATCCAAATTTCGAAGGAAAGCACTCACCTCACAAACATCAGCTCCCTCATGACAACCGAAGAAACTCAGAGCATGCAAAACATTCTCAGACAGAATCATGACATCTTCGCATGGGCACATTCTGATATGAAGGGAATCCATCCCTCTATTGCATCTCACAGGCTTAACGTCTTTTCAACTGCCAGACCCGTCCGGTAGAAAATTAGGCGCTTTCACCCGGATAGACAAAGAGTCATCCGGAATGAGATTGACAAATTGCTCGAAGCCAGATTCATCAGAGAAGTTTCTTATCCGGATTGGTTGGCAAACGTAGTGGTGGTACCCAAAAAAGAAGGAAAATGGCGAGTTTGTGTAGACTATACCAATCTCAACAATGCATGTCCAAAAGACAGTTTTCCCTTGCAGCGAATAGATCAGATTGTGGATTCCACTTCCGGGCAAGGGATGCTCTCTTTCTTGGATGCCTTCTCCGGATATCATCAAATCCCCATGTCCCCGGATGACGAAGAAAAAACAGCATTCATAACACCACACGACCTCTATTGCTATAAAGTCATGCCATTCGGACTCAAAAATGCTGGTGCCACTTATCAAAGATTGATGACTAAAATCTTCGAACCTCTAATAGGCCACACGGTAGAGGTATATATTGATGATATCGTGGTTAAAAGCAAAACCCGAGAGCAGCATGTCCTTCACTTACAAGAAGTTTTTCACCTCTTACGAAAGTATGGCATGAAGCTAAATCCTTCTAAATGCGCCTTTGGCGTAAGTGCTGGCAAATTTCTGGGATTTATGGTCAGCCAAAGGGGCATAGAAGTCAGCCCGGATCAAGTCAAAGCAGTCATGGAAACACCCCCTCCCAGGAACAAGAAGGAGCTACAACGCCTCACAGGCAAGCTCGTCGCACTAGGGCGTTTTATAGCCCGCTTCACTGATGAATTGCGACCCTTCTTCTTGGCAATACGAAAAGCTGGAGCACATGGATGGACGGACAGTTGCCAGAACGCTTTCGAAAAGATTAAGTATTGTCTTACGCAACCGCCCATCTTGAGCAGCCCCATTCCAAAGGAGAAATTGTATATGTATCTGGCGGTATCAGAATGGGCAATCAGCGTCGTTCTATTTCGCTGCCCCTCACCCAAGGAGCAGAAGCCTATCTACTACGTCAGCAGGGCATTAGCAGACGTAGAAACCAGATATTCAAAAATGGAGCTAACAGCCTTAGCCCTTCGAAGGGCTGCCCAGAAGCTCCGCCCTTATTTCCAAGCTCATCCAGTGATCGTACTAACTGACCAGCCCCTTCGCAACATTCTGCACAAGCCAGATTTAACCGGGAGAATGCTGCAATGGGCCATTGAATTAAGCGAATTTGGAATCGAATTCCAACCCAGATTGGCCATGAAAGGCCAAGTAATGGCTGACTTCGTGCTAGAATATTCCCGAAGACCCAGCCAACATGACGAATCAAGTAAAAAAGAATGGTGGACTCTGCGAGTTGACGGAGCCTCACGCTCATCAGGCTCTGGAGTTGGGCTCCTATTACAGTCCCCAACTGGGGAACATTTGGAGCAAGCCATCCGGCTGGGATTCTCTGCCTCTAACAATGAAGCAGAATATGAAGCCATCTTGTCCGGGTTGGACCTCGCCCTTGCTCTATCCGTCTCCAAACTCCGGATCTACAGTGACTCACAACTCGTGGTAAAGCATGTCCAGGAGGAATATGAGGCTAAGGACGCACGCATGGCGCGATACTTAGCTAAAGTAAGAGACACCTTGCAGCAATTCACCGAATGGGCAATCGAAAAAATTAAGCGAGCTGACAATAGGCGCGCTGACGCCTTGGCCGGCATAGCTGCCTCCCTCCCCATCAAAGAAGCCATTCTATTGCCTATACATGTGCAACCCAACCCCTCTGTCGCAGAAATTTCCACCTGCAATACCATTGAGACAAACCAAGCGGATGGCCAAGAATGGAGTATGACATCACAGAATATATCCGGACCGGCACTCTACCCGGAGATCTCAAACAGGCACACAAAATCAGGGTGCAAGCTGCCCGTTTCACCCTGATTGGGGGGCACCTTTACAAGCGATCCTTCACAGGACCTTACCTTCGATGCCTAGGGCATTCAGAGGCCCAGTATGTGTTAGTTGAGTTGCATGAGGGAATATGCGGGAATCATGCGGGAGGACGATCTCTGGCACATAGAGCTCATTCGCAAGGATACTATTGACCAACAATGAAGAAAGACGCGGCAGCATATGTTAAAAAATGTGATAAATGTCAACGATATGCTCCCACTCCACATATGCCATCAGCAACATTGAAAACAGTCTCAGGCCCATGGCCTTTTGCACAATGGGGCATGGATATAGTGGGACCCCTCCCAACAGCACCTGCCCAGAAGAAATTCCTCCTTGTTGCCACTGATTACTTTAGTAAGTGGGTAGAAGCTGAAGCATATGCTAGCATCAAAGACAAAGATGTCACCAAGTTCGTATGGAAAAACATTATTTGCCGTTTTGGGATCCCCCAAGCCATCATAGCTGACAATGGTCCACAATTTGACAGCATTGCTTTCAGAAATTTCTATTCGGAGCTAAACATCCGGAATTCATACCCCACACCGTGATATCCTCAAAGTAATGGGCAAGCAGAAGCCACAAACAAAACCCTAATCACTGCCTTAAAGAAAAGGCTTGAGCAAGCCAAAGGAAAATGGGTCGAGGAGCTACCCGGCGTCCTGTGGGCTTACCGAACTATACCCGGACGACCAACAGGAAATACTCCTTTCGCTCTCGCATATGGAATGGATGCAGTCATTCCTACTGAAATAGGTCTTCCTACTATCCGGACTGACGCAGCAAAACAGAGTGATGCAAACATGGAATTGGGAAGAAATTTGGATTGGACGGATGAAGTGAGGGAAAGCGCGGCCATCCGGATGGCAGATTATCAACAAAGGGCATCCGCACATTACAATCGCAAAGTGAGGCTAAGAAGCTTCAAAAATGGTACGCTAGTCCTTAGAAAAGTTTTTGAAAACACTGCTGAAGTAGGCGCAGGAAAGGTCCAGGCCAACTGGGAAGGACCCTATATAGTGTCTAAGGCAAGTGACAATAGAGCCTATCATTTACAAAAGTTAGACGGAACTCCATTACTTAGACCTTGGAATGTGTCTAATTTAAAGCAGTACTATCAATGAAAATGCAGAGACAAGTGCAAATGAAAAAGAAGTATTTTTTATTGATGTGGATAAATGTATGAACAAAGAGGTCTCCGGACCACAAAAATACAGAAAGAAGATTACAGAAGAAATTGCAAAAAGAGAAGCTATCAGGGAGCAGGCTTGTCATGAAGTTTCTTTTCTTCACCCGGAGGAATTGAAGGCACGTCCCGCTTAATACCGTTCTTCTTCATGCAGCACCGATACCCAAAGATGAACATATCATCCACTTGTTTTTGGTATTCTGCTTCAAGTTCCTCCCTCTCTGCAGCAAACTCCCGTTCTAGCTCCTCTTTTTGTGCAACCAAGCGCAGCTGCAAGTCTTCCCTCTGTTTCTTTTCGATAGAAACTTCTGTCCGGAGGTGCCTCACCTCCCCCCTCAGCCGGGCCATCTCATCTGCTGCCTCATGCAGGCGGTCGGCTGTTGATTCCTCCCGGCTCTTTGCCTCAGCCAAATCCACCCGGAGGGCTTCATTATCTTTTCGAACGGTGGATAAACTAGCTTCAACCTCTTCCAGTCTCAGACGCAACTGGTTTTCACTTTCTTTATGCCGAGAGGCGAAGATCTTCATATAATCAGTGGTCCGTAGCAGGTCAGCAAAGAGATCGTGTTGTTGGGCCATGCCGCGGAGACCACTCACCAGCTGACACACAAACAAGCAAAGCCAAGTTATAAATCATACCACAACAATACATCAAAATGATAAAAGAATCAAAAAGCACAAAAACAGTTTACCATTTCCACCGTCTCGAACATCTTGGCTGAGGGCATGATGTCAGGCGAGCCAGGTGGAATTTGTTTCAGCTTATCTTCCAACTCCGCGTAGCTAAAAGAGCTAGCGGAGGAGCAAGCTGCGTCATTAACAAGTTCCCCCCCGGATGAAGCAGCAGAAGGTGACTCTTGTTCCGGATGCGGGGCTTCAGCATTTACGACCGGATGGGTCTCCCCGGGTGCAACCTCAGCCGGGACCACCACCGGGACAGCTGGAGTTTCAGTTGCCACCTCCACTTCGCCCCCCTCCAGATGAGCATCGTGGGTGGATGAGCAACTAACTTCGATCTCTTGGTGACGATCTTGCAGCCGCCCGAAGAGTCTGGACCTCAGATTGCACGCCGAGCGAGGCCTCTTTGAAGGTAGCCCCTCCATCGGAATAAGAGCCAGACGGTCCGGATCGTCAGAGGGCTGACTCTGGCTTTCTGCCCCTGCTTCCTCCATGGGGGTCGCGCAAACGGCCTCAGCTGCATCGGCATCCGGATTACGGAAGTCCGGATGATTGACGGACGCAGCTTCCTCAGCCAAATTCGCCAGACGGGCAACCGCTGCCAATGAGGTGCTTGAGTGGTTCAGCCCCGCGACGTGTCCGGATCCGCTTGAGATGGAATGAGGAGCAGGGTTCACTGGCTCCTCTATCATTACCTCCGCCTCGTCAGTAATTGGCGGAGGAGGAGCAAATTCTTTGGGAGGAGTGGGCTCCTTCACTCCCTTCCCATTCTTCACCAGCTTCCTCTTTTTCGCTGGATTTTTCTTTGGAGGAGAGTCTGCGTCGCGTTTCTGTCCGGGAGCCTTCCGAAGGGTTCCTTCGTTCTTTTTCTTCTCCCGATTATCCAGGAGTGCTCGGCGTTTTTCAGCGTCAGCCTCCTTAAACTCCTGGTATATCGGGAGATCCTTCACAGTATAATGCTCCCCAGGCACCAACTCCTCTGGCATTTTCCTGGGGAGAATATTGACAACATATTCCTGCGACTCCCGGACGACCGCCATTAAATTCCGCGCAGAAAGCAGCGTCTTGTAGCGCCTCTCCTTGGCGTCTTTCTCAAAAAGTTTGCTGAGACAGGCAAAAGACGCCTTTTCCACCCAGTCCACGAGGTGGCCCCTCTTTTTCGGACCTGCATTAACAGCAAACAGAGGATGAGAATACCATCCGGAAAAACCAACAAAAAGACAACAAAGTAAAAGCCGGACAAAAGTCACACAGAAAACTTACCCGGAATCACTGAGGAGTAGTTTGGAGAGAAGGGCCTCCCCGGACGCCCTGGTGACCCCGCCCATGCACCCCGGACCGCTACGTGTCCCTTCGCCCCTCCCTTCGTCGAGTCTGGCAGCTCCGTCACCAATTGAAGGGAGGGCAGGTGAGCGGACATGCTGAAGATATCAGTTTTTGCCTTCTTCAGCATATAGACAAAAAACACCTCCAGCAGCGTCAGGTCGAGGTTGTACAACATGTTTATGATGCTGCATCCCATTAGCACCCGGACGATGTTGGGATGAATGTAGGCGGGTGGAATCTGGGTGAAATGGAGGAATTTCTTGAACAACGCCGGCAGAGGCAACTGGAGCCCCGCGTTGAATTGTTCCTTTGTGAAGATGATGACATTTTTTTCAGCCTTCTCCGTAGACACGACATCCTTCCCATTCACAAAGTCCACAATCACACTATTTGGGATGCAGAATCGATCCCGGAACTCCTTTACGCTCAGATTGTCTGTAGATTTCTCATGAGCGTCGCCAACCCGGGCAGATGAACCAGCTTTCTTCTTTGAAGACATTTTTAGGCCGAGGATTGAACCGAAACCTACATACAAGAAGTACAACAGTCAAACACAGCCAACCAACCCCACAAACCCTAAACAATAACAACGCTCAGAAAACCTCGCACCACCAATATACCCATTCCAAAATCCTTGACTCTACCCCAATAAGAAACCCTAAACCCCCCAGAGCACCAACAAATGCCAACATTCAAGCAACAGACGCAAGCGACTTGCCCAAAACAATGCCCAAACAAACTAGAAACCAAGTTCAATGAACCAACAAACGCAACAAAAGGAACAACAATAGCAAAAGTACACGTACCAAATGAAGCTCTGAAGGAGAAAGGTTGCTGTCTCGATACAAAATCACCAGCAGCAAACGAATGTCGCGACACAAAATCACCGTACAAAAGAGCTTTCGAGTTCTTTACTCAGAGAAGCAAAGGACACAACAGAAGCGAGAAGAAGAAAGGCTCTCAGGAGAATGCAGTAGGAAAAAATGCAAAAAGAAGGTACAGTGCGCTATTTATAGGGTGACAGCCCCTCGGAAAAACCAAACAAACAGCTATGCCATCATTGAAATGACACATTGCCTGGGGATACACAGGGTCGGCGGCTCGTCATAAAGGCCTTTTTTGGCTTCCGCACCCCCCACTCGCCACGTGGCCCAGTCAGACGAAGAGACCTCTTCAGTTTTCAAAAAAGCCAGTTATTTTTTTAACCCGCCCATTTTTTGGGCAAAATAGGCAAGTTAAAAAGGGGGGCAATGTAGGGACCCCTCCCTCTGGGAAACACGTGGCACGCATCTCACGGTGACACGTGGCACGTGTTATCAGCCGGACCATCATCATCCGGATTCCCCTAAGGATACGCATGATGCAGTTCTCCTATCCGGACCGCCTCAAGGAAAGGCAAATGACGTTTCAGCTTCTCCTCTCCAAGGAAGAGCAAACGACGCTGGCAGAGTATAGACATCCGGACAACCTTCATAATGCATCCGCTCCACAATACATCCGGATAATCAGCATGTGCCATCCGGATATAATCGTCCGGATCATCAATTAAAGTAAAGCGAGTCTTACACGCTATCACAACAAACAGCCATGGCCCACGTCCTGTCACCTGCAGAGTGAGAAGACAAGATGAAGTGACAGCAAGTCACTTCCCACGATCATTCTACATGATCACTTCCCACGATCTCTGACAGCCGCATCACCTACCATGGTTTCTGACAGCCGCTCGTAGGGTGATGATGCTCCTACTGACGCCTATTATCATCATAACAACATAAAATATCTCCTCACCATTAATGAGAGGAACAGTACTCTTGGCACTATATATATGAACCTTCGCACGAAGAAGAAGGTGATCTCTCGATACCTAGTAAAAGGCCAACTGATCTATATCTCCCTTTCTAACCATGGCTAACAAAACCATCGGAGGGTGCATCTGGACACCCTATCCGGATGTCTTTTGCAGGTATAACGACTGAATCAAGAACCCTTGTGTGTTGAGATCGCGTGTCCATCCATTTGGCAACTACGTGGAACATCAGGAACGTGAGGCATCAACACAGGTGAACATTAAGCTGCTAAAGATAGTCTGGCTCTCCACATCAGTGCACATTGATTTGTTTGGAGTTGCCCAATTTCTTTGGCAAATCTTCATTTTCGTGTCTCGAATTATGGTTCGCTTTCCATACTTCTTCTACCTCTGGACATTGCTTCTAACCTTTCTGCCAATTCAGAATTTTCCCACTGCAAGTTTACATTAGATTTCTTTAACTCTGCTTCAGTAGCCTCAAAGCATTCTTTTTTAGCGACTTCATGCTCTTCCATTGCAAATCCTCCTTGATTACTCTCAATAATTACCAATAATTTTTGCTTGGGTTGAAGAACAAACCTTCTCGGTGTATACCTTGAAGGAATCATAGTTTCATTGAATGTTTCACCCAGTCTTTCAATAGTGAAGACCCTCAGTGCATCCCCAGCAATAGCAACCACACCTTCAGCACACTGATCAAATGAAAATGAGGCAGCAAATTCAAGTGTCTCATAAGAAAGCGGTGTCAACAAAAAATGCCTTCAGTGAATATAGCCAAGCCGAGGGTGGCTTGACAAGCATAGCATTGCATGTCGGCCTCTTACAATGACATAGAATGGCTTTGGGGCTCTCAGTCCTAAGGATCGGGAACGAGCATCAGAGAGCTGACCTGTCGCCATATCTATCACTATTCTGAACAAAACTCCATTTTGCTAACCAACATTAAGAAAGAGACTAGCAGGGTGATTAGCACCAACCTTACCACCTACTATGTCTGAACTGAGAGAGAGATTCTAGAGGAAAAGAAACACTTTGCATACTCAAAATCTGCATATAGTCATCGGGATCCAAAGACAAGATATGAATAGTGTAGTCACATGATCCGACTGTGAGAAAACGAGATCTCTGTCTTTCTTTAGGTACTGGGGCAATGTCCGAGCAAGCCACATCCCCAGACATTTCATACTTCTCAACCTCCATCAACTGACTAGTCATATCCACCTCAAAATATATAAGCTCCCCTTTACTCAGTGCAATCACTTGAAGCCTATTGGGACCAACTTTAACGGTTGTCATCTTTCCAGGAGTTCTCCACTTGTTAATGCACCTGCCTTCTCTTACATATCGGATACTGCTAAGGTGAACTCATTTCAAAGAATCATCACCTATCAAAGAAACAAGGCATGATATAGCATCAAGAAAACCACTATCACTTGCTTCTTCAACTGTGTCACCAATTGAAAGCACAAGAGTAGCATTTGCAATTGAAACAACAATATATGCATCAGACTCAACATTGACATTCTTGATATCGCTTCCAAATTCTAGGATCCAGAGGAAAGAAACCCAAATCAATGCTAAATTTAGTCAAAGCTTTCTTCAAGCAATCTCTAAGAGAGGAGCAGAAGGTGTGCACCGGTAGAGCAAAGTAAATGATGAGTAAAGCCCCTCGAAGGCCATGGTACTATGTAAAGCAATAGGCATTCCAAGGCAAAATTAGGCCATGGCAGTAGCTTAAGTACAATTTCAGCCCCTAATTTCTCCACAGATGATAAAAAAGTTTTGGAATTTTTAATATTCTGTAAACGAGAATAGATACATGAAAGATGAAGGTTGGATGAACTGCTCATTACTGATATCAACTGCAGCTGAATTTATTGATGGCCATCAATTTTTTGTCTTCAGAATCCATTTTAATTGTAGGAGTCCCATTAAATTTTTCTGATGATTCCCACATTATCATCCCCTGTTGAAGCAATTCTATCAACAATTTTAGTAATCATGTCAATACCAGTATTCCTTAATGAAAATACAGCAAAAGCTTTTCCACAACATTGCCTAAGGGAGCAAAAGTCTCATTCATTATTCATAAGGAATCGTCATGCTGAAGCTTCTTCCACTTCCTTTAAGCTTTTGAGGCAAATGGAACTGAGATGATTGGGAACATATGTGAGGGCATTTGAAGAAGGAAGTATTCTGGCCACTACTGAAGATAGAAGGCATCAGGAAGACCCCAATTCATGTAAAGCAGAAAAACAAGAAAGGTCATTAAGGCCAATTTCGGTCATGGCAATCATAGCATGAGAATTTTAGGGTCCCGTAGAGTCTACAAAAATGTAAATAGTAGACCCAAGTGCCTTTAACAAAACCCACAATTCTATACTCTTCTGTATGCAGTCTCTTTGCCAAAAGCTCTGCACCTCCCAAATTCTTTAAACAGGAAAATTGCTGCACTGCTATTGTCCATGAGTTGCTCATCATGGGCACCATTAGATTGAATAGTGAATGTGAAAACAAGAAGGTGAATCTTGTTACACAGTCTGCAAGTTCTGAGAGGAAGGTATGAGCATATTTGATTCTGGTCAAGCCCAAGTTTGTGCTCTTCGCAATCCTTTTGGACATCAAACCATGTCTTGACCACTGCCTAGCATGTAGGTTCCCGGTTTACTGTTGCCTTTAAGGATCACAAGGTTCCTATTTATCTCAAGTCTTGGCAAATCGGTTCTCTTCCTCATCAACCTATTGGAATACCTAATAGCCAATCATCCAGTACCTGAGCTTTAGCCCATTAACACATAACACAAAACTAGACAAGTTGCGATGGGATTCATGGAAATAAGGAAATAGAATTGCCGGAAGTACACTGAACATGCTGCGGGTTGCTGCACACCTTACCCCTCATATCAAACACCTCTATCATCCCCTCAATACGTGCCTAAATATACTAAAACTCAAACACGGTACAAGAAAGGAAACATGGAATATAGATGAAAATGTAGTAAGCGCATGGAAAGGATGAGCATATCAATCAACATAAACAGCCCCATTTCATGTGTTAATCCATGGGCTGGACAGGGGGACAATATGGAATAGGATTTAAACATAAAGAAAGTATGATCAAATTCAGGCATGGGGTCACATATTTTAGAAGACACCAACGACATATAAAAGAATAAAAAACAAAATAGGGCAAACAAGTAAGCAACCAATCTCAATAGGACAACTTGTGGCCCTTAACATCCACACCAAACAGAAAAAATTGAACATTCAGAAGCGACCAAAATGAGGAATCCAATATGAGTGAGAACACAGAGAGTAACAAGAAGCATACTTGGACAGTCTTGGCTACAATCACTCATTCCCCGCTATCGTCTACCTCCAAAATCCATGAAAACCTTAGTTCCTCTTTCTTCCTTTGAAAACAATCCCCGAAAAAAAAATCACTATGCTCTCCTTTGTTGTTGCTTTAAAAGCCTCTCATCTCAAATCTGAAATTTTCCTCCGGCAGCCAAGAAAAAATCTCCACTCTTTCATTTTTCTGTTGCCTCTGTTTAGATCTTCATTTAAAAACATGGACTAAATCTTCAGTTTTTCCAAAACCCACTATGCTGAATCCTTACTGACCAAAATGCTTCTTTATTTTTCATACTACAACCTTTCTTTCCTTGTCACTTCCTTATTCACCTTGGCATTTTACCATCTCTAAAATTGGCAGCTTAGTGTCATTTCCTTCAGCACTTTTACAATCCACACGAAGAAGAAACTTTTTGTTGAAAACATTTGTCATGAACGGTGTCTCTTATTGACGATTTGACAGGATATGAGGATTTTGAAGTTTTTGAGGCTTTGGGCTTTTGATCCTATAATAATAATAATAATAATAATAATAATAATAATAATAATAATAATAATAATAGTAATAATAATAGTAATAATACTACAACCTTTCTTTCCTTGTCACTTCCTTATTCACCTTGGCATTTTACCATCTCTAAAATTTGCAGCTTAGTGTCATTTCCTTCAGCACTTTTACAATCCACACGAAGAAGAAACTTTTTGTTGAAAACATTTGTCGTGAACGACGTCTCTTATTGACGATTTGACAGGATATGAGGATTTTGAAGTTTTGTTGAAAACATTTGTCGTGAACAACATCTCTTATTGACGATTTGATAGGATATGAGGATTTTGAAGTTTTTGAGGCTTTGGGCTTTTGATCCTATAATAATATCAATCACATGTAAGTCTTATAAGCCATGCATGCTATGCAATAAGGTGATCCATGCAAACTATGCAACCATGTAGGAAAGTGAGTTAATGAATGAACTAAATGGGTTGGGGCCCAATGGTGCCTAAAGTGGGCCTAGGTGGGCCAAAGTGAACCTAAGTGGGCTTAGAAAAGTGCCCTAGTGACCTAGGGTGAACTAAGTGGAATCTAACTTAAAGTACACCCAAAGTAAAGCCTAATTTGAACTCGAAAGGCGGCCAAGGCCACAATGAGGAGTCAGATAAACCTTCAACCAAAGTTTCCAAGGTGGCTTAGAGAAGGAAAATTGCATGAGTAGTAATCAACTACAATGGAACCATTGTAAAACACTGAATGAGCCCTTAATGGAACATATGCTAAGGGGACAAAATGGAGGGTATACAAATATGCCTCTTTTCGATAGAGATCATGAGTGTAAGGAATGCGAGTAGGATTATAAGTAAGGAGTAGAATGAAGTGAACTATACCAAAGAACTAAAAAGGACCAAAATTTTTATCCTAGCACATGGCAAGGATAAACTTAAGACACAGGGTCGTAATGACAAGGGAGGGAGAAAAGTACGCGAACAATAGCATAAGGATAGAAATGAATGAAAGAATGACTTTAGATCACAAATGAAAACAAACAAATCTAGGTCAAGGACAAGATAAACAACTTTGGGTTGGCAGTTCAGGGCTCGAAGTGCTATGAATGACTCTGGGTTAGAAACTCTAGGCTTTAAATGCTGTGGGCGACTTTGGGTCAGGAATGAGATGAACTTTAGGTTGTGGAAGAGATGAATGACTTTGGGTCAAGGGAGAGATAAACGACTCTGGGTCAAGGGAGAGATAGATGACTCAGGGTCGGTAGCTCAGGTCTCAAAATGGTATGAATGACTTTAGGTCAAAAGCTCTAGGTTCTAAATACTATGAATGACTTTGGGTTAAGGGTGAGATAGATGACTCTAGGTGGGGAGCTCAGGGCCATAAATGCTATGAATGACTCTGGGTCACAGATGAGAATAACGACATTGGGTCACGAGCTTGGGGCTTTAAATAGATAGTCAATCATGATGTTTTTCGGCTCATGGTGTCGGGTCAAGACCACTCATGGGTGGCTAGAATGGTGAAAATGAAACACCTTAGGAATGTAAAGAATACAAACGACTTTGGGTCATGAGCTCAGGGCTTGGAATGCCATGAATGACTTTGGATCATGAATGAAATGAATGACCTAGGGTCGTAAATCAAATGAATGACTTAGGCTCATGATGCAATAAGTAACTTCATGTCATGATGAATAGCTCAGAGCTATAAACTCTAAGCTCTATGACTAATATGTTAGAAGGAGAGTGTAATACGCAAACCACAGGTCAAACCACTCATGGGTGACCAAATGATGAAGGCTCAGCTCAGGACTAGAAAGGCTTCTGGTCTTAAGGAAATAATAGCTCAAGGCTACTTGGCTGAGGACCTAAAAGGAAAAAGGATAACTCAAGGCTATGAAACTCAAGGTCTGGAAGAAACGAACAGCTCAAGGCTATGAGACTTAGGGCCTAAGAGAAAAATGATAGCTAAGGGCTACGAGGCTCAGGGCTTGGAAGGAAAGGATGGCTTAGGGCAATGAGACTCAGGGCTTAAGAGAAGAAGGATATCTTAGGGCTACGAGGCTCAGGGCTAAGAAGGAAATGATAGCTCAGGGTTATGAGACTTAGGGCCTAAGAGAAGAAGGATAGCTCAAGGCTATGAGGCTCAAGGCCAAGAAGAAAAGAATGGCTCAGGGCTATGAGGCTCCAAACCTAAGAAGAAAGGGTAACTCGAGGCTACGAGGATCAAGGCCTGAAAGGAAAGGAATAATGAAAACCAACTTGAAAGCGTATAGGAAAGAAACAAACTTTGAGCTACAGACTTCAAATGATGAGGATTGCACTAGTAGGCTTAAAGAGAGAAATATGCCTTAGTATTTGAGGTGCTCGCATTACTGAAACAACTAGTAAATCAACCATCTTCCAAAATCAAAGAGTCAAAAATTGATGCATCATGGCAAGAACCTTTGAAAAATTCTGAACTGAAAGAACACTTTGTGTCTCAAAAGCTACTCTGTTGATGAATCTTGAAAGATAAATCTCAAAGTGTGTACATTACAACTCATCTAAAAAAAAACAAAGCTCAAGGTGCATAAAATATTTCTCATCTAGATGACATAATCTACAAGGTAGCTCTAGCAAGAACAATTTATCTCATAACTGTCCAACTAAAGAATCCATCAACACTCTTCAGGTGAAACCTGATGTGATCCATTTCTATCTCAACGAAACCATGTAGGGAGGTCTTGACATCGTCAATCATCGAAAGTATTAGAATAGTGCTCAATTTGAAGCGAAGTTGGCTGTTGTCTTAATCTCAATGATACCCAAAGAAAAGGGGGAAATATGCGCCAGTATAAGATTTGATGTTGAAGTCATGAGGTAAACTACCAACAATGATCATCCATTTATGTACCACTGCCTATCATAAATAAGATACATTGCAATAGGTAGGAGTACTTTGATGGATATGAATATGGTTACTGGTGAAAAGGTTTCCTATATTCAAAATAATGTTTCGAACCATAACCTTTTAGCTACAACCTAGCTACATAAATCTCAACCTTTTTCATCTACTTCTTTGTTCCTCTTGTATATTAACTTACACCGAAGAGTTTTTTCCCTTCAAATGCTTCTATAGAAACTTAGGCTACATTAGAATTACAAGGATTCTAACTCTACCTCCATAGCTTTTTGCTAAAGATGTGCATCCACATCGCTCATTGCTTTATCATAATCTATGGGATTGATCTTCCTTTAGAATGACCTCGAAAGACTTTCCTAAATACATGAATCGGTCTGGTTGTTTAACAACCCTCCCACTACAACAAGGCATCAGTATACTAGAAGTGAGAATGGTTGGTACTTGATTACTACCAAAAAGTGCTATTTTGTAGACCTAATTATAATAGTTTTAAGCACCTTTGTGTAGTAATCATATTCATTTAACCCAATTAATTCATTAAGGTCCTTAGTAATTGGTTTTAACCATTTTTGTGGCAAGTTTACATGTTTTTATCAGCTTATGAATCGATTCAAGCATGCCAATTGATGGAGGAGCTATTTGGGCAAGTTAAGCAAGGATTTTGGACAATTACAGGCTTGAATTTCAAGTGGAAACACGAGCACAAGCAATGGAGAAGAGGAAAACAGAGTGAAGAAAACAGCTGCAGTCTTATTTCGCACTTTTGAAGCACTTTCTGAAGTCCATTTTTTGCATGCTATATACCATTTGAAAGCTTAGGAAGTCAAGAATCCAACGCTTCAAACCGTGTATGATTTGGAGCTGAAATGAGGAAGATATGGCCTTCGGAAGGCAACTGCATCATGTCAAATGACCAATTTCGCAAGGTGAATTTCACATTGCGAAAATTTCGCAAGGAGATTTTCTTCATGGTGCGAAATTTTGCCACTTCGCACCATGAAGAAACACCTTGCGAAAATTTCGCAAGGAGGATTTAGGTACATTGCGAAATTCCTTTGAATCCCCTGTTTTGAGACGTTGTTGATGTTATTCCACTACCGGTTCTCCAAGATATTTTGCTTGATTTTTAGCTTTGTAAATACCTATTTTACCCTTGTAATCAACCAATGAATAGGTTGCTTTTGTAATAGTTCTTGTAATTTAGCTTGTTATTGTCTTTAAATAGAGGTGAAGAGCCTCAGATCATCTAATCTTGTAACCTGTAACTTTATAAGTTATAAGAGCACTTTTGTTCATACGCTTCTTTTCTCTTTTCTTTCTCATTTTCTTAGTAGCCAAACATCCTTGGAGGATGAAATCCCCAAGGATGAGAGGCTAAAACCTTTTAGTTTCTTGAAGTAATGGATGCCATGTGAAGCTCCCGTGTCAGGATGGAGATTTCCAAGCCATGAATGTAAGTAGCTGAGCGTCATAAATGTTTTCATTCAAAGTAAAGCTTTTAATCCCTCTGACTTGCTTTGAATGGCCAATACTTGATAACCTTTTGGTCTCAGTGGATTCTTATTGTTAGATCCACTGACGTTCATTAGTTATCTCCTACGAGCCATTGTATTGCAAGTCGAGGAGATGACCTATATCATTAAAAGGGCATTTATGAGGTTCAGCTACCCTTTTTGTAAGTTTTCAAGGACTAAAACTCAGTTGTTAAACTCATACCGGTTCGGGAAGTAAGCATCACCTTAGTTGCTTCCCCAACTCGAGGTGAAAAGTCCCAAAATCTCCATTTTTACACAGTGAGTTAAGCATGGCTATCCAAAGCTTTGAGAAACTTCTTTTTCCATCTTTTAACCTATTTTCATGTTAGTTTAGTTTACAATACCTTCATCTTTTTATGTTTTCATCTTAACCTAATTTTTATTAAGAAAAGTTCACTCCATCCTCCGAACTTCACCAGTTAAAGTAAAAACCCTTCCCAGTGTTCGATCCTAGAGCCACTATGCTATAGTAGCTTTGCTACTTTAGTGTAAGGACCTTAGGTATAAATTTTGTTGATACCCTTACATGCCAAGCTACCAAGAGTCGGGTTATCAAATGGCGCCGTTGCCGGGGAAGGTGCTACTTCACTGTGAATATATCAGCCGGAGGTAACTTGTGAGACTTCTCATGAGTAAGGTGAATTCTATCTCCTTTTTCATTTACTAACTTTTTATTTTAGTTTTAGAACATTTTTAACTTAGTTTAGATAAGTTTCTTTTAACTTTTAACTTTCATTTTTAGTTTATTTTTCATACTCTGTTTTTTTCTTCCGCATGCTCTGTTTTTTTCTTCTTTTTCTTTGTTTTGTTTATTTGTTTTGTTCCAGCTGAATCTGTGCATGCCCTATTGGATTAGAGACCAAGAGGGAAGGTTAGTGCGGATAGAGACTCCACGAGCTACTGAATTAGAAATTATTTTGGAAGTCATGGAGAATCAGCCAGAGGATCAACATTCACAACACGGGCAGGGGAATGATCCGAACTTGTATAGGTCCATGAGGGACAGGATGCACCCTTCGAGGATGAGTGCACCATCCTGCATCATTCCTCCTACAGAGCAATTGATTATCAGGCCACACATCGTGCCTCTGCTTCCTACTTTCCATGGGATGGAAAGTGAAAATCCATATGCGCACATAAAGGAATTCGAAGATGTGTGCAATACTTTTCAAGAAGGGGGAACAACTATTGAGCTTATGAGGTTGAAGCTCTTTCCATTCACATTAAAGGACAAAGCCAAGATATGGCTCAATTCCTTGAGGCCGAGAAGCATAAGAACATGGACAGAACTTCAAGCTGATTTTTTGAAGAAGTTTTTCCCTACTCACAGAACAAATGGATTGAAGAGACAAATCTCCAACTTCTCAGCACGTGAAAATGAAAAATTTTATGAATGCTGGGAGAGGTATATGGAGGCCATCAATGCATGTCCTCACCACGGCTTTGATACATGGCTTTTGGTGAGCTATTTTTATGATGGCATGTCATCTTCAATGAAGCAGATATTGGAGACAATGTGTGGGGGTGATTTCATGAGCAAGAACCCTGAGGAGGCTATGGACTTCCTAAGTTATGTCTCAGAGGTTTCCCGTGGATGGGATGAGCCCATTAACAGAGAAATGGGGAAGAGGCCAGTTCAGCAAATGTCAAGAGGGGGGATGTACAGTCTGAGTGAAGACATGGAGATGAAAGCCAAGGTAGCTGCCATGGCTAGAAAAATAGAGGAAATGGAGTTGAGAAAAGTTCACGAAGTCCAAGCTATTTCAGAACCTCAACAACCAGCCAATCCTTGCTCCATATGTCAGTCATTTGAACATATGGTGGAAGAATGTCCCACCATTCCGGCAGCAAGAGAAATGTTCGGGGAACAAGCTAACCTGATTGGCCAATGGAAGCCAAATTCAAATGCTCCCTATGGCAACACGTACAACTTTAGCTGGAGGAACCACCCAAACTTTGCATGGAAGCCAAGGCCAAACCCATATCAGTCACCAGCCCAATCAAGCCAACAGAGTCAAGGTCAATCCTCAGTTGAGCAAGCACTCATAAGCCTTAGCAAGGTTATGGGTGACTTTGTGAGTGAGCAAAAATCCATCAACTCTCAACTAAATCAGAAGATTGACAACGTAGAGAGTACATTGAACAAGAAGATAGATGGGATGCATAATGAGTTGTCTCAGAAAATTGACAACATCCAATATTCCATCTCAAGGCTCACAAATTTGAACACTGTCAATGAGAAAGGGAAGTTTCCCTCTCAGCCTCACCAAAATCCTAAGGGGATACATGAAGTGGAATCCAAAGATGAGGATTCTTCAAAGGTGAGAGATGTGCAAGCTATTATCACTTTGAGAAGTGGTAAGGAAGTGCATCAGCCAGAGCATGATCAGAGGAAAGCCAAAGAAGACAAGGCTGATAGAAAAGAAGAAAAGAAGAAAGAACAAAAGGGAAAGGAAGTTCAGATGAAAGAAAGCATCATTCCTAACATGGATGAGGAACCTCAAATTCTTTTAAAGGAAGGAATGATGAAGAATCACATCCCTCCACCTTTCCCCCAAGCTTTGTATGGCACCATCATACAAAGCAAGTCTCAAGTGAGGGATGCAAACTTCATATGGGATCCGGGCAAGCTAAACCAAGGATCAAATTTTTTGATGGACTTAGTCTTTTTAAAGACTAGCTAGTCCATATCTTTTTTTGTTTTATTACTAGTTTTGATTTTGATTTTTTATGTTTTTAATGGAGCTTTGATGTCCAATAGCAGGTACGAAAGCTCACAAGCTCACAAATGTGGAAAGAAAGGTGAAATAGGGGAGAAATATACCTAAGTCCAAGCTTAAAAGCCCATTTCGCAACTCAAAAAGTGAGTTGCGAAAATTTCGCAAGGTGAATTTCACCTTGCGAAATGCACATTTTGGCAAGATGCAAAATGCAACCTCTCGGGATTGCACTTTCGCAAGGAGTAACCAGTGCGAAAATTTTCGCAAGTCATTTTTCACCTTGCGAAATTGTTTTCAAAGCAAATATCAAAATGCAACCTCTCGGGATTGGTTTTTAAGGGGAGTAGCCAGTGCGAAAATTTGGCAAGGTGAATTTTCACCTTGCGAAATTTCCAGCACTCCGCCATGCTCTCTCAGATCCACCATCACCTGGGCATATCACCTCCTCCACCTCAGGAGCCACATCCATGATTGGATATTTCTATCTCCATTTTGTATATGTTTTTTGTCGATGTACATGTTTTATATTCTGAGATTGTATGTACCTCATGCTTCTATCTTGTACTCAACTCTCTCAGTTTATATAAGCATCATTTTTTGTATCTTATTTCCTCTCTCACGTTTCTTATGGTTTTTGAATCATGTGGATGCACTCACACGCCTTGAATACCACATCACCATAAGGTATATCATTCCTTCCTCGTCTTTTTCGATAGAAACATTGGGGACAATGTTCATCTCGGTTGGGGGGAGAGTTGAGGAAGTAAGTATTTCCTATTTTAGTTAGTTATTTTGTTGATTTAGTAGTTTTTGCCCTTTTTCAAAATTTTTTGTTTCATTCTCTATGGTTGTTAAAGATAATTTCTCAAAATAAAATAGGATAAGTCGAGTTTTAACTTAATTACTTAAGTCTTAGAGTTTGTTTTATGCTTTCAAAGTTGATAATCTATTGAAGCCCTCTTTGATTTCGAACTTATTTTTTCCATTTCAAGCTTTACACACACCGTGCACATTAGATCCCGGATTTATGATGTAAAACTTTCTCACCCTCTAAGCTTAGGAAAATTTTGACTTGGTTTATTACTTAACCTCTTTTTAATAGTGTTGGGACACCTCAAAAAGACCAATGAGTCTTAGAAAAAGAAAAAGAGAAAAAGAAAAAGAAAAAGAGAAAAAGAAAAAGAAAAAGAGAATAAGCTTCTATTCTTTCCTTGAAACCTAAGCATGATCCGAAGGGGTGGCGAAAGCCTTTAAAACCCGATGCCCTAAACCTTGATTGGTTGGGAGTCATCGATCCTCTGCTTGCTATATAGGTGAATTGGTTAAGTTTAGTGAGTGAAAAGAATTGTGAATAAGAAGGTGCGTTCCTAACCTATTAAGAGTTGGTTAATTTTGCCAATGTTCGAGAAAAGCTTAGGTTGGGGGGAGAGGATAGTTGTCCATGCTATATCCAGAAGCTAATCTCATTAACACTTAGCTCATTATGGAAGAGTTTGATCCGGAACCTTGAGAGTAGAGATTCTTTTGATACTTAATTGCATAATCTTCACTCTTTGTACTTTTTGTTTAAGTTTTAGCTTTGACAACTACTATTGCATTTTGAATCTTCATATCTTTAGTTCACCATGTGAGATGTGTTTTGATATCAGTCATGCCACTCAATTATTTTTTGGAGTGATTTGCATGATCCCTTTTATGTATATTATTATAGTTTACTTAGTTTTTATCTCCTCCATTGCTAAGGGACTAGCAATGAGTCGGTTGGGGGGTGTGATTACTACCAAAAAGTGCTATTTTGTAGACCTAATTATAATGGTTTTAAGCACCTTTGTGTAGTAATCATATTCATTTAACCCAATTAATTCATTAAGGTCCTTAGTAATTGGTTTTAACCATTTTTGTGGCAAGTTTACATGTTTTTATCAGCTTATGAATCGATTCAAGCATGCCAATTGATGGAGGAGCTATTTGGGCAAGTTAAGCAAGGATTTTGGACAATTACAGGCTTGAATTTCAAGTGGAAACACGAGCACAAGCAATGGAGAAGAGGAAAACAGAGTGAAGAAAACAGCTGCAGTCTTCTTTCGCACTTTTGAAGCACTTTCCGAAGTCCATTTTTTGCATGCTATATACCATTTGAAAGCTTAGGAAGTCAAGAATCCAACGCTTCAAACCGTGTATGATTTGGAGCTGAAATGAGGAAGATATGGCCTTCGGAAGGCAACTGCATCATGTCAAATGACCAATTTCGCAAGGTGAATTTCACATTGCGAAAATTTCGCAAGGAGATTTTCTTCATGGTGCGAAATTTTGCCACTTCGCACCATGAAGAAACACCTTGCGAAAATTTCGCAAGGAGGATTTAGGCACATTGCGAAATTCCTTTGAATCCCCTGTTTTGAGACGTTGTTGATGTTATTCCACTACCGGTTCTCCAAGATATTTTGCTTGATTTTTAGCTTTGTAAATACCTATTTTACCCTTGTAATCAACCAATGAATAGGTTGCTTTTGTAATAGTTCTTGTAATTTAGCTTGTTATTGTCTTTAAATAGAGGTGAAGAGCCTCAGATCATCTAATCTTGTAACCTGTAACTTTATAAGTTATAAGAGCACTTTTGTTCATACGCTTCTTTTCTCTTTTCTTTCTCATTTTCTTAGTAGCCAAACATCCTTGGAGGATGAAATCCCCAAGGATGAGAGGCTAAAACCTTTTAGTTTCTTGAAGTAATGGATGCCATGTGAAGCTCCCGTGTCAGGATGGAGATTTCCAAGCCATGAATGTAAGTAGCTGAGCGTCATAAATGTTTTCATTCAAAGTAAAGCTTTTAATCCCTCTGACTTGCTTTGAATGGCCAATACTTGATAACCTTTTGGTCTCAGTGGATTCTTATTGTTAGATCCACTGACGTTCATTAGTTATCTCCTACGAGCCATTGTATTGCAAGTCGAGGAGATGACCTATATCATTAAAAGGGCATTTATGAGGTTCAGCTACCCTTTTTGTAAGTTTTCAAGGACTAAAACTCAGTTGTTAAACTCATACCGGTTCGGGAAGTAAGCATCACCTTAGTTGCTTCCCCAACTCGAGGTGAAAAGTCCCAAAATCTCCATTTTTACACAGTGAGTTAAGCATGGCTATCCAAAGCTTTGAGAAACTTCTTTTTCCATCTTTTAACCTATTTTCATGTTAGTTTAGTTTACAATACCTTCATCTTTTTATGTTTTCATCTTAACCTAATTTTTATTAAGAAAAGTTCACTCCATCCTCCAAACTTCACCAGTTAAAGTAAAAACCCTTCCCAGTGTTCGATCCTAGAGCCACTATGCTATAGTAGCTTTGCTACTTTAGTGTAAGGACCTTAGGTATAAATTTTGTTGATACCCTTACATGCCAAGCTACCAAGAGTCGGGTTATCAGTACTGGATCCACTGTATCTTGTTTATAGTGGGACTCTCTTCTAGTAATCTATATCATTGTTTGCCTTATTACATATCATATAGTCTTCATCAGAAATCTGGTATTTGTAACAACAAACACCTTCTGATAATCCTGACTGTAAAGTAATAATCCCTAAATCCTCTTGGATATCTTTTAAAGTTATACACCTTTTTAGAAAAAGAGGAATTATACATCCTTTAAGATATATCCCTAAAGAATATGGGAAGTAATGAGAAACCAATCACCGATCTTACTATGTCTTTCAAAGTTCAATATCTTCTTTCCATTACTCCATTTTGCAATGAAGTCCTTGGTGTACACAACTAAGATATCATCTCATGCTCCATA
This sequence comes from Vitis vinifera, assembly GCF_030704535.1. Classification (NCBI taxonomy): domain Eukaryota; kingdom Viridiplantae; phylum Streptophyta; class Magnoliopsida; order Vitales; family Vitaceae; genus Vitis; species Vitis vinifera. The sequence goes on from NC_081813.1 coordinate 14,875,431, forward strand.
TGGAAAGGATCAAACTTACTAGACACATTACCTCGATCTAATCGAAGTGTCTTGATATGTTTACCCAATAAGTTATCTAATTCTGCCTTAAATTCAATGAATTTATCAAAGGCATTAGATTTCCTATCTATCTATATATATATATATATATCCAAAGCTAGAGTATTTATCAATAAAATGATCAAATACCAATACTTCCCATATATGAACACAAAAAGGTTCATATACGTGAGTATGCACTAACTCCAAACATTCCTTGGTTCCAAGTCCTTTAAAAATAAAGGGGTCTCTTAGTCATTTTACCATCTATATAGGATTCATAGATTGAAAAATCTTCTGGATTAAGAAGGTCCAAACTTAATTAGTCTTTGGATCCTATATAGATTAATATTACATAGGCTTTAGAATGCAAATGTCTTATTAGGTTCTTTCTTTTAGTGAGATCTGAATATTCTCATTACTTGGAAAACTCACATAAAAAAGGTAATACCTCCCACTAACTTGCACAACTAATCTTGCAACTAAAACTAAGATAAGTATAATCCCATCACGTGACCTTCTCACTTGTTGAAAACCTTGTAAAGAACTATAAATAGTGGGCTTGGAATCTATCCACCACAATTGGTGAAATCCACCACTATGTATTCAACAACAAGAACATGATGTGTACTTGCCTATCCTTAGGCACTCCAAGCATTCCTTTCTTTCATTTCTTTCACCCTATTACCTTAGCCTACGTTATGTCCCATGTCTGAAGACCACCCTGAGGCCATTACTTTACATCGTGTTTGACAGCTCCCACGTGGGCAATACTCGAGCTTGGTCGGAGATTATTTCTCAGAGCATGATGGATAGGGAGTTGAGATGATGATTTACATTGGGCCATACCCCTCTTATCAGTGATGGATTTTCAGAGGTGACATTATCTACACTGGGGCATACCCCGCTCATCGATGACAGTTTCTTAGTGGGATGATGCTTTGCACTGAGGCATAGTCAGTTGGTTTTTTCACTCGGTTTATGATGGATTGGGAGTTGTGGGATGACCCTACACTGGGGAATAGCCATTTCAGAGGGTGTTTTTATTGGAGATACAGTCACCCTACTTGATATTCTGCATTGGGACACACTCCTCTCATTGATGATGGATTTTTCAAGATGATGGCTTATTTTGAGACATGATTGCTTCAGAGATTGTGCATGCATTGAGGGATGACATTGACCTTGTTCTGAGGACACATACTGAAGCATAGCTGTCTCATTGGTGATGGACTTTGATTGTTCATTGGAGCATAGTCACTTCAGTTGGTTTATACTAGGGCATAGCCACCACATTCACATTCATGGAGCCCGGGGATTCTGATTCATATGGATTACGTTGAGATGTTTCCGTTTTGGCACCAGGGGTAGAGGTTGATTGATTTGTTGATTCGGATACACTATTTTAGATTAGGGCATAGCCGGGATGGAGAACATTTTTCATTGGAGCATAGCCACCCTATTTGGATCCTTTACACTGGGGCATGTCCATCTTTTGGAGGGAGATCAGATTGGTTCTTGACATTGGAGCATCTGGCGAGTGATATGGAGATCATTGGATTATTTCATGTTGTCCTCATTGCATACTGGGGCATAGCCGCCTAGTTGGATGTTTTGACATCGAGATTTGATTTCCTATTTGTGATTACTGCTTTCGATGGGTTTTAGAGCTATTGACACCTTGGGTCTAGTCTTCTTGGCATACTTAGATGATCTCAGATACTTACATACCTTTCATTTTACACTCAGACATTTCACCCTGGATGCTCTCATGCCTTCCATCATACTAGAGCCTGATCATCACCTTATTTTATCCTACACATCCCACCGTGACACATGACCTCATCCCTATCTCGATTAGGAGGAGACGTAGATCAGTCTTCGATCACCTTGGTTGTGTTGTCATACATCTTTTGGACTTTAGGTTCAACATCTTCCATGATGGCAGGGCCTGACAGATTGCTGATTTATTAGTGATGATGCTTTCATTTTGACAGTTGGCACGATGAGTGTTGATTTTTGTTTGCTCTTTGCATTTCAAGCATTGGTCATCATTGTTTTATTCATCAGTTAGTTTTGTAGTGTCAGCATGGTGTCACGATATATGGTCCTGTTTGACTTTACCTATTTGAGGCTGGACATTTTCATTACATAATGGATGAACATATTTCAGAGTATAGTAGTTTTGAGACATTGTATATCTCAGTTTGTTTACTGTCACATACTGGGGCATACCCTCCTTCCCTGGATCACTAGACCTTCCATAGGTTTCATTTACTTTTCGATCTAGTTGTTGACCCCTGTGAGTTGTCATACTGGGGCATACCCTCCTTCCCTAGGATCATTGGACCTTTCACAGGCTTCATTATCTTTCGACCTAGTTGTTGATCCTCATGAGTTGTCATACTGGGGCATATTTCCGCCTTGGACGAGATTTATAGATCTTCACGGAGTTATATGATCACTCCCACTTGCGGGATGCACACCGAGAAGAGGACGTGTTCGTTATCTTATCATGATCTCCCAGGAGAGCCTCTCTTGAGTGATTCAGTCGGGCGCACACTTTTGACATTTAGATGTCCTCATGCTTCTTCTTTTGAGAGATGCCTTTTGATATGTGGGTTGGATTCAGCTATGGATTTGGATGATTGGGGTCACACATTTGATGACAGATTATTTGATGTTGTCCGATTTTCAGCTTATTCCACATTTGATTCCATACTGGTATATTTTCATTTTGATTGAGATTTATAGATCTTCATGGAGCTACATGATCACTCCCACTTGCGGGATGCACACCGAGACAAGGACATGTTCGTTATTTTACCATGGTCCCTCGATGGAGCCTCCCTTGAGCCGTCCAGTCAGACCCGTATTTTTTTTTTTTTTGACATTTGTATGTCATCATGCTTTTTATTCCGGGAGACATTTCCTTGATGTTTGGGTTCGATTTGGATTACAGAGATTGCACATGTGACAGTTGATGGTTTCATGTCACTCGATTTTCGACTTACCATACATTTGATGCCATACTGGGGCACATTTCCGTTCCGATTGAGATTTACAGATTTTCATGGAGTTGCATGCTCATCCCCACTTACGAGATACACATTGAGACGATGACCCTCCCGTAGAGTCTCTCTGGAGCTATCCAGTTAGGTCTGCCCCTTTTGGCACTTATATGTCATCATGCTTCTTCCTGGGATACGCCTCTTTGATGTGTAGGTCTGATTCAGTTGCGTTCAGATTACCGGGATCGTGAGTTTGACGATGATTGATTTGTTGTCACCTGATTTTTGACCTATCGTACCTTTGGTGCCACACTGGGGCATATCCCATTTCATTTGGAGGTTTATAGATCCTCACGGACTTGCACGATCATCATCACTTATTGGATGCTCACCGAGACGTAGACATGATCGTTACCTTACGGAGCCTCTCGAGATCCATCCAGCTAGGTCCGCACTTCTCGATGCTTGGATGCCATCATGCTTTCCCATCCGGGAGGTACATCTTAGATCTATGGGCATGATTCAGTTATGGATTCGGATGACCAGTGTTACATGTTTGGCGGTTGATGATTTCATGTCGCCCGATTTCTGACCTGTCGTGTATCCGATGCCCATACTAGGGCATATTTTCCATTTCAGATGAGATTTATGGATCTTCACTTATGTCGCATGTTCGATGATAGATGATTTCATGTCGCCCGATTTCTGACCTGTCGTGCATCCGATGCCCATACTAGGACATATTTTTCGTTTCGGATGAGATTTACTGATTTTCATGGAGGGCACATGTGCGACGATAGATGATTTCATGTCGTTTGTTCTTCAGACCTGTCGTGCACTTGATGCCACACTGGGGCATATTTTCCATTTAAGATGAGATTTATGATTCTTCACAGATGTCGCGTGTTCGATGATAGATGATTTCATGCCGCCCGATCTTCGACCTATCATACGTTCGATGCCATACTGGGGCATATTACCGTTCTAGATGAGATTTACAGATCTTGGTGGAGTTGCGCACTTATCCCCATTTGCGAGACATGTGCCGAGACATTGATCTATTCGTTGTTTTTACGATGATTCCTTCGTGGGGCCTCTCAGGAGTTGCCTAGTTAGGCCTACACTTCTCAACGTTTCGATGTCATCATGCTTTCCTTCCAAGAGACGCCCCTTTGATCTATGGGTCTGATTCAGTTGTATACATGGATGACTTAGATCGCGCATTCGATGATTGGTGATTTGAGCTCATTTGGTTTTTCTGACCTATCACACATTTGATGCCACACTAGGGCATATTCCCCATTTCAGTCGAGATTTGTAGATTCCAGACTAATTGGCATGATCGCCCTCAATTTCGAGGTACACATCGGGTGGATGATTCGATTTCATTATGCCTGGTACTCCGTAGAGCCTTTCTTGAGTCTTTCGACCGGATTTGCGTTTCCTGATATAGTCGTGATTCTTGGACGGAGTTACCTCAGGCGCGTGGATTCCCACATCACCATTTTAGCAAAGTACATGCTAGATCCTTTGTGCATTCCCATGGAGTTATCCTTGAGTTATCAGGACAGATCGGATGTATCTGATGCCATACTGGGGCATGTTTTCCAAATTTAGCTATGGAGATGATCATTCCCTCGCAGGTTTGTTACAGTTTTCATTACTCGGTCGAGAGATATTGTATTTGCCTTACTAATCACTATTCCTGTGATTTTCGTCGAGATGAGCTTTCAGTGGAGCACGATGTTCGGGTTTAGATCGCCCCATTGGCCAGGACTATTCAGTGGATTGTTATGTCGAGATCATGGTGTGTCTCTTACCAAACTACCCCCAGAGACTATCGGATTATCCATTTGGGATGACGATAGATTCTTCCGGCAGAGCATTATGAGTTAGAGGAGTTCGACTTATTACAACACTCTGACAGACCTCGTGATTTCTTCAGGTAGTTTCTGACTAGCTAGTAAAGTGTCTTTCGGGGCTCATAGAGTCCCTTTCAGACCCTTCCAGCGGATTTGAGATTTGGATCGGCATGCCACACTGGGGCATATTTCCCTCTCATCATTTCCCGGTTTTGGCGTTCAGAGCCATTATCCCTTTCCAGCTTGGCGTTCAGAGCCATTTCTCCAGTTTTGGCGTTCAGAGCCACCATCGTTTCTCAACTTTGGCGTTCAGAGCCATTATTAGTTTTTCGTTTGGTGTTCAGAGTCGTTATCCCTTTCCAGCTTGGCGTTCAGAGCCACTTCTCCAGTTTTGGCGTTCAGAGCCACCATCGTTTCTCAGCTTTGGCGTTCAGAGCCATTATTAGTTTTTCGTTTGGTGTTCAGAGCCGTTATCCCTTTCCAGCTTGGCGTTCAGAGCCACCATCGTTTCTCAGTTTTGGCGTTCAGAGCCATGGTTAGTTTTTCGTTCGGCGTTCAGAGCCGCAGTTCACCCTCTTTCGGCATTCAAAGCCATCTCTCCAGTTTTGGTGTTCAGAGCCATTATCCCTTTCCAACTTGGCGTTCAGAGCCACTTCTCCAGTTTTGGCGTTCAGAGCCACCAACGTTTCTCAGCTTTGGCGTTCAGAGCCATTGTTAGTTTTTCATTTCGTGTTCAGAGCCATTATCCCTTTCCAGTTTGGCTTTCAGAGCCACCGTGTCTTCTTGTTTACGATGTTCAGAGTCGTCTTTCTCAGCATGACATTCCTAGCTACCAGTTTAGTTGGGCATTCAGAGCCACCATTCCTTCCCAGATTGGCATTCAGAGTCATTACCTCTTCACTCGGTGTTTAGAGTCGTGTTTTGTTTCATTCGACGTTCAAGGCCACCATTCATTCACAGTTTACGACATTCAGAGTCACCATGCTAATCTTTCAGTTCGGCGTTCAGAGCCATCACTTCTCAGCATCGGCGTTCAGAGCCATCCTCATCACATTTTCAGTTTTGGCATTCAGAGCCATCACTATCGCATTCTCGGTTTCGGCGTTCAAAGCCATCACCACTTCCTAGTTTGACATTCATGGTTGCATTCCTGGTTTCGGCGTTCAGAGCCATCATTATTACTTCTCAGTTTGACGTTTAGAGCCATCATCGTTCTCAGTTTTAGCGTTCAGAGCCATCATCGCTTCTCAGTTTTGGCGTTCAGAGCCATCATCGCTTCTCAGTTTTGGCGTTTAGAGCCATCACTATTTTCAATTTGGCGTTCAGAGTCATCATCACTTTTCAGTTTGGCGTTCAGAGCCGTCATCGCTTATTCAGTTTGGTGTTTAAAGCCATCATCACTTATTCAGTTTGGCATTCAGAGCCATCATCCTTCTCAGTTTTGGCATTCAAAGCCATCATTGCTTCTCAGTTCTGGCGTTCAGAGCCATCACTATTTTCAGTTTGGCGTTCAGAGCCGTCATCACTTCTCAGTTTGGTGTTCGAAGCCATCCTTATTCTCAGTTTCAGCGTTCAGAGCCATCATCATTCTCAGTTTGGCATTCAGAGCCATCGTTAGTTTTTCGTTTGGTATTTAGAGCCATTATCCCTTTCCAGTTTGGCGTTCAGAGTCGTCATCACTTCTCAGTTTGGTGTTCAGAGCCATCCTTATTCTCAGTTTCGGCGTTCAGAGCCATCATCATTCTCAGTTTGGCGTTCAGAGCCATCATCGCTTTTCGATTTAGCGGTCAGAGCCATCTTCGTTCTCAGTTTTGGCATTCAGAGCCATCACTATTTTCAGTTTACGTTTAGAGCCACTTTTTCAGTTTGGCGTTCAGAGCCGTACTTTTAGTTTGGCATTTAGACCCATTGTTCCATTCAGCGTTCAAAGCCGTGCTTTTAGTTAGCGTTTAGAGCCATCATTCATTTCCCATTTGGCGTTCAGAGCCACATTTGCACTTCGGCGTTCAGAGCCGTTATTCATTCCCAGTTCGATGTTCGGAGTCGTAGTCTCATATCCACATCCACAGCCATTAGCATTTTTCCTCCATCCTTGGCGTTCAGAGCCGTCTTTCGTACCCCTTCATGCATTTTGATTCACTATCTTTCGTAGTTTGGCGTTTAGAGCCGTTTTTCATACCCATTCATGTATTTTGAGTCACCATCTTTTTTTTTTTAGCTTTGGCGTTCAAAGCCATTTTTCATGCTCATTCAGGCATTCGATGCCATCATCTTTCTTTAGTTTAGCATTCAGAACCATTGTACATTGTCCGTTCAGGCACCTTGAGTCACCGTCTTTCTGTGTTTTGACGTTCAGAGTCATTCCCCCTCAGCTATATCATTCAGAGTCACAATCTCTGGTATTCATATCCACTAGCATTGCACATATTACCTTCATGGGTTTGCATTTATCCTCATTCTCCTCACCTTGTTATCCTATGCCTATCGCCTATTTTCCATTGTTCTTCTAGATTTCCCTTCTCATTGCTCATGACACAGTCCTTTGAGTTCACGATACGTATTTCTGTCATGTTATTGAGCACCCTACACTTGTCATTTTCATATAGTTCACAGAGGGCAACCTCCTTCGAGCATAGTATGTTCCGCTCTTCAGAGTGGTTCGACTCTTACTCATCTTTGATATGGTCTTTTGAGTCCCTTTTGGAGACGTCTTAGGGTGAGCCTGGGTCTTCAGTGCGGCTTCAAGGACATTCTGAGACATCATTTCCTCTTAGGGTTAGAGCCTCATTGTTCATTTGTTGGTCTAAGTGAGTTCGTGTTTCACTAGTGTCCCTAATGGGGTCTCCTTGGTTCTTCGGTAGAGTTCACTTCGTTCCACTCACTATTCACACTTTCTTTTCACTTCAGTGTTCATATTCCTTACACTCGTGAACTCTACCGAAGAGGGGCATATTTGTAGACCCCTCTTTTGGGCTTGGTTTTCATATATATATTCTCATTTCATTTATTTTTGGGTCTTTTCCCGCCACTTTAAGGATCACCTAGAGGAGGACATTGGGAGTGGGAGGGGACCGACTTCAAAATAGCGAGCTGCTGAAGACGCGTGGCAGAGGACGTGACTAGAGCAATGGCGGTAGTTGGGACGCCAGGGAGGCTGAGGTGGTGAACAGCACAGTAGGTGCTGGTTTTTCCGAGGTGAGAGAAGAAAAAGGGGGGGGGGGGGGGGAGGGGAAGCTGAATGAGAAGGGAGGCCCAAGCAGAGTCGTTGAGAGCAGGGAAAGAGCTTGTTAGTTCGATCCAGGTATGATTTTCGCACTATTTTGTACATTCTCAAAAGATCTATCCTGTTTCTTGATAGTTTTTGGGTTTTATTTGTTGGTTTGCTGTGGACATCAAGAGCCACAAGATGGTTTTGGGTTGAATGTGATTATCTGCCCATATATGCTCTGTTTTGGTCCTCTTTGCTGCTCTCGTTTTTTTTTCCCTTGTAAATGGCCCATGTGCATGGAGAAAAGTTTAACTTGTCCAAGCAAAGGCTTCATGTTCTCATGATGAATAACACGGTTACCACATGCCTACGCCTTCTTCACTGTTCGCATCAGCCATACCCATTTCCTCACTCAAGCTTGCAGGAATCAAGCATCCTCCACCACACCCATTTTTCTCTCATTCATTCTCCATCCCACTCCCTCACTTACATGGAGTCTCACGGGTGCATGTTATCCTTCACTCCTTCACATACCCATTAAAACCACTCACCCAAGCCTCCATATCCATACAACCCATACCCATCCTTCATGCTACTCATAACCATGTTTTACCATACCCATGTGTACACCCATTTAACCATACCACCAAACCCGTTTCTCTCTCTAAACCTTCACCTACCTGTGGGATCCTCCCTAAAAAATGCCACGTGGCTCTCTCTCCCTTGCACACGCAGACGATCCCCCTTGCGACGCGCGGCATAGCTCATTCCACCCGGGGAAGAATTCTGTCCGGCCGACGTTCCGCCTTCTCCGGATATCTCACATCCGGAATTTTGTCCGACCGACGTTCCGCCTTCTCCGGATATCTCACATCCGGAATTCTGTCCGGCCGACGTTCCACCTTCTCCGGATATTTCACATCCGGCGCCTGACGCCGGATGGGAGAGGAGGGCGATTCAAGTTCCCCGGTCAGACATGTTCGGATCCTCTAATAGCGCTTACCCGGAGGGCATCCGCAGCCGACAATTCAGATTCCCCGGACAGCTTGGCTCGTCAGACACTCGCGATTCGCCGGATCCATTTCCGCCCACAATCAAAAGGCAAACTCCGATAATACTGACAACCAAGTCTCCTGAACTGTCACTCATCTTTAATGTAAGATAGATTGGGCTTTGGTGGGGGCCCCACACGCATGATTTTATGATCGATTGGTGGATTGATTGATTTGATTGTTATATGTGATTGATTTACACTATTCTATGATACACACACGATTATTTTGTGTTTAATCGCCAACATTTGTTTTCATTGAAGTAAACCAGTTCATCACTCAGGTACATTATTTGCCTCTCTTGTTCAGTCAATTATTTTGTTTTGAGTGATATTCATTCAGTATCCATGCTCGATTAATTAATTGCAATGATTGCTTCATTTTATTAGTAGAGACCCATCTTTAGGGACTTAAAGGGGTGCTACGGTCTTTACCGTACCTTCTCGATAAGTAACCTGACCCCCGAACCCGATCCGGTTTTTCGTAGACCAACCTTTTCCAAAACAAGGAGTCACACCTAGGGTTTTCTTTCTTATTTTGTTTACCCCTTTAAAAATAAAACAAAAATAAGTGGCGACTCCAAGTCATTCTTTTAATAAATAAAATCATTTTTCAAAATAAAAATCGAGCTCGCCATCGAGTGGGAAGCACATGAGCCGAAATACGGGGTCCACAACTATGTTTTTTGTTTATGTTTATTTCTAAATCTAGATATGTCATCCTGTCTATATAATTTTATAAACTAATTAATCTAACAAATTAACAGCTAATAACTCCACTGATTATAATCTTTAGTTTAAATGTATGCTAGCATATTAGATAGGTGCTTGAATCGCATAGAGAAAAAAATTTTAAGGTAGTAATGATAAAATTAGAAATTGAAGTGGCAAAAAACAACTAAAATGATTATATAATTCTTGTTTTAAATTTCCTCAATTTGTAGTCCTCTTAACCCATATTGTTATCCATTTACAACTTTGAGTCCTTATTCCAAGATGTCCCAGTTCTTCCAAAAGGAAGGAATGGCTTTAAAAAATTAACTTTAAATTTTTTTAGAAAACAAAGAAAAGAAAGAAAAATGACTATATATTTATGTATATAAATTAGTAAAATTCAAAGATTTAGGGCACTTGGCTTTTGCATTCTCTTGGTTAATTTTAAGCATTTTTAATGTTTGTTTTATCTCCATAAATCTGGTATAGTTTGATTTCACGAGACCAGCAAATTATTATCAAATTCAATAAAAGCTCAATTTTACAAATATTGTATTTTGATATATTACTTTTCAAAAATAGATTGGACATAGACAACATGTAACATAAGCTATAAAATGGACAACCATACATTTGACAGAAGAAGTTCCAATTTCCACATTGACTATGACAAAATAGACTTGCATCTTTATATTATTTAATGACCATGAAATAATATAAGTAATATTATAAAGAGGTTTAGAAAAATGGGAAAAAAAATCATACTTTGATCTAAATAGTGGAAGTTAATTATGAGCACTTACTACTTCTTTTGGCTTAGGTAGTATTTGTTTTTTTGTTACTTAATTCTAAATAGAACTTAAAAGTAGATAGTATTTAGTAGTGTTAATTAAGTATTAGGTTGTTTATTTTTATAATATTTTATTTCTATTAAATATTAAAAATTAAAGAAAAACCAACATGTTAGTTTTTCTACTTAGAAAAAACTAAATATTTTGGCTTTTTATATTCAATAAATAATTTATAATAAGTCATAAAAAAAAGTATAAATAAACATAACTTAAAGTCTGAAAACAAATTGTTTTCAGCAAAAAACAAACATCCTTTAGTTTTTTACTTTTTTCATTTTCTCATCTTTAATACCAAAAAATAAAAATATAAGTAAAAACATATTGGTAGTCTTAATATTCAAAATTTATTTATTTTGAAAACATGCAATATTTAGTTAAATGTTGATTATCAAAAGACTTGCTATGCAAAGAGTAGTTGTCAAATGACTTGACTTTAAAAAGGAGATAGAAAGTTCATCATTATTCAAGAATTTTGGGACCTATAAAACAAAAGAAGACTTTGAAGTTTCAACTACGTAAATAAATTTTATAAAGAATCAAATTAGCAAACGAGTCGTTCACGACACAAGCTTCTCAAAAGATAATTTTATCTCTATTCTTGCTGAATAAAGATCCAAGTTTACAGTGGAAATGTGAATTTTCAATCATCAAAGCCCTTAAGTTTTCCACCATAGGATACAAAAGTCCAACCATCACTTGTAAGAATCCAACTATCACTTGTAAGTTTTCACTTGTAATGAATGTGATGCATATGAATAGACGTATGCATGCATCACTTCGATTTGTTTCTTTCTACCTAAAATGTCAAATCTTTTATGTACTTTCAATAACTAGGAGGATACATAAGTATGATTAAAAATTTATCCATCAAAATTATAGTATCCCATTTTAATAAAGGTGCATGAAACAATTAAAATTCTAATAAATAAGTGAAAATAATTACATTCTATTAACTATAATAAATAAGCAAGAATGATCACATTCTATTAATTATGGTCAAATTAGTTTCAAGAAATATTTCTTTGTCTCCTTATGTGAGATTAGAGAAATTGTTAGTCTCTTCAATTAGCTTTTAATATTGGCCTAATTTGCCAACTTAATGTTTTATAAGGTTCTTATGAAAACCCTTACTTGTTTGATTTGAATTGTAACTACCCAAACTTAAAGAACACATAACTTATGTAATGTAGTTCTATCAATGTATCAATTAATAAGTTACAAAAATAAATGTATTATTTAATAAAAATAACATTCAACATAAAAGCAAAACAAAAATTTAGTTTTATAAATTTTAAAAATAAGTTGGAAGTTTTTGTAGGATAAACTAAAATACTTCACCTTTTTAACAACCGAGGAAGACTAGGAATATGTTGCTATGTGGAATCAAAATTTTACACAAAGTTTGAAGAATATTAGAAACCATTGAGAAGGTGATCCTCTTGCAATGAAACAAATATTCCATGAAGATCTATTCAATGGATTTTTCTTAAAGTCATCGATCTCAAAAATAAATAAATTTAAAATGTTTAATAGATACTATGTTCATTAATTAATGAAGAATGCATAATAATTTGTTTCACATATTCATAGATAAAGTTTTAACTAATTAATGAACCCGTTTGAGAAGTTTAGAAATCAGTAGGAACTTGAATTGTGGGAGCACTAGCCTTATAAAATATTGAATTTTCAATAAACTCAAGTAAAGTGAACCAAATCAACTAGGGAATTGAAAATGACACGTAGCTTAAAACAAAGCTAATCACTATTCCAGTTCAATTATTAACAATAATGCAATTGAAATGTGTATTCCCTATTAGTAAGCCCTTCAATTCTTGTACCCAAGGATTAAAAAATCACGAAATATTTTTATCTATTTTTTGATATATTTTCATTGATTTTTCAAGAATTTCCCCATTTTTTTTATTGATCAAACACTGTGCACAAACCTTGATCAAACCTCAAAAATCAACCTTGGAGGAGATTTGAACGACAAAAGGTTCAAAGTGCACTTAATCAACCATTGACACAAGCTTGCCTTCATTCATATATATGCCTAAAATATATATCTAATTCCATTCTAAAAACAAAATATTAAAAGAATATACTATTAAATAAATTAATTCTAATTATATATTTTTAAATTATATTCAATTGATTATAAAAGATATAAAATCTATCATAATATCATTCATATATTTATTAAATATAAAAAATAAAAATATTAAAAAAAAAAAAGTATACATATATCATTTTGAATTTTTGAAATAAGTGGATTTTTAATGTATTATAATCAAATGTCACAATATTATTTGAAAATAATATTTAATGTAACATAATAATAAATGTATACTTATAAAATTCATATTTCTTATTGATGAACACGATATTATTTTTGAATATGACAAATTATATCATATGTGTGAAACCAAGGTTTGGTTAATCTTGGTTTTGATGATAATAAAATAAAGTTTGGAACTAATGATTATATTTCAAATGTGATTAGGTAAGAAGATTTTCAAAGTAGCAATAACAAAGACAAAATCAAATCAAAGGAAAATCCATAAGAAGAAGACCTAAAAAAGAAGTGTTTTTCAAGATCTACGTTTCATAAGATCTTTTTGTAAGGTTGTTAGTGAATTATGTTTTATTAGCATTACATTATTTATTTATGAACCAAAATCATCCAAGAGTTATTTTGTTTTAAATCTTTTAAAATATGATGATTTCATGTTTTTAACTAAAACCTTGTGTCAAATGCTTTCCAATCTTGTTTAAAAGGTTTTAAGTTGAAAAGGATGGTTGTTGAGCCAAAAACGGCTTAGTCGATTGAACCATATGAGGAACCGATTAACCTATTTAGCTAAAAACATGAGTGAAATATGGGTCATTGGATCGTTAAAAATTCAAATATGGAAATTTTTAATATTTTTTTTTTAAAAAGAGCTTGAAAAAATCGGTAATATATCAACAATTTTTTCCATTTTCTCCCTGTTATTCCGCACGTTGCTCCACGACCAATTTAATAGTTGATTTATCGGTTCCAAACTGATATATCACCGATATTTCCTACATTTTTTTGAAATTTCTCCTGTTCGATAATCAATACTCAATATCATTTTGGGGTCCTCTGATATTTGATATTTCAACGACATATTGCTAATAAAATCCAAAATTTCAATCCTTGTTTATAAGAAAGTTGTTTTTGTGAATATGTGAATTTTTTATTATTTTTAATTAACTAGCCCTAAAATAAATCATAATGGAAAATAAAAATAAAAAACGGAGAAATTTAGCAAAGATAAGAGTGCAAATTTTAACTCATATCAATCATTGTTGATCGAAAAGGAAATAGTAAATTAACATATTTATTTTGGTTTTCTATATGGTATAGTATTTTACATCACCGCACCAGTCAAGGCCTTGGCCAAAAGAAACTCATGGCCCTGTCTCAAAGTCAAGCCCATGCCCCTCTCATGGGTTAGCATGGTGTCCAGTCCAGTTATTAATAGATTTTATTGTATGATGGAGTTTAAAACGTCCACACATAACTTATTATAATATGATTTATTGTTACTTATATAAACATATTATACAACTATTATTTGTCATTTTAACGATCTTATATTATATTTAATATTAAACATATAGAGTTTAATGAATGGACAATATATTATTGTTATTAAACAAAGAGATTCGGTCTCCCACGTAATGACTGTGCAAACGACCCATGTTAGGAATCAGTTGGTGGTGCCTACATTTTGCCTTTTTCGTAGGAAATTGGAGAAATAATTACCTGGAGGAAGAACGCATTTTGTGGAGACATATGTGTGGGATCCTCCCTAAAAATTGCCGCGTGGCTTCCTCTCCCTTGGACACGTAGACGGCCCCTTGCGATGCGTGGCATAGCTCACTCCACCTGGATGGCTCACTCCACCTAGATGTCTCACATCCGGAATTCTATCCGGCCAACGTCCTTATCCGGATGTCTCACAACCACAATTCTATTCGGCCGACATTCCACCTTCTTCGGATGGGAGAGGAGGACGATTCAACTTCCCCGGATAGACACGTCCGGATCCTCTGGTAACGCTTACCTGGACAGCTTACTCGGACAGCTTGGCTCGTCAGATACTCGTGATTCGCCGGATCCATTTCCGCCCACAATAAAAAAGATAACTCTGACAACACTGACGACCAAGTCTCCTGAACTATCACTCATCTTTAATGCAAGATACATTCGACAAGACATTCTCAAGTCTTCTCAAGTCTCCTGACACATCCCCGATATTTAAAGTCATAAATTGAGGCGACATCCACTGCCTAAATATCCTCCTGACAGCCGTCACCTCGCACCAGAAACGTCATGATTACTTCGCCACCTTATGAGCCGTAATCATGACGATGGGACCCGCTAGCCCAGCAAGTACACCTTCTCTGCCTTATATATAAGCTTGAAGGTAATTCTCAGAGAGGTAAGCAATAAGCAATAAGAGATAAAACATCCTGCTAAGGGATAAACATCCTTGACGAAAGTCATGGAGCAACACACTCCCAAAGGAAAACCCTATTTCCCAACAGCTTCCAAAACACTAACTTAGGCATCGGAGGATATGCCCGGACAACCTGTCCGGACATCTTTTTTGCAAGAGGAAGGAGGATTCACTGTAATGTGTTGATCGAGATTCTGCTGTTGGTAATCACTATTGCAGCAGGGGAATTTTGCCATCAACATTGGCGCCGTCTGTGGGAAACGTCTTTTCTTCTCAATAAATCCTATACCTTCCAACTGTAAAGATGACTTCACCCTCAAGGAGTCGTTCTTCCGCCAGAGGTGACAAAGGTTACTTCGAGTGGCTAAACAGCATGAAAAGACGACGATGAGAAAACGAACGGCAGATGCAAATTCTGCTCCAAGAAACAAGGAAGCTCAGGGAAGAAAACAATGTCTTAAGGATCCGAAACTCTCCCCAACCTCAGCACTATCACCAGAGGCAGGGCCCCTGTCACAACCAGGGAGCTCCATTCCCCCTCGAGGCGACCCAACCCTCGAGGCGCATGAAGCATGGCCTAGCGAAACCCCGGTGCACGCTCACCATGTCCGACGAGACGAAAGTTCAGGCTCTATTCGAGTCTTGTCCAAGAGACAACGCGAGAAAAGGCCCCAAATATCTGACGCGATGCGCGCGTGTCTGGGACCCCAAAGACCCTGCAGAAACAGGCCTCATACTACCATATCACTGAAGGCACACTCCGACCCTTCAAGCTCGCCTACTTTACAAAGACATGACGCATCCCCCCCCCCCCCCCCCGTGGCGCGGGTTGGTAAAGATCCCTCGCACCTAGCCCCTCCAGGCTCTATCAGCAGGCGCCTGGACGACATGCTTTCCACGCCTTTCGGCTCTCGTATCATTAAATATGAACCCCCACGAGGGTTCATCGTCCCAAAATTCTCCATGTATGATAGATCTAGCGATCCCTTTGATCACATAATGCATTATCGGCAGCTCATGACCCTTGACATAGGGAATGATATGCTGTTGTGCAAAGTTTTCCCAACCAGCCTACAAGGTCAGGCTCTTTCGTGGTTTCATCGACTGCACGCGAACTCGATGACAATTTCCGGGATCTGTCCGAGGTCTTCGTGGGGCAATACTTATGCTCAACCAAACATAAGCAAAATATCAACACCTTGCAGAACATCAAAATGCAAGAAAATGAAACTCTGAGAGAGTTCGTGAAGCGCTTCGGACAAGCTGTCCTACAAGTAGAATCGTACAGCATGGACGCAGTCCTCCAAATTTTTAAGCGGAGCATATGCCCAAGGACCCCCTTCTTCGAGTCCCTCGCCAAAAAATCTCCTACAACCATGGACGATTTATTCCGGCGTGCGAGTAAATACTCCATGCTAGAGAATGACATCCGTGCCGCTACACAGCAGGTCTTGGTCGCTGATCAAGCCGCGAAAAACGAAGCCACCAGAAGCTTCAAAGCACCCAACCATCCTGGGTCATCCAACATGGGGCAAGATGAGAGACGCCCGCCATTCATTTGGACACTTCTCACCAAGTCGTACGAAAAACTGCTTCCTATAATCTGCGATCTACCCGGCTTCAGATGGCCAGTACCAATAAGATCGAACCCCTCATAAAGGAACCGCAACAAAAGATGTGATTACCATAAAGATCATGGGCACACAACTGAAACGTGCATAAGCCTCCATTACATGGTGGAGGATCTCCTAAAGGCGGGACACTTGAAGCAGTACGTCCGAACAGCGCCTAAAGGTGAAGGATCTTCCCATGATTGAGGCCCACGCGCCCCAGCGGCTCCTATTAGGGCAGTAATCAACTACATACATAGAGGACCCTTGGATGACGAGTATAGTTCCAAAAGGAAAAGGCAGAAGCTGCTGCGAGCAGCCATGGTTCGGGAACAAGTAAGCTCCATCCGGCTGGGATTAACCAGTGGGAGCATCCCTCCCATAGATGGAACCATTGTTTTCCCTGCTGTGGATCTCGCCCAAGTGTTGCAGCCGCATCAAGATGCTCTCATCCTAACATTAGGGGTGGGAGACTTCGACGTGAAAAGAATACTGGTCGACCCAGGCAGCTCTGCGGATCTGTTGCAAGTGGCGACCATCAAACAAATGGGTTTCGAACCCTCCAGCTTGGAGAATCTTGGAAGAACCCTGTCCGGATTCAACGGTTCTTTCACAACCGCACTTGGGGATGTAATACTACCGGTTCAAGCCTGGCCAATCATCCTAAATGTTCTATTCTCTGTGGTTAAGGATTTATCTCCTTTCAATGCCATTTTGGGACGCACATGGTTGCATAGTATGAAGGTCATTCCATCCACATACCATCAAATGGTCAGCTTCATCACCCAAGATGGACAAATTGATCTTTACGGAAGCCAGCTCGCTTCCAGGCAATGTTATCAGATAGCTCGCGAGGCCGGATCCAGCGCCGACCGCGAGCACTCCCCCAAAGAAGCAAATGCTTCTAACCAATAGCAATTACAGCACCCAGCGGATAAAGATCCCCCGGCAACAGACCCGCTGGAAGTTGTCCGGATATCAAAGGGAGGTGAACGCTTCACGTACATCAGTACCCTCCTACCATCAACCGAGAGATTCGAGCTCCAAAAGGTGCTCCAACAAAATTGTGAGATCTTTGCTTGGGCCCACTCGGACATGTCCGGAATACTTCCAAGAATCGCCTCTCACCAGCTCAATGTATTAGCCACCTCCAAGCCTGTTCGACAAAAAATCCGACGATTCCACCCGCACAGGCAGAAAGTCATTCAGGGAGAAATGGAAAAATTATTGGAGGCTGGGTTTAAAAGGGAGGTGGAGTATCGGGAATGGTTGGCAAACGTAGTAGTGGTCCCCAAGAAGGGAGGAAAATGGCGGGTGTGCGTAGACTACACCAATCTCAATGACGCGTGCCCCAAAGACAGTTTTCCACTACCGCGAATAGACCAGATAGTAGATGCAACCTCCGGGCATGAAATACTATCCTTTTTGGATGCTTTCTCCTGGTATCACCAAATTCCCATGGCTCCGGAAGACGAAGAAAAAACTTCCTTCATAACTCCTCACGGGCTCTACTGTTATAGAGTCATGCCATTCGAACTCAAGAACGCTGGGGCTACGTACCAGAGGTTAATGACTAAGATTTTCAAGCCGCTGATTGACGACATTATTGAGGTGTACATTGACGACGTGGTAGTCAAAAGCAAAACCCGAAGCGAACACACCCAACATTTGCAGAAAGTTTTTCATTTATTGAGAAAATATGGCATGAAGCTTAACCCAGCCAAATGCGCATTCGGGGTAAGCTCGGGGAAGTTCCTGGGGTTCATGGTTACCCAAAGAGGAATCGAAATCAATCCAAATCAGGTGAAAGCGGTCGCTAACATGCTTGCACCAACAAACAAGAAGCAGTTGCAACGCCTCACTGGCAAACTCGTCGCTCTCGAACGGTTCATAGCTCGATTCACAGACAAGATGAAGCCTTTCTTTCTAGCACTCAGAGATGTCAATAAATCCGAATGGACGCAAAGCTGCCAGAATGATTTTGAAGAAATCAAGCGGTATCTTTCTCAACCCCCCATTCTAAACAGTCCGCAACCCGGGGAAAGACTATACTTGTATCTGGCAGTTACAGATTGGGCTGTTAGTGCGGTCTTGCTCCATTCCTTATCGCCCCGAGAGCAAAGACCCGTATATTTCATCAGCAAAGCACTTGCCGATGCAGAGACAAGGTATTCAAGGATGGAACAGACAGCCTTGGCGTTGCGCACGACCGCTCAGAAACTGCGTCCCTATTTCCAAGCTCACCCCATAACAGTACTCACCAATCAACCCCTTAGAAACGTTCTGCATAAACCGAACATAACGGGAAGGATGCTACGATGGGCGATAGAGTTGAGCGAATATGGGATAGATTATCAACCCAGACTATCCCTGAAGGGACAGGTCATGGCAGACTTTATTGCAGAGTTGCCTGAAGCGCGCACGCCGGACAAAGAATGTACTCCGGATGATTGGTGGTCTCTGCATGTTGATGGGGCCTCCCGCTCGTTCGGATCAGGAGTCGGACTCCTCTTCAAAGCACCAACCGGAGAACTGCTGGAGCAATCCATCCGTCTAGATTTTCCCACCTCAAACAATGAAGCTGAATATGAGGTCATCCTATCAGGATTAGGCTTGCAACCACCCTGAACGCCTCAAAAGTCAAAATCCACAGTGACTCCCAGCTCGTCGTGGGGCAAATACGAAAAGAGTACGAGGCCAAGAACGAGTGTATGGCCAAATACCTATTAAAAGTACAAGAGTCACTCAGCCAGCTGAGAGAGTGGGTCATTAAGAAAGTCCCAAGAGGAGAAAATGTGCAAGCCGACGCTTTAGCTGGTATAGCCGCGTCATTTCCTGTGAAAGAATCAACGATGCTACCCGTATACGTTCAAGCCACTCCCACCATCGCTGAATCACACGTTTGCAATGTGAGCCCAAAGGAATACTACTGGGCGGTCGACATCAGAGCCTATTTACAAACGGGGGCATTACCTGAAGATCCCAAGCACGCCCACAAAATTCGGGTGCAAGCATCCCGCTTTACCCTAATCGGAGGTGATCTCTACAGGCGATCCTTCGGAGGTCCGTACCTCAGATGCTTGATCCAGCCGGAAATCCAATATGTTCTATCCGAACTTCACGAAGGCGTTTGTGGAAACCACTCAGGGGGCAGAACCCTGGCGCACGGGGCGCATTTGCAAGGATATTATTAGCCTACAATGAAGCAGGACGCAGAGATCTATGTCAGGAAATACGACAAATGCCAAAAACTCGCGTCAATCCCGCATATGCCCGTTGAGACATTAAACTCAGTGACAAGCCCCTGGCCCTTCATGCAATAGGGGATGGACGTCGTGGGACCCTTACCCACTACAGCCGCTCAGAAGAAGTTTCTACTCGTTGCCACCGATTATTTCAGGAAGTGGGTAGAAGCTGAAGCCTACGCAAGCATCAAGGACAAGGACGTCACAAGGTTCGTCTGGAAAAATATAGTATGTCAATTCAGAATCCCTCAAGCGATCATAGCCGACAACGACCCTCAGTTTGATAGTTCTACCTTTAAAGATTTTTACGCGGAACTTCATATCAAAAACCTGTATTCCACGCCACGGTATCCTCAGAGCAACGGTCAAGCGGAAGCGACCAATAAAACCTTGCTAAGTGCGTTGAAGAAACGGTTGGAAAAAGCCAAAGGAAATTGGGTAGAAGAGCTACCCGGCGTTCTATGGGCTTATCGGACCACACTAGGAAGGCCGATAGGGAATACCCCGTTTGCCCTCGCATATGGAACAAATGTCGTCATCCCGACTGAAGTGGGTATGCCAACAGCCCGGACTGCCGTCCAAGGTCAAAGAAATGAAGGCAATAAGCTTGCAAAACACTTGGATTGGGCGGATGAGGCTAGAGAGGCAGCATCCATCCGGATGGCCGCATACCAACAAAAGGTGGCTACGTATTATAACAGGAGGGTGCAACCTCGGATTTTCAAGGAGGGGTCATTGGTACTTAGAAAAATCTTTGAAAACACGGCTGACAAAGGAGCCGAGAAATTTTAGGCCAATTGGGAAGGTCCTTATGTGGTATCAAAACCCAACGAAAATGGGTCGTACCATTTACAAACCTTAAAAGGAACTCCTCTACTCCGCCCTTGGAATGTAGCCAATCTAAAGCAATACCACCAATGAAAGAGAAATTTTGTAAAGGTAACATTTTTATCCCGCATTTTCTGATCGGGCCAGACAGGTGATATAAAAGGGGGCATTGTGGGATCCTCCCTAAAAATTGCCACGTGGCTCCCTCTCCCTTGGACACGCAGATGACCCCTTGCGACACATGGCATAGCTCACTCCACCTGGATGTCTCACACCCGAAATTCTATCTGGCCAACGTTCTACCTTATCCGGATGTCTCACAGCCGCAATTCTATCCGGCCAACGTTCTACCTTATTCGGATGTCTTACAGCCGCAATTCTATCCGGCCAACGTTCCACCTTCTCCGGATGGGAGAGGAGGATGATTCAACTTCCCCGGACAGACACATCCGGATCCTCTGGTAACGCTTACCCGGACGGCTTGGCTCGTCAAACACTCGCGATTCGCCGGATCCATTTCCGCCCACAATAAAAAAGATAACTCTGAAAACACTAACGACCAAGTCTCTTGAACTGTCACTCATCTTTAATGCAAGATACATTCGACAAGACATTCTTAAGTCTTCTCAGGTCTCCTGACACATCCCCGATATTTAAAGTCATAAATTGAGGCGGCATTCACCGCCTAAATATCCTCCTGACAGCCGTCACCTCGCACAAGAAACGTCATGATTGCTTCGCCACTTTATGAGCCTTAATCATGACGATGGGACCCGCTAGCCCAGCAAGTACACCTTCTCTGCCTTATATATAAGCTTGAAGGTAATTCTCAGAGAGGTAAGCAATAAGCAATAAGAGATAAAACATCCTGCTAAGGGATAAACATCCTTGACGAAAATCACGGAGCAACACACTCCCAAAGGAAAACCCTATTTCCCAACAGCTTCCGAAATACTAACTTCGGCATCGGAGGATATGCCCGGACAACCTGTCCGGACATCTTTTTTGCAGGAGGAAGGAGGATTCACTGTAATGCGTTGATCGAGATTCTGCTGTTGGTAATCACTATTGCAGTAGGGGAATTTTGCCATCAACAATATGGTTTCCCCGTAAGCATATACTTCAGTGCGTCGAAACAAGGGATGCTCTACTTGGAACAATAGACACTTGGTTGATTTGGGGTATGATAGGAGGTTTGAATGGTGGGGTTCCTGTCACTAATGTTTCAAATGCATATGGAACAATGCTCATGAATCTCAAAACTC
Organism: Vitis vinifera; assembly: GCF_030704535.1. Taxonomy (NCBI): domain Eukaryota; kingdom Viridiplantae; phylum Streptophyta; class Magnoliopsida; order Vitales; family Vitaceae; genus Vitis; species Vitis vinifera. Next base: position 14,897,605 of record NC_081813.1, read on the forward strand.
TTGATTAGGATAAACCCACATTAGATACCCTGGGTCTTCCTGCTGAAATCTTGCCCAAGATTGTCAGTAATGCTGAGATTATTGGAACAGTCGCAAAGGGGTGGCCCATTCCTGGGCTTCCAATTTCTGGATGCCTTGGTGACCAGCATGCTGCAATGCTGAGCCAAGCTTGCGGAAAAGGTGAGGCCTAAAGCAAATATGGGACTGGGGCTTTCATACTTCTCAACACAGGTGAGGAGGTAATCGAGTCCAAACATGGGCTTTTAACCACTTTGGCATTTAAGCTTGGTCGAGAAGCTTGAACCACCTATGCTCTAGAGGGCTCTGTTGCAATTGCAGGAGCTGCAGTACAATGGCTCAGAGACAACCTTGGAATAATAAGCACTGCAAGTGAGATTAAGGAATTAGCAGCAAAGGTTGATTCTTTGGGTGGGATTTATTTTGTGCCAGCATTCAATGGATTGTTTGCTCCATGGTGGCGTGATGATGCACGTGAGGTTTACATTGGGATCACAAGATTTACAAACAAGTCTCACATTGCTCAAGCCGTGCTTGAGAGTATGTGTTTTCAGGTAAAGGATGTCCTAGATTCAATGCACAAGGATGCAGGGGAGAAGGGGAGAAGGGTGAGGTGAAGAATGACAAGGATTCAACGTGTTTTCTGCTATTCTTTGATCCAAAGTCGGCTTCATTGCTGTAACACGTAAAAGAAATGGTTTTTGTTTTCTGCATTGCTACACTTAAACCTATACCTATAAGCCTTCTATACTGCAACCATGATAATAATATAAGGTATTGCTTCCGGGTTAGGTACTGTCTAATCATCAAATGTGCTAATTTCCCTCACTTAACATATTCTTTATTCAATAAAATAAATTATACATAAATAACTTAGAGATATGAGATATGCATATTTCATGTATGATAAAATTTATTTATTTTCTTCAAATTTTTATATTTTTTATATTACTTATTTTGAAAACAAAAATGGAAAATTGGTTAGACAAAATTAAATTGATAGTTAAGAAGCTGAAAAATAAATACAAAATATATTATAAAATAATACTAATATTTGTAGTATTTAATAAATATTTTATTGAATAACATAATATAACATTTTCTATTCATAAATAATATATATTTTATGTTACATGATATATCTTCATTCTAATTTTTATTTTATTTTTATAAACCATATTTATATAATACGAGGATGCTAGAAGAGCAAATTGGTCATAACCTTCTATTCAATGATACTAAGACATCGATCAAACAAGTGGTGCTAATTTTTTTTCAAGATTTCTCAAATATACAAAACACTATGTCTTCCCAGATTCTATCATATTTTCTCCCATTATTCTTGTTTATATTGAAGAAGATTCAACTATTTTTGTTTGATGCATTCCAATGGTAGATCAACTTTGACTATCCAAATCATCTACTTTTTTGGTTTATATTGAAAATTTCTAAATTAATTATTCTACTTTGATATCTTATAATTTAATTCAATATACTCCAAACTTTCAATTGTGAGAAATCTCAATAGAACAAATTGGTTTAAATGGTTGTAGCATCAACAATCACCGTAAAGCCATCTAGGGATCCACCTCTATGTAGGGTATTAAACATGACTAAATCCACAACATAATTACCTCAAAGCATGAGTTGACTTCAAGAACAAAAAAATCACTGTTAAAAAAGCCCAACCCAAAAGATGGACAAAACATTGAAGTAATGATCCAACCCGTAGTTAACCATGAAATAATTGGACCATAAAAATCTTACCATAATCATCGTGGAAATGACTAAGGTGTTAAAGAGAAGCATAATGAAACCATGAAAAGCAGCCATTAACTAATGCCACCATTGTCATATTTCCATAAACTATCAAGAAAAGAATAACTATAAGAAGGGAGTTCCTCCAAGAACAAGATACACACAATAATCTAATCGCCTTTTTATTTATTTGTCTTCCTTTCGCCATTAACTAGATCAATGAAGAGAGGTTGGTTTAAGTGATCTTGCTCTATTTCTTGTCAAGTATATTTGCTTTGCGAGTGGCACTTGGTTCAATGTTATCAAAAGAAGGCCAAAACAGTATGAGACAATAATTGTAAAGAATATATATATAATACAACAAATATTAAAAAAGTACAGTTAAATATTGCTACAAAATATACTGCGCGCGCCAAGATATTCAACTCATAGAAAGGTATTTCATATTAAATATTAAACAAACAAGAAAGCTTAAGAAACCCAAATAATTCACACCAAAAAGGTCCACAAAATAAGCCCAAAATTAAGCTAGAGAAGTACATATTGATATTGCTTGATCAAAAGGCCCAAGTTATAAATGGGCCCAAAAGACCCATACCAAGCAAATACCAAACATGGCCTCACATACAAGCTCTAGGACCACCTTGAAAGCCTACTATCTCTATCTTCTTCTATCTCATATCACCCTGGCTAAGAGTAATGGAGACACAAAATAGTACAATATTTGGTAATTATACATATCACGCTAGTTAAGATCATGTCTAACATGTCAATGTAGAAAAAAGAATTTCTCCACTAAAAAAAAAAAAAAAAAAAAAAGTGTGAAGTGGTCTTCATCTCTTATTCAAATATTTATGTTCAAAATAAATTAACCCATAAACATAATGGTTCTTATGGTTATATGTATGAGACTTGGATAATGTTTTCATGGTTGGAAATATGAGGCAATTGTATCCATGCATCTTGATTAATCCTAGTCAAGGTTGTGCAACAAGTTCTTTTATTAAGAAATAAAAGATGTCCCAAATGGAAATAATCATTAAAGAAAGGAAAGAGTTCAACATAAATTTTTTATAGAAAATATTATAATATAATAGAGTAAGTTAATGTTTATTCTTGATTTAAATATTATTATTTATCTATTTATTATTAGTCTGAATTAAAATAGTAGATGAAGTTTGAATTATGGTAGAACTCAAATATATTTATATATAAATATTCATAATCATCATTCAAAACTCTATCTTCTTCTTCTCTATATAATAATAATACACAAAAGAAAAGAATGATGAAATAAAGGAAAGCTAAAAAGGAAGACTTCTACAAAAGTGTTAATTATCTTTTTATGTGGAAGAATATATATTGTCTCAAATGAAAAAATTAGTGTAACAAGATATATTCTCTTAAACAAGAAAAATTTGGAACTCTTCTATAAAACATAGCGCATAAGACAAGTACTGTTATCCTCCTTTTAAAAATGAGATATTGACGATTCCTTTCTTAAACAATTTAATTCTATTACTTTCAACAAATTTATTTTTAATTTTTTTATAATTCAATTGATAAATAAAAAATCAATTTTAGCATTAAAAAAAAATCTATAATGAATTGAATAGGAATTAAAAGATTAAAAATTTATTCCCTTTCAATTTTAGATCTTATTTTACAAAATATTTATTCAATTATATATATATATTGGGTTTTTAAGGAAAGAAATTAATGATTATTTTTTCATGTTTTTTCATGAAGAATATAAATAAAAATAATAAATTCATGCCAAGAAAAATGTTTTAATACCTTAATTTCATAAAATAGTTTTTAAAACTTCATTACATTTTATCCATATTTTTTAGAATATGGATACATTTTATATTGTTGTAGTAAGATTGCAAACAAAATGAATTAAGTTCATATAAATTTAAATTAATAATATGGCTCCCTAATTAGGTGGCGCTTATTCCTATCATAGTTTTAAAAATATTGCACTTTTTCTATTTTCTTCAACCCCAAATTCTTTATTGTTTTATAGATATTGTAATTATTCTACGTTCTTGAAATATATATTTTTATCTGAGTGGTTTGGCTCAAAATATTGTAAAATTGGCTCAAAATAAAGCAAGCTTTTATTTTAGTTTTTTTATTTGATATATTTCAAAATGATAGTGTGTGGACCCCGCACTTCGGCTCATGCGCTTCCACTCGATGGCGAGCTTGATTTTATTTGAAAAATGATTTATTGATTAAGAAAATGACTTGGAGTCGTCACTTATTTTTGTTTTATTTTTCAAAAGGTAAACAAAATAAGAAAGAAAACCCTAAGTGTGACTCCTTATTTTGGAAAAGGCGATCTGTGAAAAATCGGGTCAGGTTCGGGGGTCAGGTTACTTATCAGGAAGGTACGGTAAAGACCGTAACACCCCTCTAAGTCCCTAGAAACGGGTCTCTACTAATAAAATGAAGCTGACGTGACAATCAATAGGAAAGTCGATAGATACTCAAATCGATCATGCACATGTAAGAGTCAAAACATGCATAGAGAATGATTAGAATGAGAGTGGATGCATACCTGGGCCACGAACGAGCAATGCATTATCATAAAAATGGGGTCAGTGTACAATAAAGAGCACAAAACATATCACATGCCTCACCAAACAGAAATTAAAACTGTTCGAGGGAAAACTGGATTTTTTAAATTTATTTGAAAATTGGATTTTTAGGAATTAAATGTAAGGATGAGAATTTTAGAAATTAAATGTGAAAGAAATTGGAATTTTGAAAATTATTTGAAAAGTATAAACTATGAAAATTGAATTATAAAAATTGGAAATCTTGGAAATCATTCGAAGACGGAATTTTTAGAAATAAATGAATAAAATGATAATAATAATAATAATAATAATAATAAACGAGTAACTAAATAAATGCGAGAATTGGAATATTGGAAATTGAAAATTAAGTTCGGAGATAGAAAGATTAGAATTTCAGAGAACTAAATTTGGAAATCGAAATTTTGAAGAATTATTTAAAGACGAAATTTTGAATAAATGAATAAGTGAATAAATAAATGAATGAAATAATAATAATGACGAAATAATAATGATTGGATAAACAATTGTAAAAGTTAGAATTTTGGAAATTGGAAATTGAACTTAGGGATTGGAATTTTAAATGAACGAACAAGTGAATAAATAAATGAATAGAATAACAAACATAATAATGATTGGATAAATAATTGCGAAAGTTAGAATATTAGAAATTGGAAATTGAATTTAGAGATCGGAAATTCGAAGGACTATTTAGAGATGGGATTTTAAATATATAAATAAGTGAATAAGTAAATGAATTGAATAATAATAATCACAAAAATAATCATTAAACAACTGAATGTGATAGTGGATTTTTTGAGATTGGAAATTAAATTTGGAAAATGGAATTTTGAAAAATTGAACTTTAATTATTGGAATTTGTAAAATAAATGAATGGGATAATAATAATAATAATGAAAATAATATTTAAACGAATGAACGTGAATAGTAGAATGTTTAAGATTGAAAATGAAATTCGGAAGTCAGATTTTTGAAGAATTGAACTTTGATGATTCGATTTTTTTTTTAAAGAAATAAATAAATAAACAAGAAATAATAATAATAATAACCAAGATAATGTTAAAACGAATGAACGCGAACAGTGGAATTTTTTAGATTGAAAGTTAAATTCGGAAATCCGATTTTTGAAGAATTGAACTTTGATAATTGGAATCTTTAAAAGCAATACATAAATATGGAATAGCAATAATAATAACAAAAATAATGTTTAAACGAATGAACGTGAATAGAAAAATTTTTTGATATTGAAAATTAAATTTGGAAGTCGGATTTTTGAAGAATTGAACTTTAATGATCGAGATTTTCAAAATGAATAGATAAATAAATAATAATAATAATTAACAAAAATGATATTTAAATGAATGAAAGTGAATGGTGGAATTTTTTAGATTGAAAATTAAATTTGGAAGTCGGATTTTTGAAGAACTGAACTTTTAAGGATCGAGACTTTTAAAAGAAATAAATAAATAAATATGGAATAATAATAACAATTAACAAAAATGATATTTAAATGAATGAAGGGGAATAGTGGAATTTTTTAGATTGAAAATTAATTTTGGAAGTCAGATTTTTGAAAAATTGAACTTCAATTATTGGAATTTTTAAAAGAAATAAATAGATAAATAGGGAATAACGTTAATAATTAATCAAAATTGATATTTGGATGAATGAAAGTAAGTAGTAGGATTTTTGAGATTGAAAATTAAATTTGGAAATCGGATTTTTGAAAAATTGCTTAAAGACATAAGTTTTGAAAATGAGATTTAAATTTTGGAATGTAGAAAATTCATTGAGACCAACATAAACTAATTATATAAAAATTTTCATATATGATGATTAGACATAACTAAAGAAGGGAAGATAAAATATAAATTATTTTAAGTTTGAAAAATGATATTCAATCTTAATAATTTTTCTTTTAGTTGTGTTTAAGTTGAGTTAAAAATAGGTAAAAATTAAATAAGATAAAAATGAAAATGAATAAATAAATTAATGAATTACGAAAATTAGAGGCTTGAAAATTATTTAGGATTGGAGCAGCCAAATGGGCTAACTCAATATGAGTATGGGCCATAAGGGTGATTGGCATGAGGAGCATGAGGCCCTTCATCAACAAATTTGGGTCTGGGCTCCAACTCAAGCCCATATCCATCACATGGGCAAGCCCAAGACTTCAAACTCCATCACAGCCCACCTCTCCACCTGGGCATCATCTCCCAGAGGAGGTTTCTACCGCCGGTGGGACGAGAGGCGAGGTGGCTGCTGAGGTGGAAGGTCACGAGGCTCTCCAGGCCTCTGACACGGGCGCCACCGATGAAGACGGCGGGGACGACGAGGCGGTGGAGGTGGCAGACCTCTCATCATCTGGGAGGGCGGCGCCAATGGCCGACCCCCCCTATATTGCGGTGGGGGAACTTGGAAGTGAAGCCGCGGCACTCATCCGGGCTGAGCAGCGAACTGAGGGGGCACGGGAGGCGGTGGGCCATCTGCAATCGGGGAGGTACTTGCCCCGGGGTATCCAGGCGTCTGTCTAGGAGGCCGAGTTGCCGACGCGGCCGGGTGAGTCATGGGTGGTGCAGATAGCTGGGGCACCAGCGGGCGCGAGATCCGGGGCGGCATCACGCCTAGCACAGGGCCACCAGCACCGCAAACGGGTCCAGCGAGGCCAAGATGAGCTTGAATGAGGAGAGAAGTGGGGACTACACGACCGGCAGCGGCGGCTTGATGGGCAGAGGGGCAATCACGGGGGTTGTCTGAGAGGACGTAGAGGGATGGAGATGCAGCCCTTGGCGCGTCGGCCGCGGAGGAGCTCGCAGGAGGCGCTAGGTGAACTTTCGCCCATTGAAGAAGGAGAGGAACGTGGGGGAGGTAAGAGAGAGCATGGGTAATGATGGGTATTTACGTGGAAGTTACAGGGGGTGGCCATGCACGGGGTTTGAAAAGAATGAAGCCAAACCAAATATCAAGCAACCAAATAAAAGGAGAGAATGGATGCTTTAAAACACCCCCAGAGCATCCTAGAGGTCAGAACTATCATGTGGTCCCCTATGCCTACTCCCCGTCGACCGTTCATGCCGGGAACTCAAGTGCAAACTAAGCAAAAAAAAGAATAGCGAAAGAAAAATAGGAAGCGAGAAGATGGCCATACCTGAAATTTCCAAGTGAAGATGGTCCTAGCTCCCCCTCCCCTCGCCTACTCCTCTAGAGTGTTCCTCTCTCTACCGTTCAACTTGAAAGCCTCCCTATCCCAGCTATCACCCACTTTCCTGTTTCTCCCTCAACAAGCATGGCCTTGCAACCACCCTCATGGGCAGCCATTCTCCCTTGCCACATGTCCCGTGCTGTTTCTTTCTGCATAGGGAGCCCCCCCCCCTACTTAAAAAAAATGGAAAGTTTTTCCCTCTTCCCCCGGGCGGTCATCATGCCCTCTTGTTTCAAATTATAAAAAAAGGGAAATTCTACAATACCTCCTTCGGTACCATACCTCCAATTTTTTTCAGCCATTGGATGAAAATGATTAAATCTCAGCCATCCAAATGAAAAGGAAAAAAAAAAATTTCAAACCGGGTACCTCTCCCTCCCGTTCTCTCCCCTATCTCTCCTCCTTTTCCCCTTTTCCCCCCCTAATTTGCTCTCTTCCCCTCCATAGCTGGCTGTGTGGCTCTTTCCCACCCTCATCCTGTGGTCTCATCTTCACTCATCCTCCATAGCCAACTTCATTCTATTCTCTCACCCATTTCCCGTTTTCCCCCTCCCCTAATTTGCTCTCATCTTTGTTTTCTCTCTTTTTTCCCGTTTTTCTCTCCACTGATTCTCCACAGCTGGGTGAAGACCACGGTCGGCTTCAACCAGGCCAACCTCTTCGAGGTCGACGTCGCAGACCTTATCAAAGACGTCTCCACAGCTAGGTGGAGACCACCTTCGCCGTCAACCGGGATCAAAGACGTCTTCACAGGTGGGTGGAGACCACCATCGCCGTGAACCGGGCCAACCTCCTCCAAGCCGACGTCTTGACCTCATCAAAGAAGTCTCCCTCAAGGACCACGAGCTCAGGATTGTGGGCGAGGTCGATGCCAAGATCCGAGTCTTAGACTTCATTTCTCCCGATGTCCAGGTTAGCTATTTTTTCTGCTAGATTCTTCATCTCGAAGATTTTATGTAAATTTTTTGAATTTTTGCTTTCTCTCCCCCCTACCCCTGCATTTTGTCACACGGAGAATTTCGGTTCTTTCACACGGAGAATTTTAGTGGAAGCTTCATAACCCTTGTATTTTCTTCATATTTTATATTTTGTTTAAGAGGTGTAAGGGGGTGTTTTCAGGTTCTAAATTTAATGGTTTAAAAACCCGAATTGAAGACGTAGCTGGAAGAAGAAGAAGAAGATGACGTGTAGTACTAAGGAAAAGAAAGCTGAGAAGGACACAATTGTTTGTTACTCAAAAGGCGCTTGTATCCTAATTATTTGGCGAGTTCTATATAAAGGGAAAAAAATGTGAGTAGTAATTATGTGTTTTACAATATTGTATCCATTATATTTCATGTTTTTTGTTAGATTTATGGATTGATTACATTATAGAAAAAGAGTGTGGTTAGATCCATTATTGAACATTGAAAAAAATTTATATGTTAATTTTGTCATCATTTTAAATGTAAAGAGATTTAGGGAGGATGTTGTAGTTGTAATGGTATTTGTATTTTAATTGGCATTTGATTGATTGTAGTAAGATATAAATATAAAATTTATTGAAATGTGAAAAAAAAACTTATGTTGAGATAATCTGGTGGTGAAAGTATGTTTGATTTATTATATCCGAAATCATATTATAAAAATTGACTTAAATGATTTGATTTAATTTTTAGGAGCGAACGTGATGGTCTTGAAGTTGTTAGAAATCCAAAGAGGCCTATCGGCGCTTGGATACATTACTAGTAAGGGAAAATAGAAATATGTAAAATAATATGTTTTTTAATGGAATTTTTGTGGTTGTTATAGTTAAATTTGTTTGAAATTGTTTTGTAGTAACGATCAATTAGCCATGATGAAAGAGAAGGATAAAGGAGTGAAGATAAATGATGATGTAAGGAGTAATATTGCTATGTCTAATATAATTACATTTTAAAATTAGAATTTAAATTATGTGACCAATTAATGTAGTTGAGGAAAAAATTGGGCAAGAAGTGGAATGCACTTTCAAAAGTAGAAAAAGAAAATTCCATGGCAAAGTCCAAAGAAAGTTCAAAACAATATTCACTTCAAAAGGGTGTGGTTCCAAAGGTAATTTTTTTTTGTAATCAATATTTAATTTCTTTACTTATGTATTTGTTGGAAATTATATTAATGTAAACATGTTTGATGTTTGTGTATCTTTTCAGTTATATCTTCAGACTCGATGCTCCCCCGAGCGAGTGATTAGAGTGATTGAAAAATTAAAACCAAAGCAAAAGGCAGCCATAGAAGAAATAGGATTTGGTAGCCTCTTGCAACTTCGATGTAGGAAAATTGATCATGGGTTATGTCTTTGGTTGATAAATAGTTTTAATCCGAACACTTATATGTTAAAGTTGTATAATACTTGTATCAAATTATCCCCCATTGATGTTGAATTTATTATGGGATTGAGGGCAAGAGGGTTCAAGATTGGCATGAACAAAGATGTTGGCCATAAGAATGATTTATGTAAAAAATATTGTGATAAAAAAGGGCGATTGCCATTAGTGATGTTAGAAAATCAAATTAGGGAGGATAAAGAGGGTGGAAACGATTTTAAAGTTCGTTTTGTATTATTTGTGTTGGGTGCATTATTGTGCCCAACAATGAAGCTTTTTGTGAATCGGTCTTTCTTACATCTTGTGGAAGACATCGATTCAATAAAGAAGATGAATTGGGCAGAATTTGTGTTGTCCTATCTTGTGCACGGGATTGAAGAGTTTAAGAAGAAACAACAAAGTGGGCTTTGCGGTTGCTTATTATTTTTAATGGTAATGTCCTTGTAATTAATTTACATCATAGTGAAATATGATTTTGTTTTAATATAATTTATGAACTAACTATATATCTATGTCAAATATACTCGTAGTTATTCTACCACAAGCATATATCATTTGAAGAGAAATTTCTACCGCTATATACTCGACCTTCTCCTCGGATTACTGCTTGGGGAGATGATGAAGTATTGGACAGGAAACGAAGATTGAAAAAACTTGGTGGATATGCAAATGAGAATGTAAGTTATAGTTTTGAAAGTCGTTTACTATTGATTTAAGTTTTTAGTGATTTAAAATCTGATATGTATTATATTTTGATGAATATATTGTAGCTCAAAATATGGGTGATAGAAAATGAGATAAGGGATTGCGTTGATGGAAATGCAACGACAATGGCGAGTGAGAATGAGGACGATGAGAAATTTGTAATCAATCTAAACAAATATGTTATTAAACGAGTAAGTTTTACAATATTCATTGTGACTATCTATATTAGCATTGAACCTTTGTATTATGATGTTATTAATCACGTTCATATATATCACTAGGTTGATGGTGGGAACTTAATGGAGATGGATAAAACCTTTCAACAATTAAAGACACATCTAATTGATATGGCTTATGGTGCAAGTAGTAGTAGTTGTGATCAAATTTTGGCTAAATTTGAGGAGAATTATACTACAGTGAAAGGTCTCTTCCTTAGGTCAAGCGGAAAACCTTTGAGAATGCACGAGGAAGGAACGAAGAATGACATTCTCTCATGCCAGAGAAGTTTGGAAGATACGAACAATATGAATGTGAATGAACATTATCTTCACACTTTGTCAAATGAGAAGTTATGCACCGAGGACTTGAATGAAAAGAATGAAGATGCATGTGCTACATCAATTGAAGTGCATATCATTCCAGACGAAAATCAAAATATTTTACCACTTCCAATCAAAAGGAGTAGAAGAGATTATGAAAAGGTATGTATCATATAAAAGAATAAATTATTTTCTTTACAACTACTTAACCATTACATAGTAAATAGATGTATATTAATGGCATTTTCCATATTAGGAACCATTACGAGCACTATGTGGTTATCCTAATCATGTCATGAAAACACGTACATCAAGGGAGAGGAAACAAAGTAAATTCAAGGTCTCCTCGTTTGTACACTATTTAAGGAAGATGGTAAAACGTGAAGCATCAGAGGTATAATACAAATAGTTTAATATCATTGTTCTTATTTTTTATACTTAACATATATAGTTAATAATTATGTCTTGTTTTCGATTTAGTCAATCCCCATGTCCATTCGTGAAGACGTGGTGGATACTCAATCATTCAATGTACTTCAATCTCTTGTCGCTGATTATGTTTTCAATAAAGCATTGTAAAAAAGGTTTGTCGTGTCTAGAACATTCATAGATGTGTTGTTACAATTTTAGCCTTCATATGCTTCCAATTTAGTCAAGTTTGTTTGTTTCTCGTTGACTTTGATCATGAACATGGAGTTCGTGGAGATTTTGAGTGCTTACGTCCTTGACAAAATTTGATGGATGTTGTAAGTACCTACTTCATTTATATCAAATGCGTGCTATATTAGTTAAATAAATTTATTGAAGTTATTGTTCAACAACAGGTAATAAATCTAGAAGCCTCAAAGCTAAATTATTTTGAAAGACAATTCATAGGCATACGAAGTATAAGATGCTATCTTCCCACGACATTTTCAGTAAGCTCATATTTCTCTTGTTGTTTACTTACATATTAAGTACAATATACTAATGTTCGTATTATGTTTTCTTATTAGCAAATGATTTTGTGTGGGAGTCCTCATCTTTTTTTCGATAGAAAAACATCCATCGTGAGTAAGTACATTAGCGAATTGGATGATTGCGAGAAGGTTAGTAATTATTTGTAATGTTTAATTGCATATATGAAATCTAGAGTAGATATCGTTTTCACCTATAATATACTATATTTTTTGTGGCCCAACTCATATATATTGTTTTCCTACCTTTACAACTATTTATTCCAATGCATGACGATTGCCCTAGTCATTGGTATCTGTGTGTCATTGACTTCAAACACTTTGATATCCAAATTTTGGATTCATTACGATCGAAGAGTCGGGACGAGTTCCGGTTTAAGAGTGTTAAAATAGTGGTATGCTTTCTGCTTTTTGTTTTCCTTTTTATTTGGTTTTTTTTTTCTCTTCTATATTTATTAACCACTTTCAAAATAAATTAGGTTGAATTTTGTCAAACGTTCTTCAAACTGTATGACATAGGGAAAGATGTCTTCCAATTCTCCATTGATTGGGCTCCTTCGATTCCGACCCAAGATAATGGGTTAGTATGAATACATAACTCACATTAATATTCTTTTTCTGAGGTATAATTAGACAACCATTCAATAAGTTGTTTTGCTTTTCTTTTCTCTTTCTTAAGTGGGACTGTGGAGTGCATGTCATTAGACATATGCAAAGATTCAAAAATGGTGATTCGATGACGAGCTCCGACTTTTGTAATTCTGTTAAAATACGTCGAGAAATAGCATGTGATTTAGTTTTACACGAGGGAAATAGAGAAAAACAAACCATTGTGGCTATTGTTTGTACAAAGACGTCGACACAAGCAATGAAAAAATTATTATTATGATATTTGTTATTTTTCTAATATTTATCATTTCCATCTCCACATATCGTCATGTTTATTGGGAAGTTGTGAGATTCGATGACCATACATTATTAATGATTAAGTCCATTTTATTTGAATATCCAAATACTGTTCTTTCAATATGGTAGGTAAAATGAAATTGTAATATACTAGTATCATTCATGTTCGACATGTGTAATTTTGTACGATCTTTAACCTAATCAGATTTGTAAATATTCATTTATCTATGATAAAAATATATAGTTACTACATTAGTAGACCGATTGACGAATGATGTTCAGTCGGTAAGAACCAGTCCAACGATTTAGCTAAGTCCACTTTTCATAGGCATACGCATTATGCCAACAGGTTGAGAACATTCCTCATATGGATAATGACCCTATGGATGCAGTGTGAACTCGTTGAGGATTTGTCCCAACCAGCTCAAACAATTTTGGATGCAGAATCACCCGGTGTCGACGTTCAATTGAGTGATTGAAGAATTTTCTAAAGCGAGTGAGCAATTTTTTGAGTTGTGGAAAGCGATTGATCAATGAAGAAATTGTCTCAATCGGTTGACGAATGATTTGACCAGTGGGAACCGGTTGACAAATATAGCAAACTGGTTGAGGAATTTTCTCAACTGGTTGATGGTTTTTTAACCAGTGGCAACCGGTTGAGGAATTTGTTCAACCGGCTGAGGAATGTTCTCAACCAGTTGAGGTTTTTTTTAACCAATGGCAACCGGTTGAAGAATGGTATCAACCGGTTGAGGAATTTGCTCAACCGGTTGAGGGTATTTTTAACTAGTGGCAACCGGTCGAGGAATTGTATCAACCGGTTGACGTTTTTTGTAACCAGTGGCAACCGGTTGAGGAATTTTCTCAACCGGTTGAGGCTTTTTTAACCAATGGCAAGCGGTTGAAGAATGGTATCAACCGGTTGAGGAATTTACTCAGCCGGTTGATGGTATTTTTAACCAGTGACAACCGGTCGAGGAATTGTATCAACCGGTTGAGGATTTTTTATCCAATGGCAACCGGTTGAGAAATTTTCTCAACCGATTGAGGCCAAATCTCAGTCGGTTGCCTCCTGCAATGCTATTGTGCAATTTAGGAGTACGACTACCGTCCACAAAAAGGGTATGAGTTGTACCAATAACTTTGCACTATGTAAACATTTGACAAGGTACCATTAAGTTCAATTAAAAGGTTTGAAATTGATGGAAACTGGCATTACAAATTACCTAACTACGATTTACCCATTTTGAGTAAAATCACTAAATTTACCTATTTCATATGAATTACATCATATTGATTACTTTCCTATAGTTAACTCATAACCACCTAATTGTCAAACTTTAACCACAATTGAATTTAATTAAATCCGTATAATTAACCGTTTTTTTCGACATGATATAAATGAATCGGTTTCTCCATTTACCAATCATTTTATCACTTGTTATCAATTAAATTATAAATGTAGAGGATATTGCATTCTATCAATCAACTTGACTCTTAATCAAAATTCAAACTTTTCATTAAATAGTTAAGTTAAAAGTACACATTAGTGGAAGTGATAACGTCAACTAATATAAATATTGATTTAATACCTACCATCCCTTACTCCGTTAAGGAATAAAAAAAAGGTTGCATATCCTTTTCATTTGGATATTTGTTTGGATCCCCACCTTGACATGGTGTTGTCATATTTTGTTCATGTTGCTGAAATCCTGCTATCTGCACATGCACATTCCATTGTTTTTTTCAGCTGTCCAATTCCATTCCAATTAATTAAACCTAATCATTAAATAATGCATAACTCAAATTCATGTCAAAAGTGTTTCTTTATTCCCGATCTTACATTATTAAGTTCACCACAATCTATGTACTTATCAGATCGGTCATTTGAAAAATGCTCCCCTGACATTCCCTACATTTTTCAATAATTAAGTGTTGTCAATTATTATTGAATTAGATGTTATCAATGTTTGGAAATTATATAACAAGCCTATTGTACATACATGTACGGTTGCAAAAATGTCAACTGATGAATTTGTTGAAGGCATCATTTCCATTTGAATGTCACATTGGGAAGACAAATTAGTTTCCTCCTACGTACTCATAATGCCATCAAAACAATTATGTTAGTTATTTATGTAAGTACAACTACAAAAATTAAACTTAGGGGCAATTTTTTATTGAATATGACATACCATATAACCCTGCTGAGCATTTTGAGGGATTGTAGCTTCTGGACACTTTCGAATTGTGTGACCCACTCTTTTACAACGACTGCATCGTCTTCCCTTTTGAACATTCATTGTCACTTTGCCTGGATTCCCTTTAGTCTTCACAATATTTGGATCACGAACTTGGTTAGTACCTGTCGCTCCATCTACTGCTATTTTCTTCCCTTTCAAATTATAGTTATAGAGTTCCTACATTCATTTCCTATGATCTCAAGTCTTCCAAGCGTCTCGATCATGTATCCATTTGGTCCACATAGGAATAGTCTTGGTCCTTTGTGTGGGTGGACAGCTTACATAATTTATGTATAGAAAGAGTGAAGAAAGGAGATGGATTTTTCTCCTTTTTCTACAGTGAGAAGATATTAGTAACATAAACTAAGGTGATTCATTAAAGTCCCCAAGCAAACCAACCATACCTAGAAACTATCTTATATGGTTGCATGTTATTTAAAAAAATGAGATTTCAATTCTACGGACTCTAAATGAATTTTTAAAATAGATTTTCAAAGGGATCTTTTGAGAAAAAGTATTTTATTTTAAAATAAAAGAAATTAATTTGTAAACAATAAAACATAAGAAACAAAATACCAAGCCAAACAAAACAAAATCATAAAGTAAAATTTTTGACAACCAAGTAAACTAAAGTGGTGAGAATGGAGCCAACCTTCATGAGTTTCCAATGGCTTCTAAAAAGTAAATTTGACAAGGGACTACCAAAGCAATAAACTATTAAAACTTAGATCATACAAGTTAATGAAAGTATTCATCAAGAATTAACAACTAGGATTCAAGAAATGCCTAAATTGAGAATAACAGATCAAGAACTAGCATATGATCAACTAAACATACAAACACATCTAGACAAAAAAAAAAAGAAGTTAAAATTGAACTCAATCAGAATTAAAAACTTGAACTTTATCTAACATGATTATTTAAACTATTGGATTAAAATCACCAACACGCTTAAGCTAAAGGATAGGTTAAAACTAAACAAATTCAAAATTAAAAAGCATAAACTTTATCTTATAGGATCAATTAAACTAATCACCCAAAACTCCGAAGAAAAAACACAAATTGAAATTGAACCAAACAAGAATCAAAGTTAACATACTAAAAAAAAAAGTGAACAAACAACTTTGGTCAACTAGACTAACTTATTAAAATTTTTTTAAAAATGAAATACGAAATGAAAATTGTATCAATTAAGAATTAAAGTTAACAGATAACCTAACCTTCATTCCAATATTTATGAATCAAAGCTAATAAGAAAAACTCTAACTTTTAATCTAATAAAAAAAATAAAAACTAAAATCTAAAAATTCTAACTTTCATTCCAATTAAAAAATTAAAACTGAAACATAAACCCTTTAACTTTCATTCCGACTAAAAACTAAAACTAACAATTTTAAAACTTGAATAACATTGATCAATTAAATTAATAACTAAGAATTCTAAATAAAAAAACTAATATAAGATCAATCAAAACTATAAAATAAAAATAAAAAAGGATTTTAACTTACCTATCCGGCTATGCATGCTATAAAACGACCCATAATGGTGTGTGGCTGTCTAGAGAGAACTATTTTGGAGAGTCTCCCAAAATCTGCAGCCGTGTGGATGGAAGACTTGATGCGCGGTCCCCCGAGAGCCTTTTTGTGGTCTTCTCTATCCCTATTTATATGGCAACCCACTCCTTATATGGTTGCGTGAGATTCCCCTAAAATTCCCTATTAATCTTCTTTTCATATGCTCTCGGATGTGATTCCTTAGAGAGATTTTTTTTTTCTAAGATCCAGTTGTGAGTAACCCTTTTTTTCCAAATAAAAAATAAAAAACCTTCTTTCCTCTTACCTTCAACCGTGATCTGCTCACTTTTTATATGTAGCCCGGATTCCTTCTTGAAGCCATGATCTTACTTTCCTTGATGAGGACTCTTCCCAAAACAAGATTCCTCTTTCCAACCTTCGAAATATCAATCTCAATGTGACCATGCACACCTTCCATACCTTCCTTCAACACACACTCCTCAAAATTTGATGGTATTTGATGTATCTAAAAGTCAGTATGTACTTTCAATATGCAACAGCCTGTGCATGAGAGTGGAGTCCCCATGTGCATGTTGTTAGTACATGGTCGTCTTCTCTCCTCATTCTAATGTTGTTGTGAGACTCCCTTAATAGAGGATTGCTTGTGATCCCCTTCCATGTGGGTTCATGGTGTCTTTTTAAAAGAGAATGACAGTCCGTATTGCTCCATTGAAAGTCCCAATAATGCATAAAATATACTTTTCCACCGCGCACCTAGGCTATTGATTTTCATCATATATGTATACAGCCCCTGGAGATCATGGTGTGATTGCATATTCTCTAAATTTTGGTGCCTAATGGAGGTCTCAAAGTGGCAGCCCTATCTTGATACTCTAAGGTGTGTGGGTAGTCTTTCTATGGTTCAGCTTGCTATGGAGAATTCCACTCATCTATGAATCCATTCTCCAATAAGTCTCCCGTTTTTTCTTCTTTCTCCAATCTTTCGCACCAAAACAAATCCTTAGAATTTCAAACTCCCAAAAAATGTCTTCCAAGGAGAGTCTCACTTTCCTTATCCAATGGTAAGTTTCCTTGCAAAAGCATGAAATTTCTTTAATTAAATAATTGAATGAATAAATAAATAAGTAAATAAATTAGAAAACAATAAAACAATAATAAATAAATAAGTTAATTAAAAAATAAGAAAAAATTAATATAAAATGAAGATAACAAATAAAAATAAACAAGTGATTGATAATAATAAGAATAGAAATAAAAATAAATAAAAATTGAGCCATGAAACCATGCAAGTCATACAAGTCACGCTAAAAATGTTTAATAGGCCAAGTGGGCCTAAGTGACCTAGATGGGCCTAATGAGTCTTAAGGGGTCTAGGGATGTCCAAATGGGTCTAAGTAACTTAAATGAGCCTAAGTGAACCTAGATGGGCCTAAGATGGTACTTAATGGGCCAAGTGTGCCTAAGTGGGCTTAAGTGACCTAGGTAGGCCTAATGTGTCTTAATGGGCCTAGGTGGTTTTGGACAATGTCTAAGTGACCTAAAGTTATCAGGACATTGTTTAAATGCCCTAAACATGCCTAAGTGCGTTATCCTAAAAGTGCACCTAAAAATTATCCTAAAAAGGAAGGAAAAGCCTAAGTCTAAATTAGGGCTGCTAAGAGTCATAATGGGGTTCGATAAATACCTCAACCAAAGTCTCCAAGGTGGCTTAAAAAAGATAAGTAGTATGAGTAGCAATGGGCTACCAAGGAACTACTGTGGAGCACTGGAAGTAAACTTAAAGACATGTGCTAAAGGGACAAAATTGAAGGTCTACATTATCTCTTCTACATTTTAGAGCCTTGTGTTTATGAGGAGAAATCTTTTTAGGTTTCTAAGATCTAGATGCATATCCTTAGAAATTCAATATACATCTTTCAATTGTTAGAGTTTATGGAAGATCAATATTAATTCAATATTCCTTTTTATGATTAAGAACATTTTAATTGATCTATAAAATGATTTTGGTAAACAAAGATTTTTTTTTTTTTAATAATTCATGATATGGATTTAGTGTTTTTGAAAATTCTAAAGTGATGTGGATTTATTTCATCCTCTTTTTTAAAAGGAAATCAAACTAAGTTATTTAATTTCTTCTTATTAATGTACAAGTGTCAAAATTATTCACTATGTTTGAATCATCCCTATATGCATAAAAAAAATATTTGAAAACTCCTAATGTGAAAGAGACTCCCTTCGACAATTTTCAAATTCAATATCTATAATCCAATATTGAAAGCCATCGCCTAAAAATTTTTCAAAATATCTTAAGTAGAATGTGCAATTAGAAATGAAAAGTTTTTCCCACAAAAAAAAAATGATAAAAGAATTAAATCAAAAGTTTAGGAAATTCTAAATTCACAGGATATTTATGAATATCTATGTGAAAGAAGTTAGGTCCTGTTAAACAAAAATTCAACTATATCAAATTCAAATTGAATGTGTTTTACTTTTAAACTTTCAATTAATTAGTTGAAATAATAAGATAAGATGGAATGAAAATATCATGTTGTTAATAATCTTTCTTCATTTGGAATTGAAGTTTTACTTTCTTCACTTGCATTTTATTTCTTTTTATCTTGAAATTCTTTTGAATTTTAGAAAGTAAATTATTTTGGTTTTTTATTCATAGCCCATTGAATAATTTTTTATTATGTATTATACATAGATTACTTAATTCCTAGCTAATATTATTAAAAATTATCATTCAAGAGTATTCGAGTATTCAAGGAAGAACTAAAAGTGTTCAACCTTGACTTCAGAGAATTTAGGGAATATTTAAAATTCCTTATGACCATAGGAAATTTTAGGCTTTGAGATTTTATGAACTTCCATGTGATCATAGGGAATATCTTCAAAGGCTTCTACCCCGATATTTTTACAGGGTATAATTTGAACTTCCTTAAAACAATAAAAATATAATTTATAGAGTTGGATCAATAGAATTTAGAGAATCAAATATTTATAATTTTCTTGATGTATTTGATTGAGAGAGAAAATGTTTTTTTTTTTTTTGTTACTTTGATTATCTTTTGAAACTTTATTTTCTTTTTAATAGATGTTAGATTGAATTTTGGATATTTTATATATTATTCCTCCACGAGTGTTGGAGTTGAAAGTTCTTGAGATGTAGTCCTCTACTTGTCACGTGTTTTCTTTAACCTGCCACATAAGGCTTACTCGGTATTGCCCCTGGATAACCTCCTTTGATGGTTAAGTCAATTGGGGCTTTTTTTAAAAAAATACATAAATAAATAAGTATTTATTATTGTTATTTCTTACTTTTCTGGTGGCCTAGCCAATTGCATTCATACACCCTTCATCTACTAATAGGTGTAGAGACTATGGAGGCATTTTCCTCCCCATTATTGATTCTCTCTTTTCCATTTCAGGCAATTATAGCTCCAAGCACTAATCATCTCCACTTCTCCTCATGGTTAGCTCTTCCACGTCTTACTTTGCCCCTTTTCTTCCTAGGCCATTCATGTTGGTCAAGTTTTAATCCTAGCCAAGTTGGCCCAACTCTGAAGACATAGAGGAGGGCCTCAGATAGGTCTATTACCCATATTTATAGGGGTACCCACAATTGCCCCCAATTTTCTATTGACCCTAGCATAGGGTCAAATGGAAAATTTTCCCTTTATTTTAGGCAGGAATACATTTTCCCTTATTTTTTGGATTTTCCACTTTCTTTTTTTTTTTTACATTGGGCACATATATCAATGCACATATCAACCGCCTCTGGGGGTTTCTCTTGCTTCCTTCTTATGACGACACCTATACAATCTTTTTTAAAATTCTAAAGGTTAAGTGATATTTTCTTTTGGAGTCTCAACAACACTATTACCTTTCTGCGATGTTTTTGCTCTTTCCTCTTCCATTTGCACCAAGCAGCTAATTCTATGACATCAACATTTAGGTGAGGAAAACCTATCTTTTTTATCATCCCTAAATGCAAGTTTGGTTTTCACTCTATTTTTCTTGTTCACATTCTCGTCTTCCTGGATAAGGGGTTTCTTTTTTTGCTTAGGCCCCCAAATCTTTGCACAAAAACTCATTCAAAACCCCTCTCTAATGTTTCTCTCCCTCTTTCTTTCTCTACTACCAACATAACTCCTTACATAATGTTGAACCGATCTGAAGGTTCTACAAAAATGAAAAGACCCCAAAAGGGTTCCTTTTCAGATACCACAACTCTTACTTCAATTTCGTATTGTGGATGATTTTGCAATTAATGAATTCATAAAGGATTTTAATATTCCTACTAACATTGACATCCAACTACTCTATAACGCAACACCTTTACTAACCGATACCCACATAAAACATGCCATATGTTTTATTTGGGATCAATTCCATGTGGGATTGCACTTACCCTTTCCTTCGCCGGTGAGGCAATTCCTGCATTATACTCAAATTCTGTCTTCCTTCGTTCACCTGAACTCAATTCGAATTCTCATGGGTTGCTCTGTTTTAAATCACTTGTTCAACCTCGAGTTGTCTTTGCTTGAGATTCTATTCATTTACACCATTAAGCTGAACAAGTAGGGGAATTCCTCCTTTTTGCTTGCAAATGACAGTTATAACTGGTGACGAACTTGCCGGACTTTGGAAAAAGTTAAGCAGTTGGGCATGTGATTGTTTATGGGGAATGGGAATTCCCAACTCCAAATCCCCACGGTCCATATCCTTTAAACCATACTTTAAAACTCCTTAGTAAGTGTCTCAATATAATTTATTTAAAATTTGGCTTTGACTTCCTCTTTTTTTTTTCTTTTTTTTTTTCTCTAGAGATCTCATTAGTCTTACTTCTGGGTAGGTGAAAACCATTGAGGACATCTAGTAGAGTGAGTGGAAAAACCATCTTGGGAGTGGCTCCCTAAATTATTCAATATTGACTTTAAGAAAAGAAGTTTTTCTCTCTTGCTTACCAAGAACAATCTTCAAAGTGTGCTCTCAAATCCAGACCCTTTTATTCCTCAAAATTTTCCAAGGATTACTCTTCATGATTTAGTTCTTGGGGTGCACTTTGTTCCAAAAGACTTTATAAGACAAACCCTCTAACTCGATTGACACCAACACTAAAGCTACGGGAAAGAATGAGCAATTTATCTCATAGAAAACTACTTGGCACACTGCCCAGCCTCGACCTTCTACTACTATCTCCCACTCTTTGCCCGAGCAAACTCCTTTTGCTCAGGGTTCAACTTGTAGTGCTCCAATAGATTTGCCACTATTGGTACTGGATAGTGATTATGTTGAACAAATCGAGCTAGTGCCTTTAATTGTGAAATAAATGGAAGACATGGAAGGTGAGGTCGTAGACAACTTTAGCTGGGTTAGGGAGAGAAAGAAAAGGAAGCGACTTGAGGCCAACCCATCTAAGACCACCTAACTAACTTCTGGCACACATCAAAGGGCACCGACTACACAAAAGCATCTTGTCGGCTTTTGATCCACAAGTGACCTCTCACAACAAGATAACAATTCCAGGCCTTCATCCAAGGGGGAATCTGCATCCTCATAAAGCTCGCTCCATTTCAATTGAGGAGGTAAGGGAAATACTAAACTAGTATCCCTCATTTACCAATGTTGATCCTCCTTTATCAGATGTTGGTGTTCTTTTCCTTACTACTGAGCAGATCATTATGAAGGTTCTTGGTTAACTAGACCTAAACTTTATTGCCAATGTCCCAATTAGGTCTCCTGTCTGGGTTATTCATCCGATTTCTACTATTCGAGGTTTGGGCAATGATCAAATCATTGAAATGGTACTATTGAAAACCTAGCATGCTTTTAACATTTTTCCTTTCAAAGCTTTCTGACGCATCAAACATTACTATGTTTATTTGCCAAAGGATTACTGCTATCAAAGATTTGAAGTGTCGACTTCAATCTGCCAATAAAAATTGGAAGCTGCCAATAAGCTAAGGCAGTATGTGGTTGAATCTATGGCCAAGTAGGAAAACCTTGAGGTGGAGCTGGCTTCAACTAAGTCACGCATGGAAAATCTTGAGAATTCCAATAAAGTCCTTCAAGCTTTAATCTAAACCCTTCAGACTAAGTGCGAGGACTTAAAGGAGGATCTGAAGAAGATGGTGGAGGAAATAGAGTGGCTTCATCTCCAAATTAACCAACCCTAGTCCGTACTTAAAACCTAGCACACAAAGTTAACTGTCGAGTATACCTAACTAATGGAGAAGATGTATTAGTACATGTACAGGTGTTGCAAACAAAAGCATGCTATCACTGAAGACTTTGATACTAATGAAGACTTTGTTACTAAAGATGAAGGTACTATCCTTGAAGCTTCATCTTTGGGCATTGGTCAGGCCAATAAGAGAGTGAAGACGACTAACATAGGTGGGGACGAAGCCATTCCTGCTAGTGTGTCATCTCCTTCAGATCTTTCCTTACGAGAAGAAGTTGCTCCCTGTTTGGACGAGGTTTCTCTTTTATGCCATGTCTGTGATGCGCCTTCCCTCGTAGCAGTGACAGGTAACCAAGATAATCCAGAGAACACCCTAGGTAGAATTGAAGAACTGGAACCTTTGTCGACCAACTTGGACCTCATTACTCGTATTGGTAATCTAGGATAACTAAAAGACTTAATAGTTATATTGGTTCTTGATCTTGACAAGGTTTATCACCTTACTTTTTTGTATTTATTTGAGAGTTTGCAGGGTTTTTTCCTGACAATAGGCCTTTGAGCCTTACTTTTTTTGCCCTTACTTTGTTCAGGATTCCTTTGAGCCCTTTGTTTTCAACAATTTCTTTTGTCCCTATTTTGTTCGAGGATTTATGATATTGCATTTGCCCTTTAATCCATTTTACTAGTGCATTTGCATTTTTTACTTAATAAAGGATTTTTATTCATGGAAAGTACCTTTTTCAGGTTTGAAATATTCCAAGTCTAAGGTAGATGCTTCTAGATCAATTTTTGTAGGTAGTAGGCTCCCCCATGACCCACTTCTATTGCATTGTAGGGACCTTCCTAGTTGACTTGTAATTTGCTAGGTTCGGGGTCTACCATATTTTCAAACATTTTCCTCAGGATTAAGTCTTCGACTTGGAATTGTCGCAGTTTTGACCGCTTATTGTAATATGTTATAGCTTGATGGCAATAAGTTTCCATTCAAATCAGAGCTCTTTCCCTTGACTCATGCGCCCAATCTAAGTTAGCTTCGATTTTTTTATTGCCTACTAGTTCCTAAGTCATTCACAATATTGGCATTCCTACCTTAGTTGGAATGATAGCTTCCATGCCATAAGCTAGGCAGAAATGAGTCTCCCTAGTTGGACATCGTCGCATGGTTCGAAGTGGCCACAACACTCCAGGTAACTCTTCCACCCAATGTTCCCTGCCTTCTTGAAGCCTTTTCTTCAACATATCCAGTAGGGACTTATTGGTTGTTTTTGCTTGTCCATTAGCCTATAGGTAATCTGGGGATGAGTACAAATTCCTTATTCCCAACTTAGCACAAAATTTTCTATAATTCGAGCTATCAAATTGTCGCCCATTCTCTAAGATTATTATTTGGGAAATCCCAAAATGACAAATGATGTTCTTCCATAAGAATCTTGTTACGTCTTTATCTTTTATTGTCACAAAAGTCTCTGCCTCGATCTATTTTGTAAAATAATCAGTTGCTACCAACAAGAATTTCTTTTGGGCAGGGACTACTAGAAAAGGCTCCATTATGTCAATTCCCCAATGGGAAAAGGGCCAAGGACTGACTAAGAGAGTAAAAGATTCTGATGGTAGCCAAGGAATGTGTGTCTATCTTTGATAACTATCACACGTTCGCACTAACTTTTGGGAGTCCTCATGCATTATGGACCAATAGTACCCCTATGTGTGGGCTTGGTGAGCAAGTGTCCAACCGCTTAGGTGATTTCAGCACACTCCTTCATGTAATTTTGAAAGAACATATTTTGCTTCTTTCGGGTTCAAACACCTTAGATACGGTTCACTGTAAGATCTTCTATATAATTGTCCTACGATCATGTTATACACTATGGACTTAATCATCATTCAATGCACTTGAAGCTTATCCTTTGGTAGTTCTCCTGCTTCCAGGTGCTTAATGATCGGTTCCATCCAACTTTCTTGGCCATCATACACTTAACTTACCTGGCCCTTTTCTAGTATTGATGGATTGTCTTGATAATAAATTAGCAAGGTTACCATTTATGTAAAAGCTAAGGAAGTTGTTACCTCGGCCAATGCGTCTGCCTGGGCATTCTCTTCCCTAGTGATCTGAGTCATATTCCACTCACAGAATTTTTGAAGTTGAATTTTCACTTTCTCAAGATACCTCATCATTCTAACATCTCTTGCTTCATACTCGCCTTGCACTTGGTTCACCACTAGTTGTGAGTCACTCCATATATCAAGGTGGCTAGCTTGGACTGACAGTATTAGGCCTATGCCAACAAGTAGAGCTTCATACTCAGCCTTGTTGTTTGAAGCATGGAAACCCAATCAGACTGCCGGCTCCAAGTGTTCTCCTATGGGGGATTGTATGACAAGCCCTATTCCTACTCTTATGCCGCATGATGTTCCATTAAATAGAGAATCCACCATTCCATTAATTCTTGGTCTAAGTGATCTTCAAAATCAAGTCATTCCATAATAAAATATGGCAAGACTTGTCCTTTGAGTGATAAGTGGGGTAAATATTGCATACCAAATTCACTTAACTCTACAACCCATTTTACTAGTCACCCGGATAACTCAAACCTATGCAATATAACCTGAAGAGGAACATTGGATAAAACACTGACCTGGTGCCCCTGAAAGTACGAGTGTAGCTTCTTTGAGGTCACTCGCATTACCAATGCCACCTTTTCTAATAGGTATAGTTTTACTCGACTAGCAGCATTGCCTTACTGACATAATAGACTGGTAATTGACTTCCATCAAGGCCCAGCTTAAGCAAAATTGCACTAATTGCCAATTTTGATGTTGCTAGGTACAAAAAAAAAAAAAAAAAAAAAAAAAAAAAAAAAAAAAACACCAATTGAGGACTTTTTAAGATTGGGGCTGAAACCAGATAGTTCTTTAGAGCTAAAAGCGTTTTCTCTTACTCGGTAGTCCATTCAAAGGTCTTAGTTTTTTTATCACATTAAAGAAAGGCTTCAGGTGGTCAGTGTATCAGGAGATAAAATGGGCTATTGCAACCATTTTTCCTATTAAACGTTGTAATTCCTTTTTATTACGTGGAGAAGGTAACTCTTGCACTACCTCAATAAGTAGGATCTATTTCTATACCATGCTCTGTGACTAAGAAACCCAAGAACTTACCAGTAGATATGTTGAAAGCACACTTAGCCGAATTTAACTTCATCCCAAAGTACCACAACAAGTTAAAAGCTTGTTGTAAATATGCACAATGATCCATAGTTTTGCCTAACATTGGATAGAATGTCTTTGTCATGAGTAGTTGATAAGTGGCTCCTGCATTCATAAGGCCAAAAGGCATAACTTTGTAACAAAAAGTTCCAAAAAGGGTTATGAATGTTGTCTTTTCTAATCAGGAGGATACATGGGAATCTGATTATAGCCAGAAAAAGCATCCTTAAATGACAACATTTTATGCCTCAAAGTGGCATCAACTATTTTATCAATACGTGATAAGGGAAAACTATCTTTTAGGCACACCTCATTCAGGTCAGTAAAGTCAATACAGACCCTCTATTTGCTTCCCTTTTTTAGTGCAACTACCATATTAGCTAGCTAGTCCGGGTAGTACACCTCTCGAATGAATCCCGGATCAAGCAATTGGGATATTTCAAGTTAAAATATTTGTTGCCTCTCTAAATTAAGTTTCCTTACTTTATGATGGACAGGCTTCGATTTTAGGTGGATCTTGAGTTTGTGGCTAATCACTTCAAGGGAAATTCCTGGCATGTCAGAAAGCTCCCAAGCGAAGACTTCGACATTCATATCTAGATGGTTTACTAATAGTTATTTTTCCTACAGTATCAGCATAGAGCTGACATAGGTAAACCTTCTCTAGTCCCCCATTTTGTATCTCCACACAAACAAAAGGGTCAACGACTGGGGACTCTCACTCACCCCTCTCCTTCAGTAATTTCTATTTCTATTGGACCTCGTTGTCAATGTGAGCATTTTTTATTTCCTCTCCTACAGGCTTGACATTTACTTAATAACACTACCTCACGACTAATTGGCTTCCAAATTGATCAACCTCTCCTGCTTTGGTAAGGAAGCTAACTTTTTATGATAAGTTAATGGGGTAACTTTCATTTTGTGAATTCATGCTCGTCCAAGTATGGTGTTATAAGGCGAAGGATCTTACATGACTAAAAAGCGGATGTCTAGAGTTGTACGGTCAGCTTTTACTGGTCAAACTATTTCTCACAAAGACGGGGTTGTTGATTCATTAAAGCCTGTTACTATTCGGCCTTAGCTTCCCAAAGTAGAAATTGGAATGCCCCTTTGCTTATAAGTCGAGATGTGGAGCAAATCAATTGAACTACTAAGATCAATTAACACTCGACAGATTTGGACTCTGGTAATTTTGAGTGACAAAACAAAGACATTTTAAGTGACACTGTTATTAGGGTGAGATCCCAGGGGCCAAAAGAGATAACTCCATCAATAGGCTCCATTGTCCCTAGAACAAAGGAGTATTGTTCCATGCTAATCTTCTCTACATCACTTGTTTCTTGACTTATTGCTTGCCAATGGTGCTTTGAATCTCAGTCTTGATCAACAGGTCCTCCTTGAATGACATGAATGATTGGTGGGGTTCCACCTAGCTGAACCACGCTAACTATAGCCTACTCGTTACTCCTAGTAGTTGGTTGTTCACATTTCTTAGCATACTAGGAAAGCAATCCAGGTCTCTCCATGTCCTTCACCAGATAACGAAGATGTTGGCATTCCTAGGTAGTACACCCATGTTCTTTGTGATATTCACAATATCGAGTTTGATCTCGTTGCTCCAGGTTCCCCCTAAGAGCGAAAAGCCACCTAAAATTGGGTAGACTGCTCATAATGGGAAGCAATTGTCCATAAGTCAAGCTAAGAGGGGTCCACCGCCGAGGTAGTCTTTGGTTTTCCCATCTTATGCAACTTCTTGCCCTGTGAAGGGTTACTTGGACCCTGGTGTTTATTTCCTACATCCTTTCTTGCTTGTGTCGTCTGTGTTGATGCCAAGACAAAGCTGGTTGCAGCCTGTAAATCTTCTTCTAGCATAGCATACTTATTGGCCCTTATACAAGCCATCAACTGTCTATGGCAGTTTTTTTTTAAGAGAGATTCAAAGAAAGGGGTCCTAAGGCCAACACTAAGTTTGAAGGCTTGTAGTAAAACGTTTATATTCCACGTTTCTACTTAGAGCATCGCTTGGTCAAACCTATGCATGAACTGACGCAAAGTATCACTTTCTATTTTTTTTTTCAAGTTATGAAGACTACTTATGTTAAACTTCTACCTTCTTGAGCACAAATAGTGAGCTACAAAGACTTTAGACATCTCCCTAAAGGAGTGAATAAAATTAAGGGGTAATCGGTGAAACCAAGCTAGGGCGGTGACTTGGAGACTTGTTAGGAAGACTTCATCGTTGTTGATATCTAGCGTCATCATTTGTCGATAATGCATCAGATGATTGAATGGATCATATGTACCATCATACATGATGAACTTAGGAATGATGTATCCTCTTGAGGGTTCATACATCAAAATATGTTGAGTGAATGGTGTTTTCATCATATCATACAAACGACGAGTTGTGACTCCCAAGGGCAATTCATTTTAGTGTTCCTGAGGGAACCAAACTCCCAAAGACAGGGGTCGAGCCATCCTTTCCGCGACCTCAACCTGGGGTAATCTTATCTCTTGTCAGTTGTCTAGGTTCGAATATAATGAGGGTTGGGGCCCCTGTCGAGAGGTATTGTTTGCCTCGTTGACTCCTTCAGTAACTATCATTCTTAGAATCTTGGTGCCAGATGGGCGGCGTCCTCCGTGCAAGTTAAAGATGGTGTGGGGAGCTTGACCAAGGGGAAGTGCATGATCTAAAGGCTCTACCACCTCATCATTATCTTGCTGGCGTATATGATCAAGATTGCTTGTTGATTGATTCAGCATTTGAATGCAAACCCGTTGAACTTCCAATTGTGTCCGTAGCAAGGCATTCTTACCTTAGCAACTCATTCTGAGCAATGATGGATTTCATTCTTCTTTCCTACTTTTCCTAATGTCTTTTGAAACCCTCACAAAGAGTTTTCGAGGTGGGGGCCCGACGGGTAGCCATTATACTAATTGAATCTCACAACTAACTGTCTCCCATTACCTAGCTTCTAACTCTAGACAAAAAAAGATCTATGTTCAATTCAAAGTGAAAGTGATACTTCGACGTAGAACTTTTCACACAGACAACGCCACTTGTTGGAGCTAAAAGTTCTTGAGTTGTAGTCCTCTATTTGTCATACGTTTTCTTTTACCTACCATATAAGGCTTACCCGGTATTGCCTCAGGATAACCTCCTCCGATGATTGAGTCACTTGGGGATTTTTTTATAAATAAAATAAAATAAATAAGAGTATATCTTACTATTCTTTCTTACCTCTTTGGTGGCCTAGCATGTTGCATTCATATACCTTTCATCTACTAATAGGTGCAGAGACTATAGGGGTATTTTCCTTCCCATTATTGATTCTCTCTTTGCTATTTCAGGCAATTACAGTTCCAAGCGCTAACCGTCTCCATTACTCCTCATGATTTGCTCTTACACATCTTACTTTGCCACTTTTCTTCCTAAGCCATTCATGTTGGTTAGGTTTTAATCTGGCCCAAGCTAGCCCAACTTTGAAGATGTAGAGGAGGGCCTCAGATAGGCCCATTACCCCTATTTATAGTACTCACAACGAGTGCTTTATCATTTTCTTATATATATATATATATATATATATATATATATATATATATATACACATAGATATATTTTTGTAACAAAAGAGGAAGTAAAAAGGTTCATTTTGTTTATTGGTTATATTATTTTCTATTTTTTAACACTAAATTTTTTAGAGGTTTATTATTTAAGTGCGTGCAAATTACAAAGAATTAACATCACTATGTAAGAAGTGGTTTAGACTAGGATTAGGTTCAATGAGGTTAATTTTTATTAGAAGTATGGGAGCCCTCATTGTTTCTTTATATATTCTCACAAAAATAACAAAGGGAAGATTGTTAGTGTATTTTGTTTAGTCTACAATTTTAGTTCTTTCTTACTAATTAATAAGACTTTCGTACTTCATTGGATTCAAACTCAACTTGTCAAAAGGTAAGTATGCAATTATGATTGGTAAAACTTTTAGAATGACTAATAAAGAAATTAGGATGAAAATTACCATGTTCCGTAATTCATTTTCAACTGTGTTTTTAATTCCAAAAATTATTTTTGTTAAAATTTAATGTTTTGTTATATCTATAAAATTGGTATTGGATTCTAAAAATGATTTTTTGAAATGTTTTAAAATTAATAGACTCTCAATAATTAAATAAATAAATATTAGGTTTTACAAGTATAAATAGATAAGTTTTATTGATCAAAAGGTGTGAATTTTCATGAACCCTAAAAGAGCATGGTCATTCACAAAAACATGAACTTTCTTCTTTCAAATCTTTCAATATTTGTTTGGGTTAAAGAAAGGTTAGAGATTTGATCGTAAAACTTTGATAAGGCTCGGAAGGATCCACTAAGGAACATATGAGAGTGGTGGTTTTTTCACTTTATATCTATGTACTATATAAAATCAATTTTATTTATCTAGTAATTAAATTTTTGCTCTCACCAAGGAATTCATGTAAACGTAAGAATTTAATTTGGGGATTAATTGAGGAACTACCTGTTCAACCCCTTTCTTTGAATAATAACAATAATAATAAAGGATTTTTATGTATAATCAGTAATCCAAACAAATAAAAGCTTAAATCTAATTGAAATTTTAAAATATACCAATAAATCAACAAGATTTTTTTTTTTTATGTTTATAAGAAAATAAAAATGCTAAAATTTATTTATTAGTTAAGAATATATAAGAATTTAGCATTAATGAAATTTTAAAGGATAAAAATTTAAATCCAATATCATAACATTTTAAAAACTACTTAACCTATTTTGCTAGAAGCAATAAGCCAAGGTTCATTTATTTAATAGATTAAATAATTAAATTTTTAAGAAAGAATAAATAATAAGTGGTAGGAAATTTGTGCTAACAAAGTTACAATAAAAATTTTACTTTTTAGGGATTTTTTTTTATTTTTTATCAAATACCCTTTTATGATTCATACTTTGATTCTTCACAACTATCAAACTATGGTTAATCAACAAGAAAGTTTGATTTTGCTATTACAATTTTCTACTTGCTTTTTCCAAAAAAAAAAAAAAAAATTAGTTAGAAGACATTTATGTTCACACATTCTCACATGATATAAAAATGAACCATAAGAATTTTAGTGCTAGAGATTCCAATTTCCACATTGACAAAGATTGAATAGTAGTTATCAATTTCTTGACTTTTAATAGCAAATTGATGTAGTAGCTATCAATAATTGCACTTCATCACGTAAAATTGATGGTGGGAATTAATAGAGAGCAATGGGACCACTGGACACACAAGGACTTGGAAGTTTCAACCATTCAAGTTGACTCCACCTACAAAAATCAACTAACAAGTCAAAGAGGGCATGTTCTAATTTAATTATATTTAATTATATGGTGAAAAGTATTAGCATTAGTAGGTTTTTCACAATTTTCATTTACTAGTAAAAATATTCAAAGTTGAGAACTAACATTTGAAAAATGGGAGCTTCTTGATCGTTTTCTTTTCTAAAATTTGTTAACATTATATGACCATTCTAATTCATCATACAACTATCAAAGAAAATAAAATTAAAAGGATTTTGATCAAATTAATCTAGAAGTTGAGGAATATCGACAAGTGCAAAAACTAGAATGGTTGTCATCCCACGACATGTGTCTCAAATAAGATTTGCACCTCAAGCAATACTATCAAAACCTTTTATACACTTTCAAAGGTTGATGACATCTATCTTATGCTCTAGACATTCAGATTAAATAAAAATATTAATCAACTTTTCAAAAATTTTAACCTTTTTAACATACATAAAACATGAAAATTTGCTTCTCATAAAAATAAATTATAAAAATTTATAATATTTATTTAATTTTAAATTGTATTTCTTTTTAATGTAATTTATAATTTTAAAAATTTTTAAAAATTAAACAGGATGAGGTGGGTATGAAAATCGAAAAGATGTTAAAGTATTTTCTATATTTTCAATTTTTGTCCAAAACACAAAACTATTTTAAAGAATCATTCCCAAATATAACATAAGGATTGATATCTCCAAAATGGTTGTCCCATCATAGTCATGTAGGGCACCAAGATTATTTGGATATGGTAAAGATGTCGTTGACAACATACCATGAACATTTGGAACCTACTTGATTCCTAATCGACAAAGATTACCTATTCAGCCTTGTAGATTTTGTAGTCCCTTGTTCGCAATCCAAGGTATTGCAATTTGGAACATTTGGAACATTTTACGGTTTGTCATCTACTCAAAGTTAATTATGGGCCAAAAAAATTGAATGTTCATAATTGATTTAAGTTATGGTCAAGTAAAAAATCACTTTATGTCATAAAATAAATAATAAAAATAACATGTCACAAAATAAGAGTTATTACTAGGCATTAACTCTATTAAATCATATTATAACATGTGCCGCATGAGCCTCATACAAAAGAAAAACAAGTTATCTTTAAATTAAATAAAAAATAAAGAATTTAGGCAATTAAAATATAATTTTTTAAATAAATAAAAAATATTGAATTGGATAGTTAAAAGGACAACAATCAATTCTCATTAAAAATAAACTAACACCTATCCAAATATGATTTTCCGAATGTCTTAAATATTAATTTTAAACAAAAAATAATAATATTTAAAAGTCAAAAACAATTTAAATATGTCTTAAAATTAATTACCTTAATGAATATGAGTAGCAATGACAACAAGGCGAGTTAGGGGCATGTCGTTTCCATCCCAACACCGTCCTGTTTATTCAAAATAATTTTCATCTCCGTTTCATTTAAAAAATTAAATAGGGCGGGTCGGGGTGGGACAGGTATGGGAATTTCTCATACCCGCCCCACTCCATCACGTTTAACTTTTTTTTAATTTTTTTTAATTTTTTCAAATTACTTTAAAATTTTTTAATTATATTTTATAAATAATTAAATTATTATATTTTTTATAACTTATTTTATTAAAAAATATTTTAAAACCCATCCCATTAGGGGCAAGGCAAGGCCTAGTGGGTATTTGAAAAAACTCGTCCCATTGTCATTCCTAAATGTGAATTAAGCTAAAGTCTAAGCACAAGTTAATACACCAATGTCCAAGCTTAGACTTAAGATATATGAAAGTCCAAGTCCAAACCTAACACATCACATGATCCAAGCCTCAACTCAAGACACATAAGAGTCTAACTCCAAACCCCAAATACACCAAGGTTCAAGTCAAGTTCTTTCTTAGAAGAATTAGATGAGTAAATAGAGATTATGTCACATTTATTATATGAACCAAATTTCAATTTGATTACTAATTTTTCTTTTAGAGAAAGTTTTGTACCTATACAACTACTTCCATTAATTTTAAATAATTTAATTATACTATTTTCAACGAGTTTTCTATTAAACTTTTATAATTTAATTGTTCAATAAACAATAAATTTTAGGATAGTAACTAAAAATATTCTTTATATTGAACTACATAGAAATTAAAAGAAAAAATTATTCCCCTTCCAACTTTAAATCTTATTTCAAAAACATTTATTTAGTTTTTTTTTTTATATTGATTTTTTTTAGGGAATTAAAGAAATTAATGATTTTTCCTATGTCTATATTTTTTTTCATTAGGTATAGAAATATAGTCAATAAAAAAAATCATTTTAACATTTACTTCTTTAGAAAATTGATGTGTTGCAATTATCTTTGCATTATTAAAATTATAAATGCAACAAATTTGAAGACCAATAAATTTTTTACTTTGATATATATATATATATATATATATATATATATATATATATAAAATTAGCATATAGTTTTTAATATCACCGTAGTTTCTTTCCTTTAAAATTATAATATCAAGAGAATTTATGCTATTAGCATCACTCGAGGTCGTGGCTCTTACCCAAGGAAACTAATGGCCTAGTCCTTGAAATCAATCCCAGGCCCCTCTATGCCATCCGGTCCAATTGATAATAGAAACTACATGTATGATGGTGTAAAACTTTTAAATATAACTTACACTTTATAATTTCTTATTACTTATATAAATATATTACACAGCTATAATTTGTCATTGTACAAATCTTATATTATATTTAATATTAAACACATATAGTTGAATGATATAAATGTTGTAGTAAATTATAATAATTATGTAATATATTTATCAATTTTTGTGATTAAACAAATAGAATAAGGTGTTCTATGTAAGAAAATTATTTAATTACTCATGTCTTCACGTTACTATTTAAATATGATCTACTTAAAAAGAAATTACGAAACTGTTAAGATATTATTCATGCTATAAACACAAGAACATGTATGCTTAATCTTAAAGTGTATTTGAGCTTCCTATTCCTATTTAATAATTCAATCATTTATGTAGTAAAAGCTACTAACAAATTGAAAGGTTATATTAAAATTTCAGAATTAATTATATGAAGCCAATTTAAGATGATAGGTTATGCTTCCAAGAATTGTTTTTTCAATTATTTATTTATTTCTTTTTTTTTTTTTCTAGTTTGGTCCAAATTATTTTTACGTCAAATAATTTTTAAAATATTTAATTTGTATTTAATTATGAAAGTAAACACCATACTTAATATATCTTGAAAGTAATATGCTTAAGATCTTGAATTAAACAATATATAAAAGAAACATGAACTAAAACTGATGAGGGATTATTTGATTAGAAGGGTCTTTGAAAACCCAAATTTTAAAATTTAATCCTTCATCTTTTTTTGGCCTTATTTTTGACAAAAAAAAAAACCCTCACTTTTTTGTTATAAAAATAATCATTTCTTTTAAAATGTATATGTAAATGTTTGAAATGATAAAGGACATTTATGTCCAAAATGGGTTATTTTTGAATAAAAATATAGGAATGGTTAAATTCACAAATTTGATAATTATTTCATTCATTTTAACCAATTTCAACTTAAAACAAAAGATGAGAAAATTTTTAACTCTGATCAATTATTTACCGCTAGAAAAATGCATAATTATAACCTTTATCAGCAAATCTCTTTCTATGTCAAGGAAATCAATAGTAGTTAATTACATAATTATAATTCAAACTAAAAATATTTAATTATCCAAAATATACAAACAACTTGGAAAAAGTATCACAAGCAAAATAATAACTAGAATATATATGTTCCTTAATAAAAATGAACCATCTTTGATGCTAATAAGGGTTGATGTAAAATATGATTGTAAATCCTAACAAGATCATGACATATGATGTAGTAAAACTTACAAAGAAGACAACAAGATCAATATAAACCATTTTGATGTTTTGTTGATTAGGACAAGTTATTACTACAAGTAAGCAAGAAATTCTTATTAAGGAAAATTTTTTAATATCCTTAATTTAAAAAAATAATTATTTTTACTTTTATTAGAAATTTGAGACTTTTTATATTATTGTATCAAGAATGCAAATAAAAAGAAATAAATTCATATAAACTAAAATGAACAATATAGCTCCTTAATTTGGTGCCTTGTTTATAATCACAATTTTAGAAATTTTCCACATGTAACTATTGGTTCTGAGCCAACTGGAGTCAGGTCTGTCCAATTTTATGGAAGTTAGACAACCTTCCTTCCTTCTTGATGCCTCTCAAAGGGTCTTCCTAGCAATAATGAAACTAGGTGGACTCCTTTCCTACACAAAATGATGTCCGGACGGGTGGTTCGGGCACGCCCCTCCGAAGCTTAAGTTACGCAAGAATAGCTCAAGTTGCTTAGTAGGAGTGAATAGGCATATGTGTGCGCGTACCTCGTTTGTACTTTTTGGAGGGTTTATATAGTGCTGATGAGAATGCCACTATAGTGCCAACTAGGCACTTTGACTTTCTTCTATAATGATGATTGTCTTATAAGCAACTGGGCAATCATCACAGTTTTGGAAGGTTGGCGGGTGCCATCGATAGACACGCCATGAGCTTGGACTGTGCACCCGTCTGTCCCCTCAACTTGTTGATGCTCTAGAGCCATGTGCAATAATTAATTGACAGGGACTTGAGGTCTAGAAGAGGTCCCATCAGCTGTTTACATGTCAGGCATGAATGATCACACATGTTAGTGGGTTTTGAAGACTTTACTAGACAATCCTACTTGTTTGGGGGGTCTGGCCTCCCCTTGCCGCCTAACCCTGTAAAGGAAAAGGATCTTCTCATGCTTGGTGCAAGACGAAACTAGTCGTGATCCGGACAAGTTGCACACCTGTGCTAAACGGTCAAGGTGTCCGAGTTAGAAAAGAGACACATGGAGGAGAGCCCCCCACAATGCCCCCTTAACTCATCTACCTATGTTCGGGCAGAGGTGAAATGGGTTGCGTGTCTCTTCAAGTCATTCAGGTGCTTTTGGGACACGTGTCACTTGAGGAATTAATGATGGGTCATGTTCATCGATGCCACCTATTAGGTAGCGCGCCGCTTTGGGGTGCATTTCCAGGTGGGCTATCTTTTGGGATCCCTAAGGTTTTTGGTCCCCTATAAATAAGGCCCCCCCACACCCTTTAGGTTACTTTTTTAGTATTCCCACTTTGGAGCTCCTTTTTCTTAGCTTCTACATTTTCATCATCACTACGCTAGTCGCCACCTGTTTTCTGCTATCTTCGCCGTCATTCTCGAGTCTACCTCTAAAGGACTTTCTCTCACTTAGAGAGCATTAGAGCATTTATCTTTGACTTCAGTATGTTCCTCGTCATTCATCCTTTTTCTTGCTTGTTGTTCATTTTTGGGACTGCATCGACAATTGTTGATTGTAGCTAGAAAATGGGCATCATGACGTCTAGATTCTAGGGCTTTTTGGTTTTTATTTTTTTATTTTTTTATTTTTTTTTTTTGCTTTAGAGAAGATGATTGTAGTATCCCTCGGACCTAGGGTTTTCTTTTCAAGTTCTCCTTTTTGTTTCTTCATTATTGCTACACTAGGTCGTTGATTTAGGCTTTACATCATGTAACCGTTGTGGTGGCATGATAGTGAAGACCTTTCTTGGGGCTAAGGCTTGCTTTGCAAGTTTTGTTAAGCAATCCGCCCAAGTTTGGGTTTTAGATCTGCTTAGGTTTCTTGTTGTTCAACTGAGGCACCACTTAACGGAGGATGGGCCAAGTGACTATCTTCTAACAATCTGCATTATCCTCCGCAAGTTCCCACGCGGCCCAGAGCTTCTCAACATGTCAACAAGATGAGGTATCGTTTCCACCAGTATAGGCGGTAGGGCCTAAAAAGGTGGTTGAAAGGGCGCGGGAGCCAAGCACCCTGGACTGGAGTGCCCAGTTGATTTCCTATCAAAACAGGAGTTCCAGGCTCACTTTCGTATTCCAGACAGCATTTCTATTCTCTTGGTAGACAGTGAGCCTCTGACTTCAAAAAAGTGGTCCTACAATGCTACCTATTTCAGTAAGGAACAGTTTAATGCAGGGCTCCATTTTCCTCTGCCCTCTTCTTTCAAACAGTTCCTCTATTTCACTAAGATCCCTCCAGCCTTTCTTCATCCAATGTTGTCCAGGTGCTGATGGGATGAAGCATCCTGGACATGCTTTACCAGTTGGACCTCTCTCTACTGGAAGTCCTATTTGTCTATATGGTGAAGATGAGCCATAAAGAAAGGTTTAGCCTGACTACTCATATCCCCTCTTTCCAACTAGTGACTAGGCTTCCAAATTCGAACAAGGGTAGGGAGAAGGGACATGTCCTTGTTTCTAGCCCTTGGAGTGGTCCATATGAGGGGCCGAATAGAGAATTCTATCCACGACACTCGCTAGAGATCCCGAGTAGGATATGTTCCTGTAACCTTTGTCCGTCCCTTATAGTTGTTGGTTGTGAACCTATTGTTGATATTTTTGCTTGTGTGGCGTAGGTAAGAATAAGAGTGGTTGGCTTGTGGAGTGGGTGGAGAAGGCTTCTTTTTCTCAACTCAACAAGCTGTTTGAAATATTTGCATCCAAGCGGGACCACCAAGTTCTTTTTATGGATAAGAACCTTCAGGTGGTGGTCAAAGAGTCCAAGCCATTCATTATCCCTATTCTCCCCCGCTTAGCTCCCCTATCCCTAGTGCCCATCGAGCATCACGTGTTGAAGGACCTACCCTTATATGAAGTGGCTTGAGTGATGGATTTGAAAGTAAGTTAGGTCCGTCTAGAGCAGAGGAAGAAAAAACTTCAGGACAGGACACTCATGCAAGCTTTGGCCACAAACTGCTCGGCCTCTAGCTCCACCATCTGACCGCCTATCAAGAAGAAGAAGGGTCTTGTTATTCAAGTCGTTCAGAGGGTAAGGACTCTACCATCCACTTCCTCATCTTCTCAGTCCGCTTTGTCTTCCCCTTTGTCTTCATCTTTTTCGGCTGCCAGCACTGAGCCAGGCATAGGGATTGATCTGTTAGCCACTAGCACTGAGCCGAAAATTTGAGTTGGTAGTGGCCCTTATTGCCTATGAAGAAGAAGAAGAGAAGGACATGGTTGCAAACCTGAGGGTCGGATTCAAGAAGAGGCAGTGCAAGCGCCTATCCGAATCCATCACAGTCATCTCTTCTCACTCTAAGAAGCCCTGCTCTGAGCCTCTCTACCCAAAGCTTGTGTTGGTCATTGCACCAACGCTAACACCCTCGACTACTGCTGCAGGCAGCAATCCTGAGTCGAATTAAAGGCTCTTCTCAACTGAAAAAGATGCTTACCAAGAGCTAGGGAGGCCCTCCTCTAGCCCAGAACACCTCAACGATGACTCCGTTGAGTCTATGGCTTCTGTCCCTTCTCACCTCTAGCCATCTCACATTCCCAACTAGGAGGAGATAGCCGAGCTGATGAAGTACATTCATTCCTTTACCAAGAGGGAGACTCTCATGCACAACATGGGAGTGCTCTTTTCGCTTACCCAGCGGGTTTTAGTGCACTTAGAGAGCAATCCCAATATATCATTCACGACCCAACTTCCATTCGGCACCCCGAACATCGTCATCTCCCGCATCCTACCCATGTAAGATTACACAGCTTTCGAGACAGCGGAAGTGGTTAGTTGCTTTCCTCTTTTATTCATGTTGCCTTAGTTCTTTTTATTCCATAATAAATTTCCTATTACCTTCTTAGGTGGTAACCATGGTTCGGAATCTGATACGACAGCGTGCTCAACTCTTCAAACGGCTGAAGGTTGCCGAGACTATGAGGGCATATATTGCCCACAACATGAATGGCAATGAAGAGCTCTAGGCTAAGCTAAAAGTGGTAGAGGGTGAGCTTGTTGACGAAGGGGTCGGGCTACTGAGGAAGGCAGAAGAGGGGAATGAGGCAACTGAAGTTGAGGCTCGCCGATTGGCGGAGGAGAAAGAGGTGTTGGAAGCTGACAAGAGAAAGGCTAAGGAGGAGGCTGAGCGATTAAGACAAGAACTCCAAGAGCTCTGAGCGGGGTTTGTCGTTCAGAAGAAAGAGTTGGAGGCAGAGTATCAGAAGCAAGTAGATGACATATTCTTCTACAGCTATCAATATTGTATGAAGAAACATAGCATTACCCAAGATACTCCAAGTTATCCTTCAAATGATGAGGACGAAGCTACAAGCGGCCTTGCCAGGGGTAAAGGAGATGCTTCTATAACTAATCTTTCTTATGGGTGTGCTTGATTCTGTCTCTTTTTATGCATTTTTCTTTTTTCTTTTTTTCTGGCTAGAGATGGCCCAAATGAAAATTTGTAAAGACATTGAATATTTTTATTTTTGATACATATACTTGTCTTTCTTATTTGCCTTCTACATATACTTTACTTTCATAAGCAAGTTTCATTGATAGTATTGCCTTAGGTTGGATACATTCCAAGGGTGGAGTAGGAGTACGTTGTCTAGTGTTTGGAGATGGCATGTCCTTGAGTCCCCAGCCTTAGTCACAACATAGGACCCTTCTCAATTAGCCTGAAGCATTTTGACTCTTACTTCAGTTGTATTCTCGAAGACTCTTCTAAGGACTAGGGTTCCGGCTTGGAAAACATTTGGTTGAGTCTTTTTTTTTGTAATGAGCAATGGCTTTCTGACGATAAGAGGCTATCTAGATAGCCACGTTTCCTCATACCTCTTTTGCCCAGTCTAGCTGCCTTTCGAGTTCTTCATTTTCGTCTCTCACCTTGCACGACCGTTCTGGCGGTGGGCATGCCTATATCAGTTAGAATAACGACTTCCATTTCATAGGCAAGGGTGAAAGGGGTAGCTCCTATTGGTCGTCTAGATATCGTCCGGTAAGCTCACAGAACTCTAGACAGCTCATCTACCCATTTTCCTTTGACTTCTTCCATCATTTTCAATAGTGCATCCAATAAGGTCTTGTTTGTTGTCTCCGCTTGCCCATTACTTTGAGGATAGTGGGGCGCTAAATATAGGTTCTTAATGTTTAACTCCAAGCAGAATGTTTTGAAAGCGATACTATCAAATTAAGGCCCGTTGTCTACTATAATTGCTTGTGGGACCCCGAACCGACATACGATGTTTTTCTATATGAACTTGGAGACCTCTTTGTCCTTGATGCTAGCATAAGCTTCTACCTCTACCCACTTGTTGAAATAATTAGTTGCTACGAGCAAAAACTTCTTTTGTGCTGCTGCAACTGGTAAGGGGCCGACTATGTCCATCCCCCATTGTGTGAATGGCTAAAGGCTTGTGATCGGATTGGGAACTTCAGAAGGCACATAGGGGATGGGAGCGTACCTTTGACACTGGTTGCACCTCTTAACATAATTTTCAACATCCTACTTCATGGTGGGCCAATGGTACCCTTACGTGTG
Source organism: Vitis vinifera (assembly GCF_030704535.1). Taxonomy (NCBI): domain Eukaryota; kingdom Viridiplantae; phylum Streptophyta; class Magnoliopsida; order Vitales; family Vitaceae; genus Vitis; species Vitis vinifera. The sequence goes on from NC_081813.1 coordinate 14,938,578, forward strand.
AGCGCAATGTGCTAAGGTTTGTCTTCCTAGATGATTTCCGCACATGCCTTCATGAAGTTCGGCTAGGACATACTTAGCTTCCAAGTCACTCAAGCATCTTAGATATGGTCCTCCAAATGATCGTCTATAAAGACTGTCATTGATTAGGGTGAAGTGGGTGGCTTGTATGCAAACTTTGTGCACATGCTTCTCATCATCTGGTAGTTCTCCCGTCTAGAGGTATTTCATAATGTCATGCATCCAACTGAGGTTCACCTTAGCAGCACTACATACTTGCTCTGGTGTGATTGAGGATGTGCCTTGGAGGTAAACGAGCAGCATTATTGTCTCTCTTATAGGAAGAGTGGCAACTATTCCGGCCAACACATCAACCTTCGAATTCTCTGTTCGGGGTACCCATCATTCGTTTAGCTTTTCCAAGTGATCTTCTACCATGGTGAGATGGCGAGCCATGCATTCATCCTTTGTTTTATATTCTTTTTGAATTTGCCCGACAATTAGTTGAGAGTTGCTATTCCAACTTGGTTGCAGCCAAAGTAAGGGCAAGGTCTAACCCAACCAAGACAACCTCATACTCTGTTTCATTGTTAGAAGAAGAAAAGTTGAGCCAGATAGCTTGCTTTAACAGTTCTCCAGTTAGGGATTATAGGGTCAGACCTACTCCGAAATCGGAAACTCTGGACGCTTCGTCCACATGAAGTGTCCACCATCCCTTCTTAGGGGAATCAATCGGATGCGATGGCTTTTAAGGGAGTTCAACTATAAAGTCGATCATGTCTTGTCCTTTCAATGCTAATCTTGGTCGGTATTTGATTTCGTACTTACTCAACTCGATGGACCATTTCAACATTCGTCTAGATAGATCCGGTTTCTGCAAGTTGCTTCGGAGTGGTTGATTTGTGAGTACAGTCACTTGGTAAGCCTGAAAGTATGGACGGAGTTTTTGTGCGGCACTTTTCAAGGCTAGGGATGTTTGCTCCATTTTGGAGTACTGGGTCTTTGATTCTACCATTGCTTTGCTCACATAGTATATGGGCCTTTACTCATTGTCCCGTATGTGTCGAAACAAAACAACACTGACCTCACAATCAAATACAGCCAGATACATGTAGAGTTGTTCATCCGACTGAGGGCTTCTTAGAATGGGTGGATCAATGAGGTAGCGCTCAACTTCCTTAAACGCCTGCTTGCATTCATCCATCCAACCAAACATGCTTTGATTTCAGATTCACTTTGATTTTGAAATGGCTTTCATTTAATGATGATTGTACTATAGGCGGTTGGGCAATCGTCACAGTTTTGGAAGGCTGGCAGGTGGCATCAGTTGACGTGTAATGAGCTTGGACTGTGCAACCGCCTGTCCCCTCAGCCTATTAATGGTTTAGAGCTATGTACAACAATTAATTGACATGGACTTGAGGTTTAAAAGAGGTCCCATTGGTTGTTCACATGTCAAGCGTGAATGATCACACATGCCAATGGGTCTTGATGACTTGATTGGACAATCCTACCTGTTTGGGGGGTCCGACCTCCCCTTGTTGCTTGGCCTTGTAGGGGAAAAGGGCCTTCTCATGCCTGGTGCCAGACAGAACCGGTCGTGATCTGGACAGAATGATCCGGACGGGTTGCACACATATGCTAGATGGTCAAGGTGTTCGGGTTGGAAAAGGGACACGTGGAGGGGAGCCCCCCACAGTAACCTCCTCGCTTGCTAGGGAACCCACTACTTGTGGGGAGTATTTAGAGTTTGTACAAGGGATTTCCTTTTAGGTCATTATACTGCTTATTTTTCTAAGTTGCTTGCTCTTCTAGCCTAAGTAAGATAAACTTTTAGGAAGATGAATTAAGACTTGAAATTGCTTCTTCATAAAAGGGTTCTCCTAAGATTTTCAAGCGAATTGGCATGGGATACTCATTGGATTGGACTGAAACCAGCTTATTCGAGAACTTTCGGGTCGCGATGTTATGAGAGAAGGTTTGCTTTCTAATGGATTCGAAGTTCAACTTCACTTCCTCTTGTTAGAGAAAGAAACTTGGTCGGTTCGTCTTGTTCAAATCAAAGAATTGCTATTACTCTAAAGCATTTCTTTGTTGTTATTGAGAAGTCTTGAGAAAAGAAGCGGATTTGCTCACAGGTAGAGGTTGTATTCTTGAAAATATAAATGTAATAAATTTAATTATTAATAATTTTTAATTATTTAATAGTTTGTCTCAATATATCATAAAATTAGGATGTTCAAACATGATTTGAAAAATCTTGGCATTTATCTTATTTAATTATTTTATTTATGTTTCATATAGTTTTTTTACATCAATGTAGTTCCCTCTCTTTCAAAAATGATGATACCAAGAGACTTTTATGATTTCTATAAGACTTGAGACCCATTTTACTTCTCTCACGGGCTTGCATGGTGCCCAACCCATTTTTAATAGATACTATATGTTTGATGGAGTTCAAAACTTTTAATTTGAATTTATATAATACAATTTATTTTTACTTGTATAAATATTTTATACGCCTACAATTTGTCATTTTAATGATCTTATATTATATTTGAAATTAAACACATAGTTTATTGACATGTTGTTGTAATAAAATATAATTGTGTAATATATTATTGTATTGTGTATGTTGCAATCATTTATTTATTATTGAAATTTTATATCCAACAAATTTAAAGATTACTTTTCAAAGTTTTTTTAGTTGATGCTTTTATTTATTTTTTATTTAGTATAGGGGTTTTTTTTTTTTTACATCCTAGCAATGTACTTATTCAAAATGATGATACCAAGAGAAGATCCTGACTTATGCCCAAGGCAACTCAAAGCCTAGTCTTTAAAATCTGGCCACGCCTAACATTGGTGACCACGGTGTCCACTCCAATTATTATAATAGAGATTCTATTAGTTTGATGGAGTTTAAAATTTTTAACTATAATTTATACAATATCATCTATATTACTTGTATAATTAGTACACAACTATAATTTGTCACTTTAATGATCTTATATTATATTTCATTTTAAACAGATATAATGTAGTGACACATATGTTGTAATAAATTATTATAATTGTGTAATATATTTATCAATTATTATGATTAAATAAACAAGGTTAATGTTATATATATATATAAAAAAAAAAGATTTAATCGATCACATGTTCTGGATATTATTAATATTTTGTTGTGTTAATTACATTTAAATGTGATTTACCTATAAAGAAAATTACAAAATTATTAGGATTTTATTCATGTTACTTACAAATGAACTTTTTGAGTGATCAAACAAATGCTTAATTTTGAAATAAATATGCACTCCAATGTTATCTAATTAATCAAAATTTGAAAATGGCTTTCATGGTAATATATATATATATATATATATATATATATACTAACAAATTGAAAGATTATTTTAAAATTTCAATATGATACAAAACCGATTTAAGAGGATACATTTTATTTTCTTGAGTTACTCTTTCAACTCAATTATCGTAGACCTGCATTTTTCACGTGTGTTCCCACTCAATGGGCAAGACTCGCTTTTATATGGTGAAAAATTAGTTTTGGAAAAGTTGGAGTCGCTACTTATTTTGTTTTATTTTAAAAGGGAAAATAAAACAAGAAAAAAACCCCTAAAGAAGTGACTCCATAGTTTTTGGAAAAGCCTATCTTTGAAAAACCCAAGTCTAGGTCCAGGGATCAGGTTATCTATTGGGAAGGTACCTCTAAAAGGTAACACCCCTCTAAGCCCTATAAGGTCTCTACTGACTAAGTTGAGGGAAATGTGGCAATTAATTTGGTTGATTATAGTACCTAGATAGGCTAGGTGATTTAAAAAAAATAGCATGTCTAACAAGAAAACCAATCACAATCATAAAGGAGATTTAGGGTGCGTACCTGAACTGCTTCTCAAGTGCTATCATAAAACATCAAAGTTAGTTTGAATAGTATATTACTCAGCATGCATTACATCAGAAATAATCAAACAAGTGTCAAGGCAATCAAGGACAACATTCAAATATGGATATTGCTCATCATAACATACACATTCATAGAATTTTTGAGTTGGGGGGCAGAAAGAGCATACCTAATCAACGAGCATTAACACCTTTATGGGAAACAAGGGTAGCTCAACGATGAATATAAAACAAATTCATGTATATCATCAAGAGGAATAAAAAAAATCAACCAGATATCAAGCAAGCAATATCAAAGAGAATATCATGAATGTCGACCCCCCTCCAAAGCCCTAATTAATTTTGCATGAATTGATTCTATGAATTCCATTGTTTGGAATCATGAAGTTTGTTCATGCTTGTTAAAAAAATCAAGAAAATTAGTAAAAAAAATAGTGAAAACGTGTGGAGGAAGGAAAATGGTAGTAAATAGTATGTTAAAATCTGGATTTTACGCCTAGAAACTCCTAAGGAATTTTAAAGAAAACTAGAGTTATTTCGATGGAAAATGGTTTTGAAATCCAGATTTAAGATTTATAAGATCACAAAAAGAAGAAGAAGAAACATTAGGAGGAGTACGATGTGTGGCAAGGTGGCCATGCTGGAGTGGGGCCAGGGGCTATGACTAAGTCTACATTGCCGGTGGATGCATGAGGAGGCCTTTGCAGAATGCTAGTAGTCTGATTCAGAGTTTTGATGATTTCCAATGCCATGTTGAGTCATTAACTCCTCCATCTGTCACTGTTCTACCATATCTCTTCGGAAAGCAATCAACTTCGAGAAGCTTTTCAAAAATTCAAAGCCCGCCTTAGCGTTGGAGAGAATGCCAATGCTTTCCAGAATTGGCTTGGTTATTGATATTCTGGTTTGACAATTTTGCATCTGTTAGTTTAGAGTTGCAGGGGATTTTGGGATATCTGGATTATCGACTGTACCCATTTCTTCCCATTGCAAGAGCATAGTACAAATGTTTGTCGTTCGTAAGAGATTGCATGGCGAATGCCTTTCCTTGCTTAAGTATTTTCAGCAAGCACCAAGGAGGAAGGCGTGAGTTCAGAAACACCTTGAGCTATACCAGTTGTCCAAGGCGATCAAGCCTATCTGTGACTGTTATTACATCAACAAGCATTATTCGGCTGGCCAAATCTATTTCATCTTCAACACTGTCAGGTTGGAGTTGCAGTTACCTATCAATCCCAGGATTTGCATTTGGCTCCAACTCTTCAATATGAACCTTTGTTTTCTTGAGTTTCAAAAAAAGTAAGCACCAAACTCATGATGAGCAATTGAAATTTTTGATAACTTTAGAGAATTGAGGAAGAAGTTTAGTGGGTCCCATGAAGAACACCCTATCCTAGGCAGCAGTGGGGATGACGGTTCCACCCAAAAGACGATGTCGAATAGGTGCAGCCAAAAGGAAACAGGAAATGGGGAGCACGTGTCATTTGAAGAGCCATCAAGACTACCATCCAATTGTGGAAACGACTGCACACATACTCAGTCAAATGGTGAGGGTAAATTTATCATAGAGCACACCCTCTTCCTCCATGCCATAGCTTAGCAAAATATCAGAGTGCCTTGACAAACACTATAAGAGAAATTCAACATTCTCTCGAAATTGCCAAGCTGAATCAGATATTGCAGCAAGGGATTTACACTAATTCCGATGAGCAACAAGGCAAGAGCTTCCCACTGAATTATGGAAAAGCGTCGTCTCATGATTATCTTTAACAAAAAGCAAAGACCAGAACCTTCAGATTGCTCAGCATCTTCACAGTTGCAGGATTGAAATAAAGTTGCATGAAGAACTTTAGATAGTTATTAATAGCATAAAGAAGAGTTGGAACAACAAGAAGCGCATTATTTCGAGAGCTGCCTCCACAAATTCTAGGATCGAAGCACTGCAGAATTATTCTGAGCTATGTTTATGCTGGAGGATGGACAATCTTAACTTCACCTCAAATAATTGGAATTTCTGAACCCTTACGATTTGGATGGCAAGGTAGCTCTGAAGGGAGCCAATTTCTAATCAAACTGCACAGTCTTCGAATCGCAGTTTTTGCTTTATGAAGTGAAACAGTTTCACCAAGAGATGCAAGGCTTTGATCCAGCTTTAGTACAGAATTACTAGAACCAGCCATTGTCGAACTACTCACTATACATTCTGATTCAAATAAAATCCTTTCTATCAAATGAGTTTGGTTCCATCACCTACCTTAATCCTTTCTAATTTTGAACATGAGAGGAGAGCATTATAAATTCTGTTTCGATTTTCCCATTTCCAATAGCATTTGCCTCAGCTTTTGGAGAAGAGCTTCATCATCTGGCCTGGCCATTTGCAATGCTTTAGGGAAATTCTTAGAGCCTGCATCATTTTGATCACTTGGTTTGCAGTGAAAACCATTTGTTTCTATGAGAGGAGCAAATATTGGTTCTACGTTCGGTGTATAGGTGGACGCCAGAAACTCCACTCTTTCATCCCAAACTGAGTCTTCATCATAGGGTGAGTGCTATTGAAGCATTAGAAATCCTCCAATTAAAATATTTGAGCGTTCTAGAACCTCTTGGCAGAGTACCTTCCAGCACTATGGGAAACAAAGGTGAAATGCTTGGATGGATTCACGGCAATGTAGTCCTCCAGTAGTGCAGCAAATTCAATGTACCTCTGACCGATTTCAAAAGCATTATGCTCTTCTTTGGGATCTGCAGTCTGACGAACCCCAACAAAATTTCAGCATTTGTATCAAGTGTCAACACATCCTCAGCCAACGGATGATCTTGATTAAAGTTGTAAGTTTCATCAACCTTAAATTTCCTTTTGTACCGAATTCAAAGTTCCTAAGTGGTAGGGTAAGTGCACGAGTAAGTTCATCATCTTCGTCAGTTTCCTCTGGGTGGGAAAACAACCACTCCATTCCCAACTCCATGTTTTTTACTCCAACTTACTGCAGAGCTTCTTCCGCTCTAAATTTTGGAAAACCCATCTCTACAATTATTGAAATAGCTGTCTCATTTGTAGGGGGATCAGTTAATCGAGCGTCTGCCTTGCTTTTGTCATTTTTCACTTCAACTCCAGAAGAGATGGGCTGAATGACAGAAATGATTTTTGTAATGAGACCATAACTATAATCGGCAAATTGTGGATTTGTTCAAACTGGAAACACCACCTTCAGGACCATGGACTGGAGGGCCTTTACAAATGTCCCAGCATCCCGAGGAAGAGGAATAACACTCATGATCAGGGAATGGGCAGGCGGGCACTCTGTGATAAGAGATAAAACAGAGGATAACGTCCCCAGATAGCTTATGAGCTTTCCATAGCCAGGTAAGGGACTGTAAACTCAGGAAAGATCAATTTCTTCCTTTCCGTCCTGCTTCGAATTCCCATTATCAGAATCCTGTGGCCTCGATTTTAGGCTCTCCGGAATCTCCCAGAACCTACTTTGCAACCTCGTTTAGTGGCCTTCGGAGCTTGCTACCTCTAATTAGGTTAGCTTTAGTTTCGACATACTAGAAAGAGGTCCAAAATGAATCCACATGTGCATCCCTGAGCAGTACAAAGATGACCCCATCTGCCACTTGAAACCTGCAGAATTCTCGCATAGTATCTTCTGCTCCTCAGCTGCAATGAGAGGAGATGTTATCCCAAGTAGACACTTCCAGCTTCAAAAACTGCAATTTTCTTGATCGGATTCTCAGCAGGCTTGGGCACTAAGCTTGCGCTTTTGGTATCATCTTCATGGGTTCTCTCTGCTTTGTGCTGTCATATAACGATTTCATCCTTAGCTTGCTCTGTATGCTCCTTCCTGTTTCTGTTCTGGGAATTTTTATGCGAGTGAAATTTTGTTCAATTTTGCTAAATTTGAATCCAAATTACACCAATGAGAATCCATGCTTTCACCAAACAATATGCTGCTCAACTCCAAATCACCGTGGGGCATTCACAGGGTAGCCGTCATGGTGAAGATAGCAAAGTCTCCTCGCAATTCCAAATCACAATTTTGCGCTTGGATGCCCAGTACCTTTTCGTTCTGATTTTTCAACTAAATTCCCTTTAGGAAAATAATCATATAAGAGATACGTCACATATTTGTTGTTTTATCATCATGAGAATCAGTTTCTCATTTTCTGGAGCTTATAAGAATTCAATTCCTTCCAGAGCTGCTGCCCAACTAGCATCTTTTCAAATAAAGACCAGTAATGATCTCAAGCCTGCTGCCCATGCGTGCATCAATTACAGAAAGGGGTGAAGATCCTGATACCTTTCAAACATATTGCTTATCTGATCATAAGCCCTTCATTGGCACTGCTGGTGTAGAGATTTCCTATGCGTGTGGGAGATCTACATAAGGTCCAATATCAACGTATTGATTGGATTCTCGATTATTGTACTGTGGGTTGTCGTGTGTTTTTTGTGTTTTGGCCTTGGGGATTCAAGTTGGAACTATCTCTTTCCAGACCTGGCCGCTTGTTTTCAGAGCAAGCTAGAACTGCTTGAACGACATGTGAAGTCTGGATGATCGATCAACTGAGTGAACCACAAGCTCAGAGTTTGGCGATTCTAATTCAAAGATGACCAAATTGTTTTCCCCATTTCTAAGCACTGGAGCAGGGACATAGAGGTTGCACTGTGGTCCAGTTGACTGCCAAAATCTTCCTATGTTGAGCATTCCAATTAAGTAATTCTCCTTCCGCATCAATCGCATCACCACATCATGAACAGGAAGATCCTTAACCACACAAAGTTGTTGTGAACTTTGTGACTGAACAACCTTTTCAAGAATTGATGCCCATGGAATCGTTTGAATCTCATTGTCAGTGATATGGAGGTTGTTGTAATAGAAGTGATGTATTTCCATAGTCTCCTTTAATTGTGCAAAAAAAACTCAAAAAACAGAAGATCCAATAGACAGAAAATAAGCCCAAATATCCGACAATAATAGCTTTTGAAAGTGTGAAGGGGGTTAATGGATGTTGATGAAGCGCTTCCTTAGCAAGATCATAGGGCTTAATTCTAGATTCAACTGCATCCATTCCACATTTTGCATTGCGAAACCCATTCCTATCAACAAATAATAGAAAAAAATGCTGAGAAACATATGGTGAAACCCAAGCTCAGGAGCTCAACTATCCATTTCATGATAATGCACCAAAGGCCTTTCTCACAATAATAGTTGTAAAGCCTTTCAAAGAACAGGTCTAAATCAGTGATTGGTTCCACATTCCTGCTCTCATCATTAAAAAGTCCAGAAGGGCTGTCACTACTAGGACTTGGTATCCTTCGATAGTCAGATAATTTAATCTCAGGAGGCGCATCCTGTGGTCAAAGATGATTCGCCGCGCCACTCCCAATAAAAAAATGGTAAGTGCATTAGCACCCATTTACCCTCTGAACATCATTCACAGACAATAACAGTAGGCAAAAGCAGCCAATCCATTCCCCAAACAGCTTGAATGGTCAAAGCAACATGCGGTTGGGTATAAGCAATGCAACAAATAGGGTTCAGTTTTGCAATTCCCCAGAAACACCAATGTAATCAAAGCCTCTGCACTCAAACATAACTTCACCAATCCCAGAACCCAATCAACTCAATTGCAACCCCTAAAAGGAAAGGTGGGGTTGAGCGACGACAATCAAAGAAAGTCAAAATTAGCAAAAACCTAAATGAGAATTGCGACCAGAAAGACAATCAAATCGGGGAAAATAAGAGGAATTGGTACGGAGAACGAAAAGGAGGGTTGAGGCTGTCTTTTGCTTAGAATCCCCCTCTACCCTTTCACTACCTGGCCGATTTTGACCATAATCGCTTGGCTTCCGGCTGTCGTTCTTCTCCAAAACCTCTCTATATTAAAAACCAAAACCGGAGCCAACTCTCTTCCTACCCTGTCGATCTCGGAATCCTCCTCCTCTCTATACTCAAAAACCAAAACCAGAGCAACCCTCTTCCTACCCTCTCCCTCTTAGAATCCTTCTCCTCTTTATATTCAAAAACCAAAACCAGAGCCAATTCTTCTCTTCCCTCGATCTCCCTACCTTCCGCACCAAAACAAACCCTCAAAATTTCAAACTTCCCCAAAAAAGGGCCTTTTAAGGAGAGTTGCAAAAGCATGAAATTTATTAAATTAAATAATTGAATGAATAAATAAATAAGTAAATAAATTAGAAAATGGTAAAACAATAATAAATTAATTAATTAATTAAAAAAATAAGAAAAATAATATAAAAAAGGTAACAAATAAAAATAAATAAGTGATTGATAATAATAAAAATAAATAGATAAAAAAATAATAAATAATAAATAATAAAATAATAAAATAAAAACTGAGTCACCTAAGTCATACATGTTATGCTAAAAATATCTAATGGGTCAAGTATGCCTAAGTGAGCCTAGGTGTGGGCTTAATGAGTTTAGGACAGTGTCTAAGTTTAAATTAGGGTTGCCAAGGGTCATAATGGGGTTTGATAAATCTCTCAATCAGAATCTCCAAAGTGGCTCAAAAAAGATAAGTTACATGAATAGTAATGGGTCACTAGGAAACTATTATGGAGCACTGAAAGTGAACTTAAAGACATGTGATAAAGGGACAAAATGGAAGGTCTACAATTATTTATTCTTTTTTTCCCCTTAAGCTCTAAATTATTTTAACACTAAAAAATTCCTAAGGAATTGAATTTGTGTTTATGAAAGTAAACAACATGTTTAATTAAAAAAAAAAAAAAAAAACCCTTGAGAGTTATGTGTTTAAGATTTTGAATAAAACAATACATAAAACATAGAAAAATTTGTAGAGAAAGAGAAAAACAACCTCAAACTATTGAAAATTATAAATATAATCTTAGTTTTATACTCTTATATGCTTTTTGTAAGTGTTTGGATAGGAAATAAGGATAAAAAAGATGTTGGACAATATTTTTATTAAAAAAAATGTTATAGTTTATGCTTATGGAAGTATCGGTAATCATGGATATATTGGTACTTCAATTTTACGGATATATCGGAAATATCGGAGAAATATCGATGAATATTTTTTTCACAAATATCGGTGGAGCAAAAATTATTAAAAATTCATAGGAATGCTTAGAAAAACTCTAAAAAAAATGATAAAATAAGTAAGAATACATATTTTAAATTTATTTTGTAAGTGTAATTGAAATAGATATGATCAAGAAGAAAAACATCGATAGGTAGAGATATCAGTAGATTCGATACTTGGATTTTAATAATAACAAATATGAATTTTGGAAGTATATAAAGTTAGAATTGAGTTAAGAAATGTTTGATTTTATTGAATAAGAACAATTTATACATAAATATAATACATATGACATTGCAATAATCCTTAGTACCAAAATGAAGAGCGATATGGTTCCATCATATTTGAGAAAACAAAGGCTATGCTTAGTTAAGAAAAACACCCAAAAGGGGGGGGGGGGGGGGGTTGAATTGGGTGTTTAAAAAACTTTTCAATCACAACAAATTTAAACAAATTATAAGCAAAGTAAAGAGATAGAGTTTAGAGAAATCAAACTCGGGTTTATAGTGGTTCGGCACTTCCTTGCCTACGTCCACTCTCCTCAACCTCCTAACCGAGTGAGGGTTCCACTAACTTGAAGCTTCAACCAAGCTTTCAATCTTCTTACACTTGGATTCCGACTCCAATGGGCTCTTACACAACCTCTTTAAGATTCAACCCTCTTGAAGGCTTTAACACTCGGATTGTTACAAGATATAATCACTCAACCTAGCTTAAAGATGGCTCAAATACAAGACAAGGCTAGGATGACAAACAAGAGTGCATTAAAGGATATGCAAGTGGTGATTTAATGCACAATGAAAGAAATGAGAGCTTTTTGATCAAGAACAGGTAGGTAGGCTTTGAATGCAATTGTTCTCTTGTTAATAAATGAAGTGGAGCTCTCAATTTATAGGTTTCTAAGCTCGGGAGTCAAAATCAGCAAAAGGCAACCTCGTCCGGTTGAGCTAGGGGTCGACCGGTTCACTAGCCGTTGGAGCATTTAATGCATGACAGGTTACCGTTGCCTCAACCGGACCTCGATCGGTACTCGACCGGACCTCGATCGGTAAAGGAATCACCTTGACCGGGAAGAGAAGGCTACTGGGAGAGAGAGAAGGTTTTTAACCTTTCTCGACCGGTCCTCGACCGGACGACCTCAACCGGTCGACCGGTTCCTCAATCGGTTGACCGGTTGGCCATTGCCTCGACCGGTTGAGCCTTTTTGGCCCTGAAAAACCTATTTATTGATTCATTTCTTTTCTAACACTTAGGCAAGGTCTTTAGGCAAATTATTAAGCCAATTTTGAAACATTTTGCCTAAGGTAAATTAGTTAAAAACTCGGGTTTTAATGAAGTCGACGTTTTAAAGAATAAACCGAGTTTTCTAAGATGCATGAAAACGTATGAAAATCCTAAGTGCACTCATGCATTCATCTTACATTAGTTTCCTATGATCTCAAGTCTTCCAAGCGTCTCGATCTTGTATCCATTTGGTCCTTTGATGAATTTTCGAGTTTATACCTGAGATTCTTAAACATTAAACCAATTAGTTACTTAACCATGGTTTGTTATCATCAAAACCCGATTAGGAGAACCCTTGGGCTAACAATATTGTTAGATGAAGAGAGCCCATCTTGTTGAAGACAATATTTATTTTAAATTTTTTAAAATACTTTTATTAAAACATTTTTTATTACATTTTAAATGAAAAATTAAATTAATTTATATAAAATATTTTATCTGAGATTTATTTTCTAAAATTTTATTAAAAATATGTGTCTGGACCCCCTCAAATGGAGGGCATTTCTTTGGGTTTTTTATTACTATTTTATTATTTCTTCTTCATCATTAACCCGAGAATGTGTTGTATGGGGCAGCTAGATAAGATTGGCAACCAAAGAAGACTGATGGATGTGTTGTATTGGGCAGCTAAAGAGGATGGGAAGTAAGAAGGAAAAGGAAGGGTAAGTTGCTTGGTACAGAAGGGACAACCATTTGAAAAGGAAGGAATTGAACAAAAGGGTGGCGGGTTACAAAGGAGAGACGAGCTGTAGGGGACAAGGAGAGCATGTTCTGCAAGCTGGCTAGGGATTTTTTTTTAAAAAAAAAAACAAAAAAAAAAGATTTTTTTTCTAGGGAGAGGATGACAGAAAATGGGGGAGAGGAGGAAAAAGGAGTTTTTTGGAGTTACGGGAGGACGATTTGAGAGATATACCAGCTGAGAGCATAAGGAGAGAACTGGAGAGTGAGAAACCTTAAAAAGAAACTTGAGGAGGAAGGGAGTTGGAGCAGGTAAGAAACTGAGCGAAAGAGGATATCTTCTTAGGGGAGGGGAGTTCGAAGACGAGCAACTTTTTTCTTGAGGAGGGGCTTCCAGGTTTGACTAATATAGCTCCTTGTTTTCTCACTTCCACAACGCTTTTTATTCTCATTTTCAACTATTTTTCTTCTTCTTTTCTGGGCATCAACTTCCTGTTTCGGTATGTATAGGAAGAGCCATTTGTTTATCTTAGTCGAATTTATTCTTCCGTGTGCATGCTCTGTTTTTTGGGGTTCCTTTGCCTTTCTCTGTACAAGATTGATGCATGAGTTTGTTTCTGAAGCTTGACATATGAGACCCTTGTTTATTTTCTTTGTTAATCTTACTCATTTTAAGCTCATGGGCATCACCTATAATGGGGCTCTGTATCATCACGTGTTTCATGTTCTTGTGTTTGCTTAATCCTCATCACTCCACCACCCTTCTTGCCCATCCATCTAACCCATCTTCAACTTGCTTCCACCATTTCCCCATGTGCATGAGGTCCAAAATGCATGGTCACCCTCACCTCATCATCCTTCTTACCGACATACCCGTCACCACCCTCTTCTCTCTCTACATTCACATATCCACTCGCCACCTCCATTACAAGCACCATACCCACGCCACACTCACTTTCATTAGCCTTAAACACACCCCTCTACCCATTTTCCACTCATGCACGCAGGAATCCTGCTCCCATCACCATACCTGTGTTCGTACTACCCACCTCATCCTTCATAACCTCCCATGCATCCCCCATTCATTCATTTTCGCCATTCCCCACATTTGCATGAAGCTCCATGCATCCATGCAAGCCATGCAAACATGGCCACCTCTTCATACCCACTTCTCTCTCCACACCACATGCCCATTTTTTCAAATGCCCATGAGACCTATTTCTCCCACCAATACTCATTTTCAACTCATTCCCACCCTTTTCTCACGTGAATGAAGCCCCATGCATGGCTACCCATCACACCCGACTGCCCCACTACTCGTTTCTCACTCATGCAAAGGAACCTGCATGCATGGCCATTTCATTTCTTTCACACACCACAAGCTAGGAAGAAGGGACAAGGAGAGTGAACCCAAACAATCAAAGGTGTGGGAGTGGAAAACCCCCACATTTTCCTACACTTTCTCTCTCTAGAAATCTGTTTCTCGAAAAAAAAAAAGGTTACGAAAGTCCCCATTGGTGTTGGGTTAAGCTTGGTTTCATCGCCATGTGCTTCAAACATCCGTTCACTTGTCCTCAAATCTGCCTTCTTTGGTCATGGTACATAAGGTAGTAGTTTTGTGAGCTAGCAATATCCACTTGCATTTGATGGAGCTGGTGGAGCACATCCTCATTAGTCATTCTTTGTGATGGCCTTCTAGTTCCTGGGTTCTTTCATGGTCAAATAAGAGTGGTGTTGCTTTGTTCACATAATGGCTTCTCTATAGTAGTAATTCTAAGGCAGTTTGGAATGATGACCCCCTCCCAACCTCTCTGTCTTTTTTGTTTGATTCAGAAAAGCACAACATAAGAATCTTTGAAAGAGTAAAGTGGATAGAGTTGGTTGTGAAAGGGCAATTCCTGAAGGATTTATTTTTATTATTTAAAAAATGTGTGGCGGGCAGTGATGGCCTTCCTTTTCTTGATTTGATGTATTGTGGCATGGGGTTTTTATTAGTGGTAGGAGCACTTTAAGTTCTCTGAACAAATAAGTGGTAGTGGCATGGTAAATTATTGTTATTGTTATTTTTTTATTTTTCTCCTTTTCTATCACGTGTCAAGGTTTGATTTCCGTAAATTCCATCTTTAAATAAATCTTTAAAATTCCGATTTCTAAATTTAATTTCCAATTTCCAAAATTCCAATCTTCACAATTATTTATTTAATCATTATTATTTTCATCATTGTTATTTCGTTTATTTATTTATCTACTTATTTTTAAATTTTCATTTCTAAATAATTATTCAAAATTCTGATTTCCAAATTTAATTTCCAATTTTGAAAATTCCAATTTTCACATTTATTTATTTAATCATTATTATTTTCGTTATTACTATTATTCTATTTATTCATTTTTAAAATTTCGTCTTTAAATAATTCTTCAGAATTCCGATTTCCAAATTTAATTTCCAATTTCCAAAATTCTAATTTTCACATCTATTTATTTAATCATTATTATTCTCATTATTATTAGTATTTTATTTATTTATTCACTTATTTATTTATTTTTTAAAATTCCACCTTTAAATAATTCTTCAAAATTCCGATTTCCCAATTTAATTTCCAATCTCCAAAATTCCATTTTTCGAATTTATTTATTTAATCATTATTGTTCTCCTTATTGTTATTATTTTATTTATTTAATTGCTTATTTATTATTTAAAATTTCATCTT
Organism: Vitis vinifera; assembly: GCF_030704535.1. Lineage (NCBI taxonomy): Eukaryota > Viridiplantae > Streptophyta > Magnoliopsida > Vitales > Vitaceae > Vitis > Vitis vinifera. Next base: position 14,954,246 of record NC_081813.1, read on the forward strand.
TAAATAATCCTTCAAAATTCTGACCTCCAAATCTAATTCTCAATTTCCAAAATTCCAATTTTCACATTTATTTATTTAATTATTATTATTTTCGTTATTATTATTATTTTATTTATTTATTTATTTATTTTTAAAATTCTATCTTTAAATAATTCTTCCAAATTCCGATTTCCAAATTTAATTCCCAATTTCCAAAATTCCAATTTTCACATTTATTTATTTAATCATTGTTATTTTCGTTATTATTATTATTCTATTTATTTATTTTTTTTAAATTTCATCTTTAAATAATTCTTGAAAATTCCGGTTTCCAAATTTAATTTCCAATTTCCGAAATTCCAATTTTCACATTTATTTATTTAATCATTATTATTTTCGTTATTATTTTATTTATTTATTTATTTTAAAATTTTCATCTTTAAATAATTCTTCAAAATCCCAATTTCCAAATTTAATTCCCAATTTCCGAAATTCCAATTTTCCAATTTAATTTCTAATTTCAAAAATTCCAATTTTCACATTTATTTATTTAATCATTATTATTTTCATTATTATTATTATTATTCTATTTATTTATTTATTTTAAAAATTCCATCTTCAAGTAATTTCCAAGATTCCAATTTTCATAATTTAATTTTCCAAACTTTAATTCTCAAATAATTTTCCAAAACTCCAATTTTCAAATTTATTCTTTTAGAAATCTCCATTTTCAAGTAAATTTCCAAAATTCAAATTTTTCAAATTTTATTTTTAAGAGATCTCATTCCCAAATAATTTTTCCAAGTTCCAATTTTCTAATTTAATTCTTAAAGCTTCAATTTTCAAATTAGTTTCAAAACTTGATTTCCAAAAATTTGTTTTTCAGATGGTTTTAAATCTTTTAAATTTATTCATTTAATTTGTTTATTCAAAACCTAATTTTTAATAAACGTGCTACCATTTTTTCATTCAGGCATGCATCTTGTAATTTTCTTCGGTTTTTAATAGTTTTCTCGTTTTTCACTATTTTTAATAAGCATGAAGACAATTTTCATAATTCCAAAATAATGGAATTTGTGAGATTAATTCATGCAAGATCAATTGGGCTTTGGTGGGGACCCTAAATATAAGATTTCTCTCCTGATTGTTAATTGCTATGCCTAATGAATATTGTTTGATTTTTGTTTTGATCTTTGACATGTATGCGATAATTTTATACTTGAGCTAACATTGTTTCCATGATAGCTGATTACTACTCAAAAAGTGCTATTTGATAGCTTATAATTAATCCTTTTAAACACTTTTGAGTAGTAGTTTTGGCCTTTTAACTCAATTGGCATGTTAAGGACCCTTGAAAGCAATTTTAATCACTTTGTGTAAGTTTTGGTGTTTTTGTTAGTAATTTGATCACCAAAGCAATTCAAGTTTGAGGAGAGTTTTGAGGAATCTTGGGTAAAGCTTAGAAGTCATTTGCCAAGAGTAAATCCGGATTGCAAGGAGAAAAAGTAAAGAGAATCTGCCATGAAGCATATTCTTGATGACAGTCGTAGCAGCCACTTTTGGAGCACTTTCTGAAGTCCAATTGATGCATGCTATATACCATTTCAAAGCTCAGGAAGTCAAAAATCCAATGCTTCAAACGGTGCACAATTCGGAGTTGAAACGAAGAAGTTGCAGCCATTGCAAGCTAATCACTCCAAGCTGAAGGAAGCATTTTCCAAAGTGTTGCGAAATCACCCTTTTGCTGCGAAGTGATTCCGCAGCCTTTTTGTACAGTAGGGTGTATTTCCTTCTGAAGTTGCCTGATATATGCCGCGAGAGGGAAGCTGGGAACCTCAAGGTGGAAGCCATCTTCGCAGCCCTGCGAAGATAGCATGTTGTTGCGAAATGATTTCGCAGCCCTTCTTGAGTGTCTGCGAAATCTCGCAGACACCATTTTCTCTTGCGAAATGGTTCCTGGAGCATCCCGATATTTGCTACCGACATTGGGAGATATTTTACATCAGATTTTTGTTGTCTAAATCCCAAAATACTCCTTGTAAGCCACCAATTACAAGATTCCTTAGCTTTTAAGTTAGTAAAAAGAGAAAATATCTATGTAATAATTAGTTTTATATTATGTTCATATAAGTACCTCTCGGGAGCCTGTTCTTGAGGGAGGAGACCTTCTTTGTAAAGTTTTGAAAGGAAGAAAAGTTCAGGCCCTTTGTTTTGCCTTACCTTCTCACTTTGTATTATTTATTTTTTCTAAGTTATGAACTCTCTGAGGAATTTTCCCCAGAGAATGAGTAACTAAACCTTTAGTTCCTTGGAGCTAAGGTTGTCGGGGAAGGTTCCAAGTGCAAGAATGCAAAGCTTTGTGGTTTTAGCTAGTAATGAAGAGGAAGTGAAATCCTTTAGTGATTTCTATGTTTTTAGTTAACTTAAAACACCTTAGAGTCACCTGGGCCAACACTTGGTAAGGCAAGTGATTTCCAACCATGGAAATGCGCTAGTTTACCCCTTGCGAGCCTCTGGGAGGTGACTTTAGGGTAGGATTTTCTAGAATAGCCAACACTTGGTAAGCTTTTGGACTCCAAGGAGACATCCATTAGTTATCTCTTGCGAGCTTTTGACGGGTAATCCAAGGTTAAAGATCACCTTGAAAGGTTACGGCTTAGTGAGAGGCTTAAACCATTGCAAGTTGCATAGTGAGAGAATTAAAGTGAAATCTAATTGAAGGAGGTATCTGTACAACACCGGTTAGAGACTTGACTATATGTTGAATCTCTAACGCGAGGAAATGAACCATCTGACCGGAGCTATGTCTTTTGCATGAGGAACCACCCCAGTGAACCTGACTCTCCAAGGAATGCTTTTCTTCCTAAGTTATTCCGAGTACTTGTTCTATTAGTTAGTTTAAATCTAAATCTTTGCCAATCAAAGTTTGTATTTTATTTCTTGAGCTAACCTTGAAATGAAACATTACCAATTCACTTTGAATTGATATCATTGATAATTTGGAAACCCTTCCGAGTGAACGATCCTAGAGCCGCTATACTATAGTAGTTTTTTCTTTGCTACCCTAGTATATGGTGTAATAGGTTATAAATTTTGTTGATTACTCCCTCAATCAAGGAGCACCAGTTGGAAACGAATTAGCTGAGACACCAATTGGGCACGAATCAAAATGGCGCCGTTGCCGAGGAAGGTGTCAATTTTATAGTGATACCATTTTTGAGCACTTGTGATTTTCATCACAAGTTTGGTAACGTTTCTTTCATTTTACTAATTCTCATTCTTTCTTTAATAATTCATAATCCAAAGTTATCTTTTAAATTCAGCTTAGTTTAATTTTGTTTTTGTAGGCCTGTTTTCTTTTGTTGTCCTTTATTTTCATTTAAGTTGCAGATAGATACTAGTTGTGTATGCCAAAGTGGATACGAGACAGTGGAGGAAGGCTTGTTAAGTGTGATACACCTCATAACAAGGAATTGGAATTGAGCTTGAATATCATGGAAGCTACACCTGAAGATCAGCATAGTCACCAAGGTCGTCAAGACAATCTCAATGAATTCAGATCAATGAGGGACCGTATGCATCCACCTCGTATGAATGCACCATCATGTATAGTGCCCCCTACAGAGCAGCTAGTGATCAGACCGTATCTTGTTCCACTTCTACCAACTTTCCATGGGATGGAAAGTGAGAATCCGTATGCACATATCAAGGAATTTGAAGATGTTTGTAATACATTCCAAGAGGGAGGAGCTTCAATTGATTTGATGAGGCTTAAGTTATTTCCTTTTACTTTAAAGGATAAGGCCAAAATTTGGCTTAATTCTTTAAGGCCAAGGAGTATCCGCACTTGGACTGACTTACAAGCTGAATTCCTCAAGAAATTTTTTCCCACTCATAGAACAAATGGCTTGAAAAGGCAAATTTCCAACTTCTCAGCTAAAGAGAATGAAAAATTCTATGAGTGTTGGGAAAGATATATGGAAGCTATAAATGCTTGCCCTCACCATGGTTTTGATACTTGGCTATTGGTGAGCTATTTTTATGATGGGATGTCCTCCTCAATGAAGCAACTCCTCGAGACAATGTGTGGAGGAGATTTCATGAGCAAAAATCTGGAGGAAGCTATGGATTTCTTGAGCTATGTAGCTGATGTTTCAAGGGGATGGGATGAACCAACCAAAGGAGAAGTGGGGAAGATGAAGTCTCAACTGAATGCTTTCAATGCAAAGGCTGGGATGTATACCTTGAAAGAAGATGATGATATGAAAGCAAAGTTGGCAGCTATGACAAGAAGATTGGAGGAGCTGGAGCTGAAAAGAATACATGAAGTGCAAGCTGTTGCTGAAGCACCAGTGCAAGTGAAGCTGTGTCCTAATTGTCAATCATATGAACATTTGGTGGAGGAATGCCCTGCAATTTCAGCTGAAAGGAAAATGTTTAGAGATCAAGCAAATATTGTTGGACAATTCAAGCCCAATAACACTGCGCCGTTTGGAAATACTTACAATTCAAGTTGGAGGAATCATCCAAATTTCTCATGGAAGGCCAGAGCAACTCAATACCAACAGCCGGATCCACCATCTCAACAATCTTCAAGTCTTGAACAAGCAATGGCTAATCTCAGCAAGGTAGTGGGAGATTTTGTTGGAAACCAAGAAGCCACCAATGCTCAAATCTATCAAAGAATTGACAGAGTGGAGAGTATGTTGAATAAAATGATGGATGGAATGCAAAATGATATGAACCAAAAGTTTGATAACATCCAATATTCAATTTCAAGGCTTACAAATTTGAACACACTGCAAGAAAAGGGAAGATTTCCTTCTCAACCTCACCAAAATCCCAAAGGTGTCCATGAAGTGGAAAGCCAAGAGGGAGAGTCATCACAGGTGAAAGATGTCAAAGCCTTGATCACTCTAAGGAGTGATAAAAAAATTGAGAAGCCAACACCCGAGCCATATGTGGAGAAAGAAGAAGAGATAAAGAAAGGAAAGGAAATGGAAGATAAAGAGAGTGAGATCAGTGAAGAAAAGAAGGACTCTGATTCAACAATGAATGCAATTCCAGAGAAGGAACTTCTGAAGGAAGAAATGCTGAAGAAATCAACTTCTCCGCCTTTTCCTCAAGCATTACATGGAAAAAAGGGGATTAGAAATGCAGCTGAAATCCTTGAAGTATTGAGGCAAGTGAAAGTAAATATCCCATTGCTGGATATGATTAAACAAGTTCCAACGTATGCAAAATTCCTAAAGGACTTATGTACTATCAAAAGAGGGTTGACTGTAAACAAGAAAGCCTTCTTGACTGAGCAAGTAAGTGCAATCTTACAATGTAAGTCTCCATTGAAGTATAAAGACCCGGGAAGTCCTACCATTTCAGTCATGATTGGAGGGAAGGTAGTGGAGAAAGCCTTGTTAGACTTGGGAGCAAGTGTGAATTTGCTTCCATACTCTGTCTACAAGCAATTGGGACTTGGGGAATTGAAGCCAACAACAATCACTCTATCTCTAGCAGATAGATCAGTAAAAATTCCAAGGGGGGTAATTGAGGATGTCTTGGTTCAAGTGGATAATTTCTACTATCCAGTAGATTTTATTGTTCTTGATACAGATCCTACTGTAAAGGAAGCTAATTTAGTTCCTATCATCCTTGGAAGGCCATTTCTTGCTACCTCAAATGCTATCATCAACTGCAGGAATGGGTTGATGCAACTCACTTTTGGCAACATGACACTTGATCTCAATATTTTCTATATGTCTAAAAAGCAAACCACTCCAGAAGAAGAAGAGGGTCCAGAAGAAGTGTGCATTATTGACACTCTGGTGGAGGAGCACTGTAATCAAAATATGCAAGACAAGTTGAATAAAAGTCTTGTGGATTTTGAGGAAGGTTTGTCTAAATCTCCTACTGTGCTTGCTACTCTACAAAGTTGGAGAAAGATAGAAGAAATTCTACCTTTGTTCAATAAAGAAGAAGAGGCAGCTGCTGAAAAAGAAATTCCAAAACTCAATCTGAAGCCTCTACCTGTGGAGCTGAAATATACATATCTTGAAGAAAATAATCAATGTCCTGTTGTGATATCTTCATCTCTGACCAGTCATCAAGAGAATTGTTTAATAGAAGTTCTCAAGAGGTGTAAGAAGGCAATAGGATGGCAAATATCCGACTTGAAAGGCATTAGTCCTTTAGTTTGTACTCATCATATATATATGGAGGAGGAAGCAAAGCCAATTCGTCAACTTCAAAGAAGATTGAATCCTCATTTACAAGAGGTGGTGCGAGCTGAGGTGCTGAAGCTACTTCAAGTAGGAATCATTTATCCTATATCTGATAGCCCTTGGGTGAGTCCTACTCAAGTGGTACCAAAGAAGTCAGGGATCACAGTGGTTCAGAATGAAAAAGGAGAAGAAATTACTACACGCCTCACTTCAGGTTGGAGGGTGTGTATTGATTATAGAAAGTTGAATGTTGTAACCAGGAAGGATCATTTTCCATTGCCATTTATTGACCAAGTGCTGGAGAGAGTCTCTGGACGTCCATTCTATTGCTTCTTGGATGGGTATTCAGGGTATTTTCAGATTGAAATTGATATGACAGATCAGGAAAAGACCACTTTTACATGTCCATTTGGAACATATGCTTACAGGAGAATGTCTTTTGGTTTATGCAATGCACCTGCTACATTTCAAAGATGTATGTTGAGTATTTTCAGTGATATGGTGGAGCGAATTATGGAGGTTTTCATGGATGACATCACCGTATATGGAGGTACATTTGAGGAATGCTTAGTTAATTTGGAAGCAGTTCTTCACAGATGCATTGAAAAAGACCTGGTGCTCAACTGGGAGAAATGCCATTTTATGGTACGTCAAGGAATTGTCCTTGGCCATATCATCTCTGAAAAAGGCATTGAAGTTGATAAAGCAAAGGTGGAGCTTATTGTCAAATTACCATCCCTAACAACTGTAAAAAGAGTAAGGCAGTTCCTTGGCCATGCAGGGTTCTATAGGAGGTTTATAAAAGGTTTTTCAAGTCTTTCAAAACCTCTTTGTGAGCTGTTAGCTAAGGATGCTAAGTTTATATGGGATGAAAGATGTCAAAACAGCTTTGATCAGCTGAAGAAATTTTTAACAACAACTCCAATAGTGAGAGCCCCTAACTGGCAACTACCTTTTGAACTGATGTGTGATGCCAGTGACTTTGCTATAGGAGTTGTGCTTGGCCAAAGGGAAGATGGGAAGCCTTATGTGATTTATTATGCAAGTAAAACACTGAATGAAGCTCAAAGGAACTACACAACTACAGAGAAAGAATTGTTAACTGTGGTATTTGCTTTGGACAAATTTCGTGCTTATTTGGTAGGGTCTTTCATCATTGTCTTCACTGACCATTCAGCCTTGAAGTATTTATTGACAAAGCAAGATGCAAAAGCAAGGTTGATTAGATGGATTCTTTTGTTACAAGAATTCGATCTTCAAATCAAAGATAAGAAAGGAGTGGAGAATGTGGTAGCTGACCACCTTTCAAGGTTAGTTATAGCACATAATTCCCATCCCTTGCCTATTAATGATGATTTTCCTGAAGAATCACTCATGTTCTTAGTGAAAACTCCTTGGTATGCTCATATTGCTAATTATTTAGTAACCGTCGAAATTCCAAGTGAGTGGAATGCACAGGACCGGAATCACTTCTTTGCCAAAATTCATGCTTATTATTGGGAAGAGCCCTTTCTTTTTAAGTATTGTGCAGATCAGATCATAAGGAAGTGTGTTCCTGAAGATGAGCAGCAAGGGATTCTATCTCATTGTCATGAGAATGCATGTGGAGGCCACTTTGCCTCTCAGAAAACAACCATGAAGGTATTGCAATCAGGGTTTACTTGGCCATCTCTTTTCAAAGATGCCCACATCATGTGTAGGAGTTGTGATAGATGCCAAAGGCTTGGAAAGCTAACAAAAAGAAATCAAATGCCTATGAACCCCATTCTAATAGTTGAGCTATTTGATGTATGGGGCATTGACTTCATGGGACCTTTTTCAATGTCTTTTGGTAATTCTTACATCTTGGTGGGGGTGGATTATGTTTCTAAGTGGGTTGAGGCAATCCCCTGTAAACAAAATGATCACAGGGTGGTTCTCAAGTTTCTTAAAGAGAACATTTTCTCAAGATTTTGGGTGCCCAAAGCCATAATCAGTGATGGAGGTGCTCATTTTTGCAACAAACCTTTTGAAGCTCTGTTATCCAAGTATGGAGTGAAGCATAAGGTGGCTACACCTTATCATCCTCAGACTTCCGGGCAAGTTGAGCTAGCTAACAGGGAAATAAAGAACATATTGATGAAAGTGGTGAATTCCAGCAGAAAGGATTGGTCTATTAGGCTTCATGATTCATTGTGGGCATATAGAACAGCTTATAAGACTATTCTTGGCATGTCTCCCTATCGTCTTGTCTATGGCAAAGCATGCCATCTCCCTGTGGAAGTTGAATACAAAGCTTGGTGGGCAATAAAGAAGTTGAACATGGACTTGATCAGAGCCGGAGAAAAGAGATATCTAGACCTTAATAAGATGGAGGAATTAAGAAATAATGCTTATATCAATTCCAAAGTTGCAAAACAGAGGATGAAGAAGTGGCATGATCAACTCATCTCCAACAAGGAATTTCAGGAAGGACAAAGAGTTTTATTGTATGACACAAGACTCCATATCTTTCCTGGGAAACTCAAGTCAAGGTGGATAGGTCCGTTCATTATTCACCGAGTATGTTCCAATGGAGTGGTGGAATTATTGAATTCAAATGGCAAGGATAGCTTTAGAGTCAATGGATATCGTCTCAAGCCATTCATGGAGCCATTCAAACCAGAAAAGGAGGAAATCAACCTCCTTGAGCCTCAAAAAGCCTAAGCAAAGAAGGGTTTGCTGGATGTGGTTTACCACAGTCCAAAATTTTTGTAAATTTTGTAAATTTTCAAGTTTTTTCCATACATTTGATCTTAGTTTTTGATCTTAAATCATGTTTTTAGGTGTGTTTTAATCTTTTTGAATGATCCCAGGTGGAAGAAATTTCAAGGAAATTGAAAGAAAAAAAATCGGATCGAAATCGGAGCAAAAACAGAGTAAAAACAGAGTAAAAACAGAGCAAAAACAAAGCTCTGCGAGATTTCGCAGCCTAAAGAGAACTTCTGCAAAATGAGCATTTTGTTACCAAACCATTCCGCAACACTTTGGAATTCTCTGCGAAAATTTTTGCAGCTGCGAAGGCGAGTTTGGCACACGAGTGCCACTTCGCAGCATAGGAGCGTCCATTTCGCAGTTGCAAAACGTCTGCGAAGCGGTAAAGCCCCGATTTTGCAACAAAAGTCCCATTCCGCAGGGTATTTCGCAATTGCGAAAGCGGTTTTGGCACACGTGTGCCACTTCGCAGCACAGTTACATTAATTTCGCAGCTACGAAACGCATTGCGAAGTGGCTACGAAAATGGCGTTTTGCTGCGAAATTGGCATTTTTCTGTGAAACTCAAATTGACCCTTAGTCTTCCGTTATTACTATATATACCGGTCATTTGAGCTGCGAAAAGGGTTTCAAAATAGAGCGTGCCATTCTCGCAGACTGTTCATCTCCTTCCTTGAGCCTCACCGCGCAAGTCTCCGGTCATCTTCTCCAATCATCCGTTCCGGCCAAATTTCGGTAACCCGAAATGGCGCGAACAAGAGGGGCTAAGTCTTCCTCTCCTTCAAGCGGCAAGAAAAGCCTGCGAAAGGAACCAGTTCTAGATCCCGCTTCTGAGCCTTCGCAGCCAAGAGCAATTCCTCCTCCGGTGAAGCCCGCGCCGCCAAAGCCGCCGGCGAGACGTTACCTTACCAGGTCAGGGGGTCGGCCACTGCAAAAGAGACCCAGGGTTGAAAGCTCAGAACCCATTGACTTGACTGAGCAATCTCCAGAGCCCTCGCCGGTTCTAACTCCAGTTCCCTTGCCGATTCCCTCGCCAATTCAGCCTCCGGTGCCATCTCCGGCGCCACAAACAGAACCACAGGAGCCTCAGCCGCCACTTCCCGAGCCCCAAATTCCATCTGAAATAGCTCCGGAAGAAGCAATCAGGCGGCCAATGCTAACTCAGCCCCCAATTGAGGGAAATTTGGACTGTAGAGCGCGACCATTCCACTCCGAGCTATGCTTTGACATAGCCGCATTCCGATTACAGCCGGAGCTGGCACAGTCATTCAACCTGCTGAGGAGATACCACATGGAGCACCTACTGACTCCGAGAGACTTTTTCTACCCCAAGATAGCCATGGATTTCTATCAATCCATGACAACCAAACAGGTCAGGGATCCAACTTTAATTCATTTCACTATTGATGGGAGGCATGGCATATTGGGAGCACGCCATATAGCTGAAGCCTTGCGGATTCCCTATGAGCCAAGCCATTTCGATGATTTTAGAGCTTGGACCAGTCATACTGAGCTGGAGATGGTGCACACCCTGTCCAGAGGAGCTGCCACGCGATCACATTTGTTGAGGGGGGAGCTTCCTCCAATCATGTTTCTGATTGATGCATTTTTGCGTCATAACCTCTACCCATTGCAGCATTGGACTCAAAGAAGAGGAGTCCTCTTAGAAGCCCTGTACAAGATGTCTGAGGGATTTTTCTTTGGGCCTCATCATCTAATTCTGGCAGCCCTTCTCTATTTCGAAGAGAAGGTACACAAAAAGAAGCTTCAGAGGGCTGATGTCATTCCCCTCCTCTTTCCAAGGCTGCTTTGCCAAATTCTGGAGCACTTGGGGTATCCTTCTGAGCCTCAATTGGAGCGCAAGCGCATTTTCCGTGAGCTATTCACTCTTGACAAATGGAACAACATGACAGCTTATAGAGTTGATCAGCCTGAGCGCCCACAACCAGCTGCAAGGAGAGCATCCCCACGACACATACCTGAGGGTATAACAGTTGCTGCTCCTGCCATTCCCAGAGCTCCACCAGCTGCTCCAGCTTCATCTCAGCCATCCACTTCAGCTGAGCCGAGGATGGCCATACCCATTTCTGAATATCGAGAGTTGTGTTGTGCATTGGAGACCCTCACAGCATCTGATTCACTTGACTTCCCAGCCGGGTCTTTTAATCAAAAATATTTATAAAACCTATGACCTTATACTGGTGTAGCAAAGCTACTATAGTATAGTAGTTCTAGGGTCGAACTCAGGGATGGGTTTTCACTCTATCAGTGACAAACTCTAAATTAGAAATTGATTCTGATGATTTCCTTTAGCACAAACTTGAAATTTAAAAGTAACTAAAATTGTTTTGAAAGTGGTGATTTAAACTAAACTCACATAGAACTAAGTAAAAAGTGGAAGAAAGAAAGTCTCCCGGAGCTGAAGGTTGCTAGGTTCAAGTGCCAGATGCAAAGTGGAAAATTCCGGATTTTTCTCCTCGCATTGGGGATTTAACCTATAGTTATTTCCCGAACCGGTATAGGTTTAACAATGAAGTTTTAATCCATAAAAAGTCACTAGAGATGGTAGTCAAGGTCCATTAATGGCTTAAAACACTATGGGCTATCACCTTGAATCATTTTCCAATGGCTCGTACATGATAACTAATGGACTGATATGGATCTAGCAATAAGCATCCACAGAGACCTTAAGCTTACCATGTATTGGCCAGTCAAAGTGATTCTAAGGGATTTAAGGCAAAACCTTGGCTTTATAAATCATTTATGGACTCCAACTACCTGAATTTAATGCACGGAAATTTTCCACCTTTTAATCTGGACTTTTCACCTAGCTTCCTTTACTCCAAGAAACTAAATGTTTAGCCTCTCATCCTCCGGGAAAACATCCTCAGAGGGTGTTTGGCTTGCAAGAAAATAGAAAATAGAAGAGAGAAAAAGAAAGCAAAAGAGATCCCTATATTTCACTAAGTATCAAGGTTACATCAGTTGGTCTCCTGGAGAAAAGCTCCGAAGATTCATTTTCAGTGATTACAAGAGAATTTATATAGGAATGTAATTTTTACCCTTCCTTGGATACTTCCTAGCTAAGGAATTACATGAGTGGTTGAATACAAGGAGAAAATGGAAATTTAGACATAAAAATATCAGAAGAAAAAAGAGTCGGCAAAAATATCCAATTTTCGCACGCTGAGTTCCAATTTCGCACATTGGTTTGAGGTGTGCGAAATTTTCGCACAGTGGACTAAGGATTTCGCACCTTGGTTTGAGGTGTGCGAAATTTTCGCACAGCCTGATGCAGTTGTCTTCCGAAGGCCATATCTTTCTCATTTCAGTCCAAATCATACATGGTTTGAACCGTTGGATTCTTGACTTTCTGAGCTTTGAAATGGTATATAGAATGTAAAAAATGGACTTCGGGAAGTGCTCCAAAAGTGCAATGAAAGACTGCAGCTGTGTCCCCTGTTTTCATCCCCTGTTTTCCTCTTCTCCATTATTCTTTCCTTGCATACTTTGAACTATTAAGGCAAAGGATTATGAGGCTCCAAAGCTTGGTTTCTTCATAAATTTAAGCTTTCAAAAGCTTTTCCCTGAACTATAAATAGCTCTCCCTCATTCTTAAATTGCTTTGGTGAGCATAAAGCTATCAAAAAGCACCAAAACTTAACACAATTGTTAGAAACGATTGCAAGGGCTCCTAACATGCTAATTGGGTTAAAAGGTAATAATTACTACTCAATGGTGTTTAAAAGAGCTAATTACAAGCTACAAAATAGCATGTTTTGAGTAGTAATCAGCATCTCAGAGCAGTCTTGCTCAAGAGATGGCAGCCATTAGAGCATGCCAAGAGCAGATGTTGGCCACTCAGGCTCAACACACTGCCATCTTAAGGCAGCTCCAGCTTCATTTCGACCTGCCACCAGCTGTTGAGTCCTCCACTTCTACTCCAGCAGAGCCACACTCTCATCCTCCAGAGCCTCAAGCCCCAGCTGAAGCACCAACTGAAGGGGCAGACCCATCTGCCTAGCCCCAGCACCACCCACTCATCAGATCATTATATCTATATCTACTATTTTTGTTATATGTATTTCGTTTTTAGTTGGAAAGAAATCCCATTATTTTGGTACCATATTTGGGATTGCTTGTATTGCTTTTCCTTTGCATTGTACTCAAATAGATTCAAAGTAATACAAGTTTAATATTTCTTGTTAACCATTAGCATTAATTTATTCTTATTTCCTTTTCTCACATATTCTATTCTTTTTGAAACATGTGGTTTCTCCAATCAATATTCGAATTTGATATCACTCAGGAGGTACCACTTCCTCCCTTTAATTACAATCACTCATATCACATTGAGGACAATGCTCAGTTCAGTTGGGGGGGAATGAGGAAGGAAGTATGCTAAGTCTTTTTGGTAATGCAGTTATTTTGGTAAATTAGTTGTAGTTTTTTTTTTTTTTTTTTACTCTTGTCACTCTATTCTTCATGAATCTTGAGGAAAAATTTTCAAATTAAAACAGGAGAAATTGAACTGTTGCTTTTCACTTGACTTAGAGTTTGGATTATGCTCACTAAAGTGGTTCAATTGTTGAAGCTTCTATTGAAATTGAATTTAGTTCTTCCACTTTAAGCTATTCACACACTGTGCACATTAGATTCCGATTATAACATGAAAAGCTATTTCCCTCTCGACTTAGGATAATTTTGGGACTTGGTATATTTGACCTCATTTGATAAAATTGAAACACCCTGCAAAAGGCCAATGAGCCTTTGAAATAAAGAAAGTTGTTTGCTTGCCTTAAAACCCGAGCAAGGTCTGAGGGGTATATGGTGAAAATCTTTAAAGTCTGGTGGCCTAAGCCTTAATTGGTTGGGAGTCACCGACCTCAATGCTCGTTATAAGGGTGAATAGGTAGAGTTAGCATATGGTAGGTGCTTGGGTATTAGAAATTCATTCTCAAAAGTCCGGGAAAAAATCCGAGGAGTTAGTGGTTGAAAAATCCTTAAAACTTGATGCCCTAAACCTTAATTGGTTGGGAGTCATCGATGGACCCCCATTACATGGACAATTCAGAAAGAGTACCCCATAAAGCCTCCTTAAAAAAAAAAAAAAAAATGGTTGTTCTTTCTTTATTGATTTTGGTCAGTTTGCTAAGTGTTGAAAAGAGATAGGTTGGGGGGAGAGATTAGTTTAGCATATTATTTTCGGAAGCTAAGGAACCAATACACATAGATTTTTGTGGAAGATTAAATTTGGTTCTTTGAAAGTGGAAATGATTTTAAAACTTCAGTTTGCATAATGCATTCCCTTGATTGACAGTGTTTAGCATAGTTTGTTATAACTCTTGTTGAAATTTGGGTTTGTATTTATTTAATGTTTTCATGTGAGAATTAGATCATCATGCCACTTGAGAATTGTTTTTGATCAGCATGATGTTGTAAATTATAGTTTAATTTGTTGTTTATTTTCTTTTTTCTCTCCTATGTTGCTAAGGGACTAGCAATATGTCGGTTGGGGGGAGTGATTACTACTCAAAAAGTGCTATTTGATAGCTTATAATTAATCCTTTTAAACACTTTTGAGTAGTAGTTTTGGCCTTTTAACTCAATTGGCATGTTAAGGACCCTTGAAAGCAATTTTAATCACTTTGTGTAAGTTTTGGTGTTTTTGTTAGTAATTTGATCACCAAAGCAATTCAAGTTTGAGGAGAGTTTTGAGGAATCTTGGGTAAAGCTTAGAAGTCATTTGCCAAGAGTAAATCCGGATTGCAAGGAGAAAAAGTAAAGAGAATCTGCCATGAAGCATATTCTTGATGACAGTCGTAGCAGCCACTTTTGGAGCACTTTCTGAATTCCAATTGATGCATGCTATAAACCATTTCAAAGCTCAGGAAGTCAAAAATCCAATGCTTCAAACGGTGAGCAATTCGGAGTTGAAACGAAGAAGTTGCAGCCATTGCAAGCCAATCACTCCAAGCTGAAGGAAGCATTTTCCAAAGTGTTGCGAAATCACCCTTTTGCTGCGAAGTGATTCCGCAGCCTTTTTGTACAGTAGGGTGTATTTCCTTCTGAAGTTGCCTGATATATGCCGCGAGAAGGAAGCTGGGAACCTCAAGGTGGAAGCCATCTTCGCAGCCCTGCGAAGATAGCATGTTGTTGCGAAATGATTTCGCAGCCCTTCTTGAGTGTCTGCGAAATCTCGCAGACACCATTTTCTCTTGCGAAATGGTTCCTGGAGCATCCCGATATTTGCTACCGACATTGGGAGATATTTTACATCAGATTTTTGTTGTCTAAATCCCAAAATACTCCTTGTAAGCCACCAATTACAAGATTCCTTAGCTTTTAAGTTAGTAAAAAGAGAAAATATCTATGTAATAATTAGTTTTATATTATGTTCATATAAGTACCTCTCGGGAGCCTGTTCTTGAGGGAGGAGACCTTCTTTGTAAAGTTTTGAAAGGAAGAAAAGTTCAGGCCCTTTGTTTTGCCTTACCTTCTCACTTTGTATTATTTATTTTTTCTAAGTTATGAACTCTCTGAGGAATTTTCCCCAGAGAATGAGTAACTAAACCTTTAGTTCCTTGGAGCTAAGGTTGCTGGGGAAGGTTCCAAGTGCAAGAATGCAAAACTTTGTGGTTTTAGCTAGTAATGAAGAGGAAGTGAAATCCTTTAGTGATTTCTATGTTTTTAGTTAACTTAAAACACTTTAGAGTCACCTGGGCCAACACTTGGTAAGGCAAGTGATTTCCAACCATGGAAATGCGCTAGTTTACCCCTTGCGAGCCTCTGGGAGGTGACTTTAGGGTAGGATTTTCTAGAATAGCCAACACTTGGTAAGCTTTTGGACTCCAAGGAGACATCCATTAGTTATCTCTTGCGAGCTTTTGACGGGTAATCCAAGGTTAAAGATCACCTTGAATGGTTACGGCTTAGTGAGAGGCTTAGACCATTGCAAGTTGCATCAGTGAGAGAATTAAAGTGAAATCTAATTGAAGGAGGTATCTGTACAACACCGGTTAGAGACTTGACTATATGTTGAATCTCTAACGCAAGGAAATGAACCATCTGATCGGAGCTATGTCTTTTGCATGAGGAACCACCCCAGTGAACCTGACTCTCCAAGGAATGCTTTTCTTCCTAAGTTATTCCGAGTACTTGTTCTATTAGTTAGTTTAAATCTAAATCTTTGCCAATCAAAGTTTGTATTTTATTTCTTGAGCTAACCTTGAAATGAAACATTACCAATTCACTTTGAATTGATATCATTGATAATTTGGAAACCCTTCCGAGTGAACGATCCTAGAGCCGCTATACTATAGTAGCTTTTTCTTTGCTACCCTAGTATATGGTGTAATAGGTTATAAATTTTGTTGATTACTCCCTCAATCAAGGAGCACCAGCTGGACACGAATCAGCTGAGACACCAATTGGGCACAAATCAATAGCGCACTATTATTTGTTGCTAAGGTACGATCTTACCCACACTTTGCTCATTCTGATGCATGATTCGCTTTATTATTTGATTATTTCATTTTG
Source organism: Vitis vinifera (assembly GCF_030704535.1). NCBI lineage: Eukaryota > Viridiplantae > Streptophyta > Magnoliopsida > Vitales > Vitaceae > Vitis > Vitis vinifera. The sequence continues at coordinate 14,970,715 of NC_081813.1, forward strand.
GTATCCACTGATTTCCTTACCAATTTCCATGCTTGTTTCATCTCATTAGTAGAGACCCGTTTTTAGGGACTTAGAGGGGTGCTATGCTCTTTATCATACTTTCCCAATAAGTAACCTAACCCCTGAACCCTGATTTGGTTTTTCGTAGACCATCTTTTCCAAATAAGGAGTCACACTAAGAGTTTTCTTTCTTATTTTGTTTGCCCTTTAAAAATAAAACAAAAATAAGTAGCGACTCCAAGTCCTTTCCTAAAAATCAAATTTTCACCAAACAAATAAAAAAACGAGTTTCACCATTGAGTGGGAAGGCATCGAGCCAAAATGTGGGGTCCATAAAATGGTGACTCCACTGGGGAATTCATTAGAGGGTCAAGTTTGAACTTAAGATGAGGAAAATGTGGCGTTTGATGGGTCGATCAGTGGGTATTTATCTCTTGATTACACATTGAGAGCTCTTGATATCCTTGGATGCATATTTGGTTATTATATTCATTTGGGACATTGACATGCTAATTGTGATTGATTATCTTGTTTATATTACATAGTTACTTTGATCTTGCCATGATTGTTCTGCTCACCTCACATGTATAAACTCATAGTTGTATATCATTTGACTTAATGTGTTGATTCTCTCGCTTGTATATCATTTTGATCATCTTCGAGCATGCTGTCTTTGTCATTATTCACTTTGATTGTCATAGCTTGTATGTGGACATGAATGATATATCTATACTTTGCTTGACTGTATGTTGCATGACTGCCCTCCGCTATGTGATTACATGTCGCTTGTTTGTGTGGTCCGCACATCTATCCCCTTACCTCCAACCCATTGGTTTCTATCATTTCTTTCATTCCGGTTCTCACTTTTGCAAGTGTGAGGCCTTGTGTGTGCTTCTTTCTCGGACTGAGTCCGGTACTCGTCGGGACAGTTTTTCGATACTCATACCGATTCTACCTTATCCCGGTACTTGCCCGGATTCTACCATTTTTCGGCACTCACACAGATTCAATCCTTTTCTGATACTCGCGGGGACAGTTTTTTAATACTCGTACGGATTCTACCTTTTCCCGATACTTGCCCGGATTATACCATTTTTCGGTACTCACATAGATTCGACCCTTTTCTGGTACTCGCTGGGACAGTTTCTCGATACTCGTACCGATTCTACCTTTTCCCGCTACTCGCCCGGATTCTACTATTTTTTGGTAGTCACACAGATTTGACATTTTCCAGTACTCGTCAGGTCAGTTTTTCAATACTCGCCCGGATTCTACCATTTTTCGGTAATCACACAGATTCGATCATTTTCCGGTACTCGCGGGGACTGTTTTTCAATACTCGCACGGATTCTACCTTTTCCGGTACTCGTCGGGAAAGTTTTTTGATACTCATACCGATTCTACGTTATCCCGGTACTCGCCCGAATTCTACCATTTTTCGGAACTCACACAGATTCGACCCTTTTTCGGTACTCACCGGGACAGTTTTTCGATACTCGTACCGATTCTACCTTTTCCTGGTACTCGCCCGGATTCTACCATTTTTTGGCACTCACACAGATTCGACCCTTTTCCAGTATTCACCGGGACAGTTTCTCGATACTCGTACCGATAATACCTTTTCCCGCTACTCGCCCGGATTCTACCATTTTTCGGCACTCACACAGATTCGACCCTTTTTCGGTACTCGCGGGGACAGTTTTTTGATACTCGTACGGATTCTACCTTTTCCCGGTACTCGCCCGGATTATACCATTTTTCGGTACTCACACAGATTCGACCCTTTTCCGGTACTCGCCGGGACAGTTTTTCGATACTCGTACCGATTCTACCTTTTCCCGGTACTCGTCCGGATTCTACTATTTTTTGGCAGTCACACAGATTCGACCCTATTGCAGTACTCGCCGGGTCAGTTTTTCAATACTCGCCCAGATTCTACCATTTTTCGGTAATCACACAGATTCGATCCTTTTCCGGTACTCGCGGGGGCAATTTTTCGATACTCGCACGGATTCTACCTTTTCCGGTACTTGTCGGGACAGTTTTTTGATACTCATACCGATTCTACCTTATCCCGGTACTTGCCCGGATTCTACCATTTTTTGGTACTCACACAGATTCGACCCTTTTCCGGTACTCACCGGGACAGTTTTTCGATACTCGTACCGATTCTACCTTTTCCCGATACTCGCCCGGATTCTACCATTTTTCGGTACTCACACAGATTCGACCCTTTTCCGGTACACGCCGGGACAGTTTTTCGATACTCGTACCGATTCTACCTTTTCTCGGTACTCGCCCGGATTCTACTATTTTTTGGTAGTCACATAGATTCGACCCTTTTCCAGTACTCGTCGGATCAGTTTTTCAATACTCGCTCGGATTCTACCATTTTTCGGTAATCACACAAATTCGATCCTTTTCCGGTACTCGCGGGGACAGTTTCCCGATACTCGCACGGATTCTACCTTTTCCGGTAATCGTCGGGACAGTTTTTCGATACTCATACCGATTCTACCTTCTCTCGGTACTCGCCCGGATTCTACCATTTTTCGGTACTCACACAAATTTGACCCTTTTCCGATACTCACTGGGACAGTTTTTCGATACTCGTACCGATTCTACCTTTTCCCGGTACTCGCCCAGATTCTACCATTTTTCGGCACTCACACAGATTCGACCCTTTTCCGGTACTCGTGGGGACAGTTTTTTGATACTCGTACGGATTCTATCTTTTCCCGGTACTCGCCCGGATTATACCATTTTTCGGTACTCATACAAATTCGACCCTTTTCCAGTATTCACCGGGACAAATTTTCGATACTCATACCAATTCTACCTTATCCCGGTACTAGCCCGGATTCTACCATTTTTCGGCACTCACACAGATTCGACCCTTTTTCGGTACTCGCGGGGACAGTTTTTTTATACTCGTACGGATTCTACCTTTTCCCGGTACTCGCCCGGATTATACCATTTTTCGGTACTCACACAGATTCGACCCTTTTCGGGTACTCGCCGGGACAGTTTTTCGATACTCGTACCGATTCTACCTTTTCCCGGTACTTGTCCGGATTCTACTATTTTTTGGCAGTCACACAGATTCTACCCTTTTCCAGTACTCGCTGGGTCAGTTTTTCAATACTCGCCCGGATTCTACCATTTTTCGGTAATCACACAGAATCGATCCTTTTCCGGTACTCACGGGGGCAATTTTTCGATACTCGCACGGATTCTACCTTTTTCGGTAATTGTCGGGACAGTTTTTCGATACTCATACCGATTCTACCTTATCTCGGTACTCGCCCGGATTCTACCATTTTTCGGTACTCACACAAATTCGACCCTTTTCCGATACTCACTGGGACAGTTTTTCGATACTCGTACCGATTCTACCTTTTCCCGGTACTCGCCCGGATTCTACCATTTTTCGGTACTCACACAGATTCTACCCTTTTCCGGTACTCGTCGGGACAGTTTTTCGATACTCGTACCGATTCTACCTTTTCCAGGTACTCGCCCGGATTCTACTATTTTTTGGTAGTCACACAGATTCGACCTTTTTCCAGTATTCGCCGGGTCAATTTTCAATACTCGCCCGGATTCTACCATTTTTCGGTAATCACACAGATTCGGTCCTTTTCTGGTACTCGCGGGGACAGTTTTTCGATACTCGCACGGATTCTACCTTTTCCGGTACTCGTCGGGACAGTTTTTTGATACTCATACCGATTCTACCTTATCCCGATACTCGCCTGGATTATACCATTTTTCGGTACTCACACAGATTCTACCCTTTTCCGGTACTCGTCGGGACAGTTTTTCGATACTCGTACCGATTCTACCTTTTCCCGGTACTCGCCCGGATTCTACTATTTTTTGTCAGTCACACAGATTCGACCCTTTTCCAGTACTCGCTGGGTTGTTTTTCAATACTCGCCCGGATTATACCATTTTTCGGTACTCACACAAATTCGACCCTTTTCCGGTACTCGTCGGGACAGTTTTTCGATACTCGCACGGATTCTACCTTTTCCGGTACTCGTCGGGACAGTTTTTTGATACTCATACCATTCTACCTTATCCCGGTACTCGCCTGGATTATACCATTTTTCGGTACTCACACAGATTCGACCCTTTTCCGGTACTCGCCGGCACAGTTTTTCGATACTCGTACCGATTCTACCTTTTCCCGGTACTCGCCCGGATTCTACTATTTTTTGGCAGTCACACAGATTCGACCCTTTTCCAGTACTCGCCGGGTCAGTTTTTCAATACTCGCCCGGATTCTACCATTTTTCGGTAATCACACAGATTCGATCCTTTTCCGGTACTCGCGGGGGCAATTTTTCGATACTCGCACGGATTCTACCTTTTCCGGTAATCGTCGGGACAGTTTTTCGATACTCATACCGATTCTACCTTATCTCGGTACTCGCCCGGATTCTACCATTTTTCGGTACTCACACAAATTCGACCCTTTTCTGATACTCACTGGGATAGTTTTTCGATACTCGTACCGATTCTACCTTTTCCCGGTACTCGCCCGGATTCTACCATTTTTCGGTACTCACACAGATTCTACCCTTTTCCGGTACTCGTCGGGACAGTTTTTCGATACTCGTACCGATTCTACCTTTTCCAGGTACTCGCCCGGATTCTACTATTTTTTGGTAGTCACACAAATTCGGCCCTTTTCCAGTATTCGCCGGGTCAATTTTCAATACTCGCCCGGATTCTACCATTTTTCGGTAATCACACAGATTCGGTCCTTTTCTGGTACTCGCGGGGACAGTTTTTCGATACTCGCACGGATTCTACCTTTTCCGGTACTCGTCGGGACAGTTTTTTGATACTCATACCGATTCTACCTTATCCCGATACTCGCATGGATTATACCATTTTTCGGTACTCACACAGATTCTACCCTTTTCCGGTACTCGTCGGGACAGTTTTTCGATACTCGTACCGATTCTACCTTTTCCCGGTACTCGCCCGGATTCTACTATTTTTTGTCAGTCACACAGATTCGACCCTTTTCCAGTACTCGCTGGGTTGTTTTTCAATACTCGCCCGGATTATACCATTTTTCGGTACTCACACAGATTCGACCTTTTTCCGGTACTCGTCGGGACAGTTTTTCGATACTCGCACGGATTCTACCTTTTCCGGTACTCGTCGGGACAGTTTTTTGATACTCATACCATTCTACCTTATCCCGGTACTCGCCTGGATTATACCTTTTTCGGTACTCACACAGATTCGACCCTTTTCCGGTACTCGCCGGCACAGTTTTTCGATACTCGTACCGATTCTACCTTTTCCCGGTACTCGTCCGGATTCTACTATTTTTTGGCAGTCACACAGATTCGACCCTTTTCCAGTACTCGCCGGGTCAGTTTTTCAATACTCGCCCGGATTCTACCATTTTTAGGTACTCACACAGATTGGACCCTTTTCTGGTTCTCGCCGGGATAGTTTTTCGATACTCGTACCGATTCTACCTTTTCGCGATACTCGCCCAGATTATACCATTTTTCGGTACTCACACAGATTCGAGCGTTTTCCGGTACTCACCAGCATAGTTTTTCGATACTCGTACCGATTCTACCTTATCCCGGTGCTCGCCCGAATTCTACCATTTTTCGGTACTCACACAGATTCGACCCTTTTCCGGTACTCACGGGGACAGTTTTTGGATACTCATACCGATTCTACCTTATCCCGGTCCTCGCCCGGATTCTACCATTTTTCGGTACTCACACAGATTCGACCAGTTTCCGGTACTAGTCGGGACAGTTTTATGATAGTCGTACGAATTCTACCTTTTCCCGGTACTTGCCCCGATTATACCATTTTTCGGTACTCACATAGATTCGACCCTATTCCGGTTTTCGTCGGGACAATTTTTCGATACTCGTACTAATTCTACCTTTTCCCCATACTCACCCGGATTCTACCATTTTTCGGTACTCACAACGAATCGACCCTTTTCTTGCATTCGTCGGGACAGTTTCTCGATACTCGTACCGATTCTACCTTTTCCCGGTACTCGCCCGGATTCTACCAATTTTCGGTACTCACACAGAGTCGACCCTTTTCCGGTACTCGCTGGGACAGTTTTTCGATACTCGCACGGATTCTACTTTTTCCAGTACTCGTCGGGACAGTTTTGCGGTACTCATACTGATTCTACCCTATCCCGGTACTCGCCCAGATTCTACCAATTTTCGGTACTCACACAGATTCGACCCTTTTCCGGTACTCGCTGGGACAGTTTTTCGATACTCGCACGGATTCTACCTTTTTCGGTACTCGTTGGGACAGTTTTTCGATACTCATACCAATTCTACCTTATCCCGGTACTCGCTCGGATTCTACCATTTTTCTGGACTCACACAGATTCGACCCTTTTCTGGTACTCACCGGGACAGTTTTTCTATACTCGTACCGATTCTACCTTTTCCCGGTACTCGCCCGAATTCTATAATTTTTGGTAATCACACAGATTCGATCTTTTTCCAGTACTCGCGGGGACAGTTTTTCGATACTCGCACGGATTCTACCTTTTTAGGTACTCGTCGGGACAGTTTTTCGATACTCATACCGCTTCTACCTTATCCCGGTACTCGCCCGGATTCTACCATTTCTCAGCACACACACAGATTAGACCATTTTTCGGTACTCACGGGGACAGTTTTTTCAAACTAGTACGGATTCTACCTTTTCCCGGTACTCGCCCGGATTCTACCATTTTTCGGTACTCACAAATATTCGAACCTTTTTCGGTACTCGCCAGGACAGTTTTTCGATACTCGTACCGATTCTTCATTTTCCCGGTACTCGCCCGGATTCTACCAATTTTGGTACTCACACAGATTCGACTCTTTTCCGGTACTCGCTGGGACAATTTTTCGATACTCGTAATGATTCTACCTTTTCCCGATACTCGCCCGGATTCTACCATTTTTCGGTACTCACACAGATTCGACCCTATTCCTGTATTCGCCGGGACAATTTCTCGATACTCGTTCCAATTCTACCTTTTCCCGGTACTCGCTCGGATTCTACCATTTTTAGGCACTCACACAGATTCGACCCTTTTCGTGTATTCGCCGGGACAGTTTCTCGATACTCGTACTGATTCTACCTTTTCTCGGTACTCGCCCGGATTCTACCAAATTTGGTACTCACACAGATTCGACCCTTTTCCGGTACTCGCTGGGACAACTTTTCAATACTCGCACGGATTCTACCTTTTTCGGTACTCGTCGGGACAGTTTTTCGATACTCATACCGATTCTACCTTATCCCGATACTCGCTCGGATTCTACCATTTTTCGGGACTCACACAGATTCGACCCTTTTCCAGTACTCACTGGGACAGTTATTCAATACTCGTACCGATTCTACCTTTTCCTGGTACTCGCCCGGATTCTACCATTTTTCGGTACACACACAGATTCGATCCTTTTCCGGTATTCGCCTGGACAGTTTCTCCATACTCGTACTGATTCTACCTTTTCCCGGTACTCGCCCGAATTCTACCATTTTTTTGTAATCACAGAGATTCGATCTTTTTCCGGTACTCGCAGGGACAGTTTTTCGATACTCGCACGGATTCCATCTTTTTCGGTACTCGTCGGGACAGTTTTTCGATACTCATACCGATTCTACCTTATCCTGATACTCGCTCGGATTCTACCATTTTTCGGGACTCACACTGATTCGACCCTTTTCCGGTACTCACCGGGACAGTTATTCGATACTCGTACCGATTCTACCTTTTCCTGGTACTCGCCCGGATTCTACCATTTTTCGGTACACACACAGATTCGATCCTTTTCCGGTATTCGCCTGGACAGTTTCTCCATACTCGTACTGATTCTACCTTTTCTCGGTACTCGCCCGAATTCTACCATTTTTTTGTAATCACAGAGATTCGATCTTTTTCTGGTACTCGCAGGGACAGTTTTTCGATACTCGCACGGATTCCATCTTTTTCGGTACTCGTCGGGACAGTTTTTCGATACTCATACCGATTCTACCTTATCCCGATACTCGCTCGGATTCTACCATTTTTCGGGACTCACACTGATTCGACCCTTTTCCGGTACTCACCGGGACAGTTATTCGATACTCGTACCGATTCTACCTTTTCCTGGTACTCGCCCGGATTCTACCATTTTTCGGTACACACACAGATTCGATCCTTTTCCGGTATTCGCCTGGATAGTTTCTCCATACTCGTACCGATTCTACCTTTTCCTGGTACTCGCCCGAATTCTACCATTTTTTGGTAATCACACATATTCAATCTTTTTCCCGTACTCGCTGGGACAGTTTCTCGATACTCGCACGGATTTCCACCTTTTTCGGTACTCGTCGGGACAGTTTTTCGATACTCATACCGATTCTACCTTATCCCGGTACTCGCCCGGATTCTACCATTTTTCGGCACACACACAGATTCGACCCTTTTCCTATACTCACGGGGACATTTTTTTGATACTCGTACGGATTCTACCTTTTCCCGGTACTCGCCTGGATTCTACCATTTTTCGATACTCACAAATATTCGAACCTTTTCCGGTACTCGCCCGGACAGTTTTTCGATACTCATACCGATTCTTCATTTTCCTGGTACTCGCCAGGATTCTACCATTTTTTGGTACTCACACAGATTCGACCCTTTTCCTGTATTCGCTGGGACAATTTCTCGATACTCGTACCGATTCAAAGTTATTCGGTACTCGCCCGGATTCTACCATTTTTCGATTCTCACAAATATTCGAACCTTTTTCGGTACTCGCCCGGAGAGTTTTTTGATACTTGTACCGATTCTTCATTTTCCCGGTACTCGCCCGGATTCTACCATTTTTGGTACTCACACAGATTCGACTCTTTTCCGGTACTCGCTGGGACAATTTTTCGATACTCGTAATGATTCTACCTTTTCCCGGTACTCGCTCGGATTCTACCATTTTTCGATACTCACACAGATTCGACCCTTTTCCTGTATTCGCTGGGACAATTTCTCGATACTCGTACTGATTATACCTTTTCCCGGTACTCGCCAGGATTCTACCATTTTTAGGTACTCACACAGATTTGACCCTTTTCCTGTATTTGTCGGGACAGTTTCTCGATACTCGTACAGATTCTACCTTTTCCCGGTGCTCGCCCGGATTCCACCAAATTTGGTACTCACACAGATTCGACCCTTTTCCGGTACTCGCTGGGACAGTTTTTCGATACTCATACCAATTCTACCTTATCCCGGTACTCGCTCGGATTCTACCATTTTTCTGGACTCACCCAAATTCGACCCTTTTCCTGTATTCGCCGGGACAATTTCTCGATACTCGTACCGATTCTACCTTTTCCCGGTACTCGCCCGGATTCTACCAAATTCGGTACTCACACAGATTCGACCTTTTTCCGGTACTCGCTGGGACAGTTTTTCGATACTCGCACGGATTCTACCTTTTCCGGTACTCGTCAGGATAGTTTTTCGATACTCATACCGATTCTACCTTATCTCGGTACTCGCCTGGATTCTACCATTTTTCGGTACTCACACAGATTCGACCCTTTTTTGGTACTCACCGGGACAGTTTTTCGATACTCGTACCAATTCTACCTTCTCCCGGTACTCGCCCCGATTCTACCATTTTGCGGTACTCACACAGATTTGACCCTTTTTCCAGTACTCGCCGGTTAAGTTTTTCTATACTCGCCCAGATTCTACCATTTTTCGGTACTCACACAGATTCGACCCTTTTTCGGTATTCGCCGGGACAATTTTTCGATACTCGTACCGATTCTACCTTTTCCCGGCACTCGCCCGGATTCTACCATTTTGTGGTACTGACACAGATTCGACCCTTTTCCGGTATTCGCCGGAACAATTTCTCCATACTCGTACCGATTCAACCTTTTCCCACTACTCGCCTGAATTCTACCATTTTTTGGTAATCACACAGATTCTACCTTTTCCCGGTGCTCGCCCGGATTCCACCAAATTTGGTACTCACACAGATTCGACCCTTTTCCGGTACTCGCTGGGACAGTTTTTCGATACTCATACCAATTCTACCTTATCCCGGTACTCGCTCGGATTCTACCATTTTTCTAGACTCACCCAAATTCGACCCTTTTCCTGTATTCGCCGGGACAATTTCTCGATACTCGTACCGATTCTACCTTTTCCCGGTACTCGCCCGGATTCTACCAAATTCAGTACTCACACAGATTCGACCTTTTTCCGGTACTCGCTGGGACAGTTTTTCGATACTCGCACGGATTCTACCTTTTCCGGTACTCGTCAGGACAGTTTTTCGATACTCATACCGATTCTACCTTATCTCGGTACTCGCCTGGATTCTACCATTTTTCGGTACTCACACAGATTCGACCCTTTTTTGGTACTCACCGGGACAGTTTTTCGATACTCGTACCAATTCTACCTTCTCCCGGTACTCGCCCCGATTCTACCATTTTGCGGTACTCACACAGATTTGACCCTTTTTCCAGTACTCGCCGGGTAATTTTTTCTATACTCGCCCAGATTCTACCATTTTTCGGTACTCACACAGATTCGACCCTTTTTCGGTATTCGCCGGGACAATTTTTCGATACTCGTACCGATTCTACCTTTTCCCGGCACTCGCCCGGATTCTACCATTTTGTGGTACTGACACAGATTCGACCCTTCTCCGGTATTCGCCGGAACAATTTCTCCATACTCGTACCGATTCAACCTTTTCCCACTACTCGCCTGAATTCTACCATTTTTTGGTAATCACACAGATTCTACCTTTTCCCGGTGCTCGCCAGGATTCCACCAAATTTGGTACTCACACAGATTCGACCCTTTTCCGGTACTCGCTGGGACAGTTTTTCGATACTCATACCAATTCTACCTTATCCCGGTACTCGCTCGGATTCTACCATTTTTCTAGACTCACCCAAATTCGACCCTTTTCCTGTAGTCGTCGGGACAATTTCTCGATACTCGTACCGATTCTACCTTTTCCCGGTACTCGCCCGGATTCTACCAAATTCAGTACTCACACAGATTCGACCTTTTTCCGGTACTCGCTGGGACAGTTTTTCGATACTCGCACGGATTCTACCTTTTCCGGTACTCGTCAGGACAGTTTTTCGATACTCATACCGATTCTACCTTATCTCGGTACTCGCCTGGATTCTACCATTTTTCGGTACTCACACAGATTCGACCCTTTTTTGGTACTCACCGGGACAGTTTTTCGATACTCGTACCAATTCTACCTTCTCCCGGTACTCGCCCCGATTCTACCATTTTGCGGTACTCACACAGATTTGACTCTTTTTCCAGTACTCGCCGGGTAAGTTTTTCTATACTCGCCCAGATTCTACCATTTTTCGGTACTCACACAGATTCGACCCTTTTTCGGTATTCGCCGGGACAATTTTTCGATACTCGTACCGATTCTACCTTTTCCCGGCACTCGCCCGGATTCTACCATTTTGTGGTACTGACACAGATTCGTCCCCTTTCCGGTATTCGCCGGAACAATTTCTCCATACTCGTACCGATTCAACATTTTCCCACTACTCGCCTGAATTCTACCATTTTTTGGTAATCACACAGATTCTACCTTTTCCCGGTGCTCGCCAGGATTCCACCAAATTTGGTACTCACACAGATTCGACCCTTTTCCGGTACTCGCTGGGACAGTTTTTCGATACTCATACCAATTCTACCTTATCCCGGTACTCGCTCGGATTCTACCATTTTTCTAAACTCACCCAAATTCGACCCTTTTCCTGTATTCGCCGGGACAATTTCTCGATACTCGTATCGATTCTACCTTTTCCCGGTACTCGCCCGGATTCTACCAAATTCAGTACTCACACAGATTCGACCTTTTTCCGGTACTCGCTGGGACAGTTTTTCGATACTCGCACGGATTCTACCTTTTCCGGTAATCGTCAGGACAGTTTTTCGATACTCATACCGATTCTACCTTATCTCGGTACTCGCCTGGATTCTACCATTTTTCGGTACTCACACAGATTCGACCCTTTTTTGGTACTCACCGGGACAGTTTTTCGATACTCGTACCAATTCTACCTTCTCCCGGTACTCGCCCCGATTCTACCATTTTGCGGTACTCACACAGATTTGACCCTTTTTCCAGTACTCGCCGGGTAAGTTTTTCTATACTCGCCCAGATTCTACCATTTTTCGGTACTCACACAGATTCGACCCTTTTTCGGTATTCGCCGGGACAATTTTTCGATACTCGTACCGATTCTACCTTTTCCCGGCACTCGCCCGGATTCTACCATTTTGTGGTACTGACACAGATTCGACCCTTTTCCGGTATTCGCCGGAACAATTTCTCCATACTCGTACCGATTCAACCTTTTCCCACTACTCGCCTGAATTCTACCATTTTTTGGTAATCACACAGATTCGACCCTTTTCCGGTACTCGCTGGGACAATTTTTCGATAGTCGTACCGATTCTACATTTTCCTCGTACTCGCCCGGATTCTACCATTTTTCGGTACTCACACAGATTCGACCCTTTTCCTGTATTCGCCGGGACAATTTCTCGACACTCCTACCGATTCTACCTTTTCCCGGTACTCACCCGGATTCTACCATTTTTCGGTACACGCACAGATTCGACCATTTTCCGGTATTCGCAGGGACAGTTTCTCCATACTCGTACTGATTCTACCTTTTCCCGGTACTCGCCCGAATTCTACCATTTTTTGGTACTCACACAGATTCGGTACTCACACAGATTTGACCCTTTTCCTGTATTCTCCGGGACAATTTCTCGATACTCGTACCGATTCTACCTTTTCCCTGTACTCGTTGGGAGAATTTCTCGATACTCGTACCGATTCTAGCTTTTCCCGGTACTCACTCGGATTCTTCCATTTTTAGGTACTCACACAGATTCGACCCTATTCCTGTATTCGCCGGGACAGTTTCTCGATACTCGTACCGATTCTACCTTTTCCCGGTACTCGCCCGGATTCTACCAAATTCAGTACTCACACGGATTCGACCCTTTTCCGGTACTCGCTGGGACAGTTTTTCGATACTCGCACGGATTCTATCTTTTCCGGTACTCGTCGGGACAGTTTTTCGATACTCATACCGATTCTACCTTATCCCGGTACTCGCTCGTATTCTACCATTTCTCGGGACTCACACAGATTCGACCCTTTTCCGGTACTCGCCCGGATTCTACCATTTTTCGGTACACACACAGATTCGACCCTTTTCCGGTATTCGTCGGGACAGTTTCTCCATACTCGTACCGATTCTACCTTTTCCCGGTACTCGCCCTGATTCTACCTTTTTTCGGTACTCACACAGATTCGACCCTTTCCCGGTAATTGCTGGGACAGTTTTTCTATACTCGTACCGATTCTACCTTTTCCCGGTACTCGCCCGGATTCTACCATTCATTCTTCGGTACTTACATAGATTCGACCCTTTTCCGGTACTCGCGGGGACAGTTTTTTCTATACTTGCACCCATTATACATTTTCCCGATACTCGCCCGGATTCTACAATTTTTCGGCACTCACACAAATTTGACCCTTTTCTGGTACTCGCCGGGACAGTTTATCGATACTCGTACCGATTCTACCTTTTCCCGGTACTTGCCCGGATTCTACCATTATTCGGTACTCACACAGACTCGACTCTTTTCAGGTACTCGCGGGGACAGTTTTTCGATACTCGTATCGATTCTACCTTTTCCCGGTACTCGTCCGGATTCTACTATTTTTCGATACTCACACAGATTCAACCCTTTTTCAGTACTCGCTGAGAATGTTTTTCGATACCCGTACCGATTCTACCTTTTCCCGGTACTCGCTCGGATTATACCATTATTCCGTACTGACACAGATTCCACCCTTTTTCGGTACTCGCCGTGACAGTTTTTCGATACTCGTTCCGATTCTACCTTTTTCGTAACTCGCCTGGATGCTACCATTTTTCGGTACTCAAACAAATCCGACCCATTTTCAGTACTCCCTATACAGTTTTTCGATACTCGTTCCGATTCTACCATTTCCCGGTACTCGCCCGGATTCTACCATTATTCGGTACTCACACAGATTCGACCCTTTTCAGGTAGTCGTCGGGACAGTTTTTCGATACTCGTACCGATTCTACCTTTTCCCGGTACTTGCCCGGATTCTACCTTTTTTCGGTACTCACACAGATTCGACCCTTTTTCGGTACTCACCGGGACAGTTTTGTCTATACTCGTACGGATTCTACCTTTTCCCGGTACTCGCCCGGATTCTACCATTTTTCGGCACTCACACAGATTCGACCCTTTTCCGGTACTCGCCGGGACAGTTTTTCGATACTCGTACCGATTCTACCTTTTCCTGGTACTTGCCCGGATTCTACCATTATTCGGTACTCACACAGATTCTACCCTTTTCAGGTACTCGCGGGGATAGTTTTTCGATACTCGTACCGATTCTACCTTTTCCCGGTACTCGTCCGGATTCTACCATTATTCGGTACTGACACAGATTCGACCCTTTTTCGGTACTCGTCGGGACAGTTTTTCGATACTCGTACCGATTCTACCTTTTCCGTAACTGGTCTGGATTCTACCATTTTTCGGTACTCACACTAATTGTACCATTTTCCGAATCTCATCCGGACAGTTTTTCAATAGTCGCACAGATTCTACCTTTTCCCGGTACTCGCCCGGATTCTACCATTTTTCGGTACTCACACAGATTCGACTCTTTTTCGGTACTCGCGGGGACAGTTTTTCGATACTCATACCGATTCTACCTTTTCCTGGTACTCGCCCGGATTCTACCATTATTCGGTACTCACACAGATTCGACCCTTTTTCGGTACTCGTCGGGACAATTTTTCGATACTCGTACCGATTCTACCTTTTCCCGGTACTTGCCCGGATTCTACCTTTTTTCGGTACTCACACAGATTCGACCCTTTTTCGGTACTCACCGGGACAGTTTTGTCTATACTCGTACGGATTCTACCTTTTCCCGGTACTCGCCCGGATTCTACCATTTTTCGGTACTCACACAGATTCGACCATTTTTCGGTACTCGTTGGGACAGTTTTTTCTATACTCACACAGATTCTACCATTTTTCGGTACTCACACAGATTCTACCTTTTTTCGGTAATCACAAAGATTGGATCCTTTTATGGTACTCGTGGGGGACAGTTTTTAGATACTAGTACCGATTCTACCTTTTCCCGGTACTTCCTTAGATTCTACCGTGTTTCGGTACTCACACAGATTCGACCCTTTTCCGGTACTCGCCGGGAGAGTTTTTCGATACTCGTACCGATTCTGCCTTTTCCCGATACTCGCCCTGATTCTACCATTTTTCGGTACTCACACAGATTCGACTCTTTTCCGGTACTCGCGGGGTCAGTTTTTCGATACTCGTACCGTTTCTACCATTTCCCGGTATTGGCCCGAATTCTACCATTATTCGGTACTCAGAAAGATTCGACCCTTTTCCGGTACTCGCGGGGAGAGTTTTTCAATACTCGTACCGATTCTACCTTTTCCCGGCACTCGCCTGAATTCTACCATTATTCGGTACTCACAGAGACTCGACCCTTTCCCGGTACTCGTTGGGACAGTTTTTCAATACTCGTACCGATTCTACCTTTTCCTGATACTCCCCCGGATTCTACCATTTTTCGGTACTCACACAAATTTGACCCTTTTCCGGTACTCGCCTAGAGAGTTTTTCGATACTCGTACCCATTCTACCTTCTCCCAGTACTCGCCCGGATTCTACCATTTTTCGGTACTCACACAGATTCGACCCTTTTCCGATACTCGCGTGGACATGTTTTCGATACTCGTACCGATTCTACCTTTTCCCGGTACTCGCCCGAATTCTACCATTTTTCGATGCTCACACAGATTCGACCCTTTTTCGGTACTCGCTGAGAATGTTTTTCGATACTAGTACCGATTCTACCTTTTCCCGGTACTTCCTTGGATTCTACCATGTTTCGGTACTCACACAGATTCGACCCTTTTGCGGTACTCACTGGGATTCTACCATTATTCGGTACTCACACTGATTCGACCCTTGTCCGATACTCGCGGGGACAGTTTTTCGGTACTCGTATCGATTCTACCTTTTCCCGGTACTCGCCCGAATTCTACCTTTTTTTCGATAATCACACAGATTCGACCCTTTTTCGGTACTCGTTCGGAATGTTTTTCGATACTCGTACCGATTCTACCTTTTCCCGGTACTCGCCCGAATTCTACCATTATTCGGTACTCACCGAGACTCGACCCTTTCTCGGTACTCGCGGGGACAGTTTTTCGATACTCGTACCGATTCTACCTTTTCCTGGTACTCGCCCGAATTCTACCTTTTTTTCGATAATCACACAGATTTGACCCTTTTTCGGTACTCGTTCGGAATGTTTTTCGATACTCGTACCGATTCTACCTTTTCCCGGTACTCGCCCGAATTCTACCATTTTTCGATACTCACACAGATTCAACCCTTTTTCGGTACTCGCCGGGACAGTGTTTCGATACTCGCACCGATTCTACCTTTTCCCGACACTCGCCTGAATTCTACCATTTTTCGTTACTCACACAGATTCGACCCTTTTTCGGTACTCGCCGGGACAGTGTTTCGATACTCGCACCGATTCTACCTTTTCCCGACACTCGCCTGAATTCTACCATTTTTCGTTACTCACACAGATTCGACCCTTTTTCGGTACTCGCCGAGACAGTGTTTCGATACTCGCACCGATTCTACCTTTTCCCGGTACTCGCCCGGATTCTACCATTTTTCGGTACTCACACAGATTCGACCCTTTTTCGGTACTCGCGGGGACAGTTTTTCGATACTCATACCGATTCTACCTTTTCCTGGTACTCGCCCGGATTCTACCATTTTTCGGTAATTACACAGATTCGAATCTTTTCCCGTACTTGCGGGGACACTTTTTCGATACTCGTAACGAATCTACCTTTTCCCGGTACTCCCCCGCATTCCACCATTTTTAGGTACTCCCACAGATTCGACCCATTTTCGGTACTCGTCGGGACAGTTTTTTCTATACTCGTACCGATTGTACCTTTTTCCGGTACTCGCCAGGATTCTACCATTATTCGGTACTCGCACAGATTCGACTCTTTTCCGGTACTCGTTGGGACAGTTTTTCGATACTCGTACCGATTCTACCTTTTCCCGGTCCTCGTCCGGATTCTACCATTTTTCGGTACTCACACAGATTCGACCCTTTTTCGGTACTCGCGGGGACAGTTTTTCGATACTCATACCGATTCTACCTTTTCCTGGTAATCGCCCGGATTCTACCATTTTTCGGTAATTACACAGATTCGAAACTTTTCCCGTACTTGCGGGGACACTTTTTCGATACCCGTAACGGATCTACGTTTTCCCGGTACTGCCCCGGATTCTACCATTTTTAGGTACTCCCACAGATTCGACCCATTTTCGGTACTCGCCGGGACAGTTTTTTCTATACTCATACCGATTCTACCTTTTTCCGGTACTCGCCCGGATTCTACCATTTTTCGGTAATCACACAGATTCTACCCTTTCTCGGTACTCGCCGGGACAGTTTTTCTATACTCGTACGGGTACTACCTTTTCCCAGTACTCGCCAGGATTCTACCATTATTCGGTACTCGCACAGATTTGACTCTTTTCCGGTACTCGTTGGGACAGTTTTTCGATACTAGTACCGATTCTACCTTTTCCCGGTCCTCGTCCGGATTCTACCATTTTTCGGTACTGACACAAATTCGACCCATTTCTGGTACTCGCCGAGAGAGTTTTTCGATACTCATACCCATTCTACCTTCTCCCGGTACTCGTCCGGATTCTACCATTTTTCGGTACTCACACAGATTCGACCCTTTTCCGATACTCGCGTGGACATATTTTCGATACTCGTACCGATTCTACCTTTTCCCGGTACTCGCCCGAATTCTACCATTTTTCGATGCTCACACAGATTCGACCCTTTTTCGGTACTCGCTGAGAATGTTTTTCGATACTAGTACCGATTCTACCTTTTCCCGGTACTTCCTTGGATTCTACCATGTTTCGGTACTCCCACAGATTCGACCCTTTTGCGGTACTCGCTCGGATTCTACCATTATTCGGTACTCACACTGATTCGACCCTTTTCCGATACTCGCGGGGACAGTTTTTCGATACTCGTACTGATTCTACCTTTTCCCAGTACTCGCCCGAATTCTACCTTTTTTTCGATAATCACAGAGATTCGACCCTTTTTCGGTACTCGTTGGGAATGTTTTTCGATACTCGTACCGATTCTACCTTTTCCCGGTACTCGCCCGAATTCTACCATTATTCGGTACTCACCGAGACTCGACCCTTTCTCGGTACTCGTTGGGACAGTTTTTCGTTACTCGTACCGATTCTACCTTTTCCCGGTACTCGCCCGAATTCTACCATTTTTTGATACTCACACAGATTCAACCCTTTTTCGGTGCTCGCTGAGAATGTTTTTCGATACTCGTACCGATTCTACCTTTTCCCGGTACTCGCCCGGATTCTACCATTATTCGGTACTCACACAGATTCGACCCTTTTCCGGTACTCGTCGGGACAGTTTTTCGATACTCGTACTGATTCTACCTTTTCCCGGTACTCGCCCTGATTCTACCTTTTTTCGATACTCACACAGATTCGACCCTTTCCCGGTACTTGCTGGGACAGCTTTTCGATATTCGTACGGATTCTACCTTTTCCCGGTACTCGCCCGAATTCTACCATTCTTCGGTACTTACATAGATTCGACCCTTTTCCAGTACTCGCGGGGAATTTTTTTCTATACTTGCACCCATTATACCTTTTCCCGGTACTCGCCCGGATTCTACCATTATTCGGTACTCACACAGATTCGACCCTTTTCCGGTACTCGCCGGGACAGTTTTTCGATACTCGTACCGTTTCTACCTTCTCCCGGTACTCGCCCTGATTCTAACATTTTTCGTTACTGACACAGATTCGACTCTTTTCTGGTACCCGCGGGGTCAGTTTTTCGTTACTCGTACCGATTCTACCTTTTCCCGGTACTCGCCCGAATTCTACTATTTTTCGATACTCACACAGATTCAACCCTTTTTCGGTACTCGATGAGAATGTTTTTCGATACTCGTACCGATTCTACCTTTTCCCGGTACTCGCCCGGATTCTACCATTATTCCGTACTCACACAGATTCGACCCTTTTTCGGTACTCCCCGGACAGTTTTTCGATACTCGTTCCGATTCTACCATTTTCCGGTACTCGACCGGATTCTACCATTATTCGGTACTCACACAGATGTGACCTTTTTTCGGTACTCGCTGGGACAGTTTTTCGATACTCGTACCGATTCTACCTTTTCCCGGTACTCGCCCGGATTCTACCATTTTTCGGTACTCACACAGATTCGACTCTTTTCCGGTGCTCGCGGGGTCAGTCTTTCGATACTTGTACCGATTCTACCATTTCCCGGTACTCGCCCGAATTCTACCATTCTTCGGTACTTACATAGATTCAACCCTTTTCCGGTACTCGCGGGGACAGTTTTTTCTATACTTGCACCCATTATACCTTTTCCCGATACTCGCCCGGATTCTACAATTTTTCTGCACTCACACAGATTCAACCCTTTTTCGGTACTCGCTAAGAATGTTTTTCGATACTCGTACCGATTCTACCTTTTCCCGGTACTCGCCCTGATTCTACCATTTTTCGGTACTCACACAGATTCGACTCTTTTCCGCTGCTCGCGGGGTCAGTCTTTCGATACTCGTACCGATTCTACCATTTCCCGGTACTCGCCCGAATTCTACCATTCTTCGATACTTACATAGATTCGACCCTTTTCCGGTACTCGCGGGGACAGTTTTTTCTATACTTGCACCCATTATACCTTTTCCCGATACTCGCCCGGATTCTATAATTTTTCGGCACTCACACAGATTCAACCCTTTTTCGGTACTCGCTGAGAATGTTTTTCGATACTCGTACCGATTCTACCTTTTCCCGGTACTCGCCCGGATTCTACCATTATTCCGTACTCACACAGATTCGGCCCTTTTTCGGTACTCCCCGGACAGTTTTTCGATACTCGTTTCAATTCAACCTTTTCCCTAACTCGCCTAGATTCTACCTTTTTTCGGTACTCAAACAAATTCGACCCTTTTCTAGTACTCCCCGGACAGTTTTTCGATACTCGTACCAATTCTACCTTTTCCCAGTACTCGCCCGGATTCTACCATTATTCCGTACTCACACAGATTCGACCATTTTTCGGTACTCGCCGTGACAGTTTTTCGATACTCGTTCCGATTCTACCTTTTCCCTAACTCGCCTGGATTCTAGCTTTTTTCGGTACTCAAACAAATTCGACCCTTTTCCGGTACTCCCCGGACAGTTTTTCGATACTCGTTCCGATTCTACCATTTCCCGGTACTCGCCCGGATTCTACCATTATTCGGTACTCACACAGATTCGATCCTTTTTCGGTACTCGCCGGGACAGTTTTTCGATACTCGTTCCGATTCTACCATTTCCCGGTACTCGCCCGGATTCTACCATTATTCGGTACTCACACAGATTCGACCCTTTTCCGGTATTCGCCGGGACAGTTTTTCGATACTCATACCGTTTCTACCTTTTCCCGGTACTCGCCCTGATTCTAACATTTTTCGTTACTGACACAGATTCGACTCTTTTCTGGTACTCGCGGGGTCAGTTTTTCGTTACTCGTACCGATTCTACCTTTTCCCGGTACTCGCCCGAATTCTACCATTTTGTCGATACTCACACAGATTCAACCCTTTTTCGGTACTCGATGAGAATGTTTTTCGATACTCGTACCGATTCTACCTTTTCCCGGTACTCGCCCGGATTCTACCATTATTCCGTACTCACACAGATTCGACCCTTTTTCGGTACTCCCCGGACAGTTTTTCGATACTCGTTCCGATTCTACCATTTCCCGGTGCTCGACCGGATTCTACCATTATTCGGTACTCACACAGATTCGACATTTTTTCGTTACTCGCTGGGACAGTTTTTCGATACTCGTACCGATTCTACCTTTTCCCGGTACTCGCCCTGATTCTACCATTTTTCGGTACTCACACAGATTCGACTCTTTTCCGGTGCTCGCGGGGTCAGTCTTTCGATACTCGTACCGATTCTATCATTTCCGGTACTCGCCCGAATTCTACCATTCTTCGATACTTACATAGATTCGAC
Organism: Vitis vinifera; assembly: GCF_030704535.1. Classification (NCBI taxonomy): domain Eukaryota; kingdom Viridiplantae; phylum Streptophyta; class Magnoliopsida; order Vitales; family Vitaceae; genus Vitis; species Vitis vinifera. The sequence continues at coordinate 14,992,037 of NC_081813.1, forward strand.
CCTTTTCCGGTACTCGCGGGGACAGTTTTTTCTATATTTGCACCCATTATACCTTTTCCCGATACTCGCCCGGATTCTACAATTTTTCGGCACTCACACAGATTCAACCCTTTTTCGGTACTCGCTGAGAATGTTTTTCGATACTCGTACCGATTCTACCTTTTCCCGGTACTCGCCCGGATTCTACCATTATTCCGTACTCACACAGATTCGACCCTTTTTTGGTACTCGCCGTGACAGTTTTTCGATACTCGTTCCGATTCTACCTTTTCCCTAACTCGCCTGGATTCTACCTTTTTTCGGTACTCAAACAAATTCGACTCTTTTTCGGTACTCCCCGGACAGTTTTTCGATACTCGTTCCGATTCTACCATTTCCTGGTACTCGCCCGGATTCTACCATTATTCGGTACTCACACAGATTCGACCCTTTTCCGGTACTAGTCGGGACAGTTTTTCGATACTCGTACCGTTTCTACCTTTTCCCGGTACTCGCCCTGATTCTAACATTTTTCGTTACTGACACAGATTCGACTCTTTTCTGGTACCCGCGGGGTCAGTTTGTCGTTACTCGTACCGATTCTACCTTTTCCCAGTACTCGCCCGAATTCTACCATTTTTCGATACTCACACAGATTCAACCCTTTTTCGGTACTCGATGAGAATGTTTTTCGATACTCGTACCGATTCTACCTTTTCCCGGTACTCGCCCGGATTCTACCATTATTCCGTACTCACACAGATTCGACCCTTTTTCGGTACTCCCCGGACAGTTTTTCGATACTCGTTCCGATTCTACCATTTCCCGGTACTCGCCCGGATTCTACCATTATTCGGTACTCACACAGATTCGACCCTTTTCTGGTACTCGTCGGGACAGTTTTTCGATACTCGTACCGATTCTACCTTTTCTCGGTACTCACCCTGATTCTACCATTTTTCGTTACTGACACAGATTCGAATCTTTTCCGAGACTCGCGGGGTCATGTTTTCGATACTCGTTCTGATTCTACCTTTTCCCGGCACTCGCCTGAATTCTACCATTATTCAGTACTCACAGAGACTCGACCCTTTCTCGGTTCTCGCTGGGACAGTTTTTCAATACTCGTACCGATTCTACCTTTTCCTGGTACTTCCCCGATTCTACCATTATTCGGTACTCACACAGATTCGACCCTTTCCCGGTACTCGCCCGAATTCTACCATTATTCGGTACTCACACAGATTCGACCCTTTTCCGGTACTCGCGGGGACAGTTTTTCGATACTCGTACCAATTCTATCTTTTCCCGGCACTCGCCTGAATTCTACCATTTTTCGTTACTGACACAGATTCGACCCTTTTTCGGTACTCGCCGGGACAGTGTTTCGATACTCGCACCGATTCTACCTTTTCCCGGTACTCGCCCGGATTCTACCATTTTTCGGTACTCACACAGATTCGACCCTTTTTCTGTACTCGCGGGAACAGTTTTTCGATACTCATACCGATTCTACCTTTTCCTGGTACTCGCCCGGATTCTACCATTTTTCGGTAATTACACAGATTCGAATCTTTTACCGTACTTGCGGGGACACTTTTTCGATACTCGTAACGAATCTACCTTTTCCCGGTACTCCCCCGCATTCCACCATTTTTAGGTACTCCCACAGATTCGACCCATTTTCTGTACACGCCGGGGCAGTTTTTTCTATACTCATGCCGATTGTACCTTTTTCCGGTACTCGCCCGGATTCTACCATTTTTCGGTAATCACACAGATTCGACCTTTTCTCGGTACTCGCCGGGACAGTTTTTCTATACTCGTACGGGTACTACCTTTTCCCGGTACTCGCAAGGATTCTACCATTATTCGGTACTCGCACAGATTCGACTCTTTTCCGGTACTCTTTGGGACAGTTTTTCGATACTCGTACCGATTCTACCTTTTCCCGGTCCTCCTCCGGATTCTACCATTTTTCGGTACTCACACAGATTCGAACCTTTTATGGTACTCGTTGGGACAATTTTTCAATACTCGTACGGATTCAACTTTTTCCCGGTACTCGCCCGGATTCTACCATTATTCGGTACTCACACAGATTCGACCCTTTTTCGGCACTCGTCGAGACAGTTTTTCGATACTCGTTCCGATTCTACCTTTTCCGTAACTCGCCTGGATTCTACCATTTTTCGATACTCAAACAAATTTGACCCATTTCCGGTACTCCCCGGACAGTTTTTCGATACTCGTTCTGATTCTACCATTTCCCGGTACTTGCCCGGATTCTACCATTATTCGGTACTCACACAGATTCGACCTTTTTCGGTACTCGCCGGGACAGTTTTTCGATACTCATACCGATTCTACCTTTTCCCGGTACTTGCCCGGATTCTACCTTTTTTCGGTACTCACACAGATTCGACCATTTTCCGGTACTCGCTGGGACAGTTTTTTCTATACTCGCACCGATTCTACCTTTTCCCGGTACTAGCCCAGATTTTACAGTTTTTCGGTACTCACACAGATTCGAGCCTTTTCCGGTACTTGCCGGGACAGTTTTTAGATACTCGTACCGACTCTACCTTTTCCGGGTACTCGCCCGGATTCTACCTTTTTTCGGTAATCACAAAGATTGGATCCTTTTATGGTACTCGCGGGGGACAGTTTTTAGATACTAGTACCGATTCTACCTTTTCCCGGCACTTCCTTAGATTCTACCGTGTTTCGGTACTCACACAGATTCGACCCTTTTCCCGTACTCGCCGGGACAGTTTTTCGATACTCGTACCGATTCTACCATTTCCCGGTACTTCTTTGGATTCTACCATGTTTCGGTACTCACACAGATTGGACCCTTTTGCGGTACTCGCTCGGATTCTACCATTATTCGGTACTCACACTGATTCGACCCTTTTTCGGTACTCGCGGGGACAGTTTTTCGATACTCGTACCGATTCGACCTTTTCCCGGTATTCGCCCGAATTCTACCTTTTTTCGATAATCACACAGATTCGAACCTTTTTCGGTACTCGCTGGGAATGTTTTTCGATACTCGTTTCGATTCTACCTTTTCCCTAACTCGCCTGGATTCTACCTTTTTTCGGTACTCAAACAAATTCGACCCTTTTCCGGTACTCCCCGGACAGTTTTTCGATACTCGTTCCGATTCTACCATTTCCCAGTACTCTACCGGATTCTACCATTATTCCGTACTCACACAGATTCGACCCTTTTTCGGTACTCGCCGTGACAGTTTTTCGATACTTGTTCCGATTCTACCTTTTCCCTAACTCGCCTGGATTCTACCTTTTTTCGGTACTCAAACAAATTCGACCCTTTTCCGGTACTCCCCGGACAGTTTTTCGATACTCGTTCTGATTCTACCATTTCCCGGTACTCGCCCGGATTCTACCATTATTCGGTACTCACAGAGACTCGACCCTTTCTCGGTACTCGTCGAGACAGTTTTCGGTACTCGTACCGATTCTACCTTTTCCCGGTACTCGCCCGAATTCTACCATTATTCGGTACTCACACAGATTCGACCCTTTTCCGATACTCGCCGGGACAGTTTTTCGATACTCGTACCGATTCTTCCTTTTCCTGGTACTCGCCCTGATTTTACCATTTTTCGTTACTGACACAGATTCGACTCTTTTCCGGTACTCGCGGGGTCAGTTTTTCGATACTCGTACCGATTCTACCTTTTCCCGGTACTCGCCCGAATTCTACCATTATTCGGTACTCACACAGATTCGACCCTTTTCCGGTACTCGCGGGGACAGTTTTTCGATACTCGTTCTGATTCTACCTTTTCCCGGCACTCGCCTGAATTCTACCATTATTCGGTACTCACAGAGACTCGACCCTTTCTCGGTACTCGCTGGGACAGTTTTTCAATACTCGTACCGATTCTACCTTTTCCTGGTACTCCCCCGATTCTACCATTATTCGGTACTCACACAGATTCGACCCTTTCCCAGTACTCGCCCGAATTCTACCATTATTCGGTACTCACACAGATTCGACCCTTTTCCGGTACTCGCGGGGACAGTTTTTCGATACTCGTACCGATTCTACCTTTTCCCGGCACTCGCCTGAATTCTACCATTTTTCGATACTCACACAGATTCAACCCTTTTTCGGTACTCGCTGAGAATGTTTTTCGATACCCGTACCGATTCCACCTTTTCCCGGTACTCGCCCGGATTCTACCATTATTCCGTACTCACACAGATTCGACCCTTTTTCGGTACTCGCCGTGACAGTTTTTCGATACTCGTTCCGATTCTACCTTTTTCGTAACTCGCCTAGATTCTACCATTTTTCGGTACTCAAACAAATTTGGCCCATTTTCGGTACTCCCCAGACAGTTTTTCGATACTCGTTCCGATTGTACCTTTTCCCGGTACTCGCCCGGATTCTACCATTTTTGGGTACTCACACAGATTCGACCCTTTTTCGGTACTAGCGGGGACAGTTTTTCGATACTCATACCAATTATACCTTTTCCTGGTACTCGCCAGGATTCTAACATTTTTCGGTAATTACACAGATTCGAATCTTTTCCCGTATTTGCGGGGACACTTTTTCAATACTTGTAACGAATCTACCATTTTCGGTACTGCCCCGCATTCCACCATTTTTAGGTACTCCCACAGATTCGACCCATTGTCGGTACTCGCCGGGACAGTTTTTCAATACTCGTACCGATTCTACCTTTTCCTGGTACTCCCCCGGATTCTACCATTATTCGGTACTCACACAGATTCGACCCTTTTTCGGTACTCGCTGGGACAGTTTTTTAATACTCGTACCGATTCTACCTTTTTCCGGTATTCGCCCGGATTCTACCATTATTCGGTACTCACACCGATTCGACCCTTTTTCGGTACTCGCCGAGAAAGTTTTTCGATACTCGTACCTATTCTACTTTTTCCCGGTACTCGCCCAGATTCTACCATTATTCGGTACTTACACAGATTCGACCCTTTTTCGGTACTCGCCGAGGCAGTTTTTCGATACTCGTACCGATTCTACCTTTTTTCGGTACTCGCCCGGCTTCTACCATTTTTCGGTACTCACACAGATTCGACCTTTTTCCGGTACTCGCCGGGACAGTTTTTCGATACTTGTACGGATTCTACCTTTTCTCGGTACTCACACAGATTCGTCCTTTTTCCGGTACTCGCCGGGACAGTTTTTCGATACTTGTACGGATTCTACCTTTTCTCGGTACTCGCCCGGATTCTACCTTTTTTCGGTACTCACAAAGATTTGACCCTTTTTCGGTACTTGCGTGGAAAGTTTTTAGATACTAGTACCGATTCTACCTTTGCCCGGTACTTCCTTGGATTCTACCATTATTCGGTACTCAGACAGATTCGACCCTTTTTCGGTACTCGCCGGGACAGTATTTCGATACTCGTACCGATTCTACCTTTTCCCAGTACTCGCCCGGATTCTACCATTATTCGGTACTCACACAGATTCGACCCTTTTCCGGTACTTGCGTGGAAAGTTTTTCGATACTCGTACCGATTCTACCTTTCTCGGTACTTGCCCGGATTCTACAATTTTTCGGTACTCACACAGATTCGACCCTTTTTCGGCACTCGTCGAGACAGTTTTTCGATACTCGTACCGATTCTACCTTTTCCCGGTACTTGCCCGGATTCTACTCTTTTTCGGTACTCACACAGATTCGACCCTTTTCCGGTACTCGTCGGGACAGTTTTTCGATACTTATACGGATTCTACCTTTTCTCGGTACTCGCCCGGACAGTTTCCTTTTTTCGGTACTCACAAAGATTTCACCCTTTTCCGGTACTCGCGGGGACAGTTTTTAGATGCTAGTACCGATTCTACCTTTGCCCGATACTTCCTTGGATTCTACCATGTTTCGGTACTCACACAGATTCGACCATTTTTCGGTACTTGGCGGGACAGTTTTTCGATACACGTACCGATTCTACCTTTTCCCGGTACTCGCCCGAACTCTACAATTATTCGGTACACACACAGATTCGACCCTTTTCATGTACTCGCGGGGACAGTTTTTCGATACTCGTTCCGATTCTACCTTTTCCCGGCACTCGCCTGAATTCTACCAATATTCGGTACTCACAGAGACCCGACCCTTTCTCGGTACTCGCTGGGACAGTTTTTCAATACTCGTACTGATTCTACCTTTTCCTCGTACTCCCCCCGATTCTACCATTATTCGATACTCACACAGATTCGACCCTTTCCCGGTACTCGCCCGAATTCTACCATTATTCGGTACTCACACGGATTCAACCCTTTTCCGGTACTCGCTGGGACAGTTTTTCAATACTCGTACCGATTCTACCTTTTTCCGGTACTCGCCCGGATTCTACCATTATTCGGTACTCACACAGATTCGACCCTTTTCCGGTACTCGCCGAGAAAGTTTTTCGATACTCGTACCTATTCTAATTTTTCCCGGTACTCGCCCGGATTCTACCGTTATTCGGTACTCACACAGATTCGACCCTTTTTCGGTACTCGTTGGGACAGTTTTTCGATACTCGTACCGGTTCTACTTTTTCCTTGTACTCGCCCGGATTCTACCATTATTCGGTACTCACACAGATTCGACCCTTTCCCGGTACTCGCTGGGATAGTTTTTCAATACTCGTACCGATTCTACCTTTTCCTCGTACTCCCCCCGATTCTACCATTATTCGGTACTCACACAGATTCGACCATTTCCCTGTACTTGCCCGAATTCTACCATTATTCGATAATCACACAGATTCGACAATTTTTCGGTACTCGCGGGGACAGTTTTTCGATGCTCGTACCGATTCTACCTTTTCCCGGCACTCGCCTGAATTCTACCATTATTCGGTACTCACAGAGACTCGACCCTTTCTCGGTACTCGCTGGGACAGTTTTTCAATGCTCGTACCGATTCTACCTTTTCCTGGTACTCCCCCCGATTCTACCATTATTCGGTACTCACACAGATTCGACCCTTTCCCGGTACTCGCCCGAATCCTACTATTATTCGGTACTCACACGGATTCGACCCTTTTTCGGTACTCGCTGGGACAGTTTTTCAATACTCGTACCGATTCTACCTTTTTCCGGTACTCGCCCGGATTCTACCATTATTCGGTACTTACACAGATTCGACCCTTTTTCGGTACTCGCGGGGACAGTTTTTCGATACTCGTACCGATTCTACCTTTTCCTTGTACTCGCCCGGATTCTACCATTATTCGGTACTCACACAGATTCGACCCTTTTTCGGTACTCGCGGGTAAAGTTTTTCGATACTCGTACCGATTCTACCTTTGCCGGTACTCGCCCGGATTCTACAATTTTTCGGTACTCACATAGATTCCACCCTTTCCCGGTACTCGCTGGGACAGTTTTTCGATACTCGTACTGATTCTACCTTTTCCCGGTACTCGCTAAGATTCTACCATTATTCGGTACTCACACAAATTCGACCCTTTTCCGGTACTTGCGGGGACAGTTTTTCGATATCGTACCGATTCTAACTTTTCCCGGTACTCGCCGAGACAGTTCTTCGATACTCGTACCGATTATACTTTTTCCCGGTACTCGCCCGGATTCTGCAATTTTTCGGTGCTCACACAGATTCGACCCTTTTCCTGTAATCGCCGGGTCAGTTGTTCGATACCCGTACCGATTCTACCTTTGCCGGTACTCGCCCGGATTCTACAATTTTTCGGTACTCACATAGATTCCACCCTTTCCCGGTACTCACTGGGACAGTTTTTCGATACTCGTACCGATTCTACCTTTTCCCGGTACTCGCTCAGATTCTACCATTATTCGGTACTCACACAAATTCGACCCTTTTCCGGTACTCGCGGGGACAGTTTTTCGATATCGTACCGATTCTAACTTTTCCCGGTACTCGTCGAGACAGTTCTTCGATACTCGTACCGATTCTACTTTTTCTCGGTACTCGCCCGGATTCTGCAATTTTTCGGTGCTCACACAGATTCGACCCTTTTCCTGTAATCGCCGGGTCAGTCGTTCGATACCCGTACCGATTCTACCTTTGCCGGTACTCGCCCGGATTCTACAATTTTTCGGTACTCACATAGATTCCACCCTTTCCCGGTACTCGCTGGGACAGTTTTTCGATACTCATACCGATTCTACCTTTTCCCGGTACTCGCTCAGATTCTACCATTATTCGGTACTCACACAAATTCAACCCTTTTTCGGTACTCGCGGGGACAGTTTTTCGATATCGTACCGATTCTACTTTTTCCCGGTACTCGCCCGGATTCTACAATTTTTCGGTGCTCACACAGATTCGACCCTTTTCCTGTAATTGCCGGGTCAGTTGTTCGATACTCGTACCGATTCTACCTTTTCCCGGAACTCGCCCGGATTCTACCATTATTCGGTACTCACACAGATTCGACCCTTTTTCGGTACTCGCCGAGACAGTTTTTCGATACTCGTACCGATTCTACTTTTTCCTTGTACTCGCCCGGATTCTACCATTATTCGGTACTCACACAGATTCGACCCTTTTTCGGTACTCGTCGAGACAGTTTTTCGGTACCCGTACCGATTCTACATTTTCCCGGTACTCGCCCGAATTCTACAATATTTCGATACTCACACAGGTTCGACCCTTTTTCGGTACTCGCTGGGAATCTATTTCGATACTCGTACCGATTCTACCTTTTCCCGGTACTCGCCCGAATTCGACCATTATTCGGTACTCACACAGATTCAACCCTTTTCCGTTACTCCCCGGGACCGTTTTTCGATGCTCGTACCGATTCTACTTTTTCCTGGTACTCGCCCGGATTCTGCAATTTTTCTATGCTTACACATATTCGACCCTTTTGCGGTACTCGCCCGGATTCTACCATTATTCGGTACTCACACAGATTCGACCCTTTCCCGGTACTCGCTGGGACAGTTTTTTGATACTCGTACCAATTCTACCTTTTCCTTGTACTCGCCCGGATTCTACCATTATTCGGTACTCACACAGATTCGAACCTTTGTCGGTACTTCCCGGGACAGTTTTTCGACACTCATACCGATTCTACCTTTTCCCTGTACTCGCTCGGATAGTACCATTATTCGGTACTCACACAGATTCAATCTCTTTTCGGTACTCGCTGGGACAGTTTTTCGATACTCGTACCGATTCTACCTTTTCTCGGTACTCGCCCGGATTCTACCACTATTCGGTACTCACACAGATTCGACCCTTTTCCGGTACTCGCCGAGAAAGTTTTTCGACACTCATACCGATTCTACCTTTTCCCGTACTCGCCCGGATTCTATCATTTTTCGGTGCTCACAAAGATTCGACCCTTTTTCGGTACTCGCCGAGACAGTTTTTCGATACTCGTACCGATTCTACCTTTTCTTTGTACTCGCCCGGATTCTACCATTATTCGGTACTCACACAGATTCGACCCTATCCCGGTACTCGCTGGGACAGTTTTTCGATACTCGTACCGATTCTACCTTTTCCCGGTACTCGCCCGGATTCTATCATATTTCGATACTCACATAGATTCGACCCTTTTCCGGTACTCGCCGAGAAAGTTTTTCGATACTCGTACCTATTCTACTTTTTCCCGGTACTCGCCCGGATTCTACCATTATTCGGTACTCACACACATTCGACCCTTTTTCGGTACTCGCCTAGACAGTTTTTCGATACTCGTATCGATTCTACCTTTTCCCGATACTCGTCGGGATTCTACTATTTTTATGTATTCTCACAGATTCGACCCTTTTTCGGTACTCGCCGGGACGGTTTTTCGATACTCGTACCGATTCTACCTTTTCCCGGTACTCGCCCCGATTCTACCATTTTTCGGTGCTCACACATATTCGACCCTTTGCCGGTACTCGCGGGGACAGTTTTTCGATACTCGTACCGATTCTACCTTTTCCCGGTACTCGCCCGGATTCTACCATTATTAGGTACTCTCACACATTCGACCCTTTTCCGGTACTCGCGGGGACAGTTTTTCGATACTCGTACCGATTCTACCTTTTCCCGGTACTCGCGCTGATTCTACCATTTTTCGGTGCTCACACAAATTCGACCCTTTTCCGGTACTTGCAAGGACAGTTTTTCGATACTCGTACCGATTCTACCTTTTCCCGGTACTCGCCCGGATTCTACCATTTTTCGGTGCTCACAAAGATTCGACCATTTTCCGGTACTCGCCGAGAGAGTTTTTCGATACTCGTACCCATTCTACCTTTTCCTTGTACTCGCCCGGATTCTACCATTTTTCGGTACTCACACAGATTCGACCATTTTCCGGTACATGCCGAGACAGTTTTTCGATACTCGTACCGATTCTACCTTTTCCAAGTACTCGCCCCGGATTCTACCATTTTTCGGTACTCACACAAATTCGACCCTTTTTCGGTACTCGCCGAGACAGTTTTTCGATACTCGTACCGATTCTACCTTTTCCCGGTACTCGCCCCGATTCTCCCATTTTTCGGTGCTCACACAGATTCGACCCTTTTCCAGTACTCGCGGGGACAGTTTTTCGATACTCGTACCGATTCTACCTTTTCCCGGTACTCGCCCGTATTCTACCATTTTTCGGTGCTCACAAAGATTCGACCCTTTTTCGGTACTCGCGGGGATAGTTTTTCGATACTTGTACCGATTCCACCTTTTCCTTGTACTCGCCCGGATTCTACCATTATTCGGTTCACACAGATTCGACCCTTTTTCGGTACTCGCCGACACAGTTTTTTGATACTCGTACCGATTCTACCTTTTCCCGGCACTCGCCCCGATTCTACCTTTTTTCGGTGCTCACACAGATTCGACCCTTTTCCGGTACTCGCGGGGACAGTTTTTCGATACTCGTACCGATTCTACCTTTTCCCGGTACTCGCCCGGATTCTACCATTTTTCGGTGCTCACAAAGATTCGATCCTTTTTCGGTACTCGCGGGGACAGTTTTTCGATACTCGTACCGATTCTACCTTTTCCTTGTACTCGCCCGGATTCTACCATTATTCGGTACTCACACAGATTCGACCCTTTTTCGGTACTCGCCGACACAGTTTTTTCATACTCGTACCGATACTACCTTTTCCTTGTACTCGCCCGGATTCTACCATTATTCGTACTCACACAGATTCGAACCTTTTCCGGTACTTGCCGGGACAGTTTTTCGACTCTCGTACCGATTCTACCTTTTCCCTGTACTCGCTCGGATTCTAACATTATTCGGTACTCACACAGATTCAATCCTTTTCCGGTACTCGCTGGGACAGTTTTTCGATACTCGTACCTATTCTACCTTTTCCCGGTACTCGCCCGGATTCTACCATTATTCGGTACTCACACAGATTCGACCTTTTTCCAGTATTTGTCGAGAAAGTTTTCTACACTCATACCGATTCTACCTTTTCCCGTACTCGTCCGGATTCTATCATTTTTCGGTGCTCACAAAGATTCGACCCTTTTTCGGTACTCGCCGAGACAGTTTTTCGATACTCGTACCGATTCTACCTTTTCCTTGTACTCGGCCGGATTCTACCATTATTCGGTACTCACACAGATTCGGCCCTTTTTCGGTACTCGCCGAGACAGTTTTTCGATACTCGTACCGATTCTACCTTTTCCCGATACTCGCCTGGATTCTACCATTTTTCGGTACACTCACAGATTCGACCCTTTTCCGGTACTCGACGAGACAGTTTTTCGATACTCGTACCGATTCTACTTTTTCCCGGTACTCGCCCGGATTCTACCATTATTCGGTACTCACACAGATACGAACCTTTTTCGGTAGTTGCCGGGACAGTTTTTCGATACTCGTACAATTCCACCTTTTCCCTGTACTCGCCCGGATTCTACAATTATTCAGTACTCACACAGATTCGACCCTTTTTCGGTACTCGCGGGGACAGTTTTTCGATACTCGTACCGATTCTACCTTTTCCTTGTACTTGCCCGGATTCTACCATTATTCGGTACTCACACAGATTCGACCCTTTTTCGGTACTCGCCGACACAGTTTTTTGATACTGGTACCGATTCTACCTTTTCCTTGTACTCGCCCGGATTCTACAATTTTTCGGCACTCACACAGATTCGACCCTTTTCCGGTACTCGCGGGGACAGGTTTTCGATACTCGTACCGATTCTACCTTTTCCCGGTACTCGCCCGGATTCTACCATTTTTCGGTGCTCACAAAGATTCGATCCTTTTTCGGTACTCGCGGGGACAGTTTTTCGATACTCGTACCGATTCTACCTTTTCCTTGTACTCGCCCGGATTCTACCAGTATTCGGTACTCACACAGATTCGACCCTTTTTCGGTACTCGCCGACACAGTTTTTTGATACTCGTACCGATTCTACCTTTTCCTTGTACTCGCTCGGATTCTACCATTATTCGGTACTCACACAGATTCGAACCTTTTCTGGTACTTGCCGGGACAGTTTTTCGACACTCGTACCGATTCTACCTTTTCCCTGTACTCGGTCGGATTCTACCATTATTCGGTACTCACACAGATTCGACCTTTTTCCAGTACTCGTCGAGAAAGTTTTTCAACACTCATACCGATTGTACCTTTTCCCGTACTCGCCCGGATTCTATCATTTTTCGGTGCTCACAAAGATTCGACCCTTTTTCGGTACTCGCTGAGACAGTTTTTCGATACTCGTACCGATTCTACCTTTTCCTTGTACTCGCCCGGATTCTACCATTATTCGGTACTCACACAGATTCGACCTTTTTTCGGTACTCGCCGAGACAGTTTTTCGATACTCGTACCGATTCTACCTTTTCCCGATACTCGCCTGGATTCTACCATTTTTCGGTACTCACATAGATTCGACCCTTTTCCGGTACTCGCCGAGACAGTTTTTCGATACTCGTACCGTTTCTACCTTTTCCCGATACTCGCCCGGATTCTACCATTATTCGGTACTCACACAGATACGAACCTTTTCCGGTAGTTGCCGGGACAGTTTTTCGATAGTCGTACAATTCCACCTTTTCCTTGTACTCGCCCGGATTCTACAATTTTTCGGCACTCACACAGATTCGACCCTTTTTCGGTACTCGCGGGACAGTTTTTCGATACTCGTACCGATTCTACCTTTTCCCGGTACTTGCCCGGATTCTACCATTTTTCGGTGATCACAAAGATTCGACCCTTTTTCGTTCATCGCCGAGACAGTTTTTCGATACTCGTACCGATTCTACCTTTTCCCTGTACTCGCCCGGATTCTACAATTATTCAGTACTCACACAGATTCGACCCTTTTTCGGTACTCGCGAGGACAGTTTTTCGATACTCGTACCGATTCTACCTTTTCCTTGTACTCGCCCGGATTCTACCATTATTCGGTACTCACACAGATTCGACCCTTTTTTGGTACTCGCCTAGACAGTTTTTCGGTACTCGTACCGATTCTCCCTTTTCCCGATACTCGCCTGGATTCTACCATTTTGCGGTACTCTCACAATTTCGACCCTTTTTCGGTACTCGTCGGGACAGTTTTTCGATACTCTTACCGATTCTACCTTTTCCCGGTACTCGCCCCGATTCTACCATTTTTCGGTGCTCACACAGATTCGACCCTTTTTCGGTACTCGCGGGACAGTTTTTCGATACTCGTACCGATTCTACCTTTTCCCGGTACTTGCCCGGATTCTACCATTTTTCGGTGATCACAAAGATTCGACCCTTTTTCGTTCATCGCCGAGACAGTTTTTCGATACTCGTACCGATTCTACCTTTTCCCGGTACTTGCCCGGATTCTACCATTATTCGGTATACGCACAGATTCGACCCTTTTTCGGTACTCGCCGAGACAGTTTTTCGATACTCGTACCGATTCTACCTTTTCCTGATACTCGCCGGGATTCTACCATTTTTCGGTACTCTCACAGATTCGACCTTTTTCCCATACTCGCGGGGACAGTTTTTCGATACTCGTACCGATTCTACATTTTCCCGGTACTCGCGCTGATTCTACCATTTTTCGGTGCTCACACAAATTCGACCCTTTTCCGGTACTTGCGGGGACAGTTTTTCGATACTCGTACCGATTCTACCTTTTCCCGGTACTCGCCCGGATTCTACCATTTTTCGGTGCTCACAAAGATTCGACCATTTTCCGGTACTCGCCGAGAGAGTTTTTCGATACTCGTACCCATTCTACCTTTTCCTTGTACTCGCCCGGATTCTACCATTTTTCGGTACTCACACAGATTCGACCATTTTCCGGTACATGCCGAGACAGTTTTTCGATACTCGTACCGATTCTACCTTTTCCCAGTACTCGCCCCGGATTCTACCATTTTTCGGTACTCACAAAAATTCGACCCTTTTTCGGTACTCGCCGAGACAGTTTTTCGATACTCGTACCGATTCTACCTTTTCCCGGTACTCGCCCCGATTCTCCCATTTTTCGGTGCTCACACAGATTCGACCCTTTTCCGGTACTCGCGGGGACAGTTTTTCGATACTCGTACCGATTCTACCTTTTCCCGGTACTCGCCCGGATTCTACCATTTTTCGGTGCTCACAAAGATTCGACCCTTTTTCGGTACTCGCGGGGATAGTTTTTCGATACTTGTACCGATTCTACCTTTTCCTTGTACTCGCCCGGATTCTACCATTATTCGATTCACACAGATTCGACCCTTTTTCGGTACTCGCCGACACAGTTTTTTGATACTCGTACCGATTCTACCTTTTCCCGGTACTCGCCCCGATTCTACCTTTTTTCGGTGCTCACACAGATTCGACCCTTTTCCGGAACTCGCGGGGACAGTTTTTCGATACTCGTACCGATTCTACCTTTTCCCGGTACTCGCCCGGATTCTACCATTTTTCGGTGCTCACAAAGATTCGATCCTTTTTCGGTACTCGCGGGGACAGTTTTTCGATACTCGTACCGATTCTACCTTTTCCTTGTACTCGCCCGGATTCTACCATTATTCGGTACTCACACAGATTCGACCCTTTTTCGGTACTCGCCGACACAGTTTTTTCATACTCGTACCGATACTACCTTTTCCTTGTACTCGCCCGGATTCTACCATTATTCGTACTCACACAGATTCGAACCTTTTCCGGTACTTGCCGGGACAGTTTTTCGACTCTCGTACCGATTCTACCTTTTCCCTGTACTCGCTCGGATTCTACCATTATTCGGTACTCACACAGATTCAATCCTTTTCCGGTACTCGCTGGGACAGTTTTTCGACACTCGTACCGATTCTACCTTTTCCCTGTACTCGGTCGGATTCTACCATTATTCGGTACTCACACAGATTCGACCTTTTTCCAGTACTCGTCGAGAAAGTTTTTCAACACTCATACCGATTGTACCTTTTCCCGTACTCGCCCGGATTCTATCATTTTTCGGTGCTCACAAAGATTCGACCCTTTTTCGGTACTCGCCGAGACAGTTTTTCGATACTCGTACCGATTCTACCTTTTCCTTGTACTCGGCCGGATTCTACCATTATTCGGTACTCACACAGATTCGGCCCTTTTTCGGTACTCGCCGAGACAGATTTTCGATACTCGTACCGATTCTACCTTTTCCCGATACTCGCCTGGATTATACCATTTTTCGGTACACTCACAGATTCGACCCTTTTCCGGTACTCGACGAGACAGTTTTTCGATACTCGTACCGATTCTACTTTTTCCCGGTACTCGCCCGGATTCTACCATTATTCGGTACTCACACAGATACGAACCTTTTTCGGTAGTTGCCGGGACAGTTTTTCGATACTCGTACAATTCCACCTTTTCCCTGTACTCGCCCGGATTCTACAATTATTCAGTACTCACACAAATTCGACCCTTTTTCGGTACTCGCGGGGACAGTTTTTCGATACTCGTACCGATTCTACCTTTTCCTTGTACTTGCCCGGATTCTACCATTATTCGGTACTCACACAGATTCGACCCTTTTTCGGTACTCGCCGACACAGTTTTTTGATACTCGTACCGATTCTACCTTTTCCTTATACTCGCCCGGATTCTACAATTTTTCGGCACTCACACAGATTCGACCCTTTTCCGGTACTCGCGGGGACAGGTTTTCGAAACTCGTACCGATTCTACCTTTTCCCGGTACTCGCCCGGATTCTACCATTTTTCGGTGCTCACAAAGATTCGATCCTTTTTCGGTACTCGCGGGGACAGTTTTTCGATACTCGTACCGAATCTACCTTTTCCTTGTACTCGCCCGGATTCTACCAGTATTCGGTACTCACACAGATTCGACCCTTTTTCGGTACTCGCCGACACAGTTTTTTGATACTCGTACCGATTCTACCTTTTCCTTGTACTCGCTCGGATTCTACCATTATTCGGTACTCACACAGATTCGAACCTTTTCTGGTACTTGCCGGGACAGTTTTTCGACACTCGTACCGATTCTACCTTTTCCCTGTACTCGGTCGGATTCTACCATTATTCGGTACTCACACAGATTCGACCTTTTTCCAGTACTCGTCGAGAAAGTTTTTCAACACTCATACCGATTGTACCTTTTCCCGTACTCGCCCGGATTCTATCATTTTTCGGTGCTCACAAAGATTCGACCCTTTTTCGGTACTCGCCGAGACAGTTTTTCGATACTCGTACCGATTCTACCTTTTCCTTGTACTCGCCCGGATTCTACCATTATTCGGTACTCACACAGATTCGACCCTTTTTCGGTACTCGCCGACACAATTTTTCGATACTCGTACCGATTCTAACTTTTCCCGATACTCGCCTGGATTCTACCATTTTTCGGTACTCACACAGATTCGACCCTTTTCCGGTACTCGCCGAGACAGTTTTTCGATACTCGTACCGTTTCTACCTTTTCCCGATACTCGCCCGGATTCTACCATTATTCGGTACTCACACAGATACGAACCTTTTCCGGTAGTTGCCGGGACAGTTTTTCGATACTCGTACAATTCCACCTTTTCCTTGTACTCGCCCGGATTCTACAATTTTTCGGCACTCACACAGATTCGACCCTTTTTCGGTACTCGCGGGACAGTTTTTCGATACTCGTACCGATTCTACCTTTTCCCGGTACTTGCCCGGATTCTACCATTTTTCGGTGATCACAAAGATTCGACCCTTTTTCGTTCATCGCCGAGACAGTTTTTCGATACTCGTACCGATTCTACCTTTTCCTTGTACTCGCCCGGATTCTACCATTATTCGGTACTCACACAGATTCGACCCTTTTTTGGTACTCGCCTAGACAGTTTTTCGGTACTCGTACTGATTCTCCCTTTTCCCGATACTCGCCTGGATTCTACCATTTTTCGGTACTCTCACAATTTCGACCCTTTTTCGGTACTCGTCGGGACAGTTTTTCGATACTCGTACCGATTCTACCTTTTCCCGTACTCGCCCGGATTCTATCATTTTTCGGTGCTCACAAAGATTCGACCCTTTTTCGGTACTCGCCGAGACAGTTTTTCGATACTCGTACCGATTCTACCTTTTCCTTGTACTCGCCCGGATTCTACCATTATTCGGTCCTCACACATATTCGACCCTTTTTCGGTACTCGCCGAGACAGTTTTTCGATACTCGTACCGATTCTACCTTTTCCCGATACTCGCCTGGATTCTACCATTTTTCGGTACTCACACAGATTCGACCCTTTTCCGGCACTCGCCGAGACAGTTTTTCGATACTCGTACCGTTTCTACCTTTTCCCGATACTCGCCCGGATTCTACCATTTTTCGGTGCTCACACAGATTCGACCCTTTTCTGGTACTCGCGGGGACAGTTTTTCGATACTCGTACCGATTCTACCTTTTCCCGGTACTCGCTCGGATTCTACCATTATTCGGTGCTCACACAGATTCAATCCTTTTCCGGTACTCGCTGGGACAGTTTTTCGACACTCATACCGATTCTACCTTTTCCGGTACTCGCCCGGATTCAATCATTTTTCGGTGCTCACAAAGATTCGACCCTTTTTCGGTACTCGCCGAGACAGTTTTTCAATACTCGTATCGATTCTACTTTTTCCTTGTACCCGCCCGGATTCTAGCATTATTCGGTACTCACACAGATTCGACCCTTTTTCGGTACTCGTCGAGACAGTTTTTCGATACTCGTAACGATTCTACCTTTTCCCGATACTCGCCTGGATTCTACCATTTTTCGGAACTCTCACAGATTCGAACCTTTTCCGGTACTCGCCGGGAAAGTTTTTCGATACTCGTACCGATTCAACCTTTTCCCGGAACTCGCCCGGATTCTACATTTTTTCGGTACTCACACAGATTCGACCCTTTCCCGGTACTCGTTGGGACAGTTTTTCGATACTCGCACCGATTCTACCTTTTCCCGGTACTCGCCCGGATTCTATTATATTTCGATACTCACATAGATTCGACCCTTTTCCGGTACTCGCCGAGAAAGTTTTTCGATATTCGTACCTATTCTACTTTTTCCCGGTACTCGCCCGGATTCTACCATTATTCGGTACTCACACAGATTCGACCCTTTTTTGGTACTCGCCTAGACAGTTTTTCGATACTCGTACCGATTCTCCCTTTTCCCGATACTCGCCTGGATTCTACCATTTTTCGGTACTCTCACAGATTCGACCATTTTCCGGTACTCGCCGGGACAGTTTTTCGATACTCGTACCGATTCTACCTTTTCCCGGTACTCGCCCCGATTCTACAATTTTTCGGTGCTCACACAGAATCGACCCTTTTCCGGTACTCGCGGGGACAGTTTTTCCATTCTCGTACCGATTCTACCTTTTCCCGGTACTCGCCCGGATTCTACCCTTATTCGGTACTCACACAGATTCGACCATTTTCCGATACTCGCCGAGACAGTTTTTCGATACTCGTACCGATTCTACCTTTTCCCGGTACTTGCCCGGATTCTACCATTTTTCGGTGCTCACAAAGATTTGACCATTTTTCGGTACTCGCCGAGACAGTTTTTCGATACTCGTACCGATTCTACCTTTTCCTTGTACTCGCCCAGATTCTACCTTTTTTCGGTACTCACACAGATTCGACCCTTTCCCGGTACTCGCTGGGACAGTTTTTCGATACTCGCACCGATTCTACCTTTTCCCGGTACTCGCCCGGATTCTATTATATTTCGATACTCACATAGATTCGACCCTTTTCCGGTACTCGCCGAGAAAGTTTTTCGATATTCGTACCTATTCTACTTTTTCCCGGTACTCGCCCGGATTCTACCATTATTCGGTACTCACACAGATTCGACTTTTTTTTGGTACTCGCCTAGACAGTTTTTCGATATTCGTACCGATTCTCCCTTTTCCCGATACTCGCCTGGATTCTACCATTTTTCGGTACTCTCACAGATTCGACCATTTTCCGGTACTCGCCGGGACAGTTTTTCGATACTCGTACCGATTCTACCTTTTCCCGGTACTCGCCCCGATTCTACAATTTTTCGGTGCTCACACAGAATCGACCCTTTTCCGGTACTCGCGGGGACAGTTTTTCCATCCTCGTACCGATTCTACCTTTTCCCGGTACTCGCCCGGATTCTACCCTTATTCGGTACTCACACAGATTCGACCATTTTCCGATACTCGCCGAGACAGTTTTTCGATACTCGTACCGATTCTACCTTTTCCCGGTACTTGCCCGGATTCTACCATTTTTCGGTGCTCACAAAGATTTGACCATTTTTCGGTACTCGCCGAGACAGTTTTTCGATACTCGTACCGATTCTACCTTTTCCTTGTACTCGCCCGGATTCTACCATTATTCGATACTCACACATATTCGAACCTTTTCCGGTACTTGCCGGGACAGTTTTTCCATCCTCGTACCGATTCTACCTTTTCCCGGTACTCGCGCTGATTCTACCATTTTTCGGTGCTCACACAAATTCGACCCTTTTCCGGTACTTGCGGGGACAGTTTTTCGATACTCGTACCGATTCTACCTTTTCCCGGTACTCGCCCGGATTCTACCATTTTTCGGTGCTCACAAAGATTCGACCATTTTCCGGTACTCGCCGAGAGAGTTTTTCGATACTCGTACCCATTCTACCTTTTCCTTGTACTCGCCCGGATTCTACCATTTTTCGGTACTCACACAGATTCGACCATTTTCCGGTACATGCCGAGACAGTTTTTCGATACTCGTACCGATTCTACCTTTTCCCAGTACTCGCCCCGGATTCTACCATTTTTCGGTACTCACAAAAATTCGACCCTTTTTCGGTACTCGCCGAGACAGTTTTTCGATACTCGTACCGATTCTACCTTTTCCCGGTACTCGCCCCGATTCTCCCATTTTTCGGTGCTCACACAGATTCGACCCTTTTCCGGTACTCGCGGGGACAGTTTTTCGATACTCGTACCGATTCTACCTTTTCCCGGTACTCGCCCGGATTCTACCATTTTTCGGTGCTCACAAAGATTCGACCCTTTTTCGGTACTCGCGGGGATAGTTTTTCGATACTTGTACCGATTCTACCTTTTCCTTGTACTCGCCCGGATTCTACCATTATTCGATTCACACAGATTCGACCCTTTTTCGGTACTCGCCGACACAGTTTTTTGATACTCGTACCGATTCTACCTTTTCCCGGTACTCGCCCCGATTCTACCTTTTTTCGGTGCTCACACAGATTCGACCCTTTTCCGGAACTCGCGGGGACAGTTTTTCGATACTCGTACCGATTCTACCTTTTCCCGGTACTCGCCCGGATTCTACCATTTTTCGGTGCTCACAAAGATTCGATCCTTTTTCGGTACTCGCGGGGACAGTTTTTCGATACTCGTACCGATTCTACCTTTTCCTTGTACTCGCCCGGATTCTACCATTATTCGGTACTCACACAGATTCGACCCTTTTTCGGTACTCGCCGACACAGTTTTTTCATACTCGTACCGATACTACCTTTTCCTTGTACTCGCCCGGATTCTACCATTATTCGTACTCACACAGATTCGAACCTTTTCCGGTACTTGCCGGGACAGTTTTTCGACTCTCGTACCGATTCTACCTTTTCCCTGTACTCGCTCGGATTCTACCATTATTCGGTACTCACACAGATTCAATCCTTTTCCGGTACTCGCTGGGACAGTTTTTCGACACTCGTACCGATTCTACCTTTTCCCTGTACTCGGTCGGATTCTACCATTATTCGGTACTCACACAGATTCGACCTTTTTCCAGTACTCGTCGAGAAAGTTTTTCAACACTCATACCGATTGTACCTTTTCCCGTACTCGCCCGGATTCTATCATTTTTCGGTGCTCACAAAGATTCGACCCTTTTTCGGTACTCGCCGAGACAGTTTTTCGATACTCGTACCGATTCTACCTTTTCCTTGTACTCGGCCGGATTCTACCATTATTCGGTACTCACACAGATTCGGCCCTTTTTCGGTACTCGCCGAGACAGATTTTCGATACTCGTACCGATTCTACCTTTTCCCGATACTCGCCTGGATTATACCATTTTTCGGTACACTCACAGATTCGACCCTTTTCCGGTACTCGACGAGACAGTTTTTCGATACTCGTACCGATTCTACTTTTTCCCGGTACTCGCCCGGATTCTACCATTATTCGGTACTCACACAGATACGAACCTTTTTCGGTAGTTGCCGGGACAGTTTTTCGATACTCGTACAATTCCACCTTTTCCCTGTACTCGCCCGGATTCTACAATTATTCAGTACTCACACAAATTCGACCCTTTTTCGGTACTCGCGGGGACAGTTTTTCGATACTCGTACCGATTCTACCTTTTCCTTGTACTTGCCCGGATTCTACCATTATTCGGTACTCACACAGATTCGACCCTTTTTCGGTACTCGCCGACACAGTTTTTTGATACTCGTACCGATTCTACCTTTTCCTTATACTCGCCCGGATTCTACAATTTTTCGGCACTCACACAGATTCGACCCTTTTCCGGTACTCGCGGGGACAGGTTTTCGAAACTCGTACCGATTCTACCTTTTCCCGGTACTCGCCCGGATTCTACCATTTTTCGGTGCTCACAAAGATTCGATCCTTTTTCGGTACTCGCGGGGACAGTTTTTCGATACTCGTACCGAATCTACCTTTTCCTTGTACTCGCCCGGATTCTACCAGTATTCGGTACTCACACAGATTCGACCCTTTTTCGGTACTCGCCGACACAGTTTTTTGATACTCGTACCGATTCTACCTTTTCCTTGTACTCGCTCGGATTCTACCATTATTCGGTACTCACACAG
This sequence comes from Vitis vinifera, assembly GCF_030704535.1. Lineage (NCBI taxonomy): Eukaryota > Viridiplantae > Streptophyta > Magnoliopsida > Vitales > Vitaceae > Vitis > Vitis vinifera. The sequence continues at coordinate 15,014,283 of NC_081813.1, forward strand.
ATTCGAACCTTTTCTGGTACTTGCCGGGACAGTTTTTCGACACTCGTACCGATTCTACCTTTTCCCTGTACTCGGTCGGATTCTACCATTATTCGGTACTCACACAGATTCGACCTTTTTCCAGTACTCGTCGAGAAAGTTTTTCAACACTCATACCGATTGTACCTTTTCCCGTACTCGCCCGGATTCTATCATTTTTCGGTGCTCACAAAGATTCGACCCTTTTTCGGTACTCGCCGAGACAGTTTTTCGATACTCGTACCGATTCTACCTTTTCCTTGTACTCGCCCGGATTCTACCATTATTCGGTACTCACACAGATTCGACCCTTTTTCGGTACTCGCCGACACAATTTTTCGATACTCGTACCGATTCTAACTTTTCCCGATACTCGCCTGGATTCTACCATTTTTCGGTACTCACACAGATTCGACCCTTTTCCGGTACTCGCCGAGACAGTTTTTCGATACTCGTACCGTTTCTACCTTTTCCCGATACTCGCCCGGATTCTACCATTATTCGGTACTCACACAGATACGAACCTTTTCCGGTAGTTGCCGGGACAGTTTTTCGATACTCGTACAATTCCACCTTTTCCTTGTACTCGCCCGGATTCTACAATTTTTCGGCACTCACACAGATTCGACCCTTTTTCGGTACTCGCGGGACAGTTTTTCGATACTCGTACCGATTCTACCTTTTCCCGGTACTTGCCCGGATTCTACCATTTTTCGGTGATCACAAAGATTCGACCCTTTTTCGTTCATCGCCGAGACAGTTTTTCGATACTCGTACCGATTCTACCTTTTCCTTGTACTCGCCCGGATTCTACCATTATTCGGTACTCACACAGATTCGACCCTTTTTTGGTACTCGCCTAGACAGTTTTTCGGTACTCGTACTGATTCTCCCTTTTCCCGATACTCGCCTGGATTCTACCATTTTTCGGTACTCTCACAATTTCGACCCTTTTTCGGTACTCGTCGGGACAGTTTTTCGATACTCGTACCGATTCTACCTTTTCCCGTACTCGCCCGGATTCTATCATTTTTCGGTGCTCACAAAGATTCGACCCTTTTTCGGTACTCGCCGAGACAGTTTTTCGATACTCGTACCGATTCTACCTTTTCCTTGTACTCGCCCGGATTCTACCATTATTCGGTCCTCACACATATTCGACCCTTTTTCGGTACTCGCCGAGACAGTTTTTCGATACTCGTACCGATTCTACCTTTTCCCGATACTCGCCTGGATTCTACCATTTTTCGGTACTCACACAGATTCGACCCTTTTCCGGCACTCGCCGAGACAGTTTTTCGATACTCGTACCGTTTCTACCTTTTCCCGATACTCGCCCGGATTCTACCATTTTTCGGTGCTCACACAGATTCGACCCTTTTCTGGTACTCGCGGGGACAGTTTTTCGATACTCGTACCGATTCTACCTTTTCCCGGTACTCGCTCGGATTCTACCATTATTCGGTGCTCACACAGATTCAATCCTTTTCCGGTACTCGCTGGGACAGTTTTTCGACACTCATACCGATTCTACCTTTTCCGGTACTCGCCCGGATTCAATCATTTTTCGGTGCTCACAAAGATTCGACCCTTTTTCGGTACTCGCCGAGACAGTTTTTCAATACTCGTATCGATTCTACTTTTTCCTTGTACCCGCCCGGATTCTAGCATTATTCGGTACTCACACAGATTCGACCCTTTTTCGGTACTCGTCGAGACAGTTTTTCGATACTCGTAACGATTCTACCTTTTCCCGATACTCGCCTGGATTCTACCATTTTTCGGAACTCTCACAGATTCGAACCTTTTCCGGTACTCGCCGGGAAAGTTTTTCGATACTCGTACCGATTCAACCTTTTCCCGGAACTCGCCCGGATTCTACATTTTTTCGGTACTCACACAGATTCGACCCTTTCCCGGTACTCGTTGGGACAGTTTTTCGATACTCGCACCGATTCTACCTTTTCCCGGTACTCGCCCGGATTCTATTATATTTCGATACTCACATAGATTCGACCCTTTTCCGGTACTCGCCGAGAAAGTTTTTCGATATTCGTACCTATTCTACTTTTTCCCGGTACTCGCCCGGATTCTACCATTATTCGGTACTCACACAGATTCGACCCTTTTTTGGTACTCGCCTAGACAGTTTTTCGATACTCGTACCGATTCTCCCTTTTCCCGATACTCGCCTGGATTCTACCATTTTTCGGTACTCTCACAGATTCGACCATTTTCCGGTACTCGCCGGGACAGTTTTTCGATACTCGTACCGATTCTACCTTTTCCCGGTACTCGCCCCGATTCTACAATTTTTCGGTGCTCACACAGAATCGACCCTTTTCCGGTACTCGCGGGGACAGTTTTTCCATTCTCGTACCGATTCTACCTTTTCCCGGTACTCGCCCGGATTCTACCCTTATTCGGTACTCACACAGATTCGACCATTTTCCGATACTCGCCGAGACAGTTTTTCGATACTCGTACCGATTCTACCTTTTCCCGGTACTTGCCCGGATTCTACCATTTTTCGGTGCTCACAAAGATTTGACCATTTTTCGGTACTCGCCGAGACAGTTTTTCGATACTCGTACCGATTCTACCTTTTCCTTGTACTCGCCCAGATTCTACCTTTTTTCGGTACTCACACAGATTCGACCCTTTCCCGGTACTCGCTGGGACAGTTTTTCGATACTCGCACCGATTCTACCTTTTCCCGGTACTCGCCCGGATTCTATTATATTTCGATACTCACATAGATTCGACCCTTTTCCGGTACTCGCCGAGAAAGTTTTTCGATATTCGTACCTATTCTACTTTTTCCCGGTACTCGCCCGGATTCTACCATTATTCGGTACTCACACAGATTCGACTTTTTTTTGGTACTCGCCTAGACAGTTTTTCGATATTCGTACCGATTCTCCCTTTTCCCGATACTCGCCTGGATTCTACCATTTTTCGGTACTCTCACAGATTCGACCATTTTCCGGTACTCGCCGGGACAGTTTTTCGATACTCGTACCGATTCTACCTTTTCCCGGTACTCGCCCCGATTCTACAATTTTTCGGTGCTCACACAGAATCGACCCTTTTCCGGTACTCGCGGGGACAGTTTTTCCATCCTCGTACCGATTCTACCTTTTCCCGGTACTCGCCCGGATTCTACCCTTATTCGGTACTCACACAGATTCGACCATTTTCCGATACTCGCCGAGACAGTTTTTCGATACTCGTACCGATTCTACCTTTTCCCGGTACTTGCCCGGATTCTACCATTTTTCGGTGCTCACAAAGATTTGACCATTTTTCGGTACTCGCCGAGACAGTTTTTCGATACTCGTACCGATTCTACCTTTTCCTTGTACTCGCCCGGATTCTACCATTATTCGATACTCACACATATTCGAACCTTTTCCGGTACTTGCCGGGACAGTTTTTCCATCCTCGTACCGATTCTACCTTTTCCCGGTACTCGCCCGGATTCTACCCTTATTCGGTACTCACACAGATTCGACCATTTTCCGATACTCGCCGAGACAGTTTTTCGATACTCGTACCGATTCTACCTTTTCCCGGTACTCGCCCGGATTCTACCATTTTTCGGTGCTCACAAAGATTCGATCCTTTTTCGGTACTCGCGGGGACAGTTTTTCGATACTCGTACCGATTCTACCTTTTCCTTGTACTCGCCCAGATTCTACCTTTTTTCGGTACTCACACAGATTCGACCCTTTCCCGGTACTCGCTGGGACAGTTTTTCGATACTCGCACCGATTCTACCTTTTCCCGGTACTCGCCCGGATTCTATTATATTTCGATACTCACATAGATTCGACCCTTTTCCGGTACTCGCCGAGAAAGTTTTTCGATATTCGTACCTATTCTACTTTTTCCCGGTACTCGCCCGGATTCTACCATTATTCGGTACTCACACAGATTCGACTTTTTTTTGGTACTCGCCTAGACAGTTTTTCGATACTCGTACCGATTCTCCCTTTTCCCGATACTCGCCTGGATTCTACCATTTTTCGGTACTCTCACAGATTCGACCATTTTCCGGTACTCGCCGGGACAGTTTTTCGATACTCGTACCGATTCTACCTTTTCCCGGTACTCGCCCCGATTCTACAATTTTTCGGTGCTCACACAGAATCGACCCTTTTCCGGTACTCGCGGGGACAGTTTTTCCATCCTCGTACCGATTCTACCTTTTCCCGGTACTCGCCCGGATTCTACCCTTATTCGGTACTCACACAGATTCGACCATTTTCCGATACTCGCCGAGACAGTTTTTCGATACTCGTACCGATTCTACCTTTTCCCGGTACTTGCCCGGATTCTACCATTTTTCGGTGCTCACAAAGATTTGACCATTTTTCGGTACTCGCCGAGACAGTTTTTCGATACTCGTACCGATTCTACCTTTTCCTTGTACTCGCCCGGATTCTACCATTATTCGATACTCACACATATTCGAACCTTTTCCGGTACTTGCCGGGACAGTTTTTCCATCCTCGTACCGATTCTACCTTTTCCCGGTACTCGCCCGGATTCTACCCTTATTCGGTACTCACACAGATTCGACCATTTTCCGATACTCGCCGAGACAGTTTTTCGATACTCGTACCGATTCTACCTTTTCCCGGTACTCGCCCGGATTCTACCATTATTCGGTACTCTCACAGATTCGACCCTTTTCCGGTACTCGCCGGGACAGTTTTTCGATACTCGTACCGATTCTCCCTTTTCCCGATACTCGCCTGGATTCTACCATTTTTCGGTACTCTCACAGATTCGACCATTTTCCGGTACTCGCCGGGACAGTTTTTCGATACTCGTACCGATTCTACCTTTTCCCGGTACTCGCCCCGATTCTACAATTTTTCGGTGCTCACACAGAATCGACCCTTTTCCGGTACTCGCGGGGACAGTTTTTCCATTCTCGTACCGATTCTACCTTTTCCCGGTACTCGCCCGGATTCTACCCTTATTCGGTACTCACACAGATTCGACCATTTTCCGATACTCGCCGAGACAGTTTTTCGATACTCGTACCGATTCTACCTTTTCCCGGTACTTGCCCGGATTCTACCATTTTTCGGTGCTCACAAAGATTTGACCATTTTTCGGTACTCGCCGAGACAGTTTTTCGATACTCGTACCGATTCTACCTTTTCCTTGTACTCGCCCAGATTCTACCTTTTTTCGGTACTCACACAGATTCGACCCTTTCCCGGTACTCGCTGGGACAGTTTTTCGATACTCGCACCGATTCTACCTTTTCCCGGTACTCGCCCGGATTCTATTATATTTCGATACTCACATAGATTCGACCCTTTTCCGGTACTCGCCGAGAAAGTTTTTCGATATTCGTACCTATTCTACTTTTTCCCGGTACTCGCCCGGATTCTACCATTATTCGGTACTCACACAGATTCGACCCTTTTTTGGTACTCGCCTAGACAGTTTTTCGATACTCGTACCGATTCTCCCTTTTCCCGATACTCGCCTGGATTCTACCATTTTTCGGTACTCTCACAGATTCGACCATTTTCCGGTACTCGCCGGGACAGTTTTTCGATACTCGTACCGATTCTACCTTTTCCCGGTACTCGCCCCGATTCTACAATTTTTCGGTGCTCACACAGAATCGACCCTTTTCCGGTACTCGCGGGGACAGTTTTTCCATCCTCGTACCGATTCTACCTTTTCCCGGTACTCGCCCGGATTCTACCCTTATTCGGTACTCACACAGATTCGACCATTTTCCGATACTCGCCGAGACAGTTTTTCGATACTCGTACCGATTCTACCTTTTCCCGGTACTTGCCCGGATTCTACCATTTTTCGGTGCTCACAAAGATTTGACCATTTTTCGGTACTCGCCGAGACAGTTTTTCGATACTCGTACCGATTCTACCTTTTCCTTGTACTCGCCCGGATTCTACCATTATTCGATACTCACACATATTCGAACCTTTTCCGGTACTTGCCGGGACAGTTTTTCCATACTCGTACCGATTCTACCTTTTCCCGGTACTCGCCCGGATTCTACCCTTATTCGGTACTCACACAGATTCGACCATTTTCCGATACTCGCCGAGACAGTTTTTCGATACTCGTACCGATTCTACCTTTTCCCGGTACTCGCCCGGATTCTACCATTTTTCGGTGCTCACAAAGATTCGATCCTTTTTCGGTACTCGCGGGGACAGTTTTTCGATACTCGTACCGATTCTACCTTTTCCTTGTACTCGCCCGGATTCTACCATTATTCGGTACTCACACAGATTCGACCCTTTTTCGGTACTCGCCGACACAGTTTTTTCATACTCGTACCGATACTACCTTTTCCTTGTACTCGCCCGGATTCTACCATTATTCGTACTCACACAGATTCGAACCTTTTCCGGTACTTGCCGGGACAGTTTTTCGACTCTCGTACCGATTCTACCTTTTCCCTGTACTCGCTCGGATTCTACCATTATTCGGTACTCACACAGATTCAATCCTTTTCCGGTACTCGCTGGGACAGTTTTTCGACACTCGTACCGATTCTACCTTTTCCCTGTACTCGGTCGGATTCTACCATTATTCGGTACTCACACAGATTCGACCTTTTTCCAGTACTCGTCGAGAAAGTTTTTCAACACTCATACCGATTGTACCTTTTCCCGTACTCGCCCGGATTCTATCATTTTTCGGTGCTCACAAAGATTCGACCCTTTTTCGGTACTCGCCGAGACAGTTTTTCGATACTCGTACCGATTCTACCTTTTCCTTGTACTCGGCCGGATTCTACCATTATTCGGTACTCACACAGATTCGGCCCTTTTTCGGTACTCGCCGAGACAGATTTTCGATACTCGTACCGATTCTACCTTTTCCCGATACTCGCTTGGATTATACCATTTTTCGGTACACTCACAGATTCGACCCTTTTCCGGTACTCGCCGAGACAGTTTTTCGATACTCGTACCGTTTCTACCTTTTCCCGATACTCGCCCGGATTCTACCATTATTCGGTACTCACACAGATACGAACCTTTTCCGGTAGTTGCCGGGACAGTTTTTCGATACTCGTACAATTCCACCTTTTCCTTGTACTCGCCCGGATTCTACAATTTTTCGGCACTCACACAGATTCGACCCTTTTTCGGTACTCGCGGGACAGTTTTTCGATACTCGTACCGATTCTACCTTTTCCCGGTACTTGCCCGGATTCTACCATTTTTCGGTGATCACAAAGATTCGACCCTTTTTCGTTCATCGCCGAGACAGTTTTTCGATACTCGTACCGATTCTACCTTTTCCTTGTACTCGCCCGGATTCTACCATTATTCGGTACTCACACAGATTCGACCCTTTTTTGGTACTCGCCTAGACAGTTTTTCGGTACTCGTACTGATTCTCCCTTTTCCCGATACTCGCCTGGATTCTACCATTTTTCGGTACTCTCACAATTTCGACCCTTTTTCGGTACTCGTCGGGACAGTTTTTCGATACTCGTACCGATTCTACCTTTTCCCGTACTCGCCCGGATTCTATCATTTTTCGGTGCTCACAAAGATTCGACCCTTTTTCGGTACTCGCCGAGACAGTTTTTCGATACTCGTACCGATTCTACCTTTTCCTTGTACTCGCCCGGATTCTACCATTATTCGGTCCTCACACATATTCGACCCTTTTTCGGTACTCGCCGAGACAGTTTTTCGATACTCGTACCGATTCTACCTTTTCCCGATACTCGCCTGGATTCTACCATTTTTCGGTACTCACACAGATTCGACCCTTTTCCGGCACTCGCCGAGACAGTTTTTCGATACTCGTACCGTTTCTACCTTTTCCCGATACTCGCCCGGATTCTACCATTTTTCGGTGCTCACACAGATTCGACCCTTTTCTGGTACTCGCGGGGACAGTTTTTCGATACTCGTACCGATTCTACCTTTTCCCGGTACTCGCTCGGATTCTACCATTATTCGGTGCTCACACAGATTCAATCCTTTTCCGGTACTCGCTGGGACAGTTTTTCGACACTCATACCGATTCTACCTTTTCCGGTACTCGCCCGGATTCAATCATTTTTCGGTGCTCACAAAGATTCGACCCTTTTTCGGTACTCGCCGAGACAGTTTTTCAATACTCGTATCGATTCTACTTTTTCCTTGTACCCGCCCGGATTCTAGCATTATTCGGTACTCACACAGATTCGACCCTTTTTCGGTACTCGTCGAGACAGTTTTTCGATACTCGTAACGATTCTACCTTTTCCCGATACTCGCCTGGATTCTACCATTTTTCGGAACTCTCACAGATTCGAACCTTTTCCGGTACTCGCCGGGAAAGTTTTTCGATACTCGTACCGATTCAACCTTTTCCCGGAACTCGCCCGGATTCTACATTTTTTCGGTACTCACACAGATTCGACCCTTTCCCGGTACTCGTTGGGACAGTTTTTCGATACTCGCACCGATTCTACCTTTTCCCGGTACTCGCCCGGATTCTATTATATTTCGATACTCACATAGATTCGACCCTTTTCCGGTACTCGCCGAGAAAGTTTTTCGATATTCGTACCTATTCTACTTTTTCCCGGTACTCGCCCGGATTCTACCATTATTCGGTACTCACACAGATTCGACCCTTTTTTGGTACTCGCCTAGACAGTTTTTCGATACTCGTACCGATTCTCCCTTTTCCCGATACTCGCCTGGATTCTACCATTTTTCGGTACTCTCACAGATTCGACCATTTTCCGGTACTCGCCGGGACAGTTTTTCGATACTCGTACCGATTCTACCTTTTCCCGGTACTCGCCCCGATTCTACAATTTTTCGGTGCTCACACAGAATCGACCCTTTTCCGGTACTCGCGGGGACAGTTTTTCCATTCTCGTACCGATTCTACCTTTTCCCGGTACTCGCCCGGATTCTACCCTTATTCGGTACTCACACAGATTCGACCATTTTCCGATACTCGCCGAGACAGTTTTTCGATACTCGTACCGATTCTACCTTTTCCCGGTACTTGCCCGGATTCTACCATTTTTCGGTGCTCACAAAGATTTGACCATTTTTCGGTACTCGCCGAGACAGTTTTTCGATACTCGTACCGATTCTACCTTTTCCTTGTACTCGCCCAGATTCTACCTTTTTTCGGTACTCACACAGATTCGACCCTTTCCCGGTACTCGCTGGGACAGTTTTTCGATACTCGCACCGATTCTACCTTTTCCCGGTACTCGCCCGGATTCTATTATATTTCGATACTCACATAGATTCGACCCTTTTCCGGTACTCGCCGAGAAAGTTTTTCGATATTCGTACCTATTCTACTTTTTCCCGGTACTCGCCCGGATTCTACCATTATTCGGTACTCACACAGATTCGACTTTTTTTTGGTACTCGCCTAGACAGTTTTTCGATACTCGTACCGATTCTCCCTTTTCCCGATACTCGCCTGGATTCTACCATTTTTCGGTACTCTCACAGATTCGACCATTTTCCGGTACTCGCCGGGACAGTTTTTCGATACTCGTACCGATTCTACCTTTTCCCGGTACTCGCCCCGATTCTACAATTTTTCGGTGCTCACACAGAATCGACCCTTTTCCGGTACTCGCGGGGACAGTTTTTCCATCCTCGTACCGATTCTACCTTTTCCCGGTACTCGCCCGGATTCTACCCTTATTCGGTACTCACACAGATTCGACCATTTTCCGATACTCGCCGAGACAGTTTTTCGATACTCGTACCGATTCTACCTTTTCCCGGTACTTGCCCGGATTCTACCATTTTTCGGTGCTCACAAAGATTTGACCATTTTTCGGTACTCGCCGAGACAGTTTTTCGATACTCGTACCGATTCTACCTTTTCCTTGTACTCGCCCGGATTCTACCATTATTCGATACTCACACATATTCGAACCTTTTCCGGTACTTGCCGGGACAGTTTTTCCATCCTCGTACCGATTCTACCTTTTCCCGGTACTCGCCCGGATTCTACCCTTATTCGGTACTCACACAGATTCGACCATTTTCCGATACTCGCCGAGACAGTTTTTCGATACTCGTACCGATTCTACCTTTTCCCGGTACTCGCCCGGATTCTACCATTATTCGGTACTCTCACAGATTCGACCCTTTTCCGGTACTCGCCGGGACAGTTTTTCGATACTCGTACCGATTCTCCCTTTTCCCGATACTCGCCTGGATTCTACCATTTTTCGGTACTCTCACAGATTCGACCATTTTCCGGTACTCGCCGGGACAGTTTTTCGATACTCGTACCGATTCTACCTTTTCCCGGTACTCGCCCCGATTCTACAATTTTTCGGTGCTCACACAGAATCGACCCTTTTCCGGTACTCGCGGGGACAGTTTTTCCATTCTCGTACCGATTCTACCTTTTCCCGGTACTCGCCCGGATTCTACCCTTATTCGGTACTCACACAGATTCGACCATTTTCCGATACTCGCCGAGACAGTTTTTCGATACTCGTACCGATTCTACCTTTTCCCGGTACTTGCCCGGATTCTACCATTTTTCGGTGCTCACAAAGATTTGACCATTTTTCGGTACTCGCCGAGACAGTTTTTCGATACTCGTACCGATTCTACCTTTTCCTTGTACTCGCCCAGATTCTACCTTTTTTCGGTACTCACACAGATTCGACCCTTTCCCGGTACTCGCTGGGACAGTTTTTCGATACTCGCACCGATTCTACCTTTTCCCGGTACTCGCCCGGATTCTATTATATTTCGATACTCACATAGATTCGACCCTTTTCCGGTACTCGCCGAGAAAGTTTTTCGATATTCGTACCTATTCTACTTTTTCCCGGTACTCGCCCGGATTCTACCATTATTAGGTACTCACACAGATTCGACTTTTTTTTGGTACTCGCCTAGACAGTTTTTCGATACTCGTACCGATTCTCCCTTTTCCCGATACTCGCCTGGATTCTACCATTTTTCGGTACTCTCACAGATTCGACCATTTTCCGGTACTCGCCGGGACAGTTTTTCGATACTCGTACCGATTCTACCTTTTCCCGGTACTCGCCCCGATTCTACAATTTTTCGGTGCTCACACAGGATCGACCCTTTTTCGGTACTCGCGGGGACAGTTTTTCCATTCTCGTACCGATTCTACCTTTTCCCGGTACTCGCCCGGATTCTACCCTTATTCGGTACTCACACAGATTCGACCATTTTCCGATACTCGCCGAGACAGTTTTTCGATACTCGTACCGATTCTACCTTTTCCCGGTACTTGCCCGGATTCTACCATTTTTCGGTGCTCACAAAGATTTGACCATTTTTCGGTACTCGCCGAGACAGTTTTTCGATACTCGTACCGATTCTACCTTTTCCTTGTACTCGCCCGGATTCTACCATTATTCGATACTCACACAGATTCGAACCTTTTCCGGTACTTGCCGGGACAGTTTTTCGATACTCGTACCGATTCTACCTTTTCCCTGTACTCGCTCGGATTCGACCATTATTCGGTACTCACACAGATTCGACCCTTTTCCGGTACTCGCTGGGACCATTTTTCGATACTCATACGGATTCTACCTTTTCCCGGTACTCGCCCGGATTCTACCATTATTCGGTACTCTCACAGATTCGACCCTTTTCCGGTACTCGCCGGGACAGTTTTTCGATACTCGTACCAATTCTACCTTTTCCCGGTACTCGCCCCGATTCTACCATTTTTCGGTGCTCACACAGAATCGACCTTTTTCCGGTACTCGCGGGGACAGTTTTTCCATTCTCATACCGATTCTACCTTTTCCCGGTACTCGCCCGGATTCTACCCTTATTCGGTACTCACACAGATTCGACCCTTTTCCGATACTCGCTGAGACAATTTTTTGATACTCGTACCGATTCTACCTTTTCCCGATACTCGCCCGGATTCTACCATTTTTCGGTGCTTACAAAGATTTGACCCTTTTTCGGTACTCAAGGGGATAGTTTTTCGATACTCGTACCGATTCTACCTTTTCCTTGTACTCGCCCGGATTCTACCATTATTCGGAACTCACACAGATTCGACCCTTTTTCGGTACTCGCCGACACAGTTTTTTGATACTCGTATCGATTCTACCTTTTCCTTGTACTCGCCCGGATTCTACCATTATTCGGTACTCACACAGATTCCATCCTTTTCCGGTACTCGCTGGGACAGTTTTTCGATACTCGTACCGATTCTACCTTTTCCCTGTACTCGCTCGGATTCTACCATTATTCGGTACTCACACAGATTCAATCCTTTTCCGGTACTCGCTGGGACAGTTTTTCGACACTCATACCGATTCTACCTTTTCCGGTACTCGCCCGGATTCTATCATTTTTCGGTGCTCACAAAGATTCGACCCTTTTTCGATACTCGCCGAGACAGTTTTTCGATACTCGTACCGATTCTACCTTTTCCTTGTACTCGCCCGGATTCTAGCATTATTCGGTACTCACACAGATTCGACCCTTTTTCGGTACTCGCCGAGACAGTTTTTCGATACTCGTACCGATTCTACCTTTTCCCGATACTCGCCTGGATTCTACCATTTTTCGAAACTCTCACAGATTCGACCCTTTTCCGGTACTCGCCGGGACAGTTTTTCGATACTCGTACCGATTCAACCTTTTCCCGAAACTCGCCCGGATTCTACCTTTTTTCGGTACTCACACAGATTCGACCCTTTCCCGGTACTCGCTGGGACAGTTTTTCGATACTCGTACCGATTCTACCTTTTCCCGGTACTCGCCCGGATTCTATCATATTTCGATACTCACATAGATTCGACCCTTTTCCGGTACTCGCCGAGAAAGTTTTTCGATACTCGTACCTATTCTACTTTTTCCCGGTACTGGCCCGGATTCTACCATTATTCGGTACTCACACAGATTCGACCCTTTTTTGGTACTCGCCTAGACAGTTTTTCGATACTCGTACTGATTCTCCCTTTTCCCGATACTCGCCTGGATTCTGCCATTTTTCGGTACTCTCACAAATTCGACCATTTTTCGGTACTCGCCGGGACAGTTTTTCGATACTCGTACCGATTCTACCTTTTCCCGGTACTCGCCCCGACTCTACCATTATTTGGTGCTCTCACATATTCGACCCTTTTCCGGTACTCGCGGGACAGTTTTTCGATACTCGTACCGATTCTACCTTTTCCCGGTACTCGCCCCGATTCTACCATTTTTCGGTGCTCACAAAGATTCGACCCTTTTCCGGTACTCGCCGGAACAGTTTTTCGATACTCGTACGGATTCTACCTTTTCCCGGTACTCGCCCGGATTCTACCATTATTCGGTACTCTCACAGATTCGACCCTTTTCCGGTACTCGCCGGGAATGTTTTTCGATACTTGTACCGATTCTACCTTTTCCCGGTACTCGCCCGGATTCTACCATTTTTCGGTGCTCACAAAGATTCGACCCTTTTTCGGTACTCGCCGAGACAGTTTTTCGATACTCGTACCGATTCTACCTTTTCCTTGTACTCGCCCGGATTCTACCATTTTTTGGTACTCACACAGATTCGACCATTTTTCGGTACATGCCGAGACAGTTTTTCGATACTCTTACCGATTCTACCTTTTCCCAGTACTCGCCCCGGATTCTACCATTTTTCGGTACTCACACAGATTCGACCCTTTTCCGGTACTCGCCGAGACAGTTTTTCGATACTCGTATTGATTCTACCTTTTCCCGGTACTCGCCCGGATTCTGCAATTATTCGGTACTCACATAGATTCGACCCTTTTTTTGGTACTCGCGGGTACAGTGTTTCGATACTCGTACCGATTCTACCTTTTCCTTGGACTCGCCCGGATTCTACCATTTTTCGGTGCTCAACCAGATTCGACCCTTTTCCGATACTCGCGGGGACAGTTTTCCATTCTCGTACCGATTCTACCTTTTCCCGGTACTCGCCCGGATTCTACCCTTATTCGGTACTCACACAGATTCGACCCTTTTCCGATACTCGCCGAGACAATTTTTTGATACTCGTACCGATTCTACCTTTTCCCGGTACTCGTCCGGATTCTACCATTTTTCGGTGCTCACAAAGATTCGACCCTTTTTCGGTACTCGAGGGGATAGTTTTTCAATACTCGTACCGATTCTACCTTTTCCTTGTACTCGCCCGGATTCTACCATTATTCGGTACTCACACAGATTCGACCCTTTTTCGGTACTCGCCGACACAGTTTTTTGATACTCGTACCGATTCTACCTTTTCCTTGTACTCGCCAGGATTCTACCATTATTCGGTACTCACACAGATTCGAACCTTTTTCGGTACGTGCCGGGACAGTTTTTCGACACTCGTACCGATTCTACCTTCTTCCTGTACTTGCTCGGATTCTACCATTATTCGGTACTCACACAGATTCGATCCTTTTCCGGTACTCGCTGGGACAGTTTTTCGATACTCGTACCGATTCTACCTTTTCTCGATACTCGCCTGGATTCTATCATTTTTCGGTACTCACACAGATTCGACCCTTTTCCGATACTCGCCGGGACAGTTTTTCGATACTCGTACCGATTCTACAGTTTCCTAGTAGTCGCCCGGATTTTACCATTTTTCGGTACTCACACAGATTCGACCCTTTTCCGGTACTCGCGTGGACACTTTTTCGATACTCGTACCGATTCTACCTTTTCGCGGTACTCGTCCGGAGTCTACCATTTTTCGGTACTCACACAGATTCGACCCTTTTCCGGTACTCGCGTGGACACTTTTTCGATACTCGTACCGATTCTACCTTTTCTCGGTACTCGCCCGGATGCTACCATTGTTCGGTACTCACACATATTCGACACTTTTCCGGTACTCGTGTGGACAGTTTTTCGATACTCGTACCGATTCTACCTTTTCGCGGTACTCGTCCGGAGTCTACCATTTTTCGGTACTCACACAGATTCGACCCTTTTCCGATACTCGTGTGGACAGTTTTTCGATACTCGTACCGATTCTACCTTTTCCCGGTACTCGTCCTGATTCTACCATAGTTCGGTACTCACACAGATTCGACCTTTTTTCGGTACTCGCGTGGACAGTTTTTCGATACTCGTACCGATTCTACCTTTTCCCGGTACTCGTCCGGATTCTACCATAGTTCGGTACTCACACAGATTCGACCTTTTTTCGGTACTCGCCGGGACAGTTTTTCGATACTCGTACCGATTCTATATTTTGCCGGTACTCGCCCGGATTCTAACATTTTTCGGTACTCACACATATTCGACCCTTTTTCGGTACTCACACAGATTCGACCCTTTCCGGTACTAGCCGGGACAATTTTCCGATACTCGTACCGATTTTACTTTTTTCTCGTACTCGCCCGGATTCTACCTGTTTTCGGTACTCACACAGATTCGACCCTTTCCGGTGCTCGCCGGGACAATTTTTCGATACTCGTACCGATTTTAACTTTTTCCGGTACTCGCCCAGATTCTACCATTGTTCGGTACTCACACAGATTCGACCCTTTTTCGGTACTCGTAGGGACAACTTTTCGATACTCGTACCGATTTTACCATTTTCCGGTACTCGTGTGGACAGTTTTTCGATACTCGTACCGATTCTACCTTTTCCCGGTACTCGCCCGGATTCTACCATTGTTCGGTATTCACACAGATTCGACCCTTTTTCGGTACTCGCCGGGACAGTTTTTTGATACTCGTACCGATTCTACCTTTTCCCGGTACTCGCCCGGATTCTACCATTTTTAAGTACTCACACAGATTCGACCCTTTTTCGGTACTCGCCGGGACAGTTTTTCGATACTCGTACCGATTCTACAGTTTCCCGGTACTCGCCCGGATTCTACCATTTTTCGGTTCTCACACAGATTCGACCATTTTCCGGTACTCGTAGGGACAATTTTTCGATACTCGTACCGATTTTACCTTTTTCCGGTACTCGCGTGGACAGTTTTTCGATACTCGTACCGATTCTACCTTTTCTCGATACTCGCCCGGATTCTACCATTGTTCGGTATTAACACAGATTCGACCCTTTTTCGGTACTCGTCGGGACAGTTTTTCGATACTCGTACCGATTCTATCTTTTCCCGGTACTCGCCCGGATTCTACCAGTTTTCGGTGCTCACACAGATACGACCCTTTTCCGGTACTCGCCGGGAGATTTTTTCGATATTCGTACCGATTCTACCTTTTCTCGGTACTCGCCCGGATTCTACCATTGTTCGGTACTCACACATATTCGACCCTTTTCCGGTACTCGTGTGGACAGTTTTTCGATACTCGTACCGATTCTACCTTTTCGCGGTACTCGTCCGGAGTCTACCATTTTTCGGTACTCACACAGATTCGACCCTTTTCCGATACTCGCGTGGACATTTTTTCGATACTCGTACCGATTCTACCTTTTCCCGGTACTCGTGCGGATTCTACCATTGTTCGGTACTCACACAGATTCGACCTTTTTTCGGTACTCGCCGGGACAGTTTTTCGATACTCGTACCGATTCTATATTTTGCCGGTACTCGCCCGGATTCTAACATTTTTCGGTACTCACACATATTCGACCCTTTTTCCGGCAGTCGCGTGGACAGTTCTTCGATACTCGTACCAATTGTAACTTTTCCCGGTACTCGCCCGGATTCTATCATTTTTCGGTACTCACACATATTCGATCCTTTTTCGGCACTCGCGTGGACAGTTTTTCGATACTCGTACCGATTCTACCTTTTCCCGGTGGTCGCCCGGATTCTACCATTTTTCAGTACTCACCCAGATTCGACCCTTTTTCGGTACTCGCCGGGACTGTTTTTCGATACTCGTACCGATTCTACAGTTTCCTGGTACTCGCCCGGATTCTACCAGTTTTCGGTACTCACACAGATTCGACCCTTTCCGGTACTCGCCGGGACAATTTTCCGATACTCGTACCAATTTTACTTTTTTCTGGTACTCTCCCGGATTCTACCTGTTTTCGGTACTCACACACATTCGACCCTTTCCGGTACTCGCCGGGACAATTTTTCGATACTAATACCGATTTTACCTTTTTCCGGTACTCGCCCGGATTCTACCATTGTTCGGTACTCACACAGATTCGACCCTTTTTCGGTACTCGCCGGGACAGTTTTTTGATACTCGTACCGATTCTACCTTTTCCCGGTACTCGCCCGGATTCTACCATTTTTCAGTACTCACACAGATTCAACCCTTTTTCGGTACTCGCCGGGACAGTTTTCGATACTCGTATCGATTCTACAGTTTCCCGGTACTCGCCCGGATTCTACTAGTTTTCGGTACTCACACAGATTCGACCCTTTCCGGTACTCGCCGGGACAGTTTTATGATACTCGTACCGATTTTACATTTTTCCGGTACTCGCCCGGATTCTATCATTTTTCGGTTCTCACACAGATTCGACCATTTTTCGGTACTCGTAGGGACAACTTTTCGATACTCGTACCGATTTTACCTTTTTCCGGTACTCGTGTGGACAGTTTTTCGATACTCGTACCGATTCTATGTTTTCCCGGTACTCGCCCGGATTCTACCAGTTTTCGGTGCTCACACAGATTCGAACCTTTTCCGGTACTCGCCGGGAGATTATTTCAATACTCGTACCGATTCTATCGTTTCCCGGTACTCGCCCGGATTCTACCATTTTTCGGTACTCACACATATTCGACCTTTTTTCGGTACTCGTGTGGACAGTTTTTCGATACTCGTACCGATTCTACCTTTTCCCGGTACTCGTCCTGAATCTACCATTTTACGGTACTCACACAGATTCGACCCTTTTCCGATTCTCGCCGGGACAGTTTTTCGATACTCGTATCGATTCTACAGTTTCCTAGTACTCGCCCGGATTCTACCATTTTTCGGTACTCACGCAGATTCGACCTTTTCCGATACTTGCGTGGACAGTTTTTCGATACTCGTACCGATTCTACCTTTTCCCGGTACTCGTCCGGATTCTACCATTGATCGGTACTCACACAGATTCGACCCTTTTTCGGTACTCGCCGGGACAGTTTTTCGATACTCGTACCGATTCTACCTTTTCTCGGTACTCGCCCGGATTCTACCATTGTTCGGTACTAACACGGATTCGACCCTTCTTCGGTACTCGTCGGGACAGTTTTCCGATACTCGTACCGATTCTATCTTTTCCCGGTACTCGCCCGGATTCTACCATTGTTCGGTACTCACACAGATTCGACCCTTTTTCGGTACTCGTCGGGACAGTTTTTCGATACTCGTACCGATTCTATCTTTTCCCGGTACTCGCCCAGATTCTACCAGTTTTCGGTGCTCACACAGATTCGACCCTTTTCCCGTACTCGCCGGGAGATTTTTTCGATACTCATACCGATTCTATCGTTTCCCGGTACTCGCCCGGATTCTACCATTTTTCGGTACTCACACATATTCGACCCTTTTCCGGTACTCGTGTGGACAGTTTTTCGATACTCGTACCGATTCTACCTTTTCCCGGTACTCGCCCGGATTCTACCATTGTTCGGTACTCACACAGATTCGACCCTTTTTCGGTACTGGTCGGGACAGTTTTTCGATACTCGTACCGATTCTATCTTTTCCAGGTACTCGCCCGAATTCTACCAGGTTTCGGTGCTCACACAGATTCGACCCTTTTCCGGTACTCGCCGGGAGATTTTTTCGATACTCATACCGATTCTATCGTTTCCCGATACTCGCCCGGATTCTACCATTTTTCGGTACTCACACATATTCGACCCTTTTTCGGTACTCGTGTGGACAGTTTTTCGATACTCGTACCGATTCTACCTTTTCCCGGTACTCGTCCTGATTCTACCATTTTACGGTACTCACACAGTTTCGACCCTTTTCCGATTCTCGCCGGGACAGTTTTTCGATACTCGTATCGATTCTACAGTTTCCTAATACTCGCCCGGATTCTACCATTTTTCGGTACTCACGCAGATTCGACCTTTTCCGATACTTGCGTGGACAGTTTTTCGATACTCGTACCGATTCTACCTTTTCCCGGTACTCGTCCGGATTCTACCATTGATCGGTACTCACACAGATTCGACCCTTTTTCGGTACTCGCCGGGACAGTTTTTCGATACTCGTACCGATTCTATCTTTTCCCGGTACTCGTCCGGATTCTACCATTTTACGGTACTCACACAGATTCGACCCTTTTTCGATACTCGCCGGGACAGTTTTTCGATACTCGTACCGATTCTACAGTTTCCTAGTACTCGCCCGGATTCTACCATTTTTCGGTACTCACGCAGATTCGACCTTTTCCGATACTCGCGTGGACAGTTTTTCGATACTCGTACCGATTCTACCTTTTCCCGGTACTCGTCCGGATTCTACCATTGTTCGGTACTCACACAGATTTGACCATTTCCGGTAATCGCCGGGACAATTTTCCGATACTCGTACCAATTTTACTTTTTTCCGGTACTCGCCCGGATTTTACCTGTTTTCGGTACTCACACAGATTCGACCCTTTCCGGTACTCGCTAGGATAATTTTTCGATACTCGTACTGATTTTACCTTTTTCCGGTACTCGCCCGGATTCTACCATTGTTCGGTACTCACACAGATTCGACCCTTTTTCGGTACTCGCCGGGACAGTTTTTTGATACTCGTACCGATTCTACCTTTTCCCGGTACTCGCCCGGATTCTACCATTTTTCAGTACTCACACAGATTCGACCCTTTTTCGGTACTCGCCAGGACAGTTTTTCTATACTCGTATCGATTCTACAGTTTCTCGGTACTCGCCCGGATTCTACTAGTTTTCGGTACTCACACAGATTCGACCCTTTCCGGTACTCGCCGGGACAGTTTTATGATACTCGTACCGATTTGACATTTTTCCGGTACTCGCCCGGATTCTATCATTTTTCGGTTCTCACACAGATTCGACCATTTTTCGGTACTCGTAGGGACAACTTTTCGATACTCGTACCGATTTTACCTTTTTCCGGTACTCGTGTGGACAGTTTTTCGATACTCGTACCGATTCTATGTTTTCCCGGTACTCGCCCGGATTCTACCAGTTTTCGGTGCTCACACAGATTCGAACCTTTTCCGGTACTCGCCGGGAGATTATTTCAATACTCGTACCGATTCTATCGTTTCCCGGTACTCGCCCGGATTCTACCATTTTTCGGTACTCACACATATTCGACCCTTTTTCGGTACTCGTGTGGACAGTTTTTCGATACTCGTACCGATTCTACCTTTTCCCGGTACTCGTCCTGATTCTACCATTTTACGGTACTCACACAGATTCGACCCTTTTCCGATTCTCGCCGGGACAGTTTTTCGATACTCGTATCGATTCTACAGTTTCCTAGTACTCGCCCGGATTCTACCATTTTTCGGTACTCACGCAGATTCGACCTTTTCCGATACTTGCGTGGACAGTTTTTCGATACTCGTACCGATTCTACCTTTTCCCGGTACTCGTCCGGATTCTACCATTGATCGGTACTCACACAGATTCGACCTTTTTTCGGTACTCGCCGGGACAGTTTTTCGATACTCGTACCGATTCTACCTTTTCTCGGTACTCGCCCGGATTCTACCATTGTTCGGTACTAACACGGATTCGACCCTTCTTCGGTACTCGTCGGGACAGTTTTCCGATACTCGTACCGATTCTATCTTTTCCCGGTACTCGCCCGGATTCTACCATTGTTCGGTACTCACACAGATTCGACCCTTTTTCGGTACTCGTCGGGACAGTTTTTCGATACTCGTACCGATTCTATCTTTTCCCGGTACTCGCCCAGATTCTACCAGTTTTCGGTGCTCACACAGATTCGACCCTTTTCCCGTACTCGCCGGGAGATTTTTTCGATACTCATACCGATTCTATCGTTTCCCGGTACTCGCCCGGATTCTACCATTTTTCGGTACTCACACATATTCGACCCTTTTCCGGTACTCGTGTGGACAGTTTTTCGATACTCGTACCGATTCAACCTTTTCCCGGTACTCGCCCGGATTCTACCATTGTTCGGTACTCACACAGATTCGACACTTTTTCGATACTGGTCGGGACAGTTTTTCGATACTCGTACCGATTCTATCTTTTCCAGGTACTCGCCCGAATTCTACCAGGTTTCGGTGCTCACACAGATTCGACCCTTTTCCGGTGCTCGCCGGGAGATTTTTTCGATACTCATACCGATTCTATCGTTTCCCGGTACTCGCCCGGATTCTACCATTTTTCGGTACTCACACATATTCGACCCTTTTTCGGTACTCGTGTGGACAGTTTTTCGATACTCGTACCGATTCTACCTTTTCCCGGTACTCGTCCTGATTCTACCATTTTACTGTACTCACACAGATTCGACCCTTTTCCGATTCTCGCCGGGACAGTTTTTCGATACTCGTATCGATTCTACAGTTTCCTAGTACTCGCCCGGATTCTACCATTTTTCGGTACTCACGCAGATTCGACCTTTTCCGATACTTGCGTGGACAGTTTTTCGATACTCGTACCGATTCTACCTTTTCCCGGTACTCGTCCGGATTCTACCATTGATCGGTACTCACACAGATTCGACCCTTTTTCGGTACTCGCCGGGACAGTTTTTCGATACTCGTACCGATTCTATCTTTTCCCGGTACTCGTCCGGATTCTACCATTTTTCGGTACTCACACAGATTCGACCCTTTTCCGATACTCGTCGGGACAGTTTTTCGATACTCGTACCGATTCTACCTTTTCCCGGTACTCGTTCGGATTCTACCATTTTACGGTACTCACACAGATTCGACCCTTTTTCGATACTCGCCGGGACAGTTTTTCGATACTCGTACCGATTCTACAGTTTCCTAGTACTCGCCCGGATTCTACCATTTTTCGGTACTCACGCAGATTCGACCTTTTCCGATACTCGCGTGGACAGTTTTTCGATACTCGTACCGATTCTACCTTTTCCCGGTACTCGTCCGGATTCTACCATTGTTCGGTACTCACACAGATTCGACCATTTCCGGTACTCGCCGGGACAATTTTCCGATACTCGTACCAATTTTACTTTTTTCCGGTACTCGCCCGGATTTTACCTGTTTTCGGTACTCACACAGATTCGACCCTTTCTGGTACTCGCTAGGATAATTTTTCGATACTCGTACCGATTTTACCTTTTTCCGGTACTCGCCCGGATTCTACCATTGTTCGGTACTCACACAGATTCGACCCTTTTTCGATACTGGTCGGGACAGTTTTTCGATACTCGTACCGATTCTATCTTTTCCAGGTACTCGCCCGAATTCTACCAGGTTTCGGTGCTCACACAGATTCGACCCTTTTCCGGTACTCGCCGGGAGATTTTTTCGATACTCATACCGATTCTATCGTTTCCCGGTACTCGCCCGGATTCTACCATTTTTCGGTACTCACACATATTCGACCCTTTTTCGGTACTCGTGTGGACAGTTTTTCGATACTCGTACCGATTCTACCTTTTCCCGGTACTCGTCCTGATTCTACCATTTTACTGTACTCACACAGATTCGACCCTTTTCCGATTCTCGCCGGGACAGTTTTTCGATACTCGTATCGATTCTACAGTTTCCTAGTACTCGCCCGGATTCTACCATTTTTCGGTACTCACGCAGATTCGACCTTTTCCGATACTTGCGTGGACAGTTTTTCGATACTCGTACCGATTCTACCTTTTCCCGGTACTCGTCCGGATTCTACCATTGATCGGTACTCACACAGATTCGACCCTTTTTCGGTACTCGCCGGGACAGTTTTTCGATACTCGTACCGATTCTATCTTTTCCCGGTACTCGTCCGGATTCTACCATTTTTCGGTACTCACACAGATTCGACCCTTTTCCGATACTCGTCGGGACAGTTTTTCGATACTCGTACCGATTCTACCTTTTCCCGGTACTCGTCCGGATTCTACCATTTTACGGTACTCACACAGATTCGACCCTTTTTCGATACTCGCCGGGACAGTTTTTCGATACTCGTACCGATTCTACAGTTTCCTAGTACTCGCCCGGATTCTACCATTTTTCGGTACTCACGCAGATTCGACCTTTTCCGATACTCGCGTGGACAGTTTTTCGATACTCGTACCGATTCTACCTTTTCCCGGTACTCGTCCGGATTCTACCATTGTTCGGTACTCACACAGATTCGACCATTTCCGGTACTCGCCGGGACAATTTTCCGATACTCGTACCAATTTTACTTTTTTCCGGTACTCGCCCGGATTTTACCTGTTTTCGGTACTCACACAGATTCGACCCTTTCCGGTACTCGCTAGGATAATTTTTCGATACTCGTACCGATTTTACCTTTTTCCGGTACTCGCCCGGATTCTACCATTGTTCGGTACTCCCACAGATTCGACCCTTTTTCAGTACTCGCCGGGACAGTTTTTTGATACTCGTACCGATTCTACCTTTTCCCGGTACTCGCCCGGATTCTACCATTTTTCAGTACTCACACAGATTCGACACTTTTTCGGTACTCGTCGGGACTGTTTTTCGATACTCGTACCGATTCTACAGTTTCCTGGTACTCGCCCGGATTCTACCAGTTTTCGGTACTCACACAGATTCGACCATTTCCGGTACTCGCCGGGACAATTTTCCGATACTCGTACCGATTTTACTTTTTGCCGGTACTCGCCCGGATTCTACCATTGTTCGGTACTCACACAGATTCGACCCTTTTTCGGTACTCGCCGGGACAGTTTTTTGATACTCGTACCGATTCTACCTTTTCCCGGTACTGGCCCAGATTTTACCAGTTTTCGGTGCTCACACAGATTCAACCCTTTTCCGGTACTCGCGTGGACAGTTTTTTGATACTCGTACCGATTCTATCGTTTCCCGGTACTCGCCCGGATTCTACCATTTTTCGGTACTCACACAGATTCGACTCTTTTTCGGTACTCGTCGGGACTGTTTTTCGATACTCGTACCGATTCTACAGTTCCTGGTACTCGCCCGGATTCTACCAGTTTTCGGTACTCACACAGATTCGACCATTTCCGGTACTCGCCGGGACAATTTTCCGATACTCGTACCGATTTTACTTTTTTCCGGTACTCGCCCGGATTCTACCTGTTTTCGGTACTCACAAAGATTCGACCCTTTCCGGTACTCGCCGGGACAATTGTTCGATACTCGTACCGATTTTACCTTTTTTTGGTACTCGCCCGGATTCTACCATTGTTTGGTACTCACACAGATTCGACCATTTTCCGGTACATGCCGAGACAGTTTTTCGATACTCGTACCGATTCTACCTTTTTGCCAGTACTCACCCTGGATTCTACCATTTTTCGGTACTCACACAGATTCGACCCTTTTTCGGTACTCGCCGAGACAGTTTTTCGATACTCGTACCGATTCTACCTTTTCCCGGTACTCGTCCGGATTCTACAATTTTACGGTACTCACACAGATTCGACCCTTTTTCGATACTCGCCGGGACAGTTTTTCGATACTCGTACCGATTCTACAGTTTCCTAGTACTCGCCCGGATTCTACCATTTTTCGGTACTCACGCAGATTCGACCTTTTCCGATAGTCGCGTGGACAGTTTTTCGATACTCGTACCGATTCTACCTTTTCCCGGTACTTGTCCGGATTCTACCATTGTTCGGTACTCACATAGATTCGACCATTTCCGGTACTCGCCGGGACAATTTTCCGATACTCGTACCGATTTTACTTTTTTCCGGTACTCGCCCGGATTCTACCTGTTTTCGGTACTCACAAAGATTCGACCCTTTCCGGTACTCGCCGGGACAATTGTTCGATACTCGTACCGATTTTACCTTTTTCTGGTACTCGCCCGGATTCTACTATTGTTCGGTACTCACACAGATTCGACCCTTTTTCGGTACTCGCCGGGACAGTTTTTTGATACTCGTACCGATTCTACCTTTTCCCGGTACTGGCCCGGATTCTACCAGTTTTCGATGCTCACACAGATTCTACCCTTTTCCGGTACTCGCGTGGACAGTTTTTCGATACTCGTACCGATTCTATCGTTTCCCGGTACTCGCCCGGATTCTACCATTTTTCGGTACTCACACAGATTCGACCCTTTTTCGGTACTCCCCGGGACTGTTTTTCGATACTCGTACCCATTCTGCAGTTTCCTGGTACTCGCCCGGATTCTACCAGTTTTCGGTACTCACAAAGATTCGACCATTTCCGGTACTCGCCGGGACAATTTTCCGATACTCGTACCGATTTTACCTTTTTCCGGTACTCGCCCGGATTCTACCATTGTTCGGTACTCACACAGATTCGACCCTTTTTCGATACTCGCCGGGACAGTTTTTTGATACTCGTACCGATTCTACCTTTTCCCGGTACTGGCCCGGATTCTACCAGTTTTCGGTGCTCACACAGATTCTACCCTTTTCCGGTACTCGCGTGGACAGTTTTTCGATACTCGTACCGATTCAATCGTTTCCCGGTACTCGCCCGGATTCTACCATTTTTCGGTCCTCACACAGATTCGACCCTTTTTCGGTACTCGTCGGGACTGTTTTTCGATACTCGTACCGATTCTACAGTTTCCTGGTACTCGCCCGGATTCTACCAGTTTTCGGTACTCACACAGATTCGACCATTTCCGGTACTCGCCGGGACAATTTTCCGATACTCGTACCGATTTTACTTCTTTCCGGTACACGCCCGGATTCTACCAGTTTTCGGTACTCACACAGATTCGACCATTTCCGGTACTCGCCGGGACAATTTTCCGATACTCGTACCGATTTTACTTCTTTCCGGTACACGCCCGGATTCTACCTGTTTTCGGTACTCACAAAGATTCGACCCTTTCCGGTACTCGTCGGGACAATTTTTCGATACTCGTACCGATTTTACCTTTTTTTGGTATTCGCCCGGATTCTACCATTGTTTGCTACTCACACAGATTCGACCATTTTCCGGTACATGCCGAGACAGTTTTTCGATACTCGTACCGATTCTACCTTTTCCCAGTACTCGCCCCGGATTCTACCATTTTTCGGTACTCACACAGATTCGACCCTTTTTCGGTACTCGCCGGGACAGTTTTTTGATACTCGTACCGATTCTACCTTTTCCCGGTACTCGCCCGGATTCTACCATTTTTCAGTACTCACACAGATTCGACACTTTTTCGGTACTCGTCGGGACTGTTTTTCGATACTCGTACCGATTCTACAGTTTCCTGGTACTCGCCCGGATTCTACCAGTTTTCGGTACTCACACAGATTCGACCATTTCCGGTACTCGCCGGGACAATTTTCCGATACTCGTACCGATTTTACTTTTTGCCGGTACTCGCCCGGATTCTACCATTGTTCGGTACTCACACAGATTCGACCCTTTTTCGGTACTCGCCGGGACAGTTTTTTGATACTCGTACCGATTCTACCTTTTCCCGGTACTGGCCCAGATTCTACCAGTTTTCGGTGCTCACACAGATTCAACACTTTTCCGGTACTCGCGTGGACAGTTTTTCGATACTCGTACCGATTCTATCGTTTCCCGGTACTCGCCCGGATTCTACCATTTTTCCGTACTCACACAGATTCGACTCTTTTTCGGTACTCGTCGGGACTGTTTTTCGATACTCGTACCGATTCTACAGTTCCTGGTACTCGCCCGGATTCTACCAGTTTTCGGTACTCACACAGATTCGACCATTTCCGGTACTCGCCGGGACAATTTTCCGATACTCGTACCGATTTTACTTTTTTCCGGTACTCGCCCGGATTCTACCGTTTTTCGGTACTCACAAATATTCGACCCTTTCCGGTACTCGCCGGGACAATTTTTCGATACTCGTACCGATTTTACCTTTTTTTGGTACTCGCCCGGATTCTACCATTGTTTGGTACTCACACAGATTCGACCATTTTCCGGTACATGCCGAGACAGTTTTTCGATACTCGTACCGATTCTACCTTTTCCCAGTACTCGCCCTGGATTCTACCATTTTTCGGTACTCACATAGATTCGACCCTTTTTCGGTACTCGCCGAGACAGTTTTTCGATACTCGTACCGATTCTACCTTTTCCCGGTACTCGTCCGGATTCTACAATTTTACGGTACTCACACAGATTCGACCCTTTTTCGATACTCGCCGGGACAGTTTTTCGATACTCGTACCGATTCTACAGTTTCCTAGTACTCGCCCGGATTCTACCATTTTTCGGTACTCACGCAGATTCGACCTTTTCCGATAGTCGCGTGGACAGTTTTTCGATACTCGTACCGATTCTACCTTTTCCCGGTACTTGTCCGGATTCTACCATTGTTCGGTACTCACATAGATTCGACCATTTCCGGTACTCGCCGGGACAATTTTCCGATACTCGTACCGATTTTACCTTTTTCTGGTATTCGCCCGGATTCTACTATTGTTCGGTACTCACACAGATTCGACCCTTTTTCGGTACTCGCCGGGACAGTTTTTTGATACTCGTACCGATTCTACCTTTTCCCGGTACTGGCCCGGATTCTACCAGTTTTCGGTGCTCACACAGATTCTACCCTTTTCCGGTACTCGCGTGGACAGTTTTTCGATACTCGTACCGATTCTATCGTTTCCCGGTACTCGCCCGGATTCTACCATTTTTCGGTACTCACACAGATTCGACCCTTTTTCGGTACTCGTCGGGACTGTTTTTCGATACTCGTACCGATTCTACAGTTTCCTGGTACTCGCCCGGATTCTACCAGTTTTCGGTACTCACACAGATTCGACCATTTCCGATACTCGCCGGGACAATTTTCCGATACTCGAACCGATTTTACTTTTTTCCGGTACTCGCCCGGATTCTACCTGTTTTCGGTACTCACAAAGATTCGACCCTTTCCGTTACTCGTCGGGACAATTTTTCGATACTCGTACCGATTTTACCTTTTTTTGGTATTCGCCCGGATTCTACCATTGTTTGCTACTCACACAGATTGGACCATTTTCCGGTACATGCCGAGACAGTTTTTCGATACTCGTACCGATTCTACCTTTTCCCAGTACTCGCCCCGGATTCTACCATTTTTCGGTACTCACACAGATTCGACCCTTTTTCGGTACTCGCCGAGACAGTTTTTCGATACTCGTACCGATTCTACCTTTTCCCGGTACTCGTCCGGATTCTACCATTTTACGGTACTCACACAGATTCGACCCTTTTTCGATACTCGCCGGGACAGTTTTTCGATACTCGTACCGATTCTACAGTTTCCTAGTAGTCGCTCGGATTCTACCATTTTTCGGTACTCACGCAGATTCGACCTTTTCCGATACTCGCGTGGACAGTTTTTCGATACTCGTACCGATTCTACCTTTTCCCGGTACTTGTCCGGATTCTACCATTGTCCGGTACTCACATAGATTCGACCATTTCCGGTACTCGCCGGGACAATTTTCCGATACTCGTACCGATTTTACTTTTTTCCGATACTCGGCCGGATTTTACCTGTTTTCGGTACTCACACAGATTCGACCCTTTCTGGTACTCGCTGGGACAATTTTTCGATACTCGTACCTATTTTACCTTTTTCCGGTACTTGCCCGGATTCTACCATTGTTCGGTACTCACACAGATTCGACCCTTTTTCGGTACTCGCCGGGACAGTTTTTTGATACTCGTACCGATTCTACCTTTTCCCGGTACTCGCCCGGATTCTACCATTTTTCAGTACTCACACAGATTCGACTCTTTTTCGGTACTCGTCGGGACTGTTTTTCGATACTCGTACCGATTCTACAGTTCCTGGTACTCGCCCGGATTCTACCAGTTTTCGGTACTCACACAGATTCGACCATTTCCGGTACTCGCCGGGACAATTTTCCGATACACGTACCGATTTTACTTTTTTCCGGTACTCGCCCGGATTCTACCGTTTTTCGGTACTCACAAATATTCGACCCTTTCCGGTACTCGCCGGGACAATTTTTCGATACTCGTACCGATTTTACCTTTTTTTGGTACTCGCCCGGATTCTACCATTGTTTGGTACTCACACAGATTCGACCATTTTCCGGTACATGCCGAGACAGTTTTTCGATACTCGTACCGATTCTACCTTTTCCCAGTACTCGCCCTGGATTCTACCATTTTTCGGTACTCACATAGATTCGACCCTTTTTCGGTACTCGCCGAGACAGTTTTTCGATACTCGTACCGATTCTACCTTTTCCCGGTACTCGTCCGGATTCTACAATTTTACGGTACTCACACAGATTCGACCCTTTTTCGATACTCGCCGGGACAGTTTTTCGATACTCGTACCGATTCTACAGTTTCCTAGTACTCGCCCGGATTCTACCATTTTTCGGTACTCACGCAGATTCGACCTTTTCCGATAGTCGCGTGGACAGTTTTTCGATACTCGTACCGATTCTACCTTTTCCCGGTACTTGTCCGGATTCTACCATTGTTCGGTACTCACATAGATTCGACCATTTCCGGTACTCGCCGGGACAATTTTCCGATACTCGTACCGATTTTACTTTTTTCCGATACTCGGCCGGATTTTACCTGTTTTCGGTACTCACACAGATTCGACCCTTTCTGGTACTCGCTGGGACAATTTTTCGATACTCGTACCTATTTTACCTTTTTCCGGTACTTGCCCGGATTCTACCATTGTTCGGTACTCACACAGATTCGACCCTTTTTCGGTACTCGCCGGGACAGTTTTTTGATACTCGTACCGATTCTACCTTTTCCCGGTACTCGCCCGGATTCTACCATTTTTCAGTACTCACACAGATTCGACCCTTTTTCTGTACTCGTCGGGACTGTTTTTCGATACTCGTACCGATTCTACAGTTTCCTGGTACTCGCCCGGATTCTACCAGTTTTCGGTACTCACACAGATTCGACCATTTCCGGTACTCGCCGGGACAATTTTCCGATACTCGTACCGATTTTACTTTTTTCCGGTACTCGCCCGGATTCTACCTGTTTTCGGTACTCACAAAGATTCGACCCTTTCCGTTACTCGTCGGGACAATTTTTCGATACTCGTACCGATTTTACCTTTTTTTGGTATTCGCCCGGATTCTACCATTGTTTGCTACTCACACAGATTGGACCATTTTCCGGTACATGCCGAGACAGTTTTTCGATACTCGTACCGATTCTACCTTTTCCCAGTACTCGCCCCGGATTCTACCATTTTTCGGTACTCACACAGATTCGACCCTTTTTCGGTACTCGCCGAGACAGTTTTTCGATACTCGTACCGATTCTACCTTTTCCCGGTACTCGTCCGGATTCTACCATTTTACGGTACTCACACAGATTCGACCCTTTTTCGATACTCGCCGGGACAGTTTTTCGATACTCGTACCGATTCTACAGTTTCCTAGTAGTCGCTCGGATTCTACCATTTTTCGGTACTCACGCAGATTCGACCTTTTCCGATACTCGCGTGGACAGTTTTTCGATACTCGTACCGATTCTACCTTTTCCCGGTACTTGTCCGGATTCTACCATTGTCCGGTACTCACATAGATTCGACCATTTCCGGTACTCGCCGGGACAATTTTCCGATACTCGTACCGATTTTACTTTTTTCCGATACTCGGCCGGATTTTACCTGTTTTCGGTACTCACACAGATTCGACCCTTTCTGGTACTCGCTGGGACAATTTTTCGATACTCGTACCTATTTTACCTTTTTCCGGTACTTGCCCGGATTCTACCATTGTTCGGTACTCACACAGATTCGACCCTTTTTCGGTACTCGCCGGGACAGTTTTTTGATACTCGTACCGATTCTACCTTTTCCCGGTACTCGCCCGGATTCTACCATTTTTCAGTACTCACACAGATTCGACCCTTTTTCGGTACTCGTCGGGACTGTTTTTCGATACTCGTACCGATTCTACAGTTTCCTGGTACTCGCCCGGATTCTACCAGTTTTCGGTACTCACACAGATTCGACCATTTCCGGTACTCGCCGGGACAATTTTCCGATACTCGTACCGATTTTACTTTTTTCCGGTACTCGCCCGGATTCTACCTGTTTTCGGTACTCACAAAGATTCGACCCTTTCCGTTACTCGTCGGGACAATTTTTCGATACTCGTACCGATTTTACCTTTTTTTGGTATTCGCCCGGATTCTACCATTGTTTGCTACTCACACAGATTGGACCATTTTCCGGTACATGCCGAGACAGTTTTTCGATACTCGTACCGATTCTACCTTTTCCCAGTACTCGCCCCGGATTCTACCATTTTTCGGTACTCACACAGATTCGACCCTTTTTCGGTACTCGCCGAGACAGTTTTTCGATACTCGTACCGATTCTACCTTTTCCCGGTACTCGTCCGGATTCTACCATTTTACGGTACTCACACAGATTCGACCCTTTTTCGATACTCGCCGGGACAGTTTTTCGATACTCGTACCGATTCTACAGTTTCCTAGTAGTCGCTCGGATTCTACCATTTTTCGGTACTCACGCAGATTCGACCTTTTCCGATACTCGCGTGGACAGTTTTTCGATACTCGTACCGATTCTACCTTTTCCCGGTACTTGTCCGGATTCTACCATTGTTCGGTACTCACATAGATTCGACCATTTCCGGTACTCGCCGGGACAATTTTCCGATACTCGTACCGATTTTACTTTTTTCCGGTACTCGGCCGGATTTTACCTGTTTTCGGTACTCACACAGATTCGACCCTTTCTGGTACTCGCTGGGACAATTTTTCGATACTCGTACCTATTTTACCTTTTTCCGGTACTTGCCCGGATTCTACCATTGTTCGGTACTCACACAGATTCGACCCTTTTTCGGTACTCGCCGGGACAGTTTTTTGATACTCGTACCGATTCTACCTTTTCCCGGTACTCGCCCGGATTCTACCATTTTTCAGTACTCACACAGATTCGACCCTTTTTCGGTACTCGCCGGGACTGTTTTTCGATACTCGTACCCATTCTGCAGTTTCCTGGTACTCGCCCGGATTCTACCAGTTTTCGGTACTCACACAGATTCGACCATTTCCGGTACTCGCCGGGACAATTTTCCGATACTCGTACCGATTTTACCTTTGTCCGGTACTCGCCCGGATTCTACCATTGTTCGGTACTCACACAGATTCGACCCTTTTTCGATACTCGCCAGGACAGTTTTTTGATACTCGTACCGATTCTACCTTTTCCCGGTACTGGCCCGGATTCTACCAGTTTTCGGTGCTCACACAGATTCTACCCTTTTCCGGTACTCGCGTGGACAGTTTTTCGATACTCGTACCGATTCTATCGTTTCCCGGTACTGGCCCGGATTCTACCATTTTTCGGTCCTCACACAGATTCGACCCTTTTTCGGTACTCGTCGGGACTGTTTTTCGATACTCGTACCGATTCTACAGTTTCCTGGTACTCGCCCGGATTCTACCAGTTTTCGGTACTCACACAGATTCGACCATTTCCGGTACTCGCCGGGACAATTTTCCGATACTCGTACCGATTTTACTTTTTTCCGGTACTCGCCCGGATTCTACCTGTTTTCGGTACTCACAAAGATTCGACCCTTTCCGGTACTCGTCGGGACAATTTTTCGATACTCGTACCGATTTTACCTTTTTTTGGTACTCGCCCGGATTCTACCATTGTTTGGTACTCACACAGATTCGACCATTTTCCGGTACATGCCGAGACAGTTTTTCGATACTCGTACCGATTCTACCTTTTCCCAGTACTCGCCCCGGATTCTACCATTTTTCGGTACTCACACAGATTCGACCCTTTTTCGGTACTCGGCGAGACAGTTTTTCGATACTCGTACCGATTCTACCTTTTCCCGGTACTCGTCCGGATTCTACCATTTTACGGTACTCACACAGATTCGACCCTTTTTCGATACTCGCCGGGACAGTTTTTCGATACTCGTACCGATTCTACAGTTTCCTAGTAGTCGCTCGGATTCTACCATTTTTCGGTACTCACGCAGATTCGACCTTTTCCGATACTCGCGTGGACAGTTTTTCGATACTCGTACCGATTCTACCTTTTCCCGGTACTTGTCCGGATTCTACCATTGTTCGGTACTCACATAGATTCGACCATTTCCGGTACTCGCCGGGACAATTTTCCGATACTCGTACCGATTTTACTTTTTTCCGGTACTCGGCCGGATTTTACCTGTTTTCGGTACTCACACAGATTCGACCCTTTCTGGTACTCGCTGGGACAATTTTTCGATACTCGTACCTATTTTACCTTTTTCCGGTACTTGCCCGGATTCTACCATTGTTCGGTACTCACACAGATTCGACCCTTTTTCGGTACTCGCCGGGACAGTTTTTTGATACTCGTACCGATTCTACCTTTTCCCGGTACTCGCCCGGATTCTACCATTTTTCAGTACTCACACAGATTCGACCCTTTTTCGGTACTCGCCGGGACTGTTTTTCGATACTCGTACCCATTCTGCAGTTTCCTGGTACTCGCCCGGATTCTACCAGTTTTCGGTACTCACACAGATTCGACCATTTCCGGTACTCGCCGGGACAATTTTCCGATACTCGTACCGATTTTACCTTTGTCCGGTACTCGCCCGGATTCTACCATTGTTCGGTACTCACACAGATTCGACCCTTTTTCGATACTCGCCAGGACAGTTTTTTGATACTCGTACCGATTCTACCTTTTCCCGGTACTGGCCCGGATTCTACCAGTTTTCGGTGCTCACACAGATTCTACCCTTTTCCGGTACTCGCGTGGACAGTTTTTCGATACTCGTACCGATTCTATCGTTTCCCGGTACTGGCCCGGATTCTACCATTTTTCGGTCCTCACACAGATTCGACCCTTTTTCGGTACTCGTCGGGACTGTTTTTCGATACTCGTACCGATTCTACAGTTTCCTGGTACTCGCCCGGATTCTACCAGTTTTCGGTACTCACACAGATTCGACCATTTCCGGTACTCGCCGGGACAATTTTCCGATACTCGTACCGATTTTACTTTTTTCCGGTACTCGCCCGGATTCTACCTGTTTTCGGTACTCACAAAGATTCGACCCTTTCCGGTACTCGTCGGGACAATTTTTCGATACTCGTACCGATTTTACCTTTTTTTGGTACTCGCCCGGATTCTACCATTGTTTGGTACTCACACAGATTCGACCATTTTCCGGTACATGCCGAGACAGTTTTTCGATACTCGTACCGATTCTACCTTTTCCCAGTACTCGCCCCGGATTCTACCATTTTTCGGTACTCACACAGATTCGACCCTTTTTCGGTACTCGGCGAGACAGTTTTTCGATACTCGTACCGATTCTACCTTTTCCCGGTACTCGTCCGGATTCTACCATTTTACGGTACTCACACAGATTCGACCCTTTTTCGATACTCGCCGGGACAGTTTTTCGATACTCGTACCGATTCTACAGTTTCCTAGCACTCGCCAGGATTCTACCATTTTTCGGTACTCACGCAGATTCGACCTTTTCCGATACTCGCGTGGGCAGTTTTTCGATACTCGTACCAATTCTACCTTTTCCCGGTACTCGTACGAATTCTACCATTGTTCGGTACTCACACAGATTCGACCATTTCCGGTACTCGCCGGGACAATTTTCCGATACTCGTACCGATTTTACTTTTTGCCGGTACTCGCCCGGATTCTACCATTGTTCGGTACTCACACAGATTCGACCCTTTTTCGGTACTCGCCGGGACAGTTTTTTGATACTCGTACCGATTCTAGCTTTTCCCGGTACTGGCCCAGATTCTACCAGTTTTCGGTGCTCACACAGATTCAACCCTTTTCCGGTACTCGCGTGGACAGTTTTTCGATACTCGTACCGATTCTATCGTTTCCCGGTACTCGCCCGGATTCTACCATTTTTCGTTACTCACACAGATTCGACTCTTTTTCGGTACTCGTCGGGACTGTTTTTCGATACTCGTACCGATTCTACAGTTCCTGGTACTCGCCCGGATTCTACCAGTTTTCGGTACTCACACAGATTCGACCATTTCCGGTACTCGCCGGGACAATTTTCCGATACTCGTACCGATTTTACTTTTTTCCGGTACTCGCCCGGATGCTACCTGTTTTCGGTACTCACAAAGATTCGACCCTTTCCGGTACTCGCCGGGACAATTTTTCGATACTCGTACCGATTTTACCTTTTTTTGGTACTCGCCCGGATTCTACCATTGTTTGGTACTCACACAGATTCGACCATTTTCCGGTACATGCTGAGACAGTTTTTCGATACTCGTACCGATTCTACCTTTTCCCAGTACTCGCCCTGGATTCTACCATTTTTCGGTACTCACACAGATTCGACCCTTTTTCGGTACTCGCCGAGACAGTTTTTCGATACTCGTACCGATTCTACCTTTTCCCGGTACTCGTCCGGATTCTACAATTTTACGGTACTCACATAGATTCGACCCTTTTTCGATACTCGCCGGGACAGTTTTTCGATACTCGTACCGATTCTACAGTTTCCTAGTGCTCGCCCGGATTCTACCATTTTTCGGTACTCACGCAGATTCGACCTTTTCCGATAGTCGCGTGGACAGTTTTTCGATACTCGTACCGATTCTATCGTTTCCCGGTACTCGCCCGGATTCTACCATTTTTCGTTACTCACACAGATTCGACTCTTTTTCGGTACTCGTCGGGACTGTTTTTCGATACTCGTAACGATTCTACAGTTCCTGGTACTCGCCCGGATTCTACCAGTTTTCGGTACTCACACAGATTCGACCATTTCCGGTACTCGCCGGGACAATTTTCCGATACTCGTACCGATTTTACTTTTTTCCGGTACTCGCCCGGATTCTACCTGTTTTCGGTACTCACAAAGATTCGACCCTTTCCGGTACTCGCCGGGACAATTTTTCGATACTCGTACCGATTTTACCTTTTTTCGGTACTCGCCCGGATTCTACCATTGTTTGGTACTCACACAGAATCGACCATTTTGCGGTACATGCCGAGACAGTTTTTCGATACTCGTACCGATTCTACCTTTTCCCATTACTCGCCCCGGATTCTACCATTTTTCGGTACTCACACAGATTCGACCCTTTTTCGGTACTCGCCGAGACTGTTTTTCGATACTCGTACCGATTCTACCTTTTCCCGGTACTCGTCCGGATTCTACAATTTTACGGTACTCACACAGATTCGACCCTTTTTCGATACTCGCCGGGACAGTTTTTCGATACTCGTACCGATTCTACAGTTTCCTAGTGCTCGCCCGGATTCTACCATTTTTCGGTACTCACGCAGATTCGACCTTTTCCGATAGTCGCGTGGACAGTTTTTCGATACTCGTACCGATTCTATCGTTTCCCGGTACTCGCCCGGATTCTACCATTTTTCGTTACTCACACAGATTCGACTCTTTTTCGGTACTCGTCGGGACTGTTTTTCGATACTCGTACCGATTCTACAGTTCCTGGTACTCGCCCGGATTCTACCAGTTTTCGGTACTCACACAGATTCGACCATTTCCGGTACTCGCCGGGACAATTTTCCGATACTCGTACCGATTTTACTTTTTTCCGGTACTCGCCCGGATTCTACCTGTTTTCGGTACTCACAAAGATTCGACCCTTTCCGGTACTCGCCGGGACAATTTTTCGATACTCGTACCGATTTTACCTTTTTTTGGTACTCGCCCGGATTCTACCATTGTTTGGTACTCACACAGATTCGACCATTTTCCGGTACATGCCGAGACAGTTTTTCGATACTCGTACCGATTCTACCTTTTCCCAGTACTCGCCCTGGATTCTACCATTTTTCGGTACTCACACAGATTCGACCCTTTTTCGGTACTCGCCGAGACAGTTTTTCGATACTCGTACCGATTCTACCTTTTCCCGGTACTCGTCCGGATTCTACAATTTTACGGTACTCACACAGATTCGACCCTTTTTCGATACTCGCCGGGACAGTTTTTCGATACTCGTACCGATTCTACAGTTTCCTAGTGCTCGCCCGGATTCTACCATTTTTCGGTACTCACGCAGATTCGACCTTTTCCGATAGTCGCGTGGACAGTTTTTCGATACTCGTACCGATTCTATCGTTTCCCGGTACTCGCCCGGATTCTACCATTTTTCGTTACTCACACAGATTCGACTCTTTTTCGGTACTCGTCGGGACTGTTTTTCGATACTCGTACCGATTCTACAGTTCCTGGTACTCGCCCGGATTCTACCAGTTTTCGGTACTCACACAGATTCGACCATTTCCGGTACTCGCCGGGACAATTTTCCGATACTCGTACCGATTTTACTTTTTTCCGGTACTCGCCCGGATTCTACCTGTTTTCGGTACTCACAAAGATTCGACCCTTTCCGGTACTCGCCGGGACAATTTTTCGATACTCGTACCGATTTTACCTTTTTTTGGTACTCGCCCGGATTCTACCATTGTTTGGTACTCACACAGATTCGACCATTTTCCGGTACATGCCGAGACAGTTTTTCGATACTCGTACCGATTCTACCTTTTCCCAGTACTCGCCCTGGATTCTACCATTTTTCGGTACTCACACAGATTCGACCCTTTTTCGGTACTCGCCGAGACAGTTTTTCGATACTCGTACCGATTCTACCTTTTCCCGGTACTCGTCCGGATTCTACAATTTTACGGTACTCACACAGATTCGACCCTTTTTCGATACTCGCCGGGACAGTTTTTCGATACTCGTACCGATTCTACAGTTTCCTAGTGCTCGCCCGGATTCTACCATTTTTCGGTACTCACGCAGATTCGACCTTTTCCGATAGTCGCGTGGACAGTTTTTCGATACTCGTACCGATTCTATCGTTTCCCGGTACTCGCCCGGATTCTACCATTTTTCGTTACTCACACAGATTCGACTCTTTTTCGGTACTCGTCGGGACTGTTTTTCGATACTCGTACCGATTCTACAGTTCCTGGTACTCGCCCGGATTCTACCAGTTTTCGGTACTCACACAGATTCGACCCTTTTTCGGTACTCGTCGGGACAGTTTTTTGATACTCGTACCGATTCTACCTTTTCCCGGTACTCGCCCGAATTCTACCATTTTTCGGTACTCACACAGATTCGACCCTTTTTCGGTACTCGTCGGGATTGTTTTTCGATACTCGTACCGATTCTACAGTTTCCTGGTAGACGCCCGGATTCTACCAGTTTTCGGTACTCACACAGATTCGACCATTTCCGGTACTCGCCGGGACAATTTTTCCGATACTCGTACCGATTTTACTTTTTTCCTGTACACGCCCGGATTCTACCTGTTTTCGGTACTCACACAGATTCGACCCCTTTCGGTACTCGCCGGGACAGTTTTTCGATACTCGTACCGATTCTACATTTTCCCAGTACTCGCCCCAGATTCTACCATTTTTCGGTACTCACACAAATTCAACCCTTTTTCGGTACTCGCCGAGACAGTTTTTCGATATTCGTACCGATTCTACCTTTTCTCGGTACTCGTCCGGATTCTACCATTGTTCGGTACTCACACAGATTCGACCATTTCCGGTACTCGCCGGGACAATTTTCCGATACTCGTACCGATTTTACTTTTTTCCGGTACTCGCCCGGATTCTACCTGTTTTCGGTACTCACACAGATTCGACCCTTTCCGGTACTCGCTGGGACAATTTTTCGATACTCGTACCGATTTTAACTTTTTCCGGTACTCACCCGGATTCTACCATTGTTAGGTACTCACACAGATTCAACCCTTTTTCGGTACTCACCGGGACAGTTTTTCGATACTCGTACCGATTCTACAATTTCCTAGTACTCGCCCGGATTCTACCATTTTTCGGTACTCACGCAGATTCGACCCTTTTTCGGTACTCGTCGGGACTGTTTTTCGATACTCGTACCGATTCTACAGTTTCCTGGTACTCGCCCGGATTCTACCAGTTTTCGGTACTCACACAGATTCGACCATTTCCGGTACTCGCCGGGACAATTTTCCGATACTCGTACTGATTTTACTTTGTTCCGGTACTCACCCGGATTCTACCTGTTTTCGGTACTCACACAGATTCGACCCTTTCCGGTACTCGCTGGGACAATTTTTCGATACTCGTACCGATATTATTTTTTTTCGGTACTCGCCCGGATTCTACCATTGTTCGGTACTCACACAGATTCGACCATTTTCCGGTGCATGCCGAGACAGTTTTTCGATACTCGTACCGATTCTACCTTTTCCCAGTACTCGCCCCGGATTCTACCATTTTTCGGTACTC
Organism: Vitis vinifera; assembly: GCF_030704535.1. Taxonomy (NCBI): domain Eukaryota; kingdom Viridiplantae; phylum Streptophyta; class Magnoliopsida; order Vitales; family Vitaceae; genus Vitis; species Vitis vinifera. Next base: position 15,053,584 of record NC_081813.1, read on the forward strand.
ACACAGATTCGACCCTTTTTCGTTACTCGCCGAGATAGTTTTTCGATACTCGTACCGATTCTACCTTTTCCCGGTACTCGTCGGGATTCTACCATTTTAGTACTCACACAGATTCGACCTTTTTTCGATACTCGCCGGGACAGTTTTTCGATACTCGTACCGATTCTACAATTTCCTAGTAGGCGCCCGGATTCTACCATTTTTCGGTACTCACGCAGATTCGACCTTTTCCGATACTCGCGTGGACAGTTTTTCGATACTCGTACCGATTCTACCTTTTCTCGGGACTCGCTCGGATTCTACCATTGTTCGGTACTAACACAGATTCGACCCTTTTTCGGTACTCGTCGGGACAGTTTTTCGATACTCGTACCGATTCTATCTTTTCCCAGTACTCGCCCGGATTCTACCAGTTTTCGGTGCTCACACAGTTTCGACCCTTTTCCGGTACTCGCCGGGAGACTTTTTCGATACTCGTACCGATTCTATCGTTTCCCGGTACTCGCCCGGATTCTACCATTTTTCGGTACTCACACATATTCGACCCTTTTTCGGTACTCGTGTGAACAGTTTTTCGATACTCGTACCGATTCTACCTTTTCCCGGTAATCGTCCGGATTCTACCATTTTTCGGTACTCACACAGATTCGACCCTTTTCCGATACTCATCGGGACAGTTTTTCGATACTCGTACCCATTCTACAGTTTCCTAGTACTCGCCCGGATTCTACCATTTTTCGGTACTCACACAGATTCGACCTTTTCCGGTACTCGCGTGGACAGTTTTTCGATACTCGTGCCGATTCTTCCTTTTCCCGGTACTCGTCCGGATTCTACCATTGTTTGGTACTCACACAGATTCGACCCCTTTTCGGTACTCGCCGGGACAGTTTTTCGATACTCGTACCGATTCTATATTTTCCCGGTACTCGCCCGGATTCTCACATTTTTCGATACTCACACATATTCGACCCTTTTTCCGGCACTCGCGTGGACAGTTTTTCGATACTCGTACCGGTTCTACCTTTTCCCGGTACTCGCCAGGATTCTACCATTTTTCAGTACTCACACAAATTCGACCCTTTTTCAGTACTCGCCGGGACAGTTTTTTGATACTCGTACCGATTCTACCTTTTCCCGGTACACGCCCGGATTCTACCATTTTTCAGTACTCACACAGATTCGACCCTTTTTCGGTACTCGCCGGCACAGTTTTTCGATACTCGTATCGATTCTACAGTTTCCCGGTACTTGCCCGGATTCTACTAGTTTTCGGTACTCACACAGATTCGACCCTTTCCGGTACTCGCCGGGACAGTTTTATGATACTCGTACCGATTTTACATTTTTCCGGTACTCGCCCGGATTCTATCATTTTTCGGTTCTCACACAGATTCGACCATTTTCCGGTGCATGCCGAGACAGTTTTTCGATACTCGTACCGATTCTACAGTTTCCCGGTACTCGCCCGGATTCTACCAGTTTTCGGTACTCACACAGATTCGACCCTTTCCTGTACTCGCCGGGACAGTTTTATGATACTCGTACCGATTTTAACTTTTTCCGGTACTCGCCCAGATTCTACCATTTTTCGGTTCTCACACAGATTTGACCATTTTTCGGTACTCGTAGGGACAATTTTTCGATACTCGTACCGATTTTATCTTTTTCCTATACTCGCGTGGACAGTTTTTCGATACTCGTACCGATTCTACCTTTTCTCGATACTCGCCCGGATTCTACCATTGTTCGGTACTAACACAGATTCGACCCTTTTTCGGTACTCGTCGGGACAGTTTTTCGATACTCGTACCGATTCTATCTTTTCCCGGTACTCGCCCAGATTCTACCAGTTTTCGGTGCTCACACAGATTCGACCCTTTTCCGGTACTCGCCGGGAGATTTTTTCGATACTCGTACCGATTCTATCTTTTCCCTGTTCTCGCCCGGATTCTACCATTTTTCAGTACTCACACATATTCGACCCTTTTCCGGTACTCGTGTGGACTGTTTTTCGATACTCGTACCGATTCTACCTTTCCCCGGTTCTCGTTCGGATTCTTCCATTGTTCGGTACTCACACAGATTCGACCCTTTTTCGATACTCGTCGGGACAGTTTTTCGATACTCGTACCGATTCTATCTTTTCCCGGTACTCGCCCGGATTCTACCAGTTTTCGGTGCTCACACAGATTCGACCTTTTCCGGTACTCGTCGGGAGATTTTTTCGATACTCGTACCGATTCTATCGTTTCCCGGTACTCGCCCGGATTCTACCATTTTACGGTACTCACACAGATTCGACCCTTTTCCGATACTGTCCGGGACAGTTTCTCGATACTCGTACCGATTCTACAGTTTCCTAGTACTCGCCCGGATTCTACCATTTTTCGGTACTCACGCAGATTCGACCTTTTCCGATACTCGCGTGGACAGTTTTTCGATACTCGTACCGATTCTACCTTTTCCCAGTACTCGCCCCGGATTCTACCATTTTTCGGTACTCACACAGATTCGACCCTTTTTCGTTACTCGCCGAGACAGTTTTTCGATACTCGTACCGATTCTACCTTTTCCCGATACTCGTCCGGATTCTACCATTTTACGGTACTCACACAGATTCGACCCTTTTTCGATACTCGCCGAGACAGTTTTTCGATACTCGTACCGATTCTACAGTTTCCTAGTAGTCGCCCGGATTCTACCATTTTTCGGTACTCACGCAGATTCGACCTTTTTCGATACTCGTGTGGACAGTTTTTCGATACTCGTACCGATTCTACCTTTTTTCGGTACTCGCGTGGACAGTTTTTCGATACTCGTACCGATTCTACCTTTTCTCGGTACTCGCCCGGATTCTACCACTGTTCGGTACTAACACAGATTCGACCCTTTTTCGGTACTCGTCGGGACAGTTTTTCGATACTCGTACCGGTTCTATCTTTTCCCGGTACTCGCCCGGATTCTACCAGTTTTCGACGCTCACACAGATTCGACCCTTTTCCGGTACTCGTCGGGAGATTTTTTCGATACTCGTACCGTTTCTATCGTTTCCCGGTACTCGCCCGGATTCTACCATTTTTCGGTACTCACACAGATTCGACCCTTTTTCGGTACTTGCCGGGACAGTTTTTCGATACTCGTACCGGTTCTATCTTTTCCCGGTACTCGCCCGGATTCTACCAGTTTTCGGCGCTCACACAGATTCGACCCTTTTCCGGTACTCGTCGGGAGATTTTTTCGATACTCGTACCGATTCTATCGTTTCCCGGTACTCGCCCGGATTCTACCATTGTTCGGTACTCACACAGATTCGACCCTTTTCCGGTACTCACGTGGACAGTTTTTTGATACTCGTACCGATTCTACCTTTTCCCGGTACTCGTCCGGATTCTTCCATTGTTCGGTACTCACACAGATTCGACCCTTTTTCGGTACTCGCCGGGACAGTTTTCCGATACTCGCCCGGATTCTAACATTTTTCGGTACTCACACATATTCGACCCTTTTTCGGTACTCGCCGGGATTGTTTTTCGATACTCGTACCGATTCTACAGTTTCCTGGTACTCGCCCGGATTCTACCAGTTTTCGGTACTCACACAGAATCGACCATTTCCGGTACTCGCCGGGACAATTTTTCGATACTCGTATCGATTTTACTTTTTTCCGGTACTCGCCCGGATTCTACCTGTTTTCGGTCCTCACACAGATTCGACCCTTTCCGGTACTCGCAGGGACAATTTTTCGATACTCGTACCGATGTTATCTTTTTCCGGTACTCGCCCGGATTCTACCATTGTTCGGTACTCACACAGATTCGACTCTTTTTCGGTACTCGCCGGGACAGTTTTTCGATACTCGTACCTATTCTACCTTTTCCCGGTACTCGCCCGGATTCTACCAGTTTTTGGTACTCACACAGATTCGACCCCTTCCGGAACTCGCCGGGACAGTTTTTCGATAGTCGTACCGATTTTACTTTTTTCCGGTACTCGCCTGGATTCTACCATTTTCCAGTTCTCACACAGATTCGACCAATTTTCGGTACTCGTAGGGAAAATTTTTCGATACTCGTACCGATTCTACAGTTTCCTAGTACTCGCCCGGATTCTACAATTTTTCGGTACTCACGCAGATTCGACCCTTTCCGATACTCGCATGGACAGTCTTTCGATACTCGTACCGATTCTACCTTTTCCCGGTACTCGTCCGGATTCTACCATTGTTCGGTACTCACACAGATTCGACCATTTCCGGTACTCGCCGGGACAATTTTTCGATACTCGTACCGATTTTACCTTTTTTCGGTACTCGCCCGGATTCTACCATTGTTCGGTACTCACACAGATTCGACCCTTTTTCGGTACTCGCCGGGATAGTTTTTCGATACTCGTACCGATTCTACCGTTTCCCGGTACTCGCCCATATTCTACCATTTTCGGTTCTCACACAGATTCGACCCTTTCCGGTACTCGCCGGGACAGTTTTATGATACTCGTACAGATTTTACTTTTTTCCGGTACTCGTCCGGATTCTACCATTTTTCGGTTCTCACACAGATTCGACCATTTTCCGATACTCGTAGGGACAATTTTTCGATACTCGTACCGATTTTACCTTTTTCCGGTACTCGCCCAGATTCTACCATTTTTCGGTACTGACACAGATTCGACCCTTTACCGGTACTCGCGTGGACAGTTTTTCGATACTCGTACCGATTCTACCTTTTCCCGGTACTCGTCCGGATTCTTCCATTGTTCGGTACTCACACAGATTCGACCCTTTTTGGGTGCTCGCCGGGACAGTTTTTCGATACTCGCCCGGATTCTAACATTTTTCGGTACTCACACATATTCGACCCTTTTTCCGGCACTCGCGTGGACAGTTTTTCGATACTCGTACCGATTCTACCTTTTCCCGGTACTCGCCCGGATTCTACCATTTTTCAGTACTCACACAAATTCGACCCTTTTTCGGTACTCGCCGGGACTGTTTTTCGATACTCGTACCGATTCTACAGTTTCCTGGTACTCGCCCGGATTCTACCAGTTTTCGGTAGTCACACAGAATCGACCATTTCCGGTACTCGCCGGGACAATTTTCCGATACTCGTACCGATTTTAATTTTTTCCGGTACTCGCCCGGATTCTACCTGTTTTCGGTACTCACACAGATTCGACCCTTTCCGGTACTCGCAGGGACAATTTTTCGATACTCGTACCGATGTTATCTTTTTCCGGTACTCGCCCGGATTCTACCATTGTTCGGTACTCACACAGATTCGACCCTTTTTCGGTACTCTCCGGGACAGTTTTTTGATACTCGTACCGATTCTACCTTTTCCCGGTACTCGCCCGGATTCTACCAGTTTTTGGTACTCACACAGATTCGACCATTTCCGGTACTCGCCGGACAATTTTCCGATACTCGTACCGATTTTACTTTTTTCCGGTACTCGCCCGGATTTTACCTGTTTTCGGTACTCACACAGATTCGACCCTTTCCGGTACTTGCTAGGACAGTTTTTTTATACTCGTACCGATTCTACCTTTTCCCGGTACTCGCCCGGATTCTACCATTTTTCAGTACTCACACAGATTCGACCCTTTTCCGGTACTCGTCGGGACAGTTTTTCGATACTTGTACCGATTCTACCTTTTCCCGGTAGTCGCCCGGATTCTTACATTTTTCGGTACTCACACATATTCGACCCTTTTCCGGTACTCGCCGGGACAGTTTTTCAATACTCGTACCGACTCTTCCTTTTCCGGTACTCGCCGGGACAGTTTTTCGATACTCGTACCGATTGTACCTTTTCCCGGTACTTGCCCTGATTCTACCATTTTTCGGTGCTCACACAGATTCAACCATTTTCCGGTACTCGTCGGGACATTTTTTCGATACTCGTATCGATTCTACCTTTTCCCAGTACTCGCCCGGATTCTACCATTTTTCGGTACACACACAGATTCGACCATTTTCGGTACTCGCCGGGACATATTTTCGATACTCGTACCGATTCCACCTTTTCCCAGTACTCGCCCGGATTCTACCATTTTTCGGTACTCACACAGATTCGACCCTTTTTCGGTACTCGCTGGGATAGTTTTTCGATAGTCGTACAGATTCTACGTTTTCCCGGTACTCGCCTGGATTCTACCATTATTCGGTACTCACACTGATTCGACCCTTTTCCTGTACTCGAGGGGACATTTTTCAATACTCGTATCGATTCCACCTTGTCCCAGTATTCACCCGGATTCTACCATTTTTCGGTACTCACACAGATTCGACCCTTTTCCGGTACTCGCCGGGACAGTTTTTCAATACTCGTACCGATTCTTCCTTTTCACGGTAGTCGTCCGGATTCTACCATTTTTCGGTACTCCCACAGATTCAACCCTTTTTCGGTACTCGTCGGGACAGTTTTTCGATACTCGTACCGATTCTACCTTTTCCCGATACTAGCCCGGATTCTCCAATTTTACGGTGCTCACACAGATTAGACCCTTTTCCGATTCTACCTTTTCTTGGTACTCGCCCGGATTCTACCACTTTTCGGTACTCACACATATTCGACCCTTTTCCGGTACTCGCGTGGACAGTTTTTCGATACTAGTACCGATTCTACCTTTTCCCGGTAGTCACCCGGATTCAGCCATTTTTCGGTAATGACACAGTTTCGACCCTTTTCGGGTAGTCGCCGGGACATTTTTTCGATACTCGTACGGATTCTACCTCTTTCCGCAACTCGCCCGGATTCTACCATTTTTCGGTACTCACACATATTCGACACTTTTCCGATACTCGTCGGGAGAGTTTTTCCATACTCGTACCGATTCTACCTTTTCCCAATACTCGCCCGGATTCTACCATTTTTCGGTACTCACACAAATTCGACCCTTTTCTGGTACTCGTTGGGACAGTTTTTCGATACTCGTACCGAATCTACCTTTTCCCGATACTAGCCCGGATTCTCCAATTTTACGGTGCTCACACAGATTCGACCCTTTTTCGGAACTCGCGGGGACAGTTTTTCGATACTCTTACCGATTCTATCTTTTCCCGGTACTCGCTAGGATTCTACCATTTCTCGGTACTCACACAGATTCGACCCTTTTCCGGTACTCGCCACGACAGTTTTTCGATACTCGTATTGATTCTACCATTTTTCCTGGTAGTCGCCCGGATTCTACCATTTTTCGCTAGTCAAACATATTCGACTGTTTTCCGGTACTCGCCGAGACAGTTTTTCGATACTCGTACGGATTCTACCTTTTCCATGTACTTGCCCGGATTATACAATTTTTCGGTACTCATACGAATTCGACCCTTTTCCATGTACTCGCGAGGACAGTTTTTGGATACTCGTACAGATTCTACCTTTTCCCGGTACTTGCCCGGATTCTACCATTTTTCGGTACTCAGACAGGTTCGACCCTTTTCCACTACTCGCGGGGACAATTTTTCGATACTCGTACCGATCCTACCTTTTCCTGGTACTCGCACGGATTCTACCATTTTTTGGTACTCACACAGATTCGACCCTTTTTCGGTACTCGCGGGGACAGTTTTTCGATACTCGTACCGATTCTACCTTTTCCCGGTACTCGCCCGGATTCTACCATTTTTCGGTACTCACACAGGTTCGACCCTTTTCAAGTACTCGCGGGGACAGTTTTTCGATACTCGTACGGATTTTATCTTTTCCCGGTACTCGCCTGGATTCTACAATTTTTCGGAACTCACACAGATTCGACCCTTTTCCAATACTCGCGGGGACAGTTTTTCGATACTCGTACCGATTCTACCTTTTCCCGGTACTCTCCCGGATTCTACAGTTTTTCGGAACTCACACAGATTCGACCCTTTTTCGGTACTCGCCTCGACAGTTTTTCGATACTCGTATCGACTCTACCTTTTCCTGGTACTCGCTCGGATTCTACAATTTTTCGGTGCTCACACAGATTCGACCCTTTTCCGGTACTCGTCGGGACTGTTTTTCGATACTCGTACCGATTCCACCTTTTCCCGGTACTCGCCCAGATTCTACCATTCATCGGTACTCACACAGATTCGACCCTTTTCCGGTAATCGTCGGGACAGTTTTTCGATACTGGTACTGATTCCACCTTTTCCCGGTACTCGCATGGATTCTACAATTTTTCGGTGCTGACACAGATTCGACCCTTTTCCGGTACTCGCCGCGACAGTTTTTCGATACTCGTACCGATTATACATTTTCCCGGTACTCGCTCGAATTCTGTAATTTTTCGGTGCTCACATAGATTCGACCCTTTTCCGGTACTCGTCGGGACAGTTTTTCGATACTTGTACCGATTCCACCTTTTCCCGGTACTCGCCCGGATTCTACCATTTTTCGGTACTCACACAAATTCGATCATTTTCCGGTACTCGGGGGGACAGTTTTTCGATACTCGTACGGATTCTATCTTTTCCCGATACTCGCCCGGATTCTACAATTTTTTGGTACCCACACAGATTCGACCCTTTTGCCGGTACTCGCCGGGACAGTTTTTCGATACACGTACCGATTCTACCTTTTCCCAGTACTCGCCCGGATTATGCAATTTGTCGATGCCAACACAGATTCGACCCTTTTCCGGTACTCGCCCGGATTCTGCTATTTTTCGGTGCTCACACAGATCGACCTTTTTTTGGCACTCGCTGGGACAGTTTTTCGATACTCGTACGGGTCTACCTTTTCCCAGTACTCGCCCGGAGTCTACCATCATTCGGTAGTCACACAGATTCGACCCTTTTCGGGTACTCGCCCGAATTCTACAATTTTTTGGAACAGACACAGATTCGACCCTTTTTCAGTACTCGCTGGGACAACTTTTCGATACTCGTACCGATTCTACCTTTCCCCGATACTCACTCGGATTCTACCATTTTTCGGTACTCACACAAAGTCCACCCTTTTTCAAAACTCGCGGGGACAGTTTTTCGATATTCGTACGGATTCTATCTTTTCCGGTACTCATTGGGACAGTTTTTCGATACACGTACCGTTTCTACTTTTTCCTGCTACTTGCCCGGATTCTGTAATTTTTCGGTGCTGTCACAGATTCGACCTTTTTCCGTTACTCGCCGGGATAGTTTTTCGATACTCGTACCGATTCTACCTTTTCTCGGTACTTGGCCAGATTCTACAATTTTTCGTTACTCACACATATTCGACCCTTTTTCGGTACTCGCGGGGATAGTTTTTCGATACACACATAAATTCGACCATTTTCTGGTATTCACCGGGAACGTTTTTCGATACTCGTACCGATTCTACCTTTTCCCGGTACTCGCCGGATTCTGCTATTTTTCGGTGCTCACACAGATTCGACCATTTTCCGGTACTCGAGGGGACAGTTTTTCGATACTCGTACCGATTCTACCTTTTCCCGGTACTCGCCCGGATTCTGTAATTTTTCGGTGTTCACACAGATTCGACCTTTTTTCGGTACTCGCCGGGACAGTTTTTCGATACTCATGTCGATTCTACCTTTTCTCGGTACTCGCACGGATTCTACAATTTTTCGTTACTCACACAGATTCGACCATTTTTCGGTACTCGCGGGGACAGTTTTGCGATACACACATAAATTCGACCATTTTCTGGTAATCACCGGGAACGTTTTTCGATACTCGTACCGATTCTACCTTTTCCCGGTACTCGCCGAATTCTGCTATTTTTCGGTACTTACACAGATTCGACCATTTTTCGGTACTCGAGGGGACAGTTTTTCGATACTCGTACTGATTCTACCTTTTCCCGGTACTCGCCCGGATTCTACTATTTTTCGGTGTTCACACAGATTCGACCTTTTTTCAGTACTCGCCGGGACAGTTTTTCGATACTCATGTCGATTCTACCTTTTCTCAGTACTCGCACGGATTCTACAATTTTTCGTTACTCACACATATTCGACCCTTTTTCGATACTCGCGGGGACAGTTTTGAGATACACACATAAATTCGATCCTTTTCTGGTATTCGCCGGGAAGGTTTTTCGATACTCGTACCGATTCTACCTTGTCCCGGTACTCACCCTGATTCTCATATTTTTCGGTGCTCACGCAGATTCGACCCTTTTTCGGTAATCGCTGGAACAGTTTTTCGATAATCGTACCGATTCTACCTTTTCCCGGTACTCGCCCGGATTCTGCAATTTTTCGGTGCACACACAGATTCGACCTTTTTCCGGTACTCGTCGGGACAGTTTTTCGATACTCATATCGATTCTACCTTTTCTCGGTACTCGCGGGGACAGTTTTTCGATACACACATAAATTCGAACCTTTTCTGGTATTCGCCGGGAATGTTTTTCGATACTCGTACCGATTCTACCTTTTCCCGATACTCGCCCGAATTCTACAATTTTTCGGTGCTCACACAGATTCGACCTTTTTCCGGTACTCGTCGGGACAGTTTTTCGATACTCGTACGGATTCTACCTTTTCCCGGTACTCGCTCGACTTCTGTAATTTTTCAATGCTCTCACAGATTCGACCGTTTTCCGGTACTCGCGGTGACAGTTTTTCGATACTCGTACCAATTCCACCTTTTCCCGGTACTCGCCCGGATTCGACCCTTTTTGGGTACTCGTCGGGACAGTTTTTCGATACTGGTACCGATTCCACCTTTTCCCGGTACTCGCATGGATTCTACAATTTTTCGGTGCTGACACAGATTCGACCCTCTTCCAATACTCGCCGCGATAGTTTTTCGATACTCGTAACGATTATACCTTTTCCCGGTACTCGCTCGAATTCTGTAATTTTTCGGTGCTCACATAGATTCGACCCTTTTCCAGTACTCGTCGGGACAGTTTTTCGATACTTGTACCGATTCCACCTTTTCTCGGTACTCGCCCGGATTCTACAATTTTTCGTTATTCACACATATTCGACCCTTTTTCGGTACTCGCGGGGACAGTTTTTCGATACACAGATAAATTCGACCCTTTTCTGGTATTCGTCGGGAACGTTTTTCGATACTCGTACCGATTCTACCTTTTCCCGGTACAAGCCCTGATTCTGCTATTTTTCGGTGGTCATGCAGATTTGACCCTTTTCCGGTACTCGCCGGGACAGTTTTTCGATACTCGTACCGATTCTACATTTTCCCGATACTCGCTCGAATTCTACAATTTTTCGGTACTCACACAGATTCGACCCTTTTTCGGTACTCGCCGGTACAGTTTTTTGATACTCGTACTGATTCTAACTTTTCCCGGTACTCGCCAGAATTATACCATTTTTCGGAACTCACACAGATTCGACCCTTTTCCGGTACTCGTCGGGACAGTTTTTCGATACTCATACCGATTCTACCTTTTCCCGGTACTCGCTCGGATTCTGCAATTTTTAGGTGCTCACACAGATTCGATCCTTTTCCGGTACTCACCGGGACAGTTTTTCGATACTCGTACCGATTCTACCTTTTCCCGGTACTCGCCCGGATTGTGCTATTTTTCGGTGCTCACATATTCGACCCTTTTCCGGTACTCGCCAGGACAGTTTTTCGATAGTCGTACCGATTCTACCTTTTCCTGGTACTCGGCCGAATTCTACCATTTTTAGGTACTGACACAGATTCGACCCTTTTCCGGTACTCTTACATATTCTATCTTTTCCCGGTACTCGCCCGGATTCTACAATTTTTCGGTACTCACACAGATTCGACCCTTTTCCGGTACTCGCCAGGACAGTTTTTCGATACTCGTACCGATTATACATTTTCCCGGTACTCGCCCGGATTCTACTATTTTTGGTACTCACACAGATTCGACCCCTTACCGGTACTCGTCGGGACATTTTTTCGATACTCGTACCCATTCTACCTTTTCTCGGTACTCACCCGGAATCTACCATTTTTCGGCACTCACAAAAAATCGACCCTTTTCCGGTACTCGCCAGGACAGTTTTTCGATAGTCGTACCGATTCTACCTTTTCCTGGTACTCGCCCGAATTCTACCATTTTTCGATACTTATTCAGAATCAACCCTTTTCCGGCACTCGCGGGGTCAGTTTTTCGATACTCGTATGGATTCTACCTTTTTCGGGTACTCGCCCGCATTCTACCATTTTTCGGTACTCACACAGATTCGACCCTTTTCCGATACTCGCCGAGACAGTTTTTTGATACTCGTACCGATTCTACATTTTCCCGGTACTGACACAGATTCGACTCTCTTCCGGTACTCGTCGGGACAGTTTTTCGATACTCGTATGGATTCTACTTTTTCTCGGTACTCGCTCGGATTCTACAATTTTTCGGTGCTTACACAGATTCGACCCTTTTCCGGTACTCGCCGGGAATGTTTTTCGATACTCGTACCCATTCTACCTTTTTCGGGTACTCGCTCGGATTCTGCAATTTTTCGGTGCTCACACAGATTCGACCCTTTTCCGGTACTCGTCGGGACAGTTTTTCGATAGTTGTACTGATTCTACCTTTTCCCGGTACTCGCTCGAATTTTGCAATTTTTCGGTGCTTACACAGGTTCGACCCTTTTCCGGTACTCGTCGGGACAGTTTTTCGATACTCGTACCGATTGTACCTTTTCCAGGTACTACCCTGGATTCTGCTTTTTTTCGGTGCTCACACAGATTCAAATCGTTTTCGGTACTCGTCGGAACAGTTTTTCGATATTCGTACCCATTCTACCTTTTCCCGGTACTCGCTCGGATTCTGCAATTTTTCGATGCTACCACAGATTCGGCCCTTTTCTGGTACTCGCTGGGACAGTTTTTCGATACTCGTACCGATTTTATGTTTTCCCGGTACTCGACAGGATTCTCCCATTTTTCGGTACTCACACAGATTCGACCTTTTTCCGGTACCCGCTGGGACAGTTTTTCGATACTCGCGGTACCGATTCTACCTTTTCTCGGTACTCGCTCGAATTCTGCAATTTTTTGGTGCTCACACAGATTCGACCCATTTTCGGTACTCGCCAAGACAGTTTTTCGATACTTGTACCCATTCTGCCTTTTTCTGGTACTCGCTCAGATTATGCAATTTTTCGATGCTCCCACAAATTCGACCCTTTTCCGGTACTCTCTGGGACAGTTTTTCGATACTCTTACTGATTCTACTTTTTCCCGGTACTCGATCGGATTCTGCAATTTTTCTATGCTCACACAGATTCGACCCTTGTCCAGTACTGGCGGGGACAGTTTTTCGATACTCGTACTGATTCTACCTTTTCCCGGTACTCGCCCAGATTCTACCATTTTTCGATGCTCACACAGATGCAACCCTTTTCCGTTACTGGCTAGGACAGTGTTTCGATACTGGTACCGATGCTACCTTTTCCCGGTACACACTCGGATTCTGCTATTTTTCGGTGCTTACACAGATTCGACCCTTTTCGGTACTCGTCGGGAATGTTTTTTGATACTCGTACCGATTGTACCTCTTCCCGGTACTCCCCCGGATTCTGCTTTTTTTCGGTGCTCACATAGTTTCGACCCTTTTCCGGTACTCGCCGGGACAGTTTTTCGATACTTGTACCCATTCTACCTTTTCCCGGTACTCGCTCGGATTCTGCTTTTTTTCGGTGCTCACATAGATTAGACCCGTTCTCGGTACACGTCGGGACAGTTTTTCGATAGTCGTACCCATTCTACCTTTTCCCGGTACTCGCCCAGATTCTACCATTTTTCGGTACTCACACAGATTAGATCCCTTTCCGGTACTCGACGGGACAGTTTTTCGATACTCGTACCGATTCTACCTTTTCCCTGTACTCGCCCATATTCTACCATTTTTCGGTACTCACACAGATTCGACCCTTTTCCGGTACTCGCTGGGACAGTTCTTCGATACTCGTACGGATTCTACCTTTTCCCGGTACTCACTCGGATTCTACCATTTTTCGGTACTCACAAAAGATTCGACCCTCTTCCGGTACTCGCGGGGACAGTTTTCCGATACTCTTACCGATTCTACCTTTTTTCGGTACTCGCACGGATTCTGCTATTTTTTGGTGCTCACACAGATTCGAGCCTTTTTCGGTACTCGCTGGGACAGTTTTTTGATACTCGTACGGATTCTACCTTTTCCTGGTACTCGCCCGGATTCTATGTTTTTTCGGTACTCACACAGATTCTACCCTTTTTCGATACTTGCCAATAGAGTTTTTCGATACTCGTACGGATTCTACCTTTTCCCGATACTCGCCCGGATTCTATGATTTTTCGGTACTCACACAGATTCGACCATTTTCCGGTACTCGCCGGAACAGTTTTTTGATACTCGTACCGATTCTACCTTTTCCCGGTACTCGCCCGGATTCTACCATTTTTCGGTACTCACACAGATTCGACCATTTTCCGGTACCCGCAGGGACAGTTTTTCGATACTCGTACCGATTCTACCTTTCCTAGTACTTCCCCGGATTATACCATTTTTCAGTGCTCACACAGATTCCACCCTTTTCTGGTACTCCTCGGGACAGTTTTTCGATACTCTTACCGAGTCTACCTTTTCCTGGTACTCGCCCGGATTCTACCATTTTTCGGTACTCACACAGATTCGACCCTTTTCCGGTACTCCCGTGGATAGTTTTTCGATACTCGTACCGATTCTACCTTTGCCCGGTACTCGCCCGGATTCTACCATCTTTCGGTACTCACACAGATTCGACCCTTTTCCGGTACTCGTCGGGACAGTTTTTCGATACTCGTACCGATCCTACCTTTTCCCGGTACTCGCCCGGATTTTACCATTTTTCGGTACTCACACATATTCGACCCTTTTCCGGTACTGGGCGGGACAGTTTTTCGACACTCGTACCGATTCTACCTTTTCCCGGTACTTCCCCGGATTCTACTATTTTTCGGTACTGACACTGATTCGACTCTTTTCCGGTACTCGCCGGGACAGTTTTTCGATACTCGTATCGATTCTACTGTTTCCCGGTACTCGCCCGGATTCCACCATTTTTCGGTACTCACACATATTCGACCCTTTTCCGGTACACGTCGGGACAGTTTTTCGATACTCGTACCGATCTTACCTTTTCCCGGTACTCGCTCGGATTCTACCATTTTTCGGTACTCACACATATTCGACCCTTTTTCGGTACTCGCCGCGACAGTTTTTTGGATACTCGTACGGATTCTACATTTTCCTGGTAATCGCTCGGATTCTACCATTTTTCGGTACATACTCGTACCAATTCTACGGTTTTCTCGGTACTCACCCGGATTCTACCATTTTTCGGTGCTCACACAGATTCGACCCTTTCCGGTACTTGCGGGGACAGTTTTTCGATACTCGTACCAATTCTACCTTTTCCCGATACTTCCCCGGATTCTACCATTTTTCGGTACTTAAACAGTTTCGACCCTTTTCCGGTATTCGCCGGGACAGTTTTTCGATACTCGTACCAATTCTACCTTTTCCCGGTTCTTCCCCGGATTCTACCATTTTTCGGTATTGACACCGATTCGACTCTTTTTCGGTACTCGTCGGGACAGTTTTTCGATACTCGTACCGATTCTAGCTTTTCCCGATTCTACCCCGGATTCTACCATTATTCGGTACTCACACAGATTCGACCCTTTTCCGGTACTCGCCGAGACAATTTTTCGATACTCGTACCGATTCTACTGTTTCCCGGTACTCGCCCGGATTCTATCATTTTTCGGTACTCACACAGATTCGACCCTTTTCCGGTACTCGCAGGGACTGTTTTTCCATACTCGTACCGATTCTACCTTTTCCCGGTACTCGCCCGGATTCTACTTTTTTCGGAACTTACACAGATTCGACTCTTTTCCGGTACTCGTCGGGACAGTTTTTCGATACTCGTACTGATTCTACCTTTTCCCGGTACTCGCTCGGATTCTACCATTGTTCGGTACTCACACAGATTCGACCATTTTCCTGTACTCGCCGGGACAGTTTTTCCATACTCGTACCGATTCTACCTTTTCCCGGTACTCGCCCGGATTCTACTTTTTTTCGGTACTCACTCAGATTCGACACTTTCCCGGTACTCGCAGGGACAGTTTTTCGATACTCGTACGGATTCTACCTTTTGCTGGTACTCGCCCGGATTCTACCATTTTTCGGTACTCACACAGAATCGACTCTTTTCCGGTACTCGTTGGGAGAGTTTTTCGCTACTCCTACCAATTCCACCTTTTCCCGGTACTTCCCCGGATTCTACTATTTTTCAGTACTTACACAGTTTCGACTCTTTTCCGGTACTCGCCGGGACAGTTTTTCGATTGTCGTACCGATTCTACCTTTTCCCGGTACTTCCCCGGATTCCAACATTTTTCGGTACTGACTCAGATTCGACTCTCTTCCGGTACTTGGCGGGACAGTTTTTCGATACTCGTACCGATTCTACCTTTTCCCGGTACTTCCACGGATTCTACCATTTTTCGGTACTTACACAGATTCGACTCTTTTCCGGTACTCGCCGGGACAGTTTTTCCATACTCGTACCGATTCTATCGTTTCCAGGTACTCGCCCGGATTCTACCATTTTTCGGTACTCACACTGATTCGACCCTTTTCCGGTACTCGTCAGGATAGTTTTTCGATACTCGCAGGGATTCTACCTTTTCCGGGTGCTCGCCCGGATTCTACCATTTTTCGGTACTCACATTGATTCGAACCGTTTCGGGTACTCGTCGGGATAGTTTTTCGATACTCGCACTGATTCTACCTTTTCCGAGTACTCGCCCGGATTCTACCATTTTTCGGTACTCACACTGATTTGACCCTTTTCCGATATCTCCCGAGATAATTTTTCGATACTCGCATGGATTCTACCTTTTCCGGGTACTCGCCCGGATTCTTCCATTTTTCGGTACTCACACTGATTCGACCCTTTTCCGGTAACTGCCGAGACAATTTTTCGATACTCGCATGGATTCTACCTTTTCGGGGTACTCGCCCGGATTCTACCGTTTTTCGGTACTCACACTGATTCGATCCTTTTCCGGTATTCATCGGGGTAGGTTTTCGTTACTCGCACGGATTCTTCCTTGTCCGGGTACTCGACCGGATTCTACCATTTTTCGGTACTCACACTGATTCGATCCTTTTCCGGTATTCATCGGGATAGGTTTTCGTTACTCGCACGGATTCTACCTTTTCCGAGTACTCGCCCGGATTCTACTATTTTTCAGTGGTCACACAGATTCGACCCTTTTCCGGTACACGCGGGGATAGTTTTTCGATACTCGTACCGATTCTACCATTTCCCGGTACTCGCCCGGATTCAACCATTTTTCGGTACTCACACTGATTCGACCCTTTTTGGGTACTCATCGGGATAGTTTTTCGATACTTGCATGGATTCTACCTTTTCCGAGTACTCGCCCGGATTCTACCATTTTTCGGTACTCAGACTGATTCGACCCTTTTCCGGTAACTCTCGAGACAATTTTTCGATACTCGCACGGATTCTACCATTTTCGGGTGCTCGCCTGGATTCTACCATTTTTCGGTACTCACATTCATTCAAACCGTTTCGGGTACTCGTCGGGATAGTTTTTCGATACTCGCACGGATTCTACCTTTTCCGAGTACTCGCCCGGATTCTACCATTTTTCGGTACTCACACTGATTCGACCCTTTTCCGGTAAGTCCCGAGACAATTTTTCGATACTCGCATGGATTCTACCTTTTCGGGGTAATCGCCCGGATTCTACCATTTTTCGGTACTCACACTGATTCGACCCTTTTTCGGTATCTCCCGAGACAATTTTTTTATACTCCCATGGATTCTACCTTTTCGGGGTACTCGCCCGGATTCTACCATTTTTCGGTACTCACACTGATTCGATCATTTTCCGGTATTCATCGGGGTAGGTTTTCATTACTCGCACGGATTCTACGTTGTCCGGGTACTCGTCCGGATTCTACCATTTTTCGGTACTCACACTGATTCGATCCTTTTCCGGTATTCGTCAGGATAGGTTTGCGATACTCGCACGGATTCTAACTTTTCCGGGTACTCGCCCAGATTCTACCATTTTTCGGTACTCACACTGATTCGACCCTTTTTGGGTATTCGTTGGGATAGTTTTTCGATACTCGCAGGGATTCTACCTTTTCCGGGTACTCTCGCCCGGATTCTACCATTTTTCGGTACTCACACTGATTCGACCCTTTTCCGATAACTGCCGAGATAATTTTTCGATACTCGCTTGGATTCTACCTTTTCCGTTTACTCGCCTGTGATTCGACTCATGGTAGCTTAGCTTTAAAGGCGTATCAACAAAATTTATACCTTGAATACTATTACTAAAGTAGCCAAGCTACTATAGCATAGTGGTTCTAGGATCGTTCACTGGGAAGGGTTTTCGCAAACACAAGTGATATTCAAATTAGGAAAATAGGTGATTTTCTTATGGATGTTAGCTTTAAAAGAAGATGCAAATGTTTTGGAAAGATTTAAACTAATCTAAGCTAACATTAAAGACTAAAATGAAAGGGTGTAAAAACAAGTTTCTCAAAGATAGGATAGCTATGCTTTGGCTCTTATGCAAATTGGAAATCTCAGGATAGGCTCCTCGCGTTGGGGTTGCAACTATGGTGATGCTTGCTTCCCGAACCGGTATGGATTTAGCAAATCAAGTTTTAATCCTTTAAAATGACAAAACAGATGGTAGTGAATTTCATCAATGGTTATTCACCTTAGACTTCCTTTGAATGGCTCGTAAGAGATAACTAGTGGTCTAAAGCCAAAAGCTTACCAAATATTGGCAACTCAAAGTCATTCCAGGTGATAAACTCACCTTTCAATGGCCATTGAAATTGGTTCTAACGGATTAATGCAAAACTTGGAATTGAAAACCTCACCTTCCAATAGCTCGTAGGAGATAACTAATGGATAGAAATCCAAAAGCTTATCAAGTATTGGCCGTTGGAAGTTGTCAAAAGGAAATAAAAACCAAACCTTGCATTAATGAACCATTAATGAAAAACGACTACCTAACCTTCCGGGTGCGAGAAATTTCCATGGGATTGCATCCAAGCCATCACATAACATCCATACTTTGAGAAACTAAAAGTTTTAGCCAATCATCCTCTGAGGAAAAACCCTCAGAGGCTGTTTGGCTACTAAGAAAATAGAAACGGGAGAGCTCTGTAAAAATTCTATATATTGATCGATAATAAATTACAACGGATGCAAGGGAATATATATAGAGAAGTTTTTCCAATCCTTCCTAGCTAAGAAATCTTATGATTCGTGGATTACAAGGAGAAGAATGGAAATTTATACAAAAATATCTAAAAGAAAAGATCTCGTGTGGAGTCGGCAGAAACAGGGGAAAATTCGCACGTTGGAGTTCCAATTTCGCACGTTGATTTGAGGTGTGCGAAATTCTCGCACAGTGGACTGAGGAATTCGCACCTTGAACAGTGGTGTGCGAAATTGTCCCTCAGCTTGATGCAGTTGTCTTCCGAAGGCCATATCTTTCTCAATTCAGCTCCAAATCGTACATGGTTTGAACCGTTGGATTCTTGACTTTCTGAGCTTTGAAATGGTATATAGCATGTAGAAAATGGACTTCGGGAAGTGCTCCAAAAGTGCCAAAGAAGACTACAGCTGCTGTCCTCTGTTTTCCTCTTTGCTTCTTTTAGCTTCTCTTTGCTTCTCTTTGCTTTTCTCCTTTTGTTGGCTTGCTTTGGTGTAGCTAAAACCTTGCTTTAACTTGTCCAAGTAGTTCCTCCATCATTTGGCATGCTTGAATTGATTCATAAGCTGATATAAACATGTAAACTTGCCACAAAATGGTTAAAACCAATTACTAAGGACCTTAATGAATTAATTGGGTTAAATGAATATGATTACTACACAAAGGTGCTTAAAATCATTATAATTAGGTCTACAAAATAGCACTTTTTGGTAGTAATCAGCCTGGAATCTACCATTTTTCGGTACTCACACTGATTCGATCCTTTTCCGATATTCGTCGGGATAGGTTTTCAATACTTGCACGGATTCTACCTTTTCCGGGTACTTGCCCAGATTCTACCATTTTTCGGTACTCACATTGATTCGATCCTTTTCCGGTATTCATCGGGGTAGGTTTTCGTTACTCGCACGGATTCTACCTTGTCCGGGTACTCACTCGGATTCTACCATTTGTCGGTCCTCACACTGATTCGATCCTTTTCCGGTACACACAGGGATAGTTTTTCGATACTCGTACCGATTCTACCATTTCCCGGTACTCGCCCGGATTCTACCATTTTTTGGTACTCACACTGATTCGACCCTTTTTCGGTACTCGCCGGGATAGGTTTTCGATACTCGCAGGGATTCTGCCTTTTCCGGGTTCTCGCCCGGATTCTACAATTTTTCGGTACTCACACTAATTCGACCCTTTTTCAGTACTCGCTCGGACAGTTTTTCGATACTGGCATGGATTCTACCTTTTCTAGTTACTCGCCCGGATTCTACCATTTTTCAGTACTCACACTGATTCGACCCTTTTCCGGTACTCGCCGGGATAGGTTTTCGATACTCGCAGGGATTCTGCCTTTTCCGGGTTCTCGCCCGGATTCTACAATTTTTCGGTACTCACACTAATTCGACCCTTTTTCAGTACTCGCTCGGACAGTTTTTCGATACTGGCATGGATTCTACCTTTTCTAGTTACTCGCCCGGATTCTACCATTTTTCAGTACTCACACTGATTTGACCCTTTTTCGGTACTCGCTCGGATAGTTTTTCGATCCTCGCATGGATTCTACCTTTTCCAGTTACTCGCCCGGATTCTACCATTTTTCGGTCCACACACTGATTCGACCTTTTGCCGGTACTCGCCGGGATAGTTTTTCGATAGTTGCACGGATTCTACCTTTTCCGGGTACTTGCCCGGATTCTACCATTTTTCGGTCCACACACTGATTTGACCTTTTTCGATACTCGCCCGGACAGTTTTTCGATACTCGCATGGATTCTACCTTTCCCCGGTATCGCCCAAATTCTACCATTTTTCGGTACTCACAATGATTCGACCCTTTTCTGGTACTCGCCCGGACAGTTTGTCAATACTTGCACGGATTCTACCTTTTCCGGGTACTCATCCGGATTCTACCATTTTTCGGTCCACACACTGATTCGACCTTTTGCCGGTGCTCGCTGGGATAGTTTTTCGATAGTTGCACGGATTCTACCTTTTCCGGGTACTTGCCCGGATTCTACCATTTTTCAGTCCACACACTGATTTGACCTTTTTCGATACTCGCACTGATTCTACCTTTTTCGAGTACTCGCCCGGATTCTACCATTTTTCGGTACTCACACTGATTCGACCTTCTCTGGTACTCGTCGGGATAGTTTTTCAATACTCGCACGGATTCTACATTTTCCGGGTACTTGCCCGGATTCTACCATTTTCCGGTACTCACACTGATTCGATCCTTTTCCGGTACTCGTCGGGATAGGTTTTCGATACTCGCACAGATTCTACCTTTTCCGGGTTCTCGCCCTGATTCTACCATTTTTCGGTAGTCACACTCATTCGATCCTTTTCTGGTACTCGTCGGGATAGGTTTTTGATACTCGCACGGATTCTACATTTTCTGGGTACTCGTCCGGATTCTACCATTTTTCGGTACTCACACTGATTCGACCCTATTTTGATACTCGCACGGATTCTACCTTTTCCGGGTACTCGCCCGGATTCTACCATTTTACGGTACTCACACTGATTCGACCCTTTTCCGGTACTCGCCGGGATAGGTTTTCGATACTCGCAGGGATTCTGCCTTTTCCGGGTTCTCGCCCGGATTCTACAATTTTTCGGTACTCACACTAATTCGACCCTTTTTCAGTACTCGCTCGGACAGTTTTTCGATACTGGCATGGATTCTACCTTTTCTAGTTACTCGCCCGGATTCTACCATTTTTCAGTACTCACACTGATTCGACCCTTTTTCGGTACTCGCCGGGATAGGTTTTCGATTCTCGCAGGGATTCTTCCTTTTCCGGGTTCTCGCCCGGATTCTACAATTTTTCGGTACTCACACTAATTCGACCCTTTTTCAGTACTCGCTCGGACAGTTTTTCGATACTGGCATGGATTCTACCTTTTCTAGTTACTCGCCCGGATTCTACCATTTTTCAGTACTCACACTGATTTGACCCTTTTTCGGTACTCGCTCAGATAGTTTTTCGATCCTCGCATGGATTCTACCTTTTCCAGTTACTCGCCCGGATTCTACCATTTTTCGGTCCACACACTGATTCGACCTTTTGCCGGTACTCGCCGGGATAGTTTTTCGATAGTTGCACGGATTCTACCTTTTCCGGGTACTTGCCCGGATTCTACCATTTTTCGGTCCACACACTGATTTGACCTTTTTCGATACTCGCCCGGACAGTTTTTCGATACTCGCATGGATTCTACCTTTCCCCGGTATCGCCCAAATTCTACCATTTTTCGGTACTCACAATGATTCGACCCTTTTCTGGTACTCGCCCGGACAGTTTGTCAATACTTGCACGGATTCTACCTTTTCCGGGTACTCACCCGGATTCTACCATTTTTCGGTCCACACACTGATTCGACCTTTTGCCGGTGCTCGCTGGGATAGTTTTTCGATAGTCGCGCGGATTCTACCTTTTTCGGGTACTCGTCCGGATTCTACCATTTTTCGGTTTACACACTGATTCGACCTTTTTTCGGTACCCGTCAGGATAGTTCTTCGATAGTCGCACGGATTCTACCTTTTTCGGGTACTCGCCTTAATTCTACCATTTTTCGGCACTCACATTGATTCAACCCTTTTCCGGTACTCGCCGGGATAGTTCTTCGATACTCGTACGGATTCTACCTTTTCCGGGTACTCGCCCGGATTCTGCCATTTTTCGGTCTACACACTGATTCGACCTTTTTTCAGTACTCGCCCGGACACTTTTTCGATACTCGCATCGATTCTACCTTTTTCAGGTACTCGCCCGCACAGTTTTTCGATACTTGCACGGATTCACCCTTTTTCGGGTACTCGCCAGGATTCTACCATTTTTCGGCACTCACACTGATTCAACCCTTTTCCGGTACTCGCCCGGACTGTTTTTCGATACTCGCACGAATTCTACATTTTTCAAGTAGTCGCCTGGATTTTACCATTTTTCAGCACTCACATTGATTCAACTCTTTTCCGGTACTCCCCGGGATAGTTCTGCGATACTCGTACGGATTCTACCTTTTCCAGGTACTCGCCCGGATTAGACCATTTTTAGGTCCATACACTGATTCGACCTTTTGCCGGTACTCGCGGGGATAGTTTTTCGATAGTCGCACGGATTCTACCTTTTTCGGGTACTCGCCCGGATTCTAGTATTTTTCGGCACTCACATTGATTCAACACTTTTCCGGTACTCACCGGGATAGTTCTTCGATACTCGTATGGATTCTACCTTTTCCGGGTACTCGCCCGGATTCTACCAATTTTCGATCCACACACTGATTCGACTTTTTGCCGGTACTCGCCGGGATAGTTTTTCGATAGTCGTACGTATTCTACCTTTTCCGGGTACTCGCCCGAATTCTACCATTTTTCGGTCCAGACACAGTTTCGGCCTTTTTCGGTACTCGCCAGGATAGTTCTTCGATACTCGCACAAATTCTACCTTTTCCGGGTACTCGCCCGGATTCTACAATTTTTCGGCACTCACATTGATTCAAGCCTTTTTCGGTACCCGCCGGGATAGTTCTTCGATACTCATACGGATTCTACCATTTTTCGGCACCCACATTGATTCAACCCTTTTTCGGTACTCGCCGGGATAGTTCTTCGATACTCGTACGGATTCTACCTTTTTCGGGTATTCGCCCGGATTCTACCATTTTTAGGTCCATACACTGATTCGACCTTTTGCCGGTACTCGCCGGGATAGTTTTTCGATAGTAGCACGGATTCTACCTTTTTCGGGTACTCGCCCGGATTCTACTATTTTTCGGCACTCACATTGATTCAACACTTTTCCGGTACTCACCGGGATAGTTCTTCGATACTCGTACGGATTCTACCTTTTCCGGGTACTCGCCCGGATTCTACCAATTTTTGATCCACACACTGATTCGACTTTTTACCGGTACTCACCGGGATAGTTTTTCGATAGTCGCACGGATTCTACCTTTTCCGGGTAGTCGCCCGGATTCTACCATTTTTCGGTCCAAACACAGATTCGGCCTTTTTTCGGTACTCGCCAGGATAGTTCTTCGATACTCGCACAGATTCTACCTTTTCAGGGTACTCGCCCGGATTCTACAATTTTTCGGCACTCACATTGATTCAAGCCTTTTTCGGTACTCGCCGGGATAGTTCTTCGATACTCATACGGATTCTACCATTTTTCGACACTCACATTGATTCAACCCTTTTTCGGTACTCGCCGGGATAGTTCTTCGATACTCATACGGATTCTACCATTTTTCGGCACTCACATTGATTCAACCCTTTTTCGGTACTCGTCGGGATAGTTCTTCGATACTCATACGAATTCTATCATTTTTCGGCACTCACATTGATTCAACCCTTTTTCGGTACTCGCCGGGATAGTTCTTCGATACTCGTACGGATTCTACCTTTTCCGGGTACTCACCCGGAGTCTACCATTTTTAGGTCCATACACTGATTCGACCTTTTGCCGGTACTCGCCGGGATAGTTTTTCGATAGTCGCACGGATTCTACCTTTTTCGGGTACTCGCCCGGATTCAACTATTTTTCGGCACTCACATTGATTCAACACTTTTCCGGTACTCACCGAGATAGTTCTTCGATAGTCGTACGGATTCTACCTTTTCCGGGTACTCGCCGGGATTCTACCAATTTTCGATCCACACACTGATTCGACTTTTTGCCGGTACTCACCGGGATAGTTTTTCGATAGTCGCACGGATTCTACCTTTTCCGGGTACTCGCCCGGATTCTACCATTTTTTGGTCCAGACACAGATTCAGCCTTTTTTCGGTACTTGCCAGGATAGTTCTTCGATACTCGCATAGATTCTACCTTTTCCGGGTACTCGCCCGGATTCTACTATTTTTCGGCACTCACATTGATTCAACCCTTTTTCGGTACTCGCCGGGATAGTTCTTCGATATACGGATTCTACCATTTTTCGGCATTCACATTGATTCAACCCTTTTTCAGTACTCGCCGGGATAGTTCTTCGATACTCTTACGGATTCTACCTTTCCGGGTACTCGCACGGATTCTACCATTTTTCGGCACTCACACTGATTCAACCCTTTTCTGGTACTCGCCGGCATAGTTCTTCGATACTCGTACGGATTCGACCTTTTTCGTGTACTCGCCCGATTTCTACCATTTTTCGATCACACACTTATTCGACCTTTTTTCGGTAATCGCCCGGACACTTTTTCGATACACGCATGGATTCTACCTTTTCCAGGTACTCGCCCGGATTCTACCATTTTTCGGCACTCACATTGATTCAACCCTTTTCCGGTACTCGCCGGGATAGTCTTCGATACTCGTACGGATTCTACCTTTTCCGGGTACTTGCCCAGATTCTACCATTTTTCGGCACTCACACTGATTCAACCCCTTTTCCGGTACTCGCCGGCATAGTTCTTCGATACTCGTACGGATTCTACCTTTTTCGGGTACTTGCCCGGATTCTACCATTTTTCGATCCACACACTGATTCGACCTTTTTTCGTTACTTGCCCGGACACTTTTTCGATACACGCATGGATTCTACCTTTTCCAGGTACTCGCCCGGATTCTACCATTTTTCGGCACTCACACTGATTCGACCCTTTTCCGGTACTCGCCCAGACTGTTTTTCGATACTCGCACAATTCTACCTTTTTCGAGTACTCGCCCGGATTCTACTATTTTTCGGCACTCACATTGATTCAACACTTTTCCGGTACTCACCAGGATAGTTCTTCGATACTCCCCCGGATTCTACCATTTTCCGGCACTCACACTGATTCGACCCTTTTCCGCTACTCGCCCGGACACTTTTTCGATACACGCATGGATTCTACCTTTTCTAGGCACTCGCCCGAATTCTACTATTTTTCGGTCCACACACTGATTCGACCTTTTTCGGTACTCGCCCGGACACTTTTTCGATACTCGCATGGATTCTACCTTTCCCCGGTACTCGCCCAGATTCTACCATTTTTCGGTACTTACAATGATTCGACCCTTTTCCGATACTCGCCCGGACAGTTTTTCGATACTTTCACGGATTCTACCTTTTCCGGGTACTCGCCCGGATTCTACTATTTTTCTGTCCACATACTAATTCGACCTTTTGCCGGTACTCTCCGGGATAGTTTTTCGATACATGCACGGATTCTACCTTTTCCGGGTATCACCGGGATTCTACCATTTTTCGGTCCACACACTGATTCGACCTTTTTTTGGTACTCGCCAGGATAGTTCTTCGATACTCACACGAATTCTACATTTTTTGGGTACTCGCCCGGATTCTACTATTTTTCGGTCCACACACATATTCAACCTTTTTTCGGTACTCGCCCGGACAGTTTTTCGATACTTGCACGGATTCTACCTTTTCCGCGTACTCGCCCGAATTCTACCATTTTTCGGCACTCACACTGATTCAACCCTTTTTTCGGTACTCGGCGTGATAGTTCTTCGATACTGGCCCGGATTCTACCATTTTCCGGCACTCACATTGATTCAACCCTTTTCCGGTACTCGCCCGAACTGTTTTTCGATACTCGCACGAATTCTACCTTTTTCGTGTACTCGCCCGGATTTTACTATTTTTCGGCACTCACATTGATTCAACATTTTTCCGGTACTCACCGGGATAGTTCTTCGATGCTCGTACGGATTCTACCTTTTTCGGGTACTCGCTTGGATTCTACCATTTTTCGATCCACACATTGATTCGACCTTTTTTCGGTACTCTCCCGGACACTTTTTCGATACACGCATGGATTCTACCTTTTCCAGGTACTCGCCCGGATTCTACTATTTTTCGGCACTCACACTGATTCAACCCTTTTCCGGTACTCGCCGGCATAGTTCTTCGATACTCGTACGGATTCTACCTTTTTCGGGTACTCGCCCGGATTCTACCATTTTTCGATCACACACTAATTCGACCTTTTTCCGGTACTCTCCCGGACACTTTTTTGATACACGCATGGATTCTACCTTTTCCAGGTACTCGCCGGGATTCTACAATTTTTCGGCACTCACACTGATTCGTCCCTTTTCCGGTACTCGACCGCACAGTTTTTCGATACTTGCACGGATTCTACCTTTTCTGGGTACTCCCCCAG
Organism: Vitis vinifera; assembly: GCF_030704535.1. Lineage (NCBI taxonomy): Eukaryota > Viridiplantae > Streptophyta > Magnoliopsida > Vitales > Vitaceae > Vitis > Vitis vinifera. Next base: position 15,080,895 of record NC_081813.1, read on the forward strand.
ATTCTACCATTTTCCGGCACTCACACTGATTCGACCCTTTTCCGCTACTCGCCCGGACACTTTTTCGATACACGCACGGATTCTACCTTTTCTAGGCACTCGCCCGGATTCTACTATTTTTCGGTCCACACACTGATTCGACCTTTTTCGGTACTCGCCCGGACAGTTTTTCGATACTCGCATGGATTCTACCTTTCCCCGGTACTCGCCCAGATTATACCATTTTTCGGTACTGACAATGATTTGACCCTTTTCCGCTACTCGCCCGGACACTTTTTCGATACTTGCACGGATTCTACCTTTTCCGGGTACTCGCCCGGATTCTACCATTTTTCGGTACTCACGCAAATTCAACCCTTTTCCTGTACTCGCAGGGATAGTTCTTCGATACTCGTATGGATTCTACCTTTTCCGGGTACTTGCCCGGATTCTACCATTTTTCGGTCCACATACTGATTCGACCTTTTGCCGGTACTCGCCGGGATAGTTTTTCGATACTTGCACGGATTCAACCTTTTCCGGGTACTCGCCTGGATTCTACCATTTTTCGGTCCACACACTGATTCGACCTTTTTTTGGTACTCGCCAGGATAGTTCTTCGATACTCGCACGGATTCTACCTTTTCTGGGTACTCGCCCGGATTCTACCATTTCCGGCACTCACACTAATTCGACCCTTTTCCGCTACTCGCCCGGACTGTTTTTCGATACTTGCACGGATTCTACCTTTTCTGGGTACTCGCCCGGATTCTACCATTTTTCGGTACTCACACAAATTCAACCCTTTTCCTGTACTCGCAGGGATAGTTCTTCGATACTCGTATGGATTCTACCTTTTCCGGGTACTTGCCCGGATTCTACCATTTTTCGGTCCACATACTGATTCGACCTTTTGCCGGTCCTCGCCGTGATAGTTTTTCGATACTTGCACGGATTCTACCTTTTCCGGGTACTCGCCTGGATTCTACCATTTTTCGGTCCACACACTGATTCGACCTTTTTTTGGTACTCGCCAGGATAGTTCTTCGATACTCGCACGAATTCTACCTTTTCTGGGTACTCGCCCGGATTCTACCATTTTTTGGTCTACACACTGATTCGACCTTTTTTCGGTACTCGCCCGGACAATTTTTCGATACTTGCACGGATTCTACCTTTTCCGCATACTCGCCCGAATTCTACCATTTTTCGGCACTCACACTGATTCAACCCTTTTTCCGGTACTCGGCGGGATAGTTCTTCGATACTCGCCCGGATTCTACCATTTTTCGGCACTCACACTGATTCAACCCTTTTCTGGTACTCGCCCGGACTGTTTTTCGATACTCGCGTGAATTCTATCTTTTTCGTGTAATAGCCCGGATTCTACTATTTTTCGGCATCAAATTGATTCAACAGTTTTCCGGTACTCACCGGGATAATTCTTCGATACTCGTACGGATTCTACCATTTTTCGATCCACACACTGATTCGACCTTTTTTCGGTACTCACCCGGACACTTTTTCTATACACGCATGGATTCGACCTTTTCCCGGTACTCGCCCGGATTCTACTATTTTTTGGCACTCACACTGATTCAACCCTTTTCCGGTACTCGTCGGCATAGTTCTTCGATACTCGTACGGATTCTACCTTTTTCGAATACTCTCCCGGATTCTACACTTTTTCGATACACGCATGGATTCTACCGTTTCCACGTACTTGCCCGGATTCTACCATTTTTTGGCACTTACATTGATTCGACCCTTTTCCGGTACTCGCCCGCACAGTTTTTCGATACTTGCACGGATTCTACCTTTTCCGGGTACTCGCCCGGATTCTACCATTTTCCAGCACTCACACTGATTTAACCCTTTTCCGGTAACTGCCGAGACAGTTTTTCGATACTCGCACGGATTCTACTTTTCCCCGGTACTCGCCCAGATTCTATCATTTTTCGGTACTCACACTGATTCGACCCTTTTCCGGAACTCGCCCTGGCAGTTTTTCGATACTTACACGGATTCTACTTTTTCCGGGAACTCTCCCCGATTCTACCATTTTTTGGTACTCACACTGATTCGGCTCTTTTCCGGCACTAGCCGGGATAGTTCTTCGATACGAGCACGGATTCTACCTTTTCCGGGTACTCACCCGGATTCTACCTTTTTTCGATCCACACACCGATTCGACCCTTTTCCGGTACTCGTCCGGACTGTTTTTCGATACTCAAACGGATTCTACCTTTTCGGGGTACTCGCCCGGATTCTACAATTTTTCGGCACTTACACTGATTCGACCCTTTTCTGGTATTCGCCCGGAATATTTTTCGATACTCGCACGGATTCTACCTTTTCCAGGTACTCGCCCAGATTCTACTATTTTTGAATACTCACACTGATTCGACTCTTTTCCGGCACTCGTTGGGATAGTTCTTCGATACTAGCACGGATTCTACCTTTTCGGAGTACTCACCCGGATTCTACCATTTTTCGGTCCACACACTAATTCAACCCTTTTCCGGTACTCGCCCGGAAAGTTGTTCGATACTCGAACGGATTCTACCTTTTCCAGGTACTCGCCCGGATTCTACCATTTTTTGATACTTACACTAAATCGACCTTTTTCCGGTACTCGCCGGGATAGTTTTTCGATACTCGCACGGATTCTACCTATTTCGGGTACTCGCCAAGATTCTACCATTTTTCGGTACTCACACTGATTCAACCATTTTTCGGTACTCGCCCGGACAGTTTTTCTATACTCGCATGGATTCTACCTTTTCCAAGTACTCGCCTGGATTCTATCATTTTTAAGTACTCACACTGAGTCGACCTTTTTCCTGTAACTGTCGAGAAAGTTTTTCGATACTCGCACGGATTCTACCTTTCCCCAGTACTCGCCCAGATTCTACCATTTTTCGGTACTCACACTGATTCGACCCTTTTTCGGTACTCGCCCAGACTGTTTTTCGATACTTACACGGATTCTACCTTCTCCGGGTACTCCCCGGATTCTACCATTTTTCGGTACTCAGAGTGATTCGACTCTTTTCCGGCACTCGCTGGGATAGTTCTTCGATACTAACATGAATTCTACCTTTTCCGGGTACTCACCCGTATTCTACCATTTTTCGATCCACACACTGATTCGACCCTTTTCTGGTACTCGCCCGAACTATTTTTCGATACTCGCACGAATTCTACCTTTTCCGGGTTCTCGCACGGATTCTACCATTTTTCGGTACTGACACTGATTCGACCCTTTTTCGGTACTCGCCTGGACACTTTTTCGATACTCGCATGGATTCTACCATTTCTCGATCCACACACTGATTCGACCCTTTTCCGGTACTTGCCCGGACTGTTTTTTTATACTTGCACGGATTCAACCTTTTCCGGGTACTCGCCCGGATTCTACCATTTTTCAGTACTGACACTGAATCGACCCTTTTTCGGTACCCACCGGGATAGTTTTTCAATACTCGCACGGATTCTACCTTTGCGCGGTACTCGCCCAGATACTACTATTTTTCGGTACTCACGCTGATTCGACCCTTTTCCGGTACTCGCCCAGACAGTTTTTCGATACTTACAAGGATTCTACCTTCTCCGCGTACTCGCCCGGATTCTACCATATTTCGGTAGTCACACTGATTCGACTCTTTTCCGGCACTCGTCAGGATAGTTCTTCGATACTAACATGAATTCTACCTTTTTTGGGTACTCACCCGTATTCTACCATTTTTCGGTCCACACACTGATTCGACTCTTTTCCGGTACTCGCCCGAACTATTTTTTGATACTCGCACGGATTCTACCTTTTCCGGGTACTCGCCCGGATTCTACCATTTTTCAGTACTGACACTGAATCGACCCTTTTCCGGTACCCACCGGGATAGTTTTTCGATACTCGCACGGATTCTACCTTTGCGCGGTACTCGCCCAGATACTACCATTTTTCGGTACTCACACTGATTCGACCCTTTTTCGGTACTCGCCTAGACAGTTTTTCGATACTTACAAGGATTCTACCTACTCCGCGTATTCGCCCGAATTCTACCATTTTTCTATACTCACACTGATTCGACTCTTTTCCGGCACTCGTCGGGATAGTTCTTCGATACTCACATGAATTCTACCTTTTTCGGGTACTCACCCGTATTCTACCATTTTTCGATCCACACACTGATTCGACCCTTTTCCGGTACTCGCCCGAACTGTTTTTCGATACTCCCACGGATTCTACCTTTTCCAGGTACTCGCACGGATTCTACCATTTTTCGGTACTCGCCTGGACTGTTTTTCGATACTCGCACGAATTCTACCTTTTCCGGGTACTCGCCCGGATTCTACCATTTTTCGGTACTCACATTATTCGACCCTTTTTCGGTACTAGCCCAGACACTTTTCCGATACTCGCATGGATTCTACCTTTTCCGGGTACTCACCCGGATTCTACCATTTTTTGATCTACACACTGATTCGACCCTTTTCCGGTACACGCCCGGACTGTTTTTTGATACTCGCACGGATTCTACCATTTTTCAGTACTGACATTGAATCGACCCTTTTCCGGTACCCACAGGGATAGTTTTTCGATACTCGCACGGATTCTACCTTTGCGCGGTACTCGCCCAGATTCTACCATTTTTCGGTACTCACACTGAGTTGACCCTTTTCTGGTACTCGCCCAGACTGTTTTGCGATTTCGCACGAATTCTACCTTTTTCGGGTACTCGCTCGGATTCTACCATTTTTAGGTCCACACACTGATTCGACCCTTTTCCAATACTCGCCGAGATTTTTTTCGATACTTGCACGAATTCTACCATTTTTCGGTACTCACACTGATTCGACCCTTTTTCGATACTCGCCCGGACAGTTTTTCGATTCTCGAACGGATTCTACCTTTCCGGGTACTCGCCCGGATTCAACCATTTTTCGGTACTCACACTTATTTGACCCTTTTTCGATACTCGCCCTGACAGTTTTTCAATACTCGAACGGATTCTACCTTTTCCGGGTACTCGCCCGAATTCTACCATTTTTCGGTACTCACACTGATTCGACCATTTTCCGGTACTTGCCCGGACAATTTTTAGATACTTGCACGGATTCTACATTTTTCGGGTACTCACCCAGATTCTACCATTTTTCGGTATTCACACTGATTCGACCCTTTTTGGTACTCGCCCGGACATTTTTTCGATACTCGCATGGATTCTACCTTTTCCAGGAACTGCCCGGATTCTACTATTTTTCAGTACTCACACTTATTCGACTCTTTTTCGGCACTTGCCGGGATAGTTCTTCGATACTAGCACGGATTCTACCTTTTTCGGGTACTCACCCGGATTCTACCATTTTTTGGTCCACACACTGATTCGACCCTTTTCCAGTACTCGCCCGGATTCTATCATTTTTCAGTACTGACACTGAATTGACCCTTTTCCGGTACCCACTGGGATAGTTTTTCAATACCTGCACGGATTCTACCTTTGCCCGGTAGCTGCCTAGATTCTACCATTTTTCGGTACTCACACTGATTCGACCCTTTTCCGGTACTCGCCCAGACAGTTTTTCGATTCTTACACGGATTCTACCTTTTCCGGGTACTCGCTGGGATTCTACCATTTTTTGGTATTCACACTGATTCGACTTTTTTTGGGTACTCGCCCGGACACTTTTTCGATACTCGCATGGATTCTACATTTTCCAGGTACTCGCACAGACAGTTTTTTATTCTTACACGGATTCTACCTTTTCCAGGTAGTCGCTTGGATTCTACCATTTTTCGTTACTCACACTGTTTCGACTCTTTTCCGGCACTCGTCGGGATAGTTCTTCGATACTAGCACGAATTCTACCTTTTCCGGGTACTCACCCGGATTCTATAATTTTTAAGTACTGACACTGATTCGACCCTTTTCCTGTAACTGTCGAGGCAGTTTTTCGATACTCGCACGGATTCTACCTTTCCCCAGTACTCGCCCATATTCTACCATTTTCCGGTACTCACACTGATTCGATCCTTTTGTGGTACTCGCCGGGATAGTTTTTTGATACTCGCACGGATTCTACCTTTTCTGGGTACTCGATCGGATTCTACCATTTTTAGATACTCACACTGATTCGACTCTTTTCCGGCACTCGCCGGGATAGTTCTTCGATACTAGCACGAATTCTACCTTTTCTAGGTACTCACCCGGATTCTCCCATTTTTCGATCCACACACTAATTTGACCCTTTTCCGGTACTCACCCGGACTTTTTTTCGATACTCGCACAGATTCTACCTTTTCCGGGTACTCGCCCGAATTTTACCATATTTCGGTACTCACACTGATTCGGCCTTTTTTCGGTACTAGCCCGAACTGTTTTTCGATACTCACACGAATTCTACCTTTTCCGGGTACTCGCCCGGAGTCTACCATTTTTCGGTACTCACACTGATTCGACCCTTTTTCGGTAATCGCCCGGACACTTTTTCGATACTCGCATGGATTTTACCTTTTCCAGGTACTCGCTTGGATTCTACCATTTTTCGGTACTCACACTGATTCGACCATTTTTCGGTAATCGCCCGGACACTTTTTCAATACACGCATGGATTGTACCTTTTCCAGGTACTCGCCCGGATTCTACCATTTTTCGGTACTCACACTGATTCGACTCTTTTCCGGCGCTCGCCGAGATAGTTCTGAAATACTAGCACGGATTCTACCTTTTTCGGGTATTCAGCGGTTTTCTACCATTTTTCAGTCCACACACTGATTCGGCCATTTTCCAGAACTCGCCCGGACTGTTTTTCGATACTCGAACGGATTCTACCTTTTACGGGTACTCGCCCTGATTCTACCATTTTTCGGTCCACACACTGATTCGACCCTTTTCAAGTACTCGCCCAGACTGTTTTTCGATACTCTCCCGGATCCTACCATTTTTCAGTACTGACACTGAATCGACCCTTTTCCGGTACCCACCAGGATAGTTTTTCGATGCCCGCACGGATTCTACCTTTGCCTGGTACTCGCCTAGATTCTACCATTTTTCGATACTCACACTGATTCGACCCTGTTCTGGTACTCGCCCAGACAGTTTTTTGATTCCTACACGGATTCTACCTTTTCCGGGTACTCGCCCGGATTCTACCATTTTTCGGTACTCACACTATTTTCGACCTTTTTTCGGCACTAGCCCGGACTGTTTTTCGATACTCGCACGAATTCTACCTTTTCTGGGTACTCGCCGGATTCTACCATTTTTCGGTACTCACACTGAGTCGACCCTTTTTCGGTACTCGCCCGGACACTTTTTCGATACTTACACGAATTCTACCTTTTTCGGGTACTCACTCGGATTCTACCATTTTTCGGTACTCACACTGATTCGACTCTTTTCCGTCACTCGCCGGGATAGTTCTTCGATACTAGCACAGATTCTACCTTTTTCGAGTACTCACCCGGATTCTACCATTTTTCGGTCCACACACGGATTCGACCATTTTCCAGTACTCGCCCGGACTGTTTTTCGATACTCGAACGGATTCTACCTTTTACGGGTACTCGCCCGGATTCTACCATTTTTCGGCACTCACGCACTGATTCGACCCTTTTCTGGTATTCGCTTGGACTATTTTTCGATACTCGCACGGATTCTACTTTTTCCAGGTACTCGCCCGGATTCTACCATTTTTCGGTACTCACACTGATTCCACCCTTTTTCGGTAATCGCCGGGATAGTTCTTCGATACTAGCTCAGATTCTACCTTTTTCGAGTACTGACCCGAATTCTACCATGTTTCGGTCCACACACTGATTCGACCCTTTTCCGGTACTCGCCCATAAATTTTTTCGATACTCAAACGAATTCTACCATTTCCGGGTACTCGCCCAGATTCTACCATTTTTCGGTACTCACACTGATTCGACTCTTTTCTGGCACTCGCCGGGATAGTTCTTCGATACTAGCACGAATTCTACCTTTTTCGGGTACTCACCCAGATTCTACCATTCATCGATCCACACACTGATTCGACTCTTTTCCGGCACTTGCTGGGATATTTCTTCGATACTAGCTCGGATTCTACCTTTTCCGAGTACTCACCTGAATTCTACCATTTTTCGGTCCACACACTCATTCGACCCTTTTTCGGTACTCGCCCGGACAGTTTTTCGATACTCGAACAAATTCTACCTTTTCCGGGTACTCGCCCGGATTCTACCATTTTTCGGTACTCACAGTGTTTCGACTCTTTTCTGGCATCGCTGAGATAGTTCTTCGATACTAGCACGAATTCTACCTTTTCTAGGTACTCACCTGGATTCTCCCATTTTTCGATCCACACACTAATTCGACCCTTTTCCGGGTACTCGCCTGGATTCTACCATTTTTCGGTACTCTCACTGATTCGACCTTTTTTCGGTACTAGCCCGGACTGTTTTTCGATACTCGCACGAATTCTACTTTTTCCAGGTACTCGCCCGGATTCTACCATTTTTCAATACTCACACTGATTCGACTCTTTTCCGACACTCGCCGAGATAGTTCTTCGATACTAGCACGGATTCTACCATTTCCGGGTACTCACCCGGATTCTACCATTTTTCGGTCCACACACTGATTCAACCCTTTTCCGATACTCGTCGGGATAGTTTTTCGATACTCGCACGGATTCTACCTTTTCCGGGTACTCGCACGGATTCTACCTTTTCCGGGTACTCGCACGGATTCTACCATTTTTCGGTACTCACACTGATTCGACCCTTTTTCGGTACTCGCCCGAACAGTTTTTCGATACTCAAACGGATTCTACCATTTCCAGGTACTCGCCCGGATTCTACCATTTTGCGGCACTCACACTGAATCGACCCTTTTCCGGTACCCGTCGGGATAGTTTTTCGATACTCGAACGGATTCTACCTTTTCCTGGTACTCGGCCGGATTCTACCATTTTTTGGTACTCACACTGATTCGACCATTTTTCTATACTCGCCCGGACAGTTTTTCGTTACCTGCATGGATTCTACCTTTTCGAGGTACTTGTACGGATTCTACCATTTTTCCGGTAACTGCCGAGACAGTTTTTCGATGCTCCAACGGATTCTACCTTTCCCCGGTACTCGCCCAGATTCAACCATTTTTCGGAACTCAAACGGATTCGACCCTTTTCCGGTACTCGTCGGGATAGTTCTTCGATACTTGCACGGATTCTACCTTTTCTAGGTACTCGCCCGGATTCTACCATTTTTCAGTACTCACACAGATTCGACCCTTTTCCGGTACTCGCCGGGATAGTTTTTCGATACTCGCACGAATTCTAACTTTTCTGGGTACTCGCCCGGATTCTACCATTTTTCAGTACTCACTCTGATTCGACCCTTTTTCGGTACTCGCCGGGATAGTTCTTCGATACTCGCACGGATTCTACCTTTTCCAAGTACTCGCCCGGATTCCACCATTTTTTGGCACTCACACTGATTCGACCCTTTTCTGGTACTCGCCGAAAAGGTTTTTCGATTCTCGCATGGATTCTGGCTTTCTCTGATAGTCGCCCGGATTCTATAATTTTTCGGTACTCACACTTATTTGACCCTTTTCCACTACTCGCCCAAACAGTTTTTCAATACTCGCACAGATTCTACCTTTTCCCGATACTCGCCCGGATTCTACCGTTTTTCGGTACTTACACTAATTCGACCCTTTTTCGTTAACTGCCGAGACAGTTTTTCGACACTCGCACAGATTATACCTTTGCGCGGTACTCGCCCAGGTTCTACCATTTTTCAGTACTCACACTGATTCGACCCTTTTCCGGTACTCGCCCAGACAGTTTTTCGATTCATACACGGATTCTACCTTTTCCGAGTACTCGCCCGGATTCTACCATTTTTCGGTACTCACACTGATTCGACTCTTTTCCGGCACTAACCGGGATAGTTCTTCGATACTAGCACGAATTCTACCATTTCCGGGTACTCACCCAGATTCTACCATTTTTCGATCCACACACTGATTCGACCCTTTTCCGGTCCTCACCCGGACTGTTTTTCGATACTCGCACAGATTCTACCTTTTCCGGATACTCGCACGGATTCTACCATTTTTCGGTACTCACACTAATTCGACCCTTTTTCGGTACTCGCCTGGACTGTTTTTCGATACTCGCACGAATTCTACTTTTTCCGGGTACTCGCCCGGATTCTACCATTTTTCGGTACTCACACTCACTCGACCCTTTTTCGGTACTCGCTCGGACACTTTTTCGATACTCGCATGGATTCTACCTTTTCCAAGTACTCGCCCGGATTCTACCATTTTTCAATACTCACACTAATTCGACTCTTTTCCGACACTCGCCGGGATAGTTCTTCGATACTAGCACGAATTCTACCATTTTCGGGTACTCACTCGGATTCTACCATTTTTTGGTACTCACACTGATTCGACCCTTTTTCGGTACTCGCCAGGATAGTTTTTCGGTACTCGCACGGATTCTACCTTTTTTTGGTACTCGCACGGATTCTACCATTTTTCGGTACTCACATTGATTCGATCCTTTTTCGGTACTCGCCCGGACTATTTTTCGATACTCAAACGAATTCTACCTTTTCCGGGTACTCGCCCGGATTCTACCATTTTTCGGTACTTACACTGAATCGACCCTTTTTCGGTACCCGCCGAGATAGTTTTTCGATAATCGCACGGATTCTACCTTTCCCCGGTACTCGCCCAGATTCTACCATTTTTCGGTACTCAAACGGATTCTACCTTTCCCCGGTACTCGCCCAGATTCAACCATTTTTCGTAACTTAAACGGATTCGACCCTTTTCCTGTACTCGTCGGGATAGTTTTTGGATACTCGCACGGATTCTACCTTTTCCTGGTACTCGCCCGGATTCTTCCATTTTTCGGTACTCACACTGATTTGACCCTTTTTCGATACTCGCCCGGACAGTTTTTCGATACTCGAACGGATTCTACCTTTTCCAAGTACTCGCCCGGATTCTACCATTTTTCCGTACTCACACTGATTTGACCATTTTCCGATAACTGCCGAGACAGTTTTTCGATACTCGAACGGATTTTACCTTTCCCCGGTACTCGCCAAGATTCAACCATTTTTCGGAACTCAAACGGATTCGACCATTTTCTGGTACTCGTCGGGATAGTTCTTCGATACTTGCACGGATTCTACCTTTTCTAGGTACTCGCCCGGATTCTACCATTTTTCAGTACTCACAGTGATTCGACCCTTTTCCGGTACTCGCCGAGATAGTTCTTCGATACTCGCACAGATTCTATCTTTTCCCGGTACTCGCCCGGATTCTACCGTTTTTCGGTACTTACACTAATTCGACCCTTTTTCGGTACTTGCCCAAAAAGTTTTTCGAATCTCGTACCGATTCTGCAATTTTTCGGTACTCGCCCGGATTCTATCATTTTTCGGTACTCACACTGATTCGACCCTTTTTCGGTACTCGCCCAGACAGTTTTTCGATACTCAAACGGATTCTACCATTTCCCGGTACTCGCCCAGATTCTAGCATTTTTCGACGCTCACACAGATTCGACCCTTTTCCAGTACTTGCCCAAAAAGTTTTTTGATTCTCGCACCGATTCTACCTTTTTCCGATACTCGCCCGGATTCTACCATTTTTCAGTACTCACATTGATTCGACCCTTTTCCGGTACTCGCCGGGATAGTTCTTCGATACTCGCATAGATTCTACCTTTTCCCGGTACTCGCTCGGATTCTACCGTTTTTCGGTACTTACACTAATTCGACCCTTTTTCGGTACTCGCCCAAAAAGTTTTTCGAATCTCGTACCGATTCTGCAATTTTTCGGTACTCGCCCGGATTCTATCATTTTTCGGTACTCGCCCAGACAGTTTTTCGATACTCAAACGGATTCTACCATTTCCCGATACTCGCCCAGATTCTAGCATTTTTCGACACTCACACAGATTCGACCCTTTTCCGGTACTTGCCCAAAAAGTTTTTCGATTCTCGCACCAATTCTACCTTTTTCCGATACTCGCCCGGATTCTATAATTTTTCGGTACTCACACTGATTCGACCCTTTTCCAGTACTCGCCAAAACAGTTTTTCGATACTCGCATAGATTCTACCTTTTCCCGTTACTCGCCCGGATTCTACCATTTTTTGGTACTCACACTGATTCGACCATTTTCCGGTACTGGCCCGAAAAGTTTTTCGATTCTCGCACGGATTCTGCATTTTTCAGGTACTCGCCCAGATTCTATCTTTTTTCGGTACTCACACTGATTCGACCCTTTTTCGGTACTCACACTGATTCGACCCTTTTTCGGTACTCTCCCGGACAGTTTTTCGATACTCGAACGGATTCTACCTTTTCCAGATACTCGTCCAGATTCTATTATTTCTCGGTACTCGCTCTGATTCGACCCTTTTCCGATACTCGCCCGAACAGTTTTTCGATACTCGCACGGATTCTACCTTTTCCAAGTACTCGCTCGAATTCTACAATTTTTCGGTACTCACACTTATTCGACCCATATCCGGTACTCGCCCCAACATTTTTTCGATACTCGCATGGATTCTACCTTTTCCCGTTACGCGCCCGAATTCTAGCATTTTTCGGTACTCACACTGATTCGACCCTTTTCAAGTACTAGCCCCGAACGGCTTTTCGATACTTTCCAGGATAATTTTTTGGTACTCACACCGATTCTACCTTTTCCAGGAACTCGCCCGGATTCTACGATTTTTCGATATTCATACTGATTCGACCCTTTTCTGGTACTCGCCCGGACAGTTTTTGGGTACTCTCACTGATTCTATGTTTTCCCGGTACTCGCCCGAATTCCATCATTTTTTGGTACTCACACTGATTCGATCCTTTTTCGGTACTCGCCCGGACAGTTTTTCGATACTCGAACGAATTCTACCTTTTCCCGGTACTCGTCCGGATTCTATCATTTCTCGGTACTCGCTCTGATTTGACCCTTTTCCGATACTCGCCCGAACAGTTTTACGATACTCGCACGGATTATACCTTTTCCAAGTACTCGCTCGAATTCTACCATTTTTCGGTACTCACACTTATTCGACCCTTATCCGGTACTCGCCCCAACATTTTTTCGATACTCGCATGAATTCTACCTTTTCCCGTTACGCGCTCGGATTCTTTCATTTTTCGGTACTCACACTGATTCGACCCTTATCTGGTACTCGCCTAAACAGTTTTTCGATACTCGCACGGATTCTACCTTTTCTCGGTGTTCACCCGGATTCTAGCATTTTTCGGTACTCACACTGATTCGATCATTTTTCGGTACTCAGTTGGACTGTATTTCGATACTCGCACGGATTCTACGTTTTCTCGGTACTCGCCCGTATTCTATCATTTTTCGGTACTCACACAGATTCGACCCTTTTTCGATACTCGTCCGGACAGTTTTTCGAGACTCCCATGGATTCTACATTTTTTCGGTACTCGCCCAGATTCTACCATTTTCTGGTACTCACCCGAACATTTTTTCGATACTCGCACGCATTCTACGTTTTTTTAGGTAGTCGCCCGGATTCTATTATTTTTCGATATTCACACTGATTCGACCCTCTTCAGGTACTGGCCCGAACGGCTTTTCGATACTTGCCCGGATAATTTTTTGGTACTCGCACTGATTCTACCTTTTCCAGGAACTCGCCCGGATTCTATCATTTTTCGAGACTCATACTGATTCGACCCTTTCTGGTACTCGCCCGGACAGTTTTTGGGTACTCTCACTGATTCTACGTTTTCCCAGTACTCGCCCGGATTCTATCATTTTTTGGTACTCACACTGATTCAACCCTTTCTCGGTACTCGCCCGGATGGTTTTTCGATACTCGAACGAATTCTACCTTTTCCCGGTACTCGTCCGGATTCTATCATTTCTCGGTACTCGCTCTGAGTTGACCCTTTTCCGATACTCAACCGAACAGTTTTTCGATACTCGCACGGATTCTACCTTTTCCAGGTACTCGCTCGAATTCTACCATTTTTCGGTACTCACACTTATTCGACCCTTATTCGGTACTTGCCCCAACATTTTTTCGATACTCGCATGGATTCTACCTTTTCTCGTTACTCGCCCGGATTCCTTCATTTTTCGGTACTCACATAGATTCGACCCTTTACCAATACTCGCTGGGAAAGTTTTTTGATACTCGCACGGATTCTACCTTTTCCCCATAGTCGCCCGGATTTTACCATTTTTCGGTAGTCACATAGATTCGACCCTTTTCCGGTTGTCGCCGGGACAGTTTTTCGATACTCGCACGGATTCTACCTTTTCCCGATACTCGCCCGAATTGTACCATTTTTCGGTACTCACACAGATGCGACCCTTTTCCCGTACTAGCTCGGACAGTTTTTCGACACTCCCACGGATTCTACCTTTTTCCGGTACTCGCCCGGACTCTACCATTTTTCGGTTGTCACACTGATTCAAACCTTATCCAGTACTTGTCCGGACAGTTTTTCGGTACTCGCCGGGATTCTATCATTTTTCGGTACTCACACTGATTTGATTCTTTTTCAATACTCACCTGGACAGTTCTTCGATACTCGCACGCATTCTGTCTTTTTCCGGTACTCGCACGGATTCTATCATTTTTCAGTACTCACCCGGATAGTTTTTTGATACTCGCACGAATTCTGTCTTTTTCCGGTACTCGCCCGGATTCTATCATTTTTCGGTACTCACACTGATTCGACCCTTTCCGGTACTCGTCGGGACAGTTTTTTGATACTCGCACGGATTCTACCTTTTCCGGTACTCGCCTGAATAGTTTTTCGATACTCGCACGGATTCTACCTTTTCCCGATACTCGCCCGGATTCTACCATTTTTCGGTACTCACACAGATTCGACTCTTTTGCGGGACTTGCCAGGACAGTTTTTAGATACTCCCACGGATTCTACCTTTTCCGGTAGTCGCCCGGATTCTACCATTTTTCGGTACTCACATAGATTCGACCCTTTACCAATACTCGCTGGGAAAGTTTTTTGATACTCGCACGGATTCTACCTTTTCCCCATAGTCGCCCGGATTTTACCATTTTTCGGTAGTCACATAGATTCGACCCTTTTCCGGTTGTCGCCCGGACAGTTTTTCGATACTCGCACGGATTCTACCTTTTCCCGATACTCGCCCGAATTGTACCATTTTTCGGTACTCACACAGATTCGACCCTTTTCCGGTACACATCAGGACAGTTTTTCGATACTAGCAGGGATTCTACCTTTTCCCGGTACTCTCCCGGATTCTACCATTTTTCAGTACTCACACAAATTCGACCCTTTTCTGATACTCGCCGGAAAAGTTTTTTGATTCTCGCACGGATTCTACCTTTTCCCGGTAGTCGCCCGGATTTTATCATTTTTCGGTACTCACACAGATTCGACCCTTTTCCGGTACTCGCCGGGACAGTTTTTTGATACTCGCACGGATTCTACCTTTTCCGGTACTCGCCTGGAGAGTTTTTCGATACTCGCACGGATTCTACCTTTTCCCGATACTCACCCGGATTCTACCATTTTTCGGTACTCACACAGATTCGACTCTTTTCCGGTACTCGCTAGGACAGTTTTTAGATACTCCCACGGATTCTACCTTTTTCGGTACTCGCCTGGACTGTTTTTCGATACTCGCACGGATTCTACCTTTTCCCGGTACTCGCCCGGATTTTACCATTTTTCGGTACTCACACCGATTTGACTCTTTTCCAATACTCACCGGCACAGTTTTTCAATCCCCGCACGAATTCTACCTTTTCCGGTATTCGTCGGGACATCTTTTCGATACACGCACAGATTCTACCTTTTCCCAATACTCGCACAGACTCGAACCTTTTCCGGTACTCGCCTGGACAGTTTTTTGATACTTACATGGATTCTACCTTTTCCCGATACTCGTCCGGATTCTACCATTTTTCGGTACTCACACAGATTCGATCTTTTTTCGGTACTCGTCGGGACAGTTTTTCGGTACTCGCCCGGATTCTACCATTTTTCAGTACTCACACATATTCGACTCTTTTCCGATACTCGCCAGGACAGTTTTTAGATTCTCACACGTACTCTACGTTTTCCGGTCCTTGCCTGGATTGTTTTTCGATACTCCAACGGATTCTACCTTTTCCCGGTACTCGCCCGGATTTTACCATTTTTCGGTACTCACACAGATTCGATCCTTTACCGGTACTCGCTGGGACAGCTTTTCGATACTCGCACGAATTCTACATTTTCCCGGTACTCACCCGGATTCTACCATCTTTCGGTACTCAAACAGACTCGACCCTTTTCCTTTACTCGCCTGGACAGCTTTTCGATACTCGCACGGATTCTATTTTTTCTCGGTACTCGCCTCGATTCTACCATTTTTCAGTATTCAAACAGATTCGAACTTTTTCCGGTACTCGCCGGGACAGTTTTTCGATACTCGCACAGATTCTACCTTTTTCGGTACTCGTCTGGACAGTTTTTTGATACACGCATGGATTCTGCCTTTTCCCGATAGTCGCCCGGATTCTACCATTTTTCGATACTCACACAGATTCGATCCTTTTCCAGTACTCGCAGGGATTCTATCTTTTCCCGGTACTCGCCCGGATTATACCATTTTTCGGTACTAACACAGATTCGACCCTTTTCCAGTACTCGCCGGGACACTTTTTCGATACTCGCAGGGATTCGATCTTTTCCAGGTACTTGCTCGGATTCTACCATTTTTCGGTACTCACACAGATTCGACCATTTTCCGATACTCGCCGGGACAATTTTTCGATACTCGTAGGGATTCTATCCTTTCCCGTGTACTAGCCCGGATTATACCATTTTTCGGTACTCACACAGATTCGACCATTTTCCGTTACTCGCCGGGACAGTTTTTCGATACTCGCGCGGATTCTACCTTTTCTCGGTACTCGGCCTGATTCTACCATTTTTCGGTACTCACACAGACTCGACCCTTTTCCGGTACTCGCCGGGAAAGTTTTTTTATACTCGCACAGATTCTACCTTTTCCGGTACTCGTCTGGACAGTTTTTTTATACTCGCATGGATTCTGCCTTTTCCAGATACTCGCCCGGATTCTACCATTTTTCGGTACTCACACAGATTCGATCCTTTTCCGGTACTCGCCGGGACAGTTTTTCGATACTCGCCCGGATTTTACCATTTTTCGGTACTCACACTGATTCGACTCTTTTCCGGTACTCGCCGGCACAGTTTTTGGATACTCGCACGGATTCTACCTTTTCAGGAACTCGCCGGGACAGTTTTTCGATTCTCGCACAGATTCTACATGTTCCGGTACTCGCTGGACACTTTTTCGATACTCGCATGGATACTGCCTTTTCCCGATACTCGCCCGGATTATACCATTTTTCGGTACTCACACAGATTCGACCCTCTTCCGGTACTCGCCGGGAAATTTTTCGAAACTCGCATGGATTCTACCTTTTTCGGTACTCACCTGGACATTTTTTCGATACTCGCACGATTCTAACTTTTGCCGGTACTCGCCCGGATTCTACAATTTTTCAGTACTCACACATATTCGACTCTTTTCCGGTACTCGCTAGGACAGTTTTTAGATACTCCCACGGATTCTACCTTTTCCGGTACTCGCCTGGACAATTTTTCGATACTCGCACGGATTCTAGCTTTTCCCGATACTCGCCCGGATTCTACCATTTTTTGGTACTCACACAGATTCGACCATTTTTCGGTACTCGCCAGGACAGTTTTTCGACACTTGCAGGGATTCGATCCTTTCCCGGTACTCGCTCGGATTCTACCATTTTTCGGTACTCACACAGATTCGACCCTTTTCCGGTACTCTCCTGGATGGTTTTTCGATACTCGCAAGGATTCTACCTTTTCTCGGTACTCCCCCGGATTCTACCATTTTTCGGTACTCACACAGACTCGACCCTTTTCCAGTCCTCGCTTGGACAGCTTTTCGATACTCGCACGGATTCTACCTTTTACCGGTACTCGCCCCGATTCTACCATTTTTCGGTACTCACACAGACTCGACCCTTTTCCGGTACTCGCCGAGACAATTTTTCGATACTCGCACGGATTCTATTTTTTCCCGGTACTCGCCTCGATTCTATCATTTTTCAGTATTCTAACAGATTCGACCCTTTTCCGGTACTCGCCGGGACAGTTTTTCGATACTCGCACAGATTATACCTTTTCCGGTATTCGTCTGGACCAATTTTTGATACTCGTAAGGATTCTGCCTTTTCCCGATACTCGCCCGGATTTTACCATTTTTCGGTACACACAGATTCCTTCCTTTTCCGGTACTCGCCGGCATCGTTTTTCGATACTCGCAAGGATTCTATCTTTTCCCGGTACTCGCCAGGATTATACCATCACAGATTCGACCCTTTTCCAGTACTCACCGGGACAGTTTTTCGATACTCGCAGGGATTCGATCTTTTCTAGGTACTCGCTCGGATTTTACCATTTTTCAGTACTCACACAGATTCGACCCTTCTCCGGTACTCACCGGGACAGTTTTTCGATACTCGCAGGTGTAGACCCTCAATCTTGTCCCTTTAGCGCATGTCTTTAAATTCGTTTTTAGTGCTCCACAGTAGTTCCTTGATGGCCCATGGCTACTCATACCACTTACCTTTCTCTGAGTCACCTCGGAGACTTTGGTTGAGGGATTATTTGATCCCTTATTGTGACCCTTGGCAGCCCTAATTTAGACTTAGGCTTTTCTTGTTTTTTTTTTAGGATAGCTTTTAGATACACTTGGCCCATTAGGCACCACCCTAGGCCTACTTAGTCTCACCTTAGGCCTGTTTAGGCACACTAGGCCTACGAAGACTTTTATTTTATTTTATTTATTTATTTATTTATTTTGTTTTTAGTTTTAATTTTATGATTATCATTCACTTTTTATTGGTTATCTTCCTCTTTATATTATTTTCCTTAACTTATTTATTTATTTATTATTTTTACCATTTTCTAATTTATTTACTTATTTATCTATTCATGCAATTATTTAACTTCAAAATTTCATGTTTTTGCAAGGAAACTTACCATTAGAGTTTAAGGAAGGCGGGACTCTCCTTAGAAGGTTTTGGAGGGGAATTTGAAATTGGGAAGATTGCTTTTGATTGGAAGATTTAAAAAAAAAAGGAAGAGAAGAAGAAAGGAAATAGGAGAATTTTCCTTTTCGGAGAGAAATTGAGGTCTTGAGGGGTGATATATATAGGTGAGAAAAGGAAAGAGAGTGGAGCTCTTTTTGGGATTGAAGGAGGAGATCCTTTTTGGAGCGGCAGGCATTGGAGGATTTTGGGGGGAGAAGAACAGAGGAAACGGAGAAGAGCAATTGCAACCAAGGCTATCCGGGTATGCTTCTTGTTACTCTTAGAATTCTTATTCATACTCGATTTGTCTGTGTGTTCGATTCCTGAATATTTAATTGTTGTGTTGATTTTTGTGTGGACGAAAAGGGCCACAATTTGTTTTGTTGAGATTGGTTGCTTGCTTGTTTGCCTTGTTTTGGTTTTGGATGTCATTGATGTCTTCGGAAGCATATAACTCCATGCCTGAATGCGATCATATTCTGTTCTTCATTTAAATCATATTCTGCACTTGTCCCTCTGTTTTTTTTAGCCCATGGATTAATATCTGAAGTGGGGGCTATCCATGTTTACTGATCAACACCTTCTGCCATTTCCTTCTCCAAGTTTTACTTCAATTTTTTTTTTATCTTTTATCTATATTCTTTTCTTCGCATGGTGTTCGAGCCTTACCCTTGTATTTGGGTTACATTGGAATATGACGGAAGAGTCAATATAAGGGATGAGTTTAATGGTGCCGAGTCTTCCGACGAATTTGGGAATGATAGTAAATATGGTGGATGAGTTTTGCACCCGTTTATCACATAATCATGAGGACCTCTGCTTACTATCTCCGAGTGAATCAGGGGTTAAATTTGAGAAGAAAAACAGAGGATGATGATTGGAGGCAGGGACCAGTGGCGAGCGATGTATCCAGCTTCGTATTGTCCATGTGAAGGTTTCAATTCGTCTGTACATGGTGCCGTTCTGAAATACGGGTTCGAGCATGACCCACATGGTCAAAGTGGTTTGATTTATACATACGCAGGATTGGGTGGTTTGGGCTGCTTGCCATTGGATGTTTTCATCAATTGGTGAGCCAGATTCCGTGTATCAAACTGCAATGATCAGTGCATGTGCCAAGACGGGAGATTTTGTTTTTGCTCTGAAGCTGTTTGAATAAATACCCCACAAGCTACAACAGATAACTTGAATACACTAAAGTCCTCTGCCCGCGAATTTTTATTGGTTTTGTCAAGGAGTTTCTTGAAATCTGCACAGAATGGTGATAATTTGTGCATTACAGAATTTTGTGATGTGCAGTAGAATAATTAATTGAGTTGTTGCTAGAGCATGTAGGCCAATTATCGAAAAAGCTCCTGTTTTTATTCAACTGTTGAGGAGTTTCAAGACATGCTAAATTATATGGCAAGCATTCGCCCAGAAGCAGAGCCATATGGTATGTGTAGGATTGTGCCGCCACCTTCTTGGGTTCCACTCTGCCCTGCACTTGAAAACATTTAAAGTTTCTTACGAGAATGCAGCAAATGGACTCACTTCAAAACAGGGAACTCATGAGAAAGGAAAACAGAGACTGGAGGGGAAAACAAAGAAGGTACTCAAAGATGCGTACAACAAGGGAGATGGCAATTCGATATTAATGGGCATCTAAAACGATTTCTGTAAAGTACGTGGCATTGATGAAGATGATGACAGTGTTCTGATTGTGTGATATGTGCAATGCAGAGTATCATACTTATTGCTTGAATACTTATTGCTTGAATCCTCCAATTGTAAGGATTCCTGAAGGAAAATGGTACTGTCCTTTCGGTGTTGCTGGCATAAGTATTGATTGATGTTTCGGAATATACTCATGTCATTGCGCAGCACCGAGGTAAAAAAAAATCTGGCTGCAAGAGCTCCAAAAGTTTACTCAAGTATGATTTATGTGGCTGAATAAGAGGATGATGATGAGGATTATGTGGAAGCTGGTAGAACTGCAGCTGTTAACCAGGAAATAAAACGAACAATAACTGAAGTTCCAGTAAAAGCCTATCTTCACAACTTTAGAGCAGCTGCCCACAAGATGGGAACATCTCCAGGATATTGTTGTTCTTCGAATGACACCATTTAAGGATCCAATATGTAACTAAATTGGAAAGTGAAACTGGGTTCATTTTTTTACCCTGCATCCGACAATAGAGGGTATGATGATGTCAATCTAATGGGTTGAAGATTTATGGAAGTTTCTCAGTCTGGTATAACTGGTGGAAATAAGGGCGATTATTCACTTATGAGCAATCGTATCAAATGGAGCATCCTCTACGGATTAGGGCATTTTGTGCTGAGGTTCATTTGGGGATGTGGCGGAGGAATGAGATGCGACGCTATTATCACGTGAATGGTATTGTTTAGTTCGCTGTTTCGAATAGGGTTTAGAGTTTGATCTGTTTCTGCTGTAATGCTGTGCGACATTGGCTCCAACTGATCTCTATGTAAATAGAATTCTAGATCACTTTAGGTGGTCAAATTTTCAATGGTCAGTCCAAAAAGAATTCAGTGGCTATTCGAGATGACTTTTATGGATGAATTCGGTAGAGAATTGAAAAGAATTCAAGTGGTTGCATATGTGGGTGAGATTCAATAGTGTTAACGGATACTCTTGATGGCTGAAATTTAAAAGAAATGATAGACTACATAAGTGAGGTGATTGAATTTTATAAATATGATTATGGGTTTTGAATTACATCGAGATCACCACTTGTTGAGATTATCATATTTATGCTGGTAACATTGCAATCATATATGTTTTCATCCCAGGAGTTTGATCATGCGTCAAAATATCTAGAAGCAGAGCAAATTGAAACCTTTTCAAAATCAGCAGTGGACAGATTCTGTCCTAAAACACTAGAAGTTGGAGCATACTGAGGCAGTTTGGTATTCTGAAATCAGTACCCGGTTTTCTGATGATTCAAGTTCTTTATTTGACTTCTCCTTTATAGAGAAAACTCCTAGTGGCATTGACCAGCCAGGAACTCACCATGTGCAGCATCAGCAAGCTCAACAGCTCACGATTGTTCTACCAAATTGCTGGAAAAGGGGTCCATTTCGACAGGTGGCACAGTTTTCATTAGTGTATTATTGAGATGAAATTCCTAGAAAAATGTATGCATGTATACACGACTCCCATGTTGCAATGCCTCCATACCTTCAGCATGATTCTGCTAAGCCAATTCAGATTTCAACCGGTTGCACTATAGTCCAACTCAATCTCTATTCTGACCACGTTCTACAAGCACCCTTTCAGGGATGGATGAAGATGATCTGAAGGAATGCCATAAGGATACCGCTATTTGTAATCTGGACCATGTTTCCAAAGACTTAGCTCACGCTATTTGAAGAAGACAATAAGAGTGACTCATTAGGATATTCATAATAACTGCCCAAAGAAACCTACCTCAAAGGAAATCAAAATAAGAGATTGAGGACGGTACTATAGCTACTGGTCTTATTATTGCAAGAATATAGCGGGCAGCTGTATGAAATGGAAAAGATGATCAGCCTAAGGCCAAGCCAGATGATTGGGAAAATGCAGCTGACTTCTCTACACTGAAATTGGAAAGCTCTCGCGACTAAAGCAACAATTTTTCCTATGCAACGCCCCACTTCAAGACATTATTTTCAGATTCATGGAGAGGAAAGATGAGGACTCATGGCAATGGTCTGAATTTCCCAACAAGATAGCAGTACATTCGAATGATACGCATCCTACCCTTGCAATTCCAGAATTGACGCGATTACTGATGAATGATGAAGGACTTGGATGGGATGAAGCTTGGGATATGACACCAAAGGTTTGAGAATCTGCTCAGATTGGCATGCGAAGATCACTAATCAAATACCTCTAAATGGACTCATAATTGGCCTTTGCTCCTAAATCCAGCAAAAAGAAAGAAATATTCAGCATTTGTTTAGTTCGATGGTGGCAAAGTCTTTGAATATACCAGATTTAGGCATCATGGGAGGAGCTTTAAAAAACTGAGGATATGATTCTTCAACCTTCAGTACACCAGTTATCAGAAATGGCAGCCTGGAGCTTAGAGTTGGCTCATCAGAAATGGGAATGCTAGCTCTGGCAACCTGGTCATTTGCAATGGAGATGCTGCATTGTATTAGAAGCCGATGCCACCTCCAGCATCACCATTTCCTTCCCATGTCCACCTGTCGCTCCAGAATGACCAACTGAATGAACTTGTGGTGAAAAATCAGCAAATGTCAGCAGTGGAAAGTCAGCAAGTTTCAACTGATTATATACCCATGCTCAAAATGAACACTCCTGCAGCCCAACTGACAACCAAGAACCTGTAACTGGGCGATTTAAATGTCATATCAAGGATTGTGAACGCACAAAAGGCTGATCCACACCAAAGAGATAGCAAAATAATGCTTATGTTCCCACAACACATCCATGCAGTTGAAATAGGCCAAACTGTCACTCAACCGCTAACTACTCAAGAAAATCTTAACAGCTCCAAAAGACATTAATAATGAGCAGATCATCCAACTTTGCGCCTTCCATGTGGTGGTCCCAGTTCATAGAACAGAGAAGAGAGGAGAAACCTTCAGGATGAACAAGATGATAGTGGAGCTTGGTGTATTCTTGGCAGCCACATTCGAAAGTCCAAAAATGCAGGATCCATCAGAAAGTCTCTAGCTTACTGACCATTTGCCTTCACACACACGACTAAGTTGCTGAATCCTTTCGACTGAGGGTTAATTTCTCATTATGGACAATTTGATACGCCTGAAGAATGAGGAGTCATCTGAGGAACTGGATATCTGAAAATCAATTAAGACATGAGCACTCAGTTGAAGAAAATTATCTGTGAGCAGGTTGGCGATAGAAGCAGAACTCAGATGTTAATTACACTCAAACGACCTCATATCATTCTCTGAATTTGAATTAGAAGAAATGCTGGAAGACATCAGTCGGAGTGCACCAAGTTCTTGCTCTGGTTGTGAAGAATTCCATTTCAGCAATCTACAGAAGCATCCTTAGGCGACCCCAGTAATTCAGTCTCAAAAGCAGCCTAGACACTAATCCAGCTTGGCCGCCTTGCCACATATCATACTCCTTCTAATGTTTCTTCTTCTTCTTTTTGTGATCTTATACATCTTAAATCTAGATTTCAAAACCATTTTCCGTCAAAATAACTCTAGTTTTCGTTAAGCTTCTTTAGGAGTTTCTAGGCTTAAAATCCGGATTTGAATAAATTTGCTGCCACTTTCCTCCAGGCAAGCATTTTCACTATTTTTTTTTTATTTTCAACTATTTTCTTTTATTTTCAATTGATTTTCTTGATTTTTCTTGATTTTCTCAAGCATGAATAAACTTCATAATTCCAAATCATGGAATTTATGGAATCAACTCATGCGAAATTAATTAGGGCTTTGGTGGGGGCCCGACATTCATAACACTCACTTCAATACTGTTTGCTTGATATGATGATTTTTGATTCTTCTTGGTGAAATACTTGAATTCACTTTATATCTATTGTTGAGATACCCTTGTTCCCATAGACGCGTGGATGCCCGCTATCCAGGTACACTCTTCCTGCCCTCAAACTCTAAAATTCTATGAATGTATATGTTCTCATGAGACACAACCATGTTTGATGCCATAATTGATTGCCTTGATGCTTGTTTGATCGTCTTTGATGAAAATACATACTATGTGTCATATCTCCAAACTAATCTCTTATGTTTCATGATAGCGCTTGAGAAGCCGTTCAGGTACGCATTTCGACTCTATCTTGTGGTTTGTTTTCTTGTTAGGCATGCAATATGTGAAATCACCTAGCCTACTTAGGTACCTATAATTAACCGATTAATGGCCACACTTCCCTTAACTTAGTCAGTAGAGACCTTTTTAGGGCTTAGAGGGGTGCTACCTCCTAGAGGTACCTTCCCAATAAGTAACCTGATCCCCGGACTTAGACTCGGGTTTCTCAAAGACATGCTTTTTCCAAAACTATGGAGTCACTTTTTAGGGTTTTTCTTTCTTGTTTTATTTTCCCTTCAAAATAAAAATAAAATAGGTGGCGACTCCAACTTTTTTCAAAAATCAATTTTTCACAAATAAAAAGCGAGTCTCGCCGATCAAGTGAGGACGCACGTGAAAAATGCGGGTCCACAGCAGGGATTCGATCTTTTCCCGGTACTCTTCCGGATTCTACCATTTTTCGGTACTCTCACAGATTCGATCCTTTTTCGGTACTCGCCGGGACAGTTTTTCGATACTCGCACGGTTTCTACCGTTTCTCGGTACTCGTCCGGATTATACCATTTTTCGGTACTCACACAGATTCGACCATTTTCCGGTACTCGCTCGGATTATACCATTTTTCGGTACTCACATAGATTCGACCCTTTTCTGGTACTCGCCGGGATGGTTTTTCGATACTCGCACGGATTTTACCTTTTCTCGGTACTCGCCCCGATTCTACCATTTTTCGGTACTCACACAGATTCGACCCTTTTCCGGTACTCGCCTGGACAATTTTGAGATACTCGCAGGGATTCGATCTTTTCCCGGTACTCGCCCGGATTCTACCATTTTTCGGTACTCACGTGGATTCGACCCTTTTCCGGTACTCGTCGGGATAGTTTTTCGATACTCGCAAGGATTCTATCTTTTCCCTGTACTCGCCCGGATTATACCATTTTTCGGTACTCACACAGATTCGACCCTCTTCCGGTACTCGCGGGACAGTTTTTCGATACTCGCACGGATTCTATTTTTTCCCGGTACTCGCCCGGATTCTACCATTTTTCGGTATTCAAACAGATTCGACTGTTTTCCGGTACTCGCCGGGATAGTTTTTCGATACTCGCACGGATTCTACCTTTTCTCGGTACTAGCCCGGATTATACCATTTTTCGGTACTCACACAGATTCGACCCTTTTCCGGTACTCGCCGGGACAGTTTTTCGATACTTGCAGGGATTAGATCTTTTCCCGGTACTCTCCCGAATTCTACCATTTTTCGGTACTGAACAGATTCGATCATTTTTCGGTACTCGCTGGGACAGTTTTTCGATACTCGCACGGATTCTACCTTTTCTCGGTACTCGCCCGGATTATACCATTTTTCGGTACTTACACAGATTCGACCCTTTTCCGGTACTCGCCGGGACAGTTTTTCGATACTCGTAGGGATTCTATTTTTTCCCGGTACTCACCCGGATTATACTATTTTTCAGTACTCAACAGATTTGATCCTTTTTCGGTACTCGTTGGAACAGTTTTTCGATACTCGCACGGATTCTACCTTTTCTCGGTACTCACCCGGATTATACCATTTTTCGGTACTCACACAGATTCGACCCTTTTCCGGTACTCCCCGGGACAGTTTTTCGATACTCGTAGGGATTCGATCTTTTCCCGATACTCGTTCGGATTCTACCATTTTTCGGTACTCACGCAGATTCGACCCTTTTCCGGTACTCGTCGGGACAGTTTTTCGATACTTGCAGGGATTCTATCTTTTCCCTATACTCGCACGGATTATACCATTTTTCGGTACTCACACAGATTCGACTCTTTTCCGGTACTCACCGGGATAGTTTTTCGATACTCGCACTGAGTCTACCTTTTCCCGGTACACGCCCATATTCTACCATTTTTTGGTACTCACACAGATTAGACCCTTTTCCGGTACTCGCCGGGACAGTTTTTCGATACTCGTAGGGATTCGATCTTTTTCCGGTACTGGCCCGGATTCTACCATTTTTCGGTACTCACAGAAAGTTGACCCTTTTCCGGTACTCGCCCGGATTATACCATTTTTCGGTACTTACATAGATTCGACCCTTTTCTGGTACTCGCCAGGATGGTTTTTCGATACTCGCACGGATTCTACCTTTTCTCGGTACTCGCACGAATTCTACCATTTTTCGGCACTCACACAGATTCGATCCTTTTCCAGTACTCGCCGGGACAGTTTTTCAATACTCGCATGGATTCTATCTTTTCCCAGTACTCGCCCAGATTATAATATTTTTCGGTACTCACACAGATTCGACCCTTTTTCGGCACTCAGCGGGACAGTTTTTCGATACTCGCAGGGATTCGATCTTTTCCCGGTACTCGCCCGAATTCTACCATTTTTCAGTACTCACGCAGATTCGACCCTCTTCCGGTACTCGTCGGGACAGTTTTTCGATATTCGTAGGGATTCTATCTTTTCCCGGTACTCGCCCAGATTCTACCATATTTCGGTACTCACACAGATTCGACTCTTTTCCGGTACTCGCCGGGATAGTTTTTCGATACTCGCACGGAGTCTACCTTTTCCCGGTACTCGCCCATATTCTACCATTTTTTGGTACTCACACAGATTCGACCCTTTTCCGGTACTCGCCGGGACAGTTTTTCGATACTCGTAGGGATTCGATCTTTTCCCGGTACTGGCCCGGATTCTACCATTTTTCGGTACTCACACAAAGTTGACCCTTTTCTGGTACTCGCCCGTATTATGCCATTTTTCGGTACTTACATAGATTCGACCCTTTTCTGGTACTCGCCAGGATGGTTTTTCGATACTCGCACGGATTCTACCTTTTCTCGGTACTCGCACGGATTCTACCATTTTTCGGCACTCACACAGATTCGATCCTTTTCCGGTACTCGCCGGGACAGTTTTTCAATACTCGCACGGATTCTATCTTTTCCCAGTACTCGCCCAGATTATAATATTTTTCGGTACTCACACAGATTCGACTCTTTTTCGGTACTCACCGGGACAGTTTTTCGATACTCGCAGGGATTCGATCTTTTCCCGGTACTCGCCCGAATTCTACCATTTTTCAGTACTCACGCAGATTCGACCCTCTTCCGGTACTCGTCGGGACAGTTTTTCGATATTCGTAGGGATTCTATCTTTTCCCGGTACTCGCCCGGATTCTACCATATTTCGGTACTCACACAGATTCGACTCTTTTCCGGTACTCGCCGGGAAAGTTTTTCTATACTCGCACGGATTCTACCTTTTCTCGGTACTCGCCTGGATTCTACCATTTTTCGATACTCACACAGATTCAACCCTTTTCCGATACTCGCCGGGACAGTTTTTCGATACTCGCACGAATTCTTCCTTTTCTGGTACTCGCCTGGATAGTTTTTCGATAATCACAAGGATCTACCTTTTCCCGGTACTCGCCCGGATTCTACCATTTTTCGGTACTCACACAGATTCGATCCTTGTTCGGTACTCGTCGGGACAGTTTTTCGATAATCGCACGGATTCTACCTTTTCCCGGTACTCGCCGGGATTCTACCATTTTTCGGTACTGACACTGATTCGATCCTTTTTCGGTAGTGGCTTGAACAGTTTTTCGGTAATCGCACGGATTCTATCTTTTCCCGGTACTCGCCCGGATTCTACCATTTTTTGGTACTCACACTAATTCGACCCTTTTTCGGTTTTCGCCCGTATAGTATTTCGATACTCGGACGGAATCTACCTTTTTCAGGTAGTCGCCTGAATTCTACCATTTTTCAGTACTCATGCTGATTCGACCCTTTTCTTGTAGTTGCCCAAACAGTTTTTCGATCCTCGCACGGATTTTAAATTTTCCCGGTACTCGCCCGGATTCTACCAATTTTCGGTACTCTTACTGATTCGACCCTTTTCTGGTACTCGCAAGGATTCTACCTTTTTCGGATACTCGCCCAGATTCAACCATTTTACGGTACTCACACTGATTCGATCCTTTTTCGGTACTATCACGGACAGTTTTTCGATAGTCGCGCGGATTCTACCTTTTCCGGGTACTCGCCCGGATTCTTCCATTTTTCGGTACTCACACTGATTCGACCCATTTATGGTACTCGCCCGGACAGTTTTTCGTTAATCGCAGGAATTCTACCAATTTTCGGTACTCACACTGATTCGACCCATTTTCGGAACTCGCTCGGACAGTTTTTCGGTACTCGCACGGATTCTACCATTTTTCGGTACTCATGCTGATACGACCCTTTTCTTGTACTCGCCCGAACAGTTTTTCGATACTCGTACGGATTTTACCTTTTCCCGGTACTCTCCCGGATTCTACCATTTTTTGATACTCACGCTGATTGGACCCTTTTTACAGTACTCGTCCGGACAGTTTTTCGATAATCGGACGGATTCTACCTTTTCTCGGTACTCGCCTGGATTCTACCATTTTTTGGTACTCACACTGATTCAATCCTTTTTCAGTAGTGGCCTGAACAGTTTTTCGATACTCGCACAGATTCTACTTTTTCTAGATACTCGCCCGGATTCTACCAATTTTCGGTACTCTCATTGATTCGACCCTTTTCCGATACTCGCGCAAACAGTTTTTCGATAATCGCACGGATTCTACCTTTTCCTCTTTCTCGCCCGGATTCTACCATTTTTTGGTACTCACACTAATTCAACCCTTTTTCGGTACTCGCCCGGACAGTTTTTCGATACTCGCACGGAATCTACCTTTTCCGGGTACTCGCCTGGATTCTACTATTTTTCGGTACTGACGTTGATTCGACCCTTTTCTTGTACTCGAGCGAACAATTTTTTGATACTCGCACGGATTCTACCTTTTCCCCATGCTCGCCCGGATTCTACCATTTTTTGGTACTGACACTGATTGGACCCTTTTCCGGTACTCGCCCGGACAGTTTTTCGATACAGGCACGGAATCTACCTTTTCCGAGTACTCGCCTGGATTCTACTATTTTTCGGTACTCATGCTGATTCGACCCTTTTCTTGTACTCGCCCAAATAGTATTTCGATACTCGCACGGATTTTACATTTTCCCGGTACTTGCCCGGATTCTACCAATTTTCGGTACTCTCACTGATTCGACCCTTTTTCGGTACTCGCGCAAACAGTTTTTCAATATTCGCACGGATTCTACCTTTTCCAGATACTCGCCCGGATTCAACCATTTTACGGTACTCACACTGATTCGATCCTTTTTCGGTACTATCACGGACAGTTTTTCGATAGTCGCATGGATTCTACCTTTTCCGGGTACTCATCCAGATTCTTTCATTTTTCGGTACTCACACTGATTCGACCCTTTTATGGTACTCACCCGGATAGTTTTTTGATAATCTCACGGATTCTACCAATTTTCGGTACTCACACTGATTCAACCCATTTCCGGTACTCGCCCAAACAGTTTTTCGATACTCGTACGGATTCTACCTTTTTCGGGTACTCGCCCGGATTTTACCATTTTTCGGTACTCAGACTAATTTGACCCTTTTTCGGTACTCGCCCTGACAGTTTTTCGATACTCGCAAGGAGTCTACGTTTTCCAGATACTCGCCTGGATTTTACCCGGATTCTACCATTTTTCGTTCCTCACACTGATTGGACCCTTTTCCGGTAGTCGCCTAGACAGTTTTTCGATACTCACACGGATTCTACCTTTTCCCAGTACTCGTCCGGATTCTACCATTTTTCGATACTCACACTGCTTCGACCTTTTTCCTGTACTCGTCCGGAAAGCTTTTCGGTAGTCGCACAGATTCTACCTTTTCCCGGAACTCGCCCGGATTCTACCATTATTCGTTACTCACACTGATTCGACCCTTTTTCGATACTCACCCGGACAATTTTTCGATACTCGCACAGATTCTACCTTTTCCCGGTGTTTGCTCGGATTCTACCATTTTCGGTTCTCTCATTGTCTCTGCCCTTTTTCGGTACTCGCCCAGACAATTTTTCGGTACTCGCAATTATTCTACCTTTTCCCGGTACTCGCCCGGATTTTACCATTTTTCAGTACTCACATTGATTCAGCCCTTTTTTCGGTACTCGCCCGCACACTTTCTCGATACTCGCACGGATTTTACCTTTTCCCGGTACTCGTCCGGATTCTACCATTTTCCGGTACTCACACGGCTTCGACCTTTTTCCTGTACTAGTCCGGAAAGTTTTTCGGTAGTCGCACGGATTCTACCTTTTCCCGGAACTCGTCTGGATTCTACTATTTTTCGGTCCTCTCACCGAGTCTGCCATTTTTCAGTATTCGCCCGGACAATTTTTCGGTACTTGCACTTATTCTACCTTTTCCCGGTACTCGAATGGATTCTACCAATTTTCAGTACTCACACTGATTCGACCCTTTTTTGGTACTCGCCAGGAGAGTTTTTCGACACTCACACGGATTCTACCTTTTCCCGGTACTCGCCCGGATTCTAATATATTTCGGTATTCACATTGATTCGACCTTTTTGAAGTACTCGCCCGTACAGTTTTTCGATACTCGCACGGATTCTACCTTTTCCGGGTACTTGCCCGAATTCTACCATTTTTCGGTCCTCTTACTGAGTCAACCATATTTCATTACTCGCCCGGACAGTTTTTCGATACTCACACGGATTCTACCATTTTTTGTTACTCACTGTGATTCGACCCTTTTCCGGTGCTCACCCGGACAATTTTTCGATACTTGCACGGATTCTACCTTTTCCCGGTACTCACCCGGATTCTACTATTTTTCGGTACTCACACTGATTCGGCCCTTTTTCGGTATTCGCCCGCACAGTTTTTCGATACTCGCACGGATTCTACCTTTTCCCGGTACTACCCGAATTCTACCATTTTTCGGTACTCACACTGATTCGACCCTTTTTCAGTACTCACCCGGATAGTTTTTCGATACTCGCACGGATTCTACCTTTTCTCGGTACTCGCCCGGATTCTACCATTTTTCGTTACTCACACAGATTCGACCTTTTTTCGGTACTTGTCGGGACAGTTTTTGGGTACTCGCACGGATTCTACCTTTTCCCGATACTCTCCCGGATTCTACCATTTTTTGGTCCTCTCACTGAGTCTTCCCTTTTTCGGTACTCGCCGAAGAGTTTTTCGATACTTGCACTTATTCTACCTTTTCCTAGTACTTGCCCGGATTCTACCATTTTTCGGTACTCACACTCATTCGACCCTTTTTCGGTACTCGCCTGGACAGTTTTTTGATGCTCGCATTGATTCTACTTTTTCCCGGTGCTCGCCCGGATTCTACCATTTTTCGTTACTCACACTGATTCGACCCTTTTCCGGTACTCGTCCGGACAGTTTTTCGATACTCGGACGGATTCTAACTTTTCCCAGTACTCGCCCGAATTCTACCATGTTTCGTTACTCACACTGATTCGACCCTTTTCCGGTACTCGCCCGGACAGTTTTTCAATACTCGCCCGGATTCTACCATTTTTCGTTACTCACACTGATTCGACCCGTTTTCGGTACTTGCCCGGACAATTTTTCGGTACTCGCACGGATTCGACCTTTTCCCGGTACTCGCCCGGATTCTAGGGTTGCGGATGATATGAATGACTTCGGGTCCCATAAGCTCAGGGATATAGACGCAATGAACAACTCATGGTTGTGGATGAAATGAATGATTCTGGACCATGAGCTTAAGGCTCTAGACGTTATTAACAACTCAAGGCTACTAATGAGATAAACGATTTAGGGATGGGATCACAATGTTGTAAATGCTATGAATAGCTCAAACTGTTGATGATATGAACCACTCAGGGTCGTATGCTCATGGCTCTAGATGCTATGGAAATCTTAGGGTTGTGGATAACATGAACAACTGTGGGTCATGAGCTAAGGGCTCTAAATGCTATGAACAAATTAGGGTTGTAGATGAAATGAATGACTCAAGGTTTTATGAGTTCAGGGCTTTAGATGTTATGAATAGCTCAGAGTTATAGATGACATGAACGACTCCAAGTCGTGAGGTTAGAGTTCAAAATGCTATAAATAGATTAGATTTGTGGATGATATGAATGACTTGGGGTCCCATGAGCTCAGGGATCTTGATGCAATGAACATCTTAGTCTTATGGATGATATGAACGATTTTGGATCATAAGCTCAAAGCTCTAAACGTTATGAAAAACTCAAGGCTATTGAGAAGATTAACGATTGCGGGACGAGACCTCAATGTTGTAAATGCTATGAACATCTCAGGCTGTTGATGATATAAACCACTCAAGTTCGTGTGCTTAGGGATCTCATTGCTATGAACATCTCAGGGCTATGGTTGATATGAACGATTCTACATTGTGAGCTCAAGGCTCTAAATGTTATGAACAACTCAAGTTGTGGATGAGATGAACGACTCTAGGTCTTGTGCTTGAGGCTCTAAATGCTATGAATAGCTCAAGGTTATGGATGACATGAACGACTCGAGATCCTATGAGCTTAAGGCTCTAGATGCTATGAACAGCTCAGATCTGTAGATCACATGAATGACTCTAGGTCGTGATCTCAAGGCTTAAGATGCTATGAATAGATTAGATTTGTGAATGATATGAATGACTTAGGTTCCCGTGAGCTCAGAGATATAGATGTAATGAACAGGTCAGAGCTGCAGATGATATGAACAATTCTGGATTGTGAACTTAAGGCTCTAAATGTTATAAACAACTCAAGGTAGCGGATGAGATTAATGACTGCAGGATGGGAGCTCAATACTATAAATGCTAAGAACAAGCTTAGCCTATTGAAGAGATGAAGCACTTGGGGTCTTGTGCTTAGGGCTCTAAGTGCTATGAACAACTCAAGTCTATGGTTGATATGAACGATTATGGGTCATGAGCTCAAGGTTTTAAATGTTTTCAACAACTCGGGGTTATGGATTACATGAATGACTCTAGGTCGTGAGCTGAGGACTCTAGAAATTATTAATAGCTAGGGTTGTAGATGATATGAGCGACTCAGAGTTGTTTGCTCAAGGCTCTAGATGCTATGAAACATTCAATGTTGTGGATGACATGAATGACTTTGGGTTATGAACTCAGAGCTCTAAAAGCTATGAACAGTTGAGGGCTGTAGTTGATATGAACAAATCCTGGTCCTGTAAGTTAGGGATCTAGATGCTATGAACAACACAGAGTTATGGATGATATGAACGATTCTAGGTCATGAGCTAAAAGGCTCTAGATGCTACGAACAAGTCAAGAATATGGATGACATGAATGACTCCAGGTCGTGAGCTCAACACTGTAAATGCTATGAACAACTTAGGTTGTTGATCATAAGAACACCTTAAGGTCATAGGCTTAGGGCTCTAGATGCAATCAATAACTCAGGATTGTGGATGACATGAACGACTCAGGCTCGTGGGCTTGGGGCTCTAGATGAAATCAATAACTTAGGGTTGTGGATGACATGAATGACTCTAGGTCATGAGCTAAGACCTTTAGATGCTATGAACAACTTAGGGTTATGGATTCATGAATAACTCCTGGTCATGAGCTCAGGGCTCTAAAAGCTATGAATAGCTAGCGCTGTGAATAATATGAATGACTCGGGGTCCTATGCTCCAGGCTTTACGTGTTATGAACAGCTCAAGGTGTGGATGTCATGAACAACTTTGGGTCATGAGCTCTGGGCTCTAGATGCTATGAACAGTTGAGGGTCGCAGATGATATGAACGACTCGTGGTCCCGTGAGCTTAGGGCTCTAGATGCTATGAACAACTCAAGGTTGTTGATAACATGAATGACTCTAGGTCGTGAGGTCACGACTTTAGATTCTATGAGGAGCTCAAGGTTGTGAATGATATGAACTACTTGGAGTCCCATGAGCTTAAGGCTCTAGATGCTATGAACAACTCAATTTTTTGGATAATATTAACGATTCTGGGTTGTGAGCTCAAGCCTCTAGATGTTATGAATAGCTTAGGGTTATGGATGACATGATTAACTAAGGGTCATGAACTAAGGGCTCTAGATGTTATAAATAGTTTAGGATTATAGATGACATGAATGACTCGGGGTCCTATAAGCCTAAGGCTCTAGATGCTATGAACAGCTCAGGGTTGTGGATGACATGAACTACTCTAGGTCTTGAGCTCATGGCTCTATATGCTATAAGCAGCTCAAGGTTGTGGTTAATATGAATGACTCGTGGACCCATTAGTTCAGGGCTCTATGTGCTATGAACAACTTAGGGCTTTGGATGATATGAACGATTCTGGGTAGTGAGCTCAAGGTTCTAAATGTTATAAATAGCTCATGGTTATGGATAACATCAATGACTTTGAGTTGTGAACTCAGGGCTCTAAATGCTATAAACAACTACAGTTGTGGATGATGTAATTGAATCAAGGTCATGTGCTAAAGGCTATAGATGTTAATAACAACTTAGATCTATGAATGACATGAACAACTTCGAGTTCTGAACTTAGGGCTCTAGATGTTATGAACAACCGAGGACTATGGATGATATGAACGACTCGTGGTCCCGTGAGCTTAAGGCTCTAAATGATATGAAAAACTTAAGGCTATGATTGATATGAATGATTTTAGGTCATGAGCTCAAGGCTCTAGATGCTATGAACAACTCAGGGTTATGGATTACATAAGTGACTCCAGCTTGTGAGCTAAGGGCTCTAAAAGCTATGAATAGTTAGGGTTGTGGATGATATGAATGACTCGAGGTCGTGTGCTCAAGGCTCTAGATGTTATGAACAGTTTAAGGTTGCGTATGACATGAACGACTTCGGATCATGAGGTTGAGGCTCTTGAAGCTATGAACAGCTGAGAGTAGTGGGTGATATGAATGGCTCATGGTCCTGTGAGCTCAAGGCTTTAGATGCTATGAACAGCTCAGGGTTGTGGATGGAATGAATGACTTTGTTTCGTGAGCTCAAAGTTGTAAATGCAATGAACAGATCAGGTTGTTGATGATATGAACAACTTAGGGTCATGTGCTTAAGGCTCTAAATGTTATGAATAGCACATGGCTATGGATGACATGAATGACTACAGTTTATAAGCTAAGGGCTTTACATTCTATGAGCATCTCAAGCTTGTGGATGACATGAACGACTTTGGGTCATGACCTTAGGGCTCTAGATGTTGTGAACAGGTGAGGACTGAAGATGATATGAATTACTCGGGGTCCCGTGATCTCAGAGCTCTAAATGATATGAACAACTCACGACTCTTGATGCTATGAGCAGCTCTAGTTTATGGTTGATATGAACGACTCAAGGTCCCATGAGCTTAAGGCTCTAGATGTTATGAACAACACAAAGTTATAGATGATATGAAGGATTCTCGGTCGTGAGCTCAAGGCTCTAGATGCTATGAACTTAGGGTTATGGATAACATGAATGACTCTAGATTGTCAACTCAGGGCTTTAAATGCTATGACTAGCTAGGATAGTAGAAGTTATGAATTACTTGGGGTTGTGTGCTCAAGAATCTAGATGCTATGAACAACTTAGGGTTGTGGTTAATATGAACGATTCTAGGTCCGGAGCTCAAGGCTCTAGATGTTATGAACAACTCATGGTTGTAAATGAGATGAACAACTCTTAGTCATGAGCTCATGGCTCTAAATTCTATGAACAGCTCAAGGATGTAGATGATATGAACGACTCAAGGTTGTATGCTCAGGCTGTATATACCATGAACATTTCAAGGTTGTTGATGACATGAATGGTTGGGGGTTGTGAGTTGACAACTCTAGATGCTATAAGGGTTCTCGATAATGTGAACGACTACAGGTCATGAGCTCAGTGCTTAAGATGCAGTGAACAACTAAGGGTTATGGATTATATAAATGATTTTAGGTCCTAAGCTCAAGGCTCTAAATGTTATGAACAACTCAAAGTTGTAGATGAGATGAACGACTCCGGGTTGTGAGTTTAAGGCTATAAATGCAATGAACAGCTCAGGTTGTTGATGATATGAACAACTTGGGGTCGTGTGCTTAAGGCTCTAAATGCTCTAAATAGCTCAAGGTTGTAGATGACATGAATGACTATAGGTCATGAGCTAAGGGCCCTATATGCTATGAACAACTC
Source organism: Vitis vinifera (assembly GCF_030704535.1). Taxonomy (NCBI): domain Eukaryota; kingdom Viridiplantae; phylum Streptophyta; class Magnoliopsida; order Vitales; family Vitaceae; genus Vitis; species Vitis vinifera. Next base: position 15,117,874 of record NC_081813.1, read on the forward strand.
AAGGTTGTGGATGACATGAATGACTTTGGGTTGTGAGCTCACAACTTTAGATGTTATGAACAATTGAGGGTTATGGATGATATGAACGATTTTAGGTCATGAGCTCAAGGCTTTAGATACTATGAACAACTCAGGATTATGGATAACATGAATGACTCCAAGTCGTGAGCTTAAGGCTCTAAATGTAATGAATAGCTAGGAATATAGATGATATGAACGACTCGAGGTCGTGTGCTGAAGGCTCTAGATTCTAGGAACAACTTAGGGTTATGGATAACATGAATGAATCTAGGCCATGAGATCAAGGATCTAAATGCAATGAATAGCTAGGAATATGGATGATATGAATGACTCAGGGTCATGTACTGAAGGCTTTAGATTCTACAAACAGCTTAGGGTTGTGGATGACATGAATGACTTTGGATCGTGAGCTCATGACCTTAGATGTTATTTGCAACTCAAGGTTATGGTTGATATGAATGACTTAGTGTCCCATGAGCTGAGGAAGCTAGATGCTATGAACAGCTCAGATTTGTGGATGATATGAATGATTTTGGGTTATGAGCTCAAGGCTCTAGAAGCTATGATTAGCTCAGGGCTAAGGATTACATGAATAACTCAGGGTTGTGAGCGTAGGGCTCTAAATGCTATGAACAACTAGGGCTGTGGAGATGAAAGACTCAGGGACATGTTCTCAAGGCTCTATATGCTATGAACAGCTCATGGATGTGGATGATATGAACGACTCCAAGTCATGAGCTGAGAACTGTAGATGCTATGAAAAAATCACGATTATGGATGATATGAGCAACTTGGGGTCCTGTGAGCTCAGGGATCTAGATGCTATGAACAGCTCACGACTACTATGATGATATGAATGATTCAGAGTTATGAGCTCAAGGCTTTAGATATCATGAATAGCTCAGGGTTGTGGATTATAAGAACAATTTTGGGTCTTGAGCTCAAGGCTCTAGATGCTATGAATAGTTGAGGGTTGTGGATGATATGAAGGACTCGAGGTCGTATGCTCAGGGCTCTATATGCTATGAAAAGCTCAAGATTGTAAATGACGTGAATGATTCCAAGTCATGAGTTGAGGGCTCTAGATGCCATGAACAACTCAAGGTTGTGGATGACATGAATGACTTTGGGTTGTGAGCTTAAGGCTCAATATGCTAGGAACATCTTAGGGCTATGGATGATATGAACGACATGAGGTACCATGAGCTTAGGGATCTAGATGCTATGAACAGCTCAAGGTTATGGATGATATGAACAATTCTGGGTCATGAGATCAAGGCTCTAGATGTTATGGACAACTGTGGGTTGTGGTTGAGATGAAGGACTTCGGGTCGTGAGCTTAAGGTTATAAATGTTGTGAACAACTCAAGTTGTTGACTATATGAACAACACGATGTCCTGTGCTGAAGGCTCTCAATGCTATGAATAGCTCAGGGATGTGGATTTTTAGGATAGAGCCCTTAAAAAACATGACATGATGTAATAAACTATTGGTTTTTATTATTTATTTAATAAAGTTTCAACTCACTTTTATCTATCATTTTTCCATGCATTATATCTTATAAACATTTTGGCCTACATCTTTTGCATTGTACGTGACTTAGGTGCATTAAGAGTTGCACAGAGAATCCAAGTCATGAGTTTCTTTCAAATAGATGACTTGTTCACAATCGGTTCATGGGTCTAGGCAACCTATTAAAAGCAGTAGTACATCAGCTCCTAATTGGAGGGATGGTTGGTCTTGGCTATTGGGATGGGTTTCCCATGGTGAGTGCACTAGTGTGTATGGTTGCACATTGGATAGGACTTATGGTGAGTTATGACTTAAGGCTATCAAGTAGTCATAACTTCACTAATTTGCTTCATTGTGTTATCTCTCATCCTTGAGAGAATATTGAGCTTGTGCTGAAGTTAGCAGTGGCTTTGACCTATGGGTGAGATTGTAAGCTGATCACATATTCCCTTTTAATTGGGTCACTATTGATGGAAATTGGTAGCAATAGGTATTCCTAATAAAGGCACCATGATATCTCTTAGGATTGAGACAGTGTGTCCCATTGAGTGATCCTAAGGAGATGTGTTCATGGAAACTATGACCATAGTAGTTCCTTAAGTGGAACTTGACATAAGCCCTTTGAGAGCTAAGATATGTCAATTGCACAATATGAGGATTTGTAACTCAAGGATGGTAGAGGTAGTCTTGAAAGGCTGATAGCTTTCACCTTGTTAGACTATGGATACTAGTTCATAAGGAGACTGAACACAATGAATAGCATGTCATGGACCCGAGCACTTGGTGTCTTGTCGTTATTTACATAGGATACTAGAGCTCAGTTGATTCTATATAGTGGGATATTAAATCAACTTCATAATTGGATTTTAAGAGAGCCAATATTCCTATGGGTCTTAGTGATCCCCGCTCTAAGCTCATATACCTTGTTGGCACGAGATATGAAGGTCGAATTGACTTTAGGTTCACTTTTGTTCATAAGAGTGTTTTGGTAATTATGCAATCTTGCACAAGGGTGAGTAAGGTCTCTAGATTGGTCTAATTGATTAATTAATATGCCCTGTTGGGTTAATTAATTAATTAAGAACCATTTTGGGCTAGATTAAGTGACCCAAGCCTTTAGTGGGCTTAAGTCACTTAAGCCCAATAAGAAGCCTTATAAATACCCCCTTAGGGGTTAGAGTTCCCATAGTTTTTCTAGAGAGTTTTCTTCCATCTCCATAGAGAAAGAGAGAGTCTTTGCCTCCACCCTCTCTTCCATCCCCACCGGAAGTGTGTCAAGATCAAGGTTCGAGTCATTGGGCGGAAAACCTTGGGTTTACAAGACTATTGCGATTTTGTTCTTTATCTTTACCACGTGGATTTGATTCGGGAACATCGGAATCTAAGGTATGGTTTTTGTTAGCACTTTGTGAATCCCTTTAATGTATAAAATTTTTATTTTTCCACTATGAATAGGATTTAGAAAAGACCTAGGATAGTTATGCATGTGCCCTAACCTGATTCGGGCTTGGGAAACGGAGAGATCCGGGTTTTTCCCATCAATCGGTATTAAAGCCATAGGTTAGTAATCATGCTAGAACCACTCTAGGGTGTGCTAACTAACTTATTTTTGCAAGGTTTTTGTTTATCCCATGGCCCTAAGGATAATTAATGTGCGTTCTTTATTATGATTTTGTAATAATATGATGGTTATAATTATGATTGCTTTTTATTGGGGATGTAATAATTACTTGGATTGGTTTTTACTTTTTCTAGATGGGTTTTAAACCTCATAAGAGGCATAGGATTTTTTTTTCTTTTATAAAAATCCTGTTTTTATCTGAGAATGATATGTAAACTCAAAATCTTTGTAGTATAGGATTTTGTTGTAAAAATCCATTTTTTTTATTAGTCTTTGTAACCTATAGAGAGTATGGAAGCAATCTGAAGCATCACAAAGTGTTTGCACACATTCCCTTACAGGAAAAAGAGAAAAGAAGACTTCTTGAAGTTTCTTCCATAAGTTCCTATGGTGATTCAAGGGAAAAGAAAGATTCTTGGAAATTATTGATTTGAGATCTTTAGCAGCCCAGTTTTGTCCTCTTGAACTTAAAATCAGGGTACATTCTCATGAGCTTTTTGGGGAAAACCACATATATTTTTTAAGCTTAGGAAGTTAGGAATCCAAGGCTTCATACATATCACAATTCGGAGTTAAAACAAGGGAGTTATAGCTGATTGAAGCAAGGCTATGCAAAGAGCATGGCAGCACAATAATGCTGACTTTAACTCAAAATCAGGGCTATCTCCCTAGAGCTTTTTGGAGAAACTACATATGATTTTGAAGCTAAAAAAGTCATAAAGGCAATTCTTCAAACGGATTGTAATTTGAAGTTGAAACGATGGAGATATGGTAGATCGAAGCAAGACTATATTAAGGGCAAGAAATTATAGGATGGAGTACAGACCAAATTGTTTTTGGTTATTTAAGCTCAATTTTTTGGGCCCATTGGGCTTTTTTTTTTCACTAACCCTATCTTAAGTTGTAGGTACCTTTGGTATTTTTGGAACCTTAAAATCCAAATATTTAGGTTACCAAATAAGCGATAGGATCCCTAAGGCCATGGGATTCGATATTTTTTTTTTCATTTTATGCTTATATTTTATATATTGCATGTGTCAAGGAAATAATTGAAAATATTTTGTAATTTTTTCAAAATGGTAATTTTGGATTTTCTTAAAATAATAAATTTTCATGAGATTTTTTTTCATTATTATTTATTTAATGAATTGGTTGTTGTCATTTGCGGTTTCAAATTCTTTTTAGGACTTTCTTTTATTTGGGTTAAGTGGTTCTCCAGGCTGTCTCCCCCCCCCCCCCCCCCTCACCCCCCACCCCTGAGAGAATGAGGAAACCGTTTAGTTTGTAAAAGAAAGTTCAAGGATAAGAAATATGAAAGATATCCCTATTTGGCATAGGAGACCCAATTCAAGTAATAATAAAAGTTTTGGAAATTCTCATGATGGATAATTTATTTTAAGATGGTTACCAAAATTATCTTAAAGGCTATCTTCCAAAATATTAAGTGGGAGCGGGACATAGGCAAGCCCATAGCCTCTAAGATCAAGCCTATCTTGATTTTGAGCCTATCACCATCTTAAAGATGGGATCACCTAAGGAATCAAGGGATATGGACTATCCTAAAAGGACAAGACTATACATTGTAGTGGGAGTGGCCAATCCTAAAGATGGAACTCTTCACTTAGTGACATTGATGTCAAGGGTCTTGGTTATATACTTAACTTAGACATGAAGTGGTAGAATCACCTAAAGTGGTTCCACTTGCATGTGCTAAGGACTGAACGTAAAGGAATGTAAATCAATGCCCTAGAATAACCTTTGGAGGTTTAAGGCAAGTTGATTAATTAGAGAGGGTCTTTACCTAGTAATAAGAGTCATGACCTGCCTAAAGTAGGTTTGATTCTTATGATACTAGGATACCTTGCATGGATATATGTAGTTTAAGAGGACTACTTTTGCAAAATTAATTACCAAATTTGCCTTTAGTGCTTAGTTCCTTTATTAATGCATGGAAATATTTTGTTTATTACAAGAATCACGTCTTATAATATGATCACCCTTATTCTCACTGATAATAAGTTACCTTGACCTGATTATGTTGATTGGAAAATAAATCTAGATATAGTGCTCACAACAGAATAGCTAAAATGGGTAACTCAAGAGGTTGCTCCACCCATTCCCAATGAGCTTTCCACGTAAGAAGAGAAAGATGCTCATTCCCAATGGCAAAGGGCATATGAGAAAACTCATTATATCATACTTGGGTCTCTCAATAATGTGTTGCAACAACAACACATGGGCATTGCCACTACTTATGAGATTCTCTTGAATCTGTAAGAGATGTTTAATGATAAGGGCAAGCCATCTAGGCAAGCTACTCTAAGGACCATCATGAGCACCAAGATGATAGAAGGAACTCCCATTAGAGATCATATGATTCATATGATTACACTCTTTAACAAGATAGAGATCCTTGGAGCTAAAATCGATGGGGAAACCAAGGTTGATATGATTCTAGAGACCTTATCAAACTCCTTCAAGCAATTTAAGCTCAATTACAATATGAATAAGTTAATGATGAGCTTTCCAAAACTGATAAAGGAACTTTAGATGGTTGAGGGGATTCTCAAGGATCCTAATGGTGTTCACATGGAAATAAAAGAGCCTTCAAGTTCTTCTCGTAATAATAAGAAGAAGAATTCTTTTAAGAAATCCAATCAGGAAAAGGAAATAGCAAAGGTAAGGGCAAGTGTTTCATTTATGGCAAGAAGGGCCATTGGAAGAAAAAATGCCTTGATTTCCTGAAGAAAAATGAAGGAATGTCCCATTCACTTTTAGTTGAATCTTGTTTAGTGGTGGATTCCACCAATTCCTAGTGGATAGATTCCGGAGCCACTAACCATATTTGTAATTCATTATAGGGGTTTCAACTAAAGAAAAGGTTGAATGAAGGAGAGATGTACCTGACTCTAGCATTTACTACGAGGATAGTTGTGCAATAAGTGGGAGATGTTACCCTGATATTAGAGAATAATAAATATCTAGAACTCAAGGATTGGATTTATGTACCTAAATCTAGAAAGAATTGAATTTCAATTTCTAGTTTAAATAAATTAGATTATTCGGTTTATTTCAATAAAAAAAATTATTAAAAAGAATGATTTATTTATTGGCTCAGGGATATTAGTTGACAATCTATTTTGTATTACTCTTATATCATTATTATATGTTGTTGAGAATAATCATATCTCACTTAAGAACAAAGTACTTAGCACTAATCAGACTTATCTATGGCACCTATGCTTAGATCATATTAATCTAAATAGGATCCAAAGACTAGTCAAGTTTGGAACACTGCACTCGTTAGTTCTAGAAGATCTTCTAGTCTACGAATCCTATACAAAAGGTAAAATGACCAAGAGGCCCTTTACTGCTAAAGGGGTTAGAGCCAAAGAATGTTTGGAGTTAGTGCATACTAATATGTGTGGACTTTTTAATGTCCAAGCATGTGGAGGGTATGAGTATTTCATCATCTTCACATATGATTACTCTAGGTATGGTTATGTTTACCTTATGCATAGAAAATTTGATGCCTTGGATAAATTCAAAGAATTTAAGGCAAATCAGAGAACCAGTTAGGTAAACATCTCAAGGCACTTTGATCTAATCGAGGTGGAGAGTACATGTCTAATGAGTTTGATTCTTTCCTTAAGAAGCATAGGATTATATCCCAGTTGACTGCTCCTGGTACTCCACAGCAAAATGAAGTGGCGGAAAGAAGAAATCGAACTTTATTAGACATGATGAGATCTATGATGAGTCTTTCAACACTTCCCACATCCTTTTGGGGATATGCCCTAGAAAATGCAGGATATCTTCTTAATCTAGCTTCATCTAAATCGGTACCTTTGACTATTATGGAGATGTGGACGAGTCATAAACCTGGTTTACACCATGTTCACATATGGGGGTGTCCAGCACACGTGTTAAAACTAAACGTAGATAAGCTTGAACTAAGGTTAGAAGTTTGTCAGTTTGTTGGGTATCCAAAAGGAAATATGGGTTATTACTTTTATCGTCAGGTCGACCAGAAGGTATTTGTGAGTATAAATCCCAGATTTCTAGAAAATGACTAGATGATGAGTAATAGTGTTAAGAGTAAGGTCAATTTGAGAGATCTAGATAAGACTCTCATAACAACATATAATACTATGGATCCAGTACCAACCATTCTTATTTCTAGTACACCAGTACCTCGTCATAGTGAGAGGGTTGTTCTATAACTAGATATATTCATGTATTTGGGAGAATCTTTTGAGGCCAACCCAATAGTAAATGAGATCGATCCTACAGATTATGATGAGGCAATGAGCAATGTGGATGCACATTTTTGGCAAAAGGCTATGGAAGTAGAGTTAGAATCTATGCATTCTAACCATGTTTGGGAGCTTGTAGAAGCACTTAAAGGGATAAAACCCACAGGGTATAAGTGGGTCTACAAAAGGAAGAGGGGCATAGATGGAAAGGTTGAGACTTTTAAGGCTAGGTTTTTTGAGAAGGGTTATAGTCAGAAACCTATTGTCAATTATGGGGAGACCTTTCTCGCCGATAGCCATGCTCAAGTCCATCAAAATACTCCTATCCATTACAACACATCTTGATTATGAGATACAATAAATGGATGTCAAGACTGCATTCTTAAATGGGAATCTTGATGAGAGCATCTTTATGATGCAGCCAGATGGTTTTATAGCAAAGGGTCAAGAGCATATGGTATGCAAGTTACATAAATCCATTTATGGATTAAAGCAAGCATCTCGCTCATGGAATAAACGTTTCGATCAGGCAATCAAAGCTTTTTACTTTGATCAAAATGAGGATGAACCTTATGTGTACAAGAATGTGCAGGAAAGCATGGCGGTCTTTATGATCTTGTATGTTGATGACATTCTACTAATTGGTAATGATGTAAGGTTATTGTCATTAGTCAAGATCTGGTTTTCTACTCAATTTCAGATGAAGGATTTGGGAGAAGCACAATACATTCTTTGGATTAAGGTCCTTAGAGACCACAAGAATAGAAAACTAGTGTTATCTCAAGATGCCTACATAGATAAGCTTTTGGTCAAGTATGTGATGTAGGATTCGAAAAAATGTTTGTTACCTTTCAGGCATGGAATTCCTCTTTCTCAAGATCAATGTCCTAAAATACTTGAGGAGAAAAAGCTCATGCAATTGATACCTATGCCTCTATAATGGGTAGCCTTATGTATGTGATGCTATGTACTAAGCCAGATATTTGCTTTACAGTGGGTATGGTGGGTAGATATCAGTCTAATCCAAGTCCAACGCACTAGACAACTATCAAGCAAATACTCAAGTATCTTAAGAGAACGAGGGATTATATGCTTGTATTCCAAAGTGTCGAGTTAGTACCTAAAGGGTACACAAATTCAAACTTCCAATCTTATAAGGATTCTCATCGATTTATCTCCAATTTTGCTTTTACTTTTGGTGGTGTGGTTGTTAGTTGGAAAAGTGTGAAGCAATCTTGCATTACTAACTCCACTATAGAAGTCGAGTATGTTGTAGCTTCTAAAGTAGCAAAGGAAGCCATTTGACATAGGAAGTTCCTCTTGGAACATAGGGTCGTACCCTTGGCCGTGCAACCCTTGATATTATTTTGTGATAACAGTGTGCCTGTGGCATAGTCTAAAGAACCAAGAAACCACCAAAAAGTTAAACACATTGAGAGGAAGTATCACCTGATTCATAAGATACTCCAGAAGGGTGATGTACTGGTAGAGAAGATACCTTTTGCAAATAACCTAGTGGATCCCTTCACCAAGACATTTATAGGAAGAGTCTTTAATGGTCATAAGGATAGCATAGGTGTTAGATGTGTACCTAATATGTTTTAGAGGCATGATGTTTTCAAGGCTAGTGGGAGATTGTTAGGATTGAGCTTTTAAAAGCATGACATGATGTAATAAACTCTTGGTTTTTATTACTTATTTAATAAAGTTTTAGCTCACTTTTATCTATCATTTTTCCATGAATTATACCTTGTGAGCATTATGGCCTGCATCTTTTGCATTGTACGTGACTTGGGTGCATTAGAAATTGCACAAAAAATCCAAGTAATGGGTTCCTTATAAATAGATGACTTGTTCATAGTTAGTTCATGGGTCTAGGCAACCTATTAGAGGTTGTAGTGCACCACCTCCTAATTGTAGGGATGGTTGGTCTTAGCTATTAGGATGGGTTTCCCATTATGAGTGCACTAGTGTGTATGGTTGCACATTGGATAAGACCTATGGTGAGTTATGACTTAAGGCTATCAAGCAGTCATAACTTCACCAAGTTGCTTCATTGTGTTGTCTCTCAACCTTGAGAGAATATTGATCTTGTGTTGAAGTTAGCAGTGGCTTCAACCTATGGGTGAGATTACAAGCTAATCATATATTCCCTTTGGATTGGGAAATTATTGATGGAAGTTGGTAGCAATAGGTATTCTCAATAGAGGCACCATGATATCTCTTAGGATTGAGACAATGTGTCCCCTTGAGTGATCCTAAGGATATGTGTTCATGGAAACTATGGCCATAATAGTTCCTTAAGTGGAACTGTATATAAGCTCTTTGAGAGCTAAGATATGTCAATTGAACACACTAGAGGAGGATCTATAACTTAAGGATGGTAGAGGTAGTCTTGAAAGGCTGATAGCCTTCACCTTGTTAGACTATGGACACCAGTTTAAAGAGAGACTAAACATAATGGATAGCATGTCATAGACCCGAGCACTTAGTGTCTCGTTGTTATTTACATAAAATATTGGAGTTCAGTTGATTCTCTATAGTAGGATGTTGAATCAACTTCATAATTGGATTATGAGGGAGCCAGTATTCCTATGGGTCCTAGTGGCCCCCGCTTTAAGCTCATATACCTTGTTAGCACGGGTTATGAGAGTCAAATTGACTCTAGGTTCACTTTTGTGCATAAGGGCATTTTGGTAAATAACTTTAATTTGAAGAGTTAGAAAAGAAAAAAAAATGGTATTTCCTTCATTCTTAAATCCAAAGATAAGGCCCTCACATGTTATTTCTTTTTCGGGTTCTTTTCTCTTTCTTTAAATATGAGATTTATGGGGAAAAAAATCTAGGTATCAAATAAATATTAGTGACTCTTTCATAGGGACACCTTTTTACTTTAAGAGAGATAATAGAGCTTCTAAAATAGATTTAATATTTGAGCTTTATATCAGTGGTTATGTAAAACTAATTATTTTATTGTCAATAATAAGGTTGAAATTGAATTAGATAGATAATTCTAATGAATTTCAAAGGTAATTAAGTTTATGACATGTTGAATTAATTACAAAAATTGATTAAAGATGGTTTAAAATACAACTAGCTAAGTCGTTAACTTCGTCAATGGATTAGTTTGGTGCATAGCAAATTTAGTGTAGAAGGCTACAAGCTATGGTGAAAAAAGATTTTTGAAAGTTGCAAAGAGAGTTTGGAACCTAATGGAGTTCTACAAAAAAATTAGGAACATTCTACTTTTAGATAATTAGCTAATACTCATTATTATTTTTATTTATGTTTAGGCTAGATGTTTAATAAGTCCATATGGAATTTGAGTGATTTCTTCAACGCATTGGTTAATAAAGCAATAAGTTATTTTATAATTTCTCCTTTTTTTTAATCTTTTTTTCATTTTTTTAAAGTATAAAAAATGTTTGAAATCCCTAAAGTGGATCAAGTAATTTTTTTTTTCTAAAAAATGTTCTAATTTTTTTCTTAACTTATATAACAAATTGAGAATATCATACGATTGAATACAAGTAAATTTTAACTTTTTAATTTATTCTAATGATTTTGAACTCTGGTTATTAGTGACCTCGGTTCAATAAGTGATATCATTAGCCTTGACAAGGTAGTAATGTAGTGTAAACTTAACCCGCAAGGATGTTATTAGTCTTTGGTATATCATTGATTGGAAGCATATCATTAATTGAAAATTATTTTATCCATCTGTAAAAAGAACAAAATAAGACTAGCCACTAAGTGCAAGTCCCACTGTTTGAGTATAATGCTATTATTAATGAATTAAGATAAAATATGTGTATGAAATTCTTTTAAATATAAATTAATTATGCAATGTGTATTATGTTATTTTATCTTTAAGTTGAAAGTATCTAATTTTTTTCTTTTTTTCTTTTTTGAAGAAAATGAACTTAATTATTAAATTAAATAAGTTCAATTACTAATTCATTTTTATAAAAATGTAATATTTCTTTATACTATATTTAACCCTCATTTTTAAACGATTTTACTTTATTGAACCGTCCATCTCACCATTCTTTAATATTCCACTTTTCAAGTATAAGCAATATTGATGAGAGGGATTAGAATATGAAGTATGTTTCTATTAGAAACAATTTTAAAATTGATTATTTAGGATCGACGACTTAAAACTAACTTTAGTTATAATTTCTAAATCTTACTTAAAGACTAACCTCGGTTATTATTTCTAAAACTTTTAAAAAAATGTGTGGTATAATCATTGAAATTATCCTTGAGATACTTTTTAATTAGTTTTTATTAAAAATTTAGAACCTTTAAATTATGCTCTAATTATCAACTAACTACATGTTGGATTTGTTAGTTAAAATCATTCATGCTTTGGATTCCCAAGTTTGATACATGAAATGACCGTGGTGCTCTTGGTCCCCGAGTTCTTAGTGTCACAAATAAATTTTGATATTTTGAAATATTTGGAAATGTGTTAAATTACTATTTTATATATATATATATATATATATATATATATATACTTTTACTCGATGAAAATATATAAAATTTAACACTCAACCAAATAAAATAAAAACCTTAATATTTGAGACACTAATTAAGAGACCAACTATCCTAAACACACATTTTACTCTATTCAAATTTAAAACAAATTCAGGAGTATTAAAAAAAAAAACAAAACAAAACAAAAAAACCGCCACAATCTCCCAGCCCTTAAGAAAGTCAAAAGGATTTGGCATGGGCCTAGAGAGGAAGTTGGCGAAATGGGCAGTTTTGGGTCTAAGCAGGTATCGAAATCACCATCGGCTTCACCTCCACCCACCCACCAGATGGTAGCGGCATTTACACTGGCTGAAGAATATATGCAGCAGGTATTATGAAAACAGAAAAAAGTAAAGACACACACTGACGTAGATTCAATATAATATAAGCCAAATGTAGAACTCAGTTTACGTAGTGTTCCTGCCGCATCTTGTCTTCCTGACACACCAGAAAAAAAGGAAAAATGTTGTACTCTTGTATGGTAAAGAATGAAAAGGTCCAGAAAATTCAACTACTCAAAAGGGATTAAAAGGCGTATCATTGCTGTCCTCTCTTTTAAAACCAAAAAAAACAAACGCATAGATTGTCGTCAAGCAGCATCCCATGAGATAACTTATATGTCTTTGGAATTGGGGGTTAAGCAAAAGAGCACAGATCTACATCTTATATGTGACAAATAAAAGAAAAGAAAAGGCACCATTTTAGTGCTTACAATAATTCTGATCCCAGTTATAGCAAAAATTCACGAATCTGAACTGGCCTTTTAACTGCATTTGTAAAACCCTGCATGAAAATGGGAACAAAATTAAAAATTATCAGTGATCATGGATTACAACCCATGTGCTTATTTCCTTTTATACTCCTAGCTGCCAAGAGGCTTATGACAGTATCGCTCCGCAGAGGAGATGATAATGAGAGGCTAGTTCATCGTATGCACTTCATCAAAGATAATTGTTAAGTTGAAACCCATATTAGAATAAATTAGTTGTATTTTGGGCTTGTACATTTGTGCACAAGATAACTTTATTTAGCTATCTATCAAGCTATGATAAAGAGCATGATACCGGTGGTCAATGCATTTAATAACTAATGACTCTATTAGGACTACTCACCATTGCCATATATTCCCCAAATTAAAGGTAACTAGGAAGGTCTGTGGGGTGGGTTCAAGACAGGGCATGCCCCCCTCACCCCTGACGAAAAACAATAAAACCCTAGCACAAACTTGGGTGGTGCCAAGGCTACAATTGTGATCAAGGCAGGGCAAAACTGAGGTTGAAAACAATTTCTGCAACAAGTTATTTGGGAGAACATGCAACCCTATTGGTTTGGAAAGAAAAATAAATCAAAAATCAAGAAAAATATGAAAGAAATGACTAGGTTATTTAGAAAAATCTAAAATGTAAAAAGATCTCACTTTTAAGTAAAAAGCTAAACCTGGTAAACCAAAACCACCAAAAAATTCTGATCCCACAAATAAAAGCACCTCAAACTTGAATATTTTTTTTTTTTTCAAAAGTAATCTAAAAAAAAAATTCCAATCAAACTAATATAAGAAATACAACCTTACCTATCAAATATATATATATATATATATATATATATATAAAAGAAATACAACCTTAAAACAAAAAAATTCAAATAAAAAAAATGGTTTTTAATTAACAGCTTTAGAAAACATAATAAATGAAAAATATATATATAATAAAGCGTAAGATGGAAGAGACCAAAAAGCCAAATTTGTGAGAACTAAGAGTAGTGGCTGAAAGGAATGAAGACAACAACTGGAAAGAGTTGAACATGGAAGTGGCTGGAAAAGGAAATGAACATCATGGCTGCTAGGAAAATGAGAAAGTGTGAAATGGGTTGCTTTTGAAAATGAAGAAATGAGGGTTAGGGCTGTTTCATAGTGTGTGTGTGCGTGCGCGTATGGGTATATGTATATGTGTGTGTATATATATATATATATATATATATATTATAATGGTATTTTCATAGGTTTAATGTAGACTTTTTACCTATAAAAAAAAAGGTATTTTTGTAGTTCTCAACAGATCTAAGGCAGTATATTAAAATAACATTGTATACGGGGCAGGCCATGGTAGAACATTCACATACCCTACCTGCCCTAGACTGGAGTTCAATTCCTCTTCCCCCTTTATGCCATATCCAAACCCTCAATAATAGGAAGGTGCAAGGCAAGAAAAGTCGCCCAAAAAAACTGACCCATTGTCTTCCTTAGAGATAACCATGTATGATAACTGTGTATGCAATTGCATCCAAGATGCAACTATGTAACAAGAACTGAATAAGCAAACGCATCCACGACACAAGAGTATCCCTAATGCACCATATTACAATATTTAATTGCCACTTTTTTTCCTTCCCTTTTTGCCTTTTTTTCTTTTCATGGGGAGGGAAGGGGGAAGATGTCAACTTGAATGCAAGTCTTTAAATGGTTGGATGCAAATATTGAACTCTCAAGGCATTACATTATCCATGAACACCCAACATACAAGCATTAGCTCGAGTACCTAAGGAAGTATCACTTGGATACTATCAGCATCTAACAACTTACTTCCAGTGCAAAAACTGTTTATTCTCAGAAATATTTTGCTCAGTACCCTTTTTTGGTCATTTTAAAATGCACATAATTTTGAAAAATAAATAAAAAATAAAAACCTAATTACTTAAAGGTAATGATTAAATCGAAGGACCATGAACAGTTATTTACCTCGTTAAACTTAAATAGCAGAGGACGTGAATCTCTCTCCAGTGTTACTGGCTCTTGGATGAGGTTAGTAGTTTGAGAACCTTTGCTGCTCAACTTTTTGAACCTGGATTGGAATGAATAAGAAAAATCAGGAACCAAATAGGATTATCTGAAACAAATTACATTACCATGAAATCTTGCTTAATATTCAACCTGGCATGGAACATCTTTTTTTTTAAGGAAACAAAAATCAAATCTCAAAGCACAAAAATAGACATGAGTAAAATCAATATTGATAAAAGTTATCATGATGACATGATCGTAAAGTTAACATTCAAGTTGACTTTCAATTCCAACTCACTAATAACAGTGGCAATCGGGTATGAAAACAAAAATGATCTCAAGAACAAGATAATACCTATCAAAGAAAGTAGAGCCTCTAGGAGGCTTCTTCACATCTCTAGAAGATTTTAGTTTTACACTGGCTTCTGCACTTCCACTAGAACCAGAGGCTGACGAAACGATGGAAGTACTGGCCTTACTCTTTGCTGTTTCTATGTTGTTCTCAACACATCCAGCTGCATGACTAACATTGCCAGATTGAGCTCGGCTCTTTTCCTCCGTTGTCATTGCTCGGTTCTCTCTGCGTTTTCCATCAGTTGAATGCATAGTTTTGCTCATGCTTCCTTGTAAAAAAATTTTCTTTTCTATCTGAAATACAGAATTTGATTTGAGGTGAAATTCCAATTTGCAAGCAGCTAAGGAGAGCAGACATGCCAATGACAGGTTTGCATACAGCAGATACATCAAACAATTATAATTATTATAATTATTTCATTTGAGGTGAATTCCAGCATGGAAACATAGATTTTCTTTTTTCCTTTTATTTTCTTCTGCTACATGGAACTAAATCTAGCAGCTTCCTCATCCCCACACCAAATCTTTGCCATAATTACAATAATTTAGAAGCATGTATGTTATAATATAAATGCCCAATAGACGATAACAAAGGATATCGAAGTAGAATGAGGAAAACTTTGAGAAACATTTGTTTATATTTGATATGGTTACCAAGGGTGCCTATGGCATTTCAAACAGAGCATGAAATAATACCACATAAAACCCAGCAAGCAAGGCAGTCCAAGCTACTAAAGCAGACAAGCTAAGAAGGCTACATAAAGCTCATTGAAACAGTCAAGATACTTTGCTAATACTAATGAAGGGAAAGAAAGGAAGCCAATGGATGGCTGGTCAAGCAAAGTTGAACATAACAGCACTAGCTGAAGAAAGGAAAGACAAAAGAGACAAATCCACAATAGCTAGTGGAGTAAGAAGAAGAGAGACATTTACTTAACTACCATCAAAGAATCTACTTAACCATGATAACCTAAATCCAAAGCTGATTTCAAAAGGTTAACTTTTTTGCTCTTTACCTTAAAGTAAAGCTTGAAAGTAAACAAAAAAAATCTGTAAACAAAAGAGTAGGTTGCATTACTGCTATAGCCAATTATTGACCCTCCTTGGGCCCCTTTCTTTAGCGTACTAGTGAACCAGTGCTCCACCCCACTAAGTCTGCAAAATATCTATTTCTCATTGTCTTTGGCAGAGCAGCCATGTTTTATGAGCCCTAGGAGTTCTTGGTGGTTTAAGGATCTGTATTACAACCGTAAGTGTTTGGTAGGTTCTATTGTTTTTAAATTTCTAGAATGCAGGCTCTTGCAAGAGCCTTTGTTTGAGATAAGAAAACAGCAGGAACACAAACCACAAAATAAAGGATCTCCTAATATGCTTCTAGTTGCAGTTTCATTGAAGAAAAACCGGTGCCTCAATGTGTATCTTTATAAGAAACTCAAGGAATATGCACTTAGACAGCTTTAAGAGCTCAAGGCCATTGAAGTCCAACACTCAAAGTGATCCCATCCCTTGACATTTAGGTAAGGTTTTATGCCAAAATTTCACACATTGAAATTTGCATCAGAAAACCTGTCAAAATATTCAAAAATCTTATGTACCAAGGACATTGACACAGGTATGGTGTCTGACATGGATATCAATCTCAAGTAACTGAAACATAGTATCCTCCCCCACACTCATCCAACAAGCACACACATCAAGTGCTGAGCTTAAAAGGAAAAAAAAAAAAAAGCTAATGAGACTGCCCTTATTGATGTTTAATGCATTTGGCTTCCCATCATTCTTGAGGTTTTCTTTCAAACCAAGGCATGTTGTAACATATATTAGAAACCTACAATTTTAACCATATTGTAAGGTGTCAATGGTACAACATTATGAATTTGTTACAGAAAGTTTCTATTTGGGAATAAAATTACATATAAAGAAAAAAAACATAAAGCATTTATATTTTATTTTCACTCATCTCATTGCATAAACTGTTCAAAAAGAACTCCTTACAATTTTCCTTATGAAAAGATAGAAGGCTTTTCTCTTTTTCCTTACAGCCCAAACCAAGCCCCTTACAGACCAAGATATCTTTGTTTTCCCCAAGCCAACTTACTTTGACTTAAGGAGATGAAACTATTATATATGATCAACAAGAACCCCAGCTTCAAGAAATTAATTACTCACCTCATGCATCAAAAGTTGTTTGACAGCTACACCAAGAGCATAATGACCCAAACTAAATCCCTGTTCAATGCCAAAGTAAAGACATTAGGACAAGATAATGAATGTCATTAAAACCATGAAGATTGAACAACGACTCAAACCTTGAAGGTGACAAAGTCAGCAATTGGGGGATCAAAGGAAAGTGACAAGCCATCTGAAGCTGCTTCATGTAGCTGGGTACCATGTAGAGGATCAGATTTCATGTTCTTGTATGTTATTGAATAGGACACCATAGCATTAATTAACTGAGCTAGGTCATTCCTTTCTCTTTCTGATAGTAAGTGCAATGCCACCTGAAAATTAATCAAACCGTTTTAGAAATCATAATGAAAAGCAAACCCACATTTGTCACTGCAAAATGAGAGAGATATGCTATGTAATAAAAAAGTTAGAAAAAGTAATTTTAGCTACTTGTCCTTAAACAGAGGATAATACAACTGCTTCTGTAAGCCAATTAGCTAAAAGAACCGATGCTATTGACAACAGTCTCTTCTAAAAATTCATGGTTTATCAATTCAAGTTCAAAATATGATCAGCATTTCATAGTTCTCAGCACTGTTCTTCAGAATCTCTGTAACTGCACAGGTTTCTGAAATATGACAAATGCCATGGTCTTCAGCATCACAACACAATACCATACTTAACAACTTACATGTGTATCTGCATTTTTTACAAAAAGACATCAAATTGATCTATTGTTTTCATCACAACAACCAAGGGCATAACAGCTGATATTGACAAATACATCAAGATCTTAAGGAAGGTATATTCATTTTCAGAAATCCGTGTCAAACAGGGCAATAAACTTGAGGAAGTTCTAACAGAATGTGAAATAATTTCAATGGAAGTCAAAAGCATGATAAAAAAAAATGTAGATATTAAACACCCAAATGACCATCATCTCCAGATTCTCTTCAATTGTTTAGCCAGAATCTCACCAAGTATCCATTGCTCAGCAGATAATGGCATGTCCTTTAAGGAATGAGCAACTTTTGATATTAAAATATGCAAAAAAAAAACTAGTGTCAGTGGGACTAGAACAGTATGTCAACCAACCATAAAAAGCAGGCCATATTTTTATGCAATACTGAATCTTCAAAAGCTACCCCTCCTTTCAACTTAACCTTCACCACCATTTTCTGACAGTTTGAACTGATCGAACAGGCTCTAGGCACTTCCCAACCCAAATTGAAAAATTAGTTCTATTAGTCTAAAACACGAAAGAAGATTTTTAGAACATAGCTGATGAAAACTCTCCAATTTGCTGAAGTGTTTGAAGAACTTGTAAATCCTTTGGAATTTCTCTATGTGGACAATATCGTGTTAAAGATTCCCTGCATTCATATGTCCATATGGAAATACCTATCAAAAAATATTTCCGTATGGAAATAGGTTCTATAGTTGAGTTAGGAAGATCATTATAGACACTCTTAGGTCATGAAAAAAAAAGAGTCATGAGATGATTTGATGAGATAAGATAGATATTACTGAGAAAAAGGAGACACATAGAGAATGGAAACATGGATTTATTTCATGACTAATAGAAAAAGTGAATAATGTATGCTGTTTAGAAACCTTTCTTCTCTAAGATGCTCCCATGTACCAAAAAGAATAAATAAAAAAAGTTAAACAAAATAAATCCATTTTTTAAATATATAAAATTCACAAAGAAATATTTTCATCCCTGATATTTTGATTTTGGTCAGAAAGCTAAATGCCTCATGTCTATGTCAGGAAATACTACTGTCTGTATCCACAGTCATTACTTCAATGCCAAATACAAAATTAGTTTCACTCAAGAACTTCTTAAATTAATCATTAGAAATTTTAATAGTTTGTATAGGAAAGTATTAATGATTTTGAAAGGAATGACATAAAAGCTTTAATAATATATGTAGAATAGTCACAAGCTAACAATAAATTTCCTCAAAAAACTTAAGATTTCTTCAAATCTCTTAAAATGGTTCCACTTTGTGTGTTACCAAAAAAGAGGGGGAGAAAGAAACATGTTCTGATTAGGGAATCATAAAATGGTTGCATTTTCTGTTACATTTTATTCTTTCCTTCAAAAAAGAAATCAGTTTGTTAGGGAATCATATTTGGAACCCAGCACTTAGACCAAGAGAACACTAAAAAAAACGAGCTCTAAATCAAGCAGGACAAATTGTAGACGTTCCAACCACAATTCATATTGAATATGGATCCAAGAAAGATTATGATGCATGAGTTAGAAAAGAACTAGATAGCAGACAAAAATGCAAAGATGAAATTAGGTTTCATAAGAATATTATTCACAAAACTTAAGTCCAAAACTAAATGAAATAACAGCATGAAGTTAATCAAGAGCGTCACCACTAAATAGATTAACAAGATTGTGTTCATGGATCACATGGAAGATTACTAGTAGAGATAATGATTAAGTTAAACTTAATTATATTATTTTATATGCCAAAATGTATTAATAAGGTCAATTTGAATAGTATAGGATAACATCCTATCCAATAGATTGGTGGAAAGAGGCAATCTCTATCTGATTATTTTTTACCTGATTGGTTTAACCTCCTATATTTATAGTTGTTGTACTTTCAATAAAACACATGAAAAGCTCTACCCATATATGCTATTAGAGCAGGATAAGAGTAAATATTTTATTCAGCTGCTAAAATCTTCATCTGTCTCTTGCTCCAATGCTAACTCTTCCTCCTCTATTATTGTTCAACATATTTTTTCCATTCTTCCCAATATCACACCAACACGATTCCCACCAAGCTTGGACATAATATCTATCACCTATGGCTTTTCAAAATTTTGCCACAACTTTGTACCATTGAGCTTTTTTGTTGTGTTGATAACTTGATAGATCTCTTCCATGCCCTCTTAAGTTGCTACTAAACTCCACCTTGAATCCCAAATTCACTCATTGGCAATGCTAAGATCAACTTCTCTATTGGCTACTATTCTCCCTCTCCAAAAAGTCCATCCTGAAGTCATTGGATGTAATACCCCTCAACAAGTTTGGACTAGTCTAGAAACCTCTTTCCTATTACACTCCCATGCATGCATTCTCCAATTGCTCATGGACTTATACAATTTCAAAAAGAAAAGTTTTGAGCTCGTCAATAAGTACTTCACTCATCAACTAGTATTTGTCAATTATACTTTCTTTGATGAATCTTTCTTCTTTATATTCATAATGGTCTTTCTTTTGAAAGCAAACCATTCAAAACTTCAATCTCAACCCAGGTTAAAACTAGCATCCTACCAATTTACCTCATTTCTCTATTAAATAAGGAATTTCGCATCAACCAGGATTTTCAAAGTGATCTTATTACTTCTACCAATATTGCTAATCCACCAATCATCAACAATCCAACACTCTAGTGGTTAGCCTTCTTCTCATGGTCACCCTTCTTCTTGAGGTCAACCTTCTTCAGATGATGCTCAAAGGTCATGGCAATGATCATAACTCTAATGACCCTTGCATACTTTGCAAGTGTGCATCCACAAGGTATATAGCCCCCCAATGTCACAACCAATTTAACGAGTCAATATACCCCATCACTAGCAATATTGCTCACTTCTTTAGGTACACATTGTCACAACCTGCTCAAAATGACCCTCGTTTAAGCTTATATAAGAGAGTAGGAAGTTTTTGGAACCACCTAGAGATGTCCACACATCTCTACACGAGGATGGAAGACAACGGAAGTGTGTGGAGAAATCTAAAGTGTTCCAGAGATGTCTTGTACTACATAGGATTTGTATAGGTTATTCTAGAGAATTCTAGAGATGTAAGGAACCTTCGAGGGTTCCAGAGAGTTCTTTGGGTGCTTATAAATAGAGGATTGCCTCTTAGCCAAGGCACCAAACACTTGAGAGAAATCTAGCCTTGTAAAGCATTTTAGTGCAATATAAGTTCCATTCTTCCAAAAGTCTCCAAGTGTTGCTTCCTTCATGTCCCTAGCTTCCGAGTTGTGTGCATTACTTAGCATAGCTAACTAAGTATGTGGGGAAAGCTAACTTAGCAACAAGTGGCTTGTGTTGTCTAAGTGTCGCACGTTTGCTTAGGAAAGGCCTAAGTCCATGACAAGTGGTATCAGAGTACGGTTATGAAGTGGGCATTGCAACAAGAAAAGAAAGCATATCGATTAAGACTTGTAAGGTCAGGGGGAGAGGGGGAGAAGGGGAAAAAATCTCCCATTTGCTGTTCGCCGATGATACCCTAATTTTCTGCAAGGCCAACGAGGACCAAGTGACTTTTTTGAGCTGGACACTTATGTGGTTTGAGGCAATATAAGGGTTGAAAGTTAATTTGGATAAAAATGAGCTGATCCCAGTGGGAAATGTTGAGAATGTGGAGGAGTTAGCTTCCGAGCTTGGTTGTAAGGTGGGTAGTTTACCCTCCACTTACTTAGGGATGTCGTTGAGTGCTCCTTTCAAGTCTGTGGCAGTTTGGGATGGAGTGGAGGAGAGATTCTGTAAGAGATTGGCTATGTGGAAACGCCAATATATCTCCAAGGGAGGGGGAATTACTTTGATTAGAAGCACACTATCCAACTTACCTATTTACTTCATGTCTATTCTACAAATGCCAAGGGGGGTCAAATTAAGGTTGGAGAAGATTTAGAGAGATTTTTTGTGAGGAGGTGGGGCCCTAGACCGGAGACCTCACTTAGTAAGATGGGCAATAGTGCGTCTTGATAAGATAAAAGGGGGATTGGGGGTTAAGAGCCTTTCTACGCTTAATAAGGGCCTCCTTTGCAAATGGAGTTGGCACTTTTGATTGGGAGGCATCTTGGGGCAAAGTTCTAACCTTGGACCAAGTTAAAAAGAGAGGTCGGGCCTTAGCAAATAGATGTTATCTTTGTCAAGCGGAAGAGGAATCCATTGACCATCTCCTTCTTCATTGTGAGAAGAAAAGGGCAGTGTGGGAGTTGTTTTTCACTCTTTTTAGAGTGTCTTGGGTGTTTTTGTCTTCGGTTAGGTAAACCCTATTGGGTTGGAACGGTTTCTTTAAGTTAGTTTGGAGAGCGGATCCCGTTTGCATTTTTTGGATAGTTTGGAAGACAAAGAATAAAATTGCCTTTAAAGATGAGGTGTTGTCCATCCAAAGGTTGAAAACTTCTTTTCTTAACTCACTTTGGTTGGGGACTAAATTGTTTACAAAAGATGGTCCATTGACTTTTTTGGAACTTTTAGATTGGGTGGGTCCACATTAAGGGAGGGGTTGTTTTTTGTATATCTTTGTGAACAGGTTTTTGTTTTCTCTTGTAAGGGGGTGAGTTTTACTTCTCTTTACTGTACATTTTGAGTCGCTATTTTAGCATCTCCCCGTAATACAATACTTATCTTATCAAAAAAAGACTTGTAAGGACTGTAGACTATAGGAAATTAGAGGAGAAATTGATGTTTCTATAAAATTGATAAAAAAAAAATGAAATACAACCAAGGCCTAAATAAATAGAAATTGAAAGTCGGTTCAAATTGGAATCTAACCAGATTTCTTTCCTACTTCTACGCTACTAACTTTGAAAGACTCAAAGTTTACAATTATTCAAATTTGGATGATAATAATTGAAATTGAATAAACTTTAAACTAAAAACAAGATAATCTCTTAAAAGATTATTCAAATGACCTTTTTCCAAAAAATAAAATTGACCTCAATTAGAAGGAATGAGAAGGATGGATTAGGTTAAAAGGAAACCAAGCTTAGCAAGTTCTCTATCAAATGTTTTTGCATTTCCTTAGCCCAAGGAAGATTGAGCCATTCCCCACAAGCATAGTGTGAAACCAATGAATACCAACAAAGGTGGATTTCTTCGTAAGGAAAGTTGTTTGGGGAAGGATTTTAACATTTGATCAACTCAGAAGAAATTGATGGATTATAAGGAATAGACATTACCATTACCCCTCTAAAAGGGAAAAAGAGTCGGTTGATCACATGCTTCTTCACCGTTCTTAAGCGAGAATCATGTGGGAGTCGGTCTTTCCTTTGTTTGGAGTGACATAGGTAATGCACTCCTTTGTAAAAGGAAATCTCTTGAGTAAGCATGGTTCCTTTATGGGGAAGAAACAGAAGAAAACTTGGAAGGTTGCTCTTTTGTGCCTATTTTGGGCGTTATGGAATGAAAGAAATAGGTTATTTGAAGATGCAAAATAGTTAGTTCAAGCAATCAAATTTTCCATTATGTACTTTTTGAATTGGGCCAAAGTGTACTTAGATGATTGTTCTATGACCATGAAAGTATTTTGTAGATTGGTTGAGTTCCAAGGAAAGAGATGTTATTTTTGTTGTCTCTTATATACATTGTGTACTCTGCTTGGGGGTCCTTTTACCTGGAGTGGAGGGGTGAACAATCAATCATTGTCAAGACTAAATCGATTTTTGGTAAATGAGTGGGACTGCCATTTTAGCGGGTCAAGGTAGTGTGTCCTCTCGAGACCTGTGTCTGACCATTTCCCAATTCTTTTAGATGGAGGGGTTTGAGAAGAGGCCCTTCCCCTTTCAGATTTGAGAATATGTGGCTAAAAGTGGAGGGTTTTAAGGATATTATGAAGTCTTGGTGGGAGGAGGACAACTTTAGTGGCTCTTCAAGTTTTATTTTGGCTGAAAAATTAAAGGTCTTGAAGTTTAAATTGAAGGAGTGGAATAGAGATATTTTTGGAAGGGTTGGATTCAGGAAGGATTTGGCTCTGAATCAGGTGGAATTTTGGGATGCTAAGGAGAAGACTAGCAAACTATCTTTGGAGGAGTTGGAAGCTAGAAAAGAAGCGAGGGAAGAATATAAAAAATGGGTTTTACTAGAAGAGAAAACAAGGAGGCAAAAATCTAGGAAAGTGTGGCTGAAAGAGGATGACAGAAATATGGGTTTCTTTCACAAGATAGTCAATGCTCACAGAAGAAAGAATAATGTGGACAAAATTAGGATTAATGGTGTTTGGCTTTCGGAGGAGACTGAAATAAAGGAATGGGTGGTCAATGCTTTTCGATCTTTGCTGTCCAACCCGGGGGACTGGTGTCCTCCTTTATCCGGGCTGCAGTGTGAG
Source organism: Vitis vinifera (assembly GCF_030704535.1). Lineage (NCBI taxonomy): Eukaryota > Viridiplantae > Streptophyta > Magnoliopsida > Vitales > Vitaceae > Vitis > Vitis vinifera. The sequence goes on from NC_081813.1 coordinate 15,142,213, forward strand.
ACTTTGGAGAATTTGGATGCTTTTGCTTTTGAGGTGCCGTTCACGAAAGAGGAGGAAGAGGAGGTGCTTAGTGCGCTGCTGGGATGTAGTGGGGACAAAGCTCCGGGGCCTAATGGCTTCTCTATGGCTTTCTGGCAGTTTGCTTGGGACTTTGTGAAAGATGATGTGATGAGTTTTTTAAGGGAATTCTATGAATATGGTAAATTTGTTAAAAGTCTAAATGCAAATTTTCTGGTTTTAATCCCAAAAAAAGTGGGGGCTGAAGATTTAAGGGATTTTAGGCCTATAAGTTTGTTGGGAAGCTTGTACAAGTGGTTGGCTAAGGTTTTAGCCAATAGGATAAAAAAGGTGGTTGGAAAGGTGGTCTGGTCTCTAAGGCCCAAGGGGCTTTTGTGGAGGGAAGACAAATCCTAGATGCAGTGTTGATAGCTAATGAAGCCATTGATTCGGTCCTGAAGAATAATGAGAATGGTATTTTGTGCAAACTTGACATAAAGAAGGCATACGACAATGTGGACTGGTTTTTTCTTCTCACAGTTATGCATAAAATGGGTTTTAGGGAGAAATGGATTGGGTAGATCATGTGATGCATTTCCAATGCAAGCTTCTCTATGCTGGTTAATAGCACCTATACGGGTTTCTTTCAAAGCTGAAGGGGATTGAGGCAGGGCGATCCACTTTAGCCTTATTTATTTGTGATTGCTATGGAAGTGTTTAGTTGTTTTCTTAAAAGGGTTGTGGATGGAGGTTTTCTGTCGGCTTGTAAGGTGAAGGGTACGAGTGAAGAAGGGGTTCAGATTTCTCATTTGTTGTTTGTAGATGATACCTTGGTGTTCTGCCAAGCTTCTCAAGATCATTTGACCTATCTTAGTTGGTTACTTATGTGGTTTGAGGTCATGTCGAGGTTGAGAATAAACTTGGAAAAGAGTGGACTAATTCTAATAGGTAGGGTGGAGAATATTGATGATCTTGCTTTGGATTTTGGTTGTAGAGTGGGTAGTCTACCGTCCACTTATTTGGGCCTTCCTTTGAGTGCTCCGTTTAAGTCAGTGACTGTGTGGGATGGAGTGGAAGAGTGGTTCCGTAGAAGGTTGGCTATGTGGAAGAGACAATACATATCCAAGAGAGGGAGGGCGACTCTAATTCGAAGCACTTTGTCGAATTTACCCATTTATTTTATGTCCTTGTTGCGCTTGCCAAGCTTAGTTAGACGGAGACTAGAGCAAATTCAAAAGGATTTCCTTTTAAGAGGTGGTAATTTAGAGCGAAAGCCACATTAGTAATATGGGAGTTAGTGTGCTTAAGTAAGGAGAAAGGGGGTTTGGGGGTCAAATGTCTATCCAATCTCAGTAAGGCTCTTCTTTGTAAATGGAATTGGCGTTTCGCAAATGAGAGAGAGGCCTTGTGGAATCAAGTAATTAGAGGGAAGTATGGGGAAGAAAGAGGGGGATGGTGCTCTCGGGAAGTGAGAGAGGTGCATGGTGTGGGCTTTGGAAAGGAATAAGGATGGATTGGGATTTTGTGGGCTCTAGGATTTTATTCCTTATAGGTAATGGGCGGAGGGTGAATTTTGGAGGGATAGATGGTGCGAGGATTCCACTTTGTGTGTGTCATTCCCTTCTTTGTTTGCTTTGTCTGTTGATAAGGAAGCATGGGTGGCCGATATTTGGGACCCCTTGGCTCAGGGGGGTTGGGGGGGGGTTGGAATCCCTATTTTTCAAGAGCCTTCAATGATTGGGAGGTGGAGGAGGCAGAAAGATTCTTGGAGCGGCTTCATGGGAAGAGAGTGCATAGAGATGTGGATGATATGGTGTTTTGGACCAAAACAAAGAGTGGAAAGTTCTCGGTCAAGTCCCTCTACCTGGCTCTAGAAGTAGGTTGCCCTTCTTTGTTTCCTTCTAGTTGCATTTGGAATGTGTGGGTGCAACATAAGATTAGTTTTTTTGTGTGGGAGGCTACGTGGGGCAAAGCCTTAACCCTGGATCTTATTCAAAAAAGAGGATGGGCCTTGGCAAATAAATGTTTTATGTGCCTTGAGAAAGAGGAGACCATAGGCCATCTTCTTCTACATTGTACAAAAACAAGGGTCTTATGGGATTTGCTCTTTAATTTGTTTGGGCTGTCATAGGTGCTGCCGTCATCAGTTAGAGAGACTCTCCTTAGTTGGCATGGTTCTTTTGTGGGCAAAAAGCACAAGAAGGTGTGGAGAGCAGCTCCTCTTTACATTTTTTGGATGGTTTGGAAGGCGAGAAATAGATTGGCCTTCAAGGATGATGTGTTGTCAATCCCGAGACTCAAATACTCTTTTGTTCTTTCTCTTTGGTCAGAGGCCAAGTTGTTTATAGTTGATTGCCCTCTAACTATAGTTAGTTTTATTGATTGGTTGGGTTCTAGCTATGTTTGTCGGGCCAGCTGGGTGTTTCTCTTCTTTTTTGGCCGTTTTGGTGGTGGGTGTATAGGTATTGTATACCGTGAGTCGCTTTTTTGGCGCCTCTTTTTATATTAGATCTTTTCTTACCTATCAAAAAAAAAAACATTGTGTACTTTGGTGTGCCACTTTTCAAGTGCTTTTAATATATTTTCTTGTCTACCTATCAGAAAAAAGGCAAAACAAAATCAAGTACTAGGAATATATAAGGTAACAAAATAACAATCAATTAGATCCCTAAAATTAAGGAATTCACATATTTCTAACATCAATTCCTTTTTCCATGTAGAAAAACTGAAGTATGAGCCCAAGCAACATAATTAACACCATTAAATTTTTAAATGTTGACTTTGGTATTCCATCATACCTGAAAAGGTGTTACTTATCATTAGCCATGAAAAATTTTAAGGGATCCAAACATTTTTAAGCATAAAAAGTTGAACTCCCTTTCATCCTAAATATCAAAAACAATTTGTCCAATGCAACTAAACCAAGCACACCACTACTAATCAACCCTCAATAGTCCAGAAACAGAATATAAACCTTCTTAGACCAAAAGAGAACATTCCCAAATGCACAAAAAAAAATAAAAATAAACATACAATAAAATAACTAATAAAATAAATTAGGAAATCAGCAGGACCAACTTGAACTAAAAACATCCGTCCAAACAGTGCTAAATTTCAAATCCAAGAATAAGGGCCAAAAATCAAAATTTCAATCAAATAACCTCAAAACCAGTTCCAAAACATCAGTTACCGGAAATATAACAGATCGGCCTGCAAATTTCCACTCAAGATGATGATATCAACATGACACCATCATGTTGCAAGCATGCTGACAGGTTTTTTTTTTCTAATTCTTTTAATTGTCTTGAAAATCTAGGGGAAATACTATGATCGTGCGCTAATACCATGTTGAAACTATAAGTTTGTGATTCTAGCGTTTGGACAAATGAGGGAAAAGAGAAGAAAGAAGAGATGGAAGAGGTTTAGGCTTTTGTCTTGTTAACTCCCCCATGCCTTTCCACCTATTTATGCTATTGAGTCTAAAAAGAGAAAATCACAACACCCGAATATGATATTGCAATAACATGCTCTAACATGTAGCAATTCTCTGGAGATTATACAATATATTTTGTCCAACTCATCATTTCATGGTCCTATTGCAAACAATGGTCAATGGCTCGTGGAAGTGCAGAATTTCAATGCCATGCATATGCTGATGTAACCGCCATACTTAGCTATAATGTATACTTGTGGATTTGCCTGTTCCCTAACCGCAATGTGCAAATTTTTGGTGATAATGTTGGAGCCACATATCTAACAGCAAATCTTGTTTTCCTTAGCCCATGAAACAATTGAAGTTGCATGTCACTTTTTTCTAGATAAAGCTACCAAGAACACACTTCAAGTTCAGTATCCCTGGACTTAGGATCAAACAGTTGACATTCTCATAAGCTATCGTAAACCACACATCTCACTGATCCTTCACAACAAAATAATTATTTATCTATTGCCACTTACTTGCAAGGGCATATTGGAGATGACGTTTTAGTTTAAACCTAAAAACCTTTTCTCACATACATCAAATTTTATTGATAAGATCAGTATGAAAAAGAGAATCTCTATTCATTTTCTTTTACCTTTTATAACAAAACATATGCAAATTTTCAACACCGGTTACCTCATGTGTTTACTATATTTCTAGTATTTATGCATGTATGTGTCATAATGTCAAAATTTTTATGAGAGAAATTTAAGCTCAGCTGAACCTATAGAAAAAGATAGAAGAAATGTGAGTAAATTACCGGTCTTAGAGTTGGTGGTGATAGAATATGCAATAATGGAGAAACCAAATCTTCTACAAAAGATTTAATAGACAAATGCCTTGAAATATATGGTGCAATTTTGTTGTGCCAAGACCTCAAAATATCCCTCTTTTCCATGAATGTCGTTCGGTATCTGAATGTTTGTATTAAGATAGGGTAGTAAGAAATAATAATCCTTCCATGAATGACATCAGGTTCTAGTCTTGGACATACCTCATAAAAGACTTCGGCCATTCAATAATTGGTTTTTGAACTTGGGCTATTAAACGATGTAAACTAATTGCAGTAAGAGGCTGATAAACTGCAGAAAAGAACAAATGGGAAATGGTTTAAAATTATCATCAAACATTGGAAAGTCAAAGTTGACAGCTACTACAATCATTTACCATTAAGGGACATCTGCTGTGTACGCATAACATATTGGTGCACTAGATCAGAAATGCCAAGAGTGTTTAAGCACTTGACCTTCAAGCCCACATGATTCAATAGTCAATTGCCTTGTGATAACAGATTTACTTAATGCCCTAAGATTAAATATAATTATATGAAGTATACATCTACAGTAGAATGTGCTTGAGGCTTACTGTCTTCTGCATTATTGGGTCATGATAATGAAGCTGGAAAATATTTTCATGGATGCCATCCAAAATTAAATCATAGTCACCACTGCAGTCATTGAACACTAAAAGATAAATGAGCCATCCCTCGAAAAATGATAAGAAAGCTATGTTCACTAGAATTTACAACCTACCGATTAGATATGAGAGGGTACAGAAAGTCAAATCCATTGGACATACCACTGCAACAATTATCAGATCTTTTTGCTCGCTTCATTTTTCTGTTCTGAAAAATCTAAAAACAGTCCTTAAAGGTAAGAATGCTGGAAATGAATGCCAAAGTAGTAAAGATGCAGAGTGCTTGATACTTTCACTTTAAGTTACCTCTTTCTAGATATCAAAGATGCTTCTAGACATGTCCTTTTGACCTACCACTTGGGAACTGATCTCAAACTGACACCATGAAAAGCATATTAATAAATCAAGTTGGCATGATATCACATAAAGAGAAGAAACATGGATTAGAAATTCTCTAGAAATATGACTACTGCCACTCACACATCATTGGTTTCTTCCTGTGAAATGGATTACTCCATTCCTGGAAGCCCTAAACTAAAAGCAAGATGGTAGCTGAACAGGCATTCTCAAAGGTGAATGACCAACAGCAGGACCAGGATTCTTAGGTAAACTTTTACAACGAAAGCCTTCTGGAAAAATATGGCCTTTAAATGGTTGCAATTGATTTGAGGATGTCAAAGGGAGCCTTTCTGAAAGTCAAAAAATTTTGTTGAAGACAATTTGTAACAGTAGAGATACACAAATCTCTTTAAATGGGTAGTAAAATTCAACCAAGCATGCATTTATTAATAAGGCATAACCCCTATGCTAAACATGTCCTCATTCCAATTTAACTGAGATTCTATAATGTAACTGAAGTCACACTGCATTTTTTTTTCCCTCTTTCTTTACACGTATAAGCCAGGGTATTCCCACATGAAATAAAATGATAATAATTGATGAGAACAACTAGGGTAGAGGTGTAGCAGTTTCTTTATACTCTATGCTTCAACTCTAGAAAGTGATTTCATTCCTCCATGGCTAAGTTATGTGTCTCAACCCGCAAATCACCAGCAAATAAATTAGTACATCTATTTTAACTGAAAAATGGAGACTTTTTCCAGACCTTCTATTTCATCTGGGAGATTACTTTAATGAATATTTCACAAGACCACAGCAGCATCATTTCTTACCACATTGAGGGTTTGATTCTTCTTGTTGAGAAACTGTAGTGTGTTCAAGCACGAACGGATGTCACATTCTGGAAAATAGAAACAAAGTTCTACAGAAATTAAACAAAATTCACAATGCAGATAGGAAAAAGATAATGTAAAACAAACATATGAAGAAGCAATCCTAATTTTTAGAATCACAAATACAACATTTCCAACACCAAAGGGAAGGTTAAAAATCTCAGAATAACCCATCAAGCATATAAAATGTCAATGTTTTGGCCATATCAATACCTTGATTGGCTAAATCAGATAATAGAAACCCAGAATGGAAGTAGATACTAACTCACCAGTATACTCTGCAAGTACAGCAAGTGCCGTGGAATTTGTCTTTAGGCCTTCCATATTACATATATATTTGAGTCTAAAACACCATTTCTCAACAAATCAAAATTGATAGTAAGAATGAGAAACAGACAACACCAAAAACACATAGATTATGGAGTATGCGCTAATACCAAGATGGTTTGCCTAACTCATATTGGTATTAACCAGATCTGATTTAGATTTACAGTATATATAAAATAAGAAGAAAGAAGAGATAGAGATAGAGAGAGAGAGAGAGAGACAGAGCATGCCTCAAGCAAGTTGTCAATACTTAAAGGCCATAATACTTTATGCAAATACCAGTATTATCCACTAACGCATTACTAATGCATGGCAAAACCAAACAAATATTGGGAGCACTAGATAATTTGTAAGCAGCAATAGAAATCAAATCAACTCATCAATGATTTAACCCCAAGTGCCTGAAGTAAGTAAGTAAGATTCTATTCTCCCCCCCCCCCCCCCCAAAAAAAGAAACAATTACAAAAGAAAAGAAATTGAATAATAGAATTCTTTGAGAGAATTGAACATCACTCTTTCATAATGATCTCCTATCTTCAAATAAAAAATTAGTTAAGACCAAAAAAAGAACAAAAAGACAAGATGCTTGTGATAATGAAGGAAAGTCAATTCAGTTTTTAAAATTAGATGCCACACATAAGAAAATATTCTGATAAGAGCTAGTCCCCAAAGGTGTAGCTCAGCCATAGTGCCCTCTGGCAATGAACCAGAGGTCCTGAATTCGAACCTCCCCAATATTTAGATGGTGTAGAGAAAAGGGGTGAGCCAATGTCACCCAAAGTTTATTCACCAGCAGTCAAGATAAATGTCTTGCCATCAGGGTGGATTCCACGTTATTAAAGAAAATAACAACTAATATTTGTTATTTAAATATTATATGTTAGCGTGATTATGTTGGAAAACTGAAACTGATATGAAAGAAATAACTTTGTAAAGCTGTAAATTATTTATTAGTTGTCAATCTTTGTATTTTTAGGAAAGTAATTATTAGGAGTTATTTATTAGTTGTCAATCTTTATATTTTTAGGAAAGTAATTGTTAGGAGTTATTCTTTCCTTTTAATCAGTGATTTAGTTTCCTAATTTGAAGGATTTGTATATGCTGTAAACTCTATAAAAGAATAATCTCAATGAAAGAAAATTATTCCCATGAAACCCTATTCTTCAACTTGGTATCAGAGCTAGCAATTTGCTTGCCGAAATCCTCCTTTTTCCTCTCTTTCAATCCCTGTTCTCTGAAACCATGTCGGATATTTCAAACGAGTCCACTACTGTTCCTCAACCTTCTCTGAACAATCCTATCATCACTGATTCTTCAAAAATCAGTCCTACCACCTCGGAATCTCACTCTGTCCAAATCACCACGATTCACTTGAATGGTGACCACTTTCTGAGATGGTCTCAATCAGTTTGAATGTACATCAGAGGACGTGGAAAGATGGGCTACCTGACGAGTGAAAAGAAGGCTCCTGTAGTGGATGATCCGAACTATGCTATATGGGATGCTGAGAATTCCATGGTGATGACATGGCTTGTGAATTCTATGGAAGAAGACATTAGCTCTAATTACATGTACTATCCAACAGCACAAGAGCTTTGGGAGAATGTAAATCAAATGTATTCTGATTTAGGAAATTAATCACAGATCTTTGAATTAACCCTCAAACTTGGTGAGATACAACAAGGGGAGGACAACGTCACAAAGTACTTCAACTCCTTGAAGCGGATCTGGCAAGACCTTGACCTCTTCAACACCTATGAGTGGAAATCTGCCGAGGATGGACTTCATCATAAGAAGACCATGGAAGACAATCGGATCTTCAAGTTCTTGGCTGGACTTAATGTCGAGTTTGATGAGGTAAGGGGGAGAAACATTGGAAGACAACCCCTGCCTTCAATTGGTGAAGTTTTATCAGAAGTTAGAAGAGAAGAGAGTCGGAGGAATGTGATGTTGGGCAAAAAGGGACCTGCAGTTGCTATTGAAGGTTCAGCCTTGGTTACCACGGGTGGAGGCTGTAATAAAGCTGCTGCGTTTCAGCGTAAATCAGATGAAAGACCACGGATTTGGTGTGATTTTTGCAACAAACCTCGCCATACTCGTGAGAACTGTTGGAAAATCCATGGGAAACCTGCAAATTGGAAAGGAAAAACAGGTGACAAACCAGGCCGAACCATTATTCCTACTGCTAATGAGGCTAAGACCAGCCCCTTCACCACTGAGCAAATGGAGCATCTTCTTGCACTGCTGAAATCCAACTTGACATTCGGTACTTCTAGTGTTTCTTTGGCACACACAGGTAATGAATTATATGTTCTATCTTGTTGTTTTAAATCTACTCCATGGATAATCGATTCTGGAGCATCCGACCACATGACCAATTCCTCAAACATGTTTGAATCCTATTCACCGTGTCCTGGAAATAAAAAGGTTCGGATAGCTAATGGTAATTTCTCACCTATTGCAGGAAAAGGTCTAATAAAAATCGCTGAGGGAATAGATCTTAAATCTGTTCTCCATGTTCTTAAACTTACTTGTAATCTCTTGTCTGTTAGCAAATTATCTAAAGATTCTAATTGTTGTGTTATCTTCTATGAATCCCATTATATTTTTCAGGACCAGAGCTCGGGGAAGAAGATTGGCAATGCTAGGATGATCAATGGTCTCTATTATTTCGAGGATAATTTACCTAGTAATAAAATTGCTCAAGGACTAAGTAGTATTAGTTCTCTTTCTATTCATGATCAAATAATGGTTTGGCATTGCAGATTAGGTCATCCTAGTTTTTCTTATTTAAAACATTTATTTCCAATGTTATTTCAAAAGGTTGATCCTTTATCATTTCAATGTGAAGTTGTTTATTGGCAAAGAGCCAACGAAAAACTTACATTCCAAAACCCTACCATGCATCAAAACCATTTTATCTTTTTCACAGTGATGTTTAGGGACTTTCAAAAGTAACCACAATTTCAGGAAAAAAATGGTTTGTGACCTTTATAGACGACCATACACGTATTTGTTGGGTATATTTAATGAGGGAAAAATCTGAAGTCGAAAGGATTTTTAAAGAATTTTACAGAATGATTGAAAACCAATTTCAAACAAAAATCAGTATTTTGAGATCTAATAATGGGATTGAGTACTTTATTAAAGTTTTGGAAACCTTTTCAAACGAGAAAGGAATTTTACATCAATCCTCGTGTTCTGATACCCCTGGACAGAATGGAATAGCTGAACGTAAAAATAAACACTTGTTAGAAGTAGCACGGGCTATGATGTTTTACATGAATATTCCAAAATACTTATGGGGGGATGCCATACTAACTTCTTCATATCTAATCAACAGGATGCCTACAAAAATTTTGTAGTATACCACTCATTTGGAGTGCTTGAAAAAGGTATTTCCAGAATCTCGAATAAATTCTGAATTACCCTTGAAAATATTTGGTTACACTGCATATGTACACATTCCAAAAAGGTCAACATCTAAGTTAGACCCAAGAGCAGAAAAATGTGTTTTGGTAGGATATACTCCTAATAAAAAGGGTTACAAATGTTTTAATCCCCTTACAAAACGTTTTTACACAACTATGGATGTTTCCTTTATGGAAAATGTCCCATATTTTACCAAAAATTTACTTCAGGGGGAGAAATTAGTGGAACCAAATTTTTGGGAAATTGTTGAACCTTTGCCTAGTGTAATTCTTGATATCTCTCTTGAAAAAGAAAATAAGTAAACTAAGCCTACTGAATCTGAATCTAAAATTGGTCTGTCAGAAAAAGAAATACTACGAATGAAAAAAAAAATAGAAACAATCTTGAGTCTGTGGTTTATTCAAGGAAAAAAGCCCCTGGAAAAAATAAATACCAGTCGATCATCCCAGCACATGGTCAACCGAAAGCCCTGGGCAATGGCTCTCTAAATGTCTCAGGTAACCCTCCTTCTATTCCTACTCATATACATGTTTCTTCTTCTTCTGTTACTAATCTAAGTTTACCATCACACTTTGGTCCAAGTCCAAAAATATCTGCACCCGAACCTGGTTTAGGATCAGCCCCAATTGTTCCTGCACAGGACCTTGACCTTGATCTCCCTATTGCTCTTAGAAAGGGAACTCGAGCCTGCACTAAACATCCCATTGCCAAATATATCTCCTATAGTAACCTTTCTAACAACTATAGAGCATTCACTACAAATATTTCAAAACTTGTGATACCTAGAAATATTCAATAAGCACTAGATGAACCGGGTTGGAAATTGGCAGTGTTTGAGGAAATGAATGCCTTAAAAAAGAATGGCACTTGGGAGGTTGTAGATTTACCAAAGGAAAAAAAAAGTTATAGGGTGCATATGGGTGTTTACAATAAAGAGTAAAGCAGATGGAAGTGTTGAGAGATACAAAACCAGACTTGTGGCAAAGGGTTTTACTCAAACCTATGGGATAGACTACCAAGAGACTTTTGCCCCCGTAGCTAAAATAAACTCGATTAGAGTTTTGTTGTCTCTTGCAGTAAATTCCAATTGGCCCTTACACCAATTAGATGTTAAAAATGTCTTTCTTAATGGAGACCTAGAGGAGGAAGTGTTCATGAGTCCTCCACCAGGTTTTGAAGAAAGTTTTGGAGTTGGGAAAGTGTGCAAATTGAAGAAGTCCTTATACGGACTTAAGCAGTCGCCAAGAGCTTGGTTTGAGCGCTTTGGCAAAGTAATAAAGCATTATGGATATACTCAAAGTCAAGCTGATCACACGATATTCTACAAACATTCAAATGAAGGTAAAGTAGCCATCTTAATTGTGAATGTTGACGATATTGTGTTAACTGGGGATGATTGCAATGAACTAGAGAAGCTGAAAGGGAAACTTGATGAGGAATTTGAGATTAAGGACCTGGGGGCATTAAAATACTTTCTTGGGATGGAGTTTGCTAGGTCCAAAGAAGGTATCTTTGTAAATCAACGGAAGTATATTCTTGATCTTCTTGATGAGACAGGTATGTTAGGATGTAAGCCTGCTGAAACACTTATAGAGCTTAATGTAAAATTGCAACCTACAAAAGCCAAGAATGTGAAGGACCGGGATCGTTATCAGAGACTTGTTGGGAGATTGATTTACCTATCTCATACACGCCCTGACATAGCATTCTCAGTGAATATGGTTAGTCAGTTTATGCATGCGCCTGAACCAGAGCATTTTGAAGTTGTTTACAGGATTCTAAGGTATCTAAAGGGGACACCAGGTGGAGGTCTTCTGTTCAAGTCACGAGGACACCTACAAATTGAAACCTACACCGATGCAGACTGGGCTGGAAGCATAGTGGATCGAAGGTCCACCTCTGGGTACTGTTCATCTGTAGGTGGCAACTTGGTTACGTGGCAAAGTAAAAAACAGAACGTGGTTGCTAGAAGTAGTGCTGAGGCTGAGTTTAGAGTTGTAGCTCATGGTATTTATGAGATTATGTGGATAAGAAGATTACTGGAAGAGTTAAAGATGACAGGTTCATCTCCTATGAAGTTGTATTGTGACAATAAGGCAACAATTTCAGCAGCTCACAATCTGGTTCTCCATGACCGCACCAAACATGTGGAAGTGGACAAGCATTTCATTAAAGAGAAGATAGACAATGGATTGGTCTGTATGACCTATATCCCTACTGAGGAACAAGTGGCTGATGTCTTCACCAAAGGACTACACAAGAGGCAATTCGATTTTCTAGTTGGCAAGCTGGCTCTGGAAGATATCTTTAAGCCAGCTTGAGGGGGAGTGTTGGAAAACGAAACTAATATGGAAAGAAATAACTTTGTAAAGCTGTAAATTATTTATTAGTTGTCAATCTTTGTATTTTTAGGAAAGTAATTATTATGAGTTATTTATTAGTTGTCAATCTTTGTATTTTTAGGAAAGTAATTGTTAGGAGTTATTCTTTCCTTTTAATCAGTGATTTAGTTTCCTAATTTGAAGGATTGGTATATGCTGTAAACTCTATAAAAGAAAAATCTCAGTGAAAGAAAATTATTCCCGTGAAACTCTATTCTTCAACTTATTAAAGATCAATATTACAGTGTGTAGCTTGATCCTTTTACTAAGTCTTAACCAGTTTTCGTTTTTTTTTTTTTTGCATTTTTACCACTATTTCATAACTCAGCAAATCAATGAAGCGGTGTCATCAATATTGAGTTCTGATGATACCATGGCCAAGATCGAGTCACAAGCTAAACCCAACTAAATAAATAACTGTCATTCAGCAGGAAGGCACCATGATAAACTTGAAAGTACTTGACAGTGGCACAGTAATGGTTTTTAGCAAGTCATTACCTGCTTACCACACGACTCACTGTCGGTTGAACAAAAATGTGAACCTTGTAATGATAGCAATCACTTGTTAAGGTAACAATTATTGACACGCTATAACTATAAATAAATATCACGCACTACTTGAACCAATTTCTATTATACTTATCATACCAAGATCACTACCATAAGGAAACAATGCATTTTTAAGATGCACTACTCTATTCATAGCTATGTTGATATCCCTTCCACAATTGCTATTAACTTGTCAGGTGAAGCATTAATATGAAGTCAATTGATCTAGCACTGTACGGCACAATTGCACAAAGCATGACATGACATTTAAACCCAATTGCAGACATCATTTTAACCGCACTTTTAAATGCTTGAGCATAGAAATTCCTCAAGATATCAACAGTAATCTTATATTTATGGCAAACAAAACAAAAAGATATGGGGATCCCAGCACAAAACAATGAGAACTAGATGAAATATTTCTTTAAACAAAATATATTAAGCTTACATTTTATGCTAGCCAAAACACAAACTAGATTTTACAAGGAACAACAGAATCCACAACTGAATCATAACACATCTTAGGAACCAAACCCAACCTAACTTTTGCAGCATACAATGATAAACTACAATCGTAATTCTTAAATGTATCTAGTGTAGTGCCTTTATCTGCTATTTTAAATTTTTCCTTCATGCGTCCATCTTCAATAAATAAGAGGTCCAGACTTCTCTATGATAGCCTCTTACAATTTTGGCAAAGAGAAGCCAACATAAGTTTCCCATAATACATTTTTTGCAGTAAGAAAGACTCACTTTGCTACCTGACGCATAGGCCTCAGGGCAGGTGCATATAGATCATTACATATGCAAATCACCTGCATATGATACCCATTCAGCAAACCGTTGATAAAAATAAATAGATAAATAAATAATTAGCAATAATGATTATTCTGATTTTACAGGTCTTGACAATGATGCAATTTAATGCCCCTTTTTTGAGGATATCTGTCCCAACTCATCTACTTTAGCAACATTTCCCTTCTTATTATCAGCTTTCCTTTCAGTAGAAACCTACATGAACAGCAAACATATCACTCTAATCTGAAAAATAACCTTCTTCTACAAAACAATAGACAATAAAACATCAATATTTAAAAGCATAAAAAGAGGGCAAACACAAGGAAGTGTGGCCCCAGTAAGTGGCACATGGTCCTAGGTTCGAATCATGTCACTAATAATACCCTGAATTTACCTAGTGTTGATTATTGCGGGACTGTCAGCACCGGGAGCACCCCGAGGTTTGAGTCCCTATGGAAAGTCCTAAGGGCTTGGCCATGGAAGGTTCCTTGATTACCAATATATATATATATATATATATATATATATATATATATATATATATATATATATATATATATATATAAGCATAAAAAGAAGCTATATATATATATAAAAGCATAAAAAGAAGCATAACTTCAACTTCAACTTCAACAAATCAATACCAAACAACTAATACAAAGTCAAAGTTCTAGTTCCACATACTTCTAAAAAATGAACTTCCTAAAGCTTAACACTAACTAGAAGTAACTATAACATCCTGTAGAGAGATACATAAGTCTGTAGGCAAACAAACTACAAATAGCCTCCTTTGGGTTTAATAAAATGGGGAAATAAACATGCGGTGAAGTTCAAACAAATGACCTCCTACCAAATGAGACTTTGATGCCATGTTAGACAACCAATTTTCCTTAAAGCACAGGCTTGTAGGATGTGGGCACACAATGTATATCATGCACTCCAACAATTCTCCTAATTGCTAAATTCAATAAGATCTTAATCTTCATGAAAGTAATGAACTCAATTCTTTTTATTAGTTGTTTTGTTTTACTAATAAGCAAATTGTCCAAGATAAACACCTCAACAACCTAGGTAGCTCATGTTAAGACTATGACAAAACTTATTTTTTGTTTGGAACCCACCCTCTCTCTTAAGAGGGAGTAAAGTATTCCTAGAGCTAATACTGAATAAATCGCTAGTGACCAGCCAATGATTTTTAATAAATTGTTTATTAAAATGTAATTGGTGATTAAAAGATGTTTAATTAAGCTTCAAGGATTATTAGATGTAAATGCACATCAGTTTGATAAAAAATTTCATCTTCTTACAAAGTCACTCATGGATATTGGTTCATGGATGGGCATAGTTGAAATAATTAGAAAGCTTAGGGTTTCATTGTAATTTCCTTGTCTAGGAGTGCAACTATTATTTAGTAGAATTAATAATAAGTAATTGATTACTATTTTAATTAAGAGTTAATTATAGGAATAGAAACCAGTTTGCCTATAAAAAAAAAAAGGAATAGCAATCAGTTGGAGTCAAGATAAAGGAAAACTTGTCGAGCCCACTTTCACCTTAGCTAGGAAACTAGCCTTCTATTTGGATCTTGGAAATTCATGTTCTCTTGTTTGCTTTACCAAAGAAAACAAGAAGGAAATGAAATATAATGAAACAATAGTTAAAAACTCGTAATATTTCCCAAATCTTCTTTCTCTATATAAAAAGGTATAAATTTGCAAAGAATAGAGAAAAAAATTGAGTTCAAACATAATTTTCATTATGTTTCATGTCTATAAAATACCCACATCTAATCCATGTACATGTTAGTGTCTACCTACAATCCAATCATGACAATAATATGATGTACGAGTAGTTCTTTCAGCTCTCCAAATTCATAGATAATGCACAGACTAGGCAATAGCTTATACCAACAATATACAAAACCTGATTGTTGGAGAAGAAAATTGGTAGATCGGTAAGCTTATCCAAAAAAAAAAAAACCAACCATTGAACGCATGTCTTGGAAACATTCATGAAAATAATAACAGTCTAAAGATGAAAAACCATATCAATTACCATTTTTAGAATAACCTCCACAGCACCCTTGCCATCACCAAGAGCTCCATCTATTTCATCAATTACCTACATTCAGAGTGCAATTAATGTTTTTGTTTTCTTTGCACTACACAAATGAACGTCAAACTTCAAAGGTTGAAAAATGAAATGCACCAAACAATTGGGCTTCGAATCTGCCATGACAGAGTTCATCTGGACCACATCAAGGATTTTAGCTTCAATTGTTGAAGATGACCGATCATCACTAGCATTTATCTATCAAGGAAAAAACAAAAGCATAGAGAGTCCGTAAAATGCCCTTCAGCTATAGTGAAACACAAGTGAAAGTCCAAGACATAGAAGCCTAAGAAAATAATAACAACGATGAGTATTCTGAGAACAAGAACATAAGGCTTTTACACTTGATCCTTCAACACCAAAATAAAGAATAAGTTTTTTTAACTCCAATCTGTCACATGTGAAAACATAAAAAGATAATAAAAATCGGTTCCTAAACCGAGATGTCAATTTATTGATAAATGTCATATAAAACCTAGAGTTGTCATTCATAAAAGACATAAAATAATTCCTAATGAACGTAATGAATAATATGCACATGTAACATGCATGCCGATATTTTACTTAATTTAGAAAAAAAAAAAAAAAAAGAAGGATACAGCAGAAAGCATTTATCCAGGTGAGAGAAGTAAAAAACAAAACCTCCACCACACGGTATCCACAATGCTTAGCAGCGACATGTGCAAGTGTTGTCTTCCCAAGTCCTGGGGGACCACAAAGCAAGAGGATCTGCAGCAGACATGAGCTTCACTTACAAAGGGCCTTCATTAAATTACAATAATAATAAGAAATAAAGGGATAAATTACCAAGTAATTAAAGTATCTCTCAATGAAGCCATTGCCCCAATAATATATAGACTATATGAATTCTATCTTGACATTAGATTATCTAGGTCCACACATGTGTTTTCTAACTACCTCACTCTACATCCATTTTGTCTTCTCCTCATCTTTGCAACACCTCCATCCTGAAACATATCCCTCCTTTTCACTCATTCTTAATTGTTATTTGACTTTATTGAAGCTTATGCTAAACCATATTAATCGATTTTCTCACCTTGTACTTGACTGGTTTCTCACCAACTTCCCTATGAATGTATCTGTTTGTAGCTCTGTCATTTGTAGGTGTTGCCATTCATAAAAACTCATTTCATGAATGTCTTTTCACATTTAGAACATTCATGCTATTTTAGCATGTCTTGCCTAATACTTTATACTTCAACGGGTGTAGACCATTTGGAATACTCCAAAAATACTCAAAGACTGTCCAACTATATCTAATTCCATTCCAAACATCTTCGCTCTCTCTCCTTTATAAATAAGGACAGTCAAGTCCAAATAGTGAACATGTTTTCATATAGGCCTCACCCCTAGCAACATGGAAAGAGTCTTATCTATTTTGGCTGCCATGAATGTCAAGCTAGTCAAGCATTGTGAGAAGTGGGATGCAACAGTTTGAAACTAAAGGACAAAGTGTATCTCAGGGGGAAGTACAAGCCCTCGATCACTAGAAGAGATGATTTGCAGGGGTTGATGCTATGTTTGAGGATTTATAGTGGTCCTATGAGAATCATAAGCTAGAATATAATAGGACTGGAGTCTAGGAAGAAAAGAAGAGTAGTGAAGGATTTCTCCTTCATGAATCTCCAAACTTTGTAATGTTTCCAGAAACAAAGAGAAAGGAATGAGAAAGGAGATTTGTAGGCAATGTGTGGACATCAAGAAACAAGGAGTGGGGGAATTTAACAACTTGTGGGTTTTTAGAAGGGATCTTAATAATATGGAATTCAAGCAAACACATCTATTTAGACTCATTTGTAGGACCTTTGTCAATTTCAATTAGGCTAGCTTCCAATGGAGGAGGAGATTTTTGGTTTACCTTGGTGTATGGTCCCAGTAGTCCAACTCTTAGAAAGGACTTTTAGATGAAGCTATTAGGTCTTTTTGTTATAACCTATCCAAATTGGTGTGTAGGGTGTGACTTCAAAGTCATGAGGAGAATTTCAGAAAAAAAAAATGGGCAGTTCAAGATTAACCCCTTGCATGAGAGATTTCGATGATTTCATTAAAGAAAGTGAGTTAGTTGATCCTCCACTTAGAAATGTTCTATTTACTTGGTTCAATTTATAAGAACCCCCTATTTGCAAGAGGCTGAATAGATTCTTATTTTCAAATAACTGGGAGCAAAACTTTCCACATAGCCTCCAAGAAACCTTACCCAAGTTCACCTCTAACCATTGCCCAATTGTGTTAGACATCAACTCATTCAATTAAGGCCTAGCTCCATTTAGATTTGAAAATATGTAGTTGCTTCACCCAAACTTTAAAGATAGTTTTAGCTCATGGTGGAAAGAGTTTCAAGGAGAAGGGTGAGAAGGTCATAGTTTCATGAAATGATTATAATTTGTCAAATCAAAGTTGAAAGTGTGGAATAAAGGTGTATTTAAAGACATAAAGAAGAGCAAAAAAAATATTCTCAAAGGTATAGTGAACATTGATGTCTATGAACTAATTTGTCTCCAGGGCTTGTAGCTCACAGGACTTCTAGGAAAAGAGAGTTGGACAATTTGTTGTTGAAGGAAGAGGTATACTTGAGGCAAAAGGATAGGGTAAGATGAGTAAAAGAAGGGGATTACAATTCAAAATTTGCCATTAGGTGGCTAATGGAAGGAGAAACAGAAAAATCATTATATCTCTGGAGAATGAAGATGGAGCTACTTTAGTGGGATTTTTCAAGAAATTTTATGTTAGGTCCCTTGAAGATTCATAGAAGCTAGAAGAATTGGATTGGTCTCCTATTTAAAAAAAAAAAAAAAAAAAAACGCAAACTGTTTTGCAGAAGTTTGTAAAGTTGTCTTTCAATTAGACAAGAAAAAGGCCCTGGGGCCAAATAGTTTCTCCAGAGCAGTGTTTAAGGAGTGTTGGGATGTGGTACAGAGGATCTATTAAAGGTGTTTATGGAGTTTCATAACAACAAGGTAATTACCCAAAGCATCAATGCAACCTTTATAGCTCTAGTACCGAAAAAGAAACCATAAAAATATTAGACTTTACGCCTATCAACCTGCTCACAAGCTTGTATTAAGATCATATCCAAAGTTCTTTTAGGCCGCATCTAATGAGTCCTTCATAAAACTATCCACTTTTCTTAGGATGCCTTTGTAGAGGGGAGACAAATCCTAGACACGATATTAATAGTTAACGAAATGGTGGATGAGGAGAAGATCGAGGAAGGAAGAAGTGGTTTTCAAAATTGATTTTTGAAAAGGTTTATGACCATGTGGATTGAGGTTTTTTTGTACCATGCACTTGATAGAAAGGGTTTCACTAAAAGATGAAATCATGGATGAGGGGATGTTTGAACTCAACAAGCTTTGCGGTTTTTTCTTATGAATTCATATATAAACAACAATGGTTAGCTAACACTCATCCTCTTCTCTTAAGTAGATCTAAGGTTAAGAATCGTTTCCAAAAGTTGAGCTCTTCTTTTTTCCTTGATTAGAATCTCTTCCCTTCTATCTAGTCTCCAACCATTACAAGGAAGTCAAAACTTCATCCTCAAAACATTCGACAAGCATCCCCACACGATCAAAATGTTGACCGAAGAGTCAACTTTTTCCCTTAAGAGGAAGTTTGTAAAGTTGTCTTTTAGTTAGACAAAGAAAAGGCTCCTAAGCCAAGTGGTTTCTCCATAGAAGTATTTCAATGATGTTAAGATGTGATGAAGGATGATGGATTAAAAGTGTTTATAAAGTTTCATAATAACAGGGTAATAAACCAAAGTACAAATGCTACCATCATTACTCTTATGCCAAAAGGAAGTTAAGCCACCAAAATATCAAACTTTAAACCTATTAGCTTAGTCCCAAGCTTGTATAAAATCATAGATAAGGTTCTTCCAAGTTGCATCCAAAGAGTCCTTCATGAAACCATCTACATTTCCCAAGGAGATCTATAGAGAAAGGAATGGTCTTTAAAATGGATTTTGAAAAGGTCAATGACCATGTTGATTGGGGTTTTTTTGGACCTTGCACCAGATAAAAGGTGTTTACTACTAGATAGAGATCATGGATGAGGGAATGTTTTTCCTCAACAAGTTTTGCAATCTTAGGAAATGGAAATGCCAAGGAATGCAGCCAAAGGATTAAGGCAAGGAGACTCACTATGTCATCTTCTTTTCGCCATTGTAACAAATGTTTAAAGCAAAATGCTAATAAGGGTAGAGGAAAGAGGTATTCTAAAAAGGTTCCTAGTAGGCAGGAGTAGAACTAGGGAGTCACATTTTTAATTTGCAAACAACACTATCTTTTTTTCTAACACCAATGCAGAAGAGTTACAAAATCTTAAGCTTATCCTGTTGATTTTTGGGTATATTTCAAGACTTAAGATCAATTTAGACAAAAGGAAAATGCATAAGAAATAGACTTACTAACCTCGACAAGAGGGCAGGGTGCATCTGGTTTTTCCAACATTGCTAATGGGGTTTCTAAATGCATGATCTCCCCCTTTTTGAAGCCTTTAATGTCCATGGCTAGCTCTTCTTGTTGGTCCTCCATGGTTAAATCAGCCTGACTCTGTACCTATACTTAGAAATGATGGTAAGGACGTTGAAGGTCTCTGTGGAGAGGAAGACCTTCTTGGTTAGGTTTGAAGGCGAGTCCGGTGGAAAATGGTGCTCGCTTACAGAGCACAGTAGAGGCTCTATTTCCACCTTAGGTTTTGAAAAGGAAGAGGTTGGGTGGCTGATCGAATATTTAACGAAGGCCATCGAACTGAAGAGTTACATGGGTTTCAACACAAAACACTGAGGAAAATCCAGTGTCCATTTAATGGAGGTATGCTTCAACAACCATGGAAGGTTTATAAGGCTTTCGAAGTTCGCCTCCAACAGAAAGTCAACTTTCCTAGTAATACCTGAGGGCGAGAAGGGCAGGGGCTGGGAGAAAGTAAAAAGTGCGTTGTCTTCAATGTTGGTGGTCCCCTCCTAGAATTTATATGAAAAGGGAAGGCAATGCAGTGAGGAAAGATTTATCCACAAACATGTGGGTCCTTTGTATCGGTCCTTCGCAAATGTAATCAGAGAAGAAGGATCGAGGAGAAGAGGCCTTGTTCCTGTTGGGAGGTGGGCGAGAGCTGTGGTGTGCGAATGTACTGCAGATTGTGATAACTGGGTTGAAGTTGGTAGTGCTCTGGCGAGAAGATTAGGGCAAAAAGGTGTGGTGACTATCGTTCCCTTCTTAGGCAGAAAAGGTTTATTTTTTGTAGAAACTATAGAAGAAGCTCTCTCTCTCCAAGATTTAAGGTTTCTCAAGATTAAAGGAGGGTATACAATCCAATTGAGAAGGTGGTCGCCAAGGGAAAATTCGGAAGTCGTGGGAAAGTTCAGAGGAGGATGGATAAAATTACGAGAATTGCCCTTTCATTTATGGTCTGAGGAACATCTGAAGAAAATTGTGGAGCAGCAGGGGACAGTGACAGAGATCGATTGGCAAACGTTGAAATTGTTTGATCTTTGCAAGGCGAGGGTGAGAATTTTAATGAAAGAATGGTCAGTTCTCTCAGCTTTGATTGAGGTGTTAGATGGGGGATGGGTGTTCACAATTTCTGTTGCAGTGGTCGGAGTTGAAGAAGTTAGGCGAGGTAGAGAAATGGGTGAGTCAACCCGAGAGGATTTTGTGCCTCACTCGTGGACATGTGGTGGAAGACGGGTTGAGAGAGATAGATCAACGACTGATGGAAGTTCTTCTATTAGGGCAGTTGGCAAAATGAAGAAGGGAGGAGAAAGTCAAAAGGCTGAAACAATTCCCGTGGGGACACATGGCAAGAGAGGACCGGAAGTGGTGAACAGCTGGTTCCTAACCTCCTCGTCATCCATTTTGAATTCAAACAAATAGAGACTAGGGTCAGCTGGGTTAGAGCAGGTGGGCGAAGCTTGGGCCGAAGGGGACAAGGCCTACTCAAATGATGAGGAAGGGCATCGGGCCTCTAATTCAAAGCAAGAGAGAAGGGCCCAATCTCCTCTTAATCCCAGTCCATTGGTAGAAGCAAACTTGGGCTGGGAGAGGGGCTTTAATTTAAAAGGCCATTTGAAATTGTTTGATCTTTGCAAGGCGAGGGTGAGAATTTTAATGAACGGTCAGTTCTCCCGGCTTTGATCGAGGTGTTAGATGGGGGATGGGTGTTCACAATTTCTGTTGCAGTGGTCGGAGTTGAAGAAGTTAGGCGAGGTAGAGAAATGGGTGAGTCAACCCGGGAGGATTTTGTGCCTCACTCGTGGACATGTGGTGGAAGACGGATTGAGAGAGATAGATCAACGACTGATGGAAGTTCTTCTGTTGGGGCAGTTGGCAAAATGAATCAGGGAGGAGAAAGTCAAAAGGCTGAAACAATTCCCGTGGCGACACATGGCAAGAGAGGACCGGAAGTGGTGAACAGCTGGTTCCTAACCTCCACCTCGTCCATTTTGAATTCAAGCAAATAGAGACTAGGGCCAGCTAGGTTAGAGCAGGTGGGTGAAGCTTGGGCCGAAGGGGACAAGGCCTACTCAAATGATGAGGAAAGGCATCGGGCCTCTAATTCAAAGCAAGAGAGAAGGGCCCAATCTCCTCTTAATCTCAATCCATTGGTAGAAGCAAACTTGGGCTGGGAGAGGGGCTTTAATTTAAAAGGCCCGTTTTCGAAGTTGGGCCAAGAAATGGGAGGTAAGAAGCCCATTTTTTAGAAAGGTTCATTACAAAGAGAAGACTCCTGTAATGGGAAAGGGGAACTTGGTCCCAGAGGTATATGATGTTCAGCCAAGGGGCTTCGCAATGAAAGAGGTGAATTTTGGTTCAAAGAAGTTGTGGACTACTCTTTTTCCTCCAAGTTTTGGTCACCGACAGGGGTTTCGAAGCCGAAGCGAGCCTCTAACACATGAGAAGCCATCGTCAAATTGTGAAGCTCCTCCAAAGGAAGATGCTTTCAAGGGGGAACACAGATGGTACGAGGATTCAGTGCGAGTCGTCTCACTTGTTGTCGATCATCAGGGTTCCGAAAGAGGTGTTCGGGGGAAGGGGCTTCGTCGTCAAGAGGAGACGCGGTTTTGAGCAAACCCTCTAACGATGAAGACAGAGAAGGCTATAAGGGCCTCGTGGGTTTTGATCATTGTGGCTCATCAGTCACGATTTTTCCTTCTAATCCAGTAATCAGAGAAAAAGGGTTCAACTTTGTGGGGACTTATGGAATGTTGGTAGCGGAAAACTTGGAGGTATCTTCGTTTTCACCTTCTCAGTCATCTTTGTCAACTTTTCCCACTTCCTGTGGCTTAGCACTTCCACCTCTAAGTCCTTCTATTCCTGTTTTTCCCAATTCAGTCATTCAGTCTCAGTATCCTATGAAAAATCAAATTACTTCTGAAATTTTTTCCAAAAAAGACGACGTTGGTACTTTATGTCAAGTGTCTGTTGGCAATCCTAACCTTGATGTTGTGGAGTCCGAATTTGCTCATCTGAACCAAATGCCCGAGGGTTTTAACCCCCTTAAGTCTATGCCCAACATGCCTAATGAGGTCTCCAACCTGGTTACAGTTAGCCAAAGTGAAGCTAAGTTCTTCTCGTTGGGCGAGTTCCAAATAAAAGGCCTTTCTCCCAAGAAAATGGCTAAAGTTCGTGAGGTCTTAAGTTCTCTGAATATTAAGGTGTATTCTAGGCGGAAGAACAGATTCTCCACAGGTATTTGAGACCTGTTGGAACTGGTTTAAAGGTTTAGGGTCGGTAAGGTTTATCCATGAAAATCATTAGTTCAAATACCAGAGGTTGGGGATCTAGGAAAAAACAAAGGGTGGTTAAAGATTTTCTACGGCTAGAGAATCCGGATGTTGTGATGATTCAGGAAACAAAAAGGGTGGTGTGTGATAGAAGGTTTGTTGGTAGTATCTGGACGGTTAGAAATAAGGAGTGGGTTGCTCTTCTGGCGTGCGGGGCTTTAGATGGGATTTTGATTATTTGGGACTCTAAAAAACTGTACAGAAAGGAGGTGGTAATAGGCTCATTTTCTATCTTAGTCAAGTTTGTGTTGGATGGATGCGGACCCCTGTGGTTGTCCACAGTTTATGGCCCAAACAGTCCCTTCCATATGAAGGATTTTTGGGTGGAGCTTTTAGACATTTTTTGCCTTTCTTTTCCTTTATGGTGTGTGGGTGGTGATTTTAATGTTATAAGGAGAAGTTCAAAAATATTGGGAGACTCTAGTTTAACTTCAAGCATGAGGGATTTTGATGATTTTATAAGAGACTATGAATTACTTGACCCCCCTTTACGAAATGCACCATTCACTTGGTCAAACATGCAAGAGTCACCTGTGTGTAAGAGATTGGATCAGTTTCTTTACTCAAATGAGTGGGAGCATTTCTTCCCTCAAAGCCTTCAAGAAGTTCTTCCTAGATGGACATTGGATCATTGGCCGATAGTTTTGGATACCAATCCTTTCAAGTGGGGCCCAACACCTTTTAGGTTTGAGAATATGTGGCTGCAACATCCTAGCTTCAAAGAGTGCTTCAGTAGTTGGTGGAGAGATTTTCAAGGAAATGGTTGGGAATGTCACAAGTTCATGAGGAAGTTACAATTGTTTAAGGTCAAATTGAAAGATTGGAATAAGGATTCTTTTGGAGAGCTAAACAAAAGGAAAAAAAGCATCCTAAATGAAATAGCTAACTTTGATGTTGTTGAGCAAGAAGGGGTTCTCACTTCTGAACTTTCAGCTCAAAGAGCTTTAAGAAAAGGGGAGCTAGAGGAATTAATTTTGAGGGAAGAAATTCATTGGAGACAAAAAGCGAAGGTGAAATGGGTTAAAGAAAGGGATTGCAATTCAAAGTTTTTTCACAAAGTGGCTAATGGCAGACGAAATAGGAAATTCATCAAGTTTTTGGAGAACGAAAGAGGTTTAGTGTTGAATAATTCCGAGAGCATCACAGAGGAGATTTTACTTTAGTTTGAAAAGTTCTACTCGAGTCCTCCTAGAGAGTCTTGGAGAGTAGAAGGCTTAGATTGGTCCCCTATCTCAGAAGATAGTGCTTCTAGGTTGGATTCCCCTTTTACTGAAGAAGAGATTTCTAAGGCCATTTTTCAATTAGATAGGGATAACGCATCGGGGCCTGATGGATTTACCATTGCAGTGTTTCAAAATTGTTGGGATGTGATCAACGGAGATTTAGTGAGGGTGCTTGCAGAGTTTCACAGAAGCGGGATTATTAATCAAAGCACTAATGCCTCCCAAAAAAGGCCTAACAAAGAAAATCTCAAACTTTAGACCCATTAGCTTGATCACTTGTCTCTATATGATAATAGCCAAAGTTCTATCAGAGCGATTAAGAGAGGTACTACATGAAACTATCCATTCTACTCAAGGTGCTTTGTTCAAGGGAGATAAATTTTGGACGCAGTTCTTATAACCAATGAGATAGTGGATGAGAAAAGACGATAATGGGAAGAAGGAGTTGTCTTCAAAATTGTCTTTGAAAAGGCTTACGACCATGTGAGTTAGGATTTTTTGGATCATGTGTTAGAGAAGAAGGGGTTTAGTCCTAGATGGAGGACCTAGATGAGAGGTTGTTTGTCTATGGTCTCTTATGCAGTTTTAGTGAATGGAAACACTAAAGGGTGGGTTAAGGCCTCTAGAGGATTAAGACAAGGTGACCCTCTTTCCCCTTTTTTGTTTACTACAGTCGCAAATGTACTGAGTAGGATGCTGTTGAGAGCAAAGGAAAGAAGTTTGTTGAAGGGTTTCAGGGTTGGTAGGAATAGAACAAGGGTGTCCCATCTGCAATTTGCAAATGATACCATTTTTTTTCCTAACACTTGTAAGGAAGATCTGCAAACTCTCAAGAGTTTATTGTTAGTGTTTGGGCATATTTCTAGGCTTAAGGTTAACCTTGACAAGTGTAATCTTTTTTAGATCAATCTTGATCAAAATCATCTTTCTAAGTTGGCAAAGTTGCTTGATTGCAAGGCTTCTGATTGGCCTATACTCTACCTAGGTGTTCCTTTGGGAGGGAATCCAAAGGCTTGTGGCTTTTGGGATCCAGTGATTGAGAGAATCTTGCAGAGATTAGATGGGTGGCAAAAGGTTTACTTATCTTTTGGAGGTAGGATAACTCTTTTTCATTCTTGCCTTACCCACATTCCTAGCTACTTTCTCTCTTATTTTAAGATTCTCGCTTCAGTGGCTGCAAAAATTGAGAAATTGCAAAGGGATTTCCTATCTTCAAGGGTTGGGGATGGTAAAAGAGATCATCTTGTTAGTTGGGATATAGTGTGTAATCCGAAGGTAAAAGGAGGATTGGGATTTAGGAAGATTTCTCTAAGGAATCTCGCTCTCTTAGGGAAATGGTTGTGAAGGTATCCTAAGAAGAGTTCAACTTTGTGGCATCAGGTCATTTTAAGCATTTATGGGACACATCCCAATGGTTGGGATGCCAACACTATAGTCAGATGGTCACATCGTTGTCCTTGGAAGGCTATTGCACAAGTGTTTCAAGATTTTTCCAAGTATACTCGATTTGTGGTAGGAGATGGGGAAAGAATTTGGTATTGGGAAGACTTATGGTGGGGGGACCAACCTTTGGGTTCCCAATATCAAAGACTATTTAGAATAGTCACGGATAAAAATATTCTTATATCTTCAATTCTCGGTTATGCTCGTCCCTTCTCTTGGAACTTTAATTTCCCTCGTAACCTTTCCGATTCTAAGATAGAAGATTTAGAAAGCCTCATGCGGTCACTTAATTGTTTGCATTTATCCCCATCGATTTCAGATGTGAGATCCTGATCTTTATCTTCTTCAGGGCTTTTTACAGTCAAGTCTTTTTTTCCAGCCTTGTCCCACTTTTCCGATTCTTCTCCAGTTTTCCCTACTAAGTTTGTATGGAATTCTCAAGTCCCTTTTAAAGTCAAATCCTTTGTCTGGTTGGTGGCACACAAGAAGGTAAATACTAATGACTTGCTACAATTGAGAAGACCCTGCAAAGCTCTTAGTCCTGACATTTGTAAGTTATGTATGAAGCATGGAGACTCAGCAGATCATCTTTTCCTACATTGTTCTTTGACGATGGAGTTGTGGCACAAATTATTTCAGTTAGCCAAGATGGATTGGATTCCCCCAAGGAACATCTCCGACATGATGTCGATCAATTATAAAGGTTTTGGATTATCCAAGAGAGGGATAGTTTTGTGGCAAACTGCGTGCATTGATTTAATTTGTGTTGTGTGGCAGGAAAGAAATGCGAGGATATTTGAGGAAAAAGTAAGGAATTCAGAGAATTTTTGGGATTTCATTCACTTCCTTGCTTCTCTATGGGCTTTTTGTTCCATGGTTTTTAAGGGCATTCCCCTTAATGTGTTACAACTAGATTGGATAGCAGTGTGTAGCTCCAACGGGATGGTCTAACCTAGAGAGTTTGTTTGCTTTTACATTGTAGCTTCTTGTTTTTGTATTCTTGTTGTTTAGTTTTTCTTTGGTGGGAGGATTTTTCATCCTTCTCTTGTACTTCTTATTTCTATCAATATATCTCTTTGTCGTTTCCTATTAAAAATTTAGACGAAAGCATGTTGTCAAGAATCAATACAAGTTAGAATTAGATTTCTAAATTGGCTTTGTTGTTAAAATATAAAGTTTTGAATGGCCTTGAACCTATTTTGGTCTATTGGCAAATCAAATTAAATCAAATTTGATATGATTAGGAAATTTGAATTAGTCAAAAGTTATTTATTCTAGATTTGGTTGTTATTTCCAGTTGTTAGAATTTGGTTTTAAAATTATTTTTAATTTCAAACAAAATCAAATTGTGGTCTATATCAATTTGCAGTGATCCTAGGAGTGTTTTTAAGGATTTGTTGTAGTCCTTGGTTGTCCCTAGTCTATTTAAATGTATTACCTTCAATTGAATAAAATAATGCAGCATTAGTATTCAAACTGTGTTCAGGGTCTTCCAATAAGGGGTCTCCTAAGGCTAGTGTCTTTTAGGACCCGATTATAGATAAAATTTCAAGGAAGTTGGATGGGTTGAAAAAGCATTTTCGTCCTTAGGTAGAAGAATAACTCTAATTTAATCTTTGTTTGTCTCACATACCTAACTGTGAAAAGAGAGAAAATGGAGGATCCCTAATTTTTGTTATTGAAAAATTGTTAATAATACACATTGGACTTGGGTATATATATACATGTTAGTGGGACGCACAATACAATAAGGAAAGAAAAGGAAAAGTAAATAACTAAAATAACTATACACTATCTAACACTCCCCCTCAAGCTGGAGCAGCATATATGTTATATGCACCAAGCTTGTTACAAATGTATTTAACTCTAGGACCTCTGAGAGATTTAGTAAAAATATCTGCTAGTTGATCATTTGAATTGACAAAACTAGTCGCCACACATCCTAATGCGATCTTCTCTCTAATGAAGTGACAGTCAACTTCAATGTGTTTGGTCCTTTCATGGAAGACTGAATTGGATGCAATATGCAAAGCAGCTTGGTTGTCACAGATGAGCTTCATTTGTTCATCCTTTCCAAATCTCAACTCCCGAAGAAGATGTTTCAGCCATATGAGTTCACATGTTGCCAGAATCATAGCTCGATACTCGGCTTCAGCACTATATCCGGCCACTACATCTTGTTTCTTACTCTTGCAGGATATTAGGTTACCTCCAATAAAAACACAATACCCGAAAGTGGAACATCTATCTGTGGGTGAGCCAACCTAATCTACATCTGTGTAACCAACAACCTGGGTATAACCTCTGTTCTCGTACAACACACCTTGGCTTGGTGTGCTTTTGATATATCGAAGAATGCGGATTATAGCATCCCAATGGCTATCACATGGTGACTGTAGGAATTGACTAACAACACTCACAGGAAAAGAAATGTCTGGACGAGTAATGGTGAGGTAGTTCAGTTTACCTACAAGTCGTCGATATCTCCCAGGATCTCCTAAAGGCTCCCCCTGTCCTGGTATAAGTTTGACATTTGAATCCATAAGAGTGTCAACCAGTTTACAATCTAACATACTGGTTTCTTCCAAGATGTCTAAAGCATACTTCCTTTGGGAAAGAACCACACCAGAACTGGATTGAGCTATCTCAATCCCTAAGAAATACTTGAGTTTCCCCAAGTCTTTAGTCTGAAAGTGGGTGAAAAGGTGTTGCTTTAGTTTCTGAATACCATTCTGATCACTGCCTGTAATGACGATGTCGTCCACATAAACTACTAGATAAATACACTGCCCTGAAGAGTTATGATGATAGAAAACGAAATGGTCTGCTGTACTGCGGAACATGCCAAACTCCTGAACAACAGAACTAAAACAGCTAAACCATGCTCGAGGAGATTGTTTCAAGCCATATAAAGAACGGTGTAACCTGCACACTAAACCAGACTTCCCCTAAGCAACAAAACCAGGTGGTTGCTCCATATAAACTTCCTCAGCAAGATCCCCATGAAGGAAAGCATTTTTAATATCTAACTGATAAAAAGGCCAAGAACGCATAGCAGCCATGGAGAGCAATAGACGAACAGAAGCTATCTTGGCCACAGGAGAGAAAGTGTCACCATAATCAGAACCATAAACCTGAGTATAGCCTTTAGCAACTAAGCGGGCCTTAAGGCGATCAACCTGACCATCAGGGCCAACCTTAACTGTGTAGACCCAACGACAACCAACTGTAGATTTACTAGAGGGTAAAACAACAAGATCCTAAGTGTCATTGGAGTGGAAAGTAGTCATTTCATCTACCATTGCCTGGTGCCAGCCTGGATGGAAAAGAGCCTCAAGGGTGCTCTTGGGAAGAGAGACAAAAGATATAGTAGAAACAAATGCAGAATAAGGTGAAGATAATCGATGGTAACTCAAAAAATTGTAAATGGGATGAGGATTACGAGTCGATCGATTACCTTTCCGAAGAGCAATGGGTAAGTCAGCAGAAGGAGGCAAAGCCGAGGCAGGAGAAGCCAAAGGGATAGGAAGTGAGTCAACAGGTACCTCGGTCAAAGAAGGAGGAACAACGACACGATGACGGCGATGATAAACCTGAAGTGGGCAAAAGGTACTGCATCAGGTGGGGAGATAATGGGAAGGGGTAAGACTTCAGAAACAAGAAGAGACTCAGAGGTGGAGAAGAATGGTGAGTCCTCAAAGAAAGTGACATCAGCGGAGAGAAAATAGCGATGAGTCTCAGAGGAATAACAACGATAACCCTTTTGAAGTCTGGAATATCCCAAGAAGATGTCTTTTGTGATTTTGGCAGAAAGTTTGTCCTGTCTAGAAGTGAGAATATGAACAAAGCAAGTACAACCAAAAACACGAGGAGGAAGGAAATAAAGTGGTTAGTCAAGGAAAAGAAGAGAATGAGGAATCCGATCGTGTAATACAGATGAGGGCATACGATTAATCAAATAACATGGTGTAAGAACAGCGTCCCCCCAAAAACGAAAAGGAACATTACTATGGAGAAGGAGAGTACGAGTTGTCTCAACAAGATGTCGATTCTTACGTTCAGCTACCCCATTTTGTTGAGGAGTATGAGCACAAGAAGACTAATGAAGGATCCCATGTTGGGACATAAATGAAGTAAATGGTACGGAAAAATATTCCCTGGCATTGTCACTGCGTAACACACAAATAGAAATATTGAACTGGGTTTGGATTTCAGCATAAAATTTCTGGAAAATAAAGAATAACTCAGCTTGATTTTTTATTAAAAATAACCAAGTACATCGAGAATAGTCATAAATGAAAGTGACAAAATACTGAAATCCTAAAGTAGACACGGTCTGACAAGGACCCCAAACATCAGTGTGGACAAGTTCAAAAGGAGACTTTGCCTGATTATTCAAACGCTTTGGGAACGAGACACGAGTATGTTTCCCAAGCTAACAAGACTCACATGCAAGCAACGACAGAGATGAAAAACGAGGGACCATTTTCTGGAACTTGGATAGACTAGGGTGGCCTAGGCGACTGTGGATGAGGAGGGGAACATCAGTGGAAATGCAAACTGCAGGAGTTGAAGGCGAGGTGAGGTGATAAAGGCCTTGAGACTCACGTCCTATGCCAATCGTCTTCCCCGTACTCCGGTCCTGCAAGGTCACAAATTTATCAGAAAAAGTGATAGAACAATTAAGAGTGCGAGTTATTTTGCTGATGGAAATAAGATTAAAAGAACACTCAGGGGCGTAAAGGACAGAATGGAGAGGTAGGGAAGGGAGAGGCTGAGTTAAACCAAAACCTTTAGCCATAGTTTGGGAACCATTAGCTAAAGTAACAATAGGTAAGGCAGAGGTAGTAGTAATAGAAGAGAAAATATCCTTATTACCAGATATGTGATCGAAAGCGCCAGAATCTAGAATCCAAGGTCCAAGAGAAGATGTGTGGATAAGACAAGCGGAAGCATTACCAGTCTGGTCATCAGAAGTAACAGAAGTTGACTTGGTGCCTGATAACGGAGATAGTCATCATACTCACTGTCAGTGAGGGAAATACCCTGAGATGTGGAGGAACTGGGAGGCTGAGGCGGCTGAGGATCAGATGACTGGGCCACCTGGGCAGTGCGGGGAGGCTGCCCATGTAACTGATAACACCGATCACGAGTGTGGCCAAGCTTATTGCAATAGGTGCAATGAGGACGTTGGCCTCTACCTCGGTTACCACTGCGTCCTCCTCGAGAGTTAGTTTGAGAAACTAACACAGAAGAATCTGAAGTGTTATCAGATGGCAAAGTCTGAGTGGAGGAGATATGGAGGAGGCAAGCAAACACATCATCCAAGGATGGAACGGAGGAACTGCCAAGAATCTGATCGCGGACGGTCTCAAGATCTGGACAGAGGCCAATAAGCGTAAGAACCATGAAGAACTTGTCAATCTATGTTCGTTAATCCCCAACATCAGTAGAAAGAGGCATCACGGTCAAGATTTCCTCCTTAAGAGAGGCAATCTGGCCAATATAAGTAGATAAATCCATGTCTTGTTGTATGACATTGACAATAGAAGAAGCCACCTTATAAAGACGTTGGATATCATTCGTGTATAACCCTTTTGCCTGATTCCAAAATTTAAAGCATGTTTTGTAGGCCCGAAGATGAAGTAGAATCTTAAGATCAATTGATTGTCATAACACACTACATAAATGTGCTTCTATCTTCCTCCATTGTACTCTATCAACCTCAGGGATATTCACCTCTTGCGTAACAAGGTGATCCTCATAACCTTGACCCATAAACCAAAGCTCCACAGAGATAGACCAGGACAAATAATTTTCACTGCCAACCAATTTCTTCAAAGTAATCATAGGAGATCAAGATATGACAGAGGAAAAAATGGAACTTTTAGTAGTCATATCTACTTATCTGGAGAACGAAATATGTTTGGATCGAACAGAGCCCTAATACGACTTCAGATCACGGCTGAAAGAAGAAAAAAAAAACTGAGGATCCGCGGTTGTGAGAGATCAAATAGTAAAGAAAAACAAATGTGGCACTACTGAAAGGGTAGAAGAACACTTCCTAAGACACGTGTAGGGCTTGGGGTGGAGAGGTCACCGGAGGTCGTCGGAAAGACTGTTTAGAGGGTCGGCAGAAACAAAAAAACCCCAAAAAATGCACTTGCAGGGCTCGAAAGGGACAAGCACAGATGGAGGGTGGCTAGACGGCATCAGGCGAGGCTGGAGGTGGAAGCGTGTGGCCGGAAAGTGCTCCACGCACCCTCACTCGCCGGCGCATGAGGTTAAGACCGCCGGAGAAGAAACACGCGTGGCTGGCGCATGGATGAGAATCTCCCTCCGGTGCTTTGACAAAACTTGAAGATCTCCTCCTTGCGCACCTGATGGTATGGTCGGTGTCGAAAAAGGATGTCGCCGGAAAAAGTCACCTGCGGTGAGGGTTTTCTTACAGCGGTGAGGGTTTTCTGACGGCGAAAAGGTTGATCAAAAAGCTTTAGGAGATGGGAAAGGTGACCAGAATGAAACACGGTCACTGAAAGGTTTCCCAGAATTGATTCACGGATAAACCGGAAATAATTAGGTTTTTTTTTTTTTTCTCCCTAGGCTCTGATGCCATGTGAAAAGAGAGAAAAGGGAGAATCTTTAATTTTTGTTATTGAAAAACTATTAATAATACACATGGGACTTGGGTATATATATACATGTTAGTGGGACCCACAATACAATAAGGAAATAAAAGGAAAAGTAAATAACTGAAATAACTGTACACTATCTAACACTAACAATTTCCTTTTGTTATACAAGATGTCATCTTCAATGGCATTACAGAAATGCAAATGGATTTCCTTTAGTCAGGGTATAGGGACAGAAAGAGAAATCATCTTATTAGATGAATCCAAGTGTTCAAGACTAAGGAAGTAGGAGGGTTGGGGTTCAAAAGAATATCTTTAAGGAATAAAACCCTCTTAGGAAAGTGCCTTTGAAGGTATCCTAGGGAGAGCAAAGCTCTTAGGCACATAGTTATCTTGAGAATCTAAGGAACAAATCCAAATGGTTAGGATGCAAAAATTGTAGTTATGTGGTCACATCATCGCCCTTGGAAGTCCATTACTCAAGTTTGCTAGGAATTCTACAATCACCCTTTTTTGATAGGTAATGAGACAAAGATCCTTTTTTTATTTTAGAGTTATGGCACAATCTATTCAAACCAGCCAAATTGAATTGGGTTCCTCTTAGAAGTATTAGTGACATGTTGACCATTCCCTTTAGTGGTTTAGGAAATACTACTAGAAGCAAAGTTTTATGACAAATCGCTTGTCTTACATTGATTTTGATAGTATGGCGAGAAAGAAATACAAGAATTCTTGAGGGTAGGTGGAGAACTTTAGAGATGATATGGGTTTTAGTTTATTTCTATTCATCTTTTTAGGTCTCCACTATTACAGTTTTTAAGGGCATTCACTTCCACATTATTCCATTTGATTGAATTTTGATATATAAATTAAAAGCGTTAAAATAGCAATGTTGAGTTGTTTTGATGTCTATTGGAGTGTAATTCTTTTCCTCTGTTTCTTATTTATTTTTGTAATTTAGGGAAGGATTTCTGATCCTTCTTTTGTAATATCATATTTTTTGTGAATTATGGTTTTGTTCCCAATTAAAAATAAAATAAGAACCAAACAAATAAAAATAAATAAATAAACTTGCAAAAAAGGTGATCTTTTATGATTTGATCAAATCCAATCACTTGGAAAACCATAGAAGTAAGGAAATAAACCACCCGCTTTCGTGCATCTGATTGTCAATTCAACCTTGTGCTTAAGAACAAAAGAATATTCATGTAAACAAGAAATTCATTTTTCATGTCAATGATTTAAATTCTTTTAAGAGTTTGGTGCTTCATGATCTGAATATAAAACAAAATCTTTATAAATAAGATAAAATTGCCAATAAAGAAGTGCTTGTACCAACACATAGAATTCCTTGTTATAAATTGAATATTGTAGGCATATGTGAGAATAATTGTATATATTGATTTGAGGAAAAATTGTATATCTATAGGCAGCTATACGATGAGGAAAAAAATGGAAAAACTCCTAAAAATCTGTCCCAAAACTCATGGAAATTTTAATTCTAACTTCATAATTTAAATTGTTATATACAACTATTGACTATCTATTAAGAGGTTCATGTAACTATTGACTATCCTATTGAGAGGTTCAATACTAGCCACTTGAAACTTCATCCATAGGTTTGTGTCATGTGAAAACCTAGTAGACAGATGATTAGCCTTGTGTTTATTCAATGCCCTAGCACCTTACTCTTTGGCAAAGACTTCTTTAATAAATCACCATATATTGTGTGGCTCCTAGTGAGATTCAAAGGATGTTAAAGATCCCATTTCAAGGTTTGGCTATAGTAGAAAGAAGTGTGTCCTATGGTTCAATGCTATATTGACTATTATGTGGATAAAATAGACAAGAATAATTGAAAGAACTTTCCTTAATAGTATAACTTCCCAAGATCATTAATGTGATAGGTGTGTTTTATTAAACTCCCTAGGTTCTAACCATGCTTTGAAATATCGATAAATATGGATATATCGGTACTTGGATTTTACGAATATATCGGAAATATCAGAGAAATATCAGTGGATATTTTGACAAAAATATAAGTAAGGCGAAAATTATTCAAAATTCATGGAAATATTTGGAGAAACTCCAAAAATTATCAAATAAATAAAAATACACATGTTAAAGTTATTTTCTAAGTATAATTGACATAGGTGTAGCTAAACAAAAAAATATCAGAAAGCAAGGATATGTAGGTATTAATAATTTATTATTTATTTAATCAAATTATTTTTAATTTATAAAATATTAGAATTTAATTATTATTTTTTATATTTTCGTATTTTTAGAATAAATTTATATTTTTAATATTTTAAAATAAAAACATTCAAAATTAAATAAAATTAAAAGGATAAATATAAAAAAAATTTAAAAGTGAAGTGATAGTAATTTTTTAAAATAGGATTAATGAGATAAATGATGATACATCTAATATTAAAACTATAATTTATTTAATTCAAATGCATTCAATAATGTAAAATAAATGATGATGCATATATAATTTTTTAATATTTATATTTTTTTTATATTTAATGATCATATAAATGATATTAAAATACTTGTTAAGAAATTTATAATGGTGGTTTTTATATATTTATTAATTAATTAAATAAAAATTTTAAATAGAACAATAAGAATTTATTTATTTATTTTTTAATAATAAACTTTAACATATTTATTATCTACATATATTAACAAAGAAGAAATTGACCCAACCGCCCAGCAGTAACTAGGCTTGAACCTAAGCCTTTTGGCCTAGGCTTGAATCTTGGCAGTAGCGACAACAGGGCAAAAATATTTGAAATTTGACTGGTTTGACGCACTAAGCCCACCAACTCCATGTTGACCAAAGTTTGACTTCCCGAAAAATCAGCAAAAAGCCAATAAATGCCGATATTTTGACGAAATTCTAGAAAAATCAATCAAACGACTTTCGATATTGAATATAGTGTCGGCCTCACCCGATAAGCGAAATTTCGCCGATATTTTGGTGAAAAATCGCGACATTTCAAACCATGGTTCTAACAAAGGAGTTTGAAGGCATTCACAATGAGAAGTATATCGTTGGATTCACTTGTTGTTTGTAATTTTACAAATACAAATGCTGCATTCATTGATATATGGAGGTTTCCTTCCCTAACATCTTTTAAGCTAAATCTTGCCAACAGTTTGCTAGGGCATCTTGGTCAAACGGGGATTGGCCATATGTTTAAAAACCATTTCAAATGACAATATCTTAGCCATCTCAAAACCAGCTAGTAGAGACTTGGCTATTGAGGTAAAGATTTGATCTCTTGTAGAGGCCATAAAGGGGGGAAAGGTTTAGGCTTACAATGTTTTTTGGATTGAAGGTAACTCCACTATCATGATCCAAGGACAACAAAGAAAAATGCCTCATTTGGAGATATGCCCATTTAATAAAGGAGACACCACATTATTCTAGAGAATTTCTAGCGGAATATAAAGCAAATAGGAGGTATCATAATTAATACACAAATTTCCTAGCCATGAGAGGGGCATCTACTTCAAAAGTCCTTTAAGGTCATTTAGCATGTGTATAGAGCTACTATACTATGATTACTTATCTTTCAATTTAATGTCATGAAAGAACACATCCTTTCTTTTCCAAGTCCTTACTATTCCAGAATTAATTTTTTGTTGCTTCTTACCAATATATGGAGTGCATTAGTTAGACATTTTAAAATTAAAAGATTAGCAAATTTCAAACAAAAGTGTATCTGCATGCAAATTATTTGAAGTGAAAGGCAAACTAAACATCTATCAACTTCAAAAAAGAAATAAATAAATAAATAAAAAATTGTTTTATGAAATAAGTACAACAACAAACCTTTTGTTCTGGAGGACCAGTACCCCT
Source organism: Vitis vinifera (assembly GCF_030704535.1). NCBI lineage: Eukaryota > Viridiplantae > Streptophyta > Magnoliopsida > Vitales > Vitaceae > Vitis > Vitis vinifera. The sequence continues at coordinate 15,178,914 of NC_081813.1, forward strand.
TGACTTTTTAATCCACAACTCCTAAAGGCCTTTCAAATTCCCATTTTCTTGATCCAAATTATTAGAGTATCTGGAGTTTCCATCACTCAATTGCTGTCCTTTATTCTTCCTAAGAAAGCTCATACCAGAAGGCCTTTGATGTTGAGCAATGGAAGAATGTCGTCTCAAAGCAAACAAGACCTCCTCCGTTGTGCTCCTAATTTCAGATCCAAAAACACAGGAATCCCACTGTTTCAACCACAAGAGGACCTGCAGAACAACAATACAAGGTTAATTAATCATGAAAAAAAATTAAACAAATAGAAACTCCAAATGTAAATAAGCCTTCTAAGGTTTTGGCTTTGTAGGAACTTCAAACTAATACTATGAACAATGTGTTCACCTCACGATTTATCTGTTCATCACTGAGAAGCTCTGTAAATGAACTTGGAGCATATTTATCCACCCAAAGCTGTTCATTGACCACTTGTGTTTCAGGGAGGATTGCATCATTCTGCAATTCAGAACTTGCTTGCAAAGCCTAAGCATGACAACAATATTCATAAGAAACATTATAATGTGTAGAAAATATTTTCTAAAAGGGAAACAACTTCAATGTTCCTACCCCTAAAAATTAATATTGTACATCACATAGCATGATAAAATTTAAGATAATTTCTAACTTTATATATGAATTGAGACAAGGGTTAATTTTTTGATTTCTTTAGTGAAAATTTGGTGGTTCATATGGCCTTTTGCATAAAACTTCATAAGATCTTCTAATAATAAAAGTCATCAGAGAGTCCCAGTTATGCAGCAGACACTTCAAAAGGAGTTGCGGCTAGCTTGAGCACAATACTCTCAAACATGTTTCAGACATTTCTCAGATGTGTCCAAAATTTTGAATAATTTTTTCATGGCCTAAATAAATCAAACATTCAGTGGAAAAGTATAAGGTATTTCCTAAATAAAGAAAAATAATATAGTTTAGAAGAGAGACTACTGAAGAGGAGTAATACACTACCAAATTCCCCAAGCTTTTTCTTCCTGGTAATGCAATTGTGAGTTTGGAAATTTAAATAAATTTACTAATATTTGTATTATTATATAAAATATAGAAATAGTATCTTTTTTTCTAATAGTTAAATAAGAATCACAGTAATATATTTTTCATGTATAAGTCCTTCAAAATTTATCATGTCATAAATTGATGTCATATTGGAATTGTGTCTCATGTCCAAATCCTATTCAAACTTAACCTCTTCCAAGGGTGATGGACTCATGTCTCATGTCTATGTCCATGCTATACAGTATCAAAATTAACCACTTCCAAGGTTCTCAATTACCAGAAGAGCTTTAAGGCCCCAATGGATCATTCTGGTTTTATCAAGTAGCTGCCATCCACTAAATTTTCTTAGGACCCTCATAGGATTCAAATCATAAGATGATGTGTTACCCATATAGACAAAATGGAAGCTTCTATATTGGTAACCTGATTTTGTGAAACAATGATATGAACAAAAGCAGTTCATGAATCTGATCAGAACAAAAAAACAAGAATAAATTGATATTCTGCAATAAAGGTGACCAGTTAGGAAAGCTTCGATGCTACTTACAGCATATTAATGAATTTTTTATACACAAAACCAAGTGATTTTCTTTAATTCATCAAGTTAAATATCTGTTCAATGAAAGAAAAGAAAAAAGAGCATTGACATCAAACATGAATTATTACAAGTTGTTTTCACAAATAGAACACTAAATAATACCATTGCCCAAAAAAAAAAAAAAAAAAAAAAAAAAAACCAAGAAAAAAAACGATATACCTTTGTGAAAGCATCTTGTTCCACTCTTTGCATTAGAACACTAATGGGTTCCAAAATAAGACCTGTAAAGTGGATAGATTGGGAAAAGATCAAAGGCCTGGAATCAACTACTTCAAATATTAATTTTGTGCAAAAATAATATCATATACAAATGAATAAGGATGCCTACAGAATCTTGGAATTATACAAAGTGAGCAATGTCACAAGGACTCGATCTGTGAAAAAAATGCCCTTGACTCCCATTCATGGCAGGTAGAGTACCACAGAAATCACTCCATGTAACAGATAAAAGAAAACAGAACTGTAACACATTAAGATCTAGTCAAAGTCTTTTGACATTTTGATCGATCAAGTTGGAGGTAGGGTGCTGGCAAGATCACAAAGAGGATCAAAGGATTCTCAGAGTAGATTAAGTTTGGAGCTAAGCATTTGTCTTTGTTGCTGCAAGGGGTGGAAGTATGTTGTCAGGATGTAAATCTGAATAGCTTCAGAAAGGCCTAGACAGACAGGAGGAAGAAGTTTCAACTTGGAGCTCAGGAGCAATGTAGCTAGCACATTCTCCTCATGTGTTATGTTTGCTCAGTGGAGGCAAAGAGATTTTCCCTTGTGTTCCCAAAAGGAAGGAGAGTATTAAGGGGGTGGGTGGTGCTAGCCAGAAAGTTAAGAGCCCTTGATGTAGAGCTTCCCCTTGGATTTTTTGAGGTACTCAAAGCCAACAATTCCCTTGCTCCAGGTTGTATAGCCAAGAGCATCAAAGAAGGAACACCTTTTAATAATGCAGTAAAAGATGGTTGGAGGGGTGTGGACAAGGTTGTGTGGTTTCAATTTGGAGGTTTGGATTTTTTCAACAAAATGCAGGCCATAAATCAATGTTTAGTGGGAAAATGGGGTAAGGTATCAGGTGAGACACTATTTCTTCCATCCTGAAAGTCTTGGGTTAAGTATAATTGGAGAATGAGAGTGGATATCCATCTTGCCTTCATAGGTGGCTTTCCTATTTTATTTGAGTTTGGATTTAGTTATGAAGTCAAAAGGTCCTTAGAAAAGAGTGACAATGTTCAAGAGGAAGAGGCTATTGTAAAAAAAAAAAAAGGGTTCTAAAGGTTGGCTAACTTAGGGAAGGAGATAAGGTGGCTGAATCTTAGGTGATGATTATGGGTCTTCCTTTGTTTTTGTGGCACAGAGGCTTTTTTAAGCAATTAGGTGAAGCTTGTGAAGGCTTCATAGTTGTAGATGAAGACACTGCAATGCGCTGAAATTTATAGTGGGAGAGGTAGTAGTAAAAACAAATGGAAGGAAGGTCCCAAGAAGTTTGCAAGTTATGGTAGGAAAGCTTTACTTCGCCATTCAACTGTGGTGGGAGATTCCACCATGGATGTTGGTGGTGAAGCCGCTCAAGCTTAGGTAGGGGCTGGAGGTTGGAGAGGACTTGGACGGTGCTTTACACATCGCAGCGAGACTAGGGTTGGTGGACCATATGCAAATAAACATGGGGATGTTTGCATGTCACCCCATGAAATGAAGGGGGTTGCATTAGGTATAGGCGTGGATGGAGGCTTAGGCACTATGGATGCGTGTTGTGTTTCTTTTAAAGGGGAAGGTCTAGGCCTAATGGAGATGATTGGCCCTTTAGCATTACGAGAGCCTTATGCAATCTCTCATCAGGCTAAAACCATGAGCTCTAGCAATCGTGAGGGTTTCGAAGGTTCATTACTCTCTGACATGATTGTGAGTGTCAAAGATGATCTCAAACCCACGGTTGAGAAGAGATTTCTAGTTAAGGTTGTGTTGTTGACTCCTATGGATGTAATCCTAGTGAAGGAGGCCTCCTACTTCCCAAGTAAGCTTCCTTACTCCATACTCTATTAGGGGACGGGGCATTCTCTTCTTTTTCAATCTCAAATGGCAATCTTCCAATGGAAAAGACAATAGGGAGTATGGTTCACTGGGATAACCCTCTTAATGGGTCTTTTCCAAAGGCTGAAAATTTAATGGTTGGAACTTTCTGCTTTATTCTGAAAAATGGAATGATGGTGGAGATGTTAGCAAGCACTATGAGAGGTGGTTGTAGTGATCAAGAAGAAAGATTCATTGAGGAGCCTTCCTCATTATGTGATTCCCCTCCATGTAGAGCGATCCAAATCTTCAACTGCTCCACGGATACCTTCAAAAATTAGCAACTTTCAACATATTTGAGGGAATGTCAATTGAGGATCTTAAGGAAGAAAATAATGGCTTCTTAAAAGGGTTGGATAATAGAAAGAGGAGCAAAGATTTAAGTTAAGTAATAAAAAAGAATTTGGCACTTGGATCCAGATTTAAGAGGAGACTTCGCAAAGTGGAGTGCTCCATTAACCATAATTCAGCTTCAAGAAAAGAGAGGAGGAATAGAAGCTATTTAGAGATATGCAAAGTTTAGTGAAGAAGATTTGAATCCTCTTGAGAAGGAAATCCAAAGCCTCGAGTGCTTAGTCAATTATAATAGTGTTTCAACCACAGTAAAAGGAAAGGGGAGAGGGGTGCGAAGTTAGTGGCAGGGGTCTCTGTTGACCACTAGTGGTTCGACTAGGGGTTCTTTGTTCATTCTAGGTAAGGTTTTTTATGTTTTTCTCTTTGTTCGACTAGGGGTTCTTTGTTCATTCTAGGTAAGGTTTTTTATGTTTTTCTCTTTTTTGGTTTTTCGCTAAGGGGTTTCCAACCCTTGTTGGAGCTAGGTGTTGGTGGGACGGTGGGTTTTAATCTTTCTCTCTTCTTTTATTGCTTGCCTATGGGTCATATTTGTATACTCCGTGTGTGCTTTGTTGCACCTTTTTGCAAGCGTTTTTAATATATTTTGCTTATTTACCTATCAAAAAGAAAATATTTGAATCCTTTTATGAAAGATTTGAAAGTCATATTAATGATATAGAAAAGCGGAAAGTAGCAAAGGCTTTGATCACATTGTAGAGGGTAAACCTAGTTCATCTAGAAGAGACCAAGGTGTAATAAATGTCGAGTTAATTGGTGAGGAATTTAGGAGTACATAGAATATAAATTGGGGTAATGTGGAGGCCAGAGGGCAAGTAGGGGGTATTTTAGTTTTTTTGGGACAATAAGTTCATGAAGCTTCTAGAGGTAGAAATGGGGTGCCTTCTCTTTCATGTTGGTTTAAGAACTGCAAGGATAATTTTATTTAGATGCTTTTAGGAGTGTATAGGTCAATTCATAATGGAGAGAGAGAGAGAGAGAGAGAGAGGATCTATGGTCAAAATTGGGAGATATTAGAGCATTGTGGAGCAACCCTTGTTGCATTGGAAGGGATCTTAATGTTTGTCAAATTCCTAGGGGAAAGAAGAAATTTGAAGATCATAGATGAACTTCAATTGAGGGATCGTCCCCTTGCGGCGGGTCCTTTTACTTAGTGTGGTGATCTAAATATTCAATCCTTTTCTAGACTGGATAGCTACCTTGATTCAAAAGAGTGGGAAAGTCACTTCAATTGTTTGACCCAAAGTGTGTTGCCTAAACTTGTTTTTGATCCTGCTCCTATTTTATTGATGAAAGAGAGATGAGGAAGGGCAAAATGCCTTTTGGGTTTGAAAATATGAAGCTAAATGTAGAAGGTTTTAAAGACCTAGTTAGAAATTGGTGGGAAGGCTACAATGTTAATGGCTCTTATAGCCACATTTTAGCTAGCAAACTAAAGGCTTTGAAGCAGGATCCACAAGTCTAGAATAGAGAGGTGGTAGGGAATTTGTCTACTAATAAAGTTGCAACTCTCAACAAGATTGGTTTCGGGGATGCAAAAACAAAGGAGACCGCCCTTTCAATGGAGGAAAGTGAGGTTAAGAGGGGATAATGGAGGAGTTCAGAATGTAGGTAGTAATACAATAGATCTCCTAGAGTAGAAACCACGAGAATTATGGCTAAAAGAAAGAGAAAAAAAATTCTAAAGTTCTTCCACAAAATGTCAAATTCCCATAGAAGGACTTATTTGGTTACAATTAAAGTGAACTTTAAGCGGGAGGAGAGCTTCAAAGAAGGCCTTATTTGATGAATTAGTTGATAGTCCATATGGAGAAAAAAAGTGAAGGCTTAGGCATCAAAAATTTGTCTATTCTAAACAAGGCCTTCCTTGGAAAATGGTGTTAGAGATTGCAACTAAGAATAATCCCTTTGGAAGCAAGTCATTATAGGGAAGAGTGGGGAGGAAGAGGACGGATGGTGCTCGAGAGCATCGAAGGAAAGGATATGGGGTGGAGTTGTGGAAGGCTATTAAGAGCAAGTGAGAGGAGTTTCATAATAAGATTGGGTATAGGGTGGGAAACGGTAGGAGGGTAAAATTTTGGAAGGATAGATGGTACAACAATGATTCCCTAGAAGAGGCTTTTCCTAAGTTGTTCTCTATGGTCCCTGCTAAAGATGTACAATTGACTAATTTGTGGGAGTAGAGTAGGTAGAGAGGTTGTTGGAATCCCTTGTTTACAAGACAAAACATCGACTAAGAGTGAGGAGAGGTGTAGGTTTTTTAAGAGATTGCAAGGGCAAATAATTAGAAGGGATGTAGAGCATATCATAATTTAGTTGGATATCAAAGAGTGGCAAATTTATAGTTAAATCGCTTTATTCCTTAAGAAATCATAGAATGGAGGCATTTCCATCTGGCATTATATGGACCATGGGTTCCAATGATAGTTGACTTTTTTGTTTGGAAGCTTTATGGGGAACATTCTAACTTCAAATCAACTCAAAAGGAGGGGTTCACAGTTGTCGGGTAAGTGTTATTTGTGTAAAGTAAAGGAAGAAACGATGGACCATATCCTCCTTCATTGTTCCAAAGCAGTCATGCTTTGGCAATTAATTTATGCTCTATTAGGTGTTCAGTAAGTGGTGATCTCCTTAGTTCGAGATGTCCTTCTAAGCTAGCACATACCCTTTGTAGGAAAACAGTGTGGAGAGCAGCTCCTTTATTTTGATTTTTGGAGTAGAGAAATAAGAGAGTTTTCGAGAACACTAAAAATGCAAATCGAGCAATTAAACAACTATTTATGTACAATTTTTTAGAATAGGTTAGGGTACACACAAGAGACAGCTCTTTGTCAATGATCAACGCTATCGATAGTTGAACTCTAAGAGTCTAAGTAAGGCAAGGGTGTTGTTTTTTGTGTTTCCCTCTACCATGTTTCACCTTTAGCGCTTGAATACACCATGTATACTTTTGTGTGCCCTTTTGATAAGCACTTTTAATACAATTGATCCTTACCTATCAAAAAGACCATGCCAAATTGTTGCAAATTTCTTTCATTTAGAACATCTGATAACTTGGTACCTTCTTTCCAAAAGAATAAACATAAAAGAAATCCAAAAAGAGTATTCATTCTATCATGTCCCTAAATTGTCTTGCATTCAAAGGAACAACACTCACAACCATAACGTTGGAATGCTAGTTAGTGAATTCAAGACATGTGTCAAGGCAAATCTCAAGAAACATTCATAACACCATAAACCTAATTTGCAAGAGTCATGTGGGGCATAGCTTAATACACAAGGATCACTTCATGACTGACTGCAGATCTGACATAATTTTCAGAAATAAGTCTCTCACAACATAATAAAAATATCAAAATCATACTAAACTCAATTCAGTGAAACCTTAGTCCTAACAATTAGGGGTGTTAGGTAAATCCTATTTTGCCACTTGCCCCTACTTAAGGTAATATCCTCCCTTTAAAATCATGTGACCTTCTCAAGATTCCAGTTTGTCAACCCTTGAAGCCAAAATTCCAGTTTGTTAACACTTGAAGCTGGAACTTGGTTGTCTGGACAAATGTGATGAAACTATTTTGATACACTTCAGGTCAGGCTATAACCTAAACTTCCAAACAAAATAAGAAATATGATTATTTGGTTTGCTAGTGACTAATATACTTTGGCTGGAGGTTCCTCGATAAAAATCTAATCAAAAATCAGAGTTCAAGCTAATATTTCACAGAAATAATAAAAAGAAGAACAATGATGAAATTCTTCAACAAATTAATATGATAGGGCAAATGCAATTCCCTCTCTATATCATCAACATCCAAGCAATTATGGCAGTGATTCCACAATTGAACTTCATTTGGTTGCCAAGAAGATGAGGAAAAAGAAAAGGAAAAAGAAAAGGAAAATAAAAAGGTAAAAACTCAAAACACCACTTTTAACTAAACAATTGCCGCATTGAACTAAGTGGAGCTCTGGTGATTATGTTGTTTTTCAGGATCCAGACATAGCAAAATTTAAAGACATGTTTGGTTCTGTTACCTGAAAACGGTTTTCAAAAACCAAAATTGTGTTGTGGTCAGTTGATAAATACGCCCTAGAATTCATAGATTGCATTTACTGTTCTTTTCCTCCATTCTCTCGGTAACCAAACAACTACCACAAAACTAGACTCACCCTTGGTGCGTCCCTCTAAATCAAGTTTCTTCAACCTCCCGTCTCTCCCAGTCGCGCTAATCTTCAAGTAAACCCTATCGCCACCTGGTCTAGTCACCAGAATACAATCACCGTCAATCTCTGACGCGTATCGCGAAACGATTCTCTCCTCATCAACAACCATAGGCTCCAAATCACCGTCACTGACCTGCGGCAGCGAGTACCGCAGCCAATCTTCCTCAGCTCCCGTCTCAGACAGATCAGCTTTGCTACGCTTTCCAGAATCGGGGGCATCTGGTCCGTCGGATAGGGGGCGTTTCTGGCCATTGACTTGAGGTTGTGAGAGTGGTGAAGGAGGTTCAGGGAGCTGTTCTTCTTCTTCTTCAGGGTAGGGTTCTGGGGGTTCTTGGTCTTCGTAGTCTTCGAGGTCTTGGTGGAGGTGAGAATTGGCTTCCAGCCATTCGAGCTCTTCTGGGAGGGGAATGTACATGTTGGCGTCCATTGATGGGTGAAGGTGGGCAGGAGAATGGTTGCAGAGAAGTGATTGAGATTCTGGCACTCGTTTGGCGGGAAAGTGAAGAGAATAGCGACAAAGCCAGGTTAGGGTGGCATTGGTGGTACTTAAGGGAAGGAGAAAAAATAAATGTTTAAAGAGAAATAATTTTCTTGCATTTGATTTTATTATGAAAAAATAGGGGAAGAAAATCTAGTATAATTAAAATTATTATTAGTTAATATATTTCAAAAATATTTAATCTTTATAAAAAAAAATAAAAATAAATATCTTAGTGACTTTAAAATTATTCTAGCATTTTCTGTTTTTCTATTTTTTTTTTCTCCTCCATTTTTCTCTATCATTTTTTTTATAATCAAAGATAGTCTATAAGGGTATTTAATAAATTAATCTAATCACTCCATAACTTAATTTAAATTCATTAATTAGATATATTTAATAAAATAATTTAATATTATAAATGAATTTTAAGTAATAAGTCAAAAAAATTAACTTATTTTTAATCTTTATTTTTTTTTTAATCATTTAATAATATATGGTAATGGTATATTTTACAAGTATAGTTCTACATCTACTACATATCTTTTATAATAATTGTTCATAGTTATATCATATATTTATCATACTGTAAATAGATGTTTAACAAATAAAGTTATTATTTAAGCTTAATAAAAATAAATACGAGTTTAAATTAATGAAGATAAATATTAATTAAAATCAGTGAAGATAAATATTAGTTAAAATTAATAAGAATAAATATATTAATTAAATGATTTATAATAAAATTTAAATTAACTTTATTAAACAACCTTAAATCTTAAAGTTTAAAATAAATAATAAGTTTTAAATAATAGTTTAAGAATAATTTAATTTAAAGTCAACTTAACTTATCAAGTAATAAGTATTAAATTTTACAAAACACCCTTTAAGTGGTAAAAATTTTAATACCAAAATTATAGGTGCTCAATTTTATAAATAAAAAGTGTTTTGTATTATTTTAATTCAAAGTAGTAAATTTAATTTGAATATTCGATAATAGAAATAATGAAAGTTTGTTTTATTCTTTACAAATTTAAGAAATATTTGGTAAACTTAATACTTATTACTTAATAACTTAAGTTGACTTTAAGTTAAATCATACTTCAGTCATTGATTTAAAACTTATTACTTTAAGTATTAAGGTTGTTTGATAAAATTAATTTAAAATTTATTATAAATCATCAAATTTATATATTTATTCTCATAAATTATTATTTGGGTAAAGGAGATCAAATAACAATGGAGGTCATGGAGTAGCAAAAGAGATTATGAGAAATTATGACAAATGATGGTAAAAAAGTAAAATAAAGATGTAAATTTAAAAATGAGTTAATTGTTTTTACTTATTACTTAAATTTGTTTTGTTGAATTTCTTTTTCAATGATGTACTTTTTTTTTATACTTATCAACAAGATAAAAAAAATTGAATTTAGAACAGAATAGGCACATCATGGAGGTCATGGAGTAGAAAAAGAGATTATGAGAAATTATGACAAATGATGGTAAAAAAGTAAAATAAAGATGTAAATTTAAAAATGAGTTAATTGTTTTTACTTATTACCTAAAATTGTTTTTTACTTTAAGTTATTTTACCAAATATACTTAATTTACTTAACAACTTAAATTAAGTCATTAAGTCACTTTGTGTTATTAAATTGGTTTACTAAACACACATTTAATTTCATACTTATCATATGCTATTCATAAATTTTTAAGCATTGTGCATAATATTGCATGGAAATAAAATTATTCACATAGGATTAGTTCAAGTTGCTATAAAACCTTTATTTAGGCTAGGATTAGATATTCCTGTGTTTGCATGCCTTAGAGACGCTAGATCTATAAAATTTACTGATTCAATACTTAGCATGATAAATTCAAACCTTGCTAATGGTCCTATTTATTTTAATTGCTTTCCAAACTTTTCTATGAACATAAATGATCCTAGTATACTTTCTAGTCTAACTTTAAATATTAAAACTAAAAACATGAATTTTGTAGAAGAAGCTCAAACTATAGCAATAATTTATAGGATATATTATAAAGTCATGACTACTCAATTAAATCCTAGAGCCATATGTCAATCTGTTAAAGATGAAACATTATTATTACAATATAATCCTAATAATACTCAAGCTTTTGTTCCTAAAAAATTAAAATGGAATGAAATTACTCAAGGGAGTCAATGGGAATTAAAAGATTTAACTCATCCAAAACCTATTAAACCTTTAACAACTCCTTCAAAAATTATTCAACATACTGATGGTACTATTCAAATAGAATTTTCTCCAGCTTCTAGATATTCTTTCAATCAAGATTTCATGTCTTCAAGACCTTCTACTTCAAATGCTAGCTTAAATAGTGTCAATTTTGCTCCAAAAATTCCTATTCCTGTTTATCAACAAAATGAATCTCCTCCTGTGTCTCCTACTCATTCGGATATGTTTCCCAATCAAGTCAACATAATTCATAAGAAAAATTACAAAAAGACTCCTTTTACTCCTAATGTAGAAGATTCTTGATATCTCTTAACTAAGCATTTCTAAGAGATATTTTTCAAAAGTTTGTCTGGCTTCTTCTTCAAGGACATATTCTTTTTTGTACTTATCAACAAGATAAGTAAATTGAGTTTGAAACAAAAGAGGAATTTCAGGAAAGTTATTTGCAGAGATGATTTTTTGAATATTGTCTTCAGCAATGAGATTATAGTTAGAAGAACTATAAATCTCATAATCAAGGTCTCTTGCAATCATTCTTGATCTCCAATGTCTGATTTGTTTTTTGAGACTGGATTTAGTACAAGGCCAAGGGTCCTCGGTACCAAACAACTGATATTTTCTCTGATTTGCTTTGAGCAAAATGAGATGTTGAGCAGGGTAGACTCCTCCATCATTCAACCATTCAGGAGGTTTACTTTCTATGATGAGTTCAACATATTTGAAATCATTAATGAAGGCATTTAAAACACAGACAGCTAATTTTCTTCCAAATTTATCAGTTTGATCAGGATGAGAGAAAATCAATTGATAAAGAACTCCATAGTCCATGAGGAGGGTTGGAGTTAGCTCTATCGACTCATTGTTGAATTTAATGACTATTGGTTTATAACTGTCTAGGTCAATGTTGGCTTTGCATATACTGTAAGTAAGAGCACACTTACAGTCATGCCTTTCTAATGGAATTTCTCTACACAAGGGATCGGTCTTTGGACAATTATTATAAGTGTTGTCATAACAAGAAATCCAAGTGAAGCTCATCCCTTGAATAGTAATTCCAAAAGTGCTACAGTCAGCAAGAAATTGCATAATATGCTCTTGCTTTGCTTCTCATATAGCTTTAGCCTTTTCACCTATCATCTGTCTAATGCTTTCAAGAAGGTCCAAATTTTTTAACTTGAAAAATGAAAATCTGGAAATTTGACATTCTTGGCTTTCCTTAGAAAGTTTTGAATCTTCATTTGGTTTTGAAAGTTATTTTTGAAATTCATTTTGAAAATCTTTTGAAAATGCATCTTTGGATCCTTTTGCTTTTTTCCTGCAAATGAAATTTTCAAGATCTGTATCCATTGGGGTGCAATGTATATCAAAACTTGAAGGGTTAGAAAAACTTTCTAATTTATCATTTAACTGTTTAAAATGGAAAGATAAGGCATTTAAAGCTTCCAACTTTTGAATATCACTTTTTGCATTCCAGAGGTTGTCTAAAATGCATTTTTGTGATCTGTCTAAACCTTCAATATCTTTATGAATCCGAAATGATAGATTACATTTAGGAAATACTGGAAGAGTAAATTTCCCAAATGTAATTCTTTCTTGCTCCATCTGTAAACAAAGTTTAAATGTTAGTATCTTTATTGAAGAATAAAACAAATATCTAATGGTTTTGTCTTTATCATACCAAATTTGAAAATATATTGAGTTTATGAGGGGAACATAATTTCTAATAATGATGTTAAAATGAGTTTTTGAATATTTTGAAATCACATTTATTGACTTATATGAGCATGCATAAATACCATCACAATCTTTTTGATTATCTGATTCTTCTTCTAGACTTGACTCTTCACTTGATATTTCTTGAGTTATGAGGTTTTGATTATCTTCTTCTGATTCATAATTTTCACTTGATTCATCATTTTCTTTATCAATCATTAATCCTATCATTAAATTTTTGAGTTTATCACTTATTTCTAATGAATTGATTTTATTTTCTAATTGACAATCTCTTGAATAATGACCTACTTTTCCACATTTATAACAAGTAGGTGTTTTCTTTTTTAAATTTGATTTGTTTGGAGGTTTTGATTTATTAGGAGTAGATTTTACAAATTTCTTTTGAAATTTTGATTCTGTTGAGGGTTTTTTACTTTTTATTTTATTTTGTTTATTTTTTCTTTTTAAAGGGGCAACTAATGTATCATAACCGTAATATGAACAAAATTTTCCTAATTCTTTTCTATTATCTTGTTTTTCTTTTTTCATTTGACTTTTTAATTTGAGATCAGTACAAAGGGCTAAACCTTCATTATTAACAAAAGTAATTAATTCTCCATATGTTAATGACTCATAAGGAATCCTATCATTATGAATATTTCTTATTCTTTGTCTAACTTTTTCTGCAAATAAGGTGGGTAATCCTGATATAAATTTTTCTTGCCAATAATGATTTCCACAATAAGGTCTTGACATAACTTTGACTAAAAACATATCTTTATACCACTTAAAATCTTGAAGTGTTGGACATCTAAGATTGTTAAGGATTTCAGAAGTTCTTTCTTGAAAATAGACTGGATCTCCTATAAAATGTTTTGTTATTGCAAATATTAGAGTATTGACAGCATCTTCTTCATAAGTTTGGACTGATGTTCCTTCTTCTTTGATTATTGTCTTTTTTGCATTTAATATATATTCTCTATCATTTTGACTCAAATAATGATCCCACCATCCTTTAAGCAAACCAGTAAATCCTATGACTAAGGCACCGGCAGCATGAAAGTCAGAATTACTAGTCTTGATTCTATATGCATTAGCAGCCATCATCATTTCATGAAGCAGATTGATTATTTGATGTTCACTCATTCCATCTATATTCCATTCATAAAAACTACTACCATCATAACTAGCAGCTAATTGATAATTTCTTTCTTCTAATTGGACATCAGGAAAAGAGGGTTTTGAATAATAATTTTTTCTACTTACAAAATTATTAGAAATTGCATTGACTGTTGCAGGAGGTTTTACTATTGAATCCGGAGACATTTTGAATTGTTCTTCTATTTTATTGATTTCTGATTTTCCTTTTGTTATGGTTTGTTGGATGGAGAAGGATCCTTACCCTGTAGAAACTCCCGAGTAAGGAAATCAGGAAGGGAATTCAACTAAATTTTTCTCTTGTAATTTTCTTTGAGTTAGAGTCATCCCTCTGCTGTCAACAACCTGTAGTCATCAACTCATTTCGGATTCATAAAGATATTGAAGGTTTAGACAGATCACAAAAATGCATTCCGTTCACAGGAAATTCAACCCGAACTAAGTCAGGCAGAGTTCCAAGATTTAAAAATGAGTTAATTGTTTTTACTTATTACTTAAAGTTGTTTTGTTGAATTTCTTTTTCAATGATGTACTTTTTTTTTTATACTTATCAACAAGATAAAAAAAATTGAATTTAGAACAGAATAGGCACATCATGGAGGTCATGGAGTAGCAAAAGAGATTATGAGAAATTATGACAAATGATGGTAAAAAAGTAAAATAAAGATGTAAATTTAAAAATGAGTTAATTGTTTTTACTTATTACCTAAAATTGTTTTTTACTTTAAGTTATTTTACCAAATATACTTAATTTACTTAACAACTTAAATTAAGTCATTAAGTCACTTTGTGTTATTAAATTGGTTTACTAAACACACATTTAATTTCATACTTATCATATGCTATTCATAAATTTTTAAACATTGTGCATAATATTTCATGGAAATAAAATTATATTGTTTAAGTGAAATGGATAAATTTTTATCAATAATACAATTTTACATATTATGGTTAAAATTAATATATATAATTAATGATTATATTTTAGCCATCATTTATTTGGAAAGACTATAGATTTATTAGTAAATTTTTCATGAAGAAAATAATTGGTATGAAACACTCATGCAACACTTCATTTTCACTTTAAAATTTTAGCTATAAGAATAAAATTAAGTAAAAAGAGTTTTTATTTATAGTTTAAATTATATTTTATGGACCCCACATTTAGGCTCATGCGCTTCTACTAGATGGCGAGCTCGATTTTTATTTTGAAAATGATTTTATTTATTAGAAAATGACTTGGAGTCGCCACTTATTTTTGTTTTATTTTTAAAGGGTAAACAAAATAAGAAAGAAAACTCTAAGTGTGACTCCTTATTTTGGAAAAAGTGGTATGTGAAAAACCGGATCATGTTCGGGGGTCAGGTTACTTATCAGAAAGGTACGGTAACGATTGTAGCACCCTCTAAGTCCCTAAAGTTGGGTCTCTACTAATAAAATGAAGTTGACATGACAATTGATGAATGAATCAATGAATACCCTAAATGATCATGCACATATGAGAATTAGAACATGCAGAGAGAATGACCAAGACGCGAGTAAATACATACCTTGCCAAGGAACCACCATGCACTATCAAGAAATGGGGTTAGTGCGCAATTAATGAATACAAAATATAGCTCGTGTGTCACTAAACAGATAAAGAACCATCAACAGCACACATGGCATTCATTTCAAATTCACTTTTATTTTGGTGAAAATTTATTTGATGTTGGGTCCCCACCAAAGCCCAATTTATTTTGCATGGATCAATTCCCATAACTCCATTATTTGGAATTACGGGATTTGATTTATTGCTTATTTTAAAATATTTTTTAAAAAGGGATGGAGAGTTGTGAATTAAATCATTTGGAAATCAGGTTATTCAGAAAAAATAGTTTCAAATGCATGCATGCAAATATGGACTGTGAAAATAAGCCAAGGTAAGTGATCGTGCATGGCCCTGTAAGGATGGGACCTACATTTTGTGATGCATACTCAATGGCTTCTCACTATAATCATGAAGTGCATAACTCGCAATGATAGAATTCCATCTTACTATGGTCTTCTCTGGCATCTGATCATAGACTCACTGAACATCTCCAATGCTCCCACATTTACCATACATGTTCATCAGTGCTCAAGCCATAAAGCATCTCCATCTACACTTGTCTTCAAAGAATAAGAATGTAACTGTTCTCTAGCAAAACTGAGCCTCAATTCAGAAGATACCTGAATCATGGCTACAAACATCTAAAACCCAACATTAGAAGATTCTTGTCATGTCGTTAGAAACAACCAGAAAGCCTTGAAACAATCTCCAGCATTCGCAAGTCTCCCAATTATCATTAACTTAACAACCAGAAAATATGAAAATTCATTAACTTAAGAATACCAAAATATATTCTAAGCCAAAAATAAAAAAGCATAAAATACATAAAAGAAATTAAATAAATAATCCCCATGGCCTTAGAGATTTTGTTGCATATTTGGTAACTAAAACTTGGATAAAATCCAAATTACCAAAATAGTCCTACAACCAAAGATAGGGTTAGTGAAAAAAGAAAAACCCAACATGCCCAATTGCCATTAAAAAAAAAAAGGCCCAAAAAGAGGCTAAAAAATTGAGCCCAAACAACAAAAAACAATTTGGTCCAAACTCAATCTTATAATTGCACGCCTTTTGCGTAACCTTATTTCAATCAGCCATATCTCCCTCGTTTCAACTTTCAATTGAAATCCGTTTGAAGCATTGGATTTCTGACTTCCTAAGATTCAAAATCATATTTGATTTGCCCTAAAAAGATTATAGGATGTAGCCCCGATTTTGAGTTGAAGTCAATGTCGCTGCCATGCTCTCTGCACAACCTTGATTCAATTGGTTATAACTCTCTCATTTCAATTCCGAAATATGATCCATTTGAAGCGTTGGATTCATGATTTCCTAGGCTCCAAAACCATAAGTGGTTTGACCCAAGAAAATCATGGGATGTCATTCCAATTTTAAGTTAAAAATGACAAAACTATGCTGCCAATGATCTAAAATCAAGAACTTCCAAGATTCTTTCTTTTCCCTTAAATCACCATAGGAACTCATGAAAGAAACTCCAAGAAGCCTTCTTTTCTCTTTTCCAGCAAGGGAATGTGCGCGAACACTCTGTGATGCTTTGCACTACTTCCATACTCTCCATAGGTTACAAAGAATGATAAAAATAAAAAATAAAAAAAAATGAATTTTTACAACAAAATCCTATACTCCAAAGTTTTAGAGTTTACATATCATTCTAAAATAAAAGCGGGATTTTTACAAAATAACAAAAATCATATGCCTCTTATGAGGCTTACAACCCATATAGGAAAAGTAAACAACAATCTAAATAATTATTACATCCCAATAAAAGCAATCACAATTATAACCATCATATTATAATAAGATCATAATAAAGAACGCACATTAATTATCCTTGGGGCCATGGGATAAACAAAAACCCTGCAAAACCAAGTTAACACACCCTACAATGGTTCTAGCACGATTACTAACCTATGGCTCTTATACCAGGATGGGAAAAACCCGAATCTCTCTATTTCCCAAGTCCGAATTGGGTTAGGAACATGCATAACTATCCTACGTTTTTTCTAAATCCTATGCACAACGGAAAAATAACATTTTTATACTTTAAAAGGATTCAAAAAGTTCTTACAAACCATACCTTATATTTGGATGTTCTCGAATCAAATCCACATGGTGAAGATGAAGATCGAAATCGTAAAAGTCTCGTAAACCCAAAGTCTTCTTCTTGATGACTTGAACCTTGATCTTAGCACACTTCTGGTAGGGGGGGAGAAGAGGGTGGAGACAATGGCTCTCTATCTCTCTGGATGGTGGAAGACAAAAGCTATGGAAACTCTAACCCCAATGGGGTATTTACAGGGTTCCTATGTGGGCTTAAGTAGCTTGAGCCCACATGGGCTTGGGTCACTTAATTTAGGCCAAATGGGTTCTAATTGATTAATTAACTAAACGTTAGTATCCTATGTAAATAACAATGAGACAACAAGTGCTCATGTCCTTGACCTACTATTCATTGTGTTCGGTTTCCCTATGAACTGGTATTTGTAGTTTAATAAAGTGAAAGCTATCAACCTTTCAAGACTACCTCTACTATCCTTAAGTTATAGATCCTCCTATTGTGTGTTCAATTGATATATCTTAGCTCTCAAAGAACCTATGTCAAGTTCCACTTAAGGAACTACTATGGCCATAGTTTCCATGAACACACCTCCTTAGGATCACCCAAAGGGACACACTGTCTCAATCCCAAGAGATATCATGGTGCATCTATTGAGAATACCTATTGCTACCGGCTTCCATCAACAATGACCCAATCCATAAGGAATATATAATCAACTTATAGTCTCACCCGTAAGACAAAGTCATTGCTAACTTTAGCATAAGTTCAATATTCTCTCAAGTTTGACAGACAACACAATGAAGCAACTTAGTGAGGTCATGACTCCTTGATAGCCTTAAGTTATAACTCACCATAGGCATTGTCCAATGTGCAACCATACATACTAGTGCACTCATCATGGAAACCCATCCCAAAAGCCAAGACCAACCATCCCTCTAAATAGGAGGTGGTGCACTACAACCTTTAATGGGTTGCCTAGGCTCATGACCCAACTATGAACAAGTCATCTATTTGCAAGGAACCCATGACTTAGATCTTCTGTGCAACTGTCAATGCACCTAAGTCACGTACAATGAAAAAGGTGCAAACAAGAATGCTCATAAAGTATAATACATTGAATAAGGATAGATAAAAGTGAAATTGGAACATCATTAAATAAATAATGAATTCCAATTATTATATCATGTCATGCTTTTAAGGGCTCTATCCTAACAAGAAGGCCCCTATTCTTTACTGTTGATTTATTAGGTTTTATTTAACTTCTATTATGATTGGTTGATTTGCATACATCTATATTCCTCTCAAGCTTTGCTTTGTACCTTGGTATCACTACATGAATATGTTCTTTTTCATGATTTCACAAGCCATCAAGCAAAACCTCCAACTATCCTATTTTTCTTTCACGACATTATTTTATCTCTCATACCATTTTACCTTTGGTATAGTTTTCTATATGTGTGCAGGTTACAAGGTTAGAAGATAAGTACTAAAAAGTGATGCAAAGCATTCCCTTAGTTTAGTTTTAATTGAGTATTAATGTGTGTTATGTAAACTCCAATATGAGAGTTTAGGTTGGTTTATGTAATGATATTTTGTCACAAAATTGCCAAAGGGGGAGATTTTTAGGACATTGAGTCTTGTTTATATGTTGGAAATTTTGTTCCTTGTAATGTTTGTCCATAGAAGTCTTTTTAGATAATGAATTGATTTCCATTAAAGATCAAGGGTTCGTGTTCGTCTAACCAAGAAGTCACAAGTATGTTTAAAAAGGTTTTGCTTGTGACATATTAGGCTCTTTTGAGGTATAAAAAGGTTCAATATCATTTTTAGACTTAAAATGTATTAAAATGTTTTTTCAAAAGAATTAGGGGTTGCTCAAGCAATTAAGCTCACTCAAGTAGACCGCTTAAGTGATGTAAGTCCGCTCAAGCACACTTGATAGTCCTACCTAGTTTAGAAACGAATTTTGGATTAATTTCACTCAAACTCTATCTGGAAACTTAAGATACTGAAATTCTTTGTGGTATTCACCTATAAATACCTCATTACAACCCCTTAAGGGTTAGAGATCTTGGAGATTGGAGATATATTGTTGAAAGATCTTTCATTCCTTAAATACGATCTCTTTAAGAAAGCTTAAAGTGTCATACTATTTCTGATCTCTCATCCAAGGATTTGATATTCGAATATTGGGTTGAAGACCATAATCCCTTTAGAGTGGTTGAAGGATTTATTAGGGAGCAACATGAAGTTGCGTCGTGGACGTGAATCAAGTTGTAAGTACTGGAGAGTAAATCCTTAGAGTAAAGAGACTAGGTAAATCTGTTTAACTTGATTTTGAATAGTGGATATCTAAGCTTTGTAAGAATCCACATTTCTGTTATACCATTGATTTGATGCCATTATAATAGGGATTGGTTTATTTTTGTCAAAGTTATATATGCCTTTTTGACTCGTAGATGATTAATAGATGAAATTTGCTTTAATTTTAAAAGAAAATGAATTTAAATCTATAAAGATATTTGGTTAAATTAATATAAAGTCTACAATAATTTTCATAAAAATAAAAATTTTTACTAATAATTTCACATCAATAAAAAATAAAAACATACTATAAATTTTTTTATGATATGATAAATAATTCCATTTGTATGTTATAATAAACCAAAGAAAAGTCTTATAAATATTGTCACCCACTATGGACAACATTTTGTATGCATCCCTACTTCATGGAAAGATTTAGACTATGAGAAAAGTATTCCTTTGAGAAAATTGGTTTCTATTTATTAAGATTTGGAGTCTTTATTTAATTTTAAAGTAAAAATAAAATAAGAAAGAAAATCATATGTGACTTCATAAAGTAATAAACAAGTGTATTAATGAAAAATAGATCTAAGAGTTAGCATACTTAATGAAAAGGTTCAGGAGTATTCCGTTAAACGATGAATAACTATGGTCTTTACTAAACAAGTAATTTTTTTCATATTTTATTAATTTATTGATGAATACCAAAAGTAGTGACACTCAAATAATAGACAAAAGATGTATATGATAACATGATGAAGGCCGAGATATACACGCATGGACAAAATCAAAGAAATGACAATATGAACCATCATGAACCTAATGAAATTCAAATTCAAATTCAAATTTGGTTTCAAAACTAAAAATATGCAAACAAGGCCTAAAAAATTGACCCAAGGTTAGCTAGGATATTGTGGATGAATTGCATTGAAATCAACACTAGGGGCTAAAGTGTCAAAATTTTAAATCCGTAGGGAGGTCGATACCACAAAGTGGAGTATCAAATTATGCATTGACACGATTTGAAACCTTAATGTGGATCCTTTATTGATTTCATTTTGATATTGAATTGTGAACAATAGAGAAAATCAATTATTGAGAGACAACCTCAAATTTGATATGAAATTATATAACAAAGTATAACATTGAGATTTGGCAAACCCAAGGAAAAGGATAGTGATTGTAATATATTTCCCCTAAAAATTTATTTATATATTTAGGATCTTATTGTTTCTAAGGCTTTTCAAAAGGTAACACCATATAAAAATGATATCAAACCTTATTTTAATATGCTTTGCTCTCAGTTATAATTTAATTATCTCATATAAGAGTATAGATAAGATGACGCTTTAGGTTATGTACCTTGTACGCTAACTTTGTATCCTGAATTTTAACCTAAGTATGAGAAATTTGATAGTTTTGAAAATTTCCTAATTGAAAAAAAAAACAAATTGTATTTCTTGCTTTCAATTTAGTATATCTAAATTGAAAAATGACATTTTCCTACTTTTGAGTATATATATACTTTTTTTTATATATATAATTTCCTCAAAACTTTTCATTTTATAATTAAAATTGAAAAAAAAATTGATTTACATGAAATTAATTTTTAGGAGTATTTGTATTGAATTAATATATATGGGGCAATTCATTACTTATGCTATAAACTTGAAGTAAGTGGAAAAATAAGTAAATGTAAGACGTGGATATTTACTTAAATATTTACAATGTAAACAACTAAGCTAGCTGAGTAACATATATGTGGTTTGTGTATGATGAGTTCTATGTGCTCTTGAGAGTAATGTGTGCTAAGGTTAGGCATGGTTGTAGTACAACAAATTTACTGTCAAGGAGGCAAATGTAATTTTAAAAAGAAATAAAATAAAATCAATGGAAATAGAATGATCTTTTTCCATTAAAAACCTAATTATAAATAGCTTATTCATGATTTTTCTATACAAAAATCCCTAGAGAGAGAATGTACGGTTTTGGAGAACAATCTTTCTAGGTAAGATCTAAATTTTGTAAATAGTATTTTAGTTTCATTAAATAGTTTTAAATAATTTGAATGTTCATTTAAAAATCAAAATCTAGACTAGATGTTGTTTGAATTATTATTTTTATTTATAAAAAATAGAAATATATATACAAAAGTGGACTTATTCATGGAGACAATAAAATTACAAATATTCAAATGAGTAGATCCATGTATATATATATAAAGAAAATTGGAAATCCTCTAATAAATAAACCGAAAAGAAGATAAGGACAACTAGTTAAATGATTAACTTCGTTGTGGGATGGAAGAATGAGACTAGGGTCTAAGGCTTGGCCTTGGTTCGTAATATGAAAATAGAATGGCTACATGCTGCATGGGATACAAGAATTTAAATGTCGAGTTCCTGCTTGATTTTGTGCAAAAAGAGAATATGCAAAATATGTTATAAAGAGTGCATCTTGTATTAAACTTCGTAACTATTAGTTAACAAAATATGTTTTGTTTCACAAAAGAAACTTGTACTACATTAATTTACATATACCAAAATCCCATGGTTCACTACGGGTAGCCCATACTACAAGTGTACCTAACAAATATATATATTACATCATTCCTAAAAAAAGATTTGGTCTTTAATACAAAGGCAAAGCCTCAAAATACTATCAATGCGAGCAAACAACATCCAATCATGGTAAAGCAATACTCAAGCATTATTTCCCACATAGGTCTTTTGACCTACATTTAAAGATGGAAGGGATAGGGTGAGTTCACAACTCAGTAGGAAAGTTTATAACCATCCTAAGCATACCCTTAAAAACTTTTAATTAAACATGTAATAGCATGCATGATAAACATTTTATAACCATTAACAAATATGCAATCATGTCAAACATGTATGCATGTGTTTGCTGGTTTCATCTTTACTTTACCTTGTCCATCCTTTCACGACTGATAAACTGTTCACCCCCACCAATCTATATATCATATATCAATGTTCCACAAGATACATGATCAATATAATAATGACTATTTTGGGACATCACCAAAGGGCAAGTCATACCCCGTGCCTTTTGGGACTCATACCCAAGGGCAGGACCAACCTTGTGTCTTTAGGGACAAAAACCCAAGGGTAGGACCAACCCCATACACCCACATCGGAGTGTCTTCCTCGAGGGCTTTAGGGACTTTCACCCAAGGACCCACGATCCCACATAAATAATATATCAAAGGATAATGCCTGTAGCATCGCACAAATACTTCCCACCAATCAATTCTTTGAATATCATCTGTGATTATTCCATATCCTTTTGTCAATGCAACCACACCATGAACCATTTCCACAACAAAGAACCATGAATCTTCATACCACCAATCTCAATGTAACATTTCAACACAATAAACCGAGATGCAATGACACATTAAAACATTTTATGAAATCATAGAAATGACATGAAATTTCCAATAAATCTTTCAAGGAAAGAAATCAGATACACCATGGGTTAGCATAAAATTCCCTACCTTACACAAACTTTCCTTCTATGATTCTTCTATGTAGGCGATATTTACCTATTACAAGGAATTGAAATGAAACACATAATTTAGACTTCCTAATGATGAAAATTTATACAATTTACTGTTGCTAATTTTTAATTCTAATGTTCTATAATCTACATGCCTACATGATTTTAAATCAAATTTGAATTGAATTAAATAATATTTATAATGCATATTAATATTCTCTAATTAATTACCAAACACTAATTGTTATGATTTTCTTAAAGCCTAACCTATTAACAAATCCCAAGGGTCCAAATAACCTAATTAATCACATGTTTACTAATCTATTTTTCCATTAAACCAAATTAAACAAAGATTTATGCTGATCTTACCATTAATAAAATATTTAAGCTAAAATACTTTAATCCTTAATTAATTTTAATTTTTAACTAAAACATGTTTATAGCTAATTACACTCAACTTTTACAAATATTTTACCATTAATTTGTTTCAATACACCATTAGGAACAAAAATGAACCGAAATTACTAAATTAAACAACTTGCTTACCTCAAATCTACACTTTTTCTCTCTAGACCTCTCTCTAACCCAAGTTGTTGTAGGTAAAATGGTGCAAAATGAGTTGCATGCCCTTATATAGGGCTCTCCATGCAGCCAAGTAGAAGGTGGCAGGCCACATGGCGGCCACCAACCCACCCAAGTAGGAGGTGGCAGGCCACTTGGCTGCCACTGACTCCAACTTCCCAATTTTGCACTTTAGTATTTCAGGTTATCAAAAATTAAACCCATAATTACCCATTAGTCCTTTAGGTTTTCATAATTATAATCAGCCCCTAAGAACCTAATAAGCATGGTTGTCATTAACTAATCTAACTTAACATTAATCAAAGTTTAATTCATAATTAAACAGGATTAACACTAAACTAGTTTTAACATCTAATTAAGCACGTTTAAAGTTAAGTACTAAGATAATCATTATTGCCTATTTAATTCATTGGTGCTAGGTATTACAATTTAGGATGACATCCTAATGATAAAACTCTAAAAGGAACAGAGAATAAACTTAGATTTAACTTAGGATTGTGTTCCAATGATAAGAAACCAAAGGAACAAATAATAAATTTAAATAGAACCTTGGGTGGCGTCCCAATGATAAGAGTTCAAAGGAACAAATAATAAACTTATATTGAACCTTGGATGGTATCCCAATGATTATAAAAAAAAAAAAAAGGAACAAATAATAAACTTAACTAGAACCTAAGATGACATCCTAATGATAAGAGTCCTAAGGATCAAAGAATAAACTCAAATTGCGGCTAGGATGGTGTCCTAATGATTAGAAACCGAAGGGACAAATAATAAGCTTAGATAGAACCTAGGATGATATCCCAAAGATAAGAGTCCAAAGGAACAAAGAATAAATTTAGATTGAACCTACGACGATATCCCAATGATAGGAAACCAAAGGAACAAATAACAAACTTAGATAGGACCCAGGATAACGTCCTAATGATAAGGATCCAAAGGAATGAATAATGAACTTAGATTACACCTATGATGGTGTCCCAATAATGAGAAGCCAATGGAACATAGAATAAATTTAGATAAGAGTCCAAAGGAAAATTGAATTAAGTTAGATACAACGTAGGATAGTACCACAATGATAAGAGTCTAAAGAAATAAAGAATAACATTAGATTGAACCTAGGATGATGTCTCAATAATTAGAAACCAAATGAACAAATAATTAACTTAGATGTAGCCTATGATAGCATCCCAATGATAAAAGTCCAAAGAAAGAAAGAATAAACTTAGAACTTAGGATGGTGTCCCAATGATGAATAACCGAAGGAACAAACAATAAACTTAGATAGATAAACTTAGATGGTGTCCCTTGTAGAATTGAGTAGAAAAACTTATCTTGGTTGATGAAAATATCTCTACATCATTCTCAATGAGTAGATTGTTATCTACCTAGAAGATCTTAGAGCACTACCACACTTCCCTTCACCTTCTTGTACACACAAGACCATTTGTTATGAAAATATATGGTTACATCATATAGATGTTAATATCAAGATAAAAGTTTAAGAACACTATCTTGACATCTTATTGCAATATCTCATAAATGAGATACACCACAATGGATAGGAGTACTCTAATGGATTTGATTATAACTACTAGTGAAAAGGTTTCCTATATTCAAAACGATGTTTCAAACTATAAACTTTAGCTACAACCTAACCACTTAAATCTCAACCTTTCCATCTACTCCTTTGTTCCTTTTGTAGACCAACTTCCACTTATGGGTTTTATCCCTTCGGGTGCTTCTACAAGAACCCAGACTACATTAAAATTACAATGATTCTAACTATCATTCATAGCTCCTTGTCGAGTTATGAGCACCAACACACTCATTGCTTCATCATAATATATAGAGTATAAACCTCCCACTATGATGAAGTACTTATGTATTGGAAGTAATAGTAATGTTGTATCTCTATACCTTTGGATCTATAGTATCTTGTGTATAGTGAAACTATCTTCTAATGTTTTTTATTCTATATCAATGTTTGTCTTATTACATATCATACAATCTTTATCAAAAAAACAAAAAACCGTTTTTAAAAATTCCGAACACTGTTTGACCGTTGTTCTTAGGAAACGATTTTTAAAAACAAAGTGAAATAAAGAATAGTTTTTAGAGAACAAGTAAAAATTGTTTTCACCAGTTTTTAAAAACAGTAGTAAAACACATAAAATTTTAGAAAAATAATAAAAAGAAATAAAATTGAATATGATCCCATTCCCTTTCTCTTTTTACGATATAATACTGATATAAAAAATTTTAAAATATGATTTTCCTTTATATTACATGTATTTTTCTATTTTTTTTAATTTCTTTAAAATTTTTCATTACACAAATAAATTTCAAATCAAATTATACTTGATACATAAAATTTATTAATTTTTAAAAATAATTTAAAACTCAAAAACCAATTTAATTAATATTAAGAAGGAACTCAATAATATTAATAAGCTATAGACCAAAATTTATTTTAAAAGTATGAGTTAGGTTTTAATAAAACATCATAAAACTCTTTCTTGTTCTTTAGTTTAAAAACATTTTTTAAAAATTAGAGCCTGTTTAGCGGAGTTTTTAAAAACAACTTTTTGTTTTTTAGAAACATAAAATAGTTTTTAAAAATTCATAATACCATTTAATTATTGTTCTCTGATTCTAATTTTTAAAATCAAAGTGAAATAGAGAATAAATTTTAAATAACAAGTAAAAGTTGTTTTCATCGATTTTTAAAACTAATAGAAAAACATACATTCTATTATTTCTTCTACATAGAATCATTATTTTTCAATTTTTTTTGTTAGGTAAATTAACTTCAAATTAAATAAGACTTAATATGTTAGATTTGTTAACAAGTCTATTAATTTTTAAAAATAATTTAAAACTTAAATAATAAACTCATTAATATCAGAAATTTATAAATAAAAATTGGTTTAAAACAACTTTATTGTTTCTCTTCTATATAAAATTATTATTTTATGATTTTTTTTTCAATAGACAGATGAACTTCAAATTAAATAAGACTTCATATATTGGATTCATTAACAACTCTAATAATTTTTTAAAATAATTTAAAACTCAAATAATAAACTTATTAAAACCATAAATTTATAAATAAAAATTGGTTTATAATGACTCTATTATTTATTTTATGCACATAATTAATATTTTATAATTTTTTTTTCACTAGAAAAATGAACTTCAAATCAAATGGTACTTTTTATTGAATTTATTAATGAGTTTAAATTTTTTTTGAAATAATTTGCAACTCAAAAATAAATCTAATCATTGAAAAAAAAACATATATATCATGAGTCATAATTTTACTATTTAACCTATACACACAACTATTCTTTTGAAAATTTTCTCACTAGGTAAATAGGTTATAAATTAAGTAAGACATGATTAATAATTTTAATTATTTAATAAATCATTTAATTTTAAGAATGATTTGTAATAAAAATATTGGCCCAATTAATTGTAGATTAAATCAAAACATTGTAGAATATTATGTTCAAAATTGAATATTAAATGTACCATATGTAATACATTAACAACTCTAATAATTTTTTAAAATAATTTAAAATTCAAATAATAAACTTATTAAAACCATAAATTTATGAATAAAAATTGGTTTATAATAACTCTATTATTTATTTTATGCACATAATTATTGTTTTATAATTTTTTTTTCACTAGAAAAATGAAATTCAAATCAAATGGTACTTTTTATTGAATTTATTAATGAGTTTAATTTTTTTTTTGAAATAATTTGCAACTCAAAAATAAATCTAATTATTGAAAAAAAAACATATATATCATGAGTCATAATTTTACTATTTAACCTATACACACAACTATTCTTTTGAAAATTTTCTCACTAGGTAAATAGGTTATAAATTAAGACATGATTAATAATTTTAATTATTTAATAAATCATTTAATTTTAAGAATGATTTGTAATAAAAATATTGGCCCAATTAATTGTAGATTAAATCAAAACATTGTAGAATATTATGTTCAAAATTGAATATTAATCCAATTCCTTTTGTAAACTTTTTTCAAAATTTTATTTAAATAAAAAATTATTTTTAGTTTTTTTTAACAATATATATATTCTTTTGAAAAGTTTTTTGTTTATCATACTATTTTCTTTTTGTAACTAAAATTATATATCATTTTTGGTAATTTATTAATATTAAAAGTGTTTTTATACTTATATAACATATTATCAAAAACATTATTAGAATCATTTTTTCTGATTTTCATAAAACTGTTTTTCATAAAAACAAAACACTTTTAAAAAAACACTTTTATTAGAATTATTGTCAAATGGACTTGTAGTTATGACTTTTTTTCTCACTAATTTAGAACGATCTTTAAATTAAAAATTACCTTGTGTTCAAGTTTAAAAAAACATGGCTAAATAGACCTTGAAAATAAATAAATTAGGACAAATGAAATTAATTATTGGGACATGAAAATATTATATAAATTCTGGTTAAGTGAAGCCGATGATATGATATAGATATACCATACTCATCTTTAGTCTCGAGACTTTCCTCTCTTTCACCTCTTTTTCTTCTCCTCTTCTCTTTTATGCATCTTATTGTCGTCACGATCTCACCTTCTCGTTCCAAACAAATTTTTTCCCCTGCTAGCTTAGAAAGTGAAAGAAACTGGAGGTAGGAAGACGAGGCTTTTGTGTCTCATCTATGGTGGCGTCCCTCCGAAGTGGAATCTAGGGCGCGGCGGAAAGAAGGGGAAGTGAAAGGCGGAGGACTTTTGAGTTTTATTGGCCGAGAGGCTAGGGCACGGTGTGATTTGGTTCGATCTCGGTGTGGAAGCTCGGGGAATCAACTTATTGCGTAGTGGTATTGTGGTTGTGGGATTTTGGAAACCTTAGATTTGGGTCAGGGTTGTGTGGTTGGCTGATTAAGCTAGGGGCGGGGCTGCCCTTGCGATTGACTGGGTTTTCATGCTGTCAAAACCACTGCCTTGGGATCGGAAGGACTTCTTCAAGGAGAGGAGAGGAAGCACGAGAGGTCGGAGTCTTTAAGTTTGCTGCAAGATAGAGGACTCGCATCAGGGTTCTTGGGAGTTTGCTCGCCGGAATCGGCAGACT
The DNA here is from genome assembly GCF_030704535.1 of Vitis vinifera. Lineage (NCBI taxonomy): Eukaryota > Viridiplantae > Streptophyta > Magnoliopsida > Vitales > Vitaceae > Vitis > Vitis vinifera. The sequence continues at coordinate 15,207,953 of NC_081813.1, forward strand.
TGCGCCGTCCTACAGGTGAGTTGAATCCCACCGGGTTCTTGATGATGTCGGTTTTGCTTTATACCAAGAAAAATAGTCGGGTTCTTGGAAAATTTGGTCTCCGAGCCCTTTTGTTTTTTATGATTTGTTCCTTTTTGGTTTTTAATTTTGAATTTATTCTCTCACGGAAGAAGCACGAGAGGTCTGAGTCTTTAGGTTAGCTGCAAGATAGAGGGACTCGCATCAGGTTCTTGGGAGTTTGCTCGCCGGGATCGGTAGACTTTCGCCCCCCTACAGGTGAGTTATGAATCCGGGTTCTTGATGATTGTGATGAAATTCGTAGGTTTTGGTTTAAACCAAGAATAATAATAGGGTTCTTAGAAAATTGGATCCGAGTCCTTTTGTTTTTATTTTTTATGATTTGTTCTTTTTTGGTTTTTAATTTTTAATTTTTAATTTATTCTCTCCACGGGTCTGATTCTTTGTTTTGGGGAATTGGTTTTTGATGATGATTCTTTCATGGTTATTGTAGATCTGTTTTTTTTTAGTCCATTCGTTTGTTAATGTGCTGTTTAGTTGTGCAGAAATTGTAATTAAAAAAACAGATAGTTTTTTAATCTTTTAAGGTCAAATAAAACTACCTGTAAGAAAGTTCTAGGTTTTGAATTTTTGAAGTTTCATCGTGTTCTTTGGTATTTTGATTTACCATGAACTTTTTTTACCTATCAAAAAAAAAAAAAAAAAAAGGCTGGGCTAGAAATTCATAGACATCAACTTGCTCAAATCCATGATAGAAAACCCTATCAAAGCTAAGGTAAAAATCCTCTCCCTTCTCATCCTACCATTCATCAATTCAATTATTATAATGATTTTTTTCATGAATAAATGAACAGAAACAGATAAGTAGCAATTTTTAGTGAAAGATAACCTTGAAAATGGAAGTTTCTGAATTAGGCTTTGGACAAAAACAGTATCACCATGATCTCTTCTCTCTTTTGAACTTAAAGGTCTAAATCATGCATAGACTATTATGTGCGACATATTTTTATGGTGCCAAAAACCTTTATCTTCCAAGAATTAGTGCATAACTATCATGAAATTCAGCAAAATAGAGTATGACTTAATCCACCTGAAAATTCTAGAACTAGAGCTTTGTTTTGTCATTGAGGCATTTTCTAATTCATTACTGAAAATTTTACATTATTATTTATTAGTACAGTATCAACTATCACACAAACTTGTATTTGTCTCTTAGAAGGTTTGAAACCTCTAATTGGTGATACACTCCTTGTTGCAGGGACACTTTTCTTTGCCATGAGCAATGTTGGTGAGGTGGGTAAATATCAATACACTTGAATATGATTGTGACATCATTTGGGGGCTTTTGACTCTGGAAGATTTCTGATTAATGTCATTAAATTTTTTCTTTTTCTTTTGAAACAATATGCCCCTTGAAGACTTGCTTTGAATAAATAAGATTTTAACTTGTTTAGCATTGTCTATTGTTGTCTTATTGCATTAGAGAGAAGAAAAAATTACACCTTGATTCCATTATTCTCCTTTTCAATTCTATCTTGTCAACATCCTAAACAATTTATCATCTTTGAAAACTTGAAGACCTTCTACTTCTAGCTTTATCTTGCAGAAGGACAATGATTCCTGATCTATCTGAATGAGGTTTAACACCAAGAACCAGATTAGGCCTTGGACAACTCAGATGGAAATTAAATCTTGTCTGCATCACTGCTCCATCTCCAAATTGACTTGAGCTTTTCTTATTTACTTACATTCTATTTTTGTACAGATTTTTATACACTGGATCTGTAGAAATTATATTGGATATTGCACAAGATCTCCTCATAGCTACTGATCAGTATCTCTTGCAGGGATAAAGCGTCCCTGTGAGTGTACCATTGCCCATGTGAGTTAAGGAGCTCGATTTTTTGGATATGAATTCCTTTACTGCTTTGAATCAGATTGTGGACACCTGGTGACTCTTTTATTTTTATTTTCAAGGATATATCACTGGAAAATGTTTCAAGGATGCATGAGCTTTCAGAAGCCTTCCATGCTATTTCCTTAAGACACACATGCCTCTTGTCTATCTTGGAGCAGTTTAGTAAATTGAGTTCTAGGGCTGGGTATGTGATGCTCTCTCTCTCTCTCTCTCTCAATCTATTTATATCTGCCATTTCTACTAATAGCTTACTAAGGAAGAAGTTGGAAATACTTTTGGAGTTGTAGGAAGTCTCAATGGAGGCAATTGCCTGGTTGTCCACTCTAAATGAATACCCAACTAACCGAAGCAAAAGGAGGATAGCGCAATGCAAGAAAAAAAAAACTATTTTTAAGTTCAGTGGTCATTTTAGCTCAACATTGGTCTATCACTGGTAGAAACATGCCTTCGAAAATCATGATTTTCCATTGTTAAAAAAAGCCTAACCCACATAATTCGAGGCTATAATACAACTGACATTTGATTCTTGATCTCTAGCTAAATATATTGTATAGAAAGTGGTAGAAAATAAGGCTGCAGGTTGCTTTCAGAAAATTGGCTGCAGGTTATACATGCTTCATCATGTACTAGAAAAATAAGGCACTAGTAACATATTGATACACTTTGCTCAATTTCTTTTTGTTTTTTTAAAATAGATACTTCTATTTTTATTTTTGTTGTTATCATGAAATGTAGGTTATTTGCTTTTTAACTTTGGGTATAAATATACAAAAGGAAATCTATAAGTTGTACCTAATCTTACAGAACTGTAATTTAACTAATACATCATTATTGGGATTGTCTTAATTTTCTGTTTTTTTTCCTTTCTCTGTTTGAGAACAAGGCTAAAGGTCATTCTGTCCATGATCTTGCTGAGATAGTTGCCCACCTATCTTCATACTTGAAGCATGCTTGACCTAAGTCACCTGGAAAAAAATCAGGACAATAAACCTGGATTCTAACACTTCCTCAGTCCAATAAAAAATGAGAGCTTCTCTAATTGGCTCTATCATGTTAGTCTGCATGCCAATAAAGTTTCTGCTTTCCCTTTTGATTAGTTACACAAAAATAATAATAATAATAATAAAATTAATTGTAGGGATGGTTCTATCACTGAATCTTTCTGGTTCCAGCTAAACACGTACCACAACTACCATGGATTTAGAAAACCATTAGGATTGGAGAGGTGGCAGAGCTGCCTCCTTCAACATTATTCCCAGCAGCACTGGTGCTGCAAAGGTATTAAAAGGACCTGTATCCATGGATTCAAAACCAATCTTTTGGGTTGTCATGAGCCACATTCAGTTGATGCACTACAGCCGAATCTATGATTCTGTCTTCTCTAGTTGATTTTCTTTGCTGGGAAAGGCAAAGGAATTATTCTGCAAATACCACATTCTAATAGAATGGATGTAGAGCATATGGAAGGGTGGGATTTAATTATATTGTTGATCAAAATATAAATGTCTTTCTTCTTATAAAGATTAATATTTTTTTCCAACAACCAAGGGTGTTTGATTTTTCTTTTTTCCTTAATTCATATCAATCCCAGTTGAAAGGCACGATGAGTACAGAAGAAACTCAAATTTTATAAAGGAATTCATTTTCCTTGGTGGATGTTTTCCTTCATTCATTAGAGTAACAATGGCCATACTGTTGCATCAAGACACTGGTAAAAGCTAATACAATGATTTGGAATTAATCATCTTTCTTCCACTTTCTGAAAAAATTAATCTAAGAGAGTTGTGTAAATTCAGACTAATGACCTTTTATCTCTTGAGATTTATATTGCCACCAAATTCAATTAAGCCATCATTTGGCTGAACTTCTAATTTGGTGCTTTATTATGACATTTGTACTATTGTTTTCTCACAGAGATCTCAGCTTCAACAAGTTGAACGGAGAGATTCCAAATCTTGATGGCCTAACAAACGTGGAGGTCATGTAAGAAACAGAAACTTAGGACATGTGTAATTGTAATGCATAGAAGTCTTCCCTATCTATGTTGTGTCTATCATAAAAATTGATAGAGGGGTTAAAACTATACACTATTAGTTCATTCTTATAATTGTTCTGGGGTCATACATTTGCCTGGTTATGAGTAGCAGGTATACTCACTTGCCCCCAGCTATATGGGTTATGGAGGTGGCCACAAGTCTGGTGCATTAAGAGACTGCATCACTTGGGGCAAGGGCTTTCAATACCTATGGGGATTACCCTTGTGAAAATTTCAATTTTTTCTCCATCTTCTCCTACAGAACATCTTGAGATAATAACAAAAGTTGCATTAGTGGTCTAGTGGTAAAATAGTACCCTGCCATGGTTCATAACTAGGTTTAATTCCCTGTTAGTGCATTATTATTTAATAGTTCTTTCTACATCTACATTCATTTTCTTTAATAGGTCTTTCTACATCTACATTCATTATTATTTTGTGCTCCCCATGTTCTGTTACGTTGGAAAGCTCTAACAATAAACCATTTTTGTGTGCCGATTAGGTGTCTGACAGGCAACCGGCTTAATGGAAATATTCCAGATGGAATCAAGGGAAGGCAGAGCCGCACGTATGTTTGTCATCCAACATCTTGAGTTAATTTTGCTTGAGATTTGATGTCCATCTTTTGTTATCTATTACCTTTGTTTTTATCTACCGAACCATACATAGGTAAGGTTGTACACATGCATACACATGAACTCCCCTGTACGAACACATTCATCTCTGACCTCTATGGAGTTTGATTGCTGATTCTTTTTTTGCTATTTGCATCCCTCTATCTGCAATGGGTCAAAGAAATGTTCTCATTAGAAAAGCTCCTAACCACTTGTTAGCTATTAGTTGCAAATTAGATTCAATTCCGCATACAATCTTCTTTAGCACTTATAACTTATACAATTCTTTCATAGTGTTTTGTATATTAGCTTTCATGGAGTTATATCATGTTTAAAGAGTCATTTATGTTTTTGCAGTGAAATAGATCTTTCTTACAGTAACTTCTCTGAGCAATCTGCACTACCTTCTTGTCGAGATAGCTTGCAAGAACTATTTCTTAGTAAACTAAACCTTGTCAAGCTTTAGGCGCAGTTTTTCTTTCATTCACTGTCTACATTAAATTATCTTCTTTTTTGTTTCATTAGGAACTTGTTCAGAAGCTTTTCTGAGGAGGGGAACTTGTAAGCTTTTTACTTTATAATTTGTGTGCGTAGGGAAGCAATTTGTATATGTTTTATCTTGCACAACATTGATTCTTTTCTTTTCTTTTCTTTCTTTTTTGGACCAATGCTACATTAATTCAGAGAACTTGGTGGGTGCCTGGAAAACTATCCTTGTCAAAAAGGTGAGTACATAAAATGTGAGGTGAATTTCTCAGTTATTTTATCCTAGATGATTGGGACTTATCTTTGGTATTGAAATGAAATTATATCATCTCATCAAGGACATAAAATTTAGTTTTATTTATTTATATATTTATATATTTATTTATGTTTAATATAACTGATCACCGTCTATAACTTTTCTGTTTTCTTAAGATCGTTATTCATTGCATATAAATTGTGGTGGAGAGAAATCTACTGTTGGAAATGTTGTTTATGAAGGGGATCAATATGAAGGAGGTGCAGCAAAATTTCATCCTATGATTGATTATTGGGGATTTAGTAGCACTGGACACTTCTGGGATCATAACAGAACCATAAATGATTACATAGCACAAAATGTATCCGTACTTGGAATGAACCACTCTGGGTTGTACACCAGAGCACGACTTTCTCCTCTATCTTTTACTTACTATGGGCGCTGCTTAGCAGATGGGAACTATACAGTAAAAATTCACTTTGCAGAGATAATTATCAGAGGCAATAAATCCTTTCATAGCCTTGGCAGACAGATTTTTAATGTTTATATTCAGGTACTCATAATAGGAAAAATTAGATTGGTGCTTGGTTTGTTATAGAAGGTTAGTTGATTTAATTAGTTAATTGCAGGGAAAGTTGGAATCGGAGGATTTTGATATTGTACAAGCAGCACAAGGGGTTGAAAAGGTAGTTGTAAAAGAATTTAAAGCAGTTGTGAAGAATAAGACTTTAGAGGTCCGCTTTCATTGGGCTGGCAAGGGGACAACAGCTATACCAAGCAGAGGAACTTATGGTCCTCTCATATCAGCTATTTCTGTGGAATCTGGTGAGTTTAGGCCTTATTCATTCCTAGTGAAATATCGTAGTCTTTCTCTTTCATAGTTAAGTTGGATGTGCCTTTTTGTTGCCCAACTTGTTCTGCTATGACAAATAACTATAAAGTTATTCTGTTAAATTATGAGATCAATAGTTTTGTAACCTCAGACTGTTATTTAACAACTTCATGAAAACCAGCTCAATTCCTCTATTTTATTTTATTTTTCTAACCAATTTACTCCCTGATATCTGCAATGCTAAAGAAATCTTATTATAGAAAACATCAATTGAATGGAATTGTGTGCTAAGCATAGCATTCAAGCTAACACTGTTGTTTTTATTTTTGATATATTTCAAGCCTCTTTCTAATGGCAAAAAGAAGATACTCATTGCAGTTCTAGTTTCAGTATTGGTTTTCATTTTCACAATTTTGGGCCTTATTTTCTAGAAATGCTACTTTGGACAGAGAACATCAAGTGAACAAGGTAATGTAAATCTATGACACAAGCTTTGGTGTGACCATGTGAGAAGGATAATAAATAAGTATGTTTCCCAACTATTGCAGGAAGTAGGAAGAATTTGTGGCAACTTGAATATAATTATAAGTAGCCGATAGACTCAAACTGGCCATGACCTAAATAAAAAATAATCATCTGGAAAACATAAGAATACATTATCACCAGACACTCAAACGTTGGAGGAAAAATTTCTTGGACAATGAGAGGTAAGAAGCATAAACTCTGCACCAAAAGATGTATTATGTGCAGCAACTAGTTGAATCAAGAAGCCTTCCTCTTCCAGTAAACAGGTTTTTTGGGATATATATTACCAAAATGAAATATTTGATTAAAAGGATTTTGAGCACATGCCCTTGGAAGAAGACAAATCAAAACCTAGCATCAGACATTATTTTCAAGTTATTTCATATTTATAGCTTGTTGGGTATTATAAATGAAAAGGTTTGCAATAGGTTTGGTGGAGTCACATGTATTGTTTATACTATTGTTTTAATTCTATTTTCATCTATCATGTGCTAATATGGCGACTTATTATCATGTCAGGTTTTAATGCATGACTTCATTATAAGATGTAATGTCATGGCACCTACGCTTGGACTAGTCTCTTATTTACCCATATTGGAGACATACTTCATTAATAACCTAGCAAGGTATTAAGTTGTTCTTGCATTACCTCATTTGCAGTTTATTTTTTTATTAATTGGTGTATTTTTTTCACACTAACGAAAACCAGTGTAAGGAGTTTGCAATTGGAACTCAAGTCTCGCATTGAGGAGTTTGAGAAGCTTGACAAATTCCATATGGAACAAATGGAAGAAGATGTTACCGCAAGAAATGCCCACATACATCAACAGAAAGTTGGTAGTTTGGAATGTTTTATGGTAGCTAAGAGCAGTGCAGAAGAATTTTCAAAAACTGATATTGTTGAAGGTATGTGCATTAGTCCTTTGCTTCACTTGATTTGATATGCACTTTGATTCTATAGTTTCTTGATCTATTCCTTGTGTCTTCTTGAAAATTTATTCACTTTCCAAGTTAGGTTCAAATATCTATTTTATTCTCATTAGTCATTTTTCTAAGTAAAGATATTGACATTAGTTATTTTGTATATTTTAACCATTTTTTTTTTAGGATTTTAATCTTTTTTTCTTCTTATGCAAATAGATGTATTATTTGATCTCTCTTGGAAAGAGCTTTTCTGTCTCGAAGAGTAAGACGTGTTTGATCATGTATGTTCATTAATCAAAGGTTTCTCTAGTCTCACTATCTTGTAAATTAAATCTTGGGGAGAGTCCTAGGCCCAATCTGAGCGTTCTTCCAAAGGTGGATTCTCCATCTCAAGTTACTTACGATTTGTTGATAATGTACTGATCCTTGATTGGGTAGCCTCACATTGGATTGCTTTTAAAACCTATACTTTTTTGCTTCTTAATATTGTCCTCATTCTGGGGTCTAATATTGGTTTCAACAACTCCAAGGTTGCTTGAACTGCATGCTTGAATCAAATGCATTACTCTTACAAGTTTTCTAAAGAGCGAAAGAAAAACCTATTGTCTAATAATGAGACCCTGATATTTGGCATTCTGAAAAGCTTAATCACCGGTTTTTGGCTGCTAGATAACTTATGGTATGCAGTTACTGATAATGTTATTGATTTTATTTATACAATTCATCCAACTATTGAAACCTTAGTTGTTGACTTGAGGAAAATGTCTCTTAGTTGCAAAATTACATTGAAAGTGGTATCATGCGTCCTTTCAACTGTTCTTGTAACAAAACTTAGTAGATATTTATTCATTATGTTCCATGTTGCTATTAACCAATTGACGCATATGGTGTCATGTATCCAAATAGAAATCTTAATTGATGGTTTTGGCTGCCAGGAAACATAATGGTATGCTGCTGCTGATAATGTTATTGTTGCTATTTATGCTACTCATCCAACTCCTATGGAGAAATATGGAAGTTGTGGTTGAAAAGGTTTGCAATAGGTTTGGTGGAGTCACATGTATTGTTTATATTATTGTTTTAATTCTATTTTCATCTATCATGTGCTAATATGACAACTTATTATCATGTTAGGTTTTAATGCATGACTTCATTATAAGATATAATGTCATGGCACCTACGCTTGGACTAGTCTCTTATTTACCCATATTGGAGACATACTTCATTAATAACCTAGCAAGGTATTAAGTTGTTCTTGCATTACCTCATTTGCAATTTATTTTTTTAATAATTGGTGTATTTTTTTCACGCTAACGAAAACCAGAGTAAGGAGTTTGCAACTGGAACTCAAGTCTCACATTGAGGAGTTTGAGAAGCTTGACAAATTCCATATGGAACAAATGGAAGAAGAGGTTACCGCAAGAAATGCCCACATACATCAACAAAAAGTTGGTAGCTTGGAATGTTTTATGGTAGCTAAGAGCAGTGCAGAAGAATTTTCAAAAACTGATATTGTTGAAGGTATGTGCATTAGTCCTTTGCTTCACTTGATTTGATATGCACTTTGATTCTATAGTTGCTTGATCTATTCCTTGTGTCTTCTTGAAAATTTATTCACTTTCCAAGTTAGATTCAAATATCTATTTTATTCTCATTATTCATTGTTCTAGTAATATTTATTTATTATAATATTGAAATTTCTATTTATAAAAGTTTATAGTAAAATATAAACAATTTATTTAGGAGGCGTTGGGATATACTTCTTAAAGAAAACTTTTTTTTTTTCTTTTTTCTTTTGGGTCCTTGGGCTATTTAGGATGAGGTTAAAAAAATAATTGGAAGGTCCAACTAAAAATACAAGCCCATTGGGTCCTTTCATTTCAACAAACAAAAGACTGAAAAGGCCCAACTAAAATGCAAGTTCATTGGGTACTTTCATTCCTTTGGTTGGATGCCTATTATGAAGAAATTAATTCTTAGCCCATCCCTTTTGTGTTTGACTTGTTCAAAGGAAGGGATGTAAGCATGGAATCCTATAAATATACAAGCTTTCTAGTTGTCTTACCCTCAAACCCCCTCTTATTATGGGATGTTAGTTCCTTTCCTTAATAAATTTTTTCTATTTACTTCAAACCTCCTCTTATTATGGGGATGTTAGTTCCTTTCCTTAAATTTTTTTTTATTTACTCTAAATTCTTGTTTCATGCAGTATTGTTTTCTGGTTGGAAATTGTGACATGGTCAATGCACAACTAACATGATTTCCTATTTAAGATTTTTTTTTTTGAGCCAATGATTGCATAAGAATAACCCATTACAATTTAACCTTTTTTTTTATGTCTAGCATGGCCACATTGAAGAGACATCTTCCTATTTCTGGACCAGAGGGACTTAATGAGCTAAGGAAAATTGTTGAAAGGTTTGAGGAAAAGATTTATTCTACTGCCACAAGCCAGGTATATCCATCATGCTAGTATTTACTCAACCATTCCTCAAGACCTATGAACATTTTTTGTATCTATCCTTAGTGTAAAAGATTAAAGTGCAAAACTTGATATTATCTTATCTTACTTTGTTATTAATAATTTGATGAATTGATATATTTTTATTTTTACTTCTAATTCAGTTTGATTACCTTTGAAAAATATCTTTGAAGATGTTGACAATGGAAACAAAATCTTTTAATGCTACAACCAATTCTCTGCCATCCAACTTTGCTGGTCACAACAAAAAATCCCCTAATGACAAGAAATCCCCTACTAGGAAAAAGGCCCTCAGATCCAGGTAACAACATGAAGAAGTAATGTGTTTTTTTTATGAAATGCAACAATCAAAATTTTGCTTCTATGAACTACAACAGTGGAAATTTTGCATTTTATGAAATGCAATGGTGGAAATTTTGCTTTTGTGAAATGCCACAATAGAAGTTTAGCTAACACATCAATATATTCTTCTTTCATTTTGTAGTTACACTTGACATGCATTACATTTATTGTGTGCACCCATGTATTATATGTGTACATACGTGTATAATTCTTTTTCTATTTCCATGGCTACACATTCCTCTTGTTAGGCAATAAAAAATTTGTGGTTGAGCTTAATTTATGTAGGACGATTTGTATTGAATAGGGTATGGAAGCAGTCAGTGGCTGCTTCTTTCCTCCCTTCCTCTGGGTTGGAGGGATAGGGTTATGGAAAGGAGTATCGAATTAATTGGAGCAATGGTCTATGATTTGAGCTCTTGGAAGCGCAAAGGAGGGGTGCGCATGGGAGTAGCTTGCTACTTCTTCTTTTTCCCCTTTCCTTTGGATTGGATTAGGGGGGTAGGGATAGGGTTGTGTGTTAGCATCTTGACTTGGATGATGTGGTACCAAGGCCGCATTGGATGACGCTTTGCACCCACGAGTGCCTATTCAGCATGCAAGTTGATGGACCAAGGTTTGATGAGAGATCATGTGAAGGCTTGGTTGCCACTCAAGCAGATAACAGACGACATGCAGACTAGCTTGTGGGGCAACTTGACTTAGCCAAAATTCAAGTGTTTGATTATAGGTCGCTAGTATTTCCCTTCAAAGAAGTGGTCTTGAGAATGGTTTCCATGAGGAATTATAATTTCTTTAGATTTTTCATTTTTTTAGAAAATTAATTATGTGTACTCAAGCACCTATGATGCGTCTCGGTATTTTTTCATTTGAATGATAAATCATTCCATATATTGTAATGGAGGTTGAGAACATTCCCCCATTTAAATGATAAATCTCACTCATTTTATAAATTGGACAATAAGGAACCACCTTCCATTTAATCATCTTAAGTTCATGGCACAAGAGAGCTAATTCTGTTAGTTAAAATGATAAGCCAGAAAAACAATGTAGTTCTCATAATCCCATGAACCCTTGGAAGTTGTCATCACCTATCTCAGTATGTCCTTCAAAATGCCACACACCAAGCAATTAGCCTACAGAGATCCATGTGGTGATTTTTTACTTATCAAGAAATCCATGGCCACCATCCCATGAATCTAGAACCTCAAACTATAGTCCTCTTTCATGTTCCTCTACGAGCAGGAATGTTCACCAGACTTCCAAGATGCGTCACCATTACAGGAATTTGTCATTTAATATGGTAAGAGGCAAGTGGAGGAAAACAATCTCAACAAAAGATTTAGCCATTGGTAAATTTTGTAACCACCAACATTTTTAGTTCCATTAACTAAAATGGAAAACCAAGCTAGAGAGATATTGTGATATCCTATATCAATTTGGGGAAGAGGCTCTTGACACTATATATGCATAGGGACTATTTGTTCCATGCCAAGTCATGGAAGCATTTTGATGATTTTGAATTCATTATGGTTTTGGGCTGATAATTCTTTTGGTTTCTGCAATTTCTTATTAAGTAGTATAAGTTGGATGCACTATGGATATCGCTTCGATTTGTA